>NC_081532.1:16713370-17939204 GCF_030273125.1 Centropristis striata
CTAGTGATGTGCAGATAGCAGTTATACCCAAATGCTCATTAATGGGCCAAATATGACATCCTGCAAACATAGCAAAGAGCATTTCTATATAGTAGATGCTGTATAGTGCATCTGAGGTAATTTACCATTCAACCCTTGCTCAACCTCAGACCTGACCCTTTCCATTTCAGACTATTTCGTATGATGCACAATTGCTTAATGGCATGCAATGTCACTTTATTCTTTTGGTGAAAAATAATTAAGTTATGAGTTGTCCTACTTTCCTGCAAATCTCTTGTCTGGAGGCTTCCTATCATTACAGTCTGAACATTGTGTGAAGTGATGACTTTTACTGCACTGGGAGAAAGAAAAAAACAACAACCACACAGCAAGCAATTACTCCAAGAACAAAAAATACCACTCGCATAATAGCCCTTATTTGTGAGGCAAGAGGAATCTCACTTGACACAAGCAAAATGTAACTGGAGGCCAGTTTTTGCTAGTTTGTGTCTCTCTCTGCTTAAATGCTATTTCTGGGGAGAAGACGCCGCCTGGCTAATTGTGTTTGTCAGCCACCTATTCTTCAACTTCAACCAGAGAATTCATTGTAAAGAGCCCTGCTGCCTGCTGACCCGTTCTGTCACATTGAGTCATACCTTATTTTTTGTTTTTGCATTGGTAGGCATGTGTCAGGGTCTATTTTATTTCCTCACCTAAACCAAGTGCACACAGTGGGAAGTGAAAGAAGTGCAGACCATGTGAAGGCCCAGTGCACAGGGATGTTTTACCTCCTCCGGCTCCTGCAAGCGATTTTAAATGGAAACACTTTAAATCTAGATTATCTATGAAAGGTTAAAGTGGCCACCTGCTGTCCTTCCTGCTTTCCCTGAATAAATCATGTGAAATGACGAGCAACTGATGCTGTCTTTACTGCAACTCTTTTCATTATAGATTACCATATCAATGTGCAATTTCCTCAAGCCTTACGATTAAAAACAGTAAAATACTTGGGGGTATCAAACTTCTTTTATTACTACTACAAATTCACAGTTTGTAACGTTTAGCCAGAAGA
Organism: Centropristis striata; assembly: GCF_030273125.1. Classification (NCBI taxonomy): domain Eukaryota; kingdom Metazoa; phylum Chordata; class Actinopteri; order Perciformes; family Serranidae; genus Centropristis; species Centropristis striata. Next base: position 16,714,422 of record NC_081532.1, read on the forward strand.
GCTCTACACCAACTTCAAGCTCAATTAATTTAATATTTCTGCAGCAACGCAGTTGTATTTACGTAGGGGAGACCAAGGACTGTGGTAACATCAGGTCAGTTGTACGCCGTCAGTCATGTAGGTTTTATGACCCCCAAAAAGTTAAAAAAATGAAAGCATTTTTAATCTTTGCCTTGTGTTCATTGTATTGTACTCTAGATACAAGCCCCAAGAAGTTGGGACAATGTCTAAAATGTTTATTTAAAAACTAATAATGAGTGATCATTTACCAAATAATTTTCACATACTGTCATCGAAAAAATTATTAGACCACCCTTGTTTTCTCTAATGTCTTGTTCATTTTAATGCCTGGTACAATTAAAGGTACATTTGTTTGGACAAATATAAAGATAAACAAAAATAGCTCATAAGAGTTTAATTTAAGAGCTGATATCTAGTCATTTTCCATGGTTTTGTTGAAAATGTTTTTGTATTACCAAGAAAAACATGGAAAATGGCTAGACCTCCGCTCTTGAATAAAGTCTCATGAGCTATTTTTCTTGCTATCATTATATTAATCTAAACAATTGTACCTTTAGTTGTACCAGGCATTAAAATGAATTTGAAATTTAAGAAAACAATGGTAATGCTAATGTTTTTTTCCATGAATGTAAAGTCAATTGAAAATGGTTTTATTTCCATTTTGTACAATTTGACTGAAATGATCTAAAAGTTGACAAATTAGATGCTTTGCATTCATGCTCATTTCAAACCCGCATGCTAAATTAGCAATTTTATTGGCTGCTGGGGTGAGGATAATTGTAACACTTCATTAAGGCTGCACATTTTTGAAGAATACAAATTGCTTGGATCTACGCCAATGATAAATAAAAATTGAAATTTACACAAAAAAAACTTTTAATTCATATAAATGTCACTGTGGATGGCTTGAAGAGCCACATGTGGCTCTTGAGCCACAGGCTGCCGAGCCCTGCTCTAGTGTGAACACAGTGTTACTGAGCCATTTGTCATATTTTCAAAGCTACTGTTGAATTTGTCCTGTTGATCGGGGAGATGAGCTGGCTGCATCACCATTGTGCTTTGGGAAGATTGAAATGTCCCTCTGTGGAATCGGCTGCTACTACAGTGAAACTACTCCCAGCTCATCATCGTCCCAGCAGTGTGCACTGTAATCACAGCCATCACCACTCCAAGATGAAGCAAGCTCAAGGAGTTAATAACAGCTTTGGAGAAGAACGTAGAACAAAATGAATGATTTCTGACTGTTTCTCTTCTTTTTGATCCTGGGAAAGCCCAGCCGCTGACTGGATTTCTTACACAGGAGGCATTAGTGTTCATGTAGCTGTAGACATCACGTGAGAACAAATAAAACAGAAGGATTACCCACATTTATTAACCAATGCATCGTAGTTTTTCCTTCTGAAAACAAGGCCATTTTGTAGAAATCGTGTACAATGGACAGCCATCTACTGCATAAACAGTAAATGAATGATGATTTTAGCCATTGGCCCCTACACCCTCCACCTCCCCCCCTCCCCACTCTTTCTCTCTGTTAGCGTGTTCATGTGGAGTCTGCAACAATGCAGGCTTACAAACCACACTCCTCTCTTTTGTGTCTGCGACGGGGGAAATGCCACAAATGTGAGCTCTGTGTGGTTTTCAAAGGACAAGTAACAAGTTGCCTTACCTCAAAGCCACATTTCAGAAATGATTTTCATGCACAGATGCCGAAATTAGGTTGCATTATATTTCAGAACATACATGCCATTCAGTACCCTGAAAATAAAAAAATTCAGGGACTGTGGACAAAAAAGAACCTATTCAGACTGAGAAGGGCAAACTGATTTTTTTTTTTTATAGAATGTTGCCAAAAAAACCATGGAGGTGGGTTTTATTTATAGTTTCCTTGTACATTGGATTATTATTATGCACATTATTCTTAGAACTGTAACTTTTGCACATTACCCAGAAAATATTTCTGCAGATTCCTATAAAGCTCTTTATTTAAAACAGTTACATTGTGCATATTAAAAATAGTTTTTCAAAATAATAGTATACTGCTGTTCTATATTTATCATTTATGCACCAACAAATCAAACCAAATTCCGTCTGATTCTGACCTTTCCCTGCTTGGGCCTCCAGTGGAGTGACTGTAATGAGTATACATGAGTGTAATAATCTGCTACCACTATCCACATTAGTAGTGCGGTGTAGAACAGTGGCATGTTTGAAACTAATCCATGGTTACAAAACATTACGACAGTTCCTACTTCTGCCAGAGAGAGAGAGAGAAGTTTGTCCCGAGGCGTGCCGCTGCCTACACCTTAATGAAGAGAGCTTTATTCAGCTCAGAGGGGGAATGTGGAGGGCTGGGATGGAATTGGGCCACCATGTTGGCTACTATTTTTATAGTCTGGAGCTGCTCCATAGATGATGAATGGGAGACTTGTTTTTTTGTAGAATCTGATCCACAGTTTGTTTTCTTTCTTATACCCGAATGAGCTTTATTATTACTATTATATTAGTATAATTATACTCTTTGTTGCAGGACGGAGAGATTCAAAAGATCCTTTGCTCCTACAGCTATCAGGCTGTCTTATTTTAATTCTTCAAGAGCTAACAGACTAACTGAATTTCCCCTTGTGTATAAATACAATTTTGATTTTTTTTGTTCTGCAGCAGAAAAGAGTTGTTTATGTTAACTAATATTTTTGGACTGTCTGCGACCACAGGGATAACGTGCATGAATTTTCGAAATAGGTGTAGTTCCCCTCTAAGGATTACTTTTTATTTTATTTTTTTTATTTTATGTAATTCTATTTAATAAAAACAAAAAAAACCCACAATGAAATGTCTGAAAATGAGTGAGATGAAGTTTGACTTATTAACTCCTACCCGCTACATATTTTTTTCTTTTCAAATATTTCCTATTTGCTTCAAATGCAATGCTTATATACAACTATCAAAATAGATGCACCTGTAATATTTATATTTCTAATCAACTATGTATAAACCAATACATTTAACATTATACAAAAAGAATATAAATAAACATATAATAATTAATAAACATTAATAATATTTTTATACAGTTTCTTAAATTGATTCATAGTTGTACTCTGTTTAATCTCATCATCCAAACTATTCCATAAATTAACAAACTGATGTACATCTACTCTTCTCTTATTTTGCTGATTTTTACACCTACCCCTCTCTGTATCAGTCAAAATGTCTGACATGAAACATAGAACTTCCCAATATTCTCTGTAGCAGCGTAGTCAACACTCAGTTAAATCACCCTCTGACGTATTTGGACATGAGTGGAGGCTGGTGGAAGAACAACAGTGAGAGTTTTGCGGAGATAAGTTTCCTCCCTCTGCCAAGAGACCAGCTCCACAGCAGCCAGCCATCAGGGCTGGCGTCCATATTTTTGGACAGCCAAACATCGTCCTAGCATATATGCGTAGAGGACGTTATGGATTACTTCACATTTAATAACATGTCAAAGTCAAAGAGGATTTGTACGAGCTACAGTCCACAAAAGGGAGGGAGATGCTCCAGCTGCAGCTGATAGTGCTGCTGCTGCTCGTGGTTAGCCCTGCTGAGTTAGCTCAAATGATAAGAACAGAGTTTCTACAGCCAAAGAATAGAGTTCACTGGTAGTATTTCTGCCCCTACTGCCCTCAAATGCTAAGTGTAATTTAGTCACTGATGCCGTGAGGTTCATCGGAAACTATTGGTCTTCATCAACACAAACACAGAGTGAGTGTGTGTGTGTGTGTGTGTGTGTGTGTGTGTACTTCCTACATAGTGAGGACTGGAACACGTTTTTAACCAACAGAGTGAGGACATTTTTGTGAAGTGAGGACATTTCGGCCGGTCCTCATTTCTTTAAAGGCTTGTTTGAGAGTTCAGACTTTGTTCTAGGGTTAAGGTTACAATTAGGTTTATGTTAGGGTTGGGCATTTAGTTGTGATGGTTAAGGTTAGGTTAAGGGTTCGGGTAATGGGCTAGGGAATTCATTATTCCAATGAGGGCCCTGACAAAGATAGTAGTACAAGGGTGTGTGTGTGTGTGTGTGTGTGTGTGTGTGTGTGTGTGTGTGTGTCAACAAGTACTTGAAATTTCCTTCACTGATAAACCAACAAAAGTAATAATAATTCAATGGAACAGTTATGATTTCTGTTCTTCAAGGCCCCAAACAGCCATTTTCCATCGTGGTTAAGTTACTGTAAAAACATTGTAAGTCACTAATTATATTTTTCATTTCTCAGAGATATTTGTTATGTTACTAATTACTCAACACCAAAATTTTACCATTTTACGTGTTACATTAGTTGTATAATTTAGCACAATTTTGTCAAAGGTGCCCTCCAACACCTCCGAAGTCTCACACCCACATGTCATATATTCTATATTTCTTATTTGAGATATTTCTGAAAATAAACTGTTGTTACTAACCAGATCCTATAAAAACATTTTATTCTGCACTCCTCAGCGCTAAGGGGAACCAATGAATGATTCAGCTGAGACCAACTGTCATGTGACAAAAAATCAGCAAAACTTCACCTGAACTGCAAACTGTTTACACAGAGCAGAGGGGAGAGGACAGGAGAGGTTGTAAAAATGTAAATATTTCAATATGTAAAATGCTGAACTCACAATTTTTCCACTATTGTTAACACATGTCAGCACTTAGAAAATAATGAATATGGATTCTATTTAATTCCAAATATTATGATTACATTTTTTATGATTTATGGCATAATAACAGTGTTGTGCTGCAAAAACATTCAAGGAAGTCTGTCCTACATCTAACCCTGATTTTGTTGTTTTTCAACTGAGGTGCAGGATATATTGCAGTGAAAAACACGAACAACACAGTGAGTAAAAATGTAATAGGAGTAAAGAAATGCCCTGAAACTGCTTGAAACTGTTTGGTTCAGAGGGTCAAATCATTACACATGCAATATCAAATAGATCTTCCTTACCGTGTTTCCGTTTCCGTTTCCATTTCCATTTAAATGTAAGCCACTGTCAAAGAGTGGAGAGGACACTCGGCTGTGATCAGTGGACGGCCCAGGGGAACCTGAGAAAGAAAACGGAACATGTTCTTGACAAAAAGGCTTCTTAAGAGTCACTGTTAAACATTTAGTCGTACTTTATGTTGTGATTTTATTATTTCAAAAGAAAATAAGTCAATAAGAGTTGTAGCTTAACCTCAAATGCCCTGGCCTAGTTCTTGTGTCTTGTGTTAAGTTTTCATATTGACTTTATTCTGCTCCCCTGCCTTTAAGCCGTGCAGTGCATCTCATCCAAAAGAGACAAATGCAGCTCTTTGATAAGATATTAACTTGGCGTTAGAGGACCTTCTTTCTGATTTGGTCACACTCAGTAAAGTGTGGCAGACTGCTCCTGGCCCCTCTTGCTTGTCATTTGTGCCATGGTGAAACAAAGGGCGGCTTAGAGAGAAAATGACTTGAACCTTTTTCGTTCTCGGGCACCACAACACGACTCACCGGCCAAACGCCCTACAGCGAAACCTGAGCGTTTCTGCACCGACGCCTTCCTATGAATGTTAACCTACCCACAAGATATGAAAGCTGGATTTCTCACAGCTCTCAGTTTGAATTTGTTAGAATGTGCTGGTTTATGAGCGGAGCTATAAATATTCACACACGTCTATTAATATTAATTATCTTTCTACATCTGTGTGCTCTTCATAATTAGGTAAATTGTACAAAATGGTCATCATGTTTGCTGCTGGAGACAGAAATGATTTATTTTGGATGTTGTTAATTTCCTTTTTGCTCTCAGCTAATTCATAAGACAACAGTTATTGACGGTTTAACAGTCTGCACATTTATTTCTACACAAAGGAACAGATGAAGCCCCAGATGAAAAGTTCCTTTGAGCTAAATGATACTTTGTATCACATCTGTATTAGTTGTGTTAAGTGAGAGTTAAAAGGAATAGTTTGACAATAAGTGAAATATGCTTATTCGCATTCCTATTGAGAGTAAAATGAGATTATAGATACCATTCTGGGCATTCCTGCCTGATTCATATGAAGCCAGGGTATAGTTAGATAGTATTTTCTCCACGCTAAACTAGGCTATGTCCAGTGGAATCTACAGATCAGCACCTCTAAAGCTCACTAAATGAAATTACACCTTGTTTGTTTATCTGTTATGCACCAGACGAGATAAAGACTAAGTATGTTACAATACATAGTGTGATCTATAGCACATGGTCTAAAGTGCATGCCGCAAATGCATTTAGAGAGTATCGACCTTCACTTTTGCTAGTTAAATAGCGCAAATTTCATGCACCAGTCAAAGAGGTTATATTTAGCTCTTAAACAGTCCTAGATGTGTTGTTGGCATCAGAGAGCCATCTCCCATTGCACATTGCTATTTCAATCGCAGATTTTGCAAACTGGAGATCGAGCAGTTTTGCACCGGTAACCTATTAAAATGGGAAGACGCTTGTCCCTGTGTGTAGCAAGCAGAGTGTACGCACGTTGTGAAGCTGCCAATCTCGCTGCAGCTTACCATGTAAATAATACACCCTTTAAACAGCAGGAAAATACTGCACCATTAACTTTAGACCAGTTCTGTGTTGGTTAATGGTGCAAATCCCTTCAGCTGCCTCAAGACAGCAACACGCCAATGCATCTGACCATGTTACCATTCTTTGCCATATGCTTCTCTTTGGGGTTGAGAACTTTTTTACGCAAGTCTTTTCACATGTGTGCACCAGTTTCCTACATGGATTCTATCTCATGGTCATTGTTCGCTTTATTATCATGGCAGTTTCCTCTGGAGAATCGTTAGCTTGGCGTTTTCTGTTAAAACCTCGTTTCTCAGTCGAACTTGGAACTTTTTTTTGTTACATGTATCTTTAATTTAAACTTTGGCCAAGGTTGTCGATGAATCCAAATTAACCAGAAATGAATGCAAAAGGGAGGGTTGGCTTTCACAATGTGGGAAGTGAAAATGATAACTAGAACTAAAAATGTGCACCAGCTTGCATCAGGTGTAGGATAAGGCCCAGTAAGTGAAATGCACTATGGCAAAATACCAGTGTCCCACTGCGTCCATTCTCATTTTTCTGTATGCAAGCCAGCATGCTTTTCTGGCTATTCGGACTCACAATCCTCTCTGCAGCATATACGAGCAAGAGGGTCAATGTAACGATGAAGTAGTATGTCCCAACAGTACATACTTTTGTGGGCAGCTGCAGTAAGTAAAAAGAAAAAGTAAGCGATTTGGAATGCAGCATGTGTTTTTATAGAAAAGCAAGCTAACCGTCTCCTTGGAATAGCCTTATTCAACTCTCAAAGAGAAAGCCATGAAGCAAATTTCAAACCTGTAAAAGTTCTACTTATGCTTTCAACCAGATCTTACAGTCTTCCTCACCAGATGGCATGGAGATAGCTCTGAATCAACTTTATATGTTGAAGAAAACACTGAGATGTGTTGGAAAGCTTGAGAAAAAAGCTGATAAAATAGACAAAAAGTTATATTTCACAAGCACATCATAATTTAGCTATTTAAATGTGGTGACAGTTGAAGCTCTATTTCATTGACGTGACAAACACCAACTAACAGTTATACTTCAACTATAATAAATCATAAACTCTGAAGCTATATCAGATAAGCTATCCCCTCCACTGTGCAGTATTTTATCACGCCTCTACTTAATATAAAAAAAGATTCAATAGTCCCACTTACTTTCAAACTGTGCTTCATAAAATTGCCAAACTTTCCAAAATTTACAATTGACTTTGTCTTTAAAGTTGCTTTGAAGCCTTCATTTTCTTGCTCCGTATCATCTTCTCACCTCTCTCACCTACAAACCCGATTTCTCACCTTTTACCGTCTCCACATGGATGGTTTTTAGTGTCTGTGTTTTCATCCCTTCAAGCTGCTGAAGGTAAATACAGGAGCAGGGGATTGGAGCTCTGGGCGTTTCTGACATTACTGCTTTGCCTCAGGCCACTGAGCATGACAATTTATTACTTTGAGAAGAAACGCTCATTTTATTGAACGGCTTTAAAGCGTCAAGGTGTGCAAAAAGACAATCTCCCATGAATGTGCTTTACTCCTTTATTGCTGAAAATGCTCAATGAAATGAATTTATTGTGAGCTTGCATGGCGTCCAAACTACAAGACACTTACCTAGAGGCAGTTTTAGAAATGATGGAACTTCTCGCAGGTAGCGAACGGTGATGGTGACCTCATCTCCTGCAGTGCGCAAGAGGTGAACCTGCGAGAGAGGGAGGGAGAGATCGAGATTGAGATAGATAGCAGAGAGAGAGAGAGAGAGGGAGAATTATTGTGAGTGATGCAGCAAGATAAAAATTTAATCTCATATAAATGAAACAAGCCACATTCATGTCAAGCTGTACCACAGCCTGAGCAAACAAAATGGGATGGACGAGTGAAGAATATGGAGTCGTAAGTTAAAGCCTGACAAGAGTGACTTCACTTAAATCATCAAAGGGCGGAACTCGAAGCCCGCCGTTTCTCTCGTGACAGGCGGCGGCAAAGTGACAGCTTATACCACAAAGTAATTACACTCTGAATGTCTGATTATCTGATGTGGGAGTGATAGAAAATACATCCTCAAAGATGTCAAGTCAAAGTTTTCAAAGAGCCATTCAAGTAAAGTTAGCTTTAAAAGGACGATATATTCAATCCGTCTATCTCCCGTGCATCTTGTAAAAGAGTTCAAATGAAGACACTTGGCTGTCACATTTAAACATGCAAGGTCACTTCTGCATACCCTAAATGCACATCTGCCATCCGATCCTCTCAAACAGTATGCGGTAGCCCCACTTTAGCCTAAGCATCTGTCAGCGATGCAAGTGTGACAGGCTGCCATTAAAAGCTCGGGATTTGGTTCTGAAGAGAAACTGCTCATTATGTGTTTTTGACGCTCTGGAGGTAAATGTAGTGAACAGCTGTTTGGGGGCTTCATGAGGAGAGACAGACGACAGACATGGGAAGAGTGTGTGTGAGCTTGTTTGTGTGTGTGGGAGACGGTGGCAGAGAATAAAGGACATATTTACCAAAAAAGGGAAGCTAAATTCAGCCACGATGCATGTATAAAAACACTGCCAAAATATTAGCAACCCTCACTTCCTGTGCCGCTTTTGATGCCCATCTACTCCCTTTCATTTTTTTCAATTTGTCACAGGGTAAACCAAAAGGAAAACAGCATCCTGTCAAGATGACAACTCAGATTGTTGAGGAACACCTCCGTGTTGATAGCCACAGGGATTTGGTGAGAAACCTGGGAGAAGGATGGATGGATGGAGCAGTGAATTGGCTTTTTACAGCAGTTAATAACAAATATACTCACTACTTCCTCATGAGTGCAAGGCTCTACATTTATGCCATTGACCTGAAGAAGAGAGAAAGTGGGAGAGCAGATTAGTAATTATATAGTTGAGAAAGTTTGTGATTTAGAAACTCTATGCTAATTAGCTGCAGGGAAATGGCCAGAGGGGAGTCCAGAGGTGCAATATGATTGGCAACCCCTGGTACCCCCATAGCAGAGTCAGAGGGTGATACTCTAGTTGGCTTGTTAGTGTAGTGTAAGGATTAATGAACAGTAGAACTACTGAAAAAATAATTTACCTCAAAAAAGATCACAACGACACATAAAAAATACAAAGAGATGCAAAACAACCACAAAAAAATAGAAAACGGCCATAAAGACAAGCAAGAATACTACAAAGAGATGCAAAACGGACAAAGAGAATCAAACTGGCTACAAAGAGAAAAAAGAAGAAAGAAAGAAAGATCCATTAAGACAACAAGGAGAAAGGAGACATTAAACAACCACAAATACATATAGAAAGACTACAAAGAGATATAAAAAGAAAATAAAAATTCAAAAGAGAAACAGAAAGACCACAAAATGATGTGAAACAACCACAAAGAGACACAAATCAACCATAAAGACACACAACTACAAACAGAAACAGAAAATGAGTAAAGACATACAAAAAGACCACAAAGAGAAAACCTATTTTCCACCAACATGGAGTCTGTTCCGTTCTGGTTCATGCACCTAATTTTGAACTGTTTGTAGTATTTCCTCCAAAAATAAACTGATTTGAAACTCATATCATTGAGTTAGTCTGTACTCGTTTTGTTTTTCTGATAAAAAAAAACAACTGTAATAATAACAGAGCAAAAGCTAGCAGGTAATCAAGGTAATCTGCCATCCGTTGTGTGTGTTGTTGGTTCGCTAGACAGCACGAATGCCCCAAGACTCTAAAATACAACTAGTTCAAGAACCAGAGCTAGTTTGGTTGATAAGAAAGACCCAAAACAACCACACCACAAAGAGATGCATAACAAAGTCCGTGTCCAGGGGCCCAAGGTCTAATCTGTCCCGGACTTGGGCTACAGCAGCTACATTGATATTATTTCATATTAGACTCCAAAGTTTTGGAAACCCGCCCCTTGTTTGCTTATATGCAAATAGATGCAATATTCTGCAGTATGCCTATTTAAATTCATTGCAAATAAATATGAAGGAGAGGTGATCCAAAGGTGGAAGCAATTGGAATTAAATCCATAATATCATTCCTAAACAACCTCAATATGATTGTTATTATTGCTTGCCTGTCCAATGAATGCACTTGATATTCTAGATGAAAACAATAAACCTGCCAGATGCATTCAAATTTGTGAAAAGATTCAATAAAAAAAAAATCATAACCAAACAACAGACACTATTGTGTTTTGATGATTATTCTGATGAACAGAAACGATTATTTGTTGGTGACCTCATGATTAACCTACCGCAGACTCTGACAATGACTTTAATTGAATTTGTGAGTTTTGATTCAAGAAGAATGTATTTGACCGCAATGTTATCTCTTCAAAAGATCAGAGGGACATTAAAAGACTCATTTGATTAAAATCATGCAGTTCAAACGTTTAAAATACCCTCTTTCCATTTTCTGAATGAAATTACACTCTGTGGAAACAGAAGAAGGCTGAAATTAAGATGCAACATGTTGCACCTCTTGTCAGCGACCCGAATCAACCTCAAAGCAAATAAGTCACGAACTGATGTACCAACCTGCAACACGGCGTCCCCGACAAACAGCTTCCCCGTCTGATCGGCTGCAGGCGTCCGTTGTCAAGTGTCAGAGGTTAATGAAAACATTACAAAATAATTGCTCATTTCATACATGGTAATGTGGTGGAAATAGCAATCAGTGTCTCTGTCTGAGTAATCTCTGGCAACGTCCTACAGCTCAGAGAAAGAACACAGGAAAAGCATGAAATTTGAAACTAATCAGGATATAAACTCATTTGCAGCGGCATGGGAGGAAACAATGAAAGATCTGTTGTGAAAAGATTTGTAAAGCTCTGTGAAAGGGGCTCTTAACGTCCCCCGAGGATATGAAGACATGATTCTCCCGTATCCAAAAAGGTATTAAGAGGAATGTGGGCAAAAGGACAAATTACAGTCGAATTATTCACTCCCATGACGCTGTGATATTGCATCCTAACAGGATAGAGAAGGGTCAGCAGTTTTTATTATTAAACTGACAAGCATGATTTAAGTATTTTCTCCTTCCTTCATAGCTAACAGCATGGGAGCCTCCAAAACCTGCCCACTGTTTACTTCCACTCACTGTTTCTTTTCCCACTTTTTTTTTAACAACTTATCTTTTCCAAACTTTGTGACCACCAGCAGTCCAACCAATGGCATTTTAAGGCAATACATCAAATGTTGTTAGAAGAGTTAGAAGAGAAAATCGATACTAATCTCATGTCATGGAGCTGGAGTCAGGACATAATTAGCCTGCACCAAGACTGGAAACAAGGAAACAGCAACAGCTCTAAAAGGTGATTTATTTACACAATGTATTTTGTTTTTTTGATTAGATTAGCTGGTCCACTGCTGGGTCGCTCATTGCAAACCTAAGCTGCGGGGTCAAAAGTTACCGACAACTCTAAATATCTCAGGCTGTGCAACAAAACATTTAGGATATTTCCATTTGGCAGACTGAAGCAGCCATCAAAACACTGCAAATCGCTGCATTCAGATCCCATACTTGCATAATAAATAAACTGCTAAAACAGTATGTGAGATTTTGTAGTGTGCAAACAATAGCGCTTTCTAGCCTTCTGAATTATCCACATTCCACTACAACATGACTTACATAGTGAAATGCTTTAGCTTAATTTACAGAAATGTAGTTAGCCTAAAACTGACTTTGGATATATGTGACTTAATGTCAAAAATGCACTGCAATAGTTAACCCCATTGCAACTGTTGATGTCTCAAGTACATATACAGCCATGGAAAAAAAAATGTTAGACCACTCTTGTTTTCTTCAATTTCTTGTTCATTGTAATACCTGGTACAACCAAAGGTACATTTTGTAGCGATGCCGTCATAATTCCGGGAACGCCCCGGACTCCAGCACGCCCTCTGTTCAGCCAATCACAGAAAAGCCGGTAAGGGGAATTAAAAATGGCGGCCCGCAGCTACTGAGGAGGGAGACCTCTAGTTGTCCAGTGTGTCTGCTCCGTTAACTTGCCAATCCCTGGCAGCGAGTTTGCAGTCCGTGTATATTTTGTAGTGCTCGTTTCTCACCTGTGGATTTACCCCTGGCTCCCAAACTCCTGGTCTCCACCCGACGGTCTTTCTCCGAAGTCTGCCGGCAACCGGGAGGTAAAGCCCCGGTCAAAGCTGGTGTATTAGACGCCGGAGGCGCCACTTAGTTTGAGTTTTGTTTGACCAACTTTTATTTTCAAAAAACTGACTCTTTTGTTTATTTATTGGGTACCTGAAAAGGACTATTTTTTGGTTGGAAGGAAGAGACTAATTTTGGTGTTTTGGGCTGTGTGAAGTATGGGTTGTATTTTGGGGCACTGAATTGTATAATACACTGTGTTGAATTGCAATCTCTTGTGTGTGTGTGTTTTGTGATTAAGGGGTTGACTTTGAAAAAGGTTGCTTAAGTCTGGTTGTCAGTAGGGTCCATGCATGGGTAGGCATGGGTCCTGTGTAAGGTTGACAACTCAAAAAATACAAAGAAAATTGTCAGATTAGCTCTGACTGGCACCCCGGCACTGTCTAAACGCTACAATTTGTTTTGACAAATATAATGATAACAACAGAAATAACTCATAAGAGTTTAATTTAAGAGCTGGTATCTAGCTATTTTCCTTTGATTTCTTGATAATGATTTTGGTTATTATCAAGAAAACCATGGAAAATGGCTAGATGTCAGATCTTAAATTAAACTCTTGAGGTATTTTTATTGTTGTCATTATATTTGTCAAAACAAATGTACCAGTAGTTGTTGTTGTACCATCCATTTAAATTAACATGAAAATGAAGAAAATGAAGAAAAAAATGGTCTTATAATTTTTTCCATGACTGTACGTCTCTACCCACTTGTCTCCGCTTAAATCAGTTTTTTGGTTCGTCAGCTTATAAAAACTTAGTTATGGGTACTTTACCCTGTTGATAGTGCATTTCACCACACAGCAGCTTTAAGACATTTCTCTGTTGTTTGCTAACAGACAGAATAGTGAAGGAGGCTCCTTCTGTCAATACGAAGTCAATGGAGAGAGGGGGCAGGGCAGTGTGCTCTGACTCTATAGTACATTATCTGCATACTTTTAAATAATAAAATATTACAGTATGCAAAAACTGGTCACTATGCCAGCATACAATGCAATGTGGTAGTGACAACAATATTTATATCCTGAAACAATAGCAGCCAGCAACCAAGGCAGCAGACGTCAATAATGTGTTAGCATGTTGAGGGCGGCTGTGGCTCAGTTGGTAGAGTGGTCACCCATTGATCGTTGGTTCGATCCCAGACCATGGCAGCCTACATGTGGAAGTATCCTTGAGCAAGATACTGAACCCCAAATTGCTCCCGATGCTGCGTTCATCAGCGTGTGGATGACTTCCCAATGGTGGCAGGTGGCACCAGTGTCCCCTGGTAGCCTAAGTCTTTTTATCCAAGGTTAAATAAAAGGGGGATTTACATTATAATAGTGTCTGTGTGTAGCTTCCTGGGTTCAGTATGCTTGCCAGGTTTGGTACTCTTTACTACAGACGAGTAAAATGACAAACTGTTGGTTTTTACATTTATGTTTATATGCAGGTTAAATAGGGCCAACTGAGTCAGGTAAGCAGACAGTATTTTTGACAGCCAGGCTGTTGCCTCATGTTTCCCCTCTTTATAATAAGCAAGGCTAAACACCTGACTCCCACTCCATATTAAAGCAGCATATAGTTGCACAGATTTTACCATTTTGAACACTGCTCAGTCTGTGCAGCTATAAAATATATTCTGTAGCTCTGGAGGCACATTTCCAAAGTATGATTCAATAACACCTATGATATGAGGGTCAGACGAGAGATTGTTATCAAAATTTTCATTGTTAAATTACAATATACATTTTCTCCCTCCTAAATTGAACCAAATTAAAAAAAATATACATATATTTTCTCTTTGAATATATCCCTATTCTTACATTCACAGGAAATGACTGATGCTCTAAAAATGCTCAAAATTTCCTTGTGAACTTAAATGTCACCTGTAAAAACACCAGGGCTCTCTTTCTAATCCCATTAACATTTTCATAATCCCTTTGATTAACGACATTTAACACTGCATTGAAATACCAATTCCAAAGCCACATTGCAGGAGTGAGATAAAACTCTTTCTTACCAACTTGATCTTTGAAAATCTTTGAGATAACCACAGGCACGTTGTGCTCTGCACCTCCCTGTGAAGCCGGAGAGAGAGAGAGACAGAGGGTGAACGTTGTTGAGTTATGGTGGTGAAATTTGCTGCCAAAACTGCTTTCTCAGACAAACAGCCATCTCTGCACGCCAAAGCCTTTTTCATTTCCACTTCAGTCTCTCCATAATCAAAAGTTATCTGCTTACTTTGATGCTTAAGCCCAGACCTCCAGTCGCCTGTCTCCGCAGTACAACAGTTCTGTGCTTTAGAAAGTGGGAGTTTCTTATTGGCAAAAGGATATTGTGAACATTGAAACAGTATTCTGGAGTTATGCGGCATGAATTACAATAAGAGTCTGGAGCCCTTGGGCGCACTTACATTTACTTGGGATTCACTTCCACTTGTGCAAACCACATCCAGCTTCTGTATGGTTAATACCTCTTTGGTCAATTTCAGGCAGACATCATAGGTATTGTTGGTCTCCTCATTGTACAGCAAAGCAATTCCAGATTTTGTCTGTTGAAATTGAGAAGAGCATTGACATTTTGCCAAGCAGAGCAATTATGTACACAATGAACATTTTAATCCTCTTTTCTCAATGTGCCATTTGTGTATCCCATTCTACTGGTCTAGTTTTGGGTTAATTGGTTTTGCTTGACATTGTGAAAGCGTGAACCTTTGTGTGATAGAAACAACGGATTGGATTTCATATTTTTACCTTATTTAAAAAAAAGGGGGATACACAAAAGTTCAGGAAATGGAGAGGAAAGATGACAGCAGCCGACTCAGATAAAAGAACAGCACAGATGTCACTTTTTACACTGACTGATCTGTAAGGAGGTGAAGATCTCATAGATACACACAACACAGTGCAGTTTAATCCCACCTTTGAATGTCATGCATTATTCTTTGATCTTTCACTTCTGTCACTATCTGCAAACACCTAAAGTCACACAAACAAACCCTTGAGCTGCTCTAATGAATTAAAAATAACCTGAACTTTTTTGTTTGGAGAATAAGTGAATGACGGAGTTTTTTCAGGTTCTACAACAATGTTAGTCACGTAAAGCTCAATGGTTCCTAACCTTTTTGTCTCACACACCCCACACCCTTATCAGTTAAGTAAGGATGGACATTCTATATTATTTCCATATTCGAGAACTCACATTAAATCATTATAGAGCACTCAAGTGCTCGAGGAGAGGACAGAGACGCTGGTGTGACAATAATGACAGAAAACGTGGTAGAGAACTGATAGGATGCATTTTGTTGTAGTTTGGTGAATGAAGAGAACAAACAGAGAGCTGGTCGTTCAATGCACATTTAATCCACACGAGCTAGGATTCAGTTCTGGGAGGCTTCAGGATGAATGAAAAGGTTACAGAGACTGAAAGTTCATATATACTCGTAGTGGCATGGTGCCAGATGTTCTGGTACATCGAAGTTTGCTTAGCATTGTGCTCATAAGGTTAAGTTGTCAACACAGGTGTTATGTATTACTCCTGTGTAATCAGCTTATATGGTCAGCCTGTCAACACAGCTGAAACAGGCTTCCTCTTTACTTACTCAATCTTTCTCGTTTATCATTAAAAAAATCTTTAAAAAACCTATTACTATTTCAATAACTTATTATAATTCTTGTTTCATTGCTATGTTGTGCCTTTGTTTTGTTTTTCTAGTTTCTTGCTCTGTATAATTCTATTTCCTTGTTCTTTTTTATTTTTATGTTATATTAAGGAATCCCACTATTCAAGCCCCATGAGGGTTTTTTGGGTTTTCCTGGCATGTCTTTATTTTATTTCAATATGTATATGGAATATATATAAATTGTATTATTGTTGTTGTTATTATGTTATTTTCTTTCTTTGAAAACTGTGCCAAATAAATAAATCAAATAAATCAAGAGGTCAGAGGAGTCTTGTTCCTCAGATACACGCATAACTAACTCCATCTGTGTCTTTGAACATGGCACTTTTGAATCTTAGATCTCTTCAGAACAAGACATTTTTATTTAATGACCTTATTTTAGATAATGGAATTGATTGTATGTTTTTAACTGAGACATGGCTTAGCACTGATGGACCAGCAACACTGATTGAAGCATCTCCACCCGGCTACAATTTCACATATTCATATAGGAAAAACAGAAGAGGTGGTGGTTCAGCATCTATTTTGCCACAATCATTTTCTCATAAAGACAACATTTGGTGACTACACAACTTTTGAATATCATTCCATCTTTTTTAGCAGCCCTCCGATACTATACTAGACAGTTTACAGGCCACCCAAACGTTGCTCGTCATTAGTGTCAGATTTTTTAAAACTTTTATCAATCATCCACACCAAATACGACTGTATTTTTGTTTTAGGCGATTTTAATCTACATGTGGACATTCAATCAGACTCTTTTACGTTGGATTTTATGAACATGCTGCATTGCATGAATTTTAACCAACACATTAACCAATCTGAAGTGGCTGCACATTTTATTGATGTTTTAAGCAAAACCACTGCAGATATTTTACCTTCATCTTGTGATTTTATTGTAGAAAGTTTTAACAGTAAACTAAGGCTTGCAATTGACAAGGTGGCTCCTTTAAGATTAAGAAAGATTTACTCCAAACCAATACTTCCATGGAAAAATGAGAGAATCAAACAACTTCAGAGAAACTGCTGCAAAGCAGAGAGAAATTGGAGAAA
Source organism: Centropristis striata (assembly GCF_030273125.1). NCBI lineage: Eukaryota > Metazoa > Chordata > Actinopteri > Perciformes > Serranidae > Centropristis > Centropristis striata. Next base: position 16,731,871 of record NC_081532.1, read on the forward strand.
GAACAAACTGATGATAAACTATGAAATGTTACGTGAACAATTGTCAATCTATAACAGAGAAATTAAACACGCAAGACAAGCACACTTTTCAAAATTGATATCCGACAACAGCAATAACCCCAAATTCCTTTTTTCAACCATTGAACGTTGAACCAATCCTGTTTTTAAGAAGCCGAGCATCTTGTCTACAAACATCAGTTGTGAAGAATTTGCAGTCCACTTCACAAACAAAATAGATACGATTAGGTTGGATGTAGGTCAGTTCCAATCTGGTTTTAGGGCCAATCACAGCTCTGAGACAGCTCTATTAAAGGTGGTAAATGATCTCAGATGCAATATGGACTTGAAAAAACCCAGCATCTTAGTGTTACTCGATTTAACGGCAACCTTCGATACAGTTGATCATTCAATTCTTTTAAATAGATTAAGTCATTTGTTTGGCATCTCTGGTACTGTTTTTATCTGGGTCAAATCTTACCCGAATTACAGAGATTTTTTTGTAAGTATAAGTGACTGTTCATCCACTATTTTTAAAATGTATTTTGGTGTTCCCCAAGGTTACATTTTAGGACCAACTCTCTTTGCCTTGTTGAACGGACGTAATTCGGTCAGTACCATTAAAAGTACCGAGTTCGGTACCCAACCCTAAAAGGCTCCATACATGAAGCCCAATGTGTGATTTTGTTTGAATCTCTAATAGTAGCTGTTATCTTTATCATTTTGAAAATGGCTAAACACAACGGTGAGATGTATAATTCCCTGGTGAAGTACATTATTTCCCGGAGCTTCATCAAAATCCAGTCACAGGATACGATTGATGGATGATCTGACATATGAACAAATGAAAGGACGACAGCTTTTTGTTTGATGGAAAAACAATTGCCGGTTCAACTGAAGTGACTTGACTGGTAATTACAGAAATAGCTTAATATGAGAGGAGTGGGCGAAATTAAAGGGACACAAATGTAATGCAGCCCAACAAACCTCCACATGCAATGGCCTCAAAAGTTACTATAGACTTGATTCTGCATTTTTTAGAAAGTCTCACATGAAATGAGCTTAAATAAGATTCAAACATACATGGGTGGTTGACGTGACGCTCAATTTTTGTGTTCCCAGTGACAAATGTTACTAAAATTTGATAATATTTCATTAAAATTAATGTTTTAATATGCAGTTCATTCTTCTACATCTAATCCATCTGCAAACAATGAGTATCGTTCTTCAACTATGCAAATATTCTGTTTTGAACATGACATTTGTCCACCGGTGCAACTGTACTAGGTAGCATTACTTATCTTAAAACAACTGTAATTTAATGAAAAATTAATCTAAATACATTAAAATACTTGAATGCATGTCATACGAGTGTTTACTTAATGAATCTAGAGGATATAAGTGTTAAGGTCCCTATGTAGAGTTATTATGACACATTACATTTTGTCCGCAAAACTGGTGTCCTCCTGGAGCAACGGCATTATGTAGATATAAAACAGGCATTAATGTGACCACCCCATTACTGAGAGGGGTCCTTCCAGAATCAGGAAGGACAGAAGACATCTCTGGAGCAGGTGGACTGCACACAAGATCAGTTCTGTCTCAAATATTTTCATAATATTACTATTTCCGTGCAGTGTTGGAACTGGTCGTCTTAAGGTAGTCCTTTGGTACAACGCAGTTTAAGTATTGATCTGAATATTTTTATCAATTTACATTGATTGATAATTGAAAATAATGTAAACCTTAACACTGTTACTCAGGATGAAGAATGTCTCTCATATAGCTAGGCCGCAAACTAGCATTGATTTCGAAAATGTCCACTGGTGAAACGCACTGTCCTATAGTACAACATGAAGTCAGTTTCACTTATTTTTTTCCTTTACTCCTATCATAATGAAAATTAACATAGTGAAAGCAAACATGTAAACAAACATTTTTTGTATTACAAGTTTTATTGAAAAATTAGTTTAAATATGCAAAAGAGATATAATCCGAGTCTAAAAAATGAATGGAGGTTAATGGACGGCCGCATTTGGATGGCCCGTCCTACCTGGCTGACGGGAGCTTCTCTGTCCTGCTTGGGGATTTCTTCTCCTCTGTTGCCCCCCTCACCTGTGGGGTCCCTCAGGGCTCTATACTAGGTCCCATCCTCTTCCTATTATATATTTTACCCCTAGGGGACATCCTAGTCAAACATAACATCTCCTTCCACTGCTTTGCAGAACATGTCCAGCTATATCTGCCTCTTAATGTTGATGGGCAGGCTGCACTCCAGCCATTGCTTGATTGTCTGGCTGACATCAGATCATGGATGGGTGCAAACTTCCTCAACCTTAACGAGAGCAACTTTTAATGACTAATTTAAGTAGCTTTTTTGCATTTTCTCTTAACCTCAGAATTTGAGGACAACACAACTCAAACCTTCCTTCCCTGTTTTGTTAAAGCTAGTTTGATTTCCATGTTGAAAGTGAGAGGCTGAGATGACCACCAAGGAAAGGTCTAGGAAGTTTAGGGAGAGGCTGAATGAAGATCCTGAGAGGAAAGAGAACTTCCTGAGAGAGAGACGCAGAAAGTAAATTTGACAATGTTTGATAATTAATTTGACTTTGTACACGACATGGGCATACTAGTACTCTGTTGTCCAATGGTGCAACGGAATGTCCTGTGGTGCAACAAATTGAATTGTGAGTGGAAAAGGTATTTTAATGAAAAATTTATGTAAAAAGTGTGGGATAGTACAATAATGTTATCATCACTATGCAGCTATAAGGATGAAATGAAGATTCCTTGGGTTTTATACCAATTATAATGAACGTAACCCAGGCATTTCGGTGAAGTCTCTATGTGTACATCTTATAGTATATAAATAACATAATTCTGAATTTTTTTGGGGTATGTTTGATGTGGAAATATAATTGGGACAAACTAATATGCCTTTGGCTTATCTATCTTATCTGTCCAACATTCTCTGAATTAAATAATGACATTCTTTATTGTGTTGCACCGGTGGACACATTTTAGGACTACCACACCAAAAAGTGAATAATATGTGAAGAATTAGAAATGGACATATTCAGTTTTGAATTATTCACATATAAGGGAATATAATTATATATCATTTGACATATATTTTTGAATTATTATTTTTTTCACTTTGAATTTGAGTTCACGTCAACCACCCACATGATTTATTGTTATATGTTTCTGTTGTCCACCCACTCATTCATTTGATACTGCAGTAGGTTTTACTCTCTAGGTTTCTCTGTTGGCTGAAGCATTATCAAAGCCTCCTACAATGCAGTTGATAATAAGTGGCAGCACTATAGGGTACCTTACCATTTTAACCCTTTTATCAATGCTTAAGGTCTTTTTATATATATCCTTTGTGAACAGGCATCCTCAAAGAAATTGCTAGGCTCTTTGACATTCTTTTTCTTTAGGATTCTTTGAAAAGACCTAGGGACAGGAAACATCCATTAGTTCAAAAGAAATAGGGAATTATCACCATGATTGACAATCAGGTGGGCAGTAAAAATGTGCTTTCTTGTACTTTAAATAAGGGACTGTCTGATCTGAGCTAAATAATGATCTGATCAAGACAAGGTAATAAGATCGTGATCAGACTTATTTACAAATGTTTGTGGTTTGTTGTCTCAAGACTCTTATGTTGGTGAATTTCTGTAGAATAGCAGAAAACTGACCTTTTCATAGACAATGTAGTCTTAAGGGTTCGGAGCGTTTGAAAAGGGTGACAGTCACAATGTGAGTGAGGTCAACCAATTCTCTTTCAAGAGACTTTGGAATGAATGTTGTGCTCTGTTCCTGCCAGAGAACACTGAGTATAAATTAAGACTTCTAGTTAGGATCTTTGTGAAAATAAAGCTGCCAGGCAGCACAATAGATACATCCAGGGGACAAAAAACAAGTCAACCATTACTTTTTACTGCACAACCTCTGCGGCAACTCCCTCATGTAACTGCAAGGCCATAAACTAAACATTATTCTGTTGAAGAGGTTGACTCCACCAGTATTTAAAGGTCTTTGTACCCATTGTATTTGGCTACCAGCAGTTGGAGCAATAAGACAATGAGAAAGTAGCTTATTGTTAACTGTATATATATGATTTTCTTAGTAGGTTCTAGCTGGTTGGTGATTGGATCGTATAGACGATTAAATGGATGATTGACAACCTATATTAAGGCCATTTTAACTATCTTTCCGGAACTAATATATTTAATATAATTTCTAGAATCTGCACTCAACAAATGTTTCTGATTGAGCAGTTGTCTGTCCACTGGCCCCATTAATCAACTAAGTTACATTTGATCGGCCCTCAATTGATTTTCCATGGTGCAAAGTTTGTCATCCAATTCACCAAGCCTTACCTCCAATGCGACAAAAATAAACATTCATTTATTACATACAACATCATCACTAAAGGAGACAGGAATAGACGCCCCTGCTACCAGTTCCTACCAGAGCAGGGGCGTCCCTCTCTAATTTTAAAAAACTCCTGAAGACCCAGCTCTTCAGAGAGCATCTTCTCTCCAAGCACCACACGACAATTCAACTCCTTAAAGAATTGTTTCTGCTGCACAAATGGCTCTTATTGCACTATAACTTGATTGTTCCCCTTTTTTCCTGTAAGTCGCTTTGGATAAAATCGTCTGCTAAATGACTAAATGTAAATGCAAATGTAAAGCTGATAATAAGCAAGACCATAAGACTGGTGATGGTATCTGCTATTACTCTGTGTCGTGATTTGAATCACAACATAATGAGCTGCAGGACTATTACTTGCTGCAAGTTTTGACTGCTTGGTCATTTTCCATAAGCACAACTGGACCCATGGAAGAGTTATTGCTAATGCTTTCTAGACTTCTAGACTATTTTAAAGCCAATGATTGAAATATCAGCAAAAAGTGACTTTTAGCTGGAAACAGTGCTAGCTGTGCTTCCACTTTGCATGTATATTCCAACAAATGTATGTGGTCATATTAATTCCAAATTTAAACTTTCAAGAGAAAAAATTTAAAAAAACTGAACTTGAACGACTTTTTTCCACCTTTACTATAAGCGCAACAGGGCATTTGAAATAGTTTGCCATGTGGTTCAGCAGGGGGTGCTATTAAAATTCACCATCAGCTTTAAACTATTGTATGCCCTCTTGACCTCAGTAGTGATGTCCAAATAAAGCTTTAGGATACATGGGATGCATTTGTTGACCCCACTAGATGGCACTCTTGTTTTAACGAAAAAGGCAAAAGGAATGGCAATTCTGTGTGGTTTCACCCCTTTGTTGAACAGAGAATGCCTTTTAGGTGGCTCAAAAAGTAAAGAATGGGTTTGTGAAGCTTCATTTGGCTATCACTACCCATCAGTGACCTGAGTTATAAACAAAAATAGAGCAGGAAACAAGCAAGCAAAGCCATGCTGATCAGATTAAAAAAAAAGACTCTGAGGCATCTGTGGTTAAGTACTGTGGATCCTGCATTGTAGGGGAGTATTCAAGTTGATTAAAATTAATTATGTGTTGGTTAGAATTCATTCAAACTTCACTTTTTTTTGTAAAAGTGACCCTCCTAATCAATATTCTAAGTCTATACAGTATGGCATGCTCCGGTCAGTAGTGCAAAGGCGGTTGACAGTAAATCTCCTAGCAACGGCAACTGGCTCTCAAAAAACATCCACCCACAGGCTTGAAACTTAGACACTGCTTCCTATTTTAATGAGAAAAACAAGCACAATAACTTTTGCAGCATACATTATAATACCTTATCTTCAGTGATAATACATCTGATATCAGTGCTTAAATATGTCCAACACATTTGCTGGTCAGCTAATTAAACCAGTGTGCTGACACTTTGGTGCTTAAATAATCGTGTGAATGACGACATTTGAAGGGAAACATGCTTGGCTTCATGAATGAGGATCGACTAGATTGACAGGAAGCTTTAATTGGAATCTTAATTCAATGTGACTCATTATCCACGGGTTAAAGTTTTTTGTTTTACAAGAATGTAGTATGATGTATATATGTGGATTTCTGTGGTGATTATGGATTTGTTCCAAATTTTTAAGTATTAGTGATTGGGCCCTAAAGAAAGAAATCCATAGTGTGGCAAAAACGTGTGGGAAGAGGAAATTGATGTCCCCAAAAAAAGTACCAGCTCTTGGGCTTATCATTTATCAGCCCTGTGCTTCTGCCAGCTTGTTCATGTGTGACTGTTTGCAGTCATGTGGGACCATAAAGCATATTCTAGTGACTAAGGTACTGTCTCGGAACCTCATCTCATTTGTGTAGATTGAAAACAGAGGGGATAAAAGCTGCCCTGTGGGACACCTGTACATAAAACGATCTTGTTATTCTCACATATTCCCCTTAGGCAGCCTGTCAAAAACTCTTTAATCCAATGGAAAAAAAACAACAACATTCAAATCACAAATTTGCTGCAGAAGCACATGTTTCCAATATATTCAAAGTTGAATTGAGTTAAAATCTTGTGACAGCATGTCATATTCATCATGCTGACTACGGTTAAATTTTGTCCTCTTTTTCCTTAAAACCCCACAGCCAAACGGTGGGGGGTGAAGCAGACAACCTAATGCAATCCAGGACCCAACGCTGCAATATATAACTGTATTTGTGAAGCTTAAAATGTTCACTTTTTATTGTTTTAGTGACAGCATCTGGGAGGTTTAGTTTGAAGTCACGGCAATCTTTGAGGCTGTAGTTGTTTGTATGAGGTGGATGAATCACATCTGCTAAAGTCAGATCAGTTTGAGTGTATTATGAGCAGTTATATTTACAAAGAGCTGTGATGAAGTGACCTTTGTCTGATGAATATTGTTAATAGCGGCCAAGGTGTTGAAAGGGGCACAAAGCGATAATTGAAACAGCCATTTTATCTCCTCTGTTGAAAATTAGGGTGTCAAAACAACCTCATATTAGAAATGTTCACACTTGGTTCCAAGTATCCAAGACCTAATCTAACCCTAATCTGGGCATTTTGGGTAGAGTCATGGACTCATTTTCAGCTCTAATCACAGATATAAGGCTTTAGAATAGGGGCCCAGTCACTCCGCAGACAGTATTTAAAATGTATACAATACATTATTGAGATTTTAAAGACTCTGTGTATATTACAATAACATTTACAACTCAAAACACTCAAGACTAATACAAGATTAATCTACTCATTTCCTAAATCCTAACTACCAAGTGGTCCCAAAAAAATAATTTCATCAGTCTAAACACTGGTTAAATGAGTGAATACAGTAAACAGAAACATGTGGCGAGTGAGAATAATTAAATGGATTTCAGAATGGAGTAACTAGTTTTGAAGAACCTATAGCTTTCAGTATTATAGTCCAGTGTTTCCCTTATATGCATTCTATGCAAAAAAAATGCAATCTGTAATATCATGGGCGAAATGAAGACTTTAACTTGCACACAGTGAAAGCACAACATATGTTAACTTGAAAACGATTATCATTGTCGTTATTGCCAACTGTATCATTTCTACGACTCATTGTTGAAGCAGAGTACTTTAAGTCCTAGTCATTCTGTCTGAGGATCACCATCAACGGGCCCCATATATCCCAACTTAATTACAGGAGAGCCTTGTTGTTTTTTGTTTTTTTGAAAACCATAAAAAAATAATGCTCAGTAGAGTGTAGCTTGTGCCAGCAGATTTGACTTTATGTAGTTAGTCTATGCTTTTTTAAAAAAAATAAATTAGATTCAAAAATACCTTTCCGCATCAAAGAAATAGCTGAAAATAAACACAACTTAGTTTCTGCCACGTTCAAGGCACATTTGCACAATGATCTGGTCTCAGCATTGTTACCTCATATTTGTAAGTCTCAATCCATTTATTTTTTTCCAAAAATCTCACCAGTAGTAATCATTTAAAGGGGGTTATTTCTCAAAATTATCTTCTGGGGGGGCATTCCCCTTGACCCCCCCAGCGTTGCTAGGTTACCAACTCTAAAAATCAAATCTAGAAGAAACACTGTATAGTGTATCGTGACCTGTTGCCTTTTCAGAAAGTGTTCAGTGTTGACATTTGGGTTTGGAGGAGGATAACAAGTTATTCTAAGTCGAAAAGTTAAATAAAGTTCAAGTAAAATATGGAGCCATTGGTGCTCAAGTCAAGTTGTATTTTTCGTGATTAGATTCCTAACTCAAATCTGACTTCAGTCCAAGTCATTTGGCATTTCCACACCTGCATGGATCAGAGCTTTAGCTAAAGTCAGCTACACTTCACTACATTAACTCCAACCATACCTCTAAAGTTGGAAAATTATGTCGGTCCAATGCACATTTCATGACTTTGGAGGAACGAAAAATCATTATCCTCACCACATTTAAGGCTAAATTGATCTAACGCACCGTGTTGAGGAAAAATGGAAAATTCTGACAAGTTGCCTCAATAAATGAAAACTTACAGGAGGCTTAAGGTCACCAAATCCTCAGTAGCATACACTTATATAAAGTTGTCTGTATACATTATAGATGGTCAAAGTACGAACAGCGCCAGAGGCTGAACATGTATAGTTAATTTGTTTAGTTGGAGGGCATCTTCAAACACAGTAGGTGGGAAAACTCAAACAGAGATCACAGTATCAGTCATACACATTGCTTAAGGTCTCACTTCATATCAGCAATTCACTTCAACACAACAATATAAATAATAAAAAACTGCAGGTACAAACGGTTTTCAAAGAAGGAAAGAAAGAAAAAACCTGTTTGCAATTAATGTTTACCATCATAACGTTCACAGAGACATCTAATAAAACCACTGAAAGGTTTGTTTGTAGTTCTGTTTTCCTGGAGTATATTAAAACTAATATGTCTCAGCAAAGTCAAAGAACTCGTTGCACTCCTGCTGTGGAGATTTCTGAACTCACAAAGACAGAAGAAGGTCGATGCTGTTGACATTGGAAGGCGCTCTGAAACGTTATCTGTTCACACTCTCAGTCCTCTGAACTGGAGTGCAATTTGACCTGACAGTTGGTGATTGTGGTGATTAGCCAGATTTGTCACGCTGGCTAGAGGAGTGCTTCTAACCATGTCGGCAGTAGAGAGCACATCAGTGGTGACTCTGAGGTGAGGGTGAGTTTATATCTTCGTGTTGATTTGATGTTTTTGTTGTTGCAGTGCTTAATGATATAGAATTTATCTTTACCATTTGTGCAATCTGCCTGGTCTCGAAGATATTAAGATTGACACCCCAAAGTCTGTATCTTCCAACAATGCCACGAACCCCTTCCGCCCACCCTACAGGCCACCTATGTAACCTGAATACTAGCTTGCTTCGTCACCGAACAAAATGTTGTGGGATACCTAGGAATTCATGAGGAAAACCTGCTGAATGTACTGACTAACTAGCAGCAATCAGAGTTTAAGTTTGGGGACAACCATTCTAAGATCATTTTTATGAAGAGTTTAACACTCAAACATTTGTTGATCTTCTTAATCAGGACTCTGTGGGTGGTTTGACAACATTAATGTTGTTAAATTTTGATTGGTGCATGGAAGTACGATCACGTTTCCTCGAAGAGCTCCACTCACTTCTAATCAGTGAGAAGAGCGCTGGCAAAAGTATCTCTGAAATGACAAAAACTGTTTCAAATCAGACAGAAAATAGGGATGGGCGTTATGATATACTATAAAGTCAATATAAAACAAAGTTTATATTTTTCTCTATTGTTTCAATCAATGATCTAAAAGAAATAGCAGCCGAACTGTGTGCCAGCAATATTTATGTCATTTGGACATCTCTTTACTTTCTGATCCTTGCACGCGGGAACGTAGCATAGAAATAGTGTTTTGCTAGCATAATGTATGGAGTTTAAGGGGTGAACCATGTGGTCATTTCATAAATACCATTTATTAATTCAAATTACCAGAAAACATGCCAATCATGATATATATATTATTGAAATATCATAATTAGAAGATTTTGGCCATATTGCCCAGCCCTAGAAAAAAAATGATCATGTAAGACCCCATCACATATCCAAACAAGCTCATAATAAAAAAACATGTTCTCTTAAGGAATGTTTTATTTTTTATGAAAAAGCTCCAATAAAATCCATTAACTCTGACTAAATTTCCATCAACAACCAAGCAACAAACAAATATCTTAGGTTTCATGCTGTCAATCAATATAACAGGGGTGCTTAGACAAAAAGTGAACATAAAATTAAAACAATATACATAAAACATCAAATTTGATTGCTGGATGGTTTGTGCAGTTTCTGTTCATTCAGCCCGAACAGCATGTGAGCCCACCGAGCTGCTAGCTGGCAACATGCACACTGATCTCAGAATCCACCAGGAGGTCCAGTTCTTTTGTTTTTCTTCCTCTAGTCATTGCCTCTTTTCATCTCTGTCTTTATGCTTATGAAGATTATTCATAAAGCCAAATATTTATGAATCTACTCATAAACATGCTTTAATTTTTTAACTCAGCAGATGCATCTCCATGTCAGTTTGCACTGCCCTGAGCAAATTTTTCTCAACTGATGCATCCTTAACTTTATATGAAATTGTGTTGTGTCTAAACTCTTCTGTCTGATCACACAAAAAGACTTAGTTACAGCTTCCTGTAGCTTTATGCCTAGTGAACACTACATGATATTAGTCCTGATTTTCAACTCTCTTACTTTACTGTACAGTGGGGTGGGTGATATGACCCTAAAAGAATATCACAATATTTCAGGGTATTTATTACAAAGACCTGAAAAATATATCGAAAACATGATTTTTTGTTTGTATAAATAATTAAAATAAATTTAAACAAAATAAAACTCAATTATAAATCTAAGATGTAGTGTAAATTGCAAATCTAAACAGTGGCTAAATACAAAAATGTACTCTTGACTCTTTAGTATTAGCAAATAATAAAAATAACCATCTAGGGGGGTATTTTTAAGTAAAATGCATCAATCTCATCCACTTTGAGAGCTAAATTTTGAGTCACCTCACATAACATTTTTTCACAGTCAACAGGGCTTTCCACTAGGAAATGGAGTAGCTAGACAGTGTTGAAAAATAGCTGGCTGAGGGGATGTCCCCCTGGATTTTTTTTTTCTTCCATAAAAGCCCAAATTTGGTGGCCTCACATTCTAATGCCACTTTTCCATCATATACGCTGATCTTAATTATTGCCTATTTTAATTAGTTATTGTAGGAGAATAAAGGTTTTTCTATGTTTTATTTAAGGCACTTTATTTTGACAGTCTTTTTGTAAATTATGTAGTGGTAACACACTGTGCTCTTATTTTGAAAGCTGTATTGTTTAGCGACAGGAAGTAATAGCTTTTTGTGACTAACACAACTTTAATTGTTAGCTAATGTTAGCTCACGGCTAACAAGCGGCATAATAATATAAATAATATTATTATAAATAAAATAATAATAACTTTATATTAACTTTATATTATGAATAGTGTAGATATACTTTCAGTAGCTTCATGGGAAACCCTTACGCCACTACGTCAAGAAGTAGGGAATGTTGCCAATATCATGATATGCATTTTTTTACTCATAAAATAATTATACGGGTATAATCGTGGACGAAATGATATGGCACACCCCTACTGTACAGTGTTCGCGTACCGAGAGGAAATAGTAAAGACATTTGTAAACAGGCTACTTATGAACACGTGGGCCAACAACAACAACATCAGTTAGCATGAATGTTGTTTTTTGTGGCAAAAAGCATAGTTTGGAGACCAGACATACTCATCAGGGAATCCTCAGCAGGTTATCTAGTGTGAACAGTGATCTGATGACTTTTAAAGTGGTGTAGTGTGAAACAGGCATTAGTCATCAGTGTTGCTAGATGGGAAACCTCCAGCTAATGTACCAACAGCCTAAAATTATCATATTTTGATGATAATTATTGTATGCGAGTCATAACTACAAGATCAATGTGTCATTTTAAAACCAAATATTAACATCACTTTACCCATGTATTTTTTTATAAAGCAAGCAAAAGGGCAAACTTATCAAAGAAATAAAATAATTACCATACATCTGGGAACACGGTTAGTCATTGATGCTAAAATCTGTGCATATTATGGCAGCGTATTACTGCCACCATGACAGAAAATAAAGTTATAACGAGAAACCTCAATTTCACAAGATCCTCTTTGCTTCATAACAAGATGTTTTTCATGTCACTATGACATATTCAATTTTTGCAACAAACTTTTTATAGCAACATTATAGCACTCCCTCGTTACATCACAAACCCTTCACCACTCTGACTTATCTTGTTAAAACTAATGATCAGATGAAGAGGTGCAAACAACTTCCTGCAGTGTGAGCATCCGAACTCCAACCCAAGCCAATTAACACCACAGGAAGCCCTTCACTGTGCTTCTTCTCTTGTATGAAATAACACTCACACCGTGCCCTTATCAGAGCCTCTTATCACGGTCAGACAAGGCTCAGCTATCCCAACCAAGTGGAGCTATTCAGCAGCGATAAAAATAAAAAAAACTCCAATCTACTAAGCCCCAAAAGCAAGTGGAACTTTTAATAAAGGCCAACGACCATGTTCCTGAGCAGAAAAGGGCACGTAGAGCTGTTAACCATTTCTTAGTTTGCTGGTTGATTACAACTTGTAGCCTGTCTGGAGGTAATTAACACAGACTGATGGTTTTGGTTGTAATTTACATTGTGTACAGCTGACAACATTTCATGAGCTATTTGCTTGAAGGCAAGAGACTACAGGCAAAACAGTGAATTTTTAATGAACGGGTCAATTTTGAAGTTTTGAGCTATTTTTAATAATAATAGTGGAAATGTTTTTAAGAGTATATTCTTTACAGGGTAGCTAAAACATATCTGCATACACTGATCATTATGGGCTGTTCTTGGGGGACTGGCATGGAAATGAAGGCAGACTGGGTTCATTACAGGGAAATGTTTACTGGAAGATAATTTGTAGACAGTGAATTAACATATTGAGCATGGATTAATTGTACCTGTCTTGGACTTCTTGTGTACTTATTTTTATTTTATTGTTTTATTGTTTTATTTATGTTTTATTATCATAAGATTGTGTATCTTAATTTTGCCCATTTTTTTCCTTTTCTTAATTGGTTGTTAGTGTGGTCTTGTAAAAAATTGTAAAAACTCAATAAAAGTTGATTCATAAAAAAATGATAGTGGAAAGAACACCCCAAATTAACATTTAGGTGTACACTACAGGCCAAAAGTTTGGAAGTAAGGACAATACAGGCCAAACAACTTCAATTTTCTGTTCACAATGACTTTTTTTAAAAACAGTAAAAAAATAAATAAACTACTTTGTTCACAGTACAAGAAAAAGAGACATGAGTGGGCAAAAGCACACAAAAATTGGACCTATGATGACTGGAAACAAGTTCTCTGGACCGACGAAAGAAAATTTGAAATATTTGGTTCAAATCGCAGTCTATGTCCGAAGAAAAACTGGTGAACGTCTTAAAGCATCATGCCTAACTCCCACAATAAAGCAAGGAGGTAGTAGTGCCATGGTTTGGGGATGTTTTGCAGGTGATAGAGTAGGAGATCTGTTTGAAGTAAAGGGTATCATGAAGAAGGAACAGTACCACTCCAGCATCATGCAGTTCCATCTGGACTCAGACTTGTGGGTCGAAAGTTTGTTTTGCAGCAAGATAATGACCCTAAGCATTCTTCCAAGCTCTGTCAGGGTTACCTAGACTAAAAAGAAGAGGAAGATGTTCTTCAAAAGATGGTTTGGCCCCCCCAGTCTCCAGACCTCTCTCAAATTGAGCTTGTGTTGGAAGAATTGGATCGATCATTCAGAAAAGTCACCCTTAAAAAAAACTTGATTGTTTATAACTAGATAAAAATCTGAAAATATGGACCACAATGCCAATTATCATAATGGTGATGACTGTTGTAATGTGCTATTGAAATGTGATTCTAAATAAAGACAAAATGTAAAAAATAAATAATCATAAAACTTGTGGAACGAATGCCTCGTATATGCCATGTTGCAGTTAAAGCCAGAGGAGGTTACTTTGAATGAAGCAAAGTCTAAGCAAGAAAACACCAAAAACCTGATATAGTTCAAATGTGTTTTGAAAAGTGACTATATAATTATGTTTATTTTGTTGCAAAGTATACCAATGAAACTACTATTTTGTACAAATTTGATCTTGTTTCCAAACTTTTGGCCTGTTGTGTATATTTTACTATATTTGGTCCATTAGATTTCTCCTAAATTCACAAAAAGTTATTAAAAATTTGTTTTTTCTCATGCTCTGAGCCACAAATCTCAACTTCAACTCCACTTACATATGACAAACTTGCCAGTTTTATTCTTAACTATATTCTGAAGATTTTTACTGAGGGGTTTGTCATCATTCATACCCTGATTTATAGAACATTCTGTTCCCAAAAATATGACAAAAATGTACTTTTCTTATGGCTTTTGACTGTATTTTCTCATTTATTAAATTATAAAAGGAATTATCTCAATCTCCTCCTGTAAAAAAAATATTAAATGAATAACTTTGACATTTGCTTTATCTAATCTTCAGATTTATTAGCACATATTTAATGAGTTCACACCTAAGCTGCATATCTAAATATATCACATATCTAACTTGCAAAAAAATATTGTCTTAGTGTTAATAATAAACTGGGGAAGTTTCATGGTGATATCTATACGTTTTTAAAAATTCCCTAATCACCTGGTGTCCCCACTTTGCACAAAAGTCTTTCTACAACAGGATTCAGGAAGCAACAAACAAGGTTCAAGAGACGTTTTGTGATTTTTAGAAACACTGGCACCTCTAAATTGTGCGAGACAGCGACTGCAAACTGTCTCAACCATCATCTCAACTGTTTATAGTGTTTGTGCCCAGGTATCACAGTTGTGGTTCCAATGGGAGGAGGTAAAGTACACTTTTCAGACTTGAAAGGAGTGAATCAGAAAGAGATCTTACTTGGTTTGGCACAATTGAAGTGGAAGAAACATCATTGTGTATGCTCAGTGGATCATGAGTGCCAGGGTGCATTATTTTTGCTAAAAAAGAAAGAAGATTTTAAGAGCCGTTCTTATCGACCATTTCGGAAAAGTTTCACCTTCCAAGTTCACTGGAAATGAAGCGCTACTGTCAGGGCTGCAGCATCATTGAGCACAGAGCGATTTCCCTTCAGAGCTGAAACATTTCCACGGCCAGAACACAGACAGCAGCTCCTGCATCACTGCCTCATCTCACAGCCCGTCTTGAAGCAGTTGATTTCAGCTTCTCTGGGGTTTTATCAAATCCGAATTGTTTCAAATCAGATCTAATTAGAATTTTTCTCATTTGCAGGTAGCTAAAGTTAAAAATAAACTAAACCTAATCTGTAATGAGCTGTTGTTGTCTGAGAATGTAGGAACTGGTTTTAGCAGCAGCCTGATTAATGTCTACGACCTGTAGCTACAATCTGTAAATGAGAGGAGCAGCATGAAGAATGGAAGGTTGATTAAATGTGTCCGATGCATCGTTAACAACTGGAGATCCCAAATGGGAAACCATAACAGCTTCAAATATTGATAACGTTGTCAAGACACGTTTCCCTTCGAGGACCTCCTGTATCTGACATCAGCTACCACCTTCACTTTTCTCTTGCTTCTGTTTGAAATGTATTAAGTTACACACACATTCATTTATTCCTTCAGTCATTCACTATGATAAATGATCAACAAGAGCAAAAGTTTCATTCTAGTCATTAAAGAGTTCAAGATGATTAGCTAATATGATCTGCATTAGTGACATTTGCCATTTTAACCTGAAAAGTAATGACAATGAGGCTTCGAGAGCTGCTCCTGAATCAGGATCTTCTGGGTAGACTGAGTCACCAGTCTTCTTTAGTCATTTAGCAGATGCTTTTATCCAAAGCCACTTACAGAAAAAGGGAACAATCAATGTATAGTGCAATAAGAGTCGTAAGTGCAGCGATAAGTGCTAGTGACAACTGTTTAAGGAGTAGAATTGTCGTGTGGTGCTAGGAGAGAAGATGCTCTCTGAAGAGCTGGGTCTTCAGGAGTATTTTAAAGGTAGTGAGGGACGCCCCTGCTCTGGTAGTGCGTTCCACCAGCGGGGAACAAGACATGCAAAAAGTTTGTATTGCCTTGGTAGAACAGGTGGCAGAGCCAGGCGCCATTCATTGGAAAAGCGCAACAGTCGTGAGGTAGCATATACCTGTATCAGGGCGTTCAAGTAGGTGCTGTACCATAGACAACTTTGTAGGCCAGCATTAGAGATTTTAATTTGACGTGACGGCAACAGGTAGCAAGTGGAGCTCGATGAGCAGCGGCGTGACATGTGACCTTTTTGGATGGTTGTAGACCAGGCGCGATGCCGCGTTCTGGATCATCTGAAGCGGTTTCACTGTGCAGACTGGCAGGCCCGTCAGGAGGGCATTACAGTAGTAGGTTTGTCTGTTTGTCAGCACGACTACACAAAAACTACTGGCCAAATTTTATGGGGACTTGGTGGAAGGGTGAAGCTGCACCAAGGAAGAACACATCATGCAGATCACAGGGTGGATACACAAATTCATTTTCAATGTCATTAACATTGTGCGATAGCCGTGGCCTTTGCAGAGGTCTGCGCTCTCCAAGTTCCCTTCTAGCAATGTTTTTTCCAACAAGATCTCCAACCTAAACGACAGAATAGACAGTTTGTCAATACCACCCATTACGACAGTAAAAGACAGTTTAAACATTAAATAAATGTACATAAGTGCCGGAAGTGAAGTAGTTACAAGGGTGACATGATTACCATAAGTTACATGATAAAGGTCAGTTACGCAAGTTTTCAAAAGGGACACAAACCCCGTTCTCCTGGGTGAAAGTCTGCCGTTTGTGTGTAGATCTGTGGTTTGGTGGCATGAATTCAACAAAACTGCAGCCTTTTTTACAACAGCAAACCTCACATTTATGTATAATGGCATGTGCATGACCAGGAACCCCCGAAACGCTTATATTGGTTGTTTTGGTTGGTATCGACTAGCGACTAAACTCCTTCATGCCTTAGTTCACCATGTGTGATATGCCAACGTTTTTCCACATAGTAAGAATAACAAGGGTGCAACCTGGTCATAGTTCAATCAGAGCGTGTCTCCTGCCTTCTACTGATCTCAATCACATGCTGGTAGAGAAGGTTGTACCAAAGTACAGCCTGTCATGCTGTAACACTCAATGATGCTGCTACAAACAAAAGGGCAGCATATGTGTTGGTATTGTTGAGCTCACAAAAACACACAGCTATGATCACAGTTCAAGAGTGTTTTTTTTACTGATTTTTTCCCCCCCAAAGTACAAAAGCTGGCTTGCAAAAAAGCAGACAACCGCAAAATGTTTCATTTTTGTCGTTAAAGATTTAACGTTAATTAGCTAGAGCTGATATAATCAAGGCAATACTAAAGCATTAGCTTTTAAACAGTTTTTAATAAATAATAAGGCTTCTTACTATATATGCTGAAACCGCTCCGTTTGTTTACTTGAAGGGGACAGAATAAATGTGAACACAATACTAAAAGAGGCAGTGATGGTGGTGCAGAGAGTCGGCTGGGGCCCCCAGCTCACTGGTGCCCTCGGGCCCCGTTTGACCCAACCACTTCTGATCAGACGGAAAGTCACACACCTGGGCTTCCCTGATAAATATTTTCACCTATGTTATTTATTCCCAGTCTGTATGTGGTGGTGCTTATTTATGCAAAACTATTACCACAGAGTGATTGTTTCCCTGCATATCTTAATGACCCAGACATGTCTGCGTCCTCGACCCCTCTGCCCTGATGTGAAGATATTCGACTTTGCTTTGCAGTGGAAGAAAAATATCCAGACACACTGATAACCTTGAAAAGTTAACTGTCAGATGACACACAAACACACAACATAGTCCTGTAGCACAAACATAGCCAGCAGCCAGAGACACACACTATGCACACACACACACACACACACATTTTGTGTCTGATCAATCACCCGGCTGTCATCAAGCCTGTACCGTACAGTATATAGCAGCCTTAATCCGCTTACATCCCCCTTCAGAGAACCACACTTTAGTTCCATCAGTTCAGTTTCACATTAACAAAGTCCTCACCCTGGATTTTATACACTTTCAGTCATGATTCATAAGTTTTTATGAGTGGAACGGTCCCTCGGTCATAGCCAAACATCACTCCCACTTTTCTGTCCCTGGCTACAAACCGTACTACAATTAAACTACATTCATTTGAACCTTCAGTAAAAAATGTGCTTAGGAAATCGCAATAATTAAAATGCATAATAATAATAATAATGCAAAAAAAATTAGAATGCCTAATTTCAAGAAGACCAGTTATGCTTGAATATAACCATGGCAGTCACAAAATATAGTTTTACTCCAAATTAGAGCCTGACAGATAAATCAGTTCACTGATATTATCAGCTGATATTGGCCTATCAAAGGCATATTGTATCGGTGTATACATAACCTTTTTTTGTAAGACCATAGATAATGTAGAATACATTGCTTGGTGTGATTTAGAATGGTCCTACCAATCTTTTTATTCCTTTTGTTTCAAATAGTCAGCAATTGACAATTGACACTGAACAGTAATGATGTTTATTAAGCTATCCTATTTCTTCTTCATTTTCTCAGTTATCATTTCTAACATTGGCTGATAATGTGTTGTATGAATAATGTATAACAACATATAACAATGTGTGAATCACAATCCACATATAGTATTTTTGAGCTGGAATGAAAATAAACTATCGGCCACCATAACAGTTAGCGATGAATTTTCTCCCTCTAAAATCAGCCTAAAAAATCCCATATCAGTCGGGCTCCACTCCAAATGGTACCAAAATTTACAAAATGAACACTAGGCTGTATTGAAAAAGACCTGAAACTAGCAACTAAGACCATTATATCTTTATGAAAATGTTCAGGTGAGAAGTAGGCTCCATTTCTTACAGCCTTCTATATAATACGACTTCTTTTTGCAACTAGTGAAGTCGCTCCCTACTGGCCATTTCAGAGAATGCAAGTTGAAAGCATGGCTTCACTGTTTAGAAACCTTCAGGCTACATCCACTTCTTTTATACAGTTTACCTCATGTACCAGGTGGTTTGTTACACAAAACCTTCAAGCTGTCATTGGGAACAGTTTGGAAATGGCACTATCAAAAACTTGATTGGATGATTGGTGGCTGGAGATTTGGTGATTGGATAAACATCTGTCTACACCACCATCAACATCAGCCAGCAGCTCCTCACAGGATACTGATTGGTCCAAGCCACTGCTGGCCTGACAAGACAAATTTTGCCATTGTTGTCTAGTTAACAATCCCTTGATGCAGATATAAAATGGTTGATTATTTTAATGTGGTTAATGTGGTGGGGAAATATGACCTTAAATACATTAAAGACATGCAATGGAGGAATTGTTGCTTGCTCAAAGTAAAAGCAATCCGCAGATTCACTCTGGTTATGGAACAAGCTTAATACATTTGGTATTTCATCTCGCTAAATCTGGTTATTCGCTGCAGTGTGTGCTATTTCTGTAGCTAATAAAAGAGTAAATAGAGACAGAAGGCCGTTTCTCTGCAGATACAGACACCGCCACACACTTCTAGTGGGTCATAAGTGATGACTGAGAGGGATTACTTTTGTTCGAGTCTGTACAATGTTTTGTAAGAAAGTCCTGCAGAGTATACCTTTACATTTGGATCCATAATGGCAGGCAGTGATGCTGAGCCTAAAGCTCAGTGTGTTGTAATCCTGTCAAATGAGGCACTCAAACCATCAAAGGAGACTCTTAAACATAAAATACACAGGATGTGATGGGAATATTTATGTAGGCCATAAAAGTCAATTTATTTTTTCTCCTTTTTCTTGTTATGTTTCCTATTTATTTGGGAAGGTGGTCCTCAAAAAATGGGCGTAAAGTTACAAAAGGTTGAACAGCCCCTGCTCTCTGTAACCCAACTTTAGACACCGTCAAGGAACATTTAAAAATTCTGCATTAATAACTCGAAATGCCAACTAATGGGTTAAAGGCATTTAGAAACATAGAGCCTCAGCAGCCTTGAGTTGGGTATGAAATGATGAGTCGTATGTAGTTCTGGATAACGACAGCAGTCATTACTACTTTTGTCAAGGTGACTACTTTAATGTGCATCCTTGAAAAGGTTCAAATTGGCATTTGAAAAAAAAAAGATCAAGGAGGATGAAACAGCACTCTATTCAGCTTGTTCTATTTTTTAGGTCAATGAAAATTACCTGGCCAAGGTTTTTCAGCAGAGAAATAACTATGAATGCACAGTTACACAAGTATGTTGAAGTTTCATCTAAATGTGCCTGGGAGGTATTTTAGAAAGGTTTAGTTTTTCTTGAAGTACTGATCACCTTGGAAATCCAAGCACAAAGCGACAACTTGGAACATATTGTTACAACATATTTGTAACAAACATCAGAAATAGATGGATATTGGGCATATCCTCATTTATTTGCAATAGTTAATAAAAAAATAAAAAAATGCAGACAAACCTAGCTTTCACAGCAAAAGTGCAAACACACATATTTTGCAAACTGTGAGCTTGCATTTTTGCCACCACACACATTTCAGAAGTTGCAAACATGCACGTTTTAGAAATGGTGCCGAACTGTGGCGAAGTTACCCCCGGTTTGCAAATACCAATATGCAATGTTGCCTCAGCTTTGGGTAAAACAGGTTAAAAATATTAATGGATTTTAGAAAATCCATTAAAAAACAGCCCAGAGATACAGCTGCACTGATGAACATAATCCATCATTTTAAATGAGACAACTTCGGTAATTTCGCCAAACATGCCTTTACCACGCTGCTAATTGCCACATTTAGTGCAGCTATTTTCACTCCTTTCCATCAGGACACTCTTACATAAGAGTGGTAGCGGCACAGAAGCAAATGTGAGACTGTCTTCAGATTCACTTACTGCAGAACAGAGCCACTTCAGATACCAGACACTGCAATGATTATTATAAAGTTACGCTTTTATAAACTTGTATGAGGAAAAGTCAGCAGTCCTCTAATTCACAGTGATGAATTATATTCATTAATGCAGCAGCATGTCTGCACAAGCTGTTTTTAATGGATTTACGGAAACAGCAGGAGCTTATGAGTCAGACAAGCTGGGTAAACCTGCAGCAGACTGTGATACAGTAAATAGTCAGAGCGCGACTCTTCACAGACCTGCACTGGTTACACTGGAGTTAGGCTGCATTCACAGCCAATCAGGTGGAGGGACGACTAGCAGCAGGAGTCAAGCGACAGCTTGGGAGTGTCACTATGGCACCAACGGCCTAATTGTGTGACGTCATGTTGTAACCTTTAACCCCCCAATTTAGCAACTTTTAGTAGACTTTATGCTGCACAACTATTGTTTTCCATCGGGGCATTTTTATGATATCAGCATGACCAAATGTACTCAAAGTCAATGCCCCTATGTCTTAAAACTGACTAAAATGACATGCTATTTTTTGTTTATTTTACCTGTACGAAAGTGTAAAAAGTGCTTTTAATGGAGGATATGTGCTGAATTATGTCCTTTGTAAAACCACAAATGGTCTTTTTCAAAAAAAAAAAAAAACATAAAAAAAAAATAGATATGAGGCGTTCTTTACAGATACTAGGATACAAACTTTGTTTATTTAGTTACCTGTTTTCCTTTGTTTCTGGTCTTTTTGGTAAACTATGCTAAGCTAACCGGCTACAAAGGCTGCACAGTTATGTCAAAAATTCTTATAACAATTTTCCCATCATGCATATATTAAACTTTAATAAACAAATGAAACAAAATGTTTTTTTAAAAAACCTTAACAAATGTAAAATTAATAAAAAAAGATAAATAAATAAAATAAATATTTATTATAGAAATCAATAAATAATGAAAAAAATTAAAACCACTGTGTTGCAACCTGATAAAGTAGAAACAGAAATATTAAATTTAAAAATAATTTAAAAAATGAGACCAAAATAATTTGGATTAAATATATCGTAGTCCACTTCCACAACCTATTTTTTTTTTTTTAATTCAACATTTTGGTAAACTATATTTAACTTATTTTAAGTTCGAATCAGCAAAAGCACACTGCTATAGTGGGAGAGGGTGGAATTATGACACAAGATCCTCATCAAAAATAAAGAGTTATTTATTGCCGGCCCTAAACTTTCTACTCGTTTGCTATTTAATGAACAGACATGAAACTTATTTGTATCAATCTTTTCAATAACTCTTGGCAAATGAAAGCATTGACTTAAAAAGTCAAACCATTGTTAAAAAATAAATGATAAACTTGTGACGAATATTTTGTAATAAATCCAGCTAAGACTCACAGAATGCTGTTTTATATGTTCACTCACAGCTGAGCCGTACATATTTGCCTGAACAGAGATTAGAAATGTAAATAATGGATGTACAGGAAAGGCAGTAGAAGAGAAATAATGGAGTTATTCATGGTTGAGGTAAATGCATCACAAATTATGTTAAACTTGCTTAAAAACCTTCTTTCTATGCATTAAGTAGATCATCTTCTCCCTATGCATCGGTAGGTCCGCTGTATGCAGTACGGCGCTGTGTGTCAATAGTGTGGACGGTGGATAAACTGTAGCCAGGATGGAGGCCGTCTTCGTATGTACAGAGCTCACAGAAATGTGGTGTTATATCTTCCGCAATCATCCTGGTTCAATCTTCCACTCAGAATGGCTCTGTGGGGAATCAGAGCCACTTGATGTGTTCCCTCTCTATTGTATAATCATTGTTTGAATAGGCTCGTCTCACAGAGCTGTACTGCTCAAACAGCAGCACGGCCGACTGTGTGACAGACACAAATATGTCCAACATGTGTGGGATTATTTCCTCGGAATGACAAGATGAAGGAAATTAGTCCAACTGGCTCGGTGCGCACATTTTGTAAACATTACCTTTTTTGATATTTGGCTGTAATGGATATCTTGTGTTCTAACAGACACAATGCAGTTATGTATGAGTGGGGATTGGTTGTTCTTTTGTTGGCACTAAGGGACGAGTAATTCAGGGTGAATGTAGTTTTTGAGGAACTAATCTGGGACTGTGAATATTTCCAACATTTTTTTTCCCCATTTCAAGGACAAAAATAAAACAACTATTGCTTTTAGTGTGGTGCGGAAGTCTTAAGTGGGAAGAAAAGTGTCCACAACAATCCACTATCAGCTGCTAAAGGGACGTGGTCGATTTCTTTATATCTCACTTGGAAATGAATGGGGACATTAAAATGCATAAGTTTCCTGCCTGGAATCTAAATAAGAATGCTAATGAAACGCTGTGGGTATTAATAATGCAGAGGACGAGTTTCCTTTTATTTGCTAAGGAAACATTCCGAGAAAAGGTTCCAAACACTGACAGCGCTACTTGTTTTGATGTATCAGGATTTATGACACAACATATCCTCTTGACATTTTAAAAATTAAAAACACCATCTAATTAAGACTTTAATTACAGCCTGCTTTTGTAGTTGGTTGAATTATGGAGTATGACTGTGCATAATGCTGTCTTATATATGTATCTTTGCACTTCCTACAGGGACTAATTATGAGCTTTAAAAAAGACTAATTTATGATATAACACTGGAGTCTGCCCTTTGGCCCATTTCACTTCTCTCATGGGTTCCTCAAGTTCCTTTCATTAGTTCATATGGCTTCATAAAATTATAAAGTGAAACTGTAGTGGCATTTGACAAGAAATTATATATATATATATATATATATATATATATATATATATATATATATATATATATTTATAGATGTGTCAATACATAATGTTTTGTACAATTTCACTTATACAGCATGTTTCAAGTTGAAGAGCTTTTCCAAGTGATTTATAAACTTGTGATAACATAGTTGCTTAGCTGAACTTATAAAGAAAAGATATTCATCTGATGCTCAATATATCTGTAGAGCACATACTTATATCTTCATGATGTAAATGCAACACAACAGGAACAATCTGGTGATGCTTTTCTTTTAATAAAATTGCTAAAGTTATTTTTCCTACGGCCTGCATTTCAGTCTGTGTATTGGATGGATTTTCATTTCTTTTTGCTCAATTCACCTAATGGCTTAAGTGTGAGGATAATATCACCACTTCTTGGTTTGGCATGTCAGTGGTACAGTTGTCATTTTGTGTTTTCATGTAGAAAGAGATTTTTTTTTGTAGACGAATTTGGGAAAAACCTAGTTTTTGAAAATGTATTTGTATGAAAATAGTCAACCATCAGTAGAAACTGTTGGGCCAAAGCATCATTCAGCTTTTACATCAAAGGAAATTTTTCAGATACATGTCGGGAGTCAACTTTTGTCCCAATTTAGTTTTTTTAAGTGTGAAAATAAAAATCCATTGAATGCAATGTACACTGAGCAGGCTCCTTCCTCTGCAGGTTCCTTGCAAACTATTGGACATCCTTGACCGAAGGACGCATCAGAAAGGCATTTCTGCCTCTGCTGCTGCATTTTTCTACATCAGTATTTTTATGAGTCAATAATATGATCATACTGACAGGTATATGCTGGTGTGTCTGGTTCCGGAGCTCTGCACAGATCAGACACCTGGTGTCACGGAGGTCTCCTTGGATCGCCAGAGACAACAACCTTTTATTCTTTGGTTCATGGAAAGTACCTGAACTCAGAATATGTTGAATACAGTGCAATGTTACCATGCAACTTCTGCTGGACTGGCAATGTGCTTTACTGCCTGAGTTCTGTGATGTGACTCTGTTGCTGCTGGATCAGACACTTGAAGTTTAGAATCGTAACGTCCGTTAACCAGTGTATTGATACATTCATTGTTTTACAAATTAAGAGTATTTTATTGATGTACTTGGGTGCTGAAACACAAAAAAATAACTACATTAACTAAAAATGTAACAACAACAAAAAGGAAAGTAGCGAAATTATTGTGGGGGTGGTGGGCAACTAATGCAATCAGTGTATGCCAAAACATAACGTAACACCGGTAACATGGACTACCACGGAAAGCCTAATACAGCATGAGGAGGAAAATGCTCAGAGAAGTCGAACATTTATTTTGAAGGACTCACTCAATGATAGCAGGAAAATTGAATATTGTTCAGACAATGAAAGACACTAAATATTACCTCTTTTTAGAAACTGAATTTCATTTTGACAATATAAGCTCTGATTGTTTTTGTCCTTTCCAATTACCTGAGCAGCCCTGGGAAAATGAAAGTTAAAAGAGAATACATGTTCATGCTCCAAAAGGAGCGATTTGGTTAAAATATGATTGACTTGCTGAATACAAAAGCATCGACTTTCACACTCCACTGGGGTATAATTATGCTTCTGCAGCTCCTGCCAAGAGACACCCTCAGGCATGTGACCACGGGGGGTTGGAAATTCTATATGACATGCATGTCACTTTTTTAGTATGCCTGTAGAAAAGGACAAGGCTTTAACTGTCTGATGATCATACTGAATCACACTGTATTTAATCCTGATTCTAGTGATTCTGAGTTTGGGGTGTAAAGGTTATGTTGACCAGGAAGTCGATATCACAGTCAAAACCTGTGTGTGAATATTTATTCATCATGTATATTATATTTTAGTGTCAGTATTGTTTAGCATATTTGCTCAGGGAAAGTTGTCATTCTTACTTCCCAGGAGGACTGCATATGAGAAATTGTTACACAGCAGGGTGAAATGGTACATAGAAGTCACAGTTCAGTTAACACTCCGGTTTACAAGTCACAGTTTGGTGCAAGTTCAGTACAGCAGAAAAAACTAAAATGCTTAAGGATCCATTTCTTTTTATCTATTTTTAACAGACTGTAAAGCAAGAGTCAGGCATACAGCTCTCCTGCTGGGGACTGAGGTAACACTTTGCCCTCTGGTCACTTTGGTAAACTAGTTTCATTATAAAAAATCAGGAGCATCACTATCCACCCACATTCCCTAAGGGCAACAGGACAAAATAGGCTATAAAACTGAAAGGCATCTCCTTTACTATGAAATTAAGCATAGAAACTTAAACAGAATAATTAAAAAAGACATATACACGAGGAGTATATGTACAGTATTTAAATTGGTTATATCTTGGCTATATTAAAAAACATCTATCATCTTGGTGATCAGCACATCTGGGTGATGCTTTTAGTTAGGGCTGGGCGATATGGCAAAAAAATGATCGATATATTTTTTCATATCGTCCGAACTTGATTATTACGATTTTTTATATTGTTTTTAAACTGCGAGTTTTAAAGCATCTGTTCAATATTTTTATTAACATAAGTAAATAAGTAAAAGCATTTTTTATACTTTTCTAAGTTCATCTTATTTAATTTGCTTTAACAGTACAACAAATGTAGAAATATATAAATCAACACAGTGAACTACTTTACAGTCCTGAGTGTTTTTGCAGGTATGCAATAGGAATGTCACGATTACCCATTTTCAAGATTAATCACGGTATTAAACGTTACGATTAGTTAATCGAAATGTTTCCTAAATACCGGCAATTTCCGGAATTATGCTGGAACCATGTTGGTACATCAGCGCAACTTGACCGGAATCCAAAGAGGGAAATAAATAAATAATAAGACCTATAAGGATTGTTCATGTGATTTAACTTATTCATAGAAGTGTGAAATTAATTAATGCAAAAATAATGGTGATAATTGTAATAACATGATTATTTCTCTGACAATAACTGTACCAAGAAAATCTGTAATCGTGACATCCCTAATATGCAAGACCCAAAATAAACAAATTGCTTTCTGTCTAATCACTTGGGTGACACTTCTTTAAATGATTAAACAGATTTGTTGTTGTTGTTGTTAGAAAACCCACGCTGTTGAAGTTTTGTTAACTTGTTTATTGAACTAGGTTCCATTCAGTAATAACTTGTTTCTCTAAGTTTTCATATGTCCCACGCTCTTACCGACTGTGTTGAACGCACCATAGCCTTATGACGCTATTGAACGCACCATACCTGTGTGTGAATTGCCTTGCTGTTAGTTTTCTCTTGATACAGTGGCGGATCGATTGTATTTCTTTTTTTTTTCTTTCCCAACATTCACCTGTACCTTCCTGGTTTATTGCACCAAGTCGTGGCTGACATCTATTTCGCTGCCCTCAGCTCCACGTTTAGCTCCACGTTCTGTCTTTCTGTTTACTTCTCTGGTAACTTACAAACAGTAATGGAGCAGGGAAAGGTCAACTCTGATCGGCTGTTGTCACGCACATTTACAAAATGTTTGATTGAGTAAATATGCTCACAGCTGATCACCGTAATCGACCTGAAATTTATCACAATCATATAATCACCCAGGCCTACTTTCAGTGGTGCGTTGGCATGTTCAATGTATTTCCATTCACATCCTCTTTAACATTGGAGCAGCATCGACACACTATCCTGGACACAACTCTCTTCATTGCTGTTGTAGGCGACAGTAAACCTGCAGACAAGTCTTCCAGCTTTGGCATTTCATTGGTGCTCGCCATAATGTCACTGATTCAGCTTGTTGTGCGAACCTCAGCACCTATTGCTCACATCGCTTTAAGTTGTACACTATAAAGTTTACAGGCAGAACATGTGCTTGTGAACTTTGGTTCCCTTTTATATGCATCAATTTACATAGTGTGTATCTGGATATGGCTGCATGCACCAAACTGTGCCTCCAATACAGTGATGTTTCTGCACGAATACATGAACCTTTCCATCCACAGAGTTACATCCTGGTTAGGGTTGGGCAATGTCTACCAATTTGGCACACGATGTTGTCCACAGTGAAACATCATATTGGACAATATTGTTGTTGAGTGGTAAGATTGGGCGGTTATCTTATGGGCAACTCCTATAAAAAAAGACAATAATTTCAACTAATGGTATCATCCATTGGTTCACCCTAATCCTGGTATCAAACTTGCAACAAAGTCTTCAACCTAAAATGACAGAATCGACCGTCTGAATCAGAATTGACAGAATACATACACATATGGTTTGCGGTTGTAAAACAAGCCTGTGAATCGGTGAATTTTGACTAGAAAACCACTGACCTATGTTTAGTGCAAAAAACTTCCTGGTAAGACGTCATACAAGACAGTTAAAACGGTAAATAAATGTACGTAAATGCAACTCCAGTAGTTAAGAGGGTGACGTGAGCCACGTAAGTTACGTAAACAACGCAAATTATATAATAAGTAATTTACTTTTGTTTTCACACGGGAGACAAACCTCGTTCTCTTGGGTGAAAGTCCGCCAAACTGACAAAAAGCAGCTCAATTAGAGCCTAGGATCCTCCCAACATTGGTCATTTGATCCCAAAGATCATGGTTTGGGTTAAAATAAGTGTATGACGTTGTGATGTTATTCAGTACTAACATAGTTAAATAAGAAGGTAAAGCCACTCAATGCTGTTGGCACTCAACTATTGGCACTACACAGGCTTGACCCAATTGATCCATCCTCCTCCCTACGCTGACTTTGTCGCTCTTTATAATCACCTGGTTTCCCTAATACAGCCTCCAGTAGTTCATAATAAGCTTGCATAGACAACATATCGAGTTTGTTTTTGGTCAGTGGAAACAACCCAAGAAGAGGCCCAGATTACCACAAAACCACCCGAAATGATTTGTACCCACCCAATTGAATATAAAAAAAAGGAGCCAAGATGGTCGGAATTGGCCGAAATGAAATTTTAATTTTTTTTACATGATATAACACTGCATTTAGTATGAAATGCGAACCTCTGGTGCAAGCAGCTCCAGATGTTTTCCAGCAAACAATTTATACAAAAGTATGTTAACTAAGTAGATGCTAGTTTGGAAGTTTTAATGATGCAACACAATTGAGTAAACCACTAGTTTGAAAGCAGCTAGTTTTTACTAAGAATTTAAGGACTTCACACACACAAATACACACACTCTAATGAATTTACAATCCAGGAGAGAATTATGTCTTCAGAGATTTGCATAGTGCATTTTAAAGTCCTCACATGCAAAAAATATTGCTTGAACTAAGATGGGGATGGAGTCTCTCCTAATGTGGGAAGGCAGGTAAACACCCTGCAAACGGCGCCTGTCTGTCACAGCACTAATATACCCTGACATACAATTCAAACACAGAGCCAGACTGATGCACATACTGTAGACACAGAACATCCCGCTTGTGTTTGGACCAGAGGGACCGATCTAGACGATTGTAAATCATCCTTAAAACCAAACAGACCTTCCACACCGACCTTTGATTACTTCTGCAGTGCTGGATTACTGAGTATCTTCATACTATTCACGATTCAGACACTTGATTATTAGAGACATTTAATATTCATTGACATGCACCCAGTATACCATGGTTAAATAAGAAGTGTGCCTCTCCAGCCCTTTACTTTATCAGTGATTGCCAATTACTGAACTATTCTTTGGTTTTCAAAAAGGCAAATTTTTAAAGGAGATGTTTCAGGCTGACATAATTTGATTGAAGGCCACTTGCAAGCTTCTCTGATTACAACCATTTAGGGACCTGCAAAATTCTCAGTTTACTTACTGTATGAGCACAATCAAGTCGGCGCTGAACACCCTGCACACCAGGTGATCACAATGCATGATGGAGTGAAAGCCTTGCAGCCATTACTGTGTGTTTCTGGTAGCGTCTATTTCAACAGGAAAACTCAGTTTACTGTATAATTTTAGCCATCAGTCAGTGGTAAGTGGAGAGTGGGAAATGTGTGAAAACTGAGCACACTCCAAGCAGAATTAAGCTGCAGACTTGCGTCCCTTGAGGCTCAGGTATCCAGTTTTTAAAAGCAAATGCTTGGTGAACGGAAAGTGCCCACAAAGCAGGACTCCGGGGACTGATGAAATTAAAGGTGCTATGTGTCCAGTGGAGGCAATAACAGGCGAGCAGCTGAAAACTGTGCAGAAAATGGTGGGTTATATTCAACCAAAGAGGATGGAAACAAGTATTTGGAAATTATATACAAACATAAGACTGACCTGAAAGATCATGGCAAGATTGAGACTGGCAGATAACACAATCACCATGTCATCAAGTGTAATTTAAGCTTAAATGTCCATATTGGAGCTACAACTAATTATTAGTTTACTACAGTTTATGTTCTTGTCTATAAAATATTAGAAAATAGAGGAAAATGTCCTTTCAGGTTCAAGGTGATGTCTTAAATGTCAAAAACTGAGAAATACAGGAAGTTCTATATTTGAGAGGTTGAAAAGAGCATTTTCTGCCATTTTTGCATGGAAAAATTACTTAGTAAAATAGTTGTTGATTATTTTTCTGTAAATTGATTAGTTGTAGAACCTTACCAATATTGGCCTATTAAAAACGTATCGTTTTGATGGATATGTCCGAAATGCACCAATATGAAAACTTTTTATTGGAAACATATAATGTAGAAGACAATAATTGGGGCAATCTAGAAGTGGTGTTATTTATTTTTATTTGTTATTGAAGTAGTCAGCAATTGACTGACACTAAACATACAAGTACTGATGCACATTTATTTATTTATTTTATTGATCTTAATTTTCTCTGTTTTCATTTTTATCATTGTTGTAATTAATATGTATAATGATAGTAAATATTCTTTAATAAAGTTATGTGTTTAATAAAGCAGTCTTCTTTGTGCCTTTTTAGAGTGCATCAGTGCATGATCCATGTAGGCAAAAAGTCTATTTTCATTCAGCTCAAAAATAACAGCATCTGCATCAGAAATCTGTCAATCCCCCCCCTCTGAAATCAGTATCGGTCTCTAAAATACCATATCAGTCAGGCTCTAATTAGTCAACTAATCATTGCAGCTTTAGTCCTTTAACTCCTTTTTGATTGGATTGTGCTCGGTTCAATTTTAGAGAGCATATGATTTGTGTTGGTTTTTGCTTCAAGCATCTGACACAGAACCGAAAAAGCTAATATAAAAAGGTAAAAATCCATAGCTTTCTTGTTCAGGTAGCCTCAGCACAGTGACAAATTAAATATGGAGCTCTTATGAAAGCCCTTCATCCACATGGATGTGTGTGACTGAAGAAAATAATGGTGATGCACTAGTTCTCTACAACTAACCGTCCACCAGTACATTAACTCTATGGAGTCTTGGGCTATTTTGTCCATTTTTGAATCCTTTTCATGTCTTTTCGTGACTTGGAAAGTCATTTTGTGTTTTTTTTGGTAATTTGTGTCTTTTCTGGTCATTTTGTGTCTTCTGTGGGGTTTTTTGGTCATTCTGTCTTCTCATTTTGTGTCTTTTTCTGGTCATTTTGGGTCTTTTTTTACATTTTGTCTTTTTTAGTCCTTTAGTCCAACATAAAATTTGATTTTGAATATTTTTTTTACTTTCAAAACACTACCATGCTCAATAAAAAAAAATAAAAAAAATGTTGGAAATGTGAACAAAGGTTGCAGATATAACATAAGAGGGTTACATCCAGTTCTATAATTTTATACTAAATATATTTGACCTTGTCGACCTGGTAAATTTACAGTAAGGCTCCACGCTGCTTTGTTTTTACGTCTGGATGTGATGAAGAAGTCATGCTTTGGCGCTTTTGGAGACTCCAGAGGGTTAATCAGGCACTTACTGAAACGGAGATATATTTTGACTACAGGCATATGGAGAAATGAGCTACAGTTCAACAAATATCACTGGCGTCCAATAGCTAAGCTACTCAAGTGTAAGCCTGTCTCTATGGCACAACTGATGTAGTCTATCAAACCAAAACTGATAGAAAATCCACCAAAAGGCGCCGTTTTATCAACCGGAAGGAACGTCACACCAGCCTGCACTCACATATCTAGTAGTTTAATGTTTACTTGCTTATCTGTCACATTACACGTCTCTTACAGTCGGACAAAGGTGGTTTTGAAAATAAGTATAGTCTTCTAATGGATTCGGCGTGTGTATAATGTTAGACAATAACCTAAGTACTGCCGTATTTCAATTAAATTTGTTCAAACTTACAACAACGCACACATCAGTCGCTCCCGCCTTGGACACTCACTCACGGTATTTGCATGGAGGAGTACTGCGAAACATTACGAGTAAAAGTTACACGTTTGTTCAACTACGAGCACCACAGTTTTCTAAATATATGCCGAAAGATGCAAATACTGCTATTTATGTGGAAAACACTTTCACCTGAAATGCTACTAACTATCTACAAGTATTTAAAAGCAATGGCACACTAATTATATGTTTTTTCAAAGGTAGTTTGGAGTTCCTTCGGTAAATCAAAGATGAAACGGCGTGTCTGCTGTTTGTAACTGCCCCTACACTCAGCACATCTCACGGGGATAGAGCAAACTGCACTGTGCTTTAAGTTGATTCAAAGATATTTATATGAAAAGGTTTACTTGCCGAAGTTGGAACCAAAAGGCTGGCGGGTCGCTCAATCAGCTCAGGTTGCTGTTTCCCGGCCACATTCATTTCCCATAAAAACCGCTTTTTTCTGTCCGCTGATTTCGACGAGAGTTCCTCAAGTCATTTACCGAGCAATTGACTGCAAGTGTTATTCACCGGCGTCCCGTTCAAAGGCAGATGCAGACGGAGAAACCATGCCTGTCAGCTCTATCGGGCTTTCTTGTTTTAAAAGCTACCTATATCTTGCAATTAGAACATTTTTCTCCTGCTGCAGGGACAAATTAGTGACGGCAATCGTTGCTTATTTCTCCACGGCTCAGCCCCAACTGTCAGCACACAGTGGCTCCTCTGCTGCTGCTCATCAGTCTGCATGTCTCTCCACCTGCTGCCTGTCCTATTAACCATTCCTGCGTCAAACCACAGGACATTAACCCATTCACCGGTGTTTAAATCCTGCAAGCATAACGGCATTTAGGTCAGCATGAGCATGAATATATTCATGATTTGTGTGTCTTTAATTAGTGCACTGTAGTGGTGGGCTGTGTGACAATCAGTGCAATTTGTCTTGGATTTCAGCAGTGCCTCTGGTAAGAAAACATCCCCAAAACAACAACATGAAAATCAATTTTAAAAAAAGCAAGACGTCAGTCCTACAATTGCGTGCCAGCTTCCCTGAGTATGTTAAATCTTCATGGATGCTGGCACAAATTAATTTCTGTGGACGTGGGGAGTGGGCCTTGCTCATATTTCCTGGAGGAGGGGAGATGGGTCAGAGATGATTTTGTGAGCCACTAACTCCTCACAGCAGGCCTGAGGGAGCTGGTGCTGCCTATACAACCCTCACACTCAGAAGCAGACTTACACTGGATTTTAGTGGTATTGGCAGGTTTATACCTCTTCCAATAACCGTCAGTCAGCCAGGAGAATTAGAGGTTATAAATAGAGACTCTTAAACACCTAAGTGCACACAGTACCTGGGAGATGGTTTTACTTTGTGTGATTGCTCGCCTATAATCTGTGACAGACTTGCTAGTTTTTAATGATCAGGATTAAAGCTTTATGTGCATCTGGGAGGGTAACAATGATGGGCTGCTCCAGTTGTACGATATTACAGCATCATCAGAGAGTATGAAAATGTATCATCAGAGGATTGGGACAGGTTTGATTGTTAGGGGAGCTCCTTTATCGTCAAACTTCATTGACAGCCATGGCATCCACTCAATATTTTCCTGCTAAAATCTGTGTTAACGCTGTCATGGATTTCCGCTAAATCTATCCCCCAAACTTATTGTTGGCAAATATAGCAGACCTTGTGGAATTCAGCAGGCAGCCATGAGTTTTAGTTAAACAAACATTTCTAGAGGCAGAGCTGAAACCGCAAAGGTAAAAACAGAGTGTTTGAAAGAAACTTTAAAAGTCAAAGCAAAATCTAACCTATATTTTTATATACCAAACTTTTTTGCACAAATATAAAGCTGTCTATTAATGTTCACTATAGAAAAATACTGTTTCAACTTACTGTCTATAGTAGAGTCTTTAATAGTAGCCTACTTTGTCTTCAAAAAGGAATGAAGGCTGCTTTGTAACACACAAACAGTGCCAGTAGTTATGAAAATGTATTCAGTGTGTTTGCTTTTTAAAGATTAGGTTATACTATACTTTATTGATCCCACAACAGTGCAGGAAGGAGGGTTTTTTAAACCTTTGGACAGAGCCAGGCTAGCTATTTCTCTTTGCTTCCTGTCAATATGTTATGATAAGCTAACCAGCAGCTAGTTGTATACATTTATATTTATCCAGACAGGCCAACTTCTTACCCAAAAAATGGTAATTTGGTTGCTATGCAAGAAGCCTATTATGACGTTATGACATAATGTAAAGAGTGACAAAGTCTGTGTAGGCACAAGGTCAGGGCATAGACTGTATATGAAATGATAGAGACATGACGGCTCCCTAAAAGTGCTACCAAAACATCTCCATCAACCCCTGGTGCAGTGTAGGACATAAATCCTGCCCCCTCTATGTTAGCATAAT
This sequence comes from Centropristis striata, assembly GCF_030273125.1. Taxonomy (NCBI): domain Eukaryota; kingdom Metazoa; phylum Chordata; class Actinopteri; order Perciformes; family Serranidae; genus Centropristis; species Centropristis striata. The sequence goes on from NC_081532.1 coordinate 16,766,328, forward strand.
GGTACATAGGCCAAACTAACAAAAAAGTACACGTCAAATAGTTTTTACAAAGATAATTTATGTCCTTTTAGGTAGTTCTTATCTCAGTAATTTATGTTCAGTTGTTCATTTTCAAGTTTGGTTTAAATTAGTTATTTCACCAGCCAATCAGCACCGGGGAGACCCTGGCTCCAAATGTGCCAGATGGCAGTTTGCGTATCTGAATATTTTGGCACGTGTTGTTCTTTATATACTGTCTCAGAGTTGAAATATTAACCTAGTGATGGCCAAATGAAGCTTAATGAAACATTTTCTTTATGTTCTGAGTCCACTAGATGGTGCTCTTCATTCAACAAAGGGTTGAAAACGCACTGAACTGCCATTCTGTGAGTGTTTTTCCTTAAACCAAGAGCTCCATCTTGTGGGGTCAACAAATACAGCTTATGGTTGATGAAACTTCATTTGGACATCACCACTTAAACTGAACAAAGTCGTTTTATTTCACATCATTAACCAGGTGTTTAAAATTGCAACCAATTTCACGGTTATGTGGCCTTAAATAGAACAATCATATCGTTTTGAGAGTCATTGGCAAACAACTTGATCCGTCATTTCGGGTACCTGTGGTATTTAGCATACAGACAGGACAAGAAAGCAAATAAAAGCTTTTAAATCTTCTTTTTTTCTCCCTAATACACTTGATTTTAATAGTTGTTTCCTCTTTGTAGATTAGTCTTAAACATGTAGCTCAATCTATAAGTGGTAAGATGTCTGTACATTCAGAAGCTAAAACTTTTTAATAAAATGCTTGAAATGAATGCTTCAGAACTCTCTTATCATGAAGGGAAAAATTATATTCTCGTGTGATGTAGTTCGATCATCTGGTTTCAGCTCTACTGTGTGGAAAAAAATAGACCTCCATATGTCCGACCATCAATCAGTTATTTTTAAAGCTCCGTTGGCCCTTCTCTCGGCTGTGAATGTATCGCTCCGGAGCCCTCTCTTGCATCTTTAACTTCTGTCAGGCTTTGAAAACCTTGTGTGAAAGCTTCAAAGTGACTCTCTTTTCTGAGATATTATATCTTAAAATGTTCACTTTTATAGGGTTGCGTTTTACATAGTAGATTCTGTTTTAGGCCTGTATTTCTAGGATTGGAAATAATACTGGTTGTCAACCGGTTTTCTTAGGATCCACATTCACGTCTGTTTCTGCTAAATTTTGACACTTTGACCCTTTTTTGTCACAGTGACTGAGGCTAATGATGCACATGTCTCCCTGGTGTTCTTTTTCACCATCAATTCTGAGAGGGATGGTTGTGAGGGTGAACTTGAAACATCCTGCACTTTTAAACTTTTCTTCCAGTGGAGGCAGGTTGAGAGGACTTGCATTTTTGACAGGTAATGCATTTTGAGAACTTTTCCATCATGAACAATACCACGAATTGTGGGGCTGCCCTGATTCAACTATCCAGTGTTATAATGTAAGTGAATTTAGGTGAAACTTCAGTTTTAATCCTTCCATATCTTAGCGCAGCCTTTGTGTGGACGAATTCTTTGCTTGGCATTAAGTGTGCTGCTGTAAATTGGTTCAGCTTCTATCTTTCTCGTACTGTACAACCTTTTTTGTTCAAATTGAAAACTCATCAGACAGTAATCCTCTGCAGACAATAACAGGGCAGGGTTCCTCAAAAGTTCAGCCTAAGGTCTTTTACTTACTTGCATTCTCTCAGGCTCTCTTTGTTACATTATTCACACTATATTCATCCAGTTACCACACAGTCAAATCTCATAGGGACACACTTTTCATTCATCTTTAACATAGTGATGTGTGTACAGTAGTTAAAGATGCTTAGGATCATTTCAAAGTACTTCTTAAAACTTTGTTTGGGTTGGTTTATAGTCAATATACTCCAGCCTTCCCCCTTCTCCATCAAAGTTCAATAGTAAGCTTGATAGTAAAAAAAAAAAAAAAAGAAAAGAAAAAAGAAGCAGATACCAGAGGGTGTATGAGTAAATAAATGATCACTTCTGTCCACATTTTAATTCCATGAATGTCTTTGATTTATATATCTAGTTCTAGATATCTAGTTAATATTTAACTTAAACTAAACCGAAGCAAGTTGTTCTAAAAGAAAATCCCTCTGATATTTATTTCACAGAACTTTTTCGTACACATGTGCCGGCTTGGTTTGACTCAGTTTGTCCCCATTATCTGACATATAAATCCAGGGAACGTCAGACCTTGGAAACATAGAAATGACCCCCAACAGGGCTACCCGCCTGAAGGTGTGTGCTGTCACAGATGACACTTAGATGACGAGTGATCTTTAGTCTTCTTTATTGTTGTGCTGTGCATTGGTTGTCTTGTCTTGTTGGACGTCTCGCAATAGCAACAGAAGCTATTGCTAGAAGTTACTTTTTTGGCAATTTTACAGCTTTTTACTGATAGTAGTAATGATACAGAGTGAAAGGGGGAGACAGAGGGGAAGACATGCAGGAAGGTCTCAAAGTTGGGCGTGCTTTTACCTGACTCAGTCGCGATTTGGCACAACTGTGCAGTAACAACAAAAAGTGCAGTAAAAGTGGTAACTGAAATGCAAATCGACGCAGTATGGTTTGACTTAGCGTGGCCAAAAGTGCCAATGGAAAGCCCTATATCAGCCATGCTAGCAGCTTTATGAGGCTGTGGACTGCTTAGGCACAATGGTGCTGTAAGCTAAATGCTAATTATAGCATGGCAACATGCTCACAATGATGCTAACAAAACTATGCAGGTTGAAGGTTTGGGGTTGTGATGCTAACTGTGCTGGTATTATAACTCTTATTGTATTAGTTTGGTGTGTTAGTATTAGTGTTGTTTATTGTTTAGGGTGCTAACATTTGCTACACAAAGTAGGCCGAAAGGCTAACAGGGACACTAAGTTTTAGGCGTGCCCAACATGCTAGCATGGTTACACATGTACAACCTGTCCCCTATTATAGCATGTACTAATGAAATCATCTTGAAATCTTCCTTCTTTGGTGCTAAGCTAACTCTTGATGCTCATGAAAAGAGAGTTGGACATTACTGTATTTCTGAGTTACAAATCAAAGGAAACGTTTTTCCTTTTCAGAATCTGGACTTGTATTTATGTAACTCTCTTTATTTCTGCTTCAGTTAAACGCCTCTCAAACATCTGTAAGCTGTTAGGATTATAACTGACGCAGACAGAAGAAACCATCTCTCTGTTTCCCATTAGATTCATTATTAATGTGTGTTTGTCAGCACAGATGGATTGAGTGGCTTCCTGCTGAGTCTGTCAGCTAAAACGCAACCATGAACTCATGATGCTCTAAATACATCTTCCCTGGGACCTTTGTCATGTGTCATCCTCCCTGTCTGTCATGTATTTTCTTGTCTCGCTTCAGCCTAAACTATTCAATTACACATAAAAACTAACCTTCAGAAGCACATGTCACTTGTTATTAACCTCCCCAGCCATTAAAACTCAATCACCTCCAATGAATACATTCCAAAGAGAGATTCTTTTTTACTTGAATTGATATTTGTGTCCAGCATTTTGTCATTAAAGGGAGCTTTCTCTGTGGACTTTATATAATAAATGACCTCATTGGTGTGCTCATTTCACCTTTTTTAATTATGTGGATTCAAGTCCTAATAAAGATTACTATTGTTAAAATAAAGTTATCATGGAAATCAGCCATGGGAGAAGGAAAAGTTTTTCAAAATATAGCAAAAAAATATATAATAATAACAATAATAATAATATCAGGTCAGGTTGTTAATAACTACATTTTTAGCTACCATCCCCTCGAGAAATTTTCAATGTCAGTCAGCGCTTGACACAAAGTACTTACGCATGTATTACAAATGACCTTTAAATCTCCAGTTCTTAGGTAAATTAAAAAGGTCAAAACTAAAGGTCAGGGTTAATATTTCAAAACGAGTAAGAGGCAGGAGTGCAGCAGGAGGGAGCAGACACTCGATCACCTACCATCACACCAAATTCTAATCTAAAATGTAGCACTTTAAAGTTTCTTACTTTTCTTAATGAAGTACTTTTCTCATCGGCATCATTGAGATCTGCCACACAGAACTTACCTTAAAAGAAAATATCACTTTGAAAGCTGGTTCACCTATTATTCCCAGTATTTCCAGCTTTCAAAACAGTGGTGAAGAGCACCAACAAAAAACTAGACATTAAAAAGACAGTAGATGGTAAAATAAATATTTAGATTAATGACATTATTATAATTAAATGCCAAGTTGAATAAGTAGGTTTTGAGCTGTGGTTTAAAAAAAGTTCACAGAGCATTTCTTAAAGCTTTCAGCAGAGTATTCCAAAAACTTTGGAGCATAGTTTGAAAAAAGTTGCCTATTCTCTTTTGTGAAATGATGCGTATTTAAAAAGCCAACAGATCTGAGATCTCGTGAAGGATTGTTAAATGACAGCAAGTATGTAATGTGGGCCAGTCCCATCCATCCCATAAAGGCCTTCAAGGAAAAGTTAAAGAACCTTAAAATCTATCCTAAAGACACTGGTAGCCAATGGAGTGCAGCTAAAACTGGAGTAAGACTTGTCTCTTCTTTATTTTGGTTTAAAGTCGAGCAGCACAGTGCTTTTCAAATTGAAGGCTTTCAATTGAATGTTTTCAGAAGACCAGTAGAAAGAATGTGCAATAATCTATTCTCTTTGAGATAAAAGCACAAACTGTAAGGCAGAATATCTGTTTCAATGTGCTTTCAAAATGTACTGTACGTTTTTCAGGCTTTTAATAGGATAGGAACAGTAATTTGGCAATGTTTCCTAAGTGATAAAAAGAAAGCAGTTTTGGTTGCTTTCTTTTTGTGTGAACATTTTAACAATGCTCAGGCATGTCTCTTGTGATTGGGAACCAACTGGGCCAAATTATTTTAGTTTTATCTCTATTTAGTTTTTAAGAAGTTATTGCTCATCCAGCAACAACAAAATCAGGACTGATGTGTTACCAACATGCCAAATTAATGACAGCACACAAAGCCAAATTGCCTCCTAAGTTGCCATATGACTGGTAATGACTGTTATGTAATGCTCACTCCAAATAAAACCCACTGGGGCAGCATTACATCACTTCAGGCAAACTTCACAGAGAACAATGAGGGCAAAACAGCATCAGCGATCTGTTTTAAGTAAATATTCTCTGGTCTAGCCCAGCAAAAAACACAGAATTCATCAGCACATTAGCTGGTAGTCATTGACTACTGAGCTTGTTTGTTCTTATTTGTAAGATACCAACAACTTTATCTTCATTGTACCTGACACTTGCATCGTTCTAACAATTGATGCTTCCTTGTCCAAGAATCAGAGTTTGACGAAGGCATGATCCGCCCTGTTCCGCGAACACATTATCATCCCAACTCTTCAGATATCGATGCTTTGTCACATTTGTGTCAGTTTGGATGTGTCGTGGACGATGTGTCAGTTTCTGCCAGTTACAAGCACAATGGCTTTTCAAAATAAACTTTTGTGTTCACAGCATCGACTGTATAAATAATGGATGTAGTGGCCATTGATTTGTGGACTGCCCGTTGGAAGCATTGAGTTCATCGTTACACTCGTCGCCATCTTGTGTCGAAAATACAGTGTGAAAGGGTCAAAGTTATGAGACCAAACTGGCAAACATACTTTTTTTATATGTATATAACGGTATATATAACTTTGTATATAACTTCAGTGGTTACGCATTGCTTTGCGCTCACCTTGTTAGTGACCTGTCGATCAAAGTTAGCCACGCCCCAATTCATATGATTCTTTATCTTCTATTTTCTTCTAAATGGGGCCATTATGTACACTATTAACATCAAATTGATTTTTTACTAGCTCATTCACCCATTCACACACACATTCATACAGCCGTCATTCATACAGTCCTAAACGGTGCCACCTGCCACCATTGGGAATTCATTCACACACCGATGAACGCAGCATCGGGAGCAATATGGAGTTCAGTATCTTGCTCAAGGATACTTTGACATGTAGGCTGCCATGGTCGGGGATCAAACCACCAACCCTCGGTTCACTGGATAAACGCTCTACCAACTGAGCCACAGCCGCCGCTCCAAATGAATGGACTGAAATGCTTTAGCAGCCGCCATCAGCACCCCCTGCTGGAATTTTCAGTAGAATACAGCTTAAGGCACTTCCTGGTTTGCCTCACTTCTCAGACACAGAGGTTGCCGCCTGGTTCACAGGAAAGGACTAACCAGTAGATGAAGGTGAAGGTAAAAGAACAGGGTCAGGTTTTAAAACAAATACTTTCACACTTGACTAGTGGACGTAGTTATGCAGGTTGACTCCAGATAACAACGCTGACTCTTGGTTCCATACTGAGGTCTGTTTGGCCCATCACCTGCCCCTGCTGCCCACCCGAAATGGACCTTTGCGGATTATGTCAGTTACTCAAAGCGTTTAATGTTGCCACAGATGGGTTTACATTGGAGTTTATGGAAAGCCTGGTGCTTCTGATACAGACACTAAGGGGTTCCTTGTGCACCACATTCTTACCCTAACATTGACCAATCCACTGGTAAGTAACACATCTTGATAGGAGCACATTTTGACATCCTTCCGGATTGTTCCAACTCACTTTAACCCCTGTTTTAACAGCTTGTATGAACTGGTATTTTCTGCATGTCACTGGAGAGATGTACAGTTTTATTAAAATGCATTTTCAAGTGTGAGCTTGTACTGCAGAGGGACAAACGGAGGAGACCTGGAATTGAGCTCCATGGGACTCTTTAAGAGCTGTGTGCCTCCGAGAGATGAATTGTCTAACAGACAAAGGTCTATTAGAAAGATGGGATCTGAGACAGCTCAGTGCTGAGCCAGATACCCTCCTCAGTGCTTAAGTGAGTCCATTAAAATTTCATGACCAAATCTCAAACACTGCACTAAGTTCTAAAAGAAGAAGTAAGACTGAGCTATCTCCTGGCTGCATCCATTTAGTTTTTTCGGCTAAGGATGGATAGTCAGTGCGTTCTAGTGTCATTAAACCTAATTTGCTTAAAACTTCTTGTTGACCTGCAGTGTGAAGAATCCTGAATCAAAATGTTAATATCCAGTCTGCTGAGGCTCCATCAGGACTGCTTGATTGAAATTATTTATGCTTTATTGAAATAAAGTAGCTGATATAATATCATCCAAAAGGTGAACATAAGTATCCCCAGTCCTAATCAAGTACACTCATGTGATTAGCCCATAAGGCACTTAATGCAAACAGTCCTAGGATGAAACCTCACATCCTTGTTTACATAAATCTGAATAATCGTGGGTCACTGAACAAGCTGTGAGACAGTGAGCAGACATATCCAAAAGTTCACGTTGCGCCTTGAGAAATGTTTAACTAGCACCAGTCTGGACGAATTAATCAAAAAACAAAAGCAAAGAGTCTAAGGGAGGTTAAAACTGCAGCTAATATGCAGAAGTTGCAAAGATGCAAAGTTAATATTGCATATTTGTCTTTATTTTATTTATGATGCAGATGCAAGAATATAATTAACTTGTACATATGACATTTGCCAATGAAGGGTCATATTATTTATATCGCTCCTCGGCTGAAATTGCAAAATGTTGCAGACTATGATGCAGAATAATTGGTGTGTGTGTGTGTGTGTGTGTTGATCTCTGGTGATGAAGCTGTGTCAGTGGCGGCTGCGGTTTGTTTTGTGAACCTGCAGACTTTATCTCTCACTGCCAGAGATAAATGTGACAAGTGCCACAGGTGAGAGCGGTCAGTGGTGTGACATGCCTTCTGGTCCTGGAGGCGTGTAATTTCCTGTAAGATCTTATGGTTTGAAAGTGTGCAGATGTAGAGCTGAAGGACTCAGTAGGAAGTAAACTAGATCGGTCGGATATTATTCAAAGCTGTTTAAAATTGTTATGCAGAGACTGCCCTCCCCTCAAACATCACCAACTTTTTTACAGCAGCTTATAACAATCATCATTTACGTTTGTTTTTCTGTGGTGCATATAAAATGTCTTCAAAAGTGGCACACTATTTATACGTCTTCCCATCAGATCAAGTTGCACTACACTGTACCAGCCCAGTGCCAAACAACAGACAGACAAAATAAACTAGCTTGGAGTTGGTGGCGAACCAAAACCGAGCTAGAAGGAGAATGAATATTAGAATTAAAATGGCCAAGCAGTCAGAAACATGGCTCCAAAGGAATGCTTTTTTATATATGGATGTGTTGAAAGGTGACAAATGGCTATATCAATACGCTGTTTACAACTTGTTTGCATGTGCACTGCCCCCAAGTGGCCAAAAAGTGTTAATGCAGATTTAACCCTGTATACATCAGAAATAAATCAGATAAATGGTTTCCTGGATGGAAAATTTTTGAACATTTTTTAAATCACTCGAACAGCTGGGATAGTTGGCAGAAATTTTGGTACATGACTTGCTGAGTCAATGACATACTATGCAGAAACATGGCAGGTGAAAGTAGATATTGGGTTGATGGTAAGACACTTTTTTATTTCACGTATGCCATAAAACTATAAAAGTATAGCATGGTTGCTGTTCACTTACAGCGACTTAGAATAATTACAATCGTTATTTATAAACATTTCACCCTAATAGCAATGTTTAAGTGGCAGCCATGTTGCTTCTACACACAACTTAAAGCTACTGAAAAAACTGAAGTCAGAAAAATGACTTCCCTACTCAGGAATGGGACCAACCAAGTAACACATTTCTGCATTATAATTTTTTTTGGGCCGTAAAAGCAAAACAATGCTAAAAACTGATGGGAGGCTCAAGAGATCAACAGTTGCAACTTGACTGTAAGCCCGCGTCTTTTGACTCTATTAGAATAAAGTTTAAAACCAATTCCTAGAAAAAACACAGTCAAAAACTTTGTTGGAGCCGGTCAGACTTGAAGGCAAATTAGAGTTTTGTTCTTAGGACCCGAGTCAATTCTCCGGAGATGACTGATTTCTTAGCATCACATCATTAGTTTATATACTGTAACAACCACACTTTCCCTTCCCATTTTTCTGGGAAAAACTCTACCAATTTCTAAAATTGTCTAACTTTAACACACATTACATATAAGGCCTTATGGGCGGGGCTTCCTGAAAACAGGGATTCTTCCGAATAATCCGGCTAAAACTGGTTTTCCGTTTCAGCTTTATGTTTCTTTACACACTCTTTTCACTGTTTGTGATTTTTATGTAATGCATTTACTGGTGAGGGATCACAATATAATGAAAAGTTTAACTTGTGTTATTATAACAAAAACCTCCACAGAGCTGAATGGAAGTTTAGTGTTGGATGATAAAGTTTCACTTTTTTTACAAGCTGTATTTCCACAACATGTGACAGCCTTGAAAATGCTGTCTAGTGAGCCCACAAGGAGACTGAACCCACTACCTTGGCATTAGTACAAAAGCATATTCAAGCTAGCATACATAAGAGAGCCTCAGCAGCTTTGGCATCTGTTCATGGCAACAAGGTTCAAACAACATGGCAGTCAGGGAGGTCACCACCAAGAGAGTGAAGATCTATTCTGTGTGGCAGCGTCTCCCAGCTCATGCAGAGCATCTGGGAACGGAGCATTACGACTGTTATACTAAACCACCAGCTTCTGCTTTCAACACTTCGGCCATATTGTTACACCAAATTATTAAATCAAGGTAAAGCTGATGAAGTGGAACAAGCAATTAGAAACTCAATCAACGAGTAGCTCAAATCTCAATCTGCTCATTTGTATTAAGACAGTTTAGTTGCTGTACATCATAACGGCGCTCTGCGGTATTCAAGTTAATGCAGTTCAGTCTTTATTGTCCCACATGGGCACATTTTGTTCTGTAGGGCAAGGCTTAGAAGACAGCTTTGAAGAGGTTTCAAACATTCATAAAGGTATCGTGTCTTTGCTCTTTCCATCCATCATTAGGCTAATGAGGACTTTCATAGCAGGGTGATAATTTGAAAAAGATGAGAAAAAATGTTCCTCCTTTTTCCTAAAAAGCCATTATCCGGTATAAAAGTAAAAAACCTGAAATCATTACGGTTCGTTAAGATAATAGTTTTTGAAGACTAAGCTAATCGTGCGTAGGTGTATTTTAGGCTGAGTGGAGCTGAGCATGGGATGAATATTAAGGGTCTTTCTGAAAAAAATATTCTTATGTTAAGATGAAATAGACAATAAAAAAGGACATCACTTGCAGAATTGTTTTGAATTAGTAGTTAATGTCTTTCTCCTGCTTTGACTAGCCTATATGTATTTTTTTCTAATTCTATCAGCTCCTGATTTTAGCTTTTCAGTTAAGTCACTGGATTTTCTAAATACAGTCTGATAAGATATCAAAATAACAAACATATTATTCAAATATTTCCAATAGGGTCAGGGGAAAGGAGAATTATGTTTTGTAAGCTACTGCTTTCTAAAAAGTTACCCTTAGTCATAATTAATGGCTTTAGAATGGTTAAAAAGTCATGTTAAATCAGTTATGAGCTACTATTAAGACCAATTTTGGGGTAGGGTTCTTGAATAAGTTCTTAAATAAGAGGATTGATGTTATTGTATCTATCCGGTAAGTATAAGGAAGCCAGTTAGCTTAGTTTAGTTTTAGTTTATTGTGGATGTTTAATTCACATAAAATCTGTGTGACCAGTTGTGGTTTTGCTTCTTGGTTTTACACATTACACAAGCTAACTGGTTACCTATTTTCCAGTCTTTATGCAAAGCTAAGCTAACCGTTTCTTGACCAAGGTTTAATATTAATTGTGCAGATATGAGAGCGCTGTTCAATTTCCCATTCATTTTGACAAGAAATCAGTTGATTTTGACCGACTTTAGAGCATGGCTAGCTGTTTTCTGTCTTTAGGCAAAGCTATAAGTTAACTAGGCTAACTAACTTAGCAAATAAGCACATTGCCCAAATGATTGCATTCAAGATAAATAATACATTTAAAGTGAAAGAAAGGCAACGCTAGTCAGATGTTTTCACCACATTGAAACTCCCAATTGTTCTTATATTTGGCTTATAATGGACTTAAATGTTATTTTTTAGTGTACGGACATGAGAGTGGAACTAATTTTCTTATCTTTTGCTTGACAAGAAATCCAAAATCAGGTGATTTGGGGGCAATTTAAACTTTGGATAGAGCTTGATTAGCTGTTTCCTGTCATGCTAAACTAAGCTAATGTCTCCTGGCTGCAGCTTCAAGTAATTTTAAATCCCACTGACTGTGTTTGTTTTGCAAAGACCTGCCCAATGTAGCATTCAAGCATTAGAATTGGCCAGGCTCCCACTTGTTTGAGGTAAAAACTGAATAGGGCCTTACTAGCTATTTCCTGTATTTAGGATATGCTAAGCTAACTGGTCTAGCTCAATATTTAACAGACATAGTGGTATCGATCTTCTCTTCTAAAGGCTAATACATCTGTTAGTTAGTTCTGGTCAGGACATTTCAGAAGTGCAGAACTCCTGGGAAGTCCCCATAGGGCCCTCCCACTGCAGCACACATCAAATTAAAATTAAAATTTCTGACCAATCACACAATATTTCTTGGACACAGCACAAGAAATAAGTTCTGCTCATGATATGTCAAGAACAGAGAAATTAGTTCTTTCCTGCCGGGCTGCAAGAACAGAATGACGTAATTTTGTTCTTGCAGCCCTGGGAGAGAACTAATTTTTCTGTTCTTGCGGAGTATGTATTAGCCATAACTCTCGTCAAGAAAGCAAATAATATTAAACTATTCCTTTAGTCATTAATAGAGTTTTTTTTTTTTTTTTTTTTTACAGAAATACATCTTACCAATGAATTAAAAAGCAAAAGAAAGGCAAAGCTAGTGAGAAATTGGAGGAGGACAAACACCAGCAACAGGGATCTTTCACAACAACTTGTTCTCATCATTGGCTTAGAATGGAACTATAAAACATTAGTGATTTACTTAATTAGGCCCTACCTTTGACAAAGCCATTAGTTCAACCTATAAACACTTTAAGGGTGCCTCGTTAGAAAGTGGCACCGAACTCTGGTGTGATTTGATTTTTTTTCAGTCCTATATGGGAATATATAATTGTGTAAGGAAGAGTTAAAAGGCCTCTTTGACCAGGTTTAAAACGTTCTTAATGATATCCTGTCTGTTTGGTTTTCATACACTGTCAGCTCCCTGCTAATGAAGACTTTCATTCTGGAAAGAGAACATGCATTTTCCTAAAACTGCATATAGGAGACTGTCAAAAGCTCAACTACTTTCACTTCAAAGCTTAAAAAGCCTTTATGTTGAAAAGTTCTGTATTCTGGAGATAAAATATTCATTTTCCAGCATGCCCTTCTAGACTGTTTTAACTCTACCTCTCCCACGTTATAATTAATGAAGACTGTGGCTGTCACATGCTGGTCACTTATTCTTTTGTGCCAGTTTTCCATGACTCTGCAGTCCAGAGCTCAGTGGAGACTGTCCGAGCACTGACTGATCCCGGGCCAAGAAGGAGGCAGACGGGCAATTTAAGCCGCTCGACATCTCTGGCCACTTCATGACTTTTTAATGCTTTCTATTCTGTTTCTATTTTATAATTCAGTAGCAGGACAGTAAACCGCAGGGAGCTCATGTGTCATTAAGGAGGAGTTGAGACTGTGGGACGACTGGCTTTTGACTCCATCTACTGGTCACTCACTTGGCTTTCATATTCATGTGTATACACTGCAGCCCTGTGAAGTGCAAGGAATAAAAGGAAAACAGGGTAGCGGTATGTAAAATAGAAAGCGACTTCAAAGGAAAGCGTGTGCGGCAGGCAGAATAAAAATCAAAAATAATGTCCGGCCCAGGCAAGCAAGAGCAAAGCCTTGAGTGTGCACTCACACTGAGCTGTCTTGGTTTCCTCAGGTGACACTGCTGTAATCTCACAGCACACATCACAGAGGAAACCCGCAGTTCTCTTCCTCTCCACAGTGCCACCGTGCTCTCCTTCACCCGCCAACGCACCATCAAAAATGCAAAACCATGGCATGGAAGCAAAAAGTGGAACATGGCTCGTGGTGAGGGGGGATATCACAGTGGAAGAGATTAGCGCAGTCGTACAGTCGGAGTCCTGTATTAACAACACCCTGCGGTGAGCACAGCAGGCTTCCATGGAGAGGTGGGGGCGAGGTATCCTGACAAACAGTGGAGGAAACTAATAGAAGTTGTTATAAATTACTAAGTGAATATTGAAGACTTACACATGCGCTCATTAATTGACCTAAAAACCCAGAACAGAAACAAATTACTGCCTGAGGAAAGAAAATGGATTACTGCTGACGCCATTAAAGCTTTGATTCAAACAATATGAGACATTTTCTGAAGGAAAAAAAAAAATCCCATAACCCATTCCAACTTCATTAAAGTTTCATTTGAAGTTCTGAGCACCTGTCTGACAGCCGTTTCCTGGAAAAAGAAATTCGCAACATGAATCACAGATTGGAATATAAACTGTAGAAGACAGAAATGCTTCAAGATATGAAAAAAAGCACCACGTATAGAAACTAAACCTCACTTTACTGTAAATGGCACCATAACTTACTAAATGAACATCTATCTATAAAAGCAAGTGGCGTCTGTGTGTGTGTCTAGGGTATATCTCGCTGGCCGTTAGTCAGACTGACCTTAGATTTCATATGTGGCTTGCGCATGGCACAAAAGTGTGCATCCTCAATTTTGAAGATTTTTGAATTCATTTTTCAAAATATCATTATTTACGTAGGACGTGTTGCGGCATTGCACTGTTTCCGATCAGACGCCTTTTAGGGGAGCTCCGCCCCATTGTGTGATAGGCCTACACCTGGTCAGTAACACAATTCGCTTTGGATTTCCACGTCTGACTCATCCCATCTGTAAGTATATTTAGCCTACCTATTTTTCAGAGTTTTAAAATGCGCTACAAGGTTCGATTTTCAAATAATATTCAAATAGTTTCCAGCGAATATCAATGTTCTATGTGTATGTGCTCGATGGTGTGCGTACGTTATGAAAAGTATGTGTTTTATGGAGTTGCAGACGTTGTAGTGGTCTGCATGTAATGTGCAAATTCTGCTATTTGCAATTAGCATGCTAAGCGGAGATCTAGATTTCTTCACTTCTTATGTTGCATCACTATGTAATTCAAGGGTGACATTCATGTTGCTTAGCATATGCCCATAATCATTTGATATGAGATATTTACATGCAATATAGTACATCAGCTAATTGGGTTCATGTTAATGTACTTTTAGTGCAGCATACTGCATAATGTGCTATCTCACGATTAGCATGCTAGCGAATACATACTACCTACGTGCACTGCACTAGTCTAAGTAAGTCTAACTAAGAGACGATAAACTCATTCAGAAAATGTTTACAGAGGAAACAAATGAAATGAGAAATAGGGTAATTTTCTCATAGACCTCTATTCAATTGGACTTCTTTTTGCAACCGGTGGAGTCTTAGTACAGTCATAATCTGTAAACAGGAGAAGAAGTAGAGATTGCTGGAAAATAAAGAACAAAAAAAAGAGGTTGCTAAACGGACAACTTTTGCCACCCAAGAGAGAAAATGGAGAGAAGTCTTCAGGAAATAGATTCAACTGGGCAACTTATAATTGTTCTTTCATGTCAGCTCGGGAACAGCTGATCAGTCATGTGAGTTAAATGCTCGCCACGTCAGAAATTTAGTGTTTACCGTTTAGCGCATTAACTATTTTTTTTTCGCAAAAGAGAAAAACACCTCAACCAAGCGGAAAAACTATCATGCAAATTTTTAAAAGTTTTTAAAATTTTGGTGTTTCAAGTTTTTCTCATGCAATTTTCTCAAATCTCGCATAGAAATTTGTTGATGGAAACCATGACTTGTGACATCATCAGGGTTATCTTTCAGATTAAAGACAAGAAAACTGACCTTTATGCATAAGATCTATGCAATGAACCTTTAACAGAAATTTTACACAATTTCTTTAATTTTAAACAATACCTTTTTAAAAGTATTAATTTTAACCACTTGATCAAAAAGACAGACTTGAGCTTCATCTAAAATTGAATGGCAATATTTTATTAAGTTAGGAAATCAACATTTTTAAGAAATTTAATTATGTACACTGGTTCTACTGTATGGATTTAAAAAAAGGACAAAAATAAGCTTGACACACCAAGCTAATACATGTTATAGACTTTGCGTTTCACATACCCATAAATAGTGATCTCGGTTCAAATTATAATTACAAGTTCATGTCATCCTCATGAAAGATGTGCCGTAACCTCCAAGTGTTTATTTGTTCACATTAAAAAAAAAAAAAAATCAAGAACACTGTCACTGAACTGTTCTTAAATATCTTAAAACTACACTATAAAATACATAAAGCATATCTACCATGTGTTCCATGGGAAACAAAGAAAAGGCAATGGTATAAGAAATCATTTCTCATGAAATATTGGTAAGCCTTAAAATAAACTTTCAAGCGATTTCAGTAAGGTCATTTACAACAGGTAAAAGAGGCAAGGGTTTAACCATTAAAGCAGTCAAATTAATCTAACATTTGCTACTTTGTTCAAAATATACAGAAAACAACATTGGTGCAAAATGCTTCAGTCAGAGCTGCTAGTGGCATGCTCCACAGGAAACAACTATGCTGAAATTCACAGGCTGTAGCAGGTACGATGGGTACGTTCGACAGATGTGTTGTACAGTAGTGGCTTCGTAATACAGTAATCCAGTGTCTGTGACCTGTAGCTTTGATGACAGTGGTGTGACTGCTCCTCAGTGTTCCTCTTTGTCTCTGCCTTTCTTGTCCTTCTCGTCCTGCAGGGCCGTGCCCAGCTTCTTGATCAGCACCGACAGCACCTTGTCCAGCGGATCCATCACGCCCCTCTGCAGCCACTTGGGAATCGTAGTCCGGGCGTGGTGGAAGCCCAGTTTTTGCAAGATGTAGTCCACGCCCACTGGGTCGATCTTACGTCCTGTCCAGGAGATAAGCCTGAAGACGGAGGACGGGGTTTAGTTCAGTCAATGATCAATGCAGACAGTATATGCTAATTATTGGAGAATAGTCCCAACTCAGATTAAGAAAAGAGTCTTTAAAAACGACATATAAAAACTAATTTGTTTATTTATTTCAGTTCAAATATCCTCACCAACAGAGATAGAATGCAAACCAGTAGTTACTGAAGCGTTGAACTTTGCTCGATTCTTTCCATTTCCTGCTACTTTGTAATTCTCTTCCAACAAGTCTCAGAGAAAAATATTGGATTTTTTACTACACTACATTATCCAACGAAAGCATATTATACTTGTATTTTGGGTTTCTGCTACAACTGATTTACATTCTTTCATGTTAAAAAACACAAAAGATTATTTTTTTACCATATTATGAATAAGTCAGTAAAAATGCTCTGTTTTAGCACCCATCTCTTTAAGCTTCACTCCAGAAAATACCCCGTCTGCTCTGTGTTTCTCTTGGCAATTCTGCACCATCATCGCAGCCGGGGGTGACTGTAATGGCACTGTCACTGCACTTTCTACCTATATATAATGTAGTTGTGACATCACAAGCTTACAGAAGTCCAGACTGCTCATTTAAATGGAGAGTTGATACTGTTTTGTAATTAAAATGACATTGAAATTGGAATAACTATTTACAATATTACACCTTTAATGACCCTAAAAAATGAGCCATATCTCCGTAATTTATTTAACAGATAATATAACCTGATGGATGTTCTGCAGAATGAGTAATTTTACTTTTTATGTAAATGTTATTGCCATTACTTGTGTACTTGAACTTAACTAAACATTTATGATGGTATTCCTACATTTTAATCAAGGCTGAATATCTGTCACTTACAATCCACTGCTCACAGTTAAAAACCTTACAGAACAAAAATACACTAACCAAACAAACATGATGATTAAAAAATATATTTCACTGTCATTTATGCTGCAAAAAGTCAACAGTATATTCTAGTGTTACTACAAGAAAAAGCAGTTATGTTATTTGTGCTATAAATATTAGAATGTAGTATAAGTCAATATAAGTCACTCTTAACTGATAAAATGTTTTAGTTCAGTGCGTAAAACATAATTTGAATTCCATTTGCCTGGCTTGTTTTGTTTGTTTTATTAAACCTAATAGTCTTCTACAGTGACACATGACATCCTTGTGTATCTGCTAATTTTCTCTTTGCGTCACTAGAAATGTGCTGTGACCACAAGGTCACAGAGAATGACGCTCCCACAGTGTCACAAGTGCTTTTCTCTATTTTGTCCTCTGCTGGATTCCAATGAGCATTATTCATGACTGAGCACTGTGACCGGATTTAACTCAGTCATATTGTTACCCAAAGAAAAATAAAAGGCGTCTGTCTGTGGCTCGGCGGAGCAGAGCTGACCTGAGTGTCGGCTCCAAGTGCCATGTGTTGCACATGAACTCCCTCCAGTCCACCGTGGTGTAGTTGATGCCGTCGTCCTTGGAGTCTGTGGAGCTGTCGTCGTGCAGGGCCGTGGGGCTCTTCTGGCCTGGTCGGGCTGCGAACATCCGCGGGGCAAAAAGGGCTGCGGACACCGAGGGGAAATAAAGGCAATAAGGTCGTCGCTTTGCACGCTCTGCCGCCCTGATGTTCGCTCTTTAACCCTTTATCAGGCAAAGAACTATATTTGGTAACTTCAGGTAATATTTTGAGAAAAAAAGTTGCAAATTTATTAGATTAAAGTGGCAAATCTACAAGAAAAAAAGTTGCAGATTTAAGAGATTTAAAGTGGCAAATCTGCGCAAAAAAAGATTTAAATCTGCGAAAAAAGTTGCAGATTTATGAGAAAAAAGTCGCAGATTTACGAGAAAAAAGTGGTAAAAAAGCTACTTTTTTCTCCCAGATTCACCACTTTAAATCTCATAAATCTACGCATTTTTTTCTCGTAGATTTGCCACTTTAATCTCGTAAACTTTTTTCTCAAAATATTATTTTCATATGTTTTTTTTTTTTACACATTCTGACAGTATGTAATATCCTCCAATATTCTCTAGGGTTGAAATTTGGAATTTGCAAGTATTTCAATGAGTGCCCTATTAAGGGTTAACATGCATGCAGATGGCACTAGGGATGGGGGGGATATATCCCCCCAGATTCATAGTGATCCCGACCCCCCCTCTACATGAATGTCAGAATTTTTGACGTTGTTCCCAGTGCTCCAACGTTACGGTAAGAACATGTTAGACCCGCCTTCAAAATGGAACCAAACACAGCTTTCAAAATAAGAGCACGTGGATGTGTTAGCAGAGTCCACCATAGAATTTACAAGAAGACTTGACACCCTAGATGGACATGAAATTGCCCAGCAGTATGTTCAGGGTAATGAAGGGAGGAGAGATGTTTTTGGGTCCTTCATTGAGTCAGTTTCAAGTCGGTGAATTGGTTTGGCTGCACTGTAAATTTCATGTACAAACTTCTTTTTATTAATGTAAACATGGTGGTTGTTGTTTACACTACAGTTAATTTAAAAATGTAAAAAAAATGTTTTGGGTTCAAGCATGGAGTGCTCATAACTCAATAACTCATTGAGGTGAAATAATTTGCTGACAGCTTGGTCCCCCCCAGTCCATTCAAATCCCATTTGCGTCCCTGCTCTTAAACATGGCGAACACAATCTCCGAAAACAACACGCAGAAGTAGAACACAATAAACATCCATTACTATCTGTGAAAGCGCTGGCGGCACCTTGATAGTATAGATCTAGACTCCATTCACATTCAAATACCCGTCTGCCCTACTTTAATTCATCAGGATGGATCAAACTGATGAAAAACTTTTCTCTTTCTATTCAGCTGCAGAATCAACAGAACAAAGTCGTGGCACTATTCTAATTGTCATGAAGAATTTGAGGGTTGCCGGCATAAAGAGTGCTAATTTGTTCCTTTGTGACAATGGGAAAGCCATTAAAATGCTGCCTGCATTGGGCACTCTGACCTCCCCGCTGTGTGTGGAAATAACACTCAGCTGCCTGCGTTTCATGCTGCTCTCCAAAATGTGTCCAACAGCATACAAACAGCTTCACAGCTACATAGGCAGACACATGTCTTTAATATTTTTATTTTCTCCTTGGACCATTTCAGGAGTCATTTTCTTGACATGCTGATGTCAGGGTCCCCCCCCTCCCCCCTCTCAAACGAAACTATTTTTGTTGTTTCACCCATTGTGGATGACGCATGTTGCAGAAAGCGTGGACAGTTGAAGTGCCTCACATGGTTTATTTTCTCTCCGACTGACTGACTTTAAGGGTAATAGAATGAATGAATGACGATGTTAAAGCCAAAACCTTTCTCCTTCTCCTTCAGGTAGGCGGACACCAGGTCATGGAGGAACATGATGAGCTCAGCGTCCATGGTGACACAGATGTGGTCCGTGAATTCTGTCACCACGCTGCACTCCACTTTGGGTTTGCTGTTGGAGTCTGGAACAAATCAAAACAGAGAGATAAACGTTCTGGACCAAAGACAAACCATTGTTTCTTATACTTAGACTTCTTTAAGTCTGAAAGTTTGCTGCTGTGAGTATACAATTAGTATAAACGGAAACTTTCCCAAGATAATGGCTCACTTATCTCAAAATAATCAGAAACTTTCTCAAAAATCTGCGTACTAATTTAAAAATGAGAAACTTCCTCAAAAGACAAAACAATACAAAAATACATTTAAAAAATACTTACTTATCTCAAAATAATGCCTTTCTATTCAACTTCTCTATTAAGAGATTCTCAAAAAAAAAAAAGTAAAAATAATGATAAGCCATCTCAGAAATAATAAGAAACTTTATTAAAAAAAAGAATAACTCACTTATCTCTAAATATTTGAGATTACTTATCTCATTTAAAAATTAAAAATAAAAAAAAGAATGAGATGCTTCCACAAAAAATAATACTCTTCTGATAAGAAAATAATAAGAAACTTTCTCAAAAAATCTGCAAACAAAACACATTTTTTTTAACTTTCTATTCAACTTATCTCTTAGACGTTTTTAAAAAAAATAATGACTTACTTATCTCAGAATAATGAGAAGCTTTATAAAAAGATATGACTTAATTATCTTTAAATATTTGAGGTTATTTATCAAATTTTTGTTTTATTTATATAAAAAATAATGACATTCTTCCCCAAAAAATGATTTAATTATCTCAAAATCAGGACGTCGTATCTCAAAATCACGAGTTCATATATTATAATATTAAGAAACTTCCTCAGTTATAAAACTGGGAGAAATTTGCATCCATAAAAAATTCTTGAAACCAGAGCAAATCATTTAAAAAATGAATATAAAATTAAGGCACAGATGAGGTCATGTTAGTGAAGGACTACAGTTTACACAATTAAAAGACTTCAACAATGTTTTTTTTTTTTGCCTTTATGTACCATTACTTTACTTTTCTGGCTCCAGTCCTACCTGTCAGAGAAGGCTCCTCAGGATCTTGTACATGGATGGACTTGAAGTCCAGCTGCATTCTGGGAAGAGCGAAGATGGTCTCAGTTTCGTGGTTGTAGCTGGAGGAGCTGCGGAAGCTGCTCAGCAGACTGGAGCTTTTGGCAGCCACTCCGCTCTCTTGGTTGTTGGCTTCCACGTTCCTGAGCAAGTTCAACTCTGAAACGAGAGATAAGACATGTCAAAACTCTTTAAGGTCAGGTTCACGCTTCTCTACTTCTCCGCTTAGTTAAATACTATCTGCACCTATTTTACATTTGAGATAACAGGCAGCAGCTGCAAGGAAAGGCAGACAGAAAGTTAAAAAAAAGAAAGCGCTGTGTCTGTCTTCTTTAAGTCAGAGCTGTCTGAAGTTGAGAAAAGTTTGACAAGATACTTCAATGAAATAACTCTATATACTCATTTGGCACTTTATTAGCTAATAATGTAGTTGAATGCACCAACTCTGCACTGAATCCAAACTTCATGAAGGTTATCTTGATTAAAGTATTGACTGAATTCGTGCTGTTGAACTGTACTGCATTATACGGAGATAAACTACTACTACTAAACTAGATAATAATTTCCCCATAAAAAAAAACGTATAATTTCTATTATTCTTGTCTTCACTATTCAACACAATGAAGAAATACAAGGCGACACTGCAGACCACTTACGTCTGCTTTGGTTCTGAGTTGGATTTTATAGTTACTGCAGTTTTTATATTATTATTTCTGTGAAATAAAGTAAAATTGAAATCTATAACTTTGTCACATGATAAAATAGACATCAAGGAGCTTTCTGGTATAACTCAATTTCGAACAAAAATGTAGTAACTGCAGTTAGGCTTTGTAGGGCAGTGTAATCCGGTATGGCTGATAACTAAGTCAACTTACTGGAAAAGGTATCAGGAAAAACAAAGCTGCATAAATAGTCAACATAGATTTGAAAAACATGGTTACCTTCATTCCTCATGGCAGTGACATAGTTGAACCATTCTTTGACTGTGGCGACTCCATGTGGGGGGTTTTCATGCCGGCGGCGGGTTATTTTGGTTATGGTGGCCATTGGACTTTCCAGTGCACCGCAGGGTTTGGTCACCATCGTGTTATGGCCAAGATGGAAATCCAGTGTCTGAACAATGTAGGTGGAATCATCTTTGGAGCCTGGGTGTGACAGAAATGAAAGCCACGTTTATATAAAGCAGGGGTGGCCAACCCGTGGCTCCAGAGCCTCATGTGGCTCTTTAGGCCGCCTGCGGGGGCTCCCCGTGGCTTAGACAAAAAAAAAGATATACATATTTTTACATTAAAATGTTCATTTATCAATGGTGTAGACCAAAAGCTATTTGTATTCCTCAATTGTAAAATTGTATAGCCTTTTTACAGCATATTAAAAACGTTTTGACATTTGAGTCAACTAAAATGTGCTTCATAGCTTTCGAAAGTCTGCGGCCCGGCGCCTTAACCTTTAAATTTTGCCAACTTTGAGTTTAGTTTTGAGTTCCCCGAGATAGACTAGTTTTGAAAATCATATTTATAAATGCTCAATATGACTATTAATAATGTTGGTAGGCTAATTTAGACTTATTAGGCTGTTAACTTTCATTTTAGGCTCAATATAAGGTTCGTGGCTCCATTACGCAGTTTTCTCTTTCTTTTGGCCAACAGTGGCTCTTTAGTTAGTAAAGGTTGCCCACCCCTGATATAAAGGGATTACATTACTTTCTTTCAACAGTAAAAGAAAAGATTTATCAAAGCTTTGTCCAACGGGAGGGCCACAGTTTGAGACTTTGAAAACCCCTTTCTGTAAGTCATTATAATCTTTTCATCATTGTTTCTGTGATCATTTGCCCTGTTGGTCAGCACTACCTGCTTACATCTCACACAACGGGCATGTAGGGATGAGCTATCATAGGCGTTACAGGGCGGAGGTAAGTTTGTTATAATGAGAGACTTTTTTGAAATAATGACCTGGTACAGAACCAAAGTAATGACTTCGTATGTCAAAATAATGACACTGGGGCGTGACGATTAAATGCCATGGAAATAGGAAATACTCACTGGTGAATGTTTTACATTGAAATGATTAAAAACGCCAGTGAATATGCAACTGTTGCAATGTTCATGTTCTGTTCAATAAAAGGTTCAAAAATATATTTGTATATCTGGCAGTCTGCTAAAATACAGAGCTTTTTTTTAATCAAAATGCTTTGAGTGGACTTGAGTTTCCTCTGGTACATACAGGTGCATCTCAATAAATTAGAATATCATAGAGAAGTTTATTTATGTCAGTAATTAAATTCAAAGTGGAAATAACACATTATATAAACCCATTACACACAGAATGAAACATTTCATGTCTTAATTTATTTAATTTGTAATTATAATGATTATGGCTTGCATTTAATGAAGACCTTAAATTCAGTGTCTCAAAAAATTTGAATATTACAAAAGACCAATTTTAAAAAGTATGTTTAATATGGAAATGTTGGCCTCTAAAAAGTATGTCCATCTATATGCACTCAATACTTGGAGCTATTTGATATGGACTACTGGAAATGGACTTTTCCATCATATTCTAACATATTGAGATGCACCTGTAGTTCCATAATGTATATGTCTAGGGCTTTTATTGTGAAAGCATAAGAACGGATAGAAGGAATCTGGTAAGGGCTCCCTTTGTCAGGGTTAAATGAAATAAAAATTTACAGTCTTGGCACTACAGAGCCTCTGTGTTGTTTTATAATCCTCATAAGTAAACAACACAAAGCAATTAGTTGTTGCCTTTATTTGTGGTGCAAAAGGTCAAAAAATGAAAAAAAAACAACAGCTTTTTGAAAAAAACATTGACGTGTTGATATGCGGCGGTGTGAAATGGCCTTTAGTATCTCGTAAGAATTACTTAGTACATCAAAGTAATGTCTGTAATTAGTATGAAATTATTCAAAAATAATTATTTAATATTTCAAAATAATTACTTGGTTTTTCAAAATAATTACTTAGTTTTTCAAAATAATGACTTGGTATTTCAAAATAATGATGTCGTTTTTCAAAATAATGACTTAGTATTTTTGAAATAATGATGTCGTTTCTCAAAATAATGACTTATGAGAAATAATGAGTATCTCGAAGTATAGCATTATAAAGACTTACAGGATCTTTTTTCCATCACATAGGTAAAAATGGGCTTCCATAGATTACAGTGCCAAACCCAGTGCTACTGGAAAAAAAATTAGCATTTATACAAAGAAAATTTTTGTCTCACCGTCCTCCCAGATCTTCTGTGCCTCCGTCCAGAAGGCGATGTTGGGCTCTTCCAGGTGAAACAGAGCCCACGACTTGGAGCGGAAGTTGGGCCCGTGGAAGCAGGCCAGGGTCATGTGATTGCCATGGAGGCTCATTGAACCGCCCAGCTGCACAGCGTCCTCCGGCAGAGGCATCTGGAAGAGGGAGATGTGGCAGCCAGCGATTACCTTCAGCACCCCGGGCCAGTGTCGGTGATGGGCCGCATCCATGTCTGTGTGACAAAGACGGTTAGGAGACACAAAATGAAGAGAAGACAGATCGATTCTGACTTGAACATGAGGCTTGCTGCCGGCGCCAACAGGATCTGTTTTGGTGTATTATGTTGTTTTTATCCTTGTATAACCTCTTTTTAAATGCATGCTGCTTTTTGTTTGTTTTTAATTATCTCATGAGAAGGTTTGATTACATTCAGTTGTTGAACCACCTTGTCAACTGTTTGAAAAAGTAGTATACAAATTAAGCGTATTAGAATTACAAATCAGTTCACTTCCTATTACCAGCACGACTGCCTAAGACGCTTGCTGTGCATGCCTTATTATTCCACAGTAAATAATTCTCTCAGCAGTATAGAAAGAGGCTTGCTTACAAAGCTCTGCAGATCCTTTCTCAGTGTTGATGACGGGGGTTTTGGGGGGCAGGTAGGGACCAGGTCCCCAGGTGGACAGGGCCCGCTTGCTGGTGTCGAACTGCTGAGTGAAAAACTCCTGCAGCTTCATGCCGATCTTGATGAGGTCTGGTGTTGTGGAGCGTGAAATGATCACCTGGAAAATGTCCCACTGCAAGTCTCCATGGACGAAGATTTCACTGGAAGGACAGAAGGAGGAAAGATGGGGAGGGAGAAGGTGAGGAAACAGGGAGACGGAAGATTAAAAAGTTGAGATTGCAGGAAACATTAAAGAAAGGCAAAAAGCAGATTGTAATAGTGCAGATTAATCGCCGCTGCATCTGGAATGACAGATCTGAATCATCATTTTGCTACACTGGCTTTTCAAGTAATTAAGAAAACCATATTGAAGGTCTCATTGGAAAAAATCATGCTCTAATGCAGATATTTGTGAATATGTAAATCCAGGTGGTATTTGTTTCACCAGGCGACATGAAGCAGGAATAGGACTGAAGCAGACTGGTGTTCAAACCGCCCATAGAGAAAACACTGAGGTCGCTTTCACATATAAAGTCTGTTGGACTCTGTGTGATTCAGTGGTGATGTTTCAACATTGTTGAATTGGGTTCATTGGGTTCGGTTTGCTTCCGCACTGTGCTTTATCAAGTGTACCAAGCATTGTAAACAAATGTCACGCTGTTAATGCTGTCCCTCGTCTGTTGGACAGAATATGAAAGAGCTTTTTTGAGAGACACTTTTTTGAAGCAAGTCTCTGACTTTAACGTGAGTTTTTTTTCTTACTTTTATGCAGCACTGATCCGCTGTGCTATTAAATCCATTAGCCACCATCCTGTCGCTAAACAATTTGAAGACTTCTTTGTTTTTTTGTGTAGCTACTAGCAATTGTGTTATGTGATCATCTGACGATAAATCAATAAGAGCCTTTGTTTCATCATTAGACCACGTCTGTCCACAAGACATTTTTCAAGCCTGCTACTACCTTGCCTCATGTTGATTCTCAAATTTCCGCGCACATTTAACTGAATGTGCTTTGTTTTGTTTTGCTTTCTTCTTTTGTTTCAGACTGCGTTTTCACATGCATTGAACCAAACTCTGGCACACTTGGAAGTTCAGTTCTTTAGCCAGCTCCAGGGTTCATTTGAGCATTCACACCAGCAAAAAACAAACCGACTATCCGACAAAATGCACCAGAGTTCAAGTGGACTAAATAGCTCAGGTGTGAATGCTCCCTTAATGAATGATAACACAATAAAAGTGAACATAATCAGACCAGAATCCGACCCAATAAAAGTAAATGAACCAAAACGCAGTGAATTGTGGGCTACCTGTGCAAATGGTAAATGGTAAATGGACCTGCACGTATATAGCGCTTTCCTAGTTGCTTTTGCGACCACTCAAAGCACTTTACACTACAGACTGCGCTCATTCACCCTTTCACACACACATTCATACTGGTGGCCGAGGCTACCCTAAACGGTCCCACCTGCCACCATTGGGAATTCATTCACACCGATGAACGCAGCATCGGGAGCAATTTGGGGTTCAGTATCTTGCTCAAGGATACTTCGACATGTAGGCTGCGACGGGTCAGGGATCGAACCACCAACCCTTCAGTTGGGGGCCAACCAACTCTACCAACTGCTGTTTATTTTTGTGTTTACATTTCTTTACTGCCATCTTTTCAATCAATATGAAATAATAGTGTGAATAGATTTCCAGCCCTCCACCTTCGTACACGCCCCTCTTCAAATAATTTTTCTTAATTTGGTCCGCTTACATTTCTGCACTGTGAAAGCAAACCAGAATAAATACAGAATGAACCAAATCTATCAAATTCACTCTGATTCGCCCTTAGAACTCCATCAAGTGTGCTATATTTCAAGAACCACAAGCTGTTGTGTAATTTCACACCTCTTCTCTGATAGGCTGGTGTCCACGGTGCACAGGTTGACCTTCCATTCATCCTGCAGCTGCAGGTCCGCGTTGCTGAAAACTCCCATCAGGATGCTGGAGCCCATGTAGTCCACACGTGCCTCAGTAGACCCCATGGTGATCTGGATCTTATGGCTGGGTTGCTGGTTGGGGTGTTCGGAGATGTGGGCTAGAAAACAAACAGGAATTGATTAACATATAAGTGGCGGCTTATAAAGGCATGCTGCCAGCAAAAAATGAGCATCCAGTAGATTGCAAAATCTTTCATTTACACATCATTTTTTGCCAAATACTGAGCTAATGTTTTATGAAGATTAATTGAAAAGATTTTGCACATTTTTTAAAGTCTCTCACGGGACACATTTTACAGTATGTAACAGAACTATTAATATTATATATAACATGGTTTCCTAAGAAGGGGCTGGAAACACATCTACTCTTTCTACCCAACTGAGAAATTGTGAATCTTGCCCTGCAACCTTTTAGATATTTTTTGGGGCATTTTCAAGGCTTTTAATGAGAGTGACAGAGACAGAGTGAAAGGGGGAGACAGACGGGAAGACATGCGGGAAAAGGGCTCCGAGTCGGATTTGAACCCGGGCCGCCCGCTCAAGACGACAATGCCTACCAATCTAATGGGACGTGCTCTACCAGGTGAGCCACTGGGGCGCCCCAATTGTTTTTCTTTTAACATAAGAATTTTTTTTAGCCTTATGGCATCGTTCTCTGTGTAATTAACTGCTCTCTATGGAAGCACTTTGTAAACTGCTGTTTTTAAAAGGTGCTATATGAATGAAGTTATTATTATAAAGGAAAACACACCTTTAAATACATTGCATTTAGAAATGTAGGTAACATGTAATATGTTCTATATTAGTTTATCAAATGGCCAATGCAATAAACAGTATCTATAGTACAGTATCTATTTACAGTAAGGGGAGAGGAAGGAAGAGTAAAATGTGAATGTGTCTTTTAGTGTGTATTATATATATCCCTGAACAGCTCCTAGTGTTGTGTGAGAACTCTGCACTGAACTCTGGCTCAGGTCCATTTCCAGTTTACAGTCTGCCACAACAAGAGCTGCTAACGAGTTGAGAAAAACACCAGATGCCTGAAAAGTTGAGGCTTTGTTTACTCACAGACCATCTCCAGGGTGTTCACGTCTATATTGCCACCCACCACCCCGCCCTTGGAGTCGAGCTTGGAGCGTCCGAGGCCGACAGACATGCTGATCTCCCGGTCCCGGTTGCTGCCCACAGACAGTCGGCCCTGACTCTTCAGCCCGCTGGTGGTCCAGCTGCAGGGGCAAACACAACTGTGAGTGCTGCGGAAAAACACTGCTGAATAATGCAGAAGTTCTCTCTACGAACCATAAAGGACTCTCATTGTGAGAATAAACACAGGTAAGTGAAAGGGGGGAAAAGCAGCAAACCTAAGTACTGCTTTGTGTTTTTTTGTTTATTTTTGTTGATGCTAATCGGACTTTGAACAAGCACTTCACTTTTGCATGAAAGTTTTAATGATAGAAGAATATTCGGAAGTCCTAAATAATTTAAACTAGAGAGAGAGGTCGTGTGTACTCTGACTTAGAGAGGGAGAGGCAGGAGACATATGTTAGCCCACACATTTCCACATTTTTTTTTAAACTTTATGATGACGCAGAGCTCATAAAACAGTACTGCCTCGGTTATGAGGGTGTTGTGTTTGTCAGTGATTCAGCAAGATTTTCTGCAATTCTGCCTTAACTGTAGGGAAGAAAGTCGGAACGGCTGCACATCCCTGCGACCGGTGAAATACAACAGTGTATAAGAGATGAATTGAGCCCATAAGTGTGGGCGATCAAGGACCATAAAGGGCTGGAACAGCAGCGGGAGATAAAAGTGCAATTCGAAGCAAAGAGACACCCCAGAGACATATTTCTACACCAGTGTACACGAAACAGCCGATTACTCCAATAAATGTATATAAATGATGCTGACAGTTTAGTCAATACTCTTCTTGGCTTGAATTTATATCTTCACCTTGACTTTCTCCATAGATTCTTTCACACTGAAACAGTGTTTTCCAGACAGTATTATATCATGTGATTGGGCAAGACTAATTATAGGGACTGTTTTGAGCCCCTCATACACTCATTTACCAAAATGTACTTCTAGATTTACTTTTAAGGTCAACTCTAAAGGAGCAATGTGTAGGATTTAGTGGCATCTAGTGGTGAGGTTGCAGGTTGTAACCAAATGAATAACCCCTCCCTTTCCAAGCATGTCAGAAACCTACAGGTGCATCTCAATAAATTAGAATATCATTGAAACGTCCACTTCAAGTAGTTCAAGTGAAATAGCCCCAACAAAGTACAGAGGGCATATAGATGGACATACTTTTAAGAGGCCAACATTTCCATATTTAACATAATTTTAAAAATAGGTCTTTCGTAATATTTTTTTTTTGAGACACTGAATTTTAGCTCCTCATTAAATCCATCCATCCATCCATCCATCCATCCATCCATCCATCCATGTCCGATTATCCGGGGCCGGGTCGCAGGGGCAGCAGGATAAGCAGGGCATTCCAGGCTCCCTCGCTTGAGGCAGTACCTCTCTCCCCACCCTCATTAAATGTAAGCCATAATCATTATAATTAGAAGAAATTCAATAAATTAAGACATGAAATGTTTCATTCTGTGTGTAATGGATCTATATAATTTGTTATTTCCACTTTTTGAATTTAATTACTGACATAAATAAACTTTCAAAGATATTTTAATTTATTGATGTGCACCTGTACATGTCAAGTCATGAAAATGCAGAAAAAGGTGCTCTTTAGAACTAGTGTTTGGTTTGTCCCTTCTGGGCTACTGTAAAAAACTGATGGCTCAACATTGCGGTGTCTGTGGAAAAGAGACCTATTCACTATGTAGATATAAAGGGCTCATTTCTAAGCTAACAAAAACATAATGACTCTTAGTTTCAGGTGATTATACAGTAATAAAAACATAATTATGATTATTACATTCTGCCAATAGCCTCCCCCTAACTCCTACACACTGTTCCCTTAAGCAACACTGAGAGGATTTATCAAGTCCTGAGGGTGGATGTTTATGTATAAATATTTCTTATCATTGCATCATCTGTTTATATTTGTGCAGACAGAATACACAACATGAGGCACAAACTGTTAAAAAAAACAACTAAGCATAAGATCTTACTGTTAATTATATGATCCTTAAAGGAACCGTTGGACAGTTTGGAAATATTCCTATTAATAATAATAATAATAATAATAATAATAATAATAATAATAATAATAATAATAAATACTCTCATTCTGGGACACAAGAGACACCTGTTTGATGTAGCTGTTAGTTCTTTCCACCTGTTTTCAGTCTTTATGCTAAACTAAGCTATTGTTCTTCTCACCCAACTCTCAGAAAGTGAAGCTAATTAACGCAGCAGTGAACTCCAGATATCAGCATTACAAAAAACATTGCGAGCTCGGCAGTTCTTGGCTCATGTAGAGAAGAACAGCAGCTGATCACTTACGTGTTGTTCCCCATGACGTTGCTCATGTTCATTTGGACGGTGAGCTGTTTCAAGTTGATGGCAAACACCACCAGTGTCTCCCACGGTGCCCCCTGCTGTCCTGCTGCCTTACCATTTTTACTGAAGGAAGGGGTGGATGTTTTTGTCACCGAATCTAGACGACAGTGGACAAAGATTGGGTGAAAGGCAGAAGTAGACAAAATTATGTTAATTCACGATTCCATTAAATTGTAAATTGTTTTCACTATAATGGTTGTTAAATTTTCATTTAGCCCCTTAGTGTTCCTTTTTGCTGCATTTCTTCTGTCAGTGGGCTTAGATTTAAAGCAGGTACCAATGATGTCATTATATCTCTTGGGGAAGATGTGAAATAAAGTTCAAAAGTTGGACGAAATTTAAGCAAGAGAAAAACTGACATGGCGATTTTCAAAGGGAAGCCTAGACCTTTTATCTCAAGATATCTGAATGAAAAAGAGTTCGATGGGTACTGGAAGACTCCCCTTTAAAGACACACACACTATAAGCTTAGGCAAAACACAGGCTGTTCTTTTCCTGCCACTTAATGTATGTTCTCACCTATTTTATTTGAATATTTCTGCATAGCCTAAACACTTTATTAATAATTGCTGAGATTCATCTCAAAATATTCTCCAGATTCCCAGCTTTCAGGTGGTCTATGCCACTTTTATGTGGCATCCACTATTTACAGGTGCATCTCAATACATAAGAATATCATGAAAAAGTCAATTTCCAGTAGTTCAAGTTAAATAGACATACTTTTCAGAGGCCAACATTTCCATATTAAACATATTTTTTAAAATTGTTTTTTTGTAATATTAATTTTTTTGAGACACCGAATATAGGTCTTCATTAAATGTAAGCCATAATCATTATAATTAGAAGAAATTAAATAATTAAGACATGAAATGTTTCATTCTGTGTATAAATGACCTATATAATGTGTTATTTCCACTTTTTTAATTGAATTACTCACATAAATAAACTTTTCCATGATATTCTAATTTATTGAGATGCACCTGTATTTGCTATCTCCTCCTAAAAATCCACTGCCCCACATTAAAAACAGGGCTGGGATGTTAAGGAGTTTACATCTGAATTGTGCTTCCGTGTTAAGACTCAAATTGACGAAACATCACAGGGGATATTGTTGCTTGAGTTCCATCTGGAAATGGAAAGAATGTAATCACCTCTCCTGGGAGCAGAGGAATCAGACACGCTCCTGGTGCGTCCAGGTGCAGGGGATTTGAGGTGGCCCAGGCCGCCCGGGGACATGTTGCTTCCGGTGGAGTGCTCTGAAAAGACGTTGGGGGATTGGGGCATGTGCTGTGTCCCGGTGCTGCCGTCCCACGTCCTCCAGTAGGCTTTCCGGCTGGACTCCGGGGACAGATGCTGGGTAACGTTTTCAGCCGAGTCAGGGGTGGCGGGGCCAGAGGCTGAAGCGAGGTAAAGGTTGAGAGATGTATGTTAAAGGACAGCATTGGAAATGTCAACACACAGCAGTGGGAGGAAATGTTGGCTGAAGGAAGGTCAGCGAGATTGGATATTAAAAATGAACATGAGCCAAACCAGTGGAGATTTGTTGGTATACAAAGGCGGACGTGTTTGAAAAATCTGAACATTTTCTTGTATATGTCTGCCAAAAAATGTTCCCCTTACTTTTATCTCTTCTTTTAATTGAAGGATATGTTAAATGGTAGCAATACTTTCATACAACAGTCAACAATGAACAGACATAAAGTAGTTATTTTGGGAAAAGCACAGGAGAAAAACCCTTAACGACAGAGATGTCCCCACTGAAACGCACAAAAAACTAGTTTTGATTGCAGGGCTATTACAGCATAAAATCATGCATTCTGTTGTAGACTAAGCCTTCTTCTCATGTTTGTCCTATGGGGCAAATACATTCTATTATCCTGGTTTCACCTGGAAGGTTTATGGTCTGGTCTCCCAAGAAGAGGCGTCTGGCGATACTTCGGCGGTACCAGGCTCTCGGGAAGGCCAGGATCTCACTCAGTCGTCTCATATCGTACTTGAAGGAAGCTGAGCCGATGTCACACACAGCTGGAGGGAAAATATTACATTTGTTCAGACATGAGACATGTCTTTAAAAGCAATTATTGGTCCTTAAAGCAAATCTAAAGTCATTTACAGTAAATCTACAGGGGGAAAACTACTGTACATCCTGATATTCAGAGACTGGAAAAGAGCACTTTTCATCCATCATGCTCTCCGGGTTCATTTCTAAGCTTCATTGTGACAGGAAGACTTCAAACACTGCCTTTGTCTTGATGTAGCTCACATCAAAGTTACCGCAGAGCAACTGATAAAATTTTATGACTGGAAAAATGTGCTTCATATCCCCAAAAGACCCTACTCCGTGTTCAGTTGAGTCTACTTCAAATACAATTTATAAATTGCTCTTTCTGGAAATGTATCAAATTCCTGGACTTTCTCTGACCGAAAGTAAACCTTCACAAACTAGGTATTCCAAAATGTCTAAGACTGAACGCTGAACAGACTAAACGTGGAAAGACGTCTTCTTCTGGACTGACGACGTACCTGAGATGTTGATGAGGGTGGTGTCCATTTTGCCACCTTTGGCAGGAATGAAGCTTTCAATAAAGGTGGGGCCTCCAGTCCGCCTCATCCTGGATAAGCTGACCTTCACAAACTCCAGGTTGATACTCAGAGAGTCCTTCCTTCCAGTTACAGATGAAGGTTCCTCATCTACTGTACCTTCAGGAAGAAAACAGCAATAATCAGGACCATCGATAAACTTTTATTTCAATGTTTGTAACGGCGCAGGAAAGGAGGATATTTAGTTGTTATCCGACACAGTAGAAACTGCAGCCAAGTGTTATTAGAAAATTTTAATATTCCAACAAGTTTTTCCTCTCCTTACCTAGTGGCCCGGGGCCCGGAGGCAAGCCTGTGACAGCAGATTTCTGCTTCCCGGCGCCGTAGGGGTGGAAGACGTAGAGGGAAAAGTCAGACATGCAGGCAGTGAAGCTGAGGCCCGAGGAGTTACTGGGGGGGCCGGTGAGGTCGGACTGGCTGCTGCTGTGGCGGCTCCTGCCCAGAGGGCTGCCAAGTAACGGAGACGCTGGAATGAGGGAAAGGAAGGCGGAAAAACACAGGAGTTTAATCAAGCAGTCGTTTTCAGTATGAATAATTAACTACGATGTGACACCCATCAGTTGCCTTTATTTGACATTAATGATAACGTTTCATAAGAGGGCTAATTAGAGCAGAGATCCAAATTGAGTGTCTGCTTAAAAGTTAATGCATCACATGCACATGATGGTCATTTTTTTTTGCTTTAGAATAAACTGCACATTTATTATGAAAACCAAAACGATGAAAAATAGAGAAACTGTCTCAAAATAACGACTTAGTATCTAAAAATAATGACACAGTATCTAAATCATAAAATAAACACACGACAGCCCTGTAGCTCAAGAAAAGACTTAGTATCTCAAAATAATGAGATATTATCTAAAAAATATTGACAAATTATCAAAATACAACCCATTTACTTACTAATTTTGACAAAATTGCTCCCTAAGTAAT
This sequence comes from Centropristis striata, assembly GCF_030273125.1. Taxonomy (NCBI): domain Eukaryota; kingdom Metazoa; phylum Chordata; class Actinopteri; order Perciformes; family Serranidae; genus Centropristis; species Centropristis striata. The sequence goes on from NC_081532.1 coordinate 16,799,752, forward strand.
TATTTTGACATTCTTAGTACTTGTTTATCATTATAATGACTGAAAGAATCTTTTTTTTCGTCTTATTGCCTGAAATGATTTTCTGCAGATAACCCTGGATTAAATAAAAAATATGACCTGAGATGCTCTATAAAATAGCAAAAAGAAAAACCAGGGCAGCAGTTGCATGATCTTGCAAAGAGACAGACTGGAGAGCAAAGTAATGAATTTATGAGAACAAGCTGTGAGCAACATTAAATCACACAGGGCCCAGACATGGCATGGAGTGACAGCTAATGGACATGCTCACAGTGTCTGAAAGACGAGGAAAAAGTTTGACTGCAAAACTTTTGCTCTTCACATATCGTCATTATTCCACAAGAAGAGCTCTAATGTAACTATTTTTCGGGGGAAATTGGATGTTTCTGGGTAAGCCAAATAAATACCACTGTTATCAACCATCATTATAAACACACAGAGACCGTACTTCTGTCCTTCACAATAAAATACTATACAGTAAAAACAAAGATGTACCTTTTAAGATTGTTGACTGAAATCGTTCTTACTGCTTTCTCTCATCAGATTTACTTTCATATTGTAATTAGACATGTAAATCTCCATGTACATATATTAAATTTCACACGTAGATTGTTAAATATGTATAAATCATTTATACCTACTCTGGTCGAAATGACCATTAAAACACCGGAAAGTGCGGCACTGTCGATGTGTCCGGTTTGGTGTGCAGTCTCTATACATACCTTTGCTGGGTGGTGGTTTGGGGATGTGCTGCCCTGGTGGGGTGGAGGAGGGGGGAGGGTGAGGTCCCTCAGTGGGATGGGGGCCTGTTGGGGTCTCCAGCTCTCCACGGTTAGAAGAGAAAACCAGGTCCAAAGAGGGCAGTTTGAGCATACACTCCACCCTGGACATTGGCAGGCAGCTGAAGCGAATCTGAGAGGGCTGCAAGCACAGATGAAGGTGTAAACGGCGATCATCTGACCACTTGTGATCAGATTGCTAGGAAAAGGGGGCCAAACATCTAGCCTATATACGATTAACGCTATTGAAAAAAAAAATGTTATTGTTATTTTCTAATTTTGCAAATGGCTTGACAATAAAGATTGTCACCCACTGCTCACCCAGTATCAGACTCAGCTGAAATGCTAGAGCAAAGCCAACTCAATAAAAGAGCATCTGCAAACTGAATCCTGTTTACTATTAATTTTATATTTAAGCATTATTTTTAGACATTTCTGGGGGGCTAATGAAAGTTTTACATTTTTATATTATAACATTTATTGTTGTATTTTTTTTTAGGTATCATAAAGCGGCACTATTTTAGCTTTTAGGTGAAGTTATTTGATTTGACAGATGTTAGATTTTTCTGCATTTACTGCAGTCAGAGGCATTAATTTAAATCCAGTGACAGATGAGATTTCAGTCTTTCTGTTTGAACAAAGATCACAATCATGTCAGAGAAGAGATGAGAAGTTTTGTTTTTAAACTACATTTTGAACTGAGCCATGTTGGTTTTGAAAAAACTGACTCTTCAGAATGAAACAGATCCAAATCTTTCAAATTAAGGTGAAATTAAGATTTTTTGTACAGATTTGAGTGCATGGATGCCGTTTTAAATTGTGACTGAAAAACTGTAATAATAACTGTCAGGTTGTGGGTACCTGGACTCTGACGTAGACGACCACGTCCACAGGGAAGGAGGAGTAGGCCGATGTGGAAGAGGAAACCAGAGAGGTGGTGGATTCCTCCAGCTGCTCCACCGTCTCAAACGGACCCATGTCCTCTTCCTGGGAAGCCACAGCTGATACACAAAGACATGCACACAATGACAGTTTACTATGAATGCCAAAAAGGAAAGTCCTCCAAGACCATGCTCCGGAAAGATCACATGGTGCAACAAACAAACCTGCGTAACTCCTTTCCACTGGAGTGATAGGAATGGTTTCCAGTGCTTTTTCCAGGAAGTCCAGCAGGCAGGGGCTGATGACCATTTCCTCCGGCAGAGTCTGGAGGGCCACCCAGGCGTACAGCTTGGCCGTCTTTACCCCGCCACTGCCTTTACCTTTGGCTGCAATGACACACGGGAGTTTAAATCATCCGCAGGCTGGACTTTTTGTCGACAACACTTTTGAAAGTTCATTTCTTAAACTTTAAATAATCTGGAACCACACTAAAAACAGCTTTTTAAAAATTGTCTTTGGTGTCTTCCCCTCTGTGGTACGCATCAATATGCATGAGCCCGTTCTGATCAAAGGTGCCCTCTGGATTCATGCCTTAAAATAAAGGATGAAATCACATGCATTTGATTCGCTGGGTCCACGTGTGGATGTAAAATCATCAGATGGGAGCGCCGCGGCACTCTAGTGTCAGAGATTACAGATGGTGCTAGGGCATGCAAGGAAAAATGAGGGAATGCTCAGTACCTGATGGAATAGGTGGGGGCGGGGGAGGTAGGAGCGAGTTAGTCTTGCTTTGGACTGCATTGGGAGGGATTGGAGGGCCGATATCTTTCATACCATACAGCTTGGACTCTTTGGAGAGAGTGCGAGGTAGGGAGGATCCGCGCGAAGCGTTGGGCGACTCCGTCTTCAATGTCTTGGAATTGTAATGCAACTGAGGGGAAGGACAAGAAAAAAATCATCATTTAAAGAAAATAACAGTACAGAGTAGAAAAGTGGACAATATGGATGCAGAGAAAAAGCTGGCTGTATCTATTTATGGTTTGATTGCGTTTTTTTTTTTTTTGTTGTATTTTGTCCGTCCGTTTGTCGTGAACATAGGTGACTTATCAAAGGTGTAACAGGACATACGGACATTAACACAAGACGTATGAAACCGATGTTATAATGCTAATATAGTACTGATTTTTAGTTGTTTATGTTCCTGTATGTGTGTGCGTGTGTGTGTGTGTGTGTGTATGGAAGTGTGCCATGTAAGTGTGTCTTATATACTTATTTTTGGGCACATTCTCATTGAAAAACATTTCAGAATTTTTTAATGACTTTTCAGGGACCTATAATGAAAATACCATCACACAAACAGAACTGACACTTTACTCCAAATGTTAAGGAACCTTTTTCAATCTCTAATAGTTGGTTAGGTTCATATTCACATCAATACCTTGTACTTTATTGTATTTCATGGCTGTCTAATGGCTGATACAACTTGTATCAGTATATAATATTAAATGTACACTTGCTCGGTATTATTCAAACATATGAGATGAAAACATAATTTCAGCTGGCTGGCATACATGGAGGCAGAAAGCAAGGAGAAACACATACATGATGGTAATCAAAACTTCACACATCATCGCTAATTAGAGCCACGTTACGTCAACAGCTACAGAAAATACATTCTGTGTTATGTTTCATCACATGGATGGTTGTCAGTGGTAGGTTGCTGTAACAATTCATTTTGTTAAATGCCACAAAACTGCCCGACTTTTCCAAAGATTTTGCCATTTGATTTTGAAATCCCATGACTTTTCCAGGTTTTGACCATAGGAACCTTGATAATTGTGACCAGAGGAATGAGCAGGTATGTGCATGTGCGAAAAGAAGTAGGAGAGAGAAATAAATAAATGAAATAAAAAAAGGTAAATTCATGGTAGTAATAATAATAACCTTGATTAGTAAGTTTAATAACAAAATAATAATAATAATAATATTAAGAACATGTCAAGATTCTTAAAAAGCTACTAAATGAATGTAAACGAAAAACAATAAACACACGAGAACATTCCCTTTCATACTCAGTATACAGAGGCTAGCTAAGTTAAAAGAAAAAGATAAAAAGAAAAAGAAAAAGAAAAAAAAAGAAAAGAAGAAGAAGAAGAAGCCTAACCCTAAGACTTTTTCCCCCCTCCCTTTTTTCTCCTTTATTTAGTTTTCTTATCTTTTTCTCAGAGGTGTCATTGCCTTGACTTAGCCAGTTCATCATGAGTGAGATTGTGATGTTGTTATTTTTCTTTTCTGTCTAGTTTTTCTGTTGTTTGAGCAACCCAGGGAAAAAAACAGTGAATAGTATGAGGGAGAAAGAAAAAGAAAAACAAATACAGAAGAAACTGACCTTCACGTCTACTCCTGGAATGTAAAAGACTGTGGTCTCCATGTCATTGGATTTGGTCTGCAGGGAGGAGGGACACTTCTTGCCAGCTAGCAGATGGGTGGTGGAGGTGTAGGTGGGCTGTAGCTTCTTCTTCTTGGGGGGAGACTCCTGGTCCAGACTCCTGAGGCTTCGCTCACAGCTCCTAGAAAACCCACAGGGGACACAAAGAGCACTGTTATATGAAAAAGATGTGCTTATGTCTTCTGTTTAGTTACCTGCATGGACAAAGTTTGATTTCTTGTCTCCACCGAGGACAAGCTACAGCATAAAATGTCTTCTGGCAAGTGGATTTCATAATGTAGAGTTTGATTTGACTCCTTATTCGATGTTATCTCAAAAACAGCAGGAAAAGTGAGTCAGACTCTAAATAAAATTCTGTTCTCTCTTCAGTAGTTATGAGAAAAAGAAATGGGCCTTTCATCGTACCTCCTGAGGGAAATGTCCTCATGCTCCGGTTGCTGAGTAGTGGGGTGAAGGACACACTTCCCGCTGTCGATCTCCACGCGGACATCCAGCTCAAAGTCGATGTTTCTTTCAGTCGTCGGGCCACTGAAGCCGCGGCTGGCAGGTGTGCTCGGCCAGCGCTCGCTGAACAGCTGACTCACAGCGGAAAACCCCGAGGGCTTCCTGTGAGACGCTTGGCTGAGAACAAAGAAGAAAGGGAATGTTTAGTGAATGCCGAAAACTGTGAAGCTTTATTTATAGTACAAAAAAAAATAAATGATGACAGAAAAAAGCTTTCACGCAATTGTAATGGGAGATTAATGGTGCCTCCTTTCATCTAACATTCATCACAAGAATGTTTGAGTAGACGAAAAACAAAACAACTCACAAAGGCCTCCGATAGCTCGGCGGTCTCTCCCGCTCAAACTCGTCCTCCTTTTCGGAGTCTTCGGAGGAGGAGGAAGACAGGTCGTCGCGTCTCATGTCGTCGTGCTGGAAGGGAATTGTTGGTGAGAAGACAGCAGGGGTGCCAGGAGCACTGAAAACTGAGTGTGGGCCGTCGGTAACGGATGGAAGATGAAGATGATGGTGATGATGAGGATGGGATGTCTCATCAATGCTGACTGACAACAGGTCCACCTCTGTCTCCTCAGGAAACTTCAGACAAGGACAGAAAGTCAAACTCACACAAAGACACAAAAAACTCTTCCTACTTGAAAACATGACGTCCCAAGTAAGAAGGAATCACAACTTTGAAGGACATAGTGTTCTGTTTACTGGACCGAAATGTATTCTCTTATTATTATTTATGACAAATGATACAATCAAATGTCCCAGCACTATTTTTTTGACATGTCCAATAACAGAACACTACCAGCCCGCAACAGTTCCCAGAGGAGCTGAGAGGTCATGCACTTTCTTAGAGGAGGAATGAAAGAGAGACAGCGTGAGACGAGGAAAATGATGCGACACCCCGACAGGAGAAAAAGGTGAAACACACTCTCAAAAGGGTGACAATGGAAAGATGCCCAAGAAAGTATATAACAGTAGTATCCTTGACAGCAGCTGGGGGAAAAAGCGTGACAGCTGCGACCACCTGAGCATGCATCCACGCTTTCATGCATTCCCACAACCTTCAAACACCTGACCTCCATGCCAAATTTCATCCGTTTAAGGGAGAAAACTATGGCCTTTAAATGGTGGGGAGATTCTGACCGACCGACCGACTGACTGACTGACTGCAGCTAAAAGCTACGCTCAACTGGGTCACATGGTGCCTCCTGCTAAGCTGTATGACAATGTACAATTTTTAAGCTATGAAAGGAGCATGGCTACAGTTTGGGGGTGGGGATAACTAACATCACTGAAACCAGAAAGTCTAAAATAAATGAGTTATGAAAGGGGCGGGGCTTGGGTATAGGGAGTGAGGCTAACCCACATCAAGGAGGGAAGGGAAAACAAACTCTCACTCTCCAATGAGTTGGTTTTTTTTTGAAAGAAGGAGCCTCCTTGACAATCTTGTCTGCTAGCAAAACATTTTTAAATGGTCAAAATCTGTTGTGGGGCAGAATATACTATCAACAAGTTAAGGAACCAGAACTAAGTTTTTTAAATCGGAAAAAGTGGATATTAGCTAACATTAGCAGCTAATAGCCAACATGTCCTCTTTGGTAGACATACATCTATTTTCCATGGTTTTCTTGATAATAACCAAAATCATTATCAAGAAAACCATGGAAAATGTCTAGATATCAGCTCTTAAATTAAACTCTTATGAGCTATATTTGTTGTTATCATTATATCTGTCCAAACAAATGTACCTTTAGTTGTACCAGGCATTAAATGAACAATAAACTGAAGAAAACAAGGGTGGTCTAATCATTTTTTCCATGACTGTAGAGTGCTAAAATAATAAAATGCTATGTTTCAATCTCGCGCATGGTTTCTCTGTATCCACTTTTTGCTTATTTAAAGTACATTTTTTCGGTTCAGCAGTTTATAAAAACTTAGTTCTGGGTTCTTTAACCTGTTGGTAGTACATTATACCACACAGCAGCTTTTTACCCTTTTTCTGTTTTTCGCTAGCAACTAAACTGTCAAGGAGGCTCCTTATTTTAATACAATTGTTTTTACAATAGACCACTCCCATTGCCAAGCTCCTATTTTTGCTAACTGGCACAAACTCAAGGACACACAAATACTTACTCCATACCAAATTTCAGCACCCCAGAGCAAAAACTGCTGCTAGAAGCTGGGCAAATTTTTGTGTACCAATCAACTGTCTAATCAACTGTTTAACCTACTGATCAACCGATTAAACAACCAACCTAGGGAAGGACAGAACGGCCTATAGAAGGCTGTCAACAGCAGCAACAGATCCCAGAGGTCGGTGCTGACAGAGTCTGAGTGTTGCTGAACATCAATAAAAGAGCCTGAAACCATTTTGGACCTAAATCTGTTAGAACATCAACAATATTTGTCATTATTTCTCATTTATTTCACTGACTGGAAGCATGTGGGTGTCTAAGGCCAAATGACCACAGAAGAACAAGTGGGACACTCAGTCATTTGGCCTGAAGCAGAGACAGTCTGGGTCTGCCATCATTAAAGACTGGATATTGGAGGCATTGCAAAGTGGCAATTTCATCATTCTGGCAGGAAAATAACACCACAGATAGATTCATCAACATTCAATCCAGGCACAGGGGAAATTAACCCAACAAAACCTTCACAGATCAAGGTCACTTGTGAATTAAGTTACTTCTCTTAATAAATAAAGGTGCATTTTCAATAAACATTGTCTGGTATAAAATAGTTTTTTTTGTTGACTGATATCAGACGGGATTGTCAAATGGTTACATTCATTTCCATCTCCAGTCTGATATTGCCTCCACTCTAAAAGATTTCTGGGGAATAGGGGGTTCAGACTTTCCTAACCAGTCTCTAGAGACCAACGTATCCTCCTGAATCTAACGCCACAGCAAGTCGTCGCTGATGTGTAGCCGTGTCGGCCCCCTGGGTTATAGAGGGTTTTGGTGCTGTGCAGCTCCTGGTGGTCCTGAGGGGTTTTTATATAATTTTGGTTTTATGACAGATAATGCCCCAAAAACTTAAATATAAAAGTTGTTATAGTATAAGATTTATTTTATTATTTATCATAGAATGAGAGTATATTTAATTCTTTTAATGAATTATTTTAACAATGTTTTCCCTGCAAAATAAAATATACATATATATCAAAAGATGAGATTTAGAAAAAATGATTAATTAATTTTCATTTTATTATAGTAATTATAGTTAAACTCTCACTAAATTAAATTTAAATTAACTTGTTAAGCCAGGGGGTCAAATCAAATAAAAGAATGTTATTCAGCAGCCTGACACGTCAGTAGTGAATGTTCGAGGTGCTGATAAGTCGATTGTGTTATCCTGGACAGAACCAGGCTCACTGGATTTAACTTCTTATTGAATGGACAGATAGGACAGTGGCAGCAAATTCATAATATACCTCTCAACAACAGTGTATTTCCCAATATGCTGGCCTATTCCCTTGATGTCTATTGACTGCTTAGACTTGTCTAAAGATGACTTACGGAGCATTTATTTTAACAATAATAAATTCTGAAAAGATAAATCTTTCAGTCGAGATACTGTGTAAAAATAAAAAGTTGATCAGTTTGAATATATTGTCTTTGAATTGTTTTTAATTGTCAAAAAGGATTAATTGCATCCTGTTTTAATTACTGTATCCAAGTAATCATAAGTTTACATGACACTACACTTAATACTACACTGTTCTTTACGTTTTGACCCACTAGATATTAAAAAGTAAAATGTCAATAAAGGTGTGAGACTCAACTTTTTAGTTGATCATAAACCCTTCTCTGTACGGTAATTGCATCAAGTAATTGCCATTTTATTTTACACACTATTGACCCTTAAAGCTCGACCAATGTCCATTTATAATGTGTATTTGATCTGATCTGGTTGGGTGTGAGAGAGGAACGACTGCTGTGACAAACAGCAGCCGACAGCCTGTTATTCAGAGCCTCACCATGCATAGTTGTTAGAAACCAGTCAATATATTAAGATTAAGAAGTAGATTTGGTTATTTATGCAGTTTCAAGACAGGATGAGAATGTGTGACTCCATAATTAATCAAGCAGCATGCCAACTAGAAAGTTGTATTTACAGGTGAGTCTCTAAATGAATTTCTGAAAGAATGTTCGCATAAAGGTTATTCAAATAAAATCAGGGACAAATTGCAATCTCACATATGTCTGTGATTGATGCAGCACTGCTGGTACTTATCTACTCAGTAGTACTAAAGACTGTCGAGGATGCATTGTAATGTGCTTCCATGTATACATCACATAAATCACAGTGTAACTGGAGACACAAAGAGCAGGATTACAGTAAGTTATCATGTAAATGAAGACACTGTTGTTTAACATAATATTAGTGTATATTATCTACGCAGCAGAAGCTAGTATTTCATCATCCTGTCTTGATTTTGCATATTCAAAGTCATTTCAGCATTTTCAAGGTAATCACAGAGGAGAAGAGGAAACAGAAGTGCTTGTTGGTGTTGGTTAGGTATTTTAATTTGTTAAATTCAAATTTCTTTCGCCGTATACCTTGAATACCTCTCCTGGACTGACAGGTGAATTTGCAGCATCCAAGGCCTGATTATTGATCTTAAATTGAACAAAAGAGTAATTAAATATAGAGCTTATCCAAAATGAGAAAAAAAAGGCTTCCTCCGTTGAGCCGCCTTTAAATAAAACTGTAAAACCCATCACCATATCGCACATGAGCCACAGTGTGATGTAAATATCATGTTGCATGGAGAACGATTACAGTGACAAACACATGGATGTGAAGGATGATATGATGATCTCCAAACTGTCGACATAAAAACAGCACAAAACTGAAAATATCTACTTTCATCATCACTTTTAATTATTGATTTGGTTGGAATAAAATAAGAATATTCTCTACAGTGCAATAAAGATATGCTTTTAGCTTTCTCTTCTTTTGTCAGCATGTGAGATACGGAGGATGATTTAAGAAATCTTTTTACCGTGTCCTGGATGTTGAAGGTGACCCGGGGTCCAGGTGAGGCAGCATCTACTCGCATATCTGGTAGATCATCCACATCCCCTATTCTAGAACTAAGGACAAAGTAAAGTATGTGAACAAACACACACATAAGTAAAAGGGATAGTTTGGATTTTTTTTAAAAGTGGGGTTGTATGAGGTATCCATAATGAGTGTATTACTAAAGTAGCTGGCAGGAGCCATGTCCTGAACCCTTTCTGAAAGGGAACTCTAACTGTTAGCTCTCTTCAAAGCCACCAGAGTCCATTGACAAAACCAGCACTTTTACCATTTGAGTTTCTGGTCTATTACTGCCATGATTGATTCGTTTTGTGTTATTGTGTGACTTTGATGAATCCAAAATAACCCTTTAAAACAACAAAGCCACACAATAACACAAACAAACTAACCAATCGAGGCAGCTGTGGACCAGCAACTCCAGTGTGCTACGATGAAAATGACTGTTTTTGTCAAAGGAGTCTGGTGGCTTTGAACAGAGCATGGATGGCTGAAAATGCCCTCAGTTCCCTGTCGGAAAAAGGTCCGTCTGACAGCAAGGTAAAGCGGTTAAAATATTCTAAATAAAGCACAAACTTAAACTGATCTTGATTTTTTCAGGTGGCTAAAATATGTGAAGCTGCTGCCCCGTCCACAGCCATGCTTTCCTCATCCTCTGTGCCTGCATCATTGAACTATGATGACTACTACGACTATGGATAAGTACCTCATTTCAATCCCACTTCAAAAAATACAAACCATCCCTCAAATTGGTACAACATACGCTACATTTATTTTTTCTTGTTTTCAGAAAATAAACACCTCTCAATCAGACCACAAACTGTTACTCATCATTTCCATTTCCAGGTATTTTCACTATGGCCCAGTGTTAATGTTTCCCAATGATACAGGGTCTAATAAAGTGTCAACTGTTTTACCACCATTACTCCATTAATTCTGAGACATCCGCATAATTACTATAAACAAATGAGAAAAGCACTTCCTCTCCTCTACACTACATTCTAATTTGTGAGTCACTGCGCCCTCTTTATAAGAAGCGTAATGGGAAATGTGTTTTAAAAAGGTGCGAGACAGGGGTCACTTGGTCTTGTTTGTTGACAGTAAATGCTGGCTGAAGCACCTTTAACAGTGGCATTACCATAATAGTATAACACCAAGGAAAATTGGCTACTCCTGTCCTTGTTTTTTACCTCTGTCTGTCCATCCTTTTCAGAGGGGGCCTGCCTGCTGCTGCTGAGATGCTTTTGGAGCGGTTGTAGCTTGGTTTGTAGCCAAGACCCCACTTATCCTTCAGAGAGGCCGCCTGGTGAGGAGAGAACACAATGTCAGTCCCTGGTTTCATTAATTTCTGAATGATAGACAGTTATGTATTGTAATACATGAGGGGTAGCTTTTTAATTGACAGCGTCCAAACTTTCTACATTGCTAATTGGGGAAGGGAAATGGATGAGCGTTTACCCTCATGCTGGAGCGACGCAGTTTCTTTCTGACGTCTCTCCTGATGTCATTGACGGCCACAGACTCCAGCTGCTGATATCGCTGGATCTCCTGGTTGATGGTGCCTTCACTGGCCCCCAGTTTCCTGTGGTTAAGCAAAGAGGATGTAGATAGTTTTAACAGGACAGCAATGAAATGCAACTATGGCGACTTTAAGCTGTCTGAGGGGCAGGGGTGGAAAAAATAAAAAGGGCTCACAGAAGTTTTCTAGCATGTAGGGCACCCTGGTGGGCACTCCTTCACGTTTTCTCAATTGAATGGCACCCTAGAAGTTGCTTCGTCATTTTTTCTCTATTCGGGGGCACACTAGATGGCACTTCGTCACGTTTTCTCCACTAGAAGGGCACCCTAGTTGGCACTTACTCATGTTTTATCAATTTAATGGCCCCCAAGAAGATGCTTCTTAATGTTTTCTCCACTGGAAGGGTGCCCTATAGGGCACTTCTGCAGGTTTTCTCAATTTAATGGCACCCTACAAGGCATTTCATCATATTTTCTCTATTTAAGAGCACACCAGAAAGCACTTCTTCCCGTTTTCTCCACTGGAAGGGCACCCTGGACAGCACTCTCTCCATTAAGGCCTCTTGATCATGTTTTATCTATCATAGGGGCACCCAAAAGGGCTCTTCTGCTCTGAAATATTACATCATACAGAATGAGTAAGCAGAAATCTTACTTGAGGTCGTCGATGACTTTGGCCTGTTCGTTGAGCTCTCTGATGTCCACCACCCTCTTGGTGAACTTCCTCCCACGAGCATCAATCACTTGGTTCCCCATGGCCATCTGCCTTCTGGGGTCAATGGCCTCCTGTTGAGTCAAAGCAATGATACACAGCCAGACATATTTATCTGTTAAAACTGATGGCGAAATAAAACAAACCCTGCTGATTAAACCCAAAAACCATTATTTCCTGAAAGATTTCCGCCAGGGAGCTGCTGTACATAAGAATGCCTCCTTCCCAAGTCTGTCTGATTAAAGGGGGTTGTTAGGATCAATTAGAGTAGGTTACATGTAGTCAAATCCACACACCAGGTATCACAAAACACAGAATGTCACACAAAAGGAGACACCACCACCACCGTCACCATCACCGCTCCACTCAAAGTGCAAGAGGGAAAAATTAAGCTTTGTTGCCAAAGGGAATTGTGTAACACTAATTCATTTCTTTTCACCCATCATTGAAGCTTAATGAGGAGTGCAGGGAAAGCAAATGCTAAGCAAAACTATTGTCCATTATCATGCTATTTAGTTAAAGCATCAAATAGCATTGCTCAGCATTTTGGAATCCACAACCTTCATCTGATAACTACAGGTGACTGAGATGTAACCTTGCAAGTGATTGTGTCAGCCCAGAGAAGAGTTTAACACTGTGGGTGCTACATACACAGGCCCAGGAGAGAGGTCTTTGGGCCCTGGCACTGCCCGCTACGAGGCGAGGCGATGCACAGTTTAGGGGTTCAGGTGACACAGACACACTCTGAGGCCTGGGGCTGAGGCCCAGGATGTGGTTTACCAGACGTTTCCTTAAGGTCAGCCGAGGGCTGAACTGGCTCCCTGGACTCTGTAAACAACGGCAGGGACAAATAGATGGAGAGGTGGAAGAATAGACCACTCGGGTCAGACTTTACCTTCTGAAGCTTTAAGGTAAGCCAGGTAGGATGAGTTCAAATATATTGAAGCGATATTAAATAAATAATTTAGATATTTTGGGAAATGCACTTATTGGCTGAGTTACAAGAGAAGATAAATACCACACTCTACTCTGTCTAGTAGTCTACGGGTCTGAAAAGTGAAGCCAATGCATAAGTGCATTTGGCCTGCATTATTTCAAATGGCCATCAGGGGGCGACTCCACTGGCTCCAAAAAGAAGTCTGATTGCACAGAAGTCAATGAGAAAATGACCCTACTTCTCAGTTGATTTAATACCTTAGATAACATTTTCCTAAACAAGTTATTGTTGCTATTTCAAGTGTTTTTCAATATATCATGATGTTTATTTTGTAAACGATGGTCCCATTAAGAGATGAATAGACGATAAAGCAGAGTATGCTTGTGGGTGTAGTTATCTTGCGATTGATGACTTGCTACCACTGCATCAATCAATCAGAATAGAGGCCTTTAACTAGCCTGACCTTATTTCTGGGTGTTGTTCAAGGTGTCTTAGAACTCTTTTACAGTACGTTTTCCACTTCATGACAGTTAATTGTAACATCATTTTGGTCAATTTAAAAATTAGCTGTTCAGCTTTTGGTTGCACTAAAAGACACTCTAAGGCAGGGGTGTCAAACTCTGGCCCGCGGGCCAAATTTGGCCCGCAGTGTAATTTTATTTGGCCCGCGAGGCAATACCAAATTATTATTTTATTTTTAAATGTATTAACCTATTGAAAAACTTTATTTTGATATTTAAATCAGAAGGATTCAAATAGAAAAGAGGCATACGATTTTTATTTAATTTTTATTTAATAATTAATGACATTGATGTGTTTTTTATTTGAAATGTGATTTTGCATGTCTGCACTATTTAGTTATATATTGTATGTTTATAAGTGTTGCGTGTTCCATATTTAATGTTAAAGCAAAACATGTTTGGTATATATTAAAAGGTTTATTTGTTCAACGTTGGCCCGCGATTTTATTCAAGTTTTAAATTTTGGCCCATTGCGTATTTGAGTTTGACACCCCTGCTCTAAGGTATTGGCTAGGTTAGCGTAAGGAATTGCAACTTCTGACCGTAGCATTATATCTAATAAAAATATGTGACATTAACACTGATCTTCCCTTCTAACTTTCAGCAAGAAAATGAATAAGCTTATTTCCCAAAATGTTGAACTATTCCTTTAAATCGTGACAACCACCACTGAAGTTTAAGTGTTCATATTCTATATGTTTTTATGTCTATATGTTTCTATGTGTTGTATATGTGTCTAAAGAAATTGATTGCATATATATATATAAATCTCCTAAGAACTTCTACTATAACATCTGTTGTTGGCAGGATATTCTTCATAACTTTACAATGTGTCATCACAAGTGGTATTTAAATAACTAAATCTAGCTGCAGTAAGGAATAGTGTATCGTTAAGAAGCTATGATGTAAATGAACCCTGTATTGACTGACCATGTGGATGGTGGGAGACATGGAGTCGGCTTCGTCCTCGTCCGAAAGGTCGGCCATGTTGACAGAGTTTAAGTCGGCGATGTCGTCCACGTCCTCCTCACCTGTCAGTGACGTCAACGTGTTACCCAGCGCGTTGAGACGCTTGCCGATGTTGGGATCCATGTGAACATCGATACCACACATTTTCCAAAGTACATTCAGAGTCCAGGTACCGGCACTGCTGCTCTCTGTTTCCGAGAGAAAAGGGGAAGCCAGGAGGGAGGGGAGGAGAAAGAACGGCAGAGGATGTGGATAAAATTTATGCAAAATAACTTTTTCAGACAGTTGTCTCAAGATTATTGTGCAGCTCCAGGGTGCGATCCATATTTTATGGCCTAGAACTTAGTTAAAAGAACTTGCCTGCAGAAGGTTGCCCTGTAGTCCTGGAACATACTTCATATGTACCATCAGGGACTACACCTGTATACAGACACAGAATCAATATTTCAGAGGGGCTGAGACCATGGAGAGTCACATAACAATTACTGGTTTCTCCTGACTAAGGTCGGGTCATTACACTCAGTTAAAATATATATCTTTGTTTGTAAAAAACTGTATTTTATGTGCACTATGATATTCATCTTGTAAAATCTTGGTAAATCTTTGCAAATCATGGCCCTATTTAGAGTAAAATACATGAGAAAGCAAGTTAGTACCTCAAAATAATGATTTACCATCACAAAAATAATGACGTGAGACTCAGGATCTGTTTTTTTCCATCACAATTAATCTCAATAATCCTAAATCTCTAAAAAGAAGTACTGCATATCACAAAAGAATGACTTAGTGTCTCTCAAAGTTTCTCATTATTTCTTGTTACTAAGTCATTGTTTTCTAGTTTTATCACTACTTTGAGACACTACATCATTTTTTTTAGATATAATAAGTAATTATTATGAGATACCAAGTCATTTTATTTTGCAAAGTTTCATTATTTTTGAGATATTATGTCATTACACTGACAGATATGGTATTAATTTAAACAAATAATTAATCTTTTAATAAGTGTATGTTTAAAGGATGCTACATGCAACACTTAAACAACCTGTTTATATCTATTTTTTAATTTTGGATACTTTCCATTCCTTAATCAATGCTTTTGGCATGTTTTGAAAGGCGATAAAACTGAGTCAGAATGAACCATATGTGAGAAAAAAAATCAATACTGAAATATAACGTGTCACTCACAAGCATTCATGACCATATCTCCTCGGATTTCAGGCTTCCAGTCGTCCCAGGAGGTCTCGAAGCCCTCGGCGAAGCGGATGCAGAAGTTCTTGAAGTGGCCTTTGCTCACCAGAGACTCGGAGGAGCAGGCAGTGATCAGTGTGCTCTCAATGGTCAGGACCATCGCTGAGCCGGTGTCAAAATCTATGCTGTGGTTGGCCTGGCAGAGGGGCAGGGAGAGGGGGGTTATTCAGCCCTCAAGTGTGATTGAAGTACATGGAAAAAGAACCCACTTCCATGTGTTCAGAAAAGGCAGAATCAGCTGGTAACAGTTCATTCAACTGTACTGTGTATCCCCATCCAGAATGATGATCAATGTAACTTTAAATAAATTATACTTTGGGTCTTTTCTGCAAATTTCACAAATGACAGAATATTAAGAAGCACAATAAATACAATGAGTGAAATGTTACCAAGCTTTTCAGTTTGTTAGATTGTGTTTAATTGCAGGATTGGGGGGAAATGGCCCTGAATTTCTGGATTAACTCTGCATTGGTCCTAAAAGAAGATGGGTCTGATCATCATCCCAGCCATAACGGGAGGCTTGTTCACCTCCAAAATAACTCACTTGGATCAAAATCAGACCGCAGCTTTGGGACGATTACTGCAGAAATCCAGGTAATTTCCAAATTCTTTCTCAGAGACAGAGCCTACCATGTGCAGTCATTATATCTGCTGTGGTGTATGCGATTTTATACAATTTCATGGCAGTCTCTCACAGATTAGCCTGAAAGATTCCCTCGTTTCCATTTTAGAGACAGATAAGGAATACTCTGGACACCAACTGGCATAACCTCTTTTTAGTATGAAGTAATTACACAACCCAAACACAGCCAGACACCAGCTCAAGCTTCATTAGTTGTTATGCCAGCTTTGTGGGGGAAAATCTGATTGTTACAAAGTGGTGTGACCTATCATTTCTAAACAAAGGAGAACTTGTGATGCAGAGTATTGATCACATTAAGTCATTATACCACAACAAGCCATCACAAGAGATGTAAGAAATTGTAGGTTACTTTTCGTGCATTTTTATGCCGGCCTACTGATGTGCTGGCCCCAGCTTCAGAGTTGATGCCCTCCGTTACTGGTACTTGTCCTCTCTATGGAAATAAGTGTGACATAACAGCTGGTATATCTTTGTCTCTATGGACATACTGTATAATAGCAGAGTACTGGAGTATATAACAAGACCATTCCTTAATATCCAGTGTTTCCCCTAAAAGTTTAAGTAGTCATTTAAAGCTTTTAAACAAAAACATTAGTTATATTTTCATATCAGCAAGTTATTCTGAATCATTCTTCATATAAATAAACAATTTTTAAAAACTACTCTGATGCAGTCTCGTGAATACTTAAATAGCACACTATTGGTGCAGCTCTACTGGTTTATTATTACACAAAATATTATTTCTGGACAAAATAATAACAAAAAGACACATCACAGCCATTTTTGCACAATTGTGTTGCCGCTTAATTCCGTACTTGTTTTAAAGTTGTGTATCATATTGGTGGTTGTTTGCTTTGCACTAAAACTATGCATTATAAAGGTTGATGAGGGAATGGCAGAGTATGTGTGGTTGGGCAGATTGATGATGATTTTACATCTTAGGTAGGGGAAACACTGATATTAAAAGTGATAACAGAGAAATTGTTCTTTCATTACAGTAAAGAACAACAATGCAATTGCATTTTAAGGCTATTAATATAAGCAATACGAATGAATACTAGAATAGGTAATGTTAGAGATGTTCCGATACCAGCGCAGATAAAAAACTACTGACCCGATACCACTGTGAACATAAAGCCTTGCATACTGTAAGCATTGTCGTGTTAATGGTGGTATGTTTAGCATAAATTGCTGACATTTTGCTAGCTCTGGCTAACGTTAGACTCTCCACTGTCACCCGCCCTATCGGTACTGAGCATGTGCAGTGAGATCGCTCACTCTTTAGCTACCTCCTTCTTTATTTTCAGACCCAGTGATCGTTTTTTTACCAGAGATGATGATTGAAGTAGTTAATGAATGAGCCCATAGTTGCACATGTGCAGTACCGATCAGGCAGGATGTACGGATCAGGTAATGGGCGACACAAGTAGTTCTTCTGTTTGTGTAGCTTAAAAAATATGATGACGTGATATCCCATCAGTGCAAACACTCGTGTTGATACTTGTATAGATATCAGAACAACTAGTTATTGTTGCCACGTGCTGATTTAGATTAGAATGATAAGGGTTAGGATCTAATTTTCTTTTTAAAGAGGAGATGGTAATATCATAATTTTTTAACAAATTGACAAAAGAAGCACAAAAATGATTTCTGTCTGCTTCCGTTTCTTAAGTTAGAGTTAGATAATACTAATACTACAACTACAACATTAGATCTATTGTGCATTTGCTAAATACAACACATCTGCAAACCATGGCTTCTATGTGCAGTGAAGTTAAAGTTAAACCACAGTATTTTAATGCCAATCAAAGATGCTAAAACTTGAGCGTTCTCAGCCCTCTGATTACATTATTTGCATTAAACATGAAAATACATATGTAAATGTGAACTTTATCTAAATGACCTTGAAGCCAACAGCCTGATATTGTTTGTATAATAAGCAACTATGATATTTGAAGTTGGACATCCAGCAGTTAAAATGTAAAAAATGTTAAAGTTCTACATTATTAACTTTATAGATCAAAACCATGTTGAGCAGATTACCTGGGATGTGTTGGTGATGGGGAGGCAGATGCCCAGGTCATTAACAGTCAGCTGCAGGAAGAGCGTGCTGAAGGCCTGGGCCGAGGTCTGCTGGATGCCCGGCAGCTTGTCCACCACCTCTTTAGTGGCCATGTGGATGTCCTTGTTTAGGGCCAGCCGCTGCTCGTTCCAGTTATCATACGCTGCCTTGTAATTGAGCCAGAAGAGCACGGCTGCAGGAGGACACACAGGTGAGTAGAAAGAACTTTAAATTACATCCGGGATGTCGTGTAAACATTCACATTAGATTTGGAGACATCAGTTCCATCACTGAGCCTTCTTTTTTAATCAGTGGTGAGTAAGTAGGATAATTAATCATTAAGTCTTAATTGAAACTAGGGGCAGTTTTTAAATCTGCTACATTGATGATGTCTTAAGCATCAACAAACAAAGTTAATGGGAAATAATTAAAATGTTCTTCCCATACAACAAAATTAACTGACTAGAACAAATTGTCTTAAGTACAGAGACGTTTAAAGGGAAGATATTATGCTCATTTTCATTTTAGTTGTGACATCACAACCTTACAGAAGTCCTGACGGCTCATTTAAAGTCACAGTTTCTGAATATAGGTGTATCTCAATACATTAGAATATCATGGAAAAGTCTATTTCGAGTAGTTTATATTGAGTGCATATAGAATGACATACTTTTCAGAGGCCAACATTTCCATATTACACATCATTTTTTTAATTGGTCTTTTGTGATATTAAATTTTTTTGAGACACTGAATTTTAGGTCTTCATTAAATGTAAGCCATAATCATTATAATTAAATTAAATTAAATTAAATAAACTAAGACATGACATTTTTTCATTCTGTGTGTAATGGATCCATATAATGTGTTATTTCCACTTTTTGAATTGAATTACTGACATAAATAAACTTTTCTACGATATTCTAATTTATTGTGATGCACTTGTATGAGCTGTGGCTTAATCTAAGTGCACCTACCTGCTTTATAATTAAAAAAGAATTTTTTTTTTTTACAATATGATGTAGATAAAAACAAACAAACCGAACCTCTGTCAAATGCCACGGGCTGGGCAAAAACAATTGGCCTGTTCAGCGTGATGAGAACAGCCTCTTTGTCCGAGGAGCCGCTGATCTCTTCCTGCAGAGCGTTCCGCAGACCGATACGAGTTCGGAAGTACGCCACCTGGTGGAAGTCCGAGCCAGCTTCTTCATACACCTGTAGAGTGGAAGGATAAAGGGTGTCACACTAGTCTTAAATCTTAGAGCTTGAATTTCACTTGTATGTGGCTGATCTGTACCTGGTGCTTCACTATCTGTCCTAGAGCCAGGTGGAGATCCACTTGACATTTGCCGAACAGCTTCAGGTAACTGCTGCTGCCGCCGGGCTGAGCCTTGCACTGGATCCTGTTGGAGAGCTCCAGCTCGATGAGGCCCGTCTCAAAGCGTACAGCTCGCATGGAAGGAGTGGTGGCTGTCATCTGGATTCCCTGTGAGCAAACAACAGCATTCAGATGTTTCTCCAAAACTTTAACGAACACTCAGATCTATGGAAGCCCATTTCCACTGGTAGAAGAAAGAGTAAGTAAAAAAAATATGGAAATAATTATATATATATATATATATATATATATATATATATATATATATATATATAATATAAATAATGAGAATCATTCTTAGACTAAAGTTTTTTTTAAAACAATTTCTGATTATTTGCAGATACTAAAGCATTATTTCATTTTCAAAAGTTTGTCATTATCATGACTTACTGTTCTTTTGTTTTTCATCGCATTCGCAGAAATGGGCTTTCATACAAAATGAAACAAAAATCTCTTAATCTGGAAGATCTTTTTTAACTTGGAGCAACACAAAGTTGGGACACAATCTTTTGTCTATCCAAGCTGAAACAAACTTTAATGAGATACCTTGAACATGAGGCTGAGAGAATAAAGCAGGATTTTGGGCTTGTCTGCATCCGTTGAGGTGTCATGCTCATTCCACAGTGGGATGGGTTGTTCTCCTCCTGCATGCAAAGAGAGTATACAAGTCAGCCTCACAAGTCAACACAGACTGTTGCAAAGTGCTAGATAACGTGTGATACACTGGGATTATGCTGTCTGTGTACTTGTATATGTGTGACTTCGAATATCTACTGTTGAGTCCCAGTGCTACTTCGTTTAAAGTCCACGTTGTGAATATTTACATCATTCTTGTTATTCTTTACCATAAAATGGCATAAAACTCCCAGTTCTCTCTCTTTCTTGGGCAATTACATCGACCAAGCTTAGTGAGTTAAACAATCAATACTGTGGTTGAAAAGAACATGACTGGATTTGTGTCAGTGCCTTGGGCTTTGTTTTGTAAGGAAAACAATACATTTCATTGACTTAAGTAGCAGCTATAGGCTACAGAATACTGTTGGGAACAGTCGAATGTTTAAGATTAGATTAACTCTATTGATCTGAGAGGAACACTGGCTCATTACAGCTGCAAAGAAAGGACAAGGTTTTGTACAGGTTTCACAGATATCTGCAGGTTTTGTTTCACGACATGTTAATCTGGTATGCTTGCAGTGTGCTGGTCTCTGGTACAGTACCTGAGACCTTCTGAATAACCTCGTTGACCTCCTTCATGAAAACCTTCTGCAGGAAGACCAGGTGGTTGAGCAGGTCTGTAGTCAGGTTGTGCTCAAATGAACCAATCTGCACACCAGAAAACACAAGTGAGGGCAAGTTAAGAGCAACATCAGCTGTTGTGTCAATCCATCGACTAAGATTTGATTCATTGTACTGATCAAAGATGTGAAGACCCATCAGGAGCGTCTTACCTCAGCTACACAGCGCAGGTAGTTGCCTTGGAGGTAGTTTCCTTTGTTTGTTGGGAAGTCGTCAGGCGCCCAGCCCTGGTCCGAGTGACTCTCGTGTTCCTCCATGATGTACTCTCCTGACATGGTGACTGGAGGAAGGGTGAGGCTGGCTGACGGCGGCATGGTGGACATGTCCACTGGGGACACTTTTGATTGGAAGCAAAGTTTGTGGTTTGGCAATTCAAAGGTGAAACTGGTTTGGGCCCCTAAACACAGGAGAAGAGGGGGGAGAAAAATGCAATATTACTTATTCTTTTGCAGGGCTTGGGCATTGCACGAGAACACAAAGTATTTTTCTTTTTTCAGTTTTAAGAACTATAAGGAGAGGTGGAAGTCTTTTTTCTGGGGAAATGTTCTGTTCTTTAATTAGCCATTGTGAAAATCAAAGTCAGACATCCCCTCACACACCTGTCATGCCGTGGCTCTTCACACGACCCATTTTGTACTCTGCTTTCAGCGAGGGCAGCAGGGCAGCCCCGATAGTGATGCCATCCATCATGGCGCTGAACTTGAGGACAATAGGCTTCTTTTCCAGGCCTTCAGGGAGCTGCGGGAACTCGTTGGCTTCTACGGGGGTCTGATTGATGCTGGATGCTTTGTCAGAGGGCTGCGGGGTGGGGGTGTCCTCCCTGTTAGGAGGTTGACTGTGATGGGAGAGAAAAAAACATTCAACTCACTCAGTCATGATTGACTCATTATCTCAGTGATGACTTTGAAGATGTGAAGCCGGTGCTTTGTCACAGCAAATTCCACCCAACTACTTCAGAGGGTAATACGAGGAGATTGTAGAGTAGCTCAACCAATTATAAAAAATGGAAATTATGATTTGATAAATAATGGTTAAATGTTTGAACTACTTGGTCAAAAGACTTCAAATAAATAGCTAATGGTAAGAAAAGGATATATGATTAAAATTTAGGCGAAAGTATCCAAAAGCATTGGATACGTTCCAAAAGTACTGGCTAAACTGGCTAAAAATTTCAAATAATTAGCAAATAATTGGAGAAACTGGTAAAATAGTTAGCTTAAAGTAATGCATAAACCAGTTGATATAGTTAGCTAAAAGTAATGGAGAAAATAATTAAATAGTAAGCTAAAAGTAATGGATAAATTAAGCAAATAAGCTAAACAATAATGGATATTTGGCTGAAATAGTAAGCTTAAAGTAACAGCTAAGCAGTTTGTATTATTAGGTAAAAGCAATACAAAACAGCTGAAATAGTTAGCTAAAAGTAATGCATAAATGAATGAAATAGTTAGCTTGAAGTGATAGATTAACAGTTGATGTAATCAGATAAAAGTAATCGATAAACAATTGAAATAGTTCGCTTAAAGTTCACTCTGAGATTTAGTACAATTGATGACCAATCAACCTAAGTATTGACAGTTAAATTGTATGACAATAACAACTGTTATTTAATGAATAGCATTTGGAACATACATTAAGTATTGTTGAAAGCTGTAGGGGCACCTTGAACCAAAAAGGTCTGGAATCACTGTTCTGTCAAGTAACTGTTGCTATGTTCATTGCTGGACTGGATTTATCATGCAGTGCTTCAGAACTGTGTCAGTCACAAAACTTATGGGATAAACTGTTGTTTGAACTAAAGTACAAACAGAAAAAATGCTACTTTCTTGAATTTAGTTGTGTGTGAATATGTATGTGTGAGTGTGTGTGAGTGTGTGTGAGTGTGTGTGTGTGTGTGTGTGTGTTATTATAAAGAGCTTTGCAGATACTGGCTCACATTCCTATAAACATCAAATTATAGAAAAGTTGTTTAATATCCTAAGCACACCTACAAGCCTATAAATATATTAACATAATTCAGAATATTACCATGGAAACAGACCACACAGACAGGCTCTGAAAGCAGCAGCAGTGTGGTTATGGTGCAGTAACCTGTCACTTATGGAGATGAAAGACTTCTTACGAGGATGTTATTAAGTGTAGATTACAATCTAATGACATTAGTGTGTTGCATGACGGATTCATTTAGGATTTTAAATATAGTGTGGAAGATCAGTTCCTCATTACTTTTAAATGCTATAAATGGGACTTAAAAGACAGATAAATGGTGAAGGACGTACACGTTGGAGGGCTGGCGGATGAGGTCAGAGATCTGTTTGGAGAGCTGGTGGGAGCTGCGGACCATCATGCTGTGCAAAGTAGCCGGGTGCTGCGGGATGTTGATCATAATGGCCCCGACTTTGAAGACAGCTGCGTTGTTGGTCTTTAGTCCTCGCTGGGCGCTGTACAAGGCCTGGGACTTGGCAATGTTGCATTTCACCACCGTTCTGAAACAGAGAGTAAACTGGAATGAGCTACCGGAGTGAAATGTGTTGTTTTTTCCAGGGGACATATGAATGGATGTGCAACTTAAGTGGAAGTACTGAGAGGACATCAAACAGTGAACCAACATGCAGATTCAGGACAGCATTCAGTTTTCTGGGCACCGGTAGAATGAGCAATCATAACACATGTTCCACTATGAATGAAAGGTAATGAATTGTACACTACGACAGCCAAATGCAAGCTGTTATGCTGATTTTTTTGGTGGTAAATACAACGTTTTCTGCATTCTAATATCATTTCTGAATGTGTTATTCTACTGAATCTTGAATAAAATGCTGAAACATCAACCTGGTTGAAAGATATTTCAGTATTTTGGCAGACTGCGAACAGAGTGAACAATGAAGAGATTCACAAATAACTTTCTGCTTTTATAAACTGCAACAATAAAAGTGGCGTCAAACACACAAACATCTTAACAAGGAGAGTCCTGAGAAACTTTTCACTGGAAATACACATGGATGACAGACGACTCAGACAAATGAAGGATGTGCAATCGGGGCAGCTGTGGTTTGATTCAGTGATGCATGTGAGCCCTAAATGGTAGCAATAACATACAGAAACTCTTGTTTAGCTGTGCTGGTGGGAGATGTTGGGAAATCCTCCAGTCTATGCAAGTAGTTGGAAGAGAAAGCCAAGAAATAAATAATAAGAAAAGAAGAAGAGCAGAAGAAAGTGTGAAACAGTTCTAGGAAGGTGAAAACAGTTTTCCACAAGCAAAAACATAACTTCTAGTGAGAAGGGCTCTGAGGCCATTTGTTTTGCACACGCTTATGATAAAAAAGGCCCAGGTTAATAAAGTAGGTCAAAACTAGCATAACTGAAACATCAAGGATAACCAGAGTTATGTTTAATACTAACAGGGAATTGCATTTAAATGAATACATCTCAAAACAATAGCTGTCAGTGTGCAAACATAACAGACACAATGTTGTAATTGTGACCCGACACATTTGTATTGGAGCCTGTTGATTATGCTGAATTAAAGCTGGGGTATGCTTGTTTTCTGGAAAACACATTTCTCTCCACTCACTCTCAAACACTTTGCTGATGATGACACATTTTATATTGTTTGTCTTTAGCCCCTTTTTTGAAAGTCTTCTTTTATACAGTTGCTGCCAATGCTGGAATAACAATTGTTTCTGCAGGATTTTTCACCACCAACCATGAATCAGGCTTTCACCTTTTTAAAGGGAAAACCGCCAATAAGAGTAATTGAACTGTGATTGGCCAAAGTCTCTCGTCACTGGCTAGATTCTCTAAAAGCCTGAAAACAGAAGTAAGATGATTGCAAAAGTCTATTTTTTTTCTCAGACCTCTTGAATTAAAACATACTGAAAGCTTATAATGGGATTTTTGCCCAATGACAATAAAATAAAACTGCCTACCCTAACTTTAATTGTGACCAAACACATTTGTTTTGGAGCCTGTTGCTGAATATCACTAAATAAAATGTTTTTTGTCTGCACACTGCACACACATAGTCGAAAAAACATGCCAGTGGCACTGCAATACTTCTTACTTACATCTGAATGTGGGGCAATTAAATACTTTAGTAACAACTAAAAAGTGCCAAGATGTGTGCCATATACAAATTCAAGTACTTGAGTGCAGTTCAGAGCATACAGTATGAAAATAGGATTAAGTCTTAGGTTTATGTTCGCAGCGGGAGCATCTGTTTAATAGAATGAGATGAAAAAAAGTTTCTTATTGAAGCAGCAGCAGAAGTTCCAAACTGAATCAAAGCTGCGTGGAGATACATCAGTCTGTCTAGACGCGTGACTACAAGGCTTGTAACCTGATTAGGGTGGTTATGTTTTGAGGAAATTGCTCGCAGTAAAAACAGAAACTGCTGTTAAAATTTCACGGCTGGAAAAGAGTCGGTAATTGGCTCCTGCTGAGCGCAAACGCTTGTGAGCACACTGCATCCACTTTTTAGTTTAAACTCTGGCATTTTACAAAGGTACTGAAGATTAAAGCATCGATGTGCAAGTTATGTCGCTGTGTTCTTGTTCAAGTGGAAGGTATTACTTTGATTTCACTCACTTTTTTTGATCACCGAGTATCTCAAAAAAAGTTAAGGACCATTTTGGCAAAGGCGTGATATTGATGAGCTGAGAAGTTCTTCATCTTTGAGACAGTTAAAATCAAATAGCTGTGTCTTTTGGGTAACGTAAACACGTAAAAGAATATTGAATAAAAACATGGGAAATCATTAGTAGTTATCATTTGAAAGACTGTAATTTGTTACAGATTTCAAACTTCACACCTCAATCAACAACCCATCATTCAGAGAGGATAAGAATCAATACACTCTTAAAACTGTTTTCTTTTCAAAAAAATTTCTTTCGAGATGACACATAAAAACCATAATATTGAAAAAAATATTTCCCTGATAAGAAGTTAAAGAGAATGTGTACGTACTGGATGTCAGGAGTTATGCCCTCCAGGAGAACAATGTTTACCCCTCCTATGTGAGCCGAAGCACACGTCTCTGTCATTTTCTGGTGCAGGATGTCTGAGGACAACATAAAAATAAAAAGATCACTTCAAAACAGCTCAAGCTTCCCTGTTAAAATGAAATGGATTATCTTTTGTGTATGGCAGGGGTGTCAAACTCAAATACACAATGGGCCAAAATTTAAAACTTGAATAAAATCGCGGGCCAACATTGAACAAATAAACTTTTTAATATATACCAAACATGTTTTGCTTTAACATTAAATATGGAATCAGCAACGCTTATAAACATACAATATATAACTAAATAGTGCAGACATGCAAAATCAAATTTCAAATAAAAAACACATCAATGTCATTAATTTACAATAATAATATAATAATTTGGTATTGCCTCGCGGGCCAGAGTTTGACACCCCTGGTGTATGGAATCAATTTTTTTTTTTTTATCTCAGCTGTATTTTAAGACTGAAGAACCCATTACCACCTGCACAGATCTGGACCTCACCTTTCATCTTCTCCTTCAGGGTGAAGCTTCCGTGGATCTTCTTCAGCTCGGCCTCCATGGTCAGCCCGCCAATGTCGGCCTCCAGGTGGGTGCGGTTCACCATCCCGATGCCGAACACTATGAGTGTGACGTGCTGGGGCTCGGAGCTCACCAGGCTACGCCGCCGCCCGCCCGCGCCAGGAGGCTTGTTAGGCGTTTGGTCCTGCTGCTCGTTCTCGAAGATCACTTTACAGAGCGGCTCCGACGGTCGACGTCCGCCTTCTGCAGGAAGGAGAGGGGAAGCAAAGGACACATTTAGAGATGTTAAAATACATACAGGTGCATCTCAATAAATTATAATATCATAGAAAAGTTTATTTATGTCAGTAACTCAATTCAAAAAGTGGAAATAACACATTATATAGATCCATTACACATAGAATCAAACATTTCATGTCTTAATGTATTTAATTTCTTCTAATTATAATGATTATGGCTTACATTTAATGAAAATCTACAATTCAGTGTCTAAAAAACAATTTGAATATTACAAAAGACCAATTT
The DNA here is from genome assembly GCF_030273125.1 of Centropristis striata. NCBI lineage: Eukaryota > Metazoa > Chordata > Actinopteri > Perciformes > Serranidae > Centropristis > Centropristis striata. The sequence goes on from NC_081532.1 coordinate 16,826,757, forward strand.
TAGAAATATGTTTAATATGGAAATGTTGGCCTCTGAAAAGTATGTCCATCTATATGCACTCAATACTTGGTTGGGGCTATTTGACTTTACATGAATTGAGATGCATCTGTATTGCAATTCAGCCATCGTAGGTTCATGTAGAATAAAATATCCTAGATGTTTATGCTACCTTTCAATCAAATAATCATTCTTTTCTGCACTGTTACTCTTATTCTTGTCTTTATTCCTGTTTAATTCTATTTTAGCTTTATTTGATTTTGATTCTTTTGGCTTTGTCACTTTATATTGTGTTACTTTTGCATTTTGTCTTGATGATTTTATTGTTTTATGTAAAGTACTTTGAATTGTCTTATTGCTGAAATGTACTTTACAAACAACTCAACTACACAAGAAGAGAATTATGGAAGTTGGATCAAGATGTTTATTTAATACCTATCCGTGCCCATTTCTTTTTTTCTTTTTGTTATGATTAATGGCATTATAAGTGTGTGTTACTGGACAAAAGTCATTTTCGAGTTCGCACCACGACTGTGCTGTTTCTATAGAGGTGCAGGACTTAAATATTGCAGTGAAAAACGAGGCCATCGAGTGAAATGTGACAGGAGCAAAAAAACATTGGGGTTCAGAAGGTTAATGACATTTTTGTACAGACTAGACATTATTTTTGAGCTATGATTTCAGTACACAATGATATAGACTTTGTTTAACTGCAGGCTGGCAGGATGACGTGCCGTTTGTAATGACCGCTGCACTGTAATTTGAAATATAAAATATAAAATGTAATAAAGGACTGAGCAAAGTTTTAGTCCCTAAGGAACTCATTCTGTCATTACATCAATGTGCTTTTTGTTAAAACACTGTTTCACCACGACAAGATACTGTCAGACTTAATGAGCTCCTCAGGGGAATGCTGGGTCATAACAGCAGCAAGAGGTAATATCAGGAAAAATAGACTAGAAATTAATAAATCATACAGCAAATATGAAGTAGAGAAGAAGATAAGTACAGCAGCTGATATATTAACTTGGAGCACATTATTTAGAATAATAAAGTGCAGAAAGTATTAAATGCATGAAAAATAACAGCTGCTGAGGACTGAAATATGTAAAGGTAGATGGGTAGGACAGGGTCATTTGTGAAAGTATAATAAAAAAAAAGGTAAAAGTTAATCTTGAGCTAGAACCTAACCCACTGATTGCCCTTTTTGGCACCACTGGTGAGGATGACACACGTCTTACTCCAACCACAAGCCGTACATTGTCTTTTGCCTCGCTTTTGGCTCGGCGTGCGATACTATTAAGGTGGAGGGATCCTGCCCCGCCCACACATGCTCAGTGGTTGAGTGACATCATGTCCTGTCTTGACCTTGAAAAGACCCAATATGCAGTTTGTGACTCGAGCAAGAAGTTCCAGAAGGCGTGGGGACCTTTCCTGAAATACTTTGAGAACCTAAAGTCAAATTGATGTATCTGCCTCTCTTTCTGTTGCCCTGCTTCTCCGTCCGTTTGTCAGCTACAGAGTCCGTATCAGCCAATTTCTTAATTTGCCTTCTTCTACTTATCCACCTCTATTTATTTATTTAGCCTGTTTGTTTGTTTACTTATTTGTTATTATTTGCTTATCTATCAACTCAATACTTGACTTCCAGCAGTTCCCTTTAACACCAGATATAGTAACCCTGAGAAATAATGGTTTGTGGGTGCGGCTAGTGCGAGGGGAGGGATGTTTGGTAACACTTTATATTAAGGTCCTTGTAATAACCATTAATTAACAAGTATTAAGGCCCTTGTAAGTCCTTACAAGATGCTTATTAACATTATTGTGTGTTTATAAGCTTATATAAGTGTTAATAATGGCATTACAAACACCCATGACCCACCCATTATGTCTTTGCCATGCCTTTATTAATCCTATTTTGTTTGCTTATTGATATTAAAATATACTTTATTGCTAATCTATTATAAGTTACCTATCAGTTAACTATGCTTTTTGCAACTACCGGATCTAAAGCGAGAACAATGCCTAATTACTTGTTAATTAATGGTTATTAAGGACCTTATTATAAAGCGTTACCGGATGTTTATGTTTATGTTGGATCACTATGAAAAATTTACATTGTTTGAACATGTATGTATATGTGATGGGCTAAAAAAATTTAATTCAATAAAAAATATCTGAGAGGAAAAAGGTAAAAGTGCAAAGCAAAGTGGAATGACAAATCATGGCTGGGATAAAATATGGAAATTAGGGAACTGGAAGACAGCCGGAAGCTGGTTCCCACCTGAAAGGCAATTCTCTGGGGAGCTTTTCTCCAGGATGCCAGTGGGATCGGAGATGAGGGAGTAGAAGTTGAGCAGCTTGTACATGTTCTGCCAACATTCTGCCGATGGCTCGCTCTGCTCCGACACCGTGATGGAGTCGGAATCGTCCATCTGGATGGCCATGTGGTCGGCCACGTCACGGGAGCCTTTCCTCGACACCTGAAGACGTTACACAACGTTATGAAATGGATAGAAATGTCAAAATATGCATCACAAGGCTGAAGGGTAAATAAACAATCTGGCTGACTTATAGCTTATTTTATAGCCCTACTGTTTCCTGCAACAGAATAAGTTAGAAGCCTGCGGGCCGCCACGACAGACGAGTTTTTAGATCTACTCATCACATTAACGAGAGTAAACAGGAAAGGTGTTGCTTCAGACAGATTTCTAGGAGCTCTGGTTTAGATTATATCTGTGGAAGTCTGTCACGAGTCTCCCCTAAACATCTTCTCCTTTTAGAAAAATCCCTTCCTTTCAAAAAAATGTTTAGAAAGTAAGAAGCACATGTTCCAACTGCCAAGAAAAGAAAACTGTTCTGACAATAGCAAGACTTCAAGAAGCTCAGGAAAGAATATCATCCTGCTCAAAGTAAGGCTCTCGTATACATTTCCTGCAGCATCTGGACGTGACATGATATGAATGCGTCATACTTTAATCATCCGCCATCCCATTCAATGCTTTCAAATGTTTACATCTGATGATCCCATACCAAGAATATTTTTCGGTATTTCAAATTAGAGTTCTCGTTCCAGATTTTCCAAAAGGCAAAAAAAAAAATATTTTTCCCAATCAAATGGCTGCATGTGTGTAAATTCCAGAGGAAATGCATCATCTCTCTAGTGTGAACTAACTTTTTGTCTTTGATTTCTGAAAAATGTTTTTTTTTTACTTCTAAACCAAGGGTCAAATATGTTAGACACTAATGGTCAATTTTAGGAAGTATTGAACAAACCTGTATTATTACTTTATTCTAGCAAACCTCATTGATTTTTATTCTGTTTTCTGAAAACCTGACATATTTTTTTCATTGCTCTTGTCTGCACACTTTACCTCCCAACAGTTCTTACATATTTGGAAGAACATGTAGACAGTAGAGGAAATAAAACTGTCCTGATAGATTGCCTGTAATATACACTGCTGTCCCAAAAAAAGAAGAAAGGGAAAAAAAAGCCTTTCCTGGTAAGAAATTTGAAGCCCATACAGATTTACAGAGAAATTTCTATTTTTTTCACCTTCTGTCTGAAAACTGTGACTGATTAAAGCACTCTGTTACCAGCTGACACTGGTTCAGTGAGAAAATCTTATTATGTACTGGCTCCCTCTAGGGTTTGTGTGTGGAAAATGACAGTTTCAGAATGAAATGGTGATTTTACTGATCATATTCGAAGGTACATACAGGTGGACCACTGAGGGATAATGGAGACCATTTACCACTATTTCAAAGAAATCTAAGAAATTGAAGTCCTCGGGCAGGTACTGGCTGTTCCAAGTTGTAGATTAAAACGGCAATTTGGCTCTGAGACTTTGAAATGGCCTGCTTTGGGTGTTGAAAGTGGGAAATTAATTAAATTAATAATGACATCTTTGTAAGGGAAATAATCAATTTCTCCATGAGGGAAACAACATTTGAGAAAATTTGGGAAATTTATTAATTTATGTATCGCAAATAAAAAATAAAAAAAACACCCAATGTTCTATTTCTTCGTTCTATTATTTTAAAGTAAAACTGAAAATAGATTATTCTGTAAAAGCAGCTGACTAAGACTAAATGTGTGGTTCTCCTGCTGTAATGTGATCCCAAATAAAGGGGAAAAAAGTCCAATATCATCTGACAGAAACAAACTTGGACCCAATTCGTTTATGCTGTCGAGGCTGAAAGTCTACACCACTGATCGCCAAATGGTGCCCAATCCAGCCCAGAGAATATTCATTAATTTAGAAAATATTAGCCAAACAGTACAATTAACGCTGAAGAAAAAAAACCTCCAGGTGTTTCCCCTGTATTCTGCAGTTAGTTACGGTAATTACTGTGACCTCAGTTCTATGAGCAGGAGAACTGCAGGGAGGGGTAGAGGGAGTGAGAAGGGGGCAAGAAATTTGATTTGTTTATTTAAAAAAAACATCGTAGTGACATTACAGACAGTCATACATCAGACGCACAGCGCAGTGAGGATATAGACAAAAATGCGTAAAAGTTGATTTTTTGTTCCTCCCTTGAATCAGAACTGCCTTTCTTAGACACAGATTTTCTCCTCAGTGAACTGCAGGTATGAGAGCTTTTTCTAGATAATATGATGTAATAATTATGGAGTCTGTCCACACCGATACAGGCTAATAAAAAACGTAAATTTTGTAAGAAAAGGGCCAATATTACACAATGATAGCCTACTTAGTTAGTCATTGGCCTAACTTTTCCAGCCCCGACAGAAAAGAAAAGCTTAGAAAAGTTATTTCCCTTAGACAAATGTAGTCGATGACCTCTGGTCTACACATTCAATATGAAAACAGGCCGTTTCTTAGCAATGCAATCTTACTGAAAAGATGATTGACATGATGACTGAAATTACTTTTTTAAAGTAAAAGGTCCTGATTTTTGTGTTGTCAACTTCCTTAAAAGTATAAAAATATCCGTTACCTTGGAGGTGCGTCGCTCTGACCGTCCCAGTGAGCTGCGTCCTCGAGGCTCCCTCCTCCCCAGCGTGTCCATGCCTGATGGAGGCCCGTTAGGTGGTAAACCCCCAGCAACGCCTGCTCCTCCTCCACCTGCTCCCCCTCCACCCACCCCTCTCTTGCTCTTGAGGGTTTGGGTCCCGCTGCGCCCCGCCCCGTTCAGGCTTCCCCGGGAGCTGCGGCTGAAGTCAGAGGACCTGAAGTGTCGGTACGGCCGCGCCTTGAAGGTGGGAGTCGGGGAGGCGGAGCCGGCGGTGTAGCGGCTCAGCTTGATATCGGTCTGCGTGGCTTTGATGTCGTCGATCATGGTGCTGAACTGGTGGATGAGGCGCACCAGGGCCATGTCGACACGCTGGCTGATGGCTTGACAGGCTGTGGTGAAGTCGCAGTGGAATGTGTTGTAGTGGCGGCGGTTGAGGTCGTGGAAGGAGAGAGGAGCGGCGGTGGGGCCCTGCGGAGCGCTCGTCGACTTCTCCATCACCACCGCGTTCAGGCTGAATGTCTCGATCAGAAGCGCGGGTTTGAACTCCAGCGGAGGGAGGTTCACCATGCCTTGTCTAAAGATACAGATAGACAGATAATGTGAAATCATCATGTAAGAAAAAAAATGGAAATTAATGTCCTCATCATTTTGATGTTGTTTTATGGCTATGATTTATTTTACCTCCTGGATCTTTTGTTTTTCCGCTCTTTGGAGGTGTCAGAGTCCACGATGTCTGCTCTGAGACACTCCAGGTTGCCAGAAAAAGACAGGTGCTCTCCAAAATACATCTTGTAACTAAGAGGAGTGGTGTCTTGGGCCTGGATGCCTGTGTAGCTCAGCAAAGGCTTGAAAACAACCTGAGGGTGGGAAAAAGATATCAAGGCAAAGAATGAAGACAGGTGTTTGTGGAGGTGGTGTGTTAACCAAACGATGAGCCCTGCAGATGGAGAAATATTCATGAATCATGTGAACACACTAAACCAGGCTAAATGCTCATTAAGTGTTTAATCTGCACCAGAGATATGGATTGTTTTTTAACATGGCATTAGTGACATTATCAAGGTTCCCACTCTTTTCTATGGATCATTTTGCAGGCTGTTTTCGGTTAAGATTTGCAGGGAAGATCAAGCTAGCGAGCACATCAGCTGAACCAAACATGCGCACCATTTAACATTACTCAACCCAAACAAATTTGGAAGAAAGGAATGTTAATCTATGAACCAAAAAAAATTACCACAGTTAGCAGTCAGCAGTGACTAATTAATGCATTTGAAGGATAATGTAATGGACATAACTTGTAGTTTTGACCGCCTAAGTTGAGATGTCATCCAACCTGCATGTGCTACTATGTGATGTGACTTGAGCTTGATTTCACAGCATTTCTACAACATAACTGAGAACAGCCTATTTAACCCTGGAAGACCTAGTGTTTTTTTTGTTTTTTTGGTTCAACCAAATTAACATGATCATTGGATCCTATTGGTTGTACTCACAATGCAATTGGATCCAACATTTGTATATAAGGCCCGCCCTCAGGTCAAGAAGTCACACAACCTCCAATTTTTTGATCGAGCAACATCCCTTTAATTTACTGGACTGGATTCATCGGATTCAAGTAAGTAAAATGCTTTGAATATTTTTTTTTGTGTGGTTATTACAGTGTCTAGAGGAAAATATGCCCTACATTTTATTTAGAGCTTGTTTTATAATTGTTGCAATATTACAACGTTGGGTCAGAGTGGTAGTCAAAACAGCCCTGTTTTTGAGAGGAATGTCTTGAGAGGAACTTAAATTAAAATGTTCACAATATAACTTTAAAGTACACATGATTTACACATTCTAGCCTTAGCCTTATATTACTCATATATTACCATTTGAACATTAATATTATCCTTTGCTTTAAGATTGTAATGTTATCCATTTAGGGAAGGTGTGATGGACGGCGTATTAGTTCCTTCTGATTCTAAAGGAAAAAAGTAGAATGTTATGGAATAATTTTCCAGGACAAAACAATATTTTCCAGAATATTTTACTTTTCCCATTATTCACTTTTCCATTACTGGAAAACCAGTCAACTTGTTCCAGGTTCATTTGTAAATTGATGTATTTTATTTATATACATGTTTCATGACTTTATTTTAAAACAATAACAAAATTCAAGAGTTTTTAAAGAAGCTGGAAAAATCATGTTCATTCCCTGCCTGGTAAAAGTTTAGACAGAAAGCAGGAGAATGTCAGAATCATTTTTCAGCAAAAAACAGGCTTGGTCAACTGAAAACTGGTCAACTTTTTTTCAGGCTTTCCAGGACATGTTGGAAACCAGATCATTGGCATAGGTGACATTACATCATTTGCAAATTGATGTATTTTAATCTAATTTATTCTGCAAGGTTAATGCTTGCTATATTAAAATAATCACAGATTTCATCATGTTAATCATGCCAACTGGTGTATTAACAGCACCTGAGCATAACATCCAAACATAATAAGAGGTTGTATTGTATTCTTACCTATGCAGCGAGGAAGAATATTTTATTGCAGTGGATTAATGAAAAAGTACCAACTGTTAAAAGCTGGCAAAGAGTGGTATTTGATCTAGTGCCATTAGAGTACCTTACATGTATATTGCATTCAAAAACAGACCAATTCTATAAAGTGTGGGAACCCTATTTGAATTATGTAGAGCCTGATGTCTCTAATATCATGCTGCAGGGATTTTCTTGACTGCTCATACTACACATTATTACTGTAACCCCATGTATTATTTATACAGATCTGAGCTGATATATATATATATATACTTGTTTAGCTTTTTATTTCTGTGAACCATATTATGTAACCACCCTTTACTTGTGAAAGTGAAAAATGTATAATAATATTGTTACTTTTTTTTTTTAAAAACAGCACCTGAGCATCGGCCAGTTGAACAGCAGCCGGACACTGGTTGCCCTCCTCGATGTCGGCCATGTCGTCCTGGCTGGTGCTGTGCTGGGAGTGCTGGGAGTGGGTCCCATCCAGGGTGTTCTGGTCGCTGGACAGCACTGTGTTGAAGTCTGATGCTGAGGGGATTGTGGGTAGATTACAGGTCCCACCTAAAGGTGTTGAAGAGAGGTTTGGGATTCATGTGGTGTTAAACCAGACGGGTCCTGGGAGCTACAGTTTACACCAGAGCATGTGAGCAGAGCAGCACCTCAGTGGCACTATAATAACGGACGTATAAGTATAAGCAGCTGTGAGTGAGTAGAGTCTTTACGGTGAAACACTTTACCACTCCGCCTCCTCATAACAAAGACGTTGGAGTGAATTAAATAAAAAGCAACCATCACATTACAGGGAGCGTTAAGAGGAACTTTATAGCCATTTTATGCACAATTTGGAACTCTAAACAGCCACATCACATCCTCTTAATGTGTTTGTGAGGAGCTGCTGGAGCTAATTTGCTGTGCTGTCATTGACTGACACCTGGGTGATTAGATAACGACAAAGCTTATCGTCTTCGGCACAAATCCAGCCTTTCACACAATCAGAAGTGCTCGGCTAAATTGTGAAGGTGAGATGTATCTTTTCAGAGCTCAAGTGGGTGATTTCAAGTAATAAACTACTATTGAGGGAGGGTGGAACGAGTGCAGAGTGCAGCTGTTTGGAACTCGGGAGATGAGTGGGAGTACAGATGAACCAAGGGTGGGAAGGAGCAGCGCTGTGAGGGATGAACAAAGACGTCAGGTTGCTTAACTCCACTAACATGCTCTGGTTCTTTCATAATGTGAACAGGAACAGCGAGGAAACAACATGACTTGAACTATCCATCACAGTAGCACTGCTGCAGGCCTGTAGCATAGATACAAGGGACTCCTTCCCTCTTTTGATATCAAATATATTTTATATTATTAAGCCAATTTTTAAAGACATGTCAGAGGGCGAACGTAGAAGTCAGTAGTGGAGATAGCTTTATAGCTCTGAAAAGTCAAGCCAATGAGAAAATTACTTTAACCTGCATTCTTTCTAACGGCCAGCAGGGGGCGACTGCACTGGCGGCAAAAAGAAGTTAGATTGTATAGAAGTCTATGAGAAAATAACCCTGCTTCTCACTTGATTCATTACCTCAAACAACACTTCTCTCATGAGTTTATGGTCTTAATTACTTAATAAGTCTTTTTCAAAACAGCATGATGCTCATTTTGTAAATACTGGCTCCATTTACAGTAAAACAGACAATAAGGCTTGTTTATGTTTAAGAACTTTGACCCTTTTACAGTGTCAGTTTATGAAAGTTAACTAATATTTTGGTTGCTTAGAAATGCCCAGTTTGTCTACCTATTCAATTAAAAATAATACCATCAGAATAATTTGTTTCATGCTATAATCACAGAAAAATCTATACATTGTGGCTTTAACTCACAATATACAGTAGTAAATTGATGTCTAATCAATTTCTCTCAAGTATTAATTAAGTTTGGCTTATTAACACACCAACAACTTACATGTTTCCAGGTTTTTCTGTGGGACAGATTGACACAGAGTTCTAGGTGACTATTAAACTAACCGCTAGGTAGCTAACTAGTACACCAGCACCATCAGCACAACACTGAGCAACAACCCCTGACCTCCTTCTGGACTGTTAACTGTTGAAAGTGGTTGGTACTGGTAGTGGTTGTCGGGAGAATCCAGCGGGTCTAGTAAAACAGCAACATTATATGGACATTTAACTGAAGTCTAATCCCGTATAGCTACTTCACACGGTGAATCGTTACAGTGTTAATTAGCATCATTCGAACAGCATTATAAGAAAACATTTATTAACGTAATTTGATTTTTAACAAATATACAATGAGGATTTCTCCTCCATTGTAAACAAAGTCTGACCTGTCTGCAGGCTGTTGTGCTGGGAGCGGTTAACTGGGGAGTCCTGAGCTACAGCCCCCGTCCTGTTGCCCACAGCGTTGGACATCCAGTTGTAAAAGCTGACAGAGGAGGGCTCCGACAGCAGCGGGTGCTCCGTCAGCATGTCTGTTCCTAAACTGTTTCCTAAAACCCAGAAGAAAGATTGAGCGTGCATTACATCACAGAACAAAAAAAAACCTGAACATCACACAGACACCAACTGCTGTTCATGGATCACTATTATCTTGCATCATCAAGGCACATGTGGTTAATGTAAATTCAAAGACAGAGAAGACATCAAGAAGGATTGTAACATTTTTGCAAAAGTTTGGATTTAGTATTTCTGCTTTCATGAAACAAGGTTCCTCTACATTCTTGAACATAGATTCCTTTTGATTCAAGGACCCTACAAGGCTAGTTTGAGACATGGTTTAAGGTTTATAACAGTTACAACAATAAAAATGTTTATAATGAGAACTAGTAGGCCTTACAGAAGCTAAAAGAAAACAATTTAAAAGAGAGAGAGGCTTGAATGTGTCAACTTTTCTCAATTGTGCTTTATTACACCGGGCTGGATCAATGGATGATACTAACAGCCATCAGCCGCAGAGCTAAAAATCAGGATTTAAACCAGTGGCCCTAATGGTAATCACTGTGTACTTAAAAAGTATCAGTTCTGATTGTATTAACTAATGGACCCACAAAAACCCAAGGTAAAAGATAATTTGTTAGAATTAAGAGATACTACTAGAGTCTATACAAATGTGCACCAAGAGCACACAATGCCTAAATATTGAATAATTGTTCTAAACATTTTGAATTTGAACACATCATCACAGTTTGATTAGTTAAAATGATATCAGGGGTATACTGGGGTAGCCCATAAGACCACCCCACAACAATATATCGTCTATCATGATGCCCAGTGTTAAGGGCATGTAGCACTCTTTCGAGGCAGGTGGTGCATGCAACATTAAAGTGACTGCAGGCATTGGAACGTAGCTTATTTACAAATATAACGTTAAAAAAAGAACTTTGTATTTATTCTTTCTATATTTTTCAATTTCTATTCTGGTGCAAAATATACAACAACTCTGATTTCAGAAGAGTTAGGACTTTATAAACAACATAATTAAAACAGAATGCATGAATTGCAAATCCTCTGTGACCCAAATTCAATAACTGGGAAACTTGTATTTTTGTAAATAAACTGGATACACTTATTCTGAATTTGAAGCATTCTGTTGTTTTTAATGGTTTCCACGTGGTCCAATTTTTTGGGAATCTGGGTTGTACATTCAAGCACTTTCTAGTCTAGTATGTCTATTTTCAAAAACTGTCAAGGCCTTGATTTTCTTCTTCCTGAATTTTAAAAACTTGCAAGGATTTCAAGGACCCTTGGGAACCATGCAGCAGGTGCTGCAGGCTGCTTAATGTTGACAGTGTGAAATAAGGTAAATAACCCATTTCACAATGATGCTGTATATACATTCACTGAGGGCATGAGCTCAAAAGAAACCAAGCTGTTGATCCATCTTTTTTTATTCACATTATTGGACAATAGAGGTCAGCCTTGCAGCAAAAATGACAAGAAGACATGTGGTAACCGATGGAACATCATTCTGTGGTAAGCGGCAGTGCAATGCAACAGTGGTCCGGGCGTGAGTACCTGTGCGAGTGAGGGAGCTGCTCTTGGCTGCGGCGGCGGCGGCAGACGGCTCGTTCCTCTGGGGCATGCCCTCCAGCAGGTTGTGCAGACTCCGAAAGCTGCCTGTCAGATTACTCAGGAGGCTCTCCTTCCTGGGGCTGTCCTTAGCTGGCAGGCCCGCGCGGCTCACGTGGGCGGGTGAGTCAGCTGCTGTGTCACCGCTGGTGTAGCTCAGCGACTGGTATGGATGGGAGCCCTGGGTATGACAAATGTACAGATTGTGTCCACGCTATACCAACTGCCTGTGGCTTTCACATTTCAAAGATGAGTTGATACACGGTGACGACCAACATCCATTGTGGAAATAGTGCAGTGGCTGAGGTAATACAAGGTTTTCAACAACAAAGCTGAATAGCAGACCCTGAGATTATAAATATATATATATAAATGTGTGTGGATATATCTCTGCTCAGTGGCAGCTCTGATCCCTCGTGGCTCTCTAACAGTGAAATCACCTTCACACCATCATCAGGACTAAACAGTCTGCAGCAAAATGTCACTTTCAGTAAAGTATCAACTAGTGTTTTTCAAAGCTGCAACTTATAACTGTCATTACTGATACATCTGGTATATATTTCGTTTAGCAATTGAGTACACATTTTGTTTATAAAATGTAAAATGTTATCAACGGCTGTTTCTTGTTTTGAAGAAGAAGAAGAGAAAGACAAAGAAGAAGGACTTGCAAAATAAAATACATTAGTGGAGTCTTGTAATTGATTCCCTCATACCAAAAACATGAAAAAACATCCTTCTGACAAAATCTGCACTGTTACTGTTGTCATTCACAACACAGCCTTGTGGAAATTGGCGGTATAGATTTCCCAGTTCCCATTCACACATGACCCCATTCAGGAAATGTTCCTGAAAATTTCAGGGATAAACATGCATGTGTGAAGCTGGGCTTACTAAAAACCAGCAAATATTCACATTTGAGCAACTGGAGCTACTGAATTTTTGACATTCTGGCAAAAAAAAGCCATTTTTGTAGTGTTCATGCCCTCCAGAAAAAGGTGAAAGAGTATTCCCCAAACAAGAATATATCAGTGTTGTTTCTCTGATGGCTCACTATGTAATCCTCCTCCTTAGGGGAAAAGTGAAATAACCCTTGCCAACACATCCTAGCTGCTACAAAGTATGTCCTTTTAAAAAGTTGTTGCCACAATGGAATTTTTTCATGTACTTGGAAACTCTCATCTTTTTCTGTGAAACTGTCTCTCACTGGACGAGTAGGCTGGGTGGAGGAAACTTATATACTATATACAGACAGTGTGAGAAAGTACAGGTACAGGTATAGAGATGTGTAGAGACGAAACGATTAGTCCAATCCTTCCATTAATCAACAAAACACTAATTGGCAGCTAGCTTGATAATTCATTAAGAGGGTATTTTCTTCAGCAAAAATGGCTTTGGGGTTCATACAGATGGTTGGACAGAACAAGCCAGTTGAAGACATCACAAAGAACTCTGAGGATGTGAATTTTGAGTTATGAATGAGGGTTGGGCTAAACCACACAAATAAAAGAGTGTGATGATGACAAACAGTTCATGTGTTTGGTTGCGAAATGTGAATCCATTTAGAAACTATGCACCTTTTTGTTACACTGTTTTTGTGTCAGATTGGTCAATTACAGAGTCATAAATCCTTGTTGTGACTTTGCATCGAGACATAAGCTAAACGTTGGTCCATAACCAACAGTTCCTTCAGATGAGCTGCTGATTGCAGCTATAAAATGCAGATTATACCATAAAGTAATGGAGAGAATGGTAAATGGGGGCCAAGAAATGTGTATAAGTATGTATACATTGCATATATTGTTAGGTATAACTATGCAATCCTTACAGCAGATAACTGGGACATGAAGGAGCAAACTAATAATTAAAGTTGTACCTTTATCCTGAGTGCAGACTCGTTGTGTGTGTGGGACTTGGACAGCTTCCTCATGATCTCCACTCCGCTGACAGGACCGGAGTTGGCTTCTTTTGGCGGGGGACGACTGCATGCTCCCTCCAGCAACATGGTGTGTTCACTCACTGTGGCTTCACAATAATTACATCAAATAAAACTCCTAGAAGAACCATGTGACTGCTGCAAGAGTAACGTCTGAACATTCATACTATACTTTATGTTTATATCGTAAATCACCTTTCTGCTGAGTGATAACAGTCTATTTATATCTGTGCAAACACTGAGAAGTAGTGGTGAGGAGTTTCACAGTCCATCTGTGCTAACAGATTGGGGGGTCATAATAGTATTAGCACACTGAAAGCTGTAAGTTCCCACCTGCGTCAAATTCAAATTCAGCTCCGTCTGCGCTGGTGTCACTCTGCAGTGCGGCGCCGTTGTCCAGGCCCAAGATGGTCTCACCCAGACTCTGCTGAGGCTCCTTGGGTTTGGCAAGCTGATTGGGCCTCATCAGACCAATTGCTTTGAAGCCCTGAGTTACCACTATAAATTTCATCCATTGTCTGGCCAAAGCAACCAGACCCTTCTTTAAAGTCACCAGTGCTGGAACGCCATCATTCTGGGATGGAAAGGAGAAGAGGAAAGAACTGGATTAATGCCACCGGGAAGGGATTCATTAAAATAGTGAAGCTGAGCCAAGAGCACTTAAGACCACTTAAAATAATTGGCAGTTATTTCTGTCAACCTGAGTCCAAATGAGACAATATCAGTTTTAGTAGCCATCTAATTACACATGGTCAAGTTGGAGAGTTTCCTGATTGTTAGGGAATAGAAAAGAATAGACTGAGGAAGTACCATGGTGGCCTCCTCAATGACGGAGTAGTCAGCCTGCTGCAGGTAGCGGTGAAGGATGTTACACAGCATACAGGAGGGATTCTCGTGCAGGTAGCGAGCTCGTTTGGTCACACGGTTGTACTTGCTCCTGATGGGGATGTGGATGCTTTTTTTCTGTCAAGGAATGACAAAAGTGTTAGACACATGTTGCATTTACAAGGTGTTAACCTCTTACCATTCAAAGACCTTTTTGGTGGTTGCAGGCAGTGGATGTTGTGGGGGAGATAGCAAGGTGAATCCGGCCCCAGTCCATGTTCAACTATGTCCCATAAGTTGTTGCAGCAATTTTTGGGTTGATACCATTTTGCTACACACATTTGGTGCTCAATAATGCAATTTTATTCATACCAAGAATGGATAAAAATGGTCAGAAAAGCCCCCCAGAATATAACATCAATATGCCATGACCTTTAGAAAAACATAGAAGAATCCATGCTGTGATTTGGGTTCAAAAACTTTGGTCATTTTAGATATTTCTGTATTTTCAGCGATTGGATGACAAGCACTTCTGTTCTTCAAACTTCTGAGAAACACCCTTATTGTCAATATACCTGGGAAAGCTGCACATCCTCTGAATGCTCTAGGTCTCTAGTTTATGGTTGCAAAGTTTCACAAAACATAAAAGTTTAATTTTATACAGAGGGGTTGAGACTCAAGAAATGCCCTCACTGCAATGAACTAGCTACTACTGATGACATACATCATCCCACATGAATCCACATGGGCTCATTGAATCCACGAGTCCCAGCTTTCCAGCAATACCCAGTTTATGTAATTAAAAGCCTGTTTAAGGACCTCAGTATGCACAAATATTCAAATACTGTAGGCGGAAATGGTTCATGTGTGCTACATGAGAAAAACTATGTTGTTCTGCATGTTATCAACATAAAGTAGGCATGTGTGTAAAGAGGAGACTTGTAGGAACACAGAGAGCCTTCACATAGCATGACGTCAGAGGTCACATGACCACTTTGAAAATCGCCAAAATAGCCTAACTTTGCAACGTTTTTTCAACAACTTTCCGACAAGGTATCCTAACATGCATGGGCTCTATAGATAAGATATTACATCTTCTAGTTTCATATGATATCATTATTTTCAGTATAGTCCTAAAATTTCCCTTCAGAAGAAAAAAAACCTGTCTTATCTTTTCTTCGGCTTCTGAATAGTAACAGGTTAAAAGGCTAGTTTCATACAATGTTCATTCATGATGCAATAAAAGGACAGTGGACATTCGCTTGGGTTTCTTGCTCACCTCAAGGGCTTCAGTCATGATGCAGCCCATAACAGCACAAACTCGCAGCGTGCCCTCCATGTCCAGTTTGCGTAGAGAAGATTTCAGCTGGTCAATGGGAACCAACCAGGCTCCAATGGCAGGTGTGGCTGTGCTGAGCAGATTCAACTGCCTGTGAACACAACAGTCAGAGGATAGAATAAAAACTCCCACGAGGATTTACATAGGACAGGAACATGTGGGGTGCTTAACTGTCATTTGTTTTTGTATCTATATAATTTCTGAATCATCTGTCGATATGTATTTTTCTCTGTGTCTGTGAGCCGAGTTGTAGTGTAGTATAGCTCAGTGTGGGGTTTTGTGTTTGTTTGTTTTTCACTGTGTGCTGTGAAAATCAATAAACATATTGTTTAAAAAAATTAAATTAAAAAAAACTACCGGTAGTTTCAGATACATTGCTCTATGTAGTAAATAACCATGACGTCAACATTTTGCCATGTTTTATCACAAGTTGGTAAAGAATTGATTTCTGTTCCTTTATTCTGAACAGGAAACACAAGAAGTGTGTTGCAACTGATTTAGTTGACTTCTAATAAATGTTAGATCCACACTATAACACTTGCTGACAGGTCGGCATTAGCACCAGAGTTGCTAACGCAAACAGTTGCCAGGGGGCATAAAAGTTTTTTTAAAATTGGCTGGCAAGAATTTTAATAAAAAACCTCTTGAGTAAATAATATTTAATTTAATATCACTGCCACACCACTGGCACTTAAAGAGATTGTCTGGTTTTTAGAAGTGGGGTTGTAAGAGGTACTTATCCATAGTCAGTGTGTTATTTATGATGTCTTCAAAACCGCCAGACTAAGTAATTTTACCTCACAGAACCAGATACTTTCTGGTCTACCATTCATGGATTGGTTAATTTGTTCATGTAATTGTGTGACTTTGGTGAATTAAAAGGTTTGGGAAAAAATACTGTTTTTGTGAATGGAGTCTGGTGGCTTTGAAGAGAGCTTAAAGTAGTACCGGCTTAAAGTTAAACAGGTCTGTCTGGCGGCCGCAGTCCACAGCAGTAAGTTGCTAAGCTTCTGTGCCAGTACTCCTGCTTGCTTCTCCAACTATCGATAAGTACATCATTCAACCCTGCTTAACCCTTGTGTCGTCCAATGTTTTTTCCATTATTATAGGTCAATTTTAGTCAAATATACAAAATTAGGCCTCATTTCAAGTGAAAAAAGTAATGAAACCTGAATACTTTTTATATTTTTACATGTATATTTGACTAAAATTGACCAATAATAATGAAAAAAATATGAAAATGATATAACAATTTGTTGGCCATGAGTTGCCTTAAAAGGTGAAAAGAGTCGTTAATAATTCATTTCTACATGTCCTAAAAACAGTGTAATGTCATTTGACCCCGACGACCACAGGTGCTATAAAAATATATAAAACACGTAAAAATGTATGATGAAAGTTGAAATGTATTTTATGTATTTCAGAACCACAGGAGGGTTAAATCTAAACTATTCCTTTAAATATTGATCATATGAAAGTGACATGTGGTCACTTTTGTCTAAATGTGTTCAACAGTTTCTTGAACAAATTATAGACTAACTATATGTGAAAGTTTGTGTGTAAAAAAAAAGGTCCATATTTATCACCTGGAGTCGTACCTGGAGATGGCCTGGGAAGGTGACCGCACATTAGTGGGAGCAGCAAAACTGAACCAGATCTCCCTGATGGTTAGTTTCATGCTGCTGGAGTCAGGTGGTGGAGGCATGAGAGGGAGGTCTTTCTTCAGGTCGTCTGACTCCACCCCTTCATCCTACAGAGCACAAGAGAGCACAAGAGGGAATTCATTACTGTATTGTTGCTTTGGAATAGATTTCCTGCTATCTTTAACTGGAGCCACAGCACATCACTGTCAGCCTGATAACAGATTTGATTTGGATTATTTTTTAAATCAGATTAGATCCTTTCTAGTTTCATGACTTTAATCTCTTTCTTCTCGCTCTGATGAAGAAAAAACTTTTTGATACACACGTCTTAAGGAACTTTTGAATTTTTGTGAGCAATTCCTAAAATTCTAATCAAAGAGAGGCAAAACACAGATAATAATGAAAAAAAAAGAGATGAGACAGAGCTTTTATTAAGACATTCACATCTAACTGCACTCTCTGTGACATTTAGGAGCTTGTAAGCTTGCCCTAAGTCACATTTTAACAGAGTAAGCCAACAGCCGCAGATATAATGAAAAAGAAATCGTCTCAAAGAGAATTCATTTTGTCCTCAGTCACATAAGGGAGAGTTTGAGGTCATCGTCAGCAGAGATAAAAAGCCTTTTATGTGTTTGTCGACCTCATGAAAATCTGATAAAAGAAGATGTGGAGCTTAACTCTGCAAAGGACTGTGACATTCAAACGCAATAGTAAAAATTCAAGAATTAACTGGAGTTCAGCTCATAAAAGAAACACTGTAGAGCTTCAGGTTTGGGTAGGGTTGCGGAGAGTTGGACGATTGTGAAAACAAGTGGTTTTTGTTTAACCTGAGCAAAAAATATCTGAGTGAGGGATGCAGGTGTTTATTTTTTAAAGATATTTTTTGGCCATTTTTAAGGCTTCATTGTGACAGAGAATACAGGGTGAAAGGGGGAGACAGAGGGGAAGACATGCGGGAAAAGGGCTTTGAGTCGGATTCGAACCCGGACCCTCTGCTCTCGAGGACAAAGCTTCGATGGTATCTGCTCTACCAGCTGTGCCACCAAGACACCCCAAGGATGAGGATATTTTAAAGAACAGAAGCGGCCTCAGCATTTCTCACCTGGTCATCTGAATCAGAGTGTTCATTGATATCAGAGGCAGGGCTGATAGCATCATGCGGCAGGTTGTCATCAGAGACATCAGTGCTGTAACCGCTGCCCGTCTGAGAGCCGGTGGAACCGTTGGACTTGGACATACCCGTCTTCCCCCCAGTGTCCGAACGGCCCATCACACCAAATGAATTGTAAAGAATGGCTCCTGACTGACGGCCCCCTGTGACACAAAGCATTATACATTCACAAATCTGTACACACACATTTCCTTAATCCCTTTTATATAATAAACGTATAATATCTCTTGGTCTAAGTGATTACTCTGTGTTTTTACCTTTGACTGTGAGGTTCTCGATGCCGCATTCAAACATGATCCAACCCCATTTCTCAAGAGACGACGCGGCGCGGCTGAGATCTGCTGAGGCCTGGGCGTCTGTTTCATCCACCATTGAAAACTCTTCTATTTCCTCCAGGCCAAACAGCACTTTGGACTTCTCGAAAGGGATGGCTGTGATGGCACATGTGCCAATGTCTATGAAAGGAGAAGAAACAGTTCAACGGTTAGAAAATACAATTATTCGGAGGTTTACAGTTAAACATCTTCACAGGAAATTGGTTAGGTAGAACAAAAGAAAAATCTGAAAAAGACTTTATGACGCATAAAATGTACAATAAATTGTTGAGTTTGAACAACCATGATCCAAAAACAGTATTAAATAAAAACAGAATTGCAAATTCTTGTCAAACTACATTCAATTGAATACAGTAAAAAAACGGAAGGATAAGTATAAGGAATATTTGAATGTCATTTTTGACCTAGTATGGGCAGCTAGTACAGTATATAAACAAAAAGGCACTAATAATCTAAAAGGTCAGTGGACCACTTCAAAAAGTAGCACAAGGGATCAAATAGGGCTGCCCTCCTCCTGAACCAACCTGTGGAGTCGAGGCCTCGCAGCTGGCTGTGGATACGGTGGATGTTGAGCCTGGCGGCGATCTCTTTGCCTTTCTCGATGCCGGCGTTGGAGCGCAGCGAGCCAGATGACTGAGGCTGCATCTTGGTGGCTGAGGCGTACTTCTCCAGCATGACGGATGGCCGGCCGTGCTCGGTGGTGTTGGGTGTTTCCTCTACAATGCCCCTGAGAAAAGTGGAAAGAAAATGAAGTTCATATTTGAGCTTGGCTGCTTTAGGCAGGTCGAAGAAATGTAATTTGTTGATGTATTACTCTTACAAAACACATCAACTTTTGGAGATGAGAATTAGTGAATAAAAATCTGTTATTCCCAAATTACCCTACTGAACTGGTTCTCATAGTCAAATTTAAAAAAATGGCATCTAAATTACTACAATTGAACATGTCTGCTGGCATTTTAAAGCACGTACAGCAGGTATATTTGCCCTAAGCATATACAGGTGTATCTCAATAAATTAGAATATCATAGAAAAGTTTATTCATGTCAGTAATTCAATTAAAAAAGTGGAAATAACACTTTATATAGATCCATTACAAACAGAATGAAACATTTCATGTCTTAATTTATTTAATTTCTTCTAATTATAATGATTATGGCTTAAATTTAATGGAGACCTAAAATTCAGTGTCTCAAAAAAAATTGAATGTTACAAAAGACCAATTTTAATAAGTATGTTTAATATGGAAATGCTGTGAAAAGTATGTCCATCTATATTACTCAATACTTGGTTGGGGCTATTTGACTTGAACTACTGGAAATTGACTTTTGCATCATATTCTAATTTATTGAGATGCAGCTGTACATTTAAAACAGCTTAGTCATTGTACACGCAAATACAAAGACACAAACACAAATAATGAGTTGAGGAGTAGTGGAGGCGTTACCTGTTCATTCTGAACTGGGTGGCAATCCTGTCGAAGCACAGCGCCACAAGAGACACATGTGTGACACACTTACTGGAGCACGACGGTGACCCCTCCTCTACAGAAGCCTGCAGGAGGCAAAGGTTCACCTGCAGGGAGAGAGAACAAAACAAAAAAGAAACTAAACCCCACTGTGCTGAAAAATATTGTTCTCTAACAAATAACATTTAAAAAGCGATGCTGTGGTCATAAATAATGGATCTCTTTAAAAAGACTAAATTTTTCTCCACAGGGATGAATACAGTAATAAAAAGATGAGTAAACTGTGTGTGGGCTATTTTTCCCCAAATGTGAGATTGTTTTGGTATTTATCTATATGAAGCTGTACAGAAGGCAAGAAAAAAATCTATACTACACTTCCATTCAGGGGAATAATAGTAGAAGAGTGTTGTGATGCTACATGCTACATTTAATAAAGGTATTATTCTACACAAATGCTGAGCGTATTGTATATTCATTGTTTCAATGAAATTAAATTGATCCACAGCAAAGCTCATGATTCTGTGCTTGCTCTTGAACCCCCCTTGGTCGGAGCAC
This sequence comes from Centropristis striata, assembly GCF_030273125.1. Classification (NCBI taxonomy): domain Eukaryota; kingdom Metazoa; phylum Chordata; class Actinopteri; order Perciformes; family Serranidae; genus Centropristis; species Centropristis striata. The sequence continues at coordinate 16,847,604 of NC_081532.1, forward strand.
ACTGCTGGCCTCTCATTATTCGGGGTCGCGGGTCTTACCTTGGGGATGGAGACGTTGGCTTGGAGGCCCTTGATTTTCACATTATCCGGTTTGACGGACAGGTCTGTTTGGCCGGGGGTGATGTTGAGGGAGCCAGGGGTCGTGCCCTCTGTCTTGGACAGCTTGTGCTCCTGCTTGCCTGTTTGACTCTGTGTAGATTCAGATCCAAATCAGCAGGACATCAGTCATCGGGCGACAAAAGACACTTTTAGATTGGAAAGTTGATTTTTGTCGAACCTCAAAACATTTAGAATATCCTTCCTGTTACCACTTAAATTAGTGACATATTTGATATTATCAAAGGAATGACATCTTTTGATTAATATTTATATTGTATTATTTTATCACATGATAAGACACTATTTCTGATTAAAATGTGCTTGAATCGTATAACAAAGAACTCACAAAGAAAACATAGAATTAGGGACAAAATAAAAACGAATCTGGGAAAAATAAAACAGATTTTATAGCGTCCTAAACACTGATGGTGCTGTAGGGCAGGTGAAGACAGTCAAGGGGGCATAAATGTATCAACCTTTACAATTTCCCAACAAAAATGTTCCCAGTGTTTTACATGGAAATTAGTCAAATCTTAACAATCCGTTGACACATTGTCAATTCAAAGTCATTTATACATGTGAATTGCTTCATATAGTACATTTAAGCTGTATGTCAACTTTCAAAGACCTTTATTATAGTGAAAGAAAACAGCATATATATCTACTATACTTACGGACTCAGTGACTGTGGACTTGCTGATCTGATAGGCTTCATTCAGGACTTTACCATGCAGGTCATCCAGAATGGCTGCAGGATGACGGATACTGGCAAAGTGTACCATGGATTCAATGTACCTGAAACAGACAAAACAGACAAACAGCTGTAATAAAAACATTATAATTTCATAGGATTATAAATATGTTGTTTATTTCACATGTATTTACAGGAGGGAATTCACAAACACAAACTGTTTCATCAGAACTTGGAGGTTGGCCTCTCTTCAACCTCCTAGCTACAGTTTACCCGTCTCCACACAGCACTAGCCAAAAGCTAAAGTCTTGTGAGGACAGTCTGAACCCAGCACAGTTAGCCCTTGGCAAGCTAATGATTCGCACTGGTAGACAACCAAAAGAGAAACCAGACTCTGAAGCAATGTCAGCAGAATTTTAGATCCAAGACGCAGAACGCAGAACGCATTGGGAATAAAGTGTCTTAAGGTCAAGTCTTACCTTCAGGCTAAAAGAACCCTTAACTCAGAATGTGTAGTGTGAGACTGACTGTGTCGGCCGAGTTACCATATTTTTCAAACCGTGTTCTTGAAAATGAGATTGGAAAAAATTGTTTCAAGGGAGTCTGGGTCAATGAAGCAGCACGCCAAACAGACAAACTAACAATAATAGAAACCAGGACATAGAAATACGTTAAACAACAATCACAGAGTTTTTTAAAAAAAAGCAGAGTCAGTTACCTGTCCAAGGATTCAGCCACAAGGGGCGTGAGCACCACATTAATGGCTCCCTTCACCTCCACGATGGCGGTGGTCCTGGTCTGAGCTAAGGGCTGCTCCAGAGTCCAGTCATCAGTCGTTGTGTCCTCATCTGTGTTCTCCATGGCCCTCTTGTCCAGCGGGGTGTATGGTGTACTGTGGAGGAATAAAGAGATAATGATCATGACCAAAAAAGCATAGGGTTTTAATGTAAAGACATTGGGTCAAATGGGTATAAACAATACCTGTTGTTGTCCCCCATCAGCTGAAGTCCTCTGTCTAGTAGAGAGCTGGCTGAGAGACCCTGCTTTATCACCTGGAAGGTACAAAAAATGTTACACACAAGGGGAAAAACTTCTGGATCTGAAAGGTTAAGCCTTAAACCTGCATTCTTTCTAATGGCCAGCAGGGGGCGACTCCGCTTGTTGCAAAAAGAAGTTGATGGATTGAAGTCTGTGAGACAATGACCCTACTTCTCACTTGATTTATCGCTTCAGTAAAACAGTTTACAAAATTAGTTTTTGGTCTCAATCTGTGAAAGTATTCAAGCAGTTTATTGTTTTTTGGGTACTGTCTTAAAACTTTTTTTTTTTGCTAAAAAAGTTGGCAAAATGCAAAACTACCATTTCAATGAATTTACTGAACCAAGCTAGCAAGCAACTTTGAGCATAAGCTCCGCTTTGTCATCCAACTTCTGGCTCCACCAAAATGCCAAACTTCAAAATTGTGACATCATGGTGGCTATGTCAACTTATTTTATACAGTCTACAGTGTGTAGTAGTATATATTATTTTATTGTATAGTAAAGTATAGACCTTGAAGCTGGGAACAGAGAGCTGGTCAAAGGAGGCGGAGCTCTCCTCACTGGTGGGTGTGTCCAAATCTAAGGGGCGGTGCAGAGAAGACTTTGAAGTCCTCTTATTGGTGGGCTGCTTGACAGACCAATTTGAGACCTGGCAGAGAGAGTAAAGGTTGTTTTAATTGGAAAAAGTGAATATAAACAGGCTAGGCATTACCACAGCTTCTGGTTACATAAAAGCATAATAAGGAGTAAAATAACACTACACACACAAGTGCAACTGTTTTGATTATTGAAGGACCCCAGGAGTTGCACATACATGGATTAACTTTAAGGCTTTACCTGGTAGTGAGCCAAGTAACTTTGGTAGCATGCCATGACGTGGGGCTGGCGGGTCACAGGACCGGGTTCGGCCGTCTTCTCCGCCTCCACTGAGCTCTCCTCCTCCATGGCCAGAGCTGAGACGAAGGACGCCTGGGATGTGTGGCTGGGCAGGGGCTGGGGCGGCAGCGGGGGCAGTATTGGAGGCATGGGCAGGGGACGTGGCTCAGTGATCAGCTCTCCATTGAGAACGTAGGTTAGGGGTCCCTCAACACTGTGGTAGATGGAGCTCCGGCTGGGGAGAGGTGAATGACAGTGAATTTTATAAATTTACCCATACATTTCCTTTTAATGGCAATAAAGCAGCAGTGATGTTAAAAATGGCAACATCAACCATCTTTTTAACAAGATTCCGGCCAGATTCTGACTCTGTTTACACTTGATGTTAAAATGCGTCGTGGTTGGTTGGATCACAGGAGGACAGTGCTAAATACAAGTGTTAACAACCACCAACATGCATTGTGATCCAGTCACTCAAACAACTTGCCATGGCAGTCTGGGACTAGGGGTGTCAAGATTTAAATTCTTCTAAATGAAGTATCGGCCAAAATAAGCTTTTACACACACAGCGACACACACACACACACACACACACACACAGAGACACACAGAGACACACAGAGACACACACACACACAACTTGGTTGGCTAATTGACTTGAACTACAGGAAATGGACTTTTCCATGATATTCTACTGTATTGAGATGCACCCGTATAGTTGTCCCAGCATACTTAATACCAGGTAGCCCATCTTTTTAAAAAAAATAATTTGAAAATGTAAATGACATATTAATGACATATCGGGTCATAAAACCATTGACCTGTTCATCTTTACAAAACGCGACTCAATAGTCTAACAATAGCTGGCCTTCAGTGCTGAAAAGAAAAGTTTATATCAAAAATGTTATTGACTCATGACCATAAAATTGAAAACCCCTATCTGGATTACATTTGACCACGTGTAACACTGATGTGTTCTTATGCGTCCCTGACATAAAAAGTAATAAGGAAATCATAAATTCAGGATGTGGTGGTTGTTTGGAGGACAGCCAATCAGTGCTCTCTAACTTGCCCATTTTCTGACAAGTTGGATGAATTGTTGCGTCACCGTCTATTGTTTTGCCCTATGGAGCGAGACATGTTGAATTCTGCTGAGTGGCGGGAGTGTGGATGTGATTACTGTCTGCTGATCCTTTTGACCTTCTAGTAGAAGTAGTGTAGGCACTAATAAAATAGAAACGGTCAGCTGGAAAACAAGGTCTAAACAGGGTCTACCGTACGTCTTTCCTGTATAAAGGTTCATGTTCTTGAATGCAGCCTTGTGTTTCCACAAGCTGGTGCCTGTTGAAGCTTTTCATGAGACTGAATTGATTATTTGTGTTTGTATGGAGGCTGTATCAATCAAAAAGCGTGTTGAAATCAATGTGAGAAACATTTTGGGGTAATAGAAAAATGACAAGGTAGTTGCCGAGCAAGACTGAAATCCAATTTGCAAAAACACACCAGCAGTAAGTGGCTGCCCATGGATCAAACATCTCATTTGCTACAACACTTCCAGATCACATCCATCCTTGAATGATCGAATCAAAGTAATAAAATGAAAAAGCTGCAACGTGTTTCGCTTCGGGGCAAGTTGCTTAACACAATGAAATGCAAAACTCGTTGGGTATTAAACATAAAAATGCCATAACACAGTTAATGTATTCCTGCATATCGTGCCATAAGGACATTTCGCAATCATTGCAAAGATGTCAGTGTGAGTCATCAGAAGTAATGTGACCAAATTGTTTACTGCCTGTTTGTCACTCCAATCTGCAATGGCTTACAAGTACATGTCGTTAAATACCTTGTAATTCTTTCACAAGACTATCACAGTAACATTCCTATAAGGGAACGGACAAATTGGAGATTATGAAAAAAAAAGGGAATTCCTGCTTTCATCACAATCTTAAAATGTAAATCATAAATCACAAATCTGTCAGAATGGCCCCTTTAGCATTATTTGAAAGGGTAACACTTCAAGCAATCTGGCAAAGTCAGAACTTGCTAGACAGGTCATTAATTCATCTGCTCCTACAGATGAGAAATGAGAGACTCTTTGATGTTACTGTGAGCTGTCTAGACTCTACCATCACCTTAATCCCGTGCTTAGCTTTGTACTTGATCTGACCATCTGCACGGTCTCCTCTCAGTTTTTACAACCCTTTAACTTTGAGAACTTTTGTAAGTTCCACTGATGCTGAGCTCAATTTGCCAAAAACTCCACCCTCCGTTTCTTAAAGCACATTATCATTGAAGCTGACCTGTAGTTCTCCATGTGATACGGGGGCTGCTGTGGCTGCTGCATCTGTTGCCTCCTCTTCTTCTTGCGACCCGGGTACGTCCCCGGACCCTCGTCAGCGCTGCTTATTGGCTCAAAGTCCTCGGCGGCGGAGAAGTAGGCCTCGCTGTCGGCCACGGACATGCTGGAGTCGGCGGATCGGTACTGGTGGAAGGTGTTGGAGTCTGCTGACGGTGTGAAGGGGAAAGAGCCGTAGCTCCTGCGCTGGCGCGGTGAATCCAGAACGTTCTCGTCGCTGCGGGAAACCTCGCTGCTGAACTGGACGCCGCCGGACAGAACCGGCGGAGGCTTGTCGGTGAAGACGGCGGCTGACAGGCTCTTGGTGCTGCCAAGTCGACCTGAGTGGACAGAGGACTGGCGCTTGAGAGGGGAGCAGAGAGGCGAGCGCACTGAGGAGCGGTCCTGGGAGCTGTTGGGTGACACTGGTGAGACCTCTGGGACCTCACCCAGAGTGCTGCACAGAGAGAGGAGAAAATAACATGGCGGGGCATCACTGACTGATAGGATTGTAGTAAAAGAATAACGACACACTCTCTAGAAATCCTTCTTCCTTCTGTCAGGGTTCGTACACTTTTTCAGTGGTCAAATTCAAGTACTTTTCAAGGACTTTCACGGTCCATTTTCAAGCTTTTCCAGTACCTTTTAATGGCGTGTTTTAGATTTTAGAGTACTTCGATACTAAAAGGGGTAATTTCACTTAACCATACCACCAGCCACCGATACCAATGGTATTGAACTTTTAACAACTAAAAGTAGTTTGCTAATCTCATAAAACATACTGGTATGGGAATCTAGGGGCTAGGAGCAAAAGTTAGCTCACAAAAATAATCAACCTGCAGCTCGTGGAACTATACACTACCCAAACTAGGAGGAAAGCCTCACAAATGGGCCTACTTCAGGACCCCTCACATCCTTTATGAATTTGAAAAACTCCCTTCAGTAAGAAGATACAGGGTAGGGAAACAAGAAACATCTCAGAAACAAGAAGACGCAGGCGAGACGCAGGCGGATCGGTCTTCATTTCAGATAGGCTATAGGCTATTCAGTTTATTTATTTTTTTCCACTGAAAATGCGGTTATCTATGGTCAGATTCCAAGAGAAATACAGTAAGAATTTCAAGCATTTACAAGCACTTAATCCAAAATCCAAGCACTTTTCAAACCTTGAAATTCAACATTAAAATTCAAGCATTTTCAAGGATTTCAAGCACCCGTACGAACCCTGCTCTGTAGATGCTCTGCTTATATTTACTGTATGATGATGTTACTCACTCAGCAGGGCTTTTGCCGTTCACAGGGAACATGCGTTCTTCTGTGCTTGGCGAGGGAGTGTCTCTCTCTCCGGCCAGCAGAGGCAATGCAGCACTAGAGGAACTATTTTCTTCTGAGGAGGATGCGGAGCTGTGGGAGCGCTGGGGCACCTGGAGACTGAGGTGTTGCTGACCGCGTCGTTCCGGCAGCTCAGGAGGCAGACAGGGCGAGTGTGTGCCCGTCTTCAGTCCAACAACTTTCCCTGAAAAAAAAAAATACATTGTTTTTAGTAACTGTTGATACTTCCAGATTTTTTTTTGACTGTATATGTATGTTACAATCATTATTTTACACTTTTCATATTTTAGAGGGAGATGGTCTCACTAAGTTTAACATCATGAATAGGCCAGACAAGATCATGATGAAAAGATTAATATATTGTCCCTAACCTTCATACTTATTAGATGACTGAATGTAGTACTAGTAGTATTTTCTTTTTTTTATATTTATCAGAATTGAATTACTATACATTTTATTACTGCCATTATTGCTGTTTATTTTATTAACTTTTTATTTTAATTTGTTTTTAATTTACTTTTTTATTTTTTATTTATTTAAGGTATTTATTTATAAATACACCTATTGTTTCCCCAGAGGGTAATATATATATATATATATATATATATATATATATATATATATATATATATATATATATATTATTTATTTATTTATTTTTAAGATGCAAAAACACAATAAATTGTGTTTTGTCTGTTTCTCTACACCAAATGTTCCTTCCCATAAAATATTACAGAAACAACAAACTACTTATATTATCAAAAATGCCTATGCAATTAACCCCAAAATAAGACTTCCAGTATCACTCCCAGTGGTTCCTGTATTAAATCAGTAGCTGTTTTAAAAAATTATTTTACATTATGGATACTAACTATTCTCCATTTTGCTTGGGGATGTACAAAAAAAACCCTCAAGCAACTCTCCGGAGTAAAAGGAAATCTATAATAAATCTTTGCAAATGCCTACCATCCACTTTGGGCGTTTCCTTGGTAATAATCCACTCTGCTGGCTGTAGCAAAGACTGGCCGTAAGACATGTCTGCATCGGTGCTGGAAGAAGAGAACGCAGACGAGGACGACGGTGTCAGCTCCTCCAGCTTGAAGAAGTCCAGGCCCATGTTGGTACCGCCGAAGAACCTGCAGCCTCCGAGGCAGCCGCAGCGGTTCCTGCTGCGCTTGTTGCGAATGCCAGCCTCCTCTGGCCACAGGAACCAGAGTCTGAGGAGGACAGGGAAAAGGAAGAGGTAATCAAAGAGAATGAGGAAGAATGCACAAAAAAAAAAAAAAAAAAACGGATTTGGGGTACTGGGGTTGCTGAAAGAAAGTGAATAAAAACCAAAGTAATAATAATAACCATAAGAACAACCATAGAACATGCATCTCCCGAATTTCTAGGAAAAAGTAATTGTGAAATATATATATTTTACAAACATTCATGGACATACTTTATTGCTTTTTATGCAATCCCTCTACAGAAAACTGTGAAATATTTGGATGAACATATTCTAATGAAAACAAAGCCTGAATATCCTGTAAACTATTTGATTTAGCTTGCAAATGACTCACTTAAATGTGGATTTCAAAGAATTTCAAAAATGAATTGGCCTGCAGGCATCAGCAGAGGACAGGATGAATGACTGATACTGACTGATATCTGTGTTCTTTACTCTTTAAACTTCACTCAGTATTGTGAGTTTTGTGTCAGGAATAGGTTTATTTGTCTAACATTTTAGGTATGTTTCCAGTGAGACATTATTTTTTCTTTTTTTAAAACTGACAACTGAAACACATTTGTAATGAAAAAGAAAAAAAATATTGAAAAAGAATAAATCAGGATAAGAGCTCAAATCCATTCACTGTAAGCCTTGTTTAACCAATAGTACTTTGTGATTTCTTCGCTCAAAAAGAAAATTTCAGTAAATCATCTTTTTGTTACCAAAGCATTTATCAGCAATACTGCTACAATGGAAAAATATGATGTAAAAGGTGCTCCTAAATTTTGTGCTGGTTCTCCTAAAATGTTTTTGTCGTGACCACCAGTATTTCTTGTGGCCACACTCTCTTGCACCGGGGACCCTACGATGAGCATAAACCTGGATTGACACACTGTAGTTTCTATATGTCTATAAGATTTTGTCCAGTCTTGCAGACATACCAGACACTTGTAGATTAAATGTTGCATTGGTCTCCCTTTCTTCATCAACATCTGATTATCATATATGCCCTCTTTATTTGTTCAGCAAAGTTTCTTCTGCTTTGCAGAACTTCTGCTTTGGTATAATCTTACAGACTCGTAAATGTACATCGATGCAAACTTTACAATTTCTCATAACTCACCTACAGTACATTTAGTTAAACTAATAAGAAACCATCATGTCCAATTACAAGCTTGACAAGAACATCTGTACTCATAATTGGCTCCCTGCAGACCAATTGTGAGATCCTGAATTATGTTGAATTCATTATCACAGCAGTCTACCTGCAGATAATCACGTATCATGAGCTGGGTGACTGTACATGACAGAAAATGACTCATCTGCTTTTGTTGGAAAAAGCCCTGCTTTACATTACGAGCTGAACATCTCATGACTGCATCAGTGAGTCATGATACAGAGGTGTGATATAGCCAGTGAGTCATTTTCACACTGAAAAGAAGTTTCTGCATTGATATAAACAGTGTTTTTAACATTACCAGTGTTGAACAACTGGAGCCACTGATATATACATGAAATGCCACAATGCTGCTCTGGGATAGCTGAGGGACGACAACTAGAACCTTCCCCGCCACACACAGACACACACAGACACACAGACACACACACACAGACACACAGACACACACACACAGACACACAGACACACACACACAGACACACAGACACACACAGACACAAACCACACAGACACAAACCACACAGACACACACACACACACACACACACACACACACACAATGTGAGAAAAGCATGGAAAAGTCAATAACAAATGACAGTGTGTGGGTTTTCTACCTTTTGGTCTGAGCGTCATGTAGCTCCAGAAATTGCCTCTGGACTTCACATTTGGCAGGGTGGTCAGCAGCCAGGGCGATGTCTGCTGTGATGAGGTTCAGGTTGACTGAACCGGCCTCCAGCCAGACAGAGCGTCGCAGCAAAGGGGGCTGACCGAGACCTAATGGCTGACCAAGACCTTGACCCTGCCCAGCCGGCTGCAGCCTGGTCGCCTCGCTGTGCTGCTGCTGTTCAATGTACTGCCGGATGTTTACGTCCTGCACCACAGCGCTGATTCCTTCTCCCACAGCCTGGTTGTGCAGGTTGCAGTTGGCGACGCGAATGTTCGCCGTCTGGGGAGGAAGAAAGAAAAAAAAACATCTTTAAACATTCCAAAAATCAAGTCAAAGTCAAACTGTTTCAGATAAATATCTTTACTTAAAGGGTATCAATTTACAACCCAGATTGCAAAAAAAGTTGTGACGTTGTATAAAACATAAATAAAACAGAATACGATGATTTGCATATATTTTGCAACATATAACCAATTCAAAATTATACAAAAAAATATATATTTTATGTTGAAACTGATAAACCTAACCCATGTGGCTAAGTTACAGCTAGCTGGCTAGCCTTACTTGCTTGCTCACTAACGTTATCACTGGCAAAATACTATCTGGGTTGATAAGTTAGTTGGTTAGCTTAACAAATATCTTCAACAGCTAATGCCATCCGAGCTGCAAACTTACAACCCCAATTCCAAAGAAGTTGGGATGTTTTCTGAAACATAATTATTACAGAATATGATTTGCTCATCATTTCAAATTGTTAAACTTTTGTTTTTGTAAATACACACAAACACAAACAAAGATTTCTGAATTTGACGCATTCTTTTATACGTTTCAAAAAGCGTCCAAACTTTGGGGTTGAATTCTGTATTTACTGTATTTATTTTTTATAATATTTTATATTATATTATATATATATTATACATTTTTATATTATTTTAGCCGTAGATAAATGATGTGATGGTACAAAGCAAAGGTGTATAACTAATGATCGTTTCCACTTGCCAAGAACAATGCAAGGCAGAGGCAGGCCAACTAGCTAAATGTAACGAGATCTAACGCTAAGGTAAGCAAGGTAAGCTATTTGGCATGGATATGGCATTGGTAGCTCTGTAGCATTTGCTGATGAAGTAATTTGCAAACAGCAAGCTGGTTAGCATCATGGAGCCAATGTTCCAAATAATTTATAGGAAAATTACAGATAATGTTCATCTAAATATGATTTTATTTTTTTATTTTAGCATTCTATCAAAATGACACAGGATGCTGACTGCAGTTCACTCGTCAGCCACTTGTGTCATTAATACCGAGTATTTTCTGAAAGTTACACATAGTATCTTTAAAATGCAATACATACTTGGCTGGTGCCAATTACCTTGATGTTGGCAGCACAGCCATGCTCCACAACAAAGAGGTCAACTCCATCCATGGCCAGTCGGGTCATGGTGTATTTCAGCTCCTCTGACGTGCGACAGTGACCCGGAAGGCAGCTCATCTGAAAGAGAACCATCATTTAGGACTAGAAACTTTTCAATGGTTGAAAGGAAGCGATCTTTAATTTAGTCTGGCTGTGCTTACATAGCCTGTGGCCACAGCTGCAACTAATGAGGGCTCTCAGGCAGAGGTTTTAAAAATATCCTTGTTAGTATTCGCATACAAACAAGACATTTTGTGAAAAAGACTTGTTTTCTCTCAAAGTTTTTCATACATCATAGTGTTGTGTATGTAAGCCATGTATGGTGAGAACATCAATAGTTTTGTGTTAGAGGCTGTTGTTTCAGGGAGTTCCTTTAGCAGTGTGAAAGTGTCCTTTCTGAGTCATGCATCATTACACAAAAGTTCACAGTGGGCTCCTTTTATTATCCGGTGTCAGTCGCTCATTTTATGTTCACACTAGACAGTTCTGACCAAACATTGAAATCACCCCCAAAAAAATAAAAGCTTTCAGCCATAATGAGCTAATTTGGTAGCTTCCAGTGCGAGATTCAGACAGCTGCTAACTAGATCAAACCGATGCTGGGCAGCAAGAGCAGATAAAGTGAAAATGTGAGAAATGAGGCTCAGACTGTGCAGCATTTTATCGTTTGCTTGTTGTATGTACCTTGGCATCACAGATGCGGCGGTCAACACCGTGCTGGCAGATGACAGAGGGCTTGGGTTGTTCCAGCTGGAACTCTCGGGACACACCGTGGAAGAGGAAAGTCTCACCCCACTCGATCATACTGGCCACCTAATAATCACAAACAGGCCTATTAGCACTTCAAAACAATCAATAAATACATTTACTGCGAGGGCAAATGCACAGAATAAAAAACAGCAGTGAAATAAAGACAGACACTGTGGAGGTGGACAAAGCACAAAGAAAACACGTTTTGAAATACTTTAACACAGTCAAACACACTCCCACACAGCTGACCCAAAGATCCATGATGTAATAATTATCTAAGACTGCACACATTTATCCCGTCCACATCAATATTTCTTCTGCCAATACATTTGGGAGCATTGTTAATTTGTTCATAGTTGTTTACCTTTCAAAGAGATTTTTTGCATTATTTGCTCTAGTTGTGGCATACGGAGTTGCAGCATTTCTAAGAACTGAATAATGTCAAATGAATAAACAGCTGCAGCTACAAATTGGGAGTGCAGACGTTTTCTCACCTTTATGGTAAATGCATTGAAATGGCCCAGAATACACATGAATATAATGTGTTAACACGGAGTATAACAAAATGCACATATGGAAGTTGGATTAATTGGGTTATTTTCACAGGAACTGTCAAACATGTTTCCAGCATCCTTTTTAAATTTAAAAAAATCCACTAAATTGTGAGGGAAATAGCTTTATTTTTTTTATTTTTGGTTGCTGGGGGAAAAAATCCTCACAGTGTATTACACATTTCAATTAAGAGCAACTCTGACTACTCTGATTACTGGCTCAATTTGGAGATTGGCCAAAATTAAAGTCACATAAACTTCAGTTAAATAACTTGTTAATATTTTGAATAACAGCTTTAGGAAATAATGACCATCCCCCCAAGGCAGCTGATCTAGGGAAATCAGTGACTTCCAAATCACTCAAGCCAATCAAACACACAGACCTGTGGAACAGTGACCCTGCCGGTGAGCCCCCCGGCCTGCATGTCGATGAGCCAGGCGTACTCCAGCGTGTCAGTGCCCAGGGGGAGGCCCTGAGCGGAGAACATGGCGTGTGCCCTCATCTGCAGACCAGACAGACTCAGGTGGCCGTCCCTCAACACCCCGTCCGCTGTGGGACGCTGTGGATTCACACACACAAAACACACAAATATTTTTTATCTTATATCACCAAACCTACAGAAACTGAACATAGCAATGTTCATTCCATAATGTCCCCGCATGTGGAATAAAAAAAGAAGCGTGTTATCTCACTGGAGGAGACACACGAGGGATTCACATTCTTTGTCAGGGATTATGGGAAGATATTCACTCTGAGCAGTAAATAGGATCCAACTCATGGCTAAAGCTTAGAAAATGCTGTGGTTATACAATATGCAGGTGCTTATGCAAAGATGTGGTTGCTGAAAAGCATGTTTGACATTATGCAACTCTAAACCTGAAAGCTGTATTCAGGGCATTTTCTAAAGACTGAGTCACCCCTTCAGTAAAGAGTAGCTGTTTGTGTATTAATTACCTTGTGCCACATAGGCTAAGTTTGTATAACTGCACTCGATTAAACTCTCTTGCTAACACCTTCAAATTAAAAGATGAATGTCACTTCTACATTTAGACTTTTACGAGAATAATTGCAATTTTTTTGTGGTTCAGAAACAAAAAGAATAAGCAATAATAACAAATAATAATATTAATAATGAGCAATAAACAAAATAATAATAAGCAATTTAAATAATAAAAATATAAACAATAATATTCATTATAAATAATACATAAAAATTATAATTATAATAATTCAAAAATACATAAATAATAATAATAACAATGATATAAAAAAAAAAAAATCATCATTTTGGGGACAGACTTTTATCTACAGACATGCTTTCCTTTTCTGTTCAATGAATGCACTATACAGAGTCAAACTAGGCAGCACATCACATCAGGCACACGTGTTTTTGTGTTTCTGACCTGGTAGTTGTCACTGATGAAGATGTGAATGGGAGACAGGAGCAGCTGAAGCATTGTCTCCTTGTAACCCTTTTTCATCTCAAAACACAACCGCTCCAAGAAGCCGGATGGACCTTCGGGACCCTCGCTGCTGCAGTGCTGGAGGCAACAGAGAGGATGAAAACATGTAGACTCATGCATCAAGTTGTTATCGTAAACATAAACATCTCAAACAGCTCAAAAAGCATTGCTGCCAGGTTTAAAATTAAAGTTATTCCTTAAATGCAAGGTAAGAAATGAGGCGAAATATTAAAGTGGAATGAAACATATATCTTTACAGCGGATTTCTTCATTTCTTTCTTTTCTCATATGCTCTCTTTTTTTTTTAATTAATTACCTACAGTTTCTATTGCCATACATGAAATCTTTATAATACATATTTCCTTTCTTTTTCTTTCATTTGTCCACATTTCCACTATTTGTATTTCACACTGTGGTGATGGAATAGTGTCATAATCTTTGATCGTAGACCATTAACTTCTCCACTGAGCTCTGTGAACTGAACTACCAGCAGTCACCAGCTTTACCATTGGCAGTCGGCCGTGGACTTTGTAGAGGTTGATGAGCACAGTGATGTCCCAGGGGCGCAGGTCCAGGGGATGGATGTTTGAGCCTTCCTTCTGTTCGCTGTCCTCCATTCCCAGAGGAGACCAGCCGAGGCCTGACGAGGTGGAGGTGGACAACACAGGGCTGGACACGGCCTCCTCAAAGTCTGTGTACATGTCGTCCTCGCCAAAATAGTTTTCCTGTGGGAACAGAGGAAAGACATGTTAGAATGCCTTTTTCATTACTAGGGACGTTTGGGGCTTTTTAACTTGATCATTTTGGCTGTGTTAATGCATGTGGCATACATTTTGGCAAGGGTGTGAGATGGGTTATTTTGCAAATGCTGAAAGTTTAACCTCAGTTCCTTTGATAAATATTTAATTAATTTTGTGGCCAAAATACAGACACTCAGACTCATACAGACAAAAATGTCCCGAATGAAACCCTTAATAACCAATTTTTTTTTACCATAGCCATTACAGCGTAAAATCATGCATTCTACTATATCAGGCTTTCAATCTGGAGCCCTGGCTTCAAAATTGTAGTTTTTACTATTTTCCACCAGATTGAGACATTTTGTCATGTTTGCCCTATGGAGGCAAAAAACATGCTTTTTCCTGGTTTCCAATAGAGTTATTGCTGCTGGATTGTTAAGCACTGCAGTACTTGATGTAATATATCAAACTCAGTGTTGTTGCTAGTTATTGCATTTTGCTGTGAAAGAATAGCATTTAGCACACTGATTCTATTTAATTAATTTGTTTATTTTCATGTAAACAAACTGGCATTTAAAGGGTTAAAATTCTGAAAATTAATAAATATTTGGTGGTTAGGATCAGAACTGATGTTTGTTAAATAATTTAACTCTGTCAAAGTGGAAAATAATATATACATAACTTTATGGCCGTATTAATACCAGGACATTTTTACATTTGAGGACACTGGAGCTGGACATAGGTGCACAGAGGTTAATAAATTATAAACTTCTAATTACTCATTACACAAATGATTTCTTGGTGCATTCATAACTACCCAAAATCTGCACCAAGCAACCACACTAATACACTGAACTACTGATTACAGCAACAACAAAAAACACCAACACACAGTGACTGACGACTGTCACCAAATTCAAGAATGTTGTTATTAGAGACTGACTGGAGGATTTTCAAACCTTGATGGAGATCAGTGCTCGGAGCAGAGGCCCATAGAGGATGATCTGAGAATCTGGAGACATCTCCATCTCAACGTGAAGTCTGTCGGGGGGGAGCTCCGAGGGGTCCGTGGGCATCCTGCTGTGGGCAGCTGAAGCCGATGTGGAGGTGTAGCGTGGTGAAGCGTTGTGGTGCACTGAGCTGTGCTCCGGGGGACGCAGAGCTGACAGCATGGATTCCTCCATCTCAGACACTTCAGGCACAAACCACAAGCATGTTAGAAAATGTTATGTAAAACCGCCTGGGAAGGGATTTAAAAGATAGCTATATTTCATTTTGTTTCATTGTTGGCTTTAGACAGAACAACAAAGAATTGATACGAAAGCATGGAGCTTACAAGACTGTTTGAGTTGCTCATCAGCCTTCTGGGGATAAATGGGGTGCCAGGTGTAGTCAATGATGAGCAAAAAGTTGGGTACACTCCAGCAATCCACCCAGCCAGCTCTGATGTAAAGAAGATAAACAGAAAACACACAGTCATAATTCTGAGTTTGTCATCATTTCAAGTGGATTTTCCAGTACATCATTCGCTTTATGACCCGTTCAATTCAAGGACATACAGTAGAGGCAAGAGACAGCAAATGTGTTGCGGCTGATTTCTCTGCAGCATAGAGTGCACCGGTCCAGACAGAATTCGATCGCAACCTCCCGGGGGGTAAGTGGCTCTCTAGCAGTGCTACATCAGTAAAGTCTGGCTCTGGGCTATGCATTATAAATGATCTAATTGTTGACTTATCATGTACAGAGTGCACGATGCATGTGCTACCCAAGTAGCAAAGGTCAAAGAATCTCTTTGAACTTTCCCTGACCTTTAGGGTGGTGCTGCTCACATGGTGGAAACAGACCTTGTTTTGCCGCAATCTCCAAAAGGATTGCAGAATAACACAGCTGTAGACATTAGGGGGTCTAAATTAGAGATGCACCAATTAATCAGCCGCTGACCAGCCAATTTTCAATTTGACCACCCATGTACCACATGTTGTCTTCGTAGATGCAGCATCATATTGGAAGAATTGCCACTAGCATAACACTTATTCCTCGCAATTGTCCTTACACTACAGGTTACACTAAATCCAAATCCAATCCTTTGTCTTTCAAAGACTTACTGACAGCTGCATTCAGCACCTCATCTGTGCTAAATGAGAAGTTTCACTGGGTTATTGGCTTTTTTCACCTGTAATAACTTAATTGAAAGTTTTTTTCTTTTTCTGTGCAATCCTTTTGACTGAAATCTGTGAAATTAAAATGAACCATACAATACAGGTGCATCTCATAGAAAAGTTTATTTATGTCAGTAATTCAATTGAAAAAGTGGAACATTATATAGATCCATTACACACGGAACGAAACATGTCATGTCTTTATTTATTTAATTTCTCCAAATTAAAATGATTATGGCTGAAATTTAAAAAAGACCTAAAAATTTAGTGCATCAAAAAAAAAATTATATTACAAAAGACCAATTTTAAAAAGTATGTTTAATATGAAAATGTTAGCCTCTGAAAAGTATGTCCATCTATATGCACTCAGTGCTTGGTTGGGGCCATTTGACTTGAACTATTGGAAATGGACTTTTCCATCATATTCTAATTTACTGATATGCACCTGTACATACGCACCCCAAATGCTTCATATTTTTTAAAGAACTATTCCATCCCTACTGTAAGTTGTCATTAGTTCTTATAAAGAAGAAAGAAAATTGCAGTGCATCTCAAGTTTGAATGGAAAATGTTATTATGGCATCCCTGGCAAAGGCTCCAAGAAAAGACAGAGTTTCTACCTCTTATCTTCATCTCAAATACCAAAAAGAGCCCTATTACACAGGCTATTGCATCTCACTTAAAACCAAGTGAGGCAGCAACTGCTGAACGAAGCAAAGCATAAAAAGTGAAGGTTAGTGGTACATTTACTTTAAATTACCACCTACTACCTTGGCAGCACTTCCTTTCTACCTAATGTGAGTCAGTGTTACGATGATGAGTCATCCTGCTCTTTGCTAACACGCTCGCCTTTATGCCCACAACTAGAGAGACATAATTCCCAGGTTTAACTCACTCAGCGTGGGTGATGTTCCTCCATCGGGACTTGGCGGGTTTGGGAGGCGGAGCACCTTGGTTCTCCCCCGGCATGAACATGTCAGGGGGCAGCTTGACGTTCTGGTAGTCTTTGGCCAGCGTGAGGAGGGGGTAGCGGCTCGGGTGGCACTCGGGCAGAGACAGCCGCATGTCGGTATCCTCTGCCTGAAGAGGACAAAGCAAAGTATTTGCATAATCTATCTATAAAAGCAAGAAGTGTCTGTGTGTGTGTGTGTGTGTGTGTGTGTGTTAGGGTTGTCAAAAGTATCGATACTTTTTTGAGTATCGATACTAAAACGTTGTATCCGGATACAATACTCATTTTCAAAAGTATCGAGTATCTGAAGCTTGTTATCATAGTTGCAGTTTCTTTTTGCACAACTGTTTTTTATTATAAATATTTAACCTTCTGTTCTGTTAATCTTTACATGTTGCATTTTTCTTGTTAATAAAAATATTTCTGTTAAATTTTGGGGTCTTTGTGATATCGAAAATGGTATTGAGTATCGAATATTTTCCTGAGTATCGGTATCGAGTTGAAAATTTTAGTATGGTGACAACCCTAGTGTGTGTGTGTGTGTGTGTGTGTGTGTGTGTGTGTGTGTGTGTGTGTGTAGGGCATATCTCGCTGACTGTTAGTCAGACTGACCTAAGATTTCATATGTGGCTTTCGCATGGCACAAAGGTGTGCATCCTCGATTTTGAAGAATTTTGAATTCATTTTTCAAAATATCATTATTTACGTAGGACGTGTTGCAGCATTGCACTGTTTCCAATCGGACACCTTTTAGAGGAGCTCCGCATCATTGTGTGATAGGCCTACACCTGGTCAATAACCCAATTCACTCTGGATTTCTAAGCCTGACTCATCTCATCTGTAAGTCTATTTAGCCTACCTATCTTTCAGAGTTTTAAAGTGCACTACAAGGTTCGATTTTCCAAAAATATTGGAATAGTTTCCAGCAAATAATCTCCAACTATACGAATACATACTTCCTACGGGCACTGCACTGGTATATCTAATTCTTAAAAAACACATTATAACCAATATAAAAATACAGAGTATGTACAGTCAAACATGTGTAGGAACATTTTTCAGACATAAAAATCACTGTAGTTGAGGGGTTTAAGGAACAAATCATATTCAGTTAAAGCATGACTCACCTTCAAGCTGAAGCGGGTATGGCAGGTGGTGGGAACGAACTCGTTGAAAGGCAGAGTGAAGTCTATATTGAGCGTCTCACCGCATGCTGCCAGGTACACTATATGAGATCAATAATGCAATTGATTAGTCTGCCCTGCTGTGGGATTAGGTGCAGGATATAGTGTATATAAAATATATCATGACTTGATAGGAGTTAAAGTATCCAGTCATGGACATCAGCTTCCAGAGTTAAAAAGGCATTAACTTATCGATTGCTTGCATGGCTGGATTGCTTTTTATTTTTTTGCATTAGTGCGAATGCTAAAAGCATATGTCACAGTCAGTCTTACACTGCAAAACGTTTATAATAATATAAACGAGTGATACAATACTGTGAAGATTTTTATACATGCAAACTGAACATATTGTGACAGAATTCTACACTTTATTCCAGAATATGCATTTAAAAATCATTACATTCTAAATGAATGGTTTGATAGAACTGCTGTAAATATAATTATATGTTATAAATCTCAGGTGCTTTCTTCTTAAGAAAATACAACAAAAAAATAAAATAATCTCCCTTTTTATCTTTCTATCCCTTGTCTTCTCATTTTTACTTTGTCACATAATAATTTGTTGTCTAAAATGACAAATGATTGGTAGTCTGACCCAACATAATGGAACAAAGGTTACAGAAATATGTTGAAGGTGTTTATGCAGAAAAAGATGGAATTTGTAGTGGTTTACGAGGGCACATTCTACAAAATTACACCCCAGTCATACTTAATTTACTGTCAATGTTTACTGTATAAAGTGTTTAACTGGCATCAAAGATATATCAAAGGTAGAAAGATATTGTGTTTTTTTCACAGCAAATTTTCACCTTGTAATACCAACACAAGCTCAACCTTGTGATGACATTTGGGAGTATTTACGAGAGACAAACTGATATAAAATCATTTCTTTCTGTCATCAACCAGGTTCAAAATAACCACTACTGCTGCTTTGTACCCTCTGTGGAAGATCAAAATGTGTCGGAAAACAAAATGTCGTTGTGTCGGGGTTCATAATAGCATCACACAACTCAACAGTACGTTTGAATTCAAAATAAACTGTTTGCTGTAATTGAATTGCAATGAACGGAGTAAATGTATGCCAAAGCAACTACATCACAGCGAAAAAATTCATCAATTTAGCGTCTACTCGCATCTTTGCATTGACTTTGTAAATAACAGCATTGTGCAAAAAAATCAACTTTGCATTGCTGTGAACTGACCATTACATACATTTTCTTAACATAATTCAGTCCAACTCTATGGATATTTGCACCCAGGGGAGCATCTTTCTCACCATTCTCCTGCTGCTTGGTGGAACAGTCGATCCAGTTGTGCTGGTTTGCCGCCCAGATCATCTCGAACTGGTGGAAAAGGACCTTGAACTTCCAGGAATAGGGCACAAAGGAGTAGATGTCTGGAGCGCTATCACTCGCCCAGTCCTGAATCAAATCTAAAGAGAAAGAAGAAGCAGGGATTAAAAGAAAAAAAAAGGGAACTTCTCCTCTTAACTATAAATGTCATGATTAAAATGCTAAGCGCTAAGGCTATACAAGAAAAGAGTTACTTTTTTAAAGTCTGTTTGCTTACCGGTGAAGAAGTTTTTCTGGGCGTAGATAAAGTGGTAGGTGGCCTTGTACACCTCGATCTCACACTGCCACGACTGAGGCATGTTCCACACTCGAGGGTAGCTGGCTATGACGTGAAACTGAAAAAAAAGGCAGAGGCAGGACACCATTTCTTACTATGTATATGCATGCTTGACATTGCATTGGCTCAACATTCCTTTGCATCTTAATTGGAGAGGCAACCATTTTTCAAATTTATGTCCAAAAAGTGAGCTAAAAAGCTTCCTGAATAATTGGCTGCTACTTACAGCCAGCATCTCAGCCTCGAGAAGAGTCCTGTACTGCATGCTGCTGGTGGTGTCCACGTGAAGCAGCTGGCCTTTGATGGTGGGAGAGTAGCCTGAGGGCAGGGGAGAGAGGCAGCAAGGCAGGGCCATCAATTCTCAAACTCCAAGGCTAGGACAAAGTTCTTGCAAATAATGTCATCTACCAGCAAAACTTGAACAGATACTCATGTTAACTACATTTCTGGAGACAGAGGAAAGCATTGATTGATGACTGGCACAATATTATCTGCTCAGTGTGATAAATTATTACACATTTTCTCATAACTAGCAATGTCAATGTTCCCTGAGGTCAGTTGTTTTATTCTGGATATGGCTTTAAATCTCATTACTGATAGTTTTGCTTGATCTTATGAAATGTATTACCATTCAATGGCAGAAAACTTCAATATTTACTTCAAGCTCACTGAACTCATAATGCATGAGGGGAAAGTTTTATGTGAACAAAGTCAATGAAGTGTCATGTAGAGATTTATACTTTGGTAGTCCTGACATCGAGCATGCTTGCATGCTGACCTACAGGTAGGGCTGGGCGATATATCGATATAATAAATATATTGATATATTTTTTATTAGACCATATCGCATATATCGATATAGTTCTTTTTTTTTTTCTTTCTTGTGTATATATATATATATATATATACACACACACACACAAGCTGCCCTTTCTAGGATCATATTTAGTTGTTTTGTTTGTTTGTAATGTTCGTTATTTGTTTCTCGTATAAATATATTTATTTCAGACAAAGATTGGCCGATTTTATTTCATAGGCTATTTTTATTTAAGATATTTTCTTATTTAGATGTGCATCTTATGAAGCTTTGATTTAAAAAAAAAAAAAAAGGTACTGCTGTTGTTATACAGTATGTATGTTCACTTAAACGGTTTCAATAAAACTTGTGACTTATTTGGCTTTGACTTTGACTGAACATTTGCTCTCACTTAGCAATAAAAATATTGGGATATATATCGTATATCGATATTCAGCCTAAATATATTGGGATATAACTTTTGGTCCATATCACCCAGCCCTACCTACAGGTGCATCTCAATAAATTAGAATATCATAGAAAGTTTATTTATGTCAGTAATTCAATTCAAAAAGTGGAAATAACACATTATACAGATCCATTACATACAGAATGAAACATTTCATGTCTTAATTTATTTGATTTCTTATAAATATAATGATTGTGGCTTACATTTAATGAAGACCTATAATTCAGTGTCTCAAAATAATTTGAATATTAAAAAAGACCAATTTCAAAAAGTATGTTTAAAATGGAAATGTTGGCCTCTGAAAAGTATATCCATCTATATGCACTCAATACTTGGTTAGGGTTGTTTGACTTGAACAGCTGGAAATGGATTTTCAATCATATTCTAATTTATTGAGATGCACAAGTATATAAGGAAATTTAGCCCTCCATGAAACCTGGTTACTGAGGGCTCGGCCCTAAGGCAAACATTGATTTTAAACAATAAAACTTTTTGCACACAAGTAGAGGGTCATTTTTCATTTGGAGTTCTTGGTAACACACTCCTGAGTTCTGCTAATTCCTTGTGGAAAATAGCTCCTCATTAGCAATGATTAAACAAACCTTGGTTTGGTTTTATTTTGGCAACATTAATTTGACTTGTTAGCAAACAGTTGCTTGTTTACACATCCAGCAGTTATGGAGCAACATTATTATTCATCTGGAGTCATGTTTGTGGCCACCTGATGAATTATTCATTCTGTTTTAGCTCTGTTTTTGGTCTCTACCAACTCCTGAGGGAAATATCTGTCTCTCCCACTGCTAAATGTTCCACTATGTTCACTCTTTAACTGTGTCTGTCTGCCGTTTGGTGCCGAGCAGGTAGTGTACAGTGGACTTTAGAGGTTTTTCACTAATCATGTTTTTCACTGATAATTGGGCTATGGGAGCGTTGAGCATGAACCAAAACAGTAGAATTGTAGGCCGGAAAGCTAAATAATGACAACTGCTAAAGTTTTCATACTATAAAGCTTTATATTATTATATATTTTAAAGGTACACCACTGTCTGATGGACCTTCAGCAATAGAAAGCACAAAATTAGAAACCATTTCCGACAACCTTTTCAGGACATTTCCCAGGAGTTTCTCAGTTGCCCACACACATTCATATAATTTACAAAAGGCCTAGCCTTGACATTTAACTCCAGTTTTATTACTTTTTTCTAGTGTTGAAGGGTTCATGATGAAGTGTGTTAGGTTCATTGCAGGTGATGGAAACACCCATCACTGCTAAATGTGCAATAAGGTCCTTTGACCTCTTCTTGTAAAAATCCTAAATCTATTCAAGGTAAACCTATTTCCAGTATTCAGTGAAGAAACAGCAATATGTTGGGAAAAAAAAAAGACAGTAAAGTTTAAGTGCCACACTTTTCTGTTTTTCAATTGTTTAGAAAGTGTCTCAAGGCGGCAATCTGATAATGCAAGGAGGATTAGATTGTGTCTTTTTCCGCTCTGGGAGCCAACTCGAGTTGAGGGGGTGGTAACTGACATTAGAATATGCTATCTCTGTAGTTTCAAACCGGAGTGAAGACAGATCACAGATTAAACTCAAGTGTGTCACCACACGTTTTATATTTTATTTAGATGATTCGCCATGTAGTTAAAATCTGTTTTATTGTGGCTCTGATCGTACCCTCCGCTCACGTCCAAATTGATAAATGCAGAGCCTTGCGTAGAAATGATCGTGTGCCCACTTTACGCTCACTTTCTGTCGTATGCTCGTTTGATAAAAGAGGGCCAGAGAGAGCTGGGCAAAGAGGGGTAAGCTGATCAATGAGCTCTGTGCAGCTCCACAATGAAATAAGATTTTACCAATTTTAAATCGTAAAAAAAAAAAAAATAGAAAATCAATATGACCAGCTTGAGGAACCTTCAGCTCTCATTCTAAATACACTTCTTGACATTCTAAAGTTTGACTCCATCCTGACATTTGATAAAGCTTCTTCACATATTAGTCAGTGCAACAGATTATTACAAAATGATGGCAAAACTGATGATATGGGCTTCTATATGAACAGATTTGTCCTTAAGCTAGAGGGACATCTGCTCTGGTAGCTGATCCAAGTGCTGAAATGTTGCTCTGCTCGTCTTCTCTTATTTCATTTTTAAACACACACTTACCATTCTCTCCTACAGTCATGGGGATGTTGACTTCTAGGTAAGAGCCTGCACCTACATTCACATGGATGGCATTGGTTTCCTAGTAACAGGGATGAAGGCAGAGCATGGGGAGAGGGAGAGAGAGACACACAGAGAGAGAGAGAGAGAGAGAGAGAGAGAGAGAGAGAGAGAGAGAGACACAGACAGACAGACAGAGAGAGAGAGAGACAGACAGAGAGAGAGACAGACAGAGAGAAAGAGATAGACAGAGAGAGACAGAGGGACATACAGAGAGAGAGACAGAAAGAGAGAGACAGACAGAAAGAGTAAAAAACAGATATAGAGAGAGAGCGACCGACAGACAGAGGGACAGACAGACAGGCAGACAGAGAGTGAGAGAGAGAGAGAGAGAGAGAGAGAGAGAGAGAGAGACAGAGAGTCAGAGACAGACAGAGAAAGAGAGAGAGAGAGAAAGAGAGACAGGAAGAGAGAGAGATGGACAGAGAGAGACAGACAGAGAGACAGACAGACAGAGTGTGTGTGAGAGAGAGAGAGAGTGAGAGAGCAAACAGAACATGCTGTCAAATTATTATTGAAGGTGCCTTACTGCCTTAAAAATAAAAGAAATTCACCTAATCTGAACTAGAATATGTTCAAAAGAGATAATAACATGACAATCTTCCCAGACTCGAGACGTTTTATGTTTTTATTCAACACGCATTAATGTTGATGTTTAGTATGCACTTCACATACTTAGCTTTGTGAAATTCACTGCACTGCTCCAGGAGGAAAATTTGAAAAAGCATAAAACATGAAGCAATATCGATAGCTAAAACATGACGAGGCATGAAGACAAAGACAAGCAGAGCAGCGGGGAGAGGAAGAAAGATCAAAGGGCTTGGCTAGGAAGAAAGAGAAAAAGAAAAAAAAGAAAGCAAACAAGAGGAAGAGTCACCCTGTTTTTGGTAAAGAGCAGATCGATGGTGGCGTCAGCGATGATGTTCATGCGCAGCTCGAAGGCCTGGATCTGCCTGGGTTTTCCTGGCTGAGCGACCTCGGTCACTTTCATGGCCTGGTAGTCAGCTGGCAGGAAGAACTTCCACAGACAGTCCCTGTGGAAATCCAGAGTTTGTGTAAATCCATGATCCTATCTATAAAGCACACATCTGAAGCCTCAAAAGTTTCAGTTTCACTTGACCAGAACAGCACTCATCTTACATCTATATACATATTTGTATGCTGTCCAGGTGCATACAAAAGATACAAAACCATGATGTGTTTCCTGACTTAATTTCATTTACCATTGCAAGTAAAATGGAGTTTAACCACAATGATCAGTCCTTTTGAAAGAAGAGGTTCTGTTAGTGTGCAGTTTTCTGCTGATTTGTGTTTTAAGACTTGCTAAGATCTTAACCCTTGCCCTCACTTTTAAAAAAAAAGTTGCTCTGATTTATAAAAGGTAATAACATTCTATAACATTTAATAACACGTATAACTTCAGTCCTGATCATAACTACCAAATATTCATTACCTTTCAGAGTTGGTTTACATATTTTTTTATGAGAAATGTATCAAAAAATCAATTATATTGTGTAAACTAAGTGCTAGGTGAAATTATTTTTTTCCACAGTCTGACATATAAATGATATACAACAAGTGCTCCACAATACAGCAGCAATAACCTTAGGGTGTAATCAGGAAAATAGGGCAACCATGAGAAAATGGTTCAGCCTGGGATTGAAAACCTGAGAATGCATGACTTTATGCTTTGATGGTCACGGGACCAAAAATGTTTTTCTCAAAGGGTTTCGATGGGGACATATTTGCCCGTAAGGGGTTGAATGTCTGTATTGTGGCTACACAGTTAATTATAGACTTATTATAGAAGCTGAGGCTGAACTTCCATAATTAGAAAATGATTGAGACAATCGGAAAACTTAAAAGCCAAAAATGTTCCTAGTGAGGCACCGGGATAAACCACATTCATACCAACTCCCAACAAATGCCACATTACATATATTGAATTTTAGTCTGATTTACAAGCAATTTCATGCTGAAATTCTGATGTTTGTGCTTGATAATTACTCACCTCTGACGATCTGCCCAGGGGCCGTAGTTAAAGTCAGTTCCTTTCCCGCAGACGATGTCCAGACCCCAACATGGAGGCAGGTCCTGAAGCTTATCGCCCTCACTGCACGTCTCTGCCTCCTCCCCAGCCTCCTGCTCCACAGGCACCAGACCTGCACACACACACAGACACACACAGAAACACACACAAACTGATTTCAAGACACACTAATACTTAACAAAAACTGTACAAAAAGCTCACTAGCCAACGACCATTGGCCATGCTCATATTCTGCTAGCACTGGAGTGTAAATAATAATAATAATAATAATAATTCATTTTATTTAATAGGGTGCCTTTCAATGCACTCAAGGTCACCTTACAACATGGAAAAATCAAAAAACAATGCAGAACATCATACACATCATACAATCTAAACAAATCAGAACATTTACAAATACATTACAATAAAGGAGGGGAGTTTGTGCGGGCTTGTTCAGTAGCAAAAAACAAAACAATGCTGAAAGTTATTTAAAAGTAAAGGAAATATCCCAGGATAGTACCATTTTTGGTGTCGTCACAGCAAGGTGAGTTTAGCTGGTTAACATTTTCAAATTTTGTGTGTGTGCATACATACCTGGTTCATCCTGGTAATAGTAGATGTCAACATCGTTGGATTGCATGACCACAAAGCCTTCACCCATCAGTCTGGGAGGTCTATATGAGAAATCCACAAGGTTGTAGTTTAAATGGGACATATTATGTCATTTTCAGGTTCATACTTGTATTTGGGGTTCCTACAAGAACATGTTCAAAGACACATTATTTTTCTCATATTGTCCGAAAATACCTGTATATTTAAGAACCCCTCCTTAAAAAGCCCAGTTTGTTTCGATTCATCAATATTTTCAGATTTATCTGCACCATCAATGCAGCCGGGGAATGACTGGCAGTAAACACATTGTAGCGGCACTTTCTGCTTACATATAGTATGGTTGTGACATCACAACAGAAGTCCTCACAGCTCATTTAAAGGCACAGTTTCTGAATAAGGACTGTGTGCATTACTCTGTGGATTGAGTGTGTTGACACTTTCACAGTATTTGTGTAGCACAGAAATCTCACTTTTTACAATATGGAACTTCAAAAAGGCCAAGTACAGATTTGATGCAGAGGTTATGAACTCCATTTTAAATAATTACAAGTGGGTTCACAGCAGTTCATAAAAGCACCAAAGCCTAAATTAATTATTCAGTCCGCATTGAAGCTTGATTCTGGCACAAAGATCCTCATTCAATTTTATAAATGCAGTGGCCTTCCTTTTTACATATTTTTGCTTCATCTCAGTGGACGTTCCAATAAAGCTTTAAGACACGTCAAGGACTGTTGGAGGTTGAAATCACTGATGGCTTTGACCAGAGGCTACAGCTGCCAAGTCTATATTGAGAGTGACTCCTTAATCACAGAGGGTAAACGGAATTTTACTCTCCGGGTCATTTCATTCAGCTGAAGTGCAGATAATGGTTTATGATATCCCTGCTTTTAATGCAATATGGTTAAAGCTGCCAGATAAGACATTACAGGAGGAGGAAAGTGATGTCTTATTCAAACATTCTGCCAATGTTTGGCCATTAAAATGATTAATTGCCCAATTCAGTTATATACTTCCCTTATTTTATATTTTAAAGATTATACTTCAAAGATGCTACAGCTCCTGTACTTTGCAAACTGACACAAATGTCAACTCTCATTTATATTTTTTACAATCAAGCAGATAAATAGTAAGCAAGTTCTCTGCCTGTGTTTACAATTCACACATATCACATATGGCAGGATAAATAGAAAAAACAGAGAGAGAGAGAGAGCAGTTCACAGAATTATCTGTTTCAAACTGTATAATGACCTAATTTTCTGCATCCATTATGGTATGCTTAAAAAATGAGTGGCAAAGGATATTTTGAAGTTATTATTCTTCAGGCAAGAGCATTATCTCCAAATAGTTTTAGTACTGACAGTTTCAGAAATCATTTTGAATAAATAAATACCAAATTTACAGAGTCTGCTGCATTATTCAATCTCTCTGTTATTACGTTCTTATGAATTTCACCCTTTAATTTAAACAGCAACGCCTCTTGATGTACAGCCCTGACTGCAAAAGTTGCAAAAACAGCAATAAAAACAGAATCCAATGTTTTGCAAATCCTTTTCAAACTACGATAAATTGAATACAACAAAAAAACAAGATATTAATGTTCTTTAATGTTCTTTTGTTTTTTGAAAATATCTATACACTCCTGAATTTGATTCATTCCATATTTTACAGTAATGCTCAAGTTGAGAAAAAAATAACTTAAACGGTGCCCCAGCAATGTTTCTAAATCAGTAATTGACTTGGACTTACTCATCATTCTGCATGCCCAGGTAGCGTGGACTGGGAACCAGCATGACGCGCACATTCTCCAGCGAGCCTTTGACGATGTGCATGTACTGGTCCAGGTGGCTGGATGGAGGCTTGGTGGCGTACGTCAGGAAGGCGTCCTCAAAGTTCACACACAGAGTTTGCGGGAGGTAGTGGTTCCCAAACGCCAAACGACCCTACAGGAGAGAAAACACGCACATTAAGGCAGTGGTTCCCCGGCTTTTTGGTCCGAGTGACCCCCACAGCACTGTCAAACGAGGTCAACTGCCTCTTCATCGATTCCCAATGCATGTTCTGTATTTATACATTTTTTTCATTTTATCGAAGTGGATACAGATATTTTAATGCAATTGAACGTTTTTTTTTAAGCTATTTTAACCATTTATCCATGACTTTTAGCCAACTTTGTCAACAGTTTATCCTTTATTATGAGCTATTTAGTTATTTAGCTATTTTAGCTGATTAAATATGACTTTTAGCTAACTATGTCAACTGTTTATCCATTACTTTTAGCTATTTAGGTACTTAGCTATTTTAGCAGTGTATTCATGAGATTTAGCTTACCATAATAACATTTATCCATTATTTTTAGCTATTAAGTTACTTAGCTATTTTAGCTGATTATATATGGCTTTTAGTTAACTATATCAACTGTTTATCCATTGCTTTTAGCTAACCATGTTAACAGTTATCCATTACTTTTAGCTATTTAGGTACTTAGCTATTTTCGCTGTTTGTTCATGACTTCTAGCTAACTATGTCAACTGTTTATCCTTCACCTTAAGCTAACAATGTTACCAGTTTATCCATTATTTTTAGCAAACTTTGTCAACAACTTATTCATGACTTTAAGCTAATTGTCAACCTGTTTATCCATTCGTTTTTGCCAACTATGTCAACGGTTTAAGCACTACATTTAACTAGTGAAGCCACTTATCCAAGACTTTAAGTGAACCATTTCTATCGATTATCCATTAGTTAATTATTTTAACAATTTATCCATTATTTAAAGCTAATTATTTGGACACTTTAGTCAGTAATTTCAACTATTGCACTCATTTATCCAATAGTTTTAGCAGTTTGAACTTCTGTGCGTGCATGGTTGTGGCTTGCTGACTTAATGTGTGGATATACTTTTTCAATCAAATCATAATTTCTATTTTTTTTTCTTAATTACTTGAGCTCCTCCACAATCATTTCACATACCCCCCTTGCAACTGCAGAACTACCCCCTGGGGTTCAATTACCCCTGGTTAGAAATAACTGCAATAAAGGAGTGAGTCCCAACTGCTTTAAAAACATTCATTTCAATTTATAATCACTTGTTTTTCTCAATAATGTTCTAAAGCTATTAAATGGGAATAAAATGGGAATCGTGCTTACTTTCTTCGATCAATCACCATATCCCATGCGATTTTTTGTTGAATTTGTGAGGTTACTTACGGTGCTGATGTTAACTTTGATGACAGGAATGAGGGAGCGCCATGATGAGGAGTGGTCTGGACTCTCTGCTTTGATGTTTACACTATACAGGGACCAGAAGACATTCAGTGTTACAGCATTTAAAAGATACATATATCTCCTCTGTGCAGACGCTTCCAATGCATTTAGTGATAACGTACAAAAAAGGGAGCATTCATGCATTTTTGGACTGGTTGTCATCAAATCTCCATTCCTCAGTCCTCTTTGATGGGAAATTGCTGATTCCTGATGTGTTGCAGTTTTGCTTACAATTCAAATTTGTGGATTATTTAGCAAACTATAGGCAATTTACCGAGTGACATGTTTATATCAAGTTAAGTCAACTTCATAAGCAAGATACTGTAAACTCAGCAATAAGGAACTTGTATTTATTAAAATGTAATTTAAACTTTTTAACAAACAACTTGAGTAGGCACAATGAGCAGGATTTTCCTAAAAAAAAACCCATTGTATAAAATGACGCCAAAAATAATCCCTCTGGATGATTACTTTTGACCCACTCCAAGTGTGTGGTGGTGTCTGTGACTGCAGAGACCCTGCCCTCTGCCTGTACTTTCTCTTTTCTTTTCATTCTGCTGTGTTAAGTACGTTTCTGGGCTTTCTCTGCCCCTCGCGCTGCCTCTGCCTCCAGCTGTCACTCCTCAGCCTCTTCTCTCCCGGGGCTCTGTTCTGCCCTGGCTGACACTGTAATCGGTGTCAACAGAGTTGAAAGCTCCACTAAATTCTCCTGTCTGGAGACAAATACTATGCCCATTAGCTAGCCAGACCAAAGATCGCTAAACTCACTGGCTAATTAGATATATTGAACAGGGGAAGGAGGGGCCAACTGTGAAAACAAACCACAAATCCTACCAACTGCAGTATGACGAGACCTTGTACCTTTCTAGCGTCTTGTTTCTATCCTCTCGTCCCCTCTCATCATCCTTTTTGGGTGTTAAGAGTGTGGGGTCGAGTCCGAAGGTCTCCTGCAGTCGGGCGTAGAGGTCGGTGCGGTTGTAGACGTGAAATTCGAAGCCGTTAACTGTCACGTAAAGCCTGGTCTCTGCCTTGGGATCTGGTGACAAGAGATAAGGAAGCAAACAATAAATGCTTCATTAAAAGGTGGAAGGAAGAGACTTTAGCGACCTCAAACTAACATTTAGCAGTTTTGGCTGTCGCCACTTAGTTTTTTGGAGCTAATTGGAACATAATTGGACAAGAGTGTGTAGCAAAGTTATGAACTAGCACTAGCACTGGCAAGTTGCAAATAGCCAACTCATTAAACTGTCTTTTGGTATCAACAAACACTTGAACAGATATTATAAGGTAACCAGAATGTTACAATTATCGTTCATAAACTAAAAACATACTGAATGGTTCAACATTCCAAAAACAAGTGTTCAGCTACATATTAATGTACACAGTGCCATGGATGCACATTACAACGCCTCCATCTTGATTGGCAGATCAATCAGAGACTTGTCAATCTCTGCTTTATCATTGATTCTTCTCTAAATGTGACCACAAATTAACATCATGCTGTATTGAAGATGACTTGAAACTAATTATTGAGACAATAATAAATGAGGAAAATGTTTAATGAGGTAAGAAATCAAGTGAGAAATAGGGTAATTTTCTCATAAACTTCTATAAAAGAAGACTTATTTTTGCAACTAGTGGAGTTGCCCCCTGCTGGATGTTAGAAAGAATGCAGGGTGAACAAATGTCCACATTGGCTTTACATTTCAGACCACTTTGTAGCCACTTGGTGGCAGGTCAAAAATATTGTTTTACAATATTAAATAATATTGCATTTATTATATATATGGGCTGATAAATGAATTTGATCAGCTCATTAAAGCTGCATTAATTAAGGTATCAAGCTAGCTTACTCTTACACTGAACAAGTATCACTCGACTTACCATGCTGTTTCTGTTTTGGGTTATACATTTTCCACCAACGAAATATGAGGAAGCCATCCTGTATCCTGTAACAGAAAAAAAAAATCAATCAGTAAGCAAGCTGTAAGGTTATAAAGGAACCGAGAAGAAGCAAACAATGCAGCACAGGCCAGGTTACCTGATAGACATGTCTTGATTGATGTAGTAGACATCTCTGAACATGACTTTCCCTGACAGCACAGAGAAGGAGAAGGAGCCTGTGGAGGGTTCAAACAAAAAGTATAATATTTCCATAAACAACAGTTCAGTAGTAGTATATAAAGTTATATGATTACAGGTTCCAAAAGCAAGTATGAAGCTGTTGGGATCTGATCGCAGTGGTGTGAATTCAAACCAACAAACGAGCTAATTAAAATGTTAAACAAAAGATGTAATTAGACGGTTGTGTTAAAAATAAAAACAGTCCGGGCGTTGCTGGCATATTTAATTACCTTGTCTCCTTTCTCACTGAGAAAAAAATTATCTTAATTAGGATCTAATTGTACAACAAGTAGGTCACAGTCTGTCATTGAGCATGAAAAATGAACAAGAAAACTGAGCACCATTTTCCATCATTAATCCTTTTTGGCTCATAACATGTCTTTCTCTGTTTCAATAACTGCATGCCAAGACAGACAACAACTGAGTGGTTCAACTGTAATCATCCGAGCTGACACTTCTGTCATGTTGATGGTATTTCTCACTTTTTCTCTGCCTGTCTGAGCACAGGATGTGCAACTCATTTCCTCTTACCAGGAAGCATGTTTTGGTCAGTGCCTCCCTGTCAATATATGCAGGAACTTTTACTCAACTCTGGTGATGACACCTTCAGGCATGTTCAAACCTGCTCAGCAAATTTCAAAGTGTGTCTGTAAAGCAAATTCAAAACTGCTTTTGTTATGAGGGATTTGCTTTTCTTCTGTTTTCTCCAAACTTTTGAACCCGAGCGTATTTGTTTTTTTGTTAATGCCACCCTTAGACGGAGAAACAATCTCTTTAGAACTTAGAGGGATATTTTTTTGAAGTGGGGTTATATAAGGGAACATGCACGCCACAAGTTTGAAGAAGCCAGCAAGAGTATTGGCACAGAAGCTAAGCAATGTACTGCTGTGGACAGGCGCTACATTCTTTCGCCACCTAAACAAGACCCACCTAAAAAAGAAACCAAAACATCAATTCCTGTTAAAGTGTATGCTATATTAAGAATATTTTAAATGGTTTAACTTGCCATCAGACACCTCTTTACAACTAGGAACAGAAGCCATTATATTTTTATGTGCTCCCTTCAAGGCCACCACACTGAAAAAAACCTGGGTTGTCGGTCTACCGCTGCCTCAATCGGTTAGTTTAATTGTGTTATTGTGCGACTTTGGTAAATCCAAAATAAACTTTAAAACAAGAAAATCTACAAGGTGAAATGACTGATTTTCTCAAAGAAGTCTGGTGCTTTCAAAGTGATCATAGATGGATATAATAGTTCCAGTTCCAGAAATGTATGGCTGTCTGATGGCAAGGTTAAACAGTGAAAATATTCTAAATATAGCATAAACTTAAACTGATACTGATTATTTTAGGTGGCTGTTAAACAAAAAGCATTTCGGTAACGCTTTATAATAAGGTCCTTAATAACCATTAATTAACAAGTAATAAGGCATTGTTCTCGCTTTAGATCCGGTAGTTGCAAAAAGCATAGTTAACTTATAGTTAACTTATAATAGATGAGCAATAAAGTATATTTTAATATCAATAAGCAAACAAAATAAGATTAATAAAGGCATGGCAAAGACATAATGGGTGGGTCATGGGTGTTTGCAATGCCATTATTAACACTTATATAAGCTTATAAACACACAATAATGTTAATAAGCATCTTGTAAGGACTTACAAGGGCCTTATTGCTTGTTAATTAATGGTTATTACAAGGATCTTAATATAAAGCGTTACCAGCATTTCATTGCTTAGCTTCTGTGTTGGGGGGCATGCCGCCCGACATCGACTGTAGGTAATAGCTCACACAACCCCAGTTAAAAAAAAATCCAGCTATCCCTTTAAGGTTAAAGCAATCAGAATATTTTAAAAAATTGATTAGCGGGCACACGGGTGACTGCTCACTTTGTAGTGACATGTTGGCAGAGAGACGTTAACTAAAGCATGCCTTCCTCATTAAACTTTAATGCTGCTTTGGTAATCATGCACTTCCTATTTACTCAGATCCAGTTAGCTGCAGTTTCTGCTGTGAATTTGTTAATTCACTGATAAAATGATGATTTTAAACATGCCTCAATGCAAAGTACTTCACAATAAAATGCTCTGGCTTCCTTTTGAGTTAATTTTTGGAGTTTACAGTATTTAGGGTTTTACTACAGAGTAGATGATCCTGGCAAGGTCTACCTTTTAGGAAAAGAAATTAATGCTTCGGAGAAAACTAATCACTCGCTATAAAATAATGGACGAGTTACACTGGGTTTTATGGCCTCGAGGCGCTTTATAAATTAGGTTCTGTGTCATTTATGTAGAGAAATTCAATCTGGTGTTGGTTGCTGTTCAAACTCAATGGAGATAATCACTGAGGGAAGCCAGCTCGTCATGAAATATTCAGCAGACAGAGTTAACGCCTTGAACTGAAAGCTTTGGCAGTGTTCCTCTCCCAATTCATCACTGTGTGACAGAGCTCCCGATGAACACACCAATGTGAATGTAGCCATCCTTGTAGAGTCTGTTGATGATGAGGGTGAGGATGAGGCCAATGTTGCGGGAGTTGTAATAAGTTAAATAGATGATCCATCCACAGGACAGAATGGTGGCTGAAAGACAAAAACAAAACATGTTTTTTTTAACACAAGACAATAAGTAAAACTTTTTGGAATAGTTTGTTTACATTAATGAAGTTTGTGAACCAAACAACAAAGTAGATTTAAACTTTTCGAATATACTATTATATACTAAATACTAATGCTGATTTTGCCTGACATCTGAAAATTATTTTTCTGTTTGTTGATTTGTTGTTATATTGTGTTCAGACCAAGAGAAATCTGTTATGTTATTCAATGTAATATTTACATTACATATTTACATAACAGTAATATAGCTCTTTTTTCTGCGACACGGCATCATTTTTATTAACTGCCTCTATTTTGCAATACAGGAATCAAACAAAGCCCTAATTTATTCAATCTAGCTAACTACTATGTGCTACTATGAGAAGTGGCTTGTGTCAACCACCAAACTAATAGGTACGGTTTAGTTATAACACTCCACTAACATGCTCTTTATATGCTCAGTTACTTTTTCAGAATGATTATTTTGATAACAGGATAACAGCATTGTGCTACCCCAACAATTGAATTTGCCACATAACATTACTTGCCGTAGCTGTAGTTCACTCATCTAATGATAAATTAGCAAGTTAATATGATGTTTGCTAATGTTACTTGTGGCTATTTCATTAGAATTAAATGATATAACGTTAATAAACGTGACTTAAAGTTACTTGAATAAAACTTTCAATGTCAAACTGAAAGATTTACCTGGCCACCGGTTGTTTAACATTGAAGACAACAACTCCCATGATCCTACACTACTTCACAACATCATCAGAGACCAGCAGAAATTACATATTGTGTTTTAGCTCTTTAATTATGCATGTTATTTACCTTTTGTTTATAAAAGGGTCAACAAACTGTTATTGGTCCTTTGAAAACAATGTACCAGATGCTACTTTTCCTGACATGACAATAACCTTTCAGCACAGAAAAAGAACTGCAGCATTACTGTAGTAATATTCACACCACTAGTAGATTCTTAAACCGGTTATAAATTCCACCTAAAACGTGCTCATTATTCTTTAAAGGAATACCGCAATGCAGATGGAATTAATCTAGTAAAACTACTTATTCTTTCATAGCTTTGATGACAGCTGGGTTTTACTACTACTCTTTTGGTTTTATTTGTTTTTATTTTGCCTTTTCCCAAAAGAGTTTTTTCAGCTTGAAGATGTTGCAGCCGTACAAAGAAAACAGCAGCTTCATTCTGTAAGCCATTCAATATCTCTGGTCTACCAAGAGCTGCACCTGGACTGAGCAGTAATTTGTCATCCTTTAGCTGAACTCCATCACAATTAAACAACAACACAGTCAGTTTAAAGCATTAAAAGCAAATACTAATTAAACATATTAGATAATATTACATATATCATGAAGCTCTCACAAACTCTGGTTTATTTTACAGCATGGCACAGATGTCTAAATAACTTAATATGAACTAATATTGAAATTAATTTCCCATGTCATCAAATGTGTCCTTGTATCATAGATAATGAGTATGAAGGCCAAAGAAAGCAATTGATGCAACTGTAGAAAACTTCACAGAGGGAGAGAAATAATATCATCACTCCTCCAAAAAGTCAAGATTACATGTTACCAAACCTGTTTAATAAATGACGTAAAAATGAAGTATTTAGTAAAAAAATATTCACAATAGGTCTAGATCAAAGAAAGTGATAACACATCTTCTATGGAGCTGTTAAGCCAGAAAAATGCAACTTGATCCAGTGCTGACAGGTCTGCACTTTACATGTGACAGGTTACTTCGAGTCTCAAGAAAAATATCCATTGATGTGTATCTTTTTCCCACAGTGCAGACACAGAGCACTTACCAACGAGGAGCCAGATGAAGTTCGAGTTGTGCTTGGTTAGAAAGTCATCCAGGTCCACGAAGCTGGGGAAAGTGCTTTCATTGTTTTTGGCAACATGCCCATCCATGGCTACAGGCTCTCAGTCTGATACCTAAAACTACAAACAGTCACATGTCAGATTATTCCATGGCACAGGAAAAAAATAAGACATTTGTAGGAAAACCTATTTCACCCCAAAATATCCTGCAAGTTATTATAATGAGAAATCTACTGAAAACATTATTAATGCCAAAAAATGATTAAGTATTTAAAAAAAACAAGAACAACACCAATCTTCAGCAAAATAATGGATTAGTATCTTAAAATAGTGAGTTGATTAGTAAGTCACTATTTTCAGAAAGATTATATTATTTGAGATACGTCATATTATGATGAGATAAGCAAGTCAACTTTTCGATTTTCACATTGTTTTGAGAGAATAACTGATTATTTAGAGAAAAGTTTCTCATTATAAAGTTATAACTTTAAGATACTGAGTCATTATTTTGACCAGGTTTTTATTATTTTGAGATACTAAGTCATTATTACTTAAAAATTAATTCTTCCTTTCAAAAAGTTGTAGGTGGAAGGCATACGAATAAAATGACATAAGGGGGAAAAACAAGTTATGTCAATACTAACTTGCACCTATTACTACAAAATTGTCAAACTATAAAATGTGATAATTCTATAAAATAAATTAAGTCAATTGTTCCAAGCAGGGATGCAAATTTTAGCTTACAAAATACCAAATGCAAGATTTTCTTTGACACAAGTAACATGAGGCCAAAGTGCTGTAAAAATATATGTATTATACTTTATAATATTAAATAATAATTTAACTTAAAAAAGTAAATTATCGAAAGTGCTGCTCCCACTCTGCCAGTCATTATTCTGCAAATGTTGAGATTAAGTAGAAAAATAACCTAGACTGCCCTGATCTCCTGACAACAGACCTAGGTTTTACTATTTTTTTTTTCCAAATTTAAGATTTAGAGCAAAAGGATGACGTGTACATGGTATGGGCTGAGTTCTACACAGTCTGTTCAAGAAAGAAAAGGCTCGCTACGCACACCACCCCATGTAATCCAAATAAGCTATATATGCGACCTCTCTGCATGTCATGAGGACACATGCTGTTATATGACGTGAACTTTGCTTCTGAAGAGAGGATTATTTTATTTTGCTTGTGTGTGGCAGGGGGCTGGTGGAACGGTGTTGGATATTAGTGTTTGTGTGTGTGTGTGTGTGTGTGTGTGTGTGTGTGTGTGTGGCTACTACATGTGCATGCTGTGATCCCAGCCAGCCCATGCTCAGAGGTCAAAAGCTTGAATACTGTTACTTACACAAACCTAAATCCTCATCTAATCCACCTTAAATGACGTTGGCTGTAAAACCACTGAGATATAACCAAACCCAGCACACTCTCACAGAAAAAAACATTTCTAAATTTGCCTTTTTCCCCTATATTTTAAAGACACAAAATACAATTATCTGTTAAAGTCAAATTCGGTAATTTAACAGCAACACTACCAGGGTAGCTTTGCCAGATGCTAATCCAATTATGGCTGCTGGGTTTGTTTACTATGTCAAATTAGTTGGTCGACTTCACTTAATAGAACTAAAGCAGTGTTTGTAGGAGTATTTAAATGCTCAGCCACAGTTGCCTCTCTATTTTTACATTACCTAACCTAACTTAGTTAGTTAGTCTATCTGAATTGATCAGTAGATCACAGATATTCCTGTAAGGCAAGTTTATGTTTTGAGTAATGCCCTTCATGAGTTATGAGATATGAGCGGAGTATGCTGCCATCCCAGAAAGTTCAGTGTTTTCAGTGACTCATCACAGGTACCTGACACTTGTTTTCAGTTTTGGTTTACAGATGGCGGCTTAAGTACAGCACAGGTGAAGCGAATGTCAGCTAGAGCAACTACCCATTACAACTAACAATCCAGTTTTGGGAAGTACCTATTTGTATAATCATTGAAGACATACATATGAACAGTCACAGTTGGAATTCCTATGCTTCTTTACAATATTCAATCAATCCTGCCAAGGAGTCAAGGAGCCTGGCCACAACTACACAAGCATACTTGATCACAAAACATTTCACAGGAAACTAGCTATCAACAAATATATCACTGTTGTTCAATATGATAATCTATCCAGGCTTAGGCAGTATTTACACACAAATACAAATACTGTCATATACTGTTTCCCCTAGTGAAATGTTAGACAGTGTGATAAATGGATACCTCCAAAGCCTAAATGCATCATCTTTCCATTAAATGTTATTGTGATTAAATCATATATTGAGATATTGTGGTACACAAAAATGTTTTCTAAATTGATAAAAACAAGCACACACTAGCACAGACAGGAAGTCAGGGGTTTTTAATGTGCACACATCTGAACCTTTAGAGAACCATGTCGCAAACCTACATGTTAATCAACCACCAGACACAAAGCACAACCCGCCAACTTTATGCGTTACAACAGCATAATTGTCAGGACTGAGACATAGGGCACGATGTTTTTACCAAGCCCTAATGACAAAAAACTACCAGTCTGCAGCAAGGATGTTTGGTAGATTTGACCCTTCTCGCTCACAAAATGCAGTGGATATCTGGCCATTAAGTTAACTGTGACTTTAATTATCAGAAAAATACACACCCAGATGAGTATGACCACAGAAATTTACAGCATAGCTGGAGACACTTATTCGACACACAGGTGATCCACAAAGCAGCAGTTTGGCCAAATTAAACATTTAAACCAAATAACTTAAGGTTCTGTTGAGTGATGCGTGTTGTTGAATGTTCAACAAGACCATGAGGATGACAAGAGAAAAGAGAGCTGTAACGTTAGTGAACTTATTTGGAGTACTTGACTGTCGTTTGACTTTGTTTACATATTGTCACTCTGTTAAAATAATCACCCAAGTCATTTTTTGTCAAAATTGTTGTTGTTTTTTTGCCTTAATCATCTCCTCATGACGCCGGCCACCTATGGTAAAATCACCTACATCCTCAGTTGATCAGATCATGTGATTTTACCCCTTTAAGATCATCACTTCTTTGACAATTAGCCACATTCATAGGCATCAGATAAGAACCCAGCAAAGAAGAGCGAGAGGGAGATTGTTTAGTTATCAGTGTTTGATAGTGTTTTATTGTTGACACTAATATTGGTAACACTTTACTCTAAGGTGTCTACATAAGAGTGACATGAGTGTGTCATAAACATGACTTGGGATCTGTCATGAACATTAATGACACTTTGAAGTAACATTAATGCTCATGATACTTGTCATGTCATGTTTCTGACAGGCTTGTGTGACTCTTATGTAGACACCTTCAAAATAAAGTGTTACCATATCTTGCTTAAGTCACAAAGGCATGTTCAAAAAATCGCCTAAGTCATTTATTTCTCTTAAGTTACATAATTTACACACAGTGTTATTACTATGCCAATAGCCACCCTTTGTTACATCATTAGGCGATTATTTTAACAGGGTGACGATATCTGACAATAACTAAACACCTAGCCACCTTGCTAATCCCAAGTCTTTCCTGGGCATTATGTTCAGTGCTAGCAACACATACGAGTTGTTACCTAACGTGTTTCGTTTTTTACGTTTGCTACGTTGATACAAGAGGCTGCTGACCCGTCCAGTGCAGTCAGACAGCCACATGGATAACGACGTTTTAGCTTGTTGATAAGGCTGTTATTATGCTAACCGCTGATTATTATAACGTTAGCACTGATGCTAGCTAGCAAGCTAATGACAGCAGGCCGCACCCTATAACTTCTCCTTTTCCAAACTGTCAAAACAAATCCCGTGGTGATGGTGAAATACCTTAATGTCCTCGATAAAGCATGTGGTTTCATCTTTGCTCCAGTTATTCAGGAGTTGCTGTCCTTTTGTCGTGTCGGACATGGACTCACACAGCTAGCATCCTCTGTTGAATATTTACCTGGCAGACGGCCAGTTAACATCTCTTCCTGTTCTGTCGACAGCAGTCACAAAATTGACCAATAGGAAAAATGTCAAGTCAGACTCTGGCCAATCAGAGGAAAGCGTGAGCGAGGCCACGCAAACAGTTGACAGACGGTTCTTTCTGCCTATCAACACAAATGTTTTTATTGTAGTGGGATTTGAGCAGTGCTGCTACTGTATCGGTTCAGTTGTGTTTAACCCAAAGCAGGATCTGCAGGATTAAGACTTTTTTTTAATTCTTTGTTTATTAAAGTTCTCTCGAATATAATAACCAAAAAACACCAGCATTAATGTAGGATACAAAAAAGAGAGTTGGGTTAATAATATTCAAATATTTATTACACACACTTTATAAATATCGTCACACTGTTAAACAATCGCCTAAATAATTTTTTTGTCAAAATGGGGTTTTTTGCCTAAATCATCTCCTCATGACGCCAGCCACCTATGGTAAAATCGCCTACATCCTCAGTTGATCAGATCATGTGACGTGTGTGTGACTTAAGAGGATTTATTATGCCTAAGTCAAAATAAAATGTGACTTAGGCAATTTTTTGAACATGCCTTTGTGACTTAAGCAAGACATGGTAACACTTTATTTTGAAGGTGTCTACATAAGAGTAGATGGGATGTGTCATGAACATTAATGACACTTTGAAGTAACATTAATGCTCATGATACTTGTCGTGTCATGTGTCTGTTTTTTGTGTTTCCTGCAAAACTTGAAAAAATGAGTTAGGCGATTATTTCAACAGGGTGACGATATTAGAAAATAAAAAACTTTTTTTTTTTCACTTAACAGCAATGAAATAAAAGTGATTCATTTATCTGTAATGTTTCATAGCGTTAAACTAAAAGCATAAAGCTTAAAAGGTTTCTCTCATTTCCTCTCATTTACATTTTCTGCATAAACTACAAGGGATTCAATATTCATTGTGGACTATATTTAACATATATATCTATAACACAAGACACACTGATAAACTTCATCTTCCTTTTTACCGCACTACACATACTCAGTTTTCTTTTGCTTACAGGGGCTCCATACTTTGGAATTCTCATATTCATGTAGTTAAACTATCTTCATCCCTCAATAATTTTAAAGTTAAGACCAAAAGCTTACCTGTTAAATCAAGACTCATAATAGTTTCTTTACCAGTATAGTTGTCATTGGATCATTATCTCTTATACATGTCCATACACTCATACACTGAAATACAATTATTTTGCCTTCACACCCATGTTTTTATTTCTGACTTTTTTGTGTGTGTGCTATAAAATGGCACTTGTATTGCTTTCTTTTTTGTTGTTATTTATTGTTGCTTTCTCACATTGTTGTTGTTGATTTATTTTAGAATTTTTGTATATTTCTTGGGGAGGTGCTTTTTACAAGCCCATATAGGTTTTTTTGTTGTTGTTTGTTTTGTTTTTTACCTCTCCCGCACTTACTATTCTTGTTTCATTTCTGGTTTTTGTAATTGTCCTTTCTTATGGTGCAAATACATAAATACAAATAAAAAAATAATACAAATACAAACATGCAGGAATACTACCTTTTTTCAGTGAATATGATACAGAGGAGTTCCATCTCTATCTATCTCAGTAAAACACGGCTTCTGGCCAGTAGAGTTTGAAGGCTACAGAAGCAGTTAAATTTAGTGCGGGTGACACCACTCCATGTCTACGTGTTTTAAAGCCTCATTAGTATAGTAGTTATAGTTTGTCTATTAATCAAAAGTGCACTGTCTGCTGACATTGAATCCACAAATATGGCCTCTCATACAACCCATGGTTCTTTCTTGCCATCATATTGAAACAGAAAGTGTAATATGTAGGCTGGCAGACTTGTAAAATCAGCCTTTTTTATTCACCCCGTTGCATATTCTGCTGAAGATATTTCATGTAATTCCTAATTTAAGGTTCTCGTTTCACAGATTTTATCTGGCAAAAGTTTATTGTGTTTAGCACCACATTGCCTCTGATTTCAAGGCTAATCAAGTTTCTTGGGAAAAGTAAAGAACTACATTTAAAATAATTATAACTACTACTTCATTTTTTTCTGCCCTTTCAGTATATTAGCTTTGTGAAATATATCCAACACTCTTTGACAATGTTATTTTGTTGAGTACCTGCAAAGAATGGTATTCCATTCATACAAGAGTGAGGCTTTTTGGTGTATGCCTTGTTATGACATCCCACTTTATTTCTTAGCAAGATTCGCCCTCGTTAGCATTCAAGTGTGAGGACTGGCCAGGTATCCATGCTCTCATGAGGTACTGGTACCTGATATGTTCAAGTCCTATCCCCTTACTAATTGACTATCTAGATATAGCCAGAAAAAATACAGTGCAATTCCTAATCAGGCTTCCTGTCTTAAATAAGAATAAATATACTTTGCTGCCATGCTCAAACAAACCATAAATATTGAAAAGTTCTATATGCGAGTAGGAATTGCTAGTGCTAATGCTAGCATGGCAAGATGCTCACAGTGACAATGCTAACATTTTTATGTTAAGCTAGTTTAATTACCATGTTCAGCATCTTAGTTTAACACGTTAGCATGCTAACATTTGCTAATACCTACATAAGCAAGCCGAGGGTGATGGTAATGCCCTGAGTGTTGGACAATGAGGATTCTGAACTTATCAAAGCTAGTGATAATCATAGAGTCGCAAAAACATCTCAACATAATTTCAATGCAATTGTTGTTTAGACCTTTAACTCCAAACCAAAAATGTCAACCTCATGGTGGTGCTACAAAAAAAGTTGAGGGATCACTCAAGTCATTACCATTTACCCTCTACAGACCAAAAATGTACAAAAATTCACAATAGTCCATCTGGTAGATGTTGAGATATTTTACAGGATAAGCGAAACCTTTGATCTGCTGATGGAGCAATGAGGATGTTAATAGGATTCATCCTCTGGGGACCATGAATGCATCTGCAAATTTTCAGAGCTACCCATGTCATAGTTGTAGAGATATTTCAGTTTGGATTAAAGTGATGGATCAGCCTACTGATCACCATTGGCAAAGGAAATCTTGCAAATTTTCAACTAAATTTGTGTCATTGCAGCATGGATAGCATACCCAGATGGTGTTTTGCTTCCCTCCATGTTGCTCCCTCCCGCTCATTTTCTGGAAGGTTCAATGGCAGTGCATTTTGGGTGATACATGGATTTTTGGGCAGGGTAACATAGAGGAAAGCCAAACATGTTCATCTACTCACACTGCAATGACACAAAGCTGGCAAAGTGTCACAAGTTTCACTTGTCACTTGAAATGTGTTTGCAACATGGAAGTGAGCTTTTTGAAGCTATTTTTGAGCCATTCCTACAAACAACTTCCCCTCTGCATCAATAGTTACTGTGAATTTTTAGCTGCTTCTCTCAGTTGTACGCCTTAAATGCTCAACTTATCACAAAG
This sequence comes from Centropristis striata, assembly GCF_030273125.1. Taxonomy (NCBI): domain Eukaryota; kingdom Metazoa; phylum Chordata; class Actinopteri; order Perciformes; family Serranidae; genus Centropristis; species Centropristis striata. The sequence goes on from NC_081532.1 coordinate 16,891,271, forward strand.
TAGTTAAAAAAGTGGTTTGAATCTAAAAGTAGCTGAAAACTGTTAATCTGACCTGGGGGCCAAAAGGAAAGAACACAAGAGGGCATTTGATTTTCTGTTCTATTCAAAAACAAACTAATGTCAAAGCCCCAGAAACAGTTACAAGGTTACAACTTCAACTTCTGTTTTATCTCTAAGAATTGTCGGAACTCTAGGGTACTATTTAATGTAAGAGGCTGTTGTCATGCCCTCTTCTAGTCACAACAACAAAGCCTCCCCCATGAACACGTAGGAGTCGTTTTACTGAAAAGGTGCCAAACATCAGGCTCAAAGCTTTTCCCTGCCAATCAAGTCTTCCCCTCAAGACCAACCTATTTTGGCAGAGGCTTTAAAAGAAGCAATATCTCACATGAATTCTTTAACCTGTCTTGTGAATGTTATTTCAACTACATTCCTGAAGGAGGTCCTTGTTACAGTCGCTACAGATATTCTATTAGTAATTAATAGCTCCTTCACTTTTGGCTCATTCCCCTCCTGTTTTAAATATGCAACGGTTCAAGGCCCTCTAGAGGACACCTAATTATAAATTTCTAGCTTGAGGCAATTATAGACAGACTACGATCTTCAAGCTGCCTTTTTTCATCCAGTGGTTTAGAGAAAGCAGTTTCCACATAGATATAATTTATGGATAACCACATCTCAGAGGAACTGAAGGTTGTGAGGGACGTCACAGTTCATGAAATGCCTCAGTTAAAGTTATTTCCATCAATGTCTTTATAATGTTATTTAATGCAATTCAGATACATCTTGAACCGGATCTGATATATGGTGTGCTCTCAGGGTTAATTTAAGCCCAATGCAGCTTTCATTGCATACTTGGTCTCAGCAGGACATCTACCTCCTTCGTGACTCACAAAACTTTGCCAGTTCTTATCATTTTTCAAGTACTTTACATCAAGACATCATGTACTGAATGTCTAAAATCTTGCAGTAAATATGCCTACATTAAGTTTGGCACACTCAGTTCCATTAACCTTGTCAAGGACCGTCTTAGTTGTCGGTCAGCCAAAATTGAGCTTGCCAGTAGAAATCAGAGAGAGATATTTGACTAATAATTCCATCAGCGGTGCTGTAAAAGTTGGTGGAGATTCCTAAGAGGGTCCAGCCAGACAAGGGAATATATATTACGTGTCCGTCCCTCAAGGCCTCACTCAAATTGAGCATATTGAATAAAAAGGAAATAAAGTCCTTCTCCTACAAAATGTTACCAAGAGACATGTACCAGTCAGGAGGAGACTCAAAATGACCATAGAAAACATAAAACAACTACAAAGAGACACAAAAAGCCCAAAACAACTACAAGTAGGACTTTTCGATGAGAACCGGTGCCCAATTGTGAACGGTTCTTTGGTTTTCCACTGCCAAAGAACTGATTCCGGCCAGTGAAGCTGGTTCAACAGCGGCAAGAACTCTGTGCTGCTCTTGAACCGTGAACCACTTATGTCAGGGGCTGTGGGCGGGGTTATCGGACCAACAAGACCAACTCGGTGCCGTTGAGAGAGACCAACTATGTGTATCATTCATTTATTTGATTTGTTTAACTGCAATGTGACGTAATGACTGGTTCGCAAGTTGACCCAACTGCAAACACACTCTAGCACCAGCTCCGAACCGGCCTTGAACCTGCTTTGGTTGAAAATTGGTAAAATGAAAATGGCTGCAAAGAGGTCACAGACTCACAACAATTATGAAAAAACATACAAAGAGACACAAAAGGACTAGAGGGACAACAAAAAAACTCAAGGAAACTCAAAGCAACTACAAATTGACTCAAAAATAACCACAGAGACTAAAAACACTACAGACAAGGCAAGGCAACTACAAAGGCAACTACAAAGAGACTCAAAATGACGACAAAAAGGGGCAAAACAACCTCATACAAAAAAAGAACTAAAAAAAGACCAAACAACTACAACCTAGAGACACAAACTGACCACAAAAAGACACAAAATCAGAGAGATGCATAATGACTACCAATAGCCACAAAACAAAAAGAGGCTGCACAACTTGAAAGTCTGTGTGCTGTGCATGTCCGTGCTGTCTCATAATCGACCCATGAGTACAGCCACACAGCTGCTAGCAAAGCTGCACCCTGTTACTCTCTTGATTTCAGCTCTAAAGCAAATGAACATTTGTGTAAATTGAAAACAGTCTCAAATATGTCATATTAAATGTGTTACTCTATTATCGCTCCATCTGCAGTAGTAGACAAAATTTCACTGTTAATCCTTTATGGTACGCTTTATGCCAGTTAGGAAAAAAAGTTTGAGTGTTTTTTTGTTGTCTTAAAATAGACTAAATAAACATATTCTGAAGAAATGTTATATATTATTCTTTTGAAGTTCTTTGGGTTTGTTGTCCACAGGCAACATTGTACCATTACGGTAAAAAAGATAGTTTTTTAAATTCATTTTAACATAATTTACTCAATAAATATGTGTACAAGATTCAGTAGCTTCAACAGGGTACAATACATAACATTTTACATTTAAAAACATTATAAAAGGAACTTTTTTAAACTGGTTTCTTGTCTGAATGCTGCCTGGCAACATTGTACCATTGAACCAACGACCCATTGAAATGATTGTCTTTAATAGTCTAAGTGTATGAAACTATCAAAAATGAAGGTTTACTCACTTGTTAGTAGGAATATATATATATTTTCAGATGGAAAACGGCCAGGAAAATACGTTTTGAGTGATTTCTTTGTGGCGCAAAATGGCAAAGCTGTTTCCTTTGGAAAAGTCTGCAAAAAAGGGTTTAAATATGGCCTCCTGGAGGTCATGTGACAAATGAAAGCATTGCTAGTGGTTCCCTATACTCTTCCCTCTTTTTTTATAGTATTGCATCTCCCAAAAACATGCATTTTAGAAATTTGACAGGCCAAAAATGTGTATGTTGCCTGAGGGCAACACCGTACCATAGAGGATTAACAATAGAAAACATAATCAATAAAGTAAAAGAGCTGGAAGCAAAGTGATTAAATGTATTAAAGACAACATTTCTGTCATTTTAGGCATTTCTGATTAACATGGTTGGACTTTCTATCGAAGAGGAGCAAGAGCTCATAACATTATCAATTCAACATATTACAATGTCAAAACAATTTGCATTTTAAGCAATACTCATGGAATATAAATGAGATTGCTTGACTTTAAGACCACCACTAAAGATGGATAATCCTCATTGCAAATAGCAGTGTTGTTACCGTGGGCGGGAAGGGAAAAAAAATCAAATGCAAATCCATTTTACGCACAGCTGGGTAAATGCATTTAATGATGACAGTCTCTGTCAGCTCCACACACGTCTGCTATTACAGAAGGGATTGTGATAAGATTTCACGTCATGATTACTCAAAAGCTTTCTGTAAAGTCACTTGATCTGCACCATTCACATTCAGCTCACAAGCTCATTAATTGAATTTCTTTCTAAAAAGGCAATTCTCAAGTTCAAAAGGTTCTGAAGGTATTTTGTAACACAGGCAGTGACGAAACTAATAACTCATGTTTTAATAAATACCATTTTAAATTAAATTGCAAATGTCCTGGTGGACACCCCAGCCAATTTTAACACCATAAATTAATACAGACCCTCCATTAACAGAAGGCATGGAACACATGAATAATTCATCTTGCAGATAATTATTTAAAGCTTCTAAAAACATGCTTACAGTTGGTCAAGGCAATATATTTAATTCCAGTGGCTCATAACAGCAGAAACAATCAGTCTTTGAAATCATGACTTGAATAGATCAAGACATAAAAGGAAGGCAAATTTTTCGGTAACGCTTTATAATAAGGTCCTTAATAACCATTAATTAACAAGTAATAAGGCATTGTTCTCGCTTTAGATCTGGTAGTTGCAAAAAGCATAGTTAACTTATAGTTAACTTATAATAGATGAGCAATAAAGTATATTTTAATATCAATAAGCAAACAAAATAAGATTAATAAAGGCATGGCAAAGACATAATGGGTGTTTGTAATGCCATTATTAACACTTATATAAGCTTATAAACACACAATAATGTTAATAAGCATCTTGTAAGGACTTACAAGGGCCTTATTACTTGTTAATTAATGGTTATTACAAGGACCTTAATATAAAGCTTTACCCATTTTTCTTTTCATTTCAGCAAAACAGAAATTATAGAATACACACATGCTTGCATTGATGTAACAATAAAACAAATCAGTACAAATACAACATCTGTTTCCATTAATACATAAAGTGCAGGTGAAGAATGGAGTCAGAAGCTCATGAGCACGTCTCGTTCTTGCATGCTGGTGTAAAACGGCTTCCCGAACACGAACGAGTGCAGTCCCGCCCTCAGCTTCTCAGCGAAGGCCATCACGATGTTCAGGTCTCCCTCCACCATCAGATCCAGGTCCGTCTTTAGGTTGCGCAACGATCGAAACGGCTTCTTCCCTTTTTGCCTGAGAAGAAAGGAGAAGAGGCTTTATAGTCTAACGGTTAACAACCTGCAATGCTCGTGGGGTCAGAGGATTTGCATTAGCATCTAGTCGGGCTGCAGCTGTGTACAGGAATGCCATGCCACCATGAATTATGTATGCTGCTACAGGATGGCAACTGAGCATAAACAATCTTGTCAAAGCATCTGTAAAATAGTATGCCCTTAGACCTCAGGCTGTTAGCGGCGCCATAAACAAGATCGCTTTTATCCCTTCGCAGGAGCACACATATTATGGTTCGGCTTTTGTAGTTAGTGTTTTCTCTGGAGTGACATATGTGCGGACATTTGAATTCAGAATCACAGCTCTTAAGATTTCATTCATTGTAGATAAAAAACAATCAAATTAATCAATGAATGTTATGTTTTGCAGTATCATGGTAACATTTATTGTGCTATTTAGCAAGGAAATAAATTAATATCTCTATTATACTTTAATGTAGTTTTATTTATTTTTTCAATCATCAAGCATATTGCAATTTTAAGAAATCCAAAATAATTAAAAGCATGGTAAAATGTCTTTTCTGATGTCCAACCTTGATTCCAGCAAAGCTGGGATGCTATTTATAAAATAAAAAGGCAACTATTATTGGATACTGAATCCAAATATGGGTCATTCCTATGGTATTTGCTCACCTGGCACATACATCAAAAACATTTCTGGATTTATTTCCGTGTGTATGCGGCTAACTGAATATGCGTAGGCCCAGAGACTGTACATTGTGGTGACGTCACAGATCATAACATTTTAAACTTTTTGGGGCTTAATGCAGTTTTGCAAATGAAAAACCTCCATGGATTAAACATAAATGGATAGAAAGAGTCATATGTTTTATCAGTTTGTGGTGGTAGTGTGTTGTTTTATGCTGCAGTCTGCTGGGGAGGCAGCATCAGACACAGAGATGAAGGCGGTTGGACAGACTGGTCTAAAGAGCTGGTTCTGTGGTTGGAGCCAGGTTGGACACACTGGAGGAGGTGGTGGAGAGATGACCTGTCAAGATGTTCGAGGCCATCTTGAAATACCCAGATCATCCGCTACACAAAACCTTTATGGACCAAAAAAAAAAACAGCAGTGGACGGCTCCTTTCTCGGAGAGATTCAAAAGATCCTTCGCTCCTACAGCCATCAGGCTTCCCCTCGGGGATAAATAAAGTCATTTTGAATTTGAGAAAATGACTGAAAGTCAGAGTGGCAGCGCTTTATGCTGCTTTATAATACATCCACGGTCATAGATGTTACCAGCAGAGGCCCGGCAAGCCCGAACATTAAAATGGCGGTGGCAGCATCAACAACAACGTCTTGATGAAATGACCGTTGCACCGATTCATTATTAAAGAGCAACAGCCAATGACGAGGCTCCAACTTGAACCAATGTCATTGCTCACTTCACCCAATGGTGTGACTTCATCACTCATGCAGTGACTCAGCTACAGACTTTGGCGTTCAGACTGCTGGCTCCGGCCCCCGTCGGGTCCGGCCAAAAATATTCATTAGTGCAGCTTTAACATTTTAAATATAGTGCCAGAAAATTAATGTGCTCCAAACACCAAGGAACAAAAACCTAATGCAGCCATGCTGTGATTAATTTAGGTACATAAGCAATTTGTTTGCACGCTTGCTTGTTTGCATTTACTGATGCAACAATTCCAACACTTTTAGTAACCCCAGTGTAATATGTAAAGCTGCGTCATCTACTTTGTACTTTGCAAAGTGATTGAAAATGGTCTCGAAACAGATATAAATTAAGAAATGTATTAAGACAATAACCAACCAGAAATAAGAAAGTTCCAGAATGAAGAATTACAAATACTCCTGGCTGCTGTCATACTTGCTGCACAACAGAAGCATTTGCTCAAGTGTCCTAAAATGTCTTTCATAAACAAGAGAGAAGCCAAATCATGTCGAAGTAGAAAAACAAACAGGGAGTGACTGCTGTCCTGAAGGAGTGGGAAGGTCAGTCCACTGCTGGGGAGCACAGAAGGAGATGAGTCAGGCCCAGATGGAGCGATGACCAGGTCACAACAGGGACGAACGATGTGGAAAATATTCGAGGAAAAGCTGAAGACAGTGTCTCAGATGAATTGTTGGGGCTTAAGAAGGTGCTTTGAGAGACGAGCCAGAAGGTGGTTACTGTAACCCTGATGGGACTAGAGCGTGACCAGAAATACAATTACTTGTAGTTCTTTTACTAGCAAGTGAACAAGGTCCCCAGAGGGGAGGGTAATAACATGGATTTAGGAGAGTGTAAAGCTACACTACTGGTTTCTAACTTGTTTTATCATTTACTGTTCTGCCTTCGTGAGAGACGCATTAATGCAAAGTCTGGTGTGAGACCATCAAAAGCCACCAGGTCACCTTGCAACATGTCTCGTTTCTGTGCCTCAGGAGGGGGCAGAGAAGTGAAGAATTTCTTGTCAGTGATCAAATGGTGATCATAAAAACATCATTTAGGGCTTTGATGATGATGAGGGTCTCTCAGATGTTGAGCCATGGTGACTGGGTAGGCCGTGGCATGTGCTTAGCATCATTCTTCTGCTCGGCACATTATTCACCAAACACGTGCCATGCAGATGGGGAGGCTGTCATTCTGGGATGATGCTGAGGATTTATCATCCTGCGTAGCCGCCTCTTCCCAGTTTCTTCCCAACACCAATCACCATCATAAACCAGCCCCGAGAGCCTGATTTACCATCAAACAGGCTGTGTTCGGTTCATAACATTTAAGAGAGATTTTGGAACTAAGGCTGTATCTAAAATCGTTTTGATTATGGATTAACAGTTTATATTCTACAAAATGATCTAGATCTAAATCTAGAAAATATTGAAAACTTCCCATCGTAAGTTTCAGGAGTTCAAAGTAACATCTCGGAACTGCTTGATTCATCTTTCCAACAGCCCAAAACACAAAGATAGTACATTTAGAATCATATAATCCAATAGCTAATAACATCTGATGCATGATATTGGATTTTTTTTTCTGATATCCGATATGCTGTTATTTTACAACTAATTTGAATGATAGATTTTTTTTCCTCCCACAAGTAATTACAGAGATCATTAAGTCTCTTGTAGTGGAATTAACATACAATATAATTGTGCATACTCTTATCGTGTTATGCAATATTCATTCTTTGGGAAAAATAAGAAAAATACTTAGTACTTAAAACTAGATATTTATTTATGAGCAGCAGCCTATTTTTTTATTATATCGACAAATATCGGCATGTTGGCCAATGTCCAATAGTTCATTTTAAAGACAGTATCTGCAACTACCGATAATGTGCATCCCTAAAATTACAAGCCTAATTCCCTCCTCGCACCAGTATGTAACCAGGCGGCAACCTCCGGGTCTTAGCAGGGAGGCAAACCAGGAAGTGCCTTCAGGTCGCTAACAAGGCACGCCGTCATCAGGAGAGAAGCAGAACAATGTGTATCCACGGCACTGTGTCAATAAAGTTATATATAATGTTACATAGATATAAAAAAGGACGTTTAGCGGTTTGGTCTCATAAATTTGACCCTTTCACTGTATTTTCACTTAATGTTTATTTGAATGTTTTGTTTATTAAAAATGTCGTGTTCAGTGTTTGGTTGGACTAACAGACACTCCAAGGAGTCGCTGTTGAACTTTCTGAGGTAAGTAACATACATTTAGTTTTAGTTTTTTCCTAGCCAAAACTAACATCCAAGTTAATGCTCCAGTTAATGCTAACATGAATTAGCAGCGGCTTCTCTCAGTCAGGTTGCCGGTGTAGAGAGGCGTGTAGTCAGTGTCATCAGTTCCCTCTCGCTCCTCCACAGCCCAAATATGGTCTGCTCCCCGTATCAGAAACAAGATGGCGACTAGTGTAACGCTGAACTCGATGCCTCAAACAGGGTGTCCACAAACCAATGGATGACGTCACTGTCACTACGTGCATTATTTATACAGTCTATGTATGTAACCCACGATTTATGCTTGATACCAAAATTTCTTTCCGCCATCAATTATGGCTGAAATAACCTGTTGTGGAAGTCCCAGATATGTTGGAAACCGACCGAAGACACTGTTGTGTCTGGGTTCATAACATCAGCCTGAGGCACACACAGCTCAGAGAATTTTTCTGATTTCAGATTAACGTTACTGTAGCAAAACACAGCTGGCATCATGAAATGTAACATTTGCATATTGAAACATATATCAAACTAAAAAAAACTACTGAGCCCATTCTGCCCATACTTTACAACATAAATAGGAGTTACATGTATATATATACTATGTTTGCCAATATATTGATATATGAATATTTTACTCCTGAATATCAGTATCGGCCTCAAATATCCAATATCAGTCTGCACGACTTTCAGCACTAATTTACATCCATTTGTGTCTTTGCATTGAATTTGTATGTCGCTGCGCTGTGCAAAAAACTTTTTTAAATTAAAGTTCTGCAATGAAGCGCATGCCCTCAGCTTTTCTCTGTGTTAACTTTTTGTGCACTTCAACACATACATTAACATGATGTGTCACTTTGTTTTGAAGGGCAAAAGTAGAAACCCGAATCATTCAAATGCCTCCACTTGTTTCATTAGACAGCAAAGTGCCAACCTCACCTCTGGTTGTGTGCGATGTTTAACAATAAGATCAAGCATGTGATAACTTTTGGCTGTGAGAACATAGCTGCTATTCTGGTGTTGCAGAGAAACAGGGGGAGATCATGAATATATATTGCCTGTTGCTATTAGGTCACTACAAAAAATATGTAATCTTCTACAGCTTTCCAGCCTCAGAGAAGGGATTGATTGTTGTTGCCAGCTCAGCAACACTGAAATACACTGATACTATGCAGAATAGAAAGGTGTTAGATCAATTACATTCTGGATAGTTTATGCTATTGGATCCCTGGCTGACATAAGATGTCTTAAAACTTGCCATTAAAAATTAATAAGGTAAAATTCTTCCTTTTAGGGTAGGGTGCCTCATCAGTGGAACAATCTAATCTTTCAGAATGTCTTTTTAATTATTGCCACTCACTATCCCCTGTAAAGCAGCGCAGTCACTATGGTAAACCTACAGTATTATCGGACTCAAGTTTCCTAGTTATATCAGTCAAGCCAACTGCAGTAGTGTTTGCATCACAGTCATACTTGTTGAGAGCCGGGTGAAGGATGACTCATCTGATCATGATTTTTTTTTCTACTGCTCAGCAGAATGGTGCATGTGTTCTTTGCACTACTTCTATTGCAAAAAGTAGCCTGCATGGTCCCCTGACTCGATATTCAACTCTTTCATCTCCAAAACACTGTTTTTTGATTCAGATCTCGGAGGGTTGCATGCTGAACCCCACACCCATGTGTTCCTCACCTGCAGCCCTGCTGTACATCCACCTAGTGGTGTTTGAGATTGGTTTCAGCTCAGGATTAACAGATTTTTCTTTCTTTCTTTCTTAACAGGAACCTTTTTTAGTTCCCTTTCGTTCTGTGTTTGGTCATTTGTCCCTCTGGGTTTGCCGTACTTCACCTTGGCATGGGAGGATATGAAAATTTGGTGTGATGATTATCATGGCCAAAATAATTGCTATTCACAATATTGTCTAGATAATCATCAAAATATCCTTAAAGCTCTAATAACAGAACAGATTTTCTTTAAAATAAACTATAGTAAACTGTAGTTTTTCTGCAGGAGGCCACAGCAGTTCCTGTGTGAACAGTCAGGCATGAGATAGGAAGAGGGGGACCTCTTCGCACAGGCAGTTCAAAATATATCAAGAAAAAAATCAATATAGGACTATACATTAGCGTACTAGATGGCTTTTTCAAGTGACTTTTCACAATCTTAATGATTATCCAGAAAATAGAAATCCACCATCAACTAACTCTGTGTTATTGAGTGTTTTTATCATTTTATACAGTCTATGCATGATACGCAGTTAAAATCATATATCCTCCAATCCCTACCTACCCTGGTACAACAGATCACTGGGGAAAACATTACCAGTTTTTGAAAAAATAAAATAAAAACAAGAAACTACCACCACTGTACCATTATAAAAAAACATAACCTGATGACATTTGACAGTATTCTCTGGTTTGCTGACATGTGCTTGATGTACAAATTGATTCATGACCTTGCACCACCACCACTCAACCAATGTGTCATTCTGCAGGGACAATGTAGGGGTATCCAGGGCCTCAGTGAGAGGTGATTGATTCCACCAAATTTAAGAAGACCTCTTTTGTGCAATCAGTATTCTCATTCCAAGCAATAGGAAAGTGGAACTCAATCCCACTCCATATTAGAGACTGCGGAAGTCTTAACAGTTTTAAAAAGTGAATGGCTGAAGGATAATTATGCCATGCCATCATTGATCCTTGTATATAGAACATTAACTGTATTTACGTATTTTTGTATACTATCTATATTATGTTTACTTTGCAATGATGCTGATGCTGTTGTTGTCTTGTTTCTGAAATTGTCTGTAATGTATAGTATGTGTTTATTGTCCGTTTTAACTTCCTGCCCAGGGATCACAGATGCAAATTAGCTATTCAGCTAACTCTGGTAAAGAACCTGTTCTGTACCTGGTCCCTGTCAACTAAACCAATAAATAGGCTGCCACGACTATTTTGGTTCCTAACTCAGGAGAGTGTGTGACATCAGGCCACAGACGACAGGGCTGTTTAGGCTGTTGCCCGTGGTGATGTCACTATCGGAGCAAGGTCAGTGGCTGCAGTGCAAGTTAATGCAAAAGCAATGGCACACAGCAAACAGCGAAAAAACTGCTATAGTATTTAGACTTTTGGATTTTTTCTTTTCTGTGGAGCTGAGTGTGTGAGTATTAGTGGTCAGTTGCCAAACAATAATCCCTTGTGTTATTTTGGATTAAAGTCTTATTGGTGACAGCTCTTACGTTTCGTCCTCGATGTACTTGAGCAGCGTGAGGGCCTTCCTGTGGAGCAGCAGCAGGAACTGGGCCAGATAGGTGCTCCGCAGGGACAGGCCCGGCTTCAGCATGAACACCTGGGTACGACACAGGATGTCAATTAGTAGTCCAGGCTACGGCTCTGCTGGAGAAGGCTGGAGTAATACACTCCCCCTCCTCTGTGCTAACCTTGAGAGGGAAACATATTGCTGTTGTCGTGAGAGAAACTTGTAACAACAACAATGGGAGCACTCTCATAGGAGCGGATGATGGGTTGTGACCATTGGGAATAAATTCTATTGCTTTGTATCTATGGGCTCTAGAGACTGTATCAGTGAGGTGGGAGTACATCATTCAAGCAGGTCGGGTCTCTATTCAATAGCACTGTAACACACATAAAATATGAAAATGTTTCCGGCATTTTCTTTATAATATTACACTGCAGTAATAAAAAAAAGGCTAGTCATAGATAGCTATACAGGGCCAAAGCAATGCTCACATTCAGATTTTACATTCTTGACTTAGCAGTGCTTAACCCTTTAATGTGTCATCTGGTTGGATCATCGCTCAGAGCCGACAAGTGCAATCATGTATTATTGTATATTATTAAAGTACTAATTGAAGCAGAAAGCCTTGTGATTTCTTTCTGAACATTTAGGAACCTAATTTTAATGCAACGTCTTGTAACAGAAATGCAAACAAACGTATCTAAGCTAATTTCCAATGATGGAATTTAAAAAATTTGATTTGCTTATCTTGAAATAATGGATGTTGCAACACTAAGTCATTATTTTTGAGATACTATGAGACATTTTCTCAATATGACTTACTAATCTATAAACAATGACTTAGTATGTCCTCATAAGAAGCTTTCTCATTATAATGACTTAGTAACACATATGTCATAAGTCACATAATAATGAAACACCTTCCAGAAATTAGTTAGTATCTTATCTCTTAATAGTAATTTAGTATCTTCTAAAAAACATAATTTTGAGATACTATAAGTAAGTCGTAATATTAATAAAGTTTGTCTTGTTTTCTTGTTTTTTCTTTTTCCTGGTGGAAATCGACTTCCCTATTAAACACAGCAATATATCAATAGAAAAGGCAGGAAAAAAAATTACATTCCTACCAAGTTGTCCTCTGTAAATTAGGTTCACTATCATCACTTTAACCGATTGTTTTTTAACTTTAAAAGTAAACTCCAAAGACCTGACCACCTGAATATCAAGAATCAATTCAGAATCAACAGATTTTTTGGGCATGACATTTTCAGATAAAAAGGGGCTGTTTGTTTATGGGTTAAACATAACAATACATGGATCCGTAACAACAAAAGTGCCTCAGCTCTGCATGGAGGAACATTTTTATCCAAATGTAAATTCAGTTTCAATTCAATTCAAAGCTCCATCATTAGTTGTGTTCTTTGCTGGGTTTTTTTCGTTCACTTTTCTGACACTGTTATTGTTACCATTTCAGATAGAAACCATTAACATAGCTCTCACAGAACACAGCAGGTGTCCCAGAACAATATTGGAGAGTACATTTCAATAATATTCATATTCCTAACTAACATATTCCTATTGTGAGCTAAAAAAAATAAATAAAGAGATGACTCAGCCCTTCAAAACCTGCTATTTGAGTTAAATGTTAAATAGTGCTTTTATCCAAAGTGCTTTACAATCTCTATCTATTTTTGATGAGAATGAGAATGAGTGTTGTACATATATTCTTACCTCATCTATAAATGACTTCACCAAAGTGTCTTTATGCATGACATCTTGAAATATATTCCTAAGAAAAAAAAGGCATTGTGGTTATATTACATTTTTTTAAAAACAAAGAAGTGCAAATGAAACAGTGTAGAAGTGTAAGAACAGATAGTGTGTGTGTTTGGCTTACAGGTCGGGTGTGAAGGTTTCGTCGGTGTGAATGACCGTGTCGGGGGGTATGTCCTCCTCGCTGTCCGTCTTCCAGAGAGCGCTCAGCTCAGACCGCATGTAGCGCCGCTGGTTGTACGTGTGCTCGTGGCACGGCGGCATCTGCTTCACCGTGTTGATGTCGACGTCGATGTGCGTGGTCGGGTACGGGGAGTAGAGCACCTGGCGGAAGGGCAGGACGAAGCTGCCTGTGGAGTCCTGGGGGGGGGGGGGGGGGGGGGGAGCACATATTGAATATCTGTCAACACTGAGGAAAACTTACATCATGCTCTTATTTACAGTCATGGAAAAAAAAATATTAGACCACCCTTTTTCTTCAATTTCTTGATTTTATCTTCATTTTTATTGCCTGGTACAACTGGTCAATGATAATCAACAAAATCATCATCAAGAAAACCATGTTAAATGTCTATATATCAGCCCTTAAATTAAACTCTTATGAGCTATTTTTGTTGTTATCATTATATTTGTCCAAACAAAAATGTACCTTTAGTTGTACCAGGCATTAAACTGAACAATAAAGTGAAGAAAAAAAGGGTGGACTAATACTTTCTTCCATGACTGTATGTTTATATTATTCTGCTAAGTGTGTATGAAATCTGTTCCCTGCTCCATATTGTGTCCTAATTTAAAGAGCGCTCCGCACAGACACGATATTTCTATAAGAAGAAACAGGAAGCTCCTGAAACTGAAATGACTTACTAGAACTTCTGACCTGCATAATATAATACATAAACAAAGAATGAAAATCAGAGCACCTCTGTGGAAACATCCTGTCATGTATGTGCAATGATGCCGTGATAAATAATTCCACTCCTTCGCAAGCAAGAAACTTCCAATTTCCTTTCTTGTTGTGTCTCCCTGGGCTAGTTTCTCTTGTTGCCCACTGCATTTTATGTGGAAATCTATAAGAAGCTCCTGCAGGAGCTCCACAACACAACTGATGTGCACCATACTAACTCTTTATGACGGAGCTAACAAATACCACCAGGCTATTGCTACCCCATAGCTGCTCTTATTCTCTTGTTGACATAAAGAGCTTCCTGCCTGTGTAACGCTGAGCCCTCCTGTCTCACAAAAGAGCAAAAAAAACCCCACATGGCATAGGGCTGGGCGATATATTGATACAAAAGACACATCGATATATTCTTAAAAATGTGATATGGAATAAGACCATATCGCATTTATCGATATAGCTCAATTTTTTATCCTTTCCTTATGTATAAATGCTGCTCTTACAAGGGTTTGTCATATTTAGTTATTTTGTAATGTTAGTTATTCTATTCTCATATAAATATATTTATTTCAGAAATGATTGGCCTATTTTATAGGCTTTTTTTATTTAAGATATTTTTTTTATTTAAATGTGCACTTTATGGAGCTTTGATTTTTTTTTTTTAAATGGAGGTACTCCTGTTGTTATACAGTATTTATGTTCACTTAAACGGTTTCAATAAAAACTACTTTGACTTTGACTGAACATTTGCTCTCACTTTGCAATAAAAAAAATCGAGATATATATCGTGTATTGATATTGAGCCATAATATATCGGGATATGAGTTGTAATGTTGAAAAATGTGACTAGAATGCATTAAGATACACATCTAAACACTTGCAACGCATGTAGATATTGCAGCATGTCTTAATTTACATATTGCAGTTGGATGATTAAAAATAGAAAAGCATATGACGACCACGCAGAAAAGCTACTTGCATTTGAAACAGATCTGAATCTTCATTCAACTAAATAAATTAGGTCAGAACAATAGATTGGGCAACATCAAACAAGCAGGCAGAACAGAACAAAATCCAGGCTCTAATTCAAATCACACTGTGCTGTGTAATGAGAGGGAACTGGTGGCTACCTTGAGCAGACCCTGAACAAACAGGCCTGTGTCGTATTTAAAAGAAGAGTCAGCCTTGCAGAGGCGAGAGCACTTCCTCTCAGCTGGGGTGAGGAAGAGGCAGAGAGTTCGCACAATCTGTGAAGAAAATCAAAAATAGTCAGAGCTCATCACTGTGACAGAAGATATGAGGGTTTGATTGTTGCATAGGGCTGGGCGACATATCAATATAAAATATATATTGGTATATTTTTAAATGTGATATGGAATTAGACCATATTGCATGTATCGATATAGTTAAAAAACACTTTCTTTCTTTATTTATAAATGCTGCCCTTACTAGGGTTTGTCATATTTTGTTCTTTCTATGATTTGAAAAAAGGTACTCCTGTTGTTATACAGTATTTATGCTCACTTAAATAAACGGTTTCAATAAGACTACCTGTTACATGTTATATTTGGCTTTGACTTCGACTGAACATTTGCTCTCACTTTGCAATAAAAATATTGTGACATATATAACGTATATCGATATCCAGCATAAATATATCGGGATATGACTTTTGGTCCATATCGCCCAGCCCTATTGTTACATGGTGTATTTAAATTATTTCAAGAGAAGGAAAACATGTTTGGGCATATTTTGAAACTAAATAGCTTAAATCATTGCTGAAAATAATTGGCCTCTTGTTTATATGTTGATTTTCCTGGTTGTTAGCTTTGCATGTGGTGGATTTCTGCACACTGTCAGCACAAAATGTATTCAAGGGGCAACATTTCAGCACAAAATTCACTAAAGAAGCCACATTTTGGTGATAGACCTTAATCTAACATTAGGCTTGAGGCCAGTTGTTAGATGCAAATAAAAGTCTTGATTTAATTGGTGCTCAGTTCAGGCCTCAAGTCAATATAACTACAAATTAAGGCTGTGTAGCACTTTGATATTCATTGGGCAAACTGTTAGTGGCTGTTTTCTGCTGTTAAACAAACAGCGTATGGTGTGCAATATCAGTTTTTTTCCTCGGTAAGCAGGTCCAACTTTCTCCCTTTAATTTCTCTATATGCCCATGTAGGGAACCTTCTCATATAAATTCCATCTTTTTGGAAATGGCTGCAGCACTAACTGAGCTGCCAAACTCAATCAGACAATCAAAATACATTCTCAAGCAGTAACAGAGATTGAAAAAGTGCATGAGGGGGCTCATTAAATTCAAAAGAACAGCACAAAGCACTTCAAAACATTTTAAATTATGTAGATGCATTACAAATTTCTCTGTGAGCAGCCACTAATACGGTACATTTACCTTATTTACTTTCTCTGGGTTGCTTCCAACGACTATTGAACAGCCGCAAGTCTGCAGATGAGAGCTGATGGCCCTGAACCGCACAGACAAAGACATGCAAATTAAAGCCGGTTAGCTTCATTAGCATTGCTCTATTCATTAATGACAGCTTTTAGGAAAAAAAATATTGCGATGGAGGAACTGGGCCCAAAAAACAGACATGAGGCTTTACAAGGAGGGGGAATTAAGATGGTAACTGGCTATAGGCCAGTGGAGAGTTACTGCCTAGTAATCATTCAATTGACCTTTTTACTCATGTAGTTTGGTTCATAATGTGGCCTTTGAAAACATATTCTGCGGTATTAAATAGTCCCTTAAGTCAGGGATTCCTAACTTCTGCTGTTTCCAGTGGGTTTGTGGAAAGATTGCAGAGAAGCTCAATCCAAATGCAAATGAGAAATTATCATTTGATAAACAACTTTAATAAATAAGTGGTAAACTTAAGGAAATGATTAAACAGTTCAAATGATTAGCTAAAAGTAATGAATTACCAGTGTAATTGTGAGCTAAATTTAATGGTAAATGGATAGAATTGTAATGAATAAATGGTTAATGAATAAATGGTTAAAATAACCAAAAGTAATGGATAGACAGTTAATAAAGTTAGCTAAATGTAATGGATAACAGTTGAAAAAGATAAAAAGTAACTGATAAATGGTTAAATAGCTAAAAATAATAAACGTTAAAACAGTTATATAAAAGAAATGGTTATAAAAATTAGATAAAAGTTATGAACATTTTTGAAAAACAGTTGTTTGCTCAAATTAAAATGTATAAATGGTTAAAAAGTTATGGTTGAATTAGTTAAACATTACGATAGTTTGCTCAAAGTAACAGTTAAAATGGGTAAAATACAGTAGTTTGCTCAATTTAAAACAGTTCAAATGGTTAGCTAAAAGTAATGAATAAGCATTAAAATAGTAAGCTAAAAGTGATGAATAAACTGAATGAATAAATTACTTTTAGCCAATTTATTTAACCATACCTTTAATCTCACTTAAAATAGTGAGATTAAAGGTATGGTTAAATAAGTTGGCTAAAAGTAATGGAAAAACAGTTTGAAAAAGTGAGATAAAAGTAATGAATGAGTTAGCTAAAAGTACTGGATTAACCATTAAATAGTTAGCTAAAAGTGATGAATAAATGTCAAGATAGTTAGCTCAAAGTAATGTAAAATGGTTCAAATACAATTGCTTGCTAACAGTAAAATGGTTCTAGTTGTTAGCTAAAAGTAATAAATAAACTGCTTCAAGTAGTAGTAGTAGTAGTAGTAGTAGTAGTAGTAGTAATGAGATTGCTGACAAAAAACAACCTGAATGTTGACAGTTCTTTTGTATGGAAACATATACAATTCTATACAATGATTATTGTTACATATGTGAAGCATACGTTAGGAAGTGATGAAGTATGTGAGTTCATCGGACATCATAATTGTTGGGAACCACTGCCTTAAGCAATAATTTGTAGGTCACAAAAAATAACAATTTGCCTGATAAGTTTTAAACTTATCTTTACATCACCTCAAACATACAACTAGTCTGTTAATTTCCAATAAAAATCAGCATTTCAGCTATAAATATACTAAAGGTTCAAGTAAATAAGTTCAAGTGTGCCGATGATTTGTCATCACCACAGGATGCTGAGCTAATCCTGTTCAACTTTGAGCAATTGGGAGCTTCATTGCCGAAATGGACTTTCCGGACTCTCGACACTAACAGCAGCGATTTAGCTTTCGTCCTTTCTCTGGAGGAAACTTGGGCTAAGTGGAGGGCTATAACTCATCATTGGAAGGTTGATGGGTGTTAAATGGGGATTGTTCATCATCTGTCTCCATTTGCCTGTACGGGAGAGTGCTTACTTGTGGAGGAAATCCTCGTGGCAGCTGTCCCCGATGTCATCATCATTTAGCACGGTGTCTTTTATCTACTCAGCGGGAGCGAAACAAATTAGTCATTTTTAAAATTGGTCTCAACAAAGGCAAAAGTGCTGATGGGCACATTTTCAGGCACTGCATTGAAAATAAGATGCAGAAGCCACCATCGTGTAACAATGTAAGAAACAGCAAGAAAGATTGCAGGGAGCTTCTTTGTGTTGCTTTTTTTGTCACATTTGCATATTAGAGGGGAACAAATGTGTTGAATCTCACTGGGTGGTAATCTTGGCAGAGAACCTGGATAATTTAAACCTCTTGGAAATAAAAACTATATGAACAGCAGAGTAATTAAACAACTGAAATGTACTAAAGTTAGAGAAAGTTTTTGTTTTTTTCAAAAGCCATGACGTGTTCAGTAAAGATATCAGTCACTGAACCCATGATGCTTCGAAGATAAGCTATAAACTCTGCCATTAACCAAATGTTAAAAATGTGATCAATCATTAAAGTTTCTACTTCTTTTGTTGGTCATTGTTCCGTTTGAAGTGTGAGAGGTAATATGTGTGCATGTCTGTGCTGCTCACATCTATATCTTCTGGCACACAGTGAGTCTTCATAGACGCCAACAGCTCCATGATGGGGATAATCTCCAGGCTCAGCACTGATATGATGTTGTAGCCCTGAAGGTGAAGCAAAGTGGATACGTTTAACTCAAGCACTGCACAAATACTAAAGAGGAGACTGATGACATTCAATTTTGGGCCAGCAGCTAATACAAAGTGTACCTTTCTAAGATCTTTCTAAAATCAGAAAACTTGATTTGTGTGAACATTAAATATATGCACGCTAGGGCAGCACAATTACGGCCAAAATGATAATCACGATTATTTTTGATCAATATTGTAATCATGATTATGAATCACGATTATTCATCATGTTAGGGAAAAAAATCTGTATTTTTATTGAACTACTTTTAGACAAACAATAGGAACGGTTTTTAGTGTGTGCACAGAGTGTCTGGTGCTTGTTGTAAACAAACAGAGATCGCTAAGTGAACACCTCCTGCAGCAACAGCACATACACACTGTACTGCTACAGAGCTAACTGTTAGCCTATTAGCAATTTGCAGACTGGACGCTAAGGGCTTAACATCCCCTCCGGCTCTGCAGCTGGGAAAGACTGCTGCAGGAGGAGTATGCCGCTTTGACTCGTTCTTACTCTTCTTAACGAGCCGCCGGCCTCCCCAGCTCGCTAATAAGAGTAAGGAGTCTCCAATAACACCAGAAAAAGTCGCTGGATTCGTCGCCAGTTGCTTTTTTGAAAAATAGTCGCTAAGAGGGTCTGAAAAGTCGCTAAATATAGCAACAAAGTTAAATTGTTGTGGCTTTGAGTACTACGTCACACTCTGCTTAGCGTTCTATCTAGTCAGCAACCAGGCTTTTTTCAGGGGAGAAAAACGGCCCTGCTCTTTGACAGGGCCGAAAAAAGTCCTGTCAATAGACAGCTCAGAACTATGCGTTCGCCCCCTGGTGGTTGGTGGATGGTGGTTGGTGGTAGCCTCAGCCATAGACTGAGGCTACCAAAGATCACAACAGAGCGCCACAGGAGGTCTTTGCTGTGGCCATCAAACCATATAACTCCTCCCCTTTCTGCAGGGAGGAAAGCTAATATATCGGAATGAATAATATTAACATCATGTGCAATTCCATTTTCAACACCACATACTATATTATGGTCATTATCATGCGTAATATATCTGTATTTATTACATGCCATGTCATCTGCACTCTACCCACTTTACTCCTCTGACACTTTATATTTTATTTTATATTGTTAAATGTATAGTCATATTTATACTATATATTGTTACTGTTACCTATTTTGTTCATTGTTTTTCTTATATTATCTAATATTGTGGTTGTTTTTGTAATGTTTTTGTAACTTGGAGCATTCTGGAACAAGAACTTCCTTTGGGATTAATTAAGTTCTATCTTGTCTTATATTGTCTTTGTACTGTATGCGACTGAATGGAGGTCTAAAATGATTAAAAATCATTGCATTCTTATCCTATTATGTTTTTCACATTGTCCCAGGTTATTTTGGGAGGAATTGGGGTCGGATGATGATGTACAGAGAACCAAAAAGGCCAAACTGTAGGTGCATCAGGCAAAATAAAAAAACTACTAAAATATTTACTGTCAGGAGGAACAGTCCAATGAGAGACACACTGTTCAAAAGGGAAAAATAACAAGAAAGGGGATGTGATGAGCATAAGCAGAACATACAAGATTGATGAATAGGCATTCATCTTGCTGACATTAAACCCAGTAAACCCACATTTACAGCATCGTCTGCAGTGGTGATATAATGCTGTGGGTCACATTATTTAGTCTACCACAATTATTACCTACTTACGAGCTTTCTCTGTAGAACTTTCAGGCCTAATTAGCTATTTATTACTGTGTGTTAGGAGACTGCACCTTTATTATTCTGCCAATGTTGCTGCAATCCCAAATGAGTAAAACAGAGGTGATAGATTACTTCAAATCAGGAACTAAGGACAGATCAGGTTAAAAAGTAGGTTTACGGGTATAAAGGGTAATAATTTGCCTACTCTTGTGTCCAACACTGAGAAATCAAGGCTAGAATACCTTCTGCATCCAAATGCGTCCCTTGCGGATAACATGCTTTAGCCTCTCCACGCAGATGGTGTGCAGTGGCAGGTAGAAGGCCAGCTCGGTCTGAGGCAGGATAATGGACAAGGCACATGTGTTCTTGTCCCCCTTTAGCTCGCCGTCGAAGATGAGAGACACAATTATGACGCCCTTTTCTGCCAAGACAAAGAACTTCACATCCACAGCGCCACACTCAGCGCTCCGCAGAATCTCGCCATTGAGTGTATGATTGGCCAAAAATGTGACCTCTCCATCGCTGAGGAACATCAGTTGTTCTCCCTTTGGCGTCCAGATGTGGCGCACCCGCGGACCCAGGATGTTGTCCCAGTAGGCAAAGGTGGCAGCCAGCAGCGGGCATTCTCCCTCTACTGCGACCTCGGACTTTGCCACGGCGGGGGACTGGGGTGGACAGCCAGAGGACATTAGAGAGGTCTGGAAGTGTCACGGCCGTCCCAAGTGTCAAATTGAATGATAATAAACCTACAGCAGAAATACAAAAAACAACAGTAGTCAGTTTATGATAAAAAGTACAATATACTTTAATTCACAAATGTCTCTAAAGCAACCCATTTGATTTGTTACTTGTAATTGCATAATGATAAGACATGCCTGTTTCAGCTCACACAGCACAAGAAATCTAATAACCCCAATGCGTTAAGTGGAAACGAAAGTGATTTGCTTGGGATGTTGTTTAAGTCAGCTGATACTTCTTAGACCCAGGCAAAGGCAACTTCTCTTTTTATGACCATGTCGTATCTCATGTCTCACCAAACTCCTTTCATAAAAGGGGTCATTTCATACTTTATTAATTCTGGCTAAATATAAATATGTTAAAGACTTACCCAAAAGCCTATCTCAGTCTTTATGAACCTCTGTGTAATTCCGTATCAACACTGAATGTACTCATTCTTAATTTCAGTGAAATTTGTCTTTTTTACTTTTCACTAGATCTTTACCTTACCGGAAATCTTGAGGGATACGGTGTATCAAACAAAGCGTCTTAACGGTAAATAGGAAATATAACTGCTTACTTGATTGATTATACGCATGCCGAATTTACCAGTAACAGTGGTTTATTAATGGTTTGTAGACGACGTGTTGCAAGGCAACTCTGTACATCCGCAACAAGTCATGAAACTTTATATCAACAGCTTTTACAACCGAATTTGATGCAGAGCAGAATGACAGGCTTAGGACTCAAATCAGCGTACTGTAAACTCAAGTTACCATCTAGTGCGGTGCTAAACGGCTGAATTGCGTTCTCGGTAAACAGTAAAGAAGCACATAACTTTATTTTTTAAATGGCAATATTTTCCAGCAGGCTTGCTAAGGTTTTTAAAACCAGCTGAGCTTGCTAACTACCGTTAGCCGAAGAGCAGAGGAATGACATCGGCATGACTTACTTCTTCGCTCCCTGAGGTGATAAATCGCCACACTGCAGTGTTTCTAGAAGAAGATTTTCAGATATTGCTTGCAGATCATTATTACATTTTTTTCCTGTTATTGTAACACTTAAATTGTGATTAGCAAGCTGTGGTGTTGTTGTCTTCAACACACTTCCTACTACGTCAGTCCTACGTCACAACAACCGACAGGGACGCACAGCGTCCTCTAGCGAACGAGGCGTGGCAGTGGAGAGCGAGTCAATGATGTCATTTTTATTTTAGGTGAACACCTGCAGAAAATGTGTTATTTAGACTAATTTACATGGCTCCTGGTTAACTCTATGGAGTCTTGGGCTATTTTGTCCATTTTTGAATCCTTTTCATCCTGCCTGTATACACCACGTAAAAAAATGTAAATGCCATGTTGTTTTTTAGTCATTTTGTGTCTTTTTTGGTCATTTTGTGTCTTTTTTAGTCCTTTAGCCCAACATGAAATGTGAATTTTAATCTTTTTTTTTTAACTTTCAAAACACTATCATGCTCAATAAAGAATTTTAAATGTTGCAAATGTGAACAAAGGTTGCAAATATAACATATAAGAGGGTTACATCCAGTTCTATAATTTTATATAAAATATTTTTGACATTGTCTCCAGTTTTACTTGGTATATCATCATCAAACTGAAACTGGCCTCATTGAGTTTACAGCCAGAACCTTTAGAGGTAAATTTGCAGTAAGGCTCCACGCTGCTTTGTTTTTTACGTCTGGATGTGATGAAGAAGTCATGCTTTGGAGCTTTTGGAGACTCCAGAGGGTTAAACACTTTCTGTTTTCTTGTTCTTTCTATCGTCTGAGGGTACTCGGAGTCCACATTAATCACTTCAGTCCTGGACATTACTGTTTTTTCCCCCTCTCCCACCTTTTTAATCATACCACTGTAAATTATATTAACGGCTCTCCCATGAGTACCTGTCTGCAGACCTCCTCAGGGGAATTTAAAATGAATGTGCTATTTCCCTTAAGGTTAAATGTGATATTTTCACATCTACAGGAAGTTTAAACACCCTTAATCCTCCTTTACCTTCAGGAAAATTAGAAATTCCCCTCTTTCACACAACCGCAGAAGAAATTATATCTGGTGAGCCCCTTCCATCACAGAAGTGTGGTTGACTTTATAGGACCAAAAATACTTTCACATCTATTCTTCACACATATTTATCTAAACACTATACACACTTGAGCTTACACCTAATTCACAATAATATTCCTAATGGTCTCAGTAAGAGGCTAATGGGATGGCTGGCACTGTTGGCTCGAAATGGGTCCTCAGAGCAAATGCTCATGCAAGCAGTGAGCCCTAATTATGTAACACAATTACACAGAGAGTTGAAAATTGTCTACTCAGTTGTGCCACCACCGAAAATGCTTTTGGTGATCCATATGCTTAAATTCACTTTCTTGCCAGTAACCTTACGATGACAATTGTACTAAATCACTGCTCCTGGCCATGAAACAGCGTTTTTGCTCACTGAAAATAGGCATATTGGAAAACTTCTTCCAGGGTTAAAGTTTTCAGAAGCTCAGTTTTCAATGTTGAATGTTTGATGTAGACAGGAAAAAAAATTTTTTTGGGAACATCATCATTTTTTTGTCTGTAATTCAGGGATTACAAATGAGGAAACATTTCCATTTCCACCAAACAATGGTGGACATAGTGAAAACAGTGCTGGTTCCAACCTTTCAGGACTTGCATGTTCAGACATACATGTACATGTAGAGTTACACTTCCACCATAGTGAGGAACAGAAATACATATATACATACATACATACATACATACATACATAATTTAACGATACCATTCAATTGGTTTGGCATGCTCTTGACAGTGTTTCAACTGGGTTTTTGCATTTGCATTGGGGAATAATTCCTTTTTAAACAGTGCTTGTGGGGACAAGATTTTGTTTTGAGAAGAACATTTACTCTCCAGGACTATACAGTGGTGTAGTGGATAGCACTTTTGCCTCACAGCAAGAGGGTCGCCGGTTTGACTCCGGCCTGTGGCTCTTCTGTGTGAAGTTTGCATGTTCTCCCCGTGTCAGCGTGGGCTCCAAAAACATGCACTTTTAAATTGGTGACTCTAAATTGCCCGTAGGTGTGAATGAGAGTGTGAATGGTTGTCTGTCTCTATGTGTCACTATGTGTCCCTGCCTCTCGCCCAATTTCAGCTTGGATCGGCTCCACTCTCTTGTGACCAGAGTGCGTATAAGCGGTTAAGTATAATGAATGAATTAATTAATTTACTTGCCAGGGTCCTATGTTCCCCACCTCTGCATAAATGTTTTCAGTCTTTATGCAGAGCTAAGTTTACAAGCACCTGGTTGTGGCTTCATATTTAATGGTTTGTATCTTCTCATCCAACTCTCAGAAAGAAAGTTAATCATTTGAATCGCATTTAGTTGGTATTGGTGATGTTAAAAAACACAGTGAAGAAGTGACGGCTGACGTTCAGCTGAACCATATTTATAATTTATGATAACTTATTAATAATAATAATAATAATTAAGATTGAAGATTCTTTGACACATGCATATTCTTTTCTTATTTGGAAATCTTTGCCCAACATATTTTTTTTCCTTTGCTATTTAACCCTTTAACGGGCGAAGAACTATATTTGGTAACTTCAGTGGATATCAAACTGGGGTCCCCATGTCTCTCTGTTTGATCGTAGAACCACATGGATTTCTTCCAGCTAATATAATAATAATATTAACTTTATTGACCTTGACCTCCAATGTAAAAATGAAAAATTTAGAAAAAAAATCTGCAAGAAACAGTCGTACAAACAGAGTTATTCTTCAATGACTTGTACCAGGAGAACTTGACTATGACGGCATATTAGGGCATATTAAGTATGAATAAACATAAAAATACAAACCCGGGGGAGGGGGGTAAAAAGTGGATCTAGATTAAAGTGGCAAATTTCGCAGATTCAACACTTTAAATGTCATAAATATGAGCATTTGTAGATTTGCCACTTTAATCTTGTAAACTTTTTTCTCAAAATATTACCCCCCTCCCCTGGGTCCGTAAGTTTTTTTTTTTTACACATTCCCCAGTCCACATTCTGGCAGT
Source organism: Centropristis striata (assembly GCF_030273125.1). Lineage (NCBI taxonomy): Eukaryota > Metazoa > Chordata > Actinopteri > Perciformes > Serranidae > Centropristis > Centropristis striata. The sequence continues at coordinate 16,916,883 of NC_081532.1, forward strand.
ATGTATCCTCCAATATTCTCTAGGGTTGACATTTGGAATTTGCAAGTATTTCAATGAGTACCCTATTAAGGGTTAAGTGTTTGCTCTACTGCCCTTTCCTCTATGAACGAGCCCCATAAAGAACAAGACACTATAGAGCTAAGCATCAGCTAACTTGGACAATGTGTGGACGCTCAGCCGGCAAGTCAGCTGAAAAAAAGTTGGCTCCTGCTGAAATTTCCAAGGTCACTGACCGTCAACAGCCACTCCAAATTGTGTAGCTACCTCCTGGCCACCCTACTGATGTGATTGCACTCTGTGAACAGCACTGCAGCCTTTCTACTGCAAAAGAGGTGAGAGGCTTCCACTTCTCCGTGTGCCTCAGAGGTAATAGGGGGCATATTCCTAAAAAGAAACTACATTTGTAGAACCATTTCAAATATTATATTTAAAAAACATGTTTAAGGGATTACTGAGACCAACATTTTAATAGGGGAAAAATGATTACTGGTATGGCAGAGCTGGAATAAAAATAGACATTTCAAATCACATAATAATTATATTAATATTTAACATTATAATTCTAGAAATGAATACTGAGAAATTTTTAAAATAAAAGCTAAATACTACTCTGTGTTCTGTATCTGTCAATCTCTAACTATTTAAATAAGGAATAATACAAAATAAAATAAATAGCTACATACTAATTGAAAAGCTTAATAGTATTGTATGTTTGTTAAAAAGTCAAATTAAATAAAAAAAACAAAACGCTAAATTCTACTAAACGTTTAGTATCAGTCAATTACTGACCATTTGAATAAAGAATAAATAAAAATCATATAAATAGCTCAATAATACTGTATGTTTCGTATCAGTCAATCACTTACCACTTAAATAGAAAATAAATACATTTAAAAAAAAAAACGAACTCCATTTTAAATCACATGCAGCACTGCTTTATGCATGATGCATTCTATTAAAAATGCGGCAACGATAGATAATTATATGTCTGTGATAGGTAATTTACTCTGTGTGAATTGTCTCTTAATGGAAGGTGTTTTTTCTTCTTCTTCTATTATCTGTGCCCCGATGAAGACCCTTTGAGGTCAAAAGTGTAACGCTTTCAGTTTTTTAACCATAGTCGCACCAGATTAAAAGGGGTTTAATGTACCTCATTACTTTGCTTTACATAAAAGTGCCTAAAGATCTCTTCCTTTCCTGTTAATATTCTTTTCATCTTCAGAAGCACCTTGAAGTTGCTGGATTTCAATTCATAAGTAACTGATTGAGCGTTTGGCTTTTTGTATCTCTTTTGAATTCTCACAGATGCCATTTTAGAAAATAATTACCTCCATTGTTTTGGTCAAGGATAAGATTAGAATACATTTTATTTGGGTTATTTGTATATTATTGCTCCTTGCAGACCACCTGCTTTATGATGGTATGATGCTGTAACATCATAAAAAAAACTACAGTACATATTAAATTTACCTATTCAGGCACTTTGTGGCTGCAGACTACAGCAAAGATGCAATCAAACTCTTTAACCACCCACAGTCAGAACAGACCCGACCAATAACTAACTTACTGGCAGCGTTAGCACACTGTAATGGTGTTACTTTGTTCCTTGCAGGTTTTCTTGCACCAGAACCAAGGCTTGGGTAATCATGTATGTCGCCCACAATATCACTGTCTCTAAGTACCACTTTTGGAGGTCTGATACTTCCCACCTGCTTCAGTAGGTGCTAACCACAATGTTAAATTCACACGTTTGATTTTTTATCATTACACCAACTACGCAGATGCACAAAATAACTCTCTGCCTACACAATGTCTTTCTTGGAAATTAAGAGATATAGCAATTTCTAAAAGCAACTAAAAAGAGTTTACAAAATGGTTATGAAACAGTCTCAGTTTGAATACTGATGCCTCAAAATGACCAACAAAAGAAAACAGAACATCAGCAAGAAGATGAGCTATTTCTATATAGTTGTTATTATTAATGCCTGAAGCAATTTACGATATGAAGAGTAAAAGAGGCTGTGTTTACCTTTTCCAAGGCAAAGTTGTTTTAAAAAATGTTAAAATGTTAAAAAAGATGTATAAAAGCTTGTGTAAATTAAAAAAAAGATCATTCTCTCTGTACTGCACTTTCAAAATAAAAATAAAAAGGAATTGTGCACAAAAATTAGAAAGGTCATTGTCGTACAAAAATAACTGTTATTGTTGGTGAATCTCATTGTTTCAATCAATGTTTTTGTGTCTTCCAAATATACTGAAATTAGATTTGGTTTTAAATGCTTAAATATTATATTTGCTGTTTTTTTAATGTGCCCCTCTGATTAAACTGGCCCCAAAGTAAAATTGGTCTAGAATTGCCAATTCTCCTCACTACAGATTTTCCTTCTTCGTATCTTCTCATCTCTGCGCTTTTCCAAAATGTAAAACATTACTAGCAAATCAGTGGTTTTGAAAACTAATTCTGATATAATTACTTGTCCTAAAGCTGTCCATTAATCATAGTTTATTACTAATGTGTTCCTATACTTCTGTGTGTGGCATTATTGACCTCTTTCTGCACTCTCAGTACCTTTCCACATCATGTCTTAACTCCTGGATGTCCTCTTAGTCTGTAAAAATGCATTTTTACTATCTTATTTAACTTTTCAGCCTCTCTGATTTGTTAGAAATGCCCCCCTTTTCAATGCAATCTCTCTTCTCTTTGACAGTAAAAAGGCTTTATTTTAAATTTGCATGACTCCACTTTCATTCGAGCTCATCATTCAACTTGGCAAGCAGACTTTTTATGCAGTAGTACTGCTCTTTTCAGCTGCCATTTCTATCTGTGCCTCAATGAGTGGGAGCTAAATCTGTCTGTGTGGCCTATCTCACATTCACATTCTATTTTTTCCCATTCACAGTGAGATAAAAATTCACCAGTCATCTATATAAACTTCTGTAGCTATCTGGCGCTATATGATGCTTTAACTCACTAAACGAAACCTTCTGTTTCACACTTTCACACATAATGAACTGTATAGTTGTGAGTGTAAGTGTTAATGATTCTGAGAAGTACACATGACACAGCACTGACTGTACATGCGGCTGACCTATTACATGAACAGAGTGTGTGGGCTATTCAATTACTTAAAGATGGGAAAAACACTGCATTAGTCATCATTAACATGTATAGCAAATGGCTGTTCAGTCTTGGTCTGCCCAGACTGAAATAGCTTAACAACTGTTGGCTGGTACACCATGATATTTTGTTACAGTCTTCCATGGTCACCAGAAGAGTATGGTCCCTTTACTTTTCCTTTGGCGCCATTATCAGGTGGTTTCTGACCAAATACCCTCAAAACTAATGACATTCCCATCAACCTCAACCGTACACTGTGTTTGGTGCTAATTAGCTATTATTGGTATTTTAAGATGGTTAACAGGGCAAATGTTATATATCTGCTAAACAGCAGCATGTTAGCGTTGTTTTTATGCATGTTAGCATGCTAATGCTAGCATATAGTTGAAAGCACCACTGACTGGGCCTCACCTGAAATTTATTATTTTTTTAATTTACAAAAATTAGTAGTGGTTGTTTTGTATGTACCAGCAGCTTGTTAGGACCATGGATGTATAAAGTGAACTGGAGACAGGGTTGCTCTGTGCATTAAAGTACCAGGATCTCTTTAGCATTTTTGGGCCCTTGGAGCAAGCGCACAACAGACTTCTTCCAATCGAGCCAACGACTTAACGACCGGTTTGCATAATTTACCATGTGCATGTACTTGTAATGGATGCTGCAGGAGAGAGGAATAATGTTGTGGGAAAGACAAAAAGTGAGTAAAAACACCCTAAATATGTTTAGAACTGCAAGTGCACTGTCTCTGTCCCAATTCCAACCCTCTTCCTTTATCCAGCCTTAGGACCAGCTAAACTGAGCCAAAAGAGACACTGTAGACTTTTTGCATTTGCGATTTGCAGACTGGACGCTAAGGGGTTAACATCCCCGCCGGCTCTGACTGCAGCTGGGAGAGACTGGGCCGCTTGTCAGTGTGTTGGGAGGGGCCGCCGGCAGCCCTCACAGCTCGTTAAAAAGAGTAAGAACGAGTCTCCAATAACTCCAGAAAAAGTCGCTAGATTTGTCGCTAATCGCTTTTTTGAAAAATAATCGCTAGGGGGATCTGAAAAGTCGCTAAATATAGCGACAAAGTCGCTAAGTTGGCAACAATGGCTCCGCTAATTTGAATGGGAATAAAATTATTTGTACAGCCCTTCTAAACTTTCCACATGCTATTGGACCGAAAAAAAAATCATATTCCGATATTAAATTAGTCATTTCGCAGGGTTTTTGTTGTTTAAAAAAAATTATCAGACGATTTGCGGACATGTAAGCATGTATGGGAAAAAGTATTTATGGGCTGATACCCATAACGTGAAGGACCTGGAAATTGTAATTCCACCATTTGGCCACTATGTCAAACTAGCTTCAAAGCCTGACACGATCTTTTTCTAAACTTAACCAAGTAGTTGTTGTATCGTTTTTTTGCTTAAACCATAGCAAACACACCCATTCACAACTATATGTGTTTAAAAGAGCAACCATTAAGTTAAGCTATGGGGAGGTGTTGGTCTTTAATATAGGAGACATTCCTGTGGGTCGTATTTCTGGGTAGAAACAAATAACCCATGTGTTTGTATGGGTTGGAGGACTAGTTGGTTGGCTTCCCTCTGACTGGCAGCCTGCTTTCTAATTTTGAATTAGACACAAAGGCCTTGTGATAACACTAAATAGCATTGCAAGTTAATTTTCATTAATCATTACAAATTGAAATAACTTACTCCTCATCATTGTAAACTTAGCTTTAAGGTAAGAATGTTAATTTTCGAGCCTTGATGAACAAGTCACTTAACAGCATCTCGTTAAGTCATTTCCAATGGATCTGTAATGTGTTTGGCACAGTAAATTCCTCATGAATTGCTAATTTAATTTGGATTAAACAAGATTAAATTTGGATTTTTTTAAGTACAAAGAGCTATATTGAATGACTGAGCAGTGATCTGTGGTAAAAGCTTTGAGGTTATGAAGTCTCAGGCTGTGTCTGTGGCTCACTTCATTAGCGTCAGTGTTTTTGCTCAGGGAGACGTGATTGAGAGAAGTGACAGCACAGCATCGCTTTGCATCTGACATGAGACAGACAGACAGGCTCCTGTTTCCACCCAGGCCGGCAGCCTGATGCCCACCGCCAACATCCATTAGGATCGCTTTAACATCAGTCCTTTCCCCACTAACCTACATGGCCACGAGAAATGGGGCAAAACTGCCCTCAGAGCAGCCTCCGGGGCCTCCATGAATCCCAGCTTTCCTCATTCTGCCACCCCGCTCCAATGTCTTTGTGAAATAACCTCCTATCTTCTTTCACATCCCCTGTGTTAGATCTGCAAATATCACACATATTGGTAGTAAAGGAAGAGTACATGCTTTGTTGGGTGAAATGACATGTAAAATTAGACAACGCAAAACACTGACATGAATGCATGAAGAAGAACAAAAATGATAAAGATGAATCACATAAGTATGATCACAAAGTCTGTCACGCTCATGATCACGCTCAGCAAAGGCTGATCCTGCCAATTCCAATTACTTCTCAATTTTTAAAAAGGGCAAAGTATGGACAGGCTACTGGGCCATAATAAGCCCGATGCCTTTGTATGCTTTCAAAGCAGGCTCCAGGTTTGAAACAAGGCACAACAACAACAATCTGTGTTGCCATTCAAAAGAGGGAACTTCAAAGAAACTCATTTTCTCTTGCCCAGCTGCACTGTGGCTCACTGCCATGGGCCAATCATTATAATGAGTAGGAAAAAAAGCACTTTGAATAGACAGCTAAACAGACTATGACTGCAAGCTTCTGTATAGAATCTGTCTCAAATACGGTCTCAGAGTCTGATCATGAGATGTTAGGATGATCAAGAACGGTAGATTTAATGGAGGTTTATGTACTTGCTGTCTGAGAAGCAATACTGTTAGATCTCAATGGGTGTGCATTGGAATATCATGTACGTACACTATAAGGAGCAACTTGATCTAAAGACTCCCTTAGACTCCCTCGGTGAATGAAGTGTTAGGTATAAATGTATCTAATAATTTGAAATAACTTTATATTTACATATAAACATCGTATTTTTCCTAAAATAAACCTGAAATACTGAAAGAAGTTGAAGTGACAGTTTAAATGGAAGCCCTAAAAGAGGTTGACGATTCATCTTAAGTGTAAGAACTAAATTAAGTTGATGTGCCATTTTAATTGTAAGTCATGTTAAAGTATCAATTTAAATGAAAGGATTTTTTGGTTTGCTTAAAGGTGAAGACCTGAGATCTGAAAGGGTTTAAAGTAAGCACTGAACAGACTTGAAATTGCGTTTGGGGGGAAAGAGATTAAAGGAGTTTTAGGTGACATTCCAACCCTGAAAGTAGTTGAGCTGTCAGTTGAACTGTAGGCGGTAAATTGAGCTTCAGCTTTTAGTTGAAGTGGAGAGGAAATTAGTACCACTTTGAGTGACTAAATTAAAGGCGTTGGTGGAAGTCTCTACTGAAAGCAGTTGTGTAAATTGAAACAGTTGAACAGTTGAAGTTGAGGAAAACATAAGAGCCAAAGAAGGTTTTTGTTGTTTTTTGTTGGTGTAAAAAAACTTAAACCTTAGGGTAAAGTTTTCAGTTGTTATGTATGCATTGAAAGAAGTTTAAATTTCAATTATAGAGGACTAAATGGAGGCAGTTGAAATGCAATTTCAAGGGCAAGAAATTAAAGCAGTTGAAGTGTCAGAATACTAAATATATGCTCCTGTAAAAAAAAAAGTTAAAGCAGTTGAAGCGTCAGGTCTTTTTGAAGATGTTCAAAAACAAGAGCGATAATCAAAGTTTATATACTTGCTGTTTGAGTAACATCTAATGATTTAAATACTTGCACACTAGACCAAACATGCTAATAAGAAATTAACTTTATAATATAGCATACTGTATTGGAAGCTTCGGTGCAAAAGACATATTTTGTTTCCCCATGTTGTAAATTTCAAGCAAACCTTATAACTGTAACTTCAGTAATGATATCAATGTATTCATTGTTATATGTTTTTAACATTACCAACCTAGTGTTACTCCTTTTACAATGTTTTCCTAAAATCTGTCAGAACTCCAAAAACTTTGGCCCGGATCAATACAAATTACCTGAGGTGTTAGTAAAGATTTTAGGGAGCCAGCACCAGGAATGTCATTAGCAGAAAGGAATCAATAGCTCCTCCTCGAAATGGAGACTACCAGAATGTATTAAAAGCCTAAAACCATCCCAGACAGATTTTGATAGCAAAAGTCTACAGCCTTTATTCTGTACTGACTGAATGGTGTTCAATAGTTAAAACTTCGTGACACATTTCACCTTGAACAAGCCTTTATCAGGGTGATGCTATGACAACAGTGTACCTCTGATCTCTTTTGATTTTTAATGCATCACCTCAGGTTTGATCAAGTTCCACTTCAAATGCATTCTGAAAGTGAGTTTTCCTTAATGCCACACATACCTGCCTGTCTTTTATCTTAGCTGCTGTTTTCCATCTATAAAAGCAAGAAGCGTCTGTGTGTGTGTGTGTGTGTGTGTGTCTCTAGGGCATATCTCGCTGACCCTTAGTCAGACTGACCTTAGATTTCGTATGTGGCTTGCGAATGGCACGAAGGTGTGCATCCTTGATTTCGAAGATTTTTTAAATTCATTTTTCAAAATATCATTATTTACGTAGGATGTGTTGCGGCATTGCACTGTTTCCGATCGGATGTCTTTTAGGGGAGCTCTACCCCATTGTGTGATAGACCTACGCCTGGTCAGTAACACAATTCACTCTGGATTTCCACGCCTGACTCATCTCTTCTGTAAGTCTATGTAGCCTAACTATTTTTAAAGTTTTAAAGAGCGCTACAAGGTTCGGTTTTCAAATAATATTCGAATAGTTTTCAGCGAATATCAATGTTTAATGTGTATGTGCTGGATGGTGTGCGTACTTTATGAAAAGTAAGTATTTCATGGAGTTGCAGACGTTGTAGTGGTCTGCATGTAATGTGCAAATTCTGTTACTCGCGATTAGCATGCTAAGCGAAGATTTAGCTTTATTCACTTCTCATGTTGCATTACTGTGTAATTTCACGGATGACATTAATGTTGCTTAGCGTAATGCCCATAATCATTTGATATGAGATACTTACATGCAATATAGTATATCAGCAAATTGAGTTCATGTTAATGTACTTTTAGTGCAGCATACTGCGTAATGTGCTATCTCACGATTAGCATGCTAGCGAATACATACTTCCTACGGGCACTGCAATAGTGTCTTTTAATATGCGCTGTTGTTGCAAGAATCCATGCGTTTCTGGCTTCAAGGCACCAGTTATTGTCCAGTCCAGACCGAGTGGCTGTGTTTGTGTTGGGATTTCATGCCCCACATGTGCTCATCACGCTTTATTTGCTCTGCCGTAAGCTGTGAACCCTTTGAACACCTGCCTCTGCTCTACCATTTTGCTGTGTATATGAACTGTTTATACTGGTGTTTTCTGGTCACCCTCACATGTAAATACGCATTTGTATGCTGAGTTGACTATCTGTGGCTAACATTTGTTTACTCTTCCTCATTGGATGTGATAATGAATGATGAAAAGGCTATGCACACGCTCTTTGCAGCTGATTTCGAAGCTGCCTTTTCTGGCGCTGAATCCCACACTCAGTATCAACTCAAAGGTAGACTGGAAATGAATGAGCCTGCAAATTCATATTACCAAAAATCCCATGGGGTGTATCCTTTCTTTACAGCCTCTCAGCAACAGCTGCTACAGTAGCACAGCGTACTGTACCACACCGCCTTCCTTTCATGTGTCATTTAATATGTCTCACGGTGGCCCACGGAGCTCTACAACAAAGATCCTCTCTCTAAGTTTTCCCAGTCTGCCCGATGTCTCAGCTTGAGAATCTGTTTTAACTCACCTTGCCACATCCTTCTTGCAATATACCTCCTCTCCTAGCAGCCTGCTGTTTTCTAAGGTTGTTGCTTTGTCCCTCGCAGGTTTTCTTGGGTCAAGACCAAAGCTTCCACAATCCCTTTGAACTTGTTTTCCAATTCTCGATGTCTAAGTGCCAGTGGCACTCAGTGGGGCTGCTTTACTCAGACCTGAGCACTCTGACTCAGTATTCTGTTTTTTTATATAGATTCCTGTCGTTGTACACATTATCACTGTATACCCCTATATCTCACATATAGGTTTTAATCAACCCAAACCTGAGACATTGCATCCAATTCCACATATCGTGATTAAATCTGTGTGTAACCATTGTTCTGTTTTGTGTTAACTTTTTTACTAACCCCAACCACAGTCTTTCCCTAACATTAACCAAACGTTAAGTTGCCTTACATTAACTTTTACATTTGATGATAATACAGCCCGTGCTTTAAAACTTAAAATTAACTTTGGTTTCACACAGGAAATGTTTGACCCATCCAACCACCCTGTCTTCCTCTCTGCATGGACTGTTCTTCAAGGTGGATGGTTCAAACAAATCCTGTACTTCAACCCCGGAGGCCAAAGTTTGTGTCTCGTGTGAAACTGGGACACGAAAAGTTAACCAGTGTAACTGTGTCCGGCAGTTAAGCGCAGAAGTAGCTGTCCCAAACCTGTTCTTTCACTGTAACCTTGGTCTGGTTTTATTGCCTATATTAATCTGTTTCCTGTAAGCATGGAAGCCACTATGCATGGAAAGTGACACGCTGTTTCCAACACGTCCAAAACCGAAGCAAAGGGGTTTCTTGCGAGTCAGTGTAATAATGTATCAGTATCTGATTAGTTGGGATGAGAATGTTGAGCATCTACGTTCTTGTCTGGGACAGGCTTTGTTTTCATTTAAGTCCTTTTATAAGTCCTTTTATTCCCTTATTATCAGTCATACTATACATGACCGACTCATCAAGCAGACTCACTTGCATGAACAAATGTTTTCAGGGGTTCATTTATACCCTGTTGCTCTTATTACCATCAGACACTGTTAAGTGTCAACCCCGGTCTTTCTTCTGAAGATTCAAATTCCCTGAGACATCCTTCCCATAGTGCTAAGACATTAAGGAACTCCCAGTCGTTTCCAAACTGTGACAGTTTTTGGAAGGAAGCCAAGCAGACAGCCGTCTGGGTTTCCCGTGCGTCTTTTATCCCGGATCAAACAATCAAACAGACAACATGAAACACGCAGCACCGGCACTTCTTCTGCTTATTGCTTCCTTTTTGGGAAAGAGCTGAACAGGCTATAATGATTATTCAGGCTGGTTCTCTCTCCAGACGTGTTTGAAGTGACATCCTGCCGTCTGCAGGCTCAGTCCAACTCATCTCACAGCACCTGCTGAGACAGGGATGTATATATTTAGGAGCAGGTGATCCTTGTTACCCTGATACACTGCAGCTATTTTAGCTCACCATTTAATTTGGCAAGTAGGCAATTTTTTTTACACAGTCATCGTAGTTGTCATATTGTCCATAAATTCCCTGGCAGAGGGGACGTATATATTCTGCCCTGCAACCAGCTATGATGTGCTAACGATGATCAGAGTGTGTGCTGTTGGGTAATGAGCCAAAAGCTGTTTTTGCTGAAAGCTTCCTGCTATCTCAAAGCCACCTAACAGCACTGCATATATTTGATTTTAACTTCAGGTATTTCAGAGTTTAAAGTTAAAAAATTTATACTTTCATCAGCGGATATCTCATGGGTTTATCTCTTCTAGTTATGCCTTTCATTCTGTTGGTAATTGCATTTACCCCCTCAGGTACCCGTCGTTCTTTCTGCCTAATTAGCTCTCCTGACCCTCTAAGCATGGCAGTGAACTCTTCATCCAGTAAAGGCGCTGACTTCTGCCTCATCACTTTGACTGCTGGCTGACACACAACCAGTGCTAAACGATGGACGGGTGCTTCTTGGGCCGATACGTGCATTTAGAACTAGTTATTTGAGGCAATTTCTGGTATTATGCTTATTTTGTGGTTCATATTAGTATTTTGGGATTCTAATAAAAATGCTTTCATGTTCAAAAAAGTGGTAATTTTTCTCTCTATTCACCCTCTGTCTGAAACACTCCTTTTGAGTAATGCTTGCTTTAAGCCTTGGACCAGCCAGCAGAAGGAATGCATGTAATGCAGTATAACAGCACTTTATACCGTGAAAAATCATCAGTAAAAGCTTTTACACCAAATTATACAGAATTGAAAATGTTCCAGCAAGAATGTGATCTGAAGATGGAAAGAAATTAACAACATCCACAAACAAGATTAGAGGTTTCCTTGACATGGCAGTGGAATGATGGTAAGGGAGCCATTAAAACTTTTTAAATCGAAAACTCTTCAAATAAACATGCTCCGAAAATGGGGAGGAATGTTGCAACCAAGAAAACAGGTTTTCCTGATGTTAGCATGTCGCGACATGTAGCAGTGGAATTACTATAGCATCAATATCTGCCATTGAGAATCATCTTTTATTTTCCAATAAAAGTAAACAAAAAAACTAGCAGGAATGTGATATGAAATTGGGGAGAATTACCAACACTGGCAACCAAGCTTACATGATTCCCAGATGTTAGCGATTAGCTATGTGTAGCAGTGGAATGACTGTAACAACTACAGCAGCAACATCACTTTCTGCCATGAAAAAATCACCAATTAAGCTTTGAAATCAAAAGCAACCCAATCGAACAAGTCCCGGCAAGAAGGTGATGCCAAATTGGAGAGAACATCGTCAACCAAGATTACAGGATTCCTTGATGTTAGCAACGAGCTATGTAGCAGTGTATGCAATGCAAACATTGCAGTAGCAGATTCAGAACAGTTGGAAACCCCACAGCCATTACTTTTATATATTGAAACTTTTGCCACGTTTAATATGAACTGATCTGAAATTGAAACATTACACATTTGACAGAAAATAAGGAAAAGCATAATAGGTCCACTTTAAATTACTTTTAATTTCACTTAATAATTAATAAAAAGCAGTTCACACATTTGTGGTAGATGTGCCATGTAAAGTCCAAGCAGGCTGCATATCAGTCACATCTTCATGTTTAAACCAACATGTGATTGCTGTTAAACCAACTGCCACTGGCCAGCCCTCCAGATTGCACCAAATTAATTGGTGACTCACTGACAAGAACACTGGCATGAAAAGACGTCTGTGTCTTGTGAGAGCAAATTTCAGTTGAACAATGGGCCTATTTAAAGCTGACTGGGAGGCTTGTTGTAAGGAGAATTAATGTTTGAATTAATCAGCACCTAGCTTTGCTTTTCTTCCTCTGTGATGTAGTATCTGCAGGAGGAAACGGGGCAGGGAGTCATAACTCACAAATTAATCATTTATAATCATTCATCTCACTTGTTGGCTAACTGCAGTGCAACAGTAAAAAAATGAATTAACATGCACTGATAAGATACACTGATATGTAAATGACATGTTCCTCTCCATCCTTTATCCTTCAAAATAAAGTTATCGCTCTGGGGGTTTATAGGAGCAATACTGCAGTGCTGCTGAGTTTAAGGCAGCTCGAACACTTTGCTGCCTACAGGGTTAGTGTTCACGCGGGTGGCAATTGAAGCCCAGGGGACATCTCTAATATGACTGTAATTCTACATGGCCTCAGCACAAATCACACTGCATGCCTTCAGGCACCCAGCTGTAATTCTTTATACACATGTAACGCTCTACAGAGAGGGTGCCTTTATAAGCTCCTGGCCAAGGCTCATACAACTCAGAGGAAAAGTCTTTTAAATGACGTCACACTGAATCTTTTCGACCCCCAGAGGTTTGGACGACGTATCAATTCAATCCACACCCCAGGGGCTGACTACTGATGCAATGTGAAGTGCTTCTTTTCTGTTATTGCTCTCATCTTTCACACTGCACCTCTCGCTGACACTTGCCACAAGCTGCGTTTTAATGGGGCAGTTCCACGGAGATGAGATGAGTGGTGCTCGACTTTGACCGGAGCTGGGTTAAATGGGGAGCTGCTGGTGAGTGCGGTTTCACCATCACTGACAAATGAGAATAAAATTCAGTGCTCTACAGCATGAAAAATCTTTACATTTCCACAGAAGAAAAAAGCTGCACTGACTTCATGAAGTGTGTTTCCATTGGCCTGTGTGTTCGCCTTAAAAAACCTGAGTCAAAGAAATCAAAAATGAGTCAAAATATCTATTTGGAGAAGTTCAAACAATATGAGTAGATTGTACAAAATAAGTGGACGGCGCCCCTATCACCTCACCCACTGGTTTGGGGTCTACAGTGTGATTGCTCACGTTTGGCAGTTTGACTGTCTCCATCTTGTTTTTCTGGAGCTTAGAATTAACAATTTGGAAAAGAAGGTGGAGCTAGAGAAGTTAAACTGGTTACACTTTACCTGAGCCAGATACCGTTAGCATGGCAAATGTTAAGTTGGCAGCAAACTCTAAATTACCTGCTAAAACTAGCTAGCAAGCTTGGTTGACAATGGGCATCTCTGATTTACATTATATGCAGTATTATTTGGCTTATTTTTTGCTCATGAAAAACAGGCTCAGACAAAATGTACAAAGGCTGAAGAAGACATTTTAGGTGGCCAAAATGTTGCAGTTAACTTTAATGAACTAAAAGGGTCAAAGTTCTCAAACGAAAAACACGGACAACATCCAAAAACAAGTTGACAGCTATTTAATGTATACATTGCCATCACGAGGTAGCCCATCTCTAAATCCTAACCTGCTTTACTGTCTAGTTAACTCTAAATGAGACTGGAATTTACAAAATGAACATCATGCTATATTTAAGAATACCTGAAACTAGCAACAAGGACCATAGACTCATTCTGAAATGTATTTAATCAAGTGAGAAGTAGAGTCCTTTCCTCATAGACCTCTATACAATTGGACTTGTGTTTGTAGTCACTGGGATCACCCTCTGCTGGCCATTAGAAAGGTTTAGGGCACTTGTGCATTAGCTTCACTTAAAAGTCTGGAGGTTGTCCTTCGATGATGTACACGAAGCATGTGACTTATTTGTCACTCGATCTTTCTCTTACAATGACAGAAACATCCTTTATAAATGAAAAAAAAAACATAAATACCACATGTCTATCAGGTTTTCAATACTGTATTCAGTCTGAGGCTTGACTGGTGTATTTTTTTAATCATGTCATGTTGCTGTGCCCTCTTCTGCAATAGTGTTATGGCCCCCCGACTGGAAAATTACTGCCACCAGCTGTTCTTCTTGATCTGGCCAGCTCCTATATTTGCAAATTTACAGAAGTAGATGGAAACCCACATCAATTTGCGTTTCCTTTTGCAGATTTTAAAAAAGCATTTTAAATTGGCACTACTGTAGATTTGAATGGAAAACTGACTACGGATTAGCACTGTGATATCATTCTGATCACATGAGAAACTGTGGACATCCACCCCCACTACTTGCCATACCACACTGACTAAAATCATTGAGTGTATCAAACTCAGTCAGTGTATTTCATATTGCTTTTAACTTTTAATTTGTATGATGAATAATGTGTTATTTCTTCTTTCAAAAGTCATAAAAGCCTTGTGAATGTTTTCATCTACTTCATAAAACCATCAGATACTTGCTTCTTTCTGTTCCTCGCTGCTGCTGAGATATAATATCTGTGGTTGCTTCACATGAAGACACTTCCAACACTGTGAAAGATGCCAAGCTGCAACTTTCCAAGTTGTAAACACAAGCATAAATTTGGGGCTCCATCTGTTTTTTACACCATTAAGTGCATGATTACTTCTGGCCTGAATATGGGCCTTTTTCCCTGAGTGTTTCATAAGGTTTTTCTAGCTTGTAATTTTTTTCTTCTTATTTGATATGATAGGTCAATAACTGGAGGACTTAATCTCATGTAGTTTTTTATCAAGAATGATGAGAAGAGTGATTAATGTACCCGCGGTATCAGCAGTAATGTACTGTAAATGCAAACAAGGCTGTACTCATGTATTGATGGATGGTCTGAGGAGAATTAGTTGAAGTACGTGGCTACAGAGCAGCAGCTTTTATTGCAGCAGTACAACACCAGCACTATCAAAACCAACAGGCTATAACATTACGCTTTAACAGCTCCTTACCGAGGGCCTTCAGGGGCATGAACCTGCAGGCCAGCTCGATTAGCGACTGACCTTTCATTATCGTCTGTCCATCATCAGCCAGCCTCGGGGCACTGGGAATAGGCACTGCACCAAACTCCAATATTTTCTATGGATTCAGGTTACTGTGAAGCACGCATCAAAACAGCACAGATGTCTGGAGCAACCAGACAGTGAAATGATTGGTAACAGGAACAAGGCTGTGGAAGTTTAGAATAAGTTTGGTGTCTTATCGAGCCTGGCGGTAAATTAACTTTGAATTAAAATGCAAGATTTCTTCTGTACATTGTCAAACTGTACTGAAAGCACAGTTAACGTTCAGAAACACCCGTTTTTTAAGTTTCACACTTTGTTTGCTAATTTGATTTTTCAGGGAATCATTCAGGGAATCATAAAATGGAGTTAAAAAGTATATTTCAATGCGCACTGCATATTATACAGCAGGTTTCTATACTGTTCATCTTGGAAATGGAATGGCCCAAGACTGTGAAAGTCCTGATTATGCATTGAAGCCTCATCTGCCGCACAGCTGTTGTTTTACTGGGGATTTCCACCTGGCGCAGAACGGCCGTGGAATAACACGCGATGATCCTGAACGTACGGGATACCGCGAGATCTCGTGATAAACTGTGTGTATAAAGTAAACAACAACAACAAACAGCTTACTTTGCTTTTCCTATGTGGAAGATCTGTTTATCTGACCATCTATACTTATAAAAATAATGTGTTATGTCATAAATGACTGTATGCTGTTCCACTTAAAAAATCAGTGTCTTGTCGTCCATGTCTCTGACCCTCTTCAACCCTTTGATTGATTGCTTGCTGATCTGGTGCCCCCGGTCAAGAATTTTGAAAGGGGGCTGAAGTGTATTACGTTGATTCTGTGTCGGATTTCCTGTCTGGTGCAATCTGCACTGTTGAACTTGATGCTGTTTAGCCCGGTGGAAATCAGGCTTTACTGTTTTGATGCCACCATTATGCAACTGTTAATATAACATAACTGTATGTTGTTAATGACTGTTGTTTATGTTGTGAAACGAAGTTACTTGGTTAGGTTGAGGAAACAAAACTACCTGGTTAGGGTTAGGAAAATAAGTTATGTTATGTGATGAACCATGAAACAAAACCAAAAGTTACATTTGGCTAAAAGTCCTGTTGTTGTTTTTTGACCCACCCAAAAAAGGCTTCTTCGCCCTTTATTTTTCATCACCTCACTTGAAGAACATTTGCTCTGAGTGTTTTTTGATTCGGTCAAATATTGCTGTGGAGTGAAATGACACTCAAAAAGCAGAAAATGTGTTCTGATAAAATCCAAAATGGCTTAAGAAATTGGCACTTTATTCATGCCATTTGGTGATGCCAGGCTGTTCATGTCAGCTTGTGAGGTAGAAAGTACTGAGGTTGTTTATTTTTTTCCAAAGAAAGATGATCTTATGAGACAGGATGAACTTATAACCCCCACTGCTAAACCAACCAAAAGCTCAGTACAAATGTTTTCATTTCAATCAGTGGCAAACCAGTCAAAGAACCCACATTAAGATTGCTCGCCCACCTACAGAAACTTACTGTGACAAAGCTCCTCTGTCACAAACAAGGTAAACTCACACTGTTGCAGCACCCTGTGCACAGAGACTGGCTCACTTTGATTTGTACTCTTTGATGAGGCTGCAAGGTTGTGGCAGAAACTTTATGAAGATCCTTTATGATGTGTGAAATTATTAATTTAGGGGTGCAAGGCCCTGACCACCTTTACTTGAGAGCCACCAAAGACATTACTGTTTAAATTCCCCTAAAGTCCTGGAATCGTATATATTTACTGCAATAAATGATGGCTCAGGGTTTAATCACAGGCGTAAAGTTAAGCTAATATGGTGTTTCTTTGCCAGATTACTGAAAATCTTTTACATTCTAATATAAATTATATTGTTAACCGCTTGCATTAGCTCAAATCATTGAAAAACTGATTGAGAAATCCTTCATCAAAGAGAGATACGGTGTGCAGACAGTAATAGATGCATTACATTCCCTCTCCATTGTTTACAGCACTCTCTCTGTAAAAGGGAAACGGCAACGGCAATAATAAAAGCCTGTTTGAGAGACTTTGATCTTGTCTTCATGATGCCACAGCAGCAACTGGAATATTCCCTGTGAGCATTCATACACAAAAGGCACATGTTCTTTTAACCATTGGCACGATAGCATCAAGTGCTGTCTGAAAAAGACACTTTCTATTTGAGGTTGATGCCAAATTTGCATTTACTTTTATCTGATTGTCATGTGAGGCTGCGAAGAAGGTAGCTTTAAAACTCTTTATCAGTTAAGCACTTGGTCTGGGTGAAAATATACTGATATGACCGTACGCAGTGCTCCACCTTAACTAAGTGTCAGGTCATGTAATGTACGTTTCGCTTGCTTACAGGATATTTAGACTACATATATGCTGCAGCTCCAAGTGTCCTAATTCTTATGTTTTTCCATAATGTGTCCCAGTTTTGATGATTTCTGATCAGTATGAACAGTGAAAAGCTGTATGGAGTCACAGTTTTTAAATTCCCATCTGGACCACATGGCAGTGTGATGCACTTCAGTGCGTGCAACCTCTAGCAGCTTGTTATGAATACACTGTGAATGGGGTGTTTTATTCAGCCTTTATGAAAGCACAATGATTGGGGTTTCTAGTTCAAATTGGGACTTTTAACGGCTGTTTCTTGCTGTAGACAGTGCTAGTGCTAGCGATATTGCTAATGATATATGTGAACGACATCAACAAACTTGTTCAAATGAAAATCAACAGTCAAAGTATGTTATCACCAGCTCTGTTGCACAGTTTGTTTCTGAACAAAAGGCCTGTGTATCGAGTTTTGCTGTTCATGTTACCTCTGAGGAAAAAGCGACCCGGTTGTCTTTGCGGCAACAGTATGAACATTGATACCACTTGTCCCCCTTTTCGACCAACGTAAACATAGTTATTTTGCTGGGCTGATATTATACATTACATTGCATCCAAACAAGACTGGTACAACACATTTGTGCTGCTTGCCTTGATGGTATGGACGGCAAATACATTCTTATTAATACTGAACTTAAGATGTTGATGTTAGCCTTTGCTATAAGCTAACGCTAGCCCACTAACGCTAGCACGTATCGGGGTCAGCCCCTATGTTCTATGTTCTATGTTTGGAAAAAGGTCCTATGTTCCCCATTTTTCCTGAACGTTTTTCCTAAAAAGGGTCCTATGTTCCCCTGTAGCAATACATACCGGGGAACATAGGACCCTTTGTCTGAAAAAGGGTCCTATGTTCCCCGCAATCTATCAATCTTTATGGTAGACTCTCAGCATGGCCAGCAGGCCTACCGTCACAGGGCCTACCTTAGCTCAAGCAGCCCAAAACTTAAATTTGCACAGCAGCTACTTTCTGGTTACTTTGCAGTTCATTTTTTGGCTTTTTAAATAGGGTTAGGGTTAGGCCTATTTGCCATGGAATTTTGCAGTAATGGTGGAAAAAGTAACGGACCAGGGAACATGGGACCCTTTTTAGGAAAAGTGGGAAAAAAGGGTCCTATGTTCCCCAGTCTCATACAAAGAGGGGAACATAGACACGCTCAACACGTATCAATCACGTAGCAGTTAAACAAATCAAATCAAATCAATGATACATGTTTTAGTTGGTTTTGATTGTCATGATAATCCAGCCCCCAGCCTCTGATGTAAGTGGTGCTAACTTCAAGACCAGCAAACAGTTCGAGGAACTGGTCCAAGATTAGGCACCGGCTCCAAACCAGCTGTGGAACTGCCACGATCGAAAAAGGGGTATTGGTTGTCTGTTTTCACTTTAACATGCTGATGTTTAGCAGGCATACTATGTGTATCATGTCGACCATCTTAATTTAGCGTGTTAGCATGCTAACATTTGCAAAGTACAGCTGAGGCTGAAATTTAGATCCCAAAGTTGTTGTAGTACTCCGTTAAGGTAATATTTAAGGCTGTATCAGATTTCATTTAAAAATGTAATTTCCAACATCATGTTGCCAGAGAGAAAAGTCTGGGGTTCACAAAGTCATTTGGATTTAACATGTTGGGATTAATGTTTGTACAAACTTATTGGCTAAACATCCAAGCCAACACTGTCATCCCAAGAGTTGTGGTGTTAGCATGGCTGAAGGTCAGTTCAGAGCAGTAATTTGGCCTTGAAGGTCTACAGTGTGGACAGTTCCAAGGCATCAGCCAACAATGTCGAGGCACTATGTTTTTAATGTTGTGTCACTGTAAATTGGGTGCTGTACATTGCTCCTGATCTGAATGTGCATGTACATTACGTGTGTGAGCCAACAACTGAGATGTCAAAATAGCCTGCAAAAACGAAAGGATACAGTAATACACAATTCACATTACCATGATATACTGATCATATGAGTAAAAATGACATAAATGTTGAGTAGTTACAACAGAATGTTTACTATATGACATGATATAAATAGCAAAAAAAGCTGGAAAAAGTCATGACTGTAGATCAATACAATACTCAGTGACAGAGAAATACCATGGGTTATAGGAAAATTTTAAAATATTACAGGTGATATTATAATTTAGGGAAAAGGATTTAAAAGGAAATATGTTAACATCACTGTAAAGGCAGTAAACAAAATTTCAACTACTGGAACTTCAATTTTAGGGGTATGATTAAGATTTATTTCCTTTTGAAAATATACCCATAAATTTGTCATATGAAAACAATTATACAACCTTGAACATTTTTTATCACAACAGGATCACACAAGTTAACACCCACGTCCCTGCATTACAAAGAATTGCCCTTAATTGGTTTTACTGTTTTTTTTTTCTCTAAACATTTAAAACATTTTCAACAAAAAAACTAAACAATACAAGATTCCGCTACAGCTTTCCATCTATTAAATACCCACAACCCCTTGGTGCCCCCGGGAAGAATCCGGACGCGCTAGTTTGAAGTGGTGCGATCAAAGAAAAATGTGAGAGGGGGGAAATTTAACCCATAAATCTGTGAAGCTCAACTTTGTCTTGTCCCAAAGAGGGCACCGGCCAGTAAATCTTCACCATTGTGTCTGGCCACCGACTCTTTTATATCATATCAAGGGATTTGTCTGGCAGGAAAATCTGCCCGTGATTTATTATGTTATAAAATGGGTTTAACATGCTGTTTCTGTAGCTGGAAGCATTTCCAGAGTAATAACGGCACTGACCACTGCTATTTCTCAGGAAAAGTGTTGCTGGTAAGTGTGCTCTTTGGTAAAGACAAAGCTCAGACCTCACATTGTAACTACTGTATGCTTCCTTGAGTTTAGAAAAATCCCCATCTAATATTGGAGTCATTCCAAAGGGGGCAATGACCTTTTTCAAAATCTATGCAGCATTTCTGTTCAATATAATAATTGTGATTTTGCATACAAACATAGATAATCCTCTGTTTTACTCAACAGCAACAATACTGTTGTTACAATGACCGAACAAGAACAAAGGCCTGGAAAAATACTTTGGACCCCATCATTCATTTTAATTGTTCCGTCCAACGAGAAAGGCAATGCGTGCACATGCACAAAGAAACGCACAAATGCAACATGCGCACACTGATGCACTCACACATACACGCACGCGCGCACACATGAACACAACACACGCACCTTTCATACTGCAGCTAAGATGGGTATTAGACAATTTAGTCCCGACATGTTGCAGCGATGATAGCTCCAATGCCACGCGAAGATGTCCCCCGTCACTCCCAGCGGCTCCCTCCTTCACCTTGATGTCACGGTGAGTCGACAACATCATTACTCATCACATCACCACTGAAACACATGCCTAGTGCAGCACTATATCACTCCCATATTGATATGTTGGTTATAGTATTATATTCAATGTACTGTATGAGAACATTATGTCATATAAACACGTCCACAGTTTCATATATCACTTTTATATTCACATGCCCACTTTATCACGAGATCACCGTCATATCGACACCCACTATATTTGTACGTCACTTTCGTTTTTGTCACAAATCCACTGTGTCATAGAAAAAAACTTTTTTTTTTCTGATATGTGTGCACGTTGTTGATGACTTTGCCATCATATGCGTCAGTGTGCATTGTTTCTTAAATCATTTTCATGTTGACCCGTCGTGGGCCGCTTGTTTCTGCAACATCTGCTGACGCCCCGTTGGATTTGCGAGGGACGTACTCGATATCAAAGTTGCTCTTATGGCGTCCTTTCCCTCGGCTCCAGGCGAAAAGAAGCAGGAAGCAGAAGATAACCACACCTAGGAAGGACAGGCAGCCCATGGCTGTAGATATAATGATAGTTTTAATGTCTATAGGGACTGTCATGTTGTACAGTACAGTCCCATTCCCCCAAGTGCTGTTAGAGTCTGTCATATAGTTTGAGCTCCTGTTGCTATAGTGAAATCTGTCCCCAATGCCCAGGCTCTTCACAGCTAAAGAGGCCGACAGACTAGCATTGCCAGCAGGGTTACTGGCAATACACAAGTACACCCCGCTGTCGTGCAGCTCTGCTGCCTTGATCTCCAGGGTACCGTCTGGTTGGACTTCCACCCTGCCACTGCTCTTGGTCGTGATGTAGCGTCTGTGAGGTGTAATCCATACCACCGAGGGCCGAGGCGCTCCCTCTGCCGTGCAGCTCAGGCGGGCAGGCTGACCCTCATCAGCCATCAGCAGCTGGGTCGTGTTGGGTCCAATCCGTGGTTTGGTGCAGGTCATGTATCTAGAGACCAGAGGCTCCTTGAGGTCACGGAGAGGTTTCCCCAGGAGGTGCTCAGGGGCGCTGCACTCTGGCTGCACATCCAGAATCTGCAGAGAGGGGGGCTTATGGCTATTGAGCAGCCAAAGCAATCTGCAGTCGCACACTAATGGGTTTCCACCCAGACAGAGCCTCTGGAGGCTGTCTGGCGAGGCAAACACTCCGCTCTCCAGAGAGTCCAGGCGGTTCTGTGAAACATCCAGTAGTTGCAATGATTTGAGGCCCGCAAAGGCAAAGGGCTCGATCGAAATCAGCTGAGCCCCTTGGAGGTGAAGCTCCAGCAGGTGTGGGAGTTGGCCCAGCTCTCCCTGATGGATGTGCTGGATGCGGCAGTAGGACAAGTTGAGATGTGTGAGGTAGGGCAGGTTGCGCAGTGCTGCGCCGGGGAAGGCAGACAGGTTAGTGTTGGTTATGAACAACGTTGTGAGGTTGAGGCCGTGCAGTGAATAGGGAGGCAGTGTGTCCAGCCAGGGCCAGTAATCAATCTCTAGTCGGCGGAGACGTGATAACCTCTTAAAGGAGTAAGGCTTGAGAAAACTGATGCTCAAGTAGCACATGCGCAGTTCCACCAGGCTGTGCAGATGTGCCAAAGCATCAGTAGGAACCACGGTCAGATTGGAACGTTCTAGGGTCAGACTTTGGAGTCCAAGTAATCCTGTAAAGGCCCGCTGAGAGATGAAAACCAGTTCGTTGTCACCCACCTCTAGGGATGACAATCGCCGCAGATCTTGGAAGGCATGATCCAGGAGAACCACCAATCGGTTGTGGCTGAGGTCGATGCGGGTGAGGTTGGTCAGGCCTGACAGTACACCAACAGGCACCAGCTGGAGCAAGTTACTGCGAAAGTTGAGCGAGCGGAGAGCAAGTTGAGAACGAAATGCGTTGGGCTCAACCACACTGATGAGGTTGTCGCTGAGGTCCAGGTCCTCCAGCTGCTGGAATGAAGAGAAGTTGTCCGGTGTTATGATACGTAGCTTGTTCTTACTGAGGTCCAGGACGCGGGTCTCGATGGGGATGCCTTCAGGGATGGTGGGCAGTCGCTTGCGGTGGCAACTAACCGACTTGCTTTGGGCGGAGCACTCACATCGGGCGGGGCAGCTCAAAGCCGGGCTGACCAGGAGAAGCAGCAAGGCCCCGCCCAGGAAGAGGTGGCAGTGGTTCAGGGCTGGGTGTCGCATGTCTCTTTTACCCACGTTGCCCTCTGTCATGGCACAGCTTCTTGTCCATACAGAGCACCATCACGAACAAGCCCTGCAAGACACAATACGAACAAGAAATATGTTAGAAAACTCATCTCAGACTCTCTTCACCTCTTTGCCCCCTGCCTTTTTTTACATATCCAACCTTATGTCTCTTTAAACCGCCGTGTATTTTCCCACTTAATGAACTGTCCCTTTCTCTGGCAAGGTGGATATAATGGAATTAAACTCACAGCAGGGCGACAGAAATATCAGCAGCAGAAAAATGTGAACGCTCATCACTTTGTTAGCACAAAAGGTTGCAGGCTAACTGAGGATGTTTCATGAGGATGGAAGATGTTTCAGCCCGATGGCGAGAAATGACCCTCGTTAGAGTGCACTGAGGCTAAACGCCCATGTGGATTTGGCGGTGCTGTATGTGTCTGACTTTGTATATCACACAGCATAATGGTGTGTATGTGTGTGTGAGGGGGTGGGGTGGTGAATGGACTATGTGGCAAGTGTTCAAACTAAAATACAAACTATGCAGGGAATTAAATGTGAATCCACAGAGTTTACAGCAGCGTTTGCCAAGCGCACGGAACCCCAGTAGGATGACCAGCAACAAATAAATATAAGTAATCAACATAATGAGTCATCTCACTGGTTCTTTGTTTCAATTTATATTGAATGCACCCAGTTTCTATATTTATCACTAAGATGTGGTATTTAAATGTACATAATTAATGTGGACAGAATCTCTCTCTCTCTCTATATATATATATATATATGTGTGTGTGTGTGTGTGTGTGTGTGTGTGTACATCAGAGGTTATCCCTATGTATGTTTCTTTAAATAATGCAATGCATTCTATATATGTTTTACACATCTGCATACACACAAACACACACTCTTAGAGAAAGTGTTTGTAAATGTGAAATGTAAATGAAGTAAATGTGGATTCTGATTATTTTAAATAATACCTTTTGAGACCAAACAGATTTTAGAGGGGAAAAGTTTGCCAATATAATGAACTTTTGAGCTGCAGAGAGAAAACTGACCATTATTATGTGGTTTGTGCACAAATATGTATATATATATATATATATATATATATATATATATATATATATATATATATATATATATATATAAAATCTAATTGAACATTAAACATACAAAGTATTAAATTCAACCAACTCTGGACATGACAATTGAGAAAAATGATAAAAAGTAAATAGCTTAATAAACATAAATTCAGTATCACTCATTTGCTGACCATTTAAATAAAGAATATATTAAACTAAAATGAACAGTAAACACAAATTCTAATTTACCCCATGCATCATTTGTTCTGTAAAAATAAAAAATCACATCAGCCCATATTGCACAACATAAAATTATACATACATACATATATAGTCATTTAAAAACATTTTAAAAGAACAATAAATAGGCCTAGCTTGTGACTTGAATAAGGCTTATAACATAGTGACAAAAGTGTTATCATAAAATATGTGCAATCTATAACAAACCTTACACTCCGATAACTTTTAGGGACTTCCACTTTGAGAATCACTGATTTACCCTACAACATTTTCTATTTGCTTCATTCCTTTAATGTTCTGTCTTTTTACTGCTTGTTACTTCGAATTACTGTTTTTTTATATTCTATAATTGTTGTATAACTTTTCTTCCTGAAACGACCCGTCTGTTCCAAAGCAGTAAGTAAAGTTTCTTCTTATAAGAAAGCCAGTTGATGTTTAATGTTTGCGCATCACTTGCAGGCTACATCCCAGTCCATACATTATGGGCGTATCATTACTGCAGTCACTGTGCACACACAGTCTCAGCTCATGATGATTCAAAGCATATTGATATGGGAGCACTTTCTGCTTTACATAACAGGGCAACTGCACTGTGCATGTGAAAAGCAATAAATAAAATAAAAACAGCAATACATTTTGTCTTCCATATTTTAGAATACATGAGAATTGATATGTGAAGTTTGCAGTGATTTTCAAGACATTTTTAAATTGTTTTTGATTGTTTTTTTAATTTTTTTCCATCATTTCTTTTACATTTTCTTAATTTACTGGCTCTGCTTCTCAGCCACCGTACACGGGGGATTTTATGGAAAAGAGAAGATAACGGCAGGGTAATGAGGGGAAGGATGCACAGTTCAACTGTAAAACATTATGTTCTCTGAGAGCCATGCCTCCTTACAGCTCGGAAAGACACAGACCTTGACAGCAAAACACCTTCCAGCAGCCACAGGTTGTTGAATTGACAGATGGCTATGTAGACAGTGAGGCTGACCATAATTGCCTCATTACCAGTTGTATCTGCATTCTGCTCATGGCTATCTTTGCCAATTAGGTGTGCAAAACGTTAGACACATCTGTGAGCGGTGGAAATTTGAGTGCACATTATAAAGGCAAAGAAAAATGCTCGAAATATGAAAGGTGCCTTTAAAAAAAAGCTTTTGACTGCTTGCAGAGCTCTGTCAATCACTGCAAAGCAAAAATGCAGCCGAGGTAAGCAGATGATGAGCACGCAGACAGACACATACCTTACTTTGATAGTGAAGTGAGTGACATTCAGAAAATAGCCGAGATGAGGCAGAAGGAGCCGGAGAGCACACACACTTTCCCTTTCCCACAGCACTCACCCCTCCGCCCGGCTCAGCAGCTGCACTGCTCGCATCTCCATATCTATCCTCTCTTTCTTCCTATCGCTGTTTTATCTCTCCGTCCTCCTGTTCACACATCTTCCACCTAACTCCTTTTCTCTCCGCGGTCCTGCCTGGCCTGGCAAAAGCCCCAGTCCGTTCATCAGTCCCTGCAGGCTGGCTTTTTATCGATCGCAGCGCAGAAACATCAGATGCCAGGAATGTAGCCTTTAACAAAGAGCAGGCCGTTGCCACAGCAACTACAAACCCTTACTCCCATCCGCTCTATGTAGTCTGCCAATCACATTAATGAAAAAAGGAAGAAATAGAGTAAGGAGGGAAACATTTTTTCATATTCCTTTAGTCCTGGCATTGGAGAACGTACAAATTGAATACATTCCTGGAAATTCAGTTTCATTGGTATAGCGGCGTCTACTTTAAGGTGTTTCCAATCTGTCATTCTGGCCGCCTTGCTATTTGTCGACCTGTCTTGTTGCCCATCCATCTGGTGCTCTGGTAACTATCTCTGTCTGTCTACCTTATTATCCGTCCACAAGCCTGCTTCTGTCTTTGTGTATTTATCTGTCTGCCTTTACCCGTCAGCCTCTGTTCCTCTCTGCCTCTCTGTTTAATAATTACAGTCCAGTTGTCTGTTGCTGCAGTGGGGGACTGGTCTGGTGATCTGTCGGAGAGTTGTGTTTCACGGCCACTCGCGGTCTCCGCGGCTCTACTTGGAGAGTCAGTGCGCACACAAAAATACCACAGCCTTGTAAGTTATTAAAGCTCGTATCAAAAAAAGCACATGATACAAAGGTTATTGTTATGTTGCACTTTTTTTTTTTTTTTGTAAATTACAGATACCCTGAAATGGATGTTTCTGAACCTCTGCAACCTATCCCTACTCAACATATTCATATGACAACCTATGAAATATGACGTGGTGATCGCCTCATACATTTTTTTTTGTTCCTAATGTTGTAAAATATTTAGTTTTAGGCACCAAGAAACCTTGTTTATGGTTGTGCACCAAAACTACGTAGTTAAGTTTAGGAAAAAATAACAGGGTTAGGCTTAAAACACTACTTCTGGATATTAACTACAATAAGGTGACACAAACACCACTCCTGCTTGAAAGTCATAGGTTTGTTTGAGCCTCCCAATAGATGACCCGATAGTGATTCTAATAAAGAAGTTCTTATAATTTACTATGAATACCTTTGCAGTCAAAAGTAACAGTGATATCCTATGAATATGTGACAAGTGCTAATTTTAACAGGTTGCTGACATCAGACCACAACACATTTTTGACATATATATGACGACACCTGTTGTAGACTATGACATGGTTTTGTTTTAAACGTCACAGTTGCCGTTTTACAGCACTGTTAAGGTTAGGTTAATAAAAACAAAACCACTTAGTTAAGGTTCGGTAAAACACACTAATTCCAGTCTTAATTCCAACAATGACACACAAAAACAAGTCTCCCTATGTGCCTTTAAAAAGCACATTGTTTCCTCTCTTGACTTTCCGATTAACAAATCTGTGGTTTTGCAGAGAAGTAAGCATTTTTGTTGCCGACTGGGCTGTTTAAACAGGTGGTTAACATTTAGAATTAAAACTAAAATTACATGGTTAGGTTAAGGAAACAACAAACAAAGTTTAGGAAAAGATTTGGTTTGGTTTTAAAATAAATACTTGTTCTCGAGTGTGTATTTGTTGTAGATGTGGACGGTATGAGATTGAAGTTTGTTAAAAGCCTGCTGCATCTCATACAGACATTTAAGGGGGCTGTGTGTTTCATATCACTGTATCTGTGGTTTGCAAAAATGTTCAATACCTGCATTTATTCTTGTGACTGGACTTTTTCTCTCCTCTTGATTGAGTTTAACCTGAAAAGAATGACAGTTCAATCTTCCTGAGGGACCTCTAAAGAATTGGAATGTCTTATCTGTAAATGTATGAGATTTACTGCGTCATTTCTGCATTTTTAAGCTGTAATCCTCCAAACAAACCTGACGTATTTACAGTAGTTATCATAAATCAAAATCTGTCCTGATCCAGGTTTCACGTTGCAGACACTGATAAAATAAAGATGATTCCCCAAAGACTGTAAATCATGTCCTTGGATTAAAATACTATTTCAGCACTTGTTCAAGTGTCTAACCTTGAAAAATGATGTAGCTTTGATTCTGCTGAAGACCAGCAGTCTGTTTGATGTCCCAATCCATATCTGGCATATGGAGCCCGCTGTCCTCCGACTGCTTTGTGTTTTCAAGTTTTCAGTTATTTGCCTTAAAGTCATGTTTCTCCCAACGAAGAGTGACTGAATGGACAGCTGATGAGGGTTGACAGAATGTAATATAATATAATAGTATGTGATCCTTCATGTCTATATGACAGCATGTTGTTTCAAAGAATACAAAAGTATAGAGAAAGAAATATCCAAGAAAAAGTAACTGATAACAAATCCCGAAAAGTGTAGCGAACATTTTAGAAAATCACTTCTTCAAACATTGGTTGGATTAAAAGAAATAGCGAGGTCATTGCTGGAAAAATGGAGTCCTCTGCAGTTAGTGTTGTACTGTGTGGCACCTGTTCAGAGTTAGCCAGAGATTTAGTAGCTTGTTTTAACGAGGCCTCTGTTTTTTCAGTTAAATAGAGCTAAAGCTTTGCAGACTTTCTGGCAACGGCAGATGGTGGAAGCAGTGAAGGCAGATGGAAATAAAAATCATTTCCAACATGGCAAGAATGGGAGGCTGCTGTGTTTATGGAAAATGTGGTCTTATTTAGGTGGTGTAGCCTATTTTAACCATATATTTTAGCTAAATAAAAATTATAATGTGTTAAACTAGCTGAAAAACTTGCTATTAAATTCCACAATTTGAATATAAATATAACTGACTGACTGAATTAAATAGTATTAGTAAGTTATTTACTTATTCGCAAATTAACATACGGTCTACAGCAGGGGTCGGCAACCTTTATGGGCAAAAGAGCCACTATTGGCAGAAAAAAGGGAAAAAATGTTGGAATGGAACCTTATTTCAAGCCTTACAATGACAATAAAACCTAGTAAATCTAATCTAGCCTACCAGCTTTACTAATAACCCTGCGTAGCTTGCTGCCCCCGCGACCACGGCCCCAGAGAAGTGGAAGAAAATGGATGGATGGATGGATTTTGTCAGAAAGCAGTGAGAAGCTAAGTGCAAATGAGAGGCTTGACACTGAAGACATATCTCAGGAGATTTGGAATCGAAAGCTAGCCAAGGGCAAGGGAGACTTAAAACTAGACTTGAAGTTTGCCAAAATTTAGAGGCTAAGGTGCCATGCCATGACTTTCGTAAGCTATGATGCTTTAAATAAAAATTAAAATGTAAACAAATATTTCTATAAAGATTTTATTTTGTATAAATGTTTTGGTCACAGCCACAGGGAGCCACTGCAGATGGCCTGAAGAGCCACATGTGGCTCTGGAGTCTATCCAGAATCTGCCTCAAAACATTTTTTTTTTTTTCAATGTGCTTGAGCCACAAATAAATAAGCATTTTAGTTAGCATGTTAGCATTTTAAAAGTTTTATGTCCCGACACTGTTTCCGTATCTGATGAACCACCTGTATGTTACCTGCCTAGCAGTGTATGGAAGACGGACAAAGATACAAGCTAATGTTAGCTGGTTAGCTCCTAAAGAGTCAGATATTTCCCTCAGGAGTTGGTTGAGACCAAAACAGAGTTAGAAGAAGAATCCAAATGCTACTATGGCTCCATCTGCTGTATGAAATAAGCTTTGGCACCCCAATGGCATATGACTATACTTTGATTGGCCTATTTCTATATAGTGCCTGTGACAGGCTGATCCAGGCTGACCCAGGTGGCACACATACAGTACTGCAGTGGCCATTTCTCGACTCCCTTCGAGCCCGGCCATATTTTTAGAAACACTTGGAGCCAACCGTGTCATGGGCAAGATAGAAAACATACAAGATCCCATAGAATTCTGGGTAAATGGTAATGGTGAGGGGGGTCATTGAGAAGGGCAGCCTACAGGGTTGAGCGTTTTGGGATTTGGTTCTGAATTGGATTAGAGTCAGTGAAACTGTAGAAAATCTGACAGCCGAAAAGGAGCTGTAGGGTGATGCATGAGTCACTGTGAGAGTGAGAGCGGGAGAGAGAGGAAGAGAGGAGGGAAGAATAAAGAGAGCGACGTAACAGATAAAGCAGAAATACATGAAGAAATGAGGAAAGCCACGCTTACGAGATTAGATAAAACCCTTGTTTGCTTGAGTTGACTGTGATTTCTAATGTGAATTTAACCGAGTAAAGCTTGAGAAAGTGATTCCAGCTCTTCCAGGAGATCTTGGTAATACTCAAGCAATGCTCCGCGCACATGTTGATTTTAATCTGTCAGGATGAGCAGGGTTAAAGCCCTGTTCATTATCGCCGCACTTTACAAATCAGTGTTTTTTGACAGGTGCAGAGCAAATGCATTTTAGGCTGAGGAGGACTTAATTGGAGTGTACCAATTAATTTTTAAAACTACTCAAAATTAAAGTATTGATCGCCACAAAAGTATTTATGAATTAATAATGAGTTATTGACATAATGTGTGCCTGAGACATTTCTTTTTGCCCTCAGGTGTCCATTAAATCAATGCTTTGTGTGAAGTAGCATCTGCGGTACTGCAACTTTAAGGTAATTATCACAGTTACCCCAATATGTGTGGTTGGAGGTGTAGAACATTAAAGGCGTGGGTGGTTTTTGTGGTGACCATGCATAATAATGTCGACCATAAATCCTCTCTGCTCTTCGCAGAGCCTTGCAAAGACGAGGCTTTGAATTCACTTACATGATGCAATTATTTTGCCCCCTTGGAAAGAAGCCATTGTTATTTTCTTTAACATAAATCTTACTCCTCTGCAAAGAAGTTTAATGCACATTTTACACTTGTTTGCTCATTTATAGAAAGAAAGAAACAAGGAGAAAGAATGTTTTTCTTTTAAGTTTTCATTTGTCACTTTGGATCACTGGAGTCATAAAAAGTGCATCGCATTCATTCATCCTGCTGTTTTCCCTTGAAATATTAAACATGGGCCTGACTGTTCCGCTATGCTCATTTCCAGATATAATACTGCCATGAATAATGGAATTATTTCACATGAGAGAGTTCTCATGTAGGCGATTATTGCCGCAGTGTGAGCACATAACATGACATACTCCACATGATAATTGACCTGAAAGGACGCATTGTTGAAGTGATCGTCCTTTTTCGCGTCTACATGTTGTTTCACAAACAAACGTGCGTGCAAATTGTGTTTACGTCCTCCTAGCGGTGTTTTACATGTAATTTGAT
This sequence comes from Centropristis striata, assembly GCF_030273125.1. Lineage (NCBI taxonomy): Eukaryota > Metazoa > Chordata > Actinopteri > Perciformes > Serranidae > Centropristis > Centropristis striata. The sequence continues at coordinate 16,948,043 of NC_081532.1, forward strand.
GCTGATTCAAAGCGAGACCTTGTTGTGAATTAACAAACCACAAGGGATACATATTCTATTCATCAAGTTGTCTGATGAAACAAAGAAAATCCCTGTTGATTGGCCTTTTTATGTCCACACCATTACACAGAGCATGTGAGGCAGTTGAGCACCAGGAAGCAGTATACTGTGTATCGTCAGTGGAGCCCGAGCTCAGTTTAATGGTAATTCACTGTGTTTTCACAAACAAATGCTAACAAGCCAAATGCATTTTCTATTCTGGGAATTGTGGCACTCTGCACACCCACTGACCACCCTGCAGAGCGCAAAATGTCAGCGGAGTTTTCAGGATGCTGTTGGGAATCGGAAGTTGAACCATGTTCTGCGCGGCTAATTAGTGCTTGTGCATTCAAACTCTGCCAATTAAGCAGCTCCTTTCTGCACCACTGGCCATGTTTCCTCTGAAGCGCTGCCTTGTTGAGCCATCAACAGCGTATCCTGTCTTCCACCATGTGGCTTGTTGTACGTCTGCTGTGCTGCAGGCTCACAAGGGATGTTGCTTTACCCCGCAGTCTCTGGATTTAGAAAAGTCCAGTTAATACTTAGTGAGTGTTTGCTCATACTGATAGACAGAGGGAGGGACGGTGTAGTGCTTCTAAACTATAGCCTCCAGAACCGAAGCACCAACACTCTGAAACAGAGCCTCCATACTGTGGAAATGAATTATGTGAATATATCGTCCCTCGACCAGCTGAATTTTATCACACCAGCATGTGACATTTCTTCCGCTTTGTCGCTTTTAAATTTAGAGTCAAGCCCCTTTTCGTAATATAGACAATTTTTACATGCCGCACTCATGTCTGATTAAGCACCCACGTCACTTTATGTAAAGGTTATGACAGCAATCCTACCAGCTCAGACCATATGACATTTCTGTGACACTTTCAACATGACACTGTCGGCACAAGTCTGTATCAAATGCCATCAGATTAATAATGGATCAATGACTGTATATGATATGAAAGATGTTGCTCGTAGTGGCAAACCCAAAGAGAATTTTTCATGTTTTTCACGCCCATAACTTTAATCTTTTAATTTAGTTCCAATGCTATCAATGTGAGAATCGATCAGATGTCAGTCTGATGAGCATTTAGCCTGCGGAGTACATGACCAATACTTTGGGGTTCAGGTGTAGCCAGCAGATTATAGCAGGATAACAAATATCCAAGACTTTTTCTTTCATGTACCGTACATAGTTGATAATACAATTAACAACTTCATCGATATTTTATATAGATATTTTATGTGTTTTATGTCATACCGATATCTACGTATGAAAAAGAAGAAGCTAAAATCAACTTCAGACCGTATTTCGACCAATGCTTTCCCCATTTTTTGCTCTCCAGACGGACTATTTACCTGCTTGTTCGAACAGGATTGGTCAATACTAGCCAGACCCCAAGTGGATTTAAAATGTAAACCAGAACGCTTCTGAGAACAAAATCTTTTCCTGTTGCCTAGAGATTCTGTATTCATATGTAGTAGTGCTACCAAGATTAACAATTTGCAGTAATTAATTTGAATAGATAGATAGATAGCAGCTGTAGCAGGCTGAGTTTTAAAGGTACAGAATCAGGTGAAGTTAACTGGTAATGCTCCAAAGTTAGTTTAAACTATTGGCGAGGAAAAACTTCCATGGCCATATTAAAAGAGGTCTCTTTCATGAGTCTCCCCTTAACAGAGAAATATCCATTATCACAAGCTTTGATGGTAAGACCACAAAAAATGGATTAATCAGGAATAATCAAGGCAAACTGCGATTCATTTTTGTTAATCAATTGACAGCCCTAATATACATCTGTTGATAGAGATAGATATATATATATATTACTCTCATTAGTGTTATTTGAAGATGGAGCAGGCAGCTGTCTTCTGCAAAAAAGCTCTTCTGTACACTATATCCTACCTCACCAATAACGTGTTAGCAACAAGCTGGTGAACATACTAAAGCATTATACATTTAAAGACCCAGCTATTTCCCTCAGGACTTGGTGGAGACAAAAATAGAGCTAAAAGGAGAGTGAATATTGAAGTTGTCAAGTACTGTCACGAATACAAATACCTTAACTGGTGCAGTGCCTGTTCAAAGTGTGCCTGTTTGGGGAAAAAAGGCCAATTGCTTGGCCTTTGGTATTGTTCCTTGGAATTTTCTTGAAAACCACACATCCAACAAATTTCCCACTCGACACTGCACTTCCTTGTGTTCTGAGAAATACAACTGCCATTACATGGTTGCATCCCCTAGCACCAAGGTTATTACAGTTAATGAAAACTAACGAAATAACGAAAACTAGAATTGAAAAAACATTTTCGTTAACTGAAATAAAAATAAAAACAAGAGGTTTTTTTTAAAACGATAACGATAAACCGATAACTAACTGAAACTGTATTCTGTGGTTACAAAACTAACTAAAATTATAGTGAAAATGTCCTTTGTTTTCGTCTTTGTCAACTTTTTTCATACGTAAACCTTTTTGGTCGATATGAAATCTATTTCATCTATCTGGTTTTATGACTTAATAAACTTATTGGGGCTGAGATGGATAAGACAAAGGAAATAAAGGCAACATTTATTGTGGCCTTTTTGAATCTGGCACCCAACAAATACCCCATCACAAAAAAACTAACACTAAAACTAATAAAAACTAAACTAAAACTAATCATTTTCCAAAATAATAGCAAACTCACTATGAAAAGGAATTAAAACTAACTGAATTTGAAAACCAAAATTGACAACGAAATTAAAACTAAAACTAATGAAAATTCAAAACTATTATAACCCTGCCTAGCACTGTCACTTGCTAACGGTCTGTCTTTCTACGTGTTCTTGAATGTACTGTAACGACTGTCAGTGAGTGAGTTTATGCAAACCATTCAGTGATGTTAATACACCACACATTGTACATTATTAATACATATGTCCTGCAGATTTCAAGAGCTCACACTCAACACTGCACTTCCTGTGGAGCTCACTTACACACCCACAAGTGTAAAGTTGATCATATAAACGGTTGTTGAGAAAATCAATGGGCCGACAGGCAAACACTAGTTCCACACGCCCCCCGAGTGGCCCAAGATATAAATGAAAGCAGGATTAATGTCTTTTCATTTTATCCTCATGCTGCTCATCATTTGAGGCTATCCATCACTAATGCAGCTTTTTAGCAAACAGACAATCATGCACCAATTATGAATAGTGTTGCATGCGTTGTGGCTCTTTCATTAACGATACTGTCATGTCTGAGTTAACAAAAACGCATGTAACTGACACCTGCTGCATGACAGGATTACAAAAACCAATTAGTTCTCAGCTTTTAGCCACAAGAAAAACTTAAGAAAAGCTTTAGTAGGTAGTTTATCAGTTAGTATTTTACAGTAATGCATGAATAAAAGAGCTTTAAATGACGAATTAATAAGCCATTAAGTCTGCGCTTTTAAAATGTTAGTAAGTAATTAATTCTCGCCTTTTGCTACAGATGCTTCCTCCAGAAGCTAAAAGACCTAAAAAAAAAAGAAAGTCAATTAAGGTCTTTCCTCATTAATTAATGAACTAGTTAAGTAGCTCATCTATTAGCTGCTTGCCAAATGATTCCACTTGAACTGTATTTGTCCAAACATTTAAATGCACACTCAAATCTGTAGCTAAAGGTATAGAAAACTATCAATATTCATACTACACTGTACATTTATCCTTTTTTGTTGTCATTGAAGGACAGTCAAACAGTAATCATATTGTGTGAGATGATTGCTTGAAAAGACGCCATTGCTTCATTTCAATGGCTGCTTAGGTTTCCCCCAAAAGGAATAATCAGATTTTCCACGCTGTGTCAACTGGCATTATGTTTCTCTACCTGTCTTGGCAAGTGTTTTGAGGAATAGCCGATTTTTCTCACCCTCTGTCTCTTGTTGTTGCTTATAAATCACAGTGTTACTTGAAGGACACTCACCATATTAGGTTCCTGTCTAATTTTAGTCTTGGGAGGTAGAACTCATCCATTTTTCATGGTATATGTGTACCACCACTGATTCATAGGCCTTTCCCCATTCAACAAAATGAGATTTGTTTTAGCATATTACAGCAGTTTTTCCTGCATCCATTCTAATAATGTTATCTTCGGCAAACAAGTTCCGTGTAATGTGTTTTTAAAACTGCATTATCGTGTAAGTTTCAGCAGTTTGTCAGAGTGCCATCCAAGGCTCAATGCAGCTGGGGTAAGGGTTTGGGTTTTCTTCGTTTAAGCTTGTGTAAAATCATTAAAAAAATACCCAAATCACCCATATATAAGGTTTTACTCAACCAGAAAAAAGCTGCACAGAGTGTAACATATTCCTTTTTTCAGGAACACTCCCATGGCTATCAAAACTCTGTCTCTTTCAATTTAGGATGACGCCAAACCACAACGGTAAAGAGACGACGCCACTTTAAAAGGTCAAGTGTTAACTTACATCTATTCCTTACCTCTAAAAATAAAATGGGAAAAGGAGCCCACTGATGTTCCACGGTCTCTTGTTGTCAACATTTTTATGTTCGCCACAAAACTCAGGGGAAGCATTTGTACTGTCCTAGTAGGGGCCTGTTGCAATTATATGGTGCCCATATTGATCCCAAGTATTGATTAAAGTCCGTCCTTGATTTTAAGATTCAACAGACGCTTCTCTGGATTTCAGACAAAACGAGAACAATGGAAAGTGCTCTCATTTGAAAACAGCCAGAACCTCATAAATAAGGCATTTTTATTTACTTTAGGAAGAGAAACATAAATGGCTTCCTGCTTCTTGTGTCTGTATCGTTTTCATAGGAACTGAAGCTTTGATAACAGTCAATACAAACAACAAGATTCAATTATAGGAGAGATAAGCAGATACTATGCAATATACTCTTTAAAATTATTATTCAAAGTACAGACGGTATTGTATTAGTACAATAACAATTCCCAATGTCTAAAACAGTAATTGAAAGAAAGGTTCAACATTTAATCTCTTACTGAGAGTTATATGAGTATATTCTAGTATCTGTCTATTCAAAGTGAAACCCTAACCCTGGAGCTGAATGGCTAGCTTAGTTTAGCATGAAGACTGAGAGAAGGTGGAAACAGCTCTGTCCAAAAGTAAAAAAAAAAAAAAAAAAACACTCACTAATTAACGCAACATATCTAGTGTGCTAAAATGAATTATAGGTTATCTTCCAGACCATTTTATTCAGTGATTACTGCAGTCTTGTCATGATTGACAGGTTACCGTCCCAGTAAGTAGAGACTCCTGCAAGTCACTGCTCCTGGCCAAGAACACAAAAGGGCGCCACAGGAATGAGTTCTTAAACCAGAAGCAAGTTAGCATGTTAGCACCATTGGGTCGAACCATTCAAACTCAATAAGGATTTTGAAAGGGTTTTGGTTAGATTCCTGAAATAAGGTCTGTGGTAAACACAAGCTTAAGAGATGTTCGCAAGTGTTGTTATACAAAATAAATTATAAATTAGTAAATATACCCCTACTTTTTTAGTTTTTTACTTGTCCTCAAAAAGGCGGTTGCTAACAAGTGGCTAAATGAGACTACAGTGGTTGCCGGGGACATTAAACATCATCACACTGGAAACAGACGGGAACTCTCTCACTAGTCCATCTTACAGTCTCTAGTCATGTTTTTCAGCACTCTTGCAAACTCTTGAAGATTGTTAGATTATGTTAATAAACAAGGTATTATGCTACGGACATGATAGCTTGTCAACACGGCTGGTTAGCTTGTCGGAGACCGTCTAAAGCGTAACGGTAGTGGGGTAGAAAATCATGCAACCACGTGGTAGTTTGCGATAGCATAACATTAGCTTTTTACTTCCATCGGCTACATTAACGCCTCAAGCATCATAAAAGTAGCGTTCATTTGTAAAGATTATCCTGCTGGACAAAACATGTAAGCATCAGAAACGTGTTTGCCACAGAACTTATTTTCTGCAATGTTCCAATGTCCAATGCAAAAATTCCATAATTCTCAGTAGACCCCATGGAGATGCGACTTCCGGGTTGGCCTACAAAAATATGTAATTTTGTTTGCTCTCCACACCCAACAAGTTGTCCACAGTTTGCCAACTTAGTGACTTTGTCACTATATTTAGCGAATTTTCAGACCCCTCGAGCGACTCTTTAAAAAAAAAGACTAGCGACAAATCTAGCGACTTCTTCTGGTGTTATTGGATCTCCAAAGCACTCACAAACGGCTCAGTCCTCCTAGCTGCAGTCAGAGCCGGAGATGTTAACCCCTTGGCGTCCAGTCCGCAAATGAATCGTCGCCGATTGGCTGGCTTACAGTCAGTGTCTCTTTTGGGTCTCTTTTGCTGGTCCCATGGCCAGATAAAGGAGGAGGGTTGGAATTGTGACAGAAGACAGAAGACATGCATTTGTAGGTCTAAACAAATTTAGGGTGTTTTTTACTCTGTTTTTGTCTCTCCCACGACATTATTCCTCTTTCCTACAGCGTCCATCACAATTACAGGCACATGGTCAATTATGCAAATCAGGCGATGACATCATTTAGCGATGTCCAGCGAATTTTAGGGCAGCCAATAGCTACTTTCCTTACTGAGGAGTTGGCAACACTGGTCGTCCAACCCTTATGAACACACACGTTTCTCCAAACCTCTACCATGAGTGCTTTTCCTAAATGTAGCACCCCTATCAGTGGCAGGAGATCAACAGTCCTCATATCCCATCTGTTGCAGATTAAAACATGAGGTTAACGTTGTGAAAAGGTGGCAGTTTGCTGAGAGTTAGGTGATGAAACTGCTTGGTTAGGGTTCGGTTACGCAATTTAAGTTGCAAAATGATGGATTGAATTCCTCATAAATATTTCATGTGTCAGGCTATACAGGATTAACAGGCAGGCACACGAGTCGTATTGATCTTCTCATTTAACTCCATTTAACTCTGGCATGTAAATGAATAAGCTTAATTACCAAAATGTCAAACTATCCCTTTAACTTTGTCTGTTTCGACGTGCGTGCTCTACAATCAAAATATATTTTTAGACTGTCTTTTTTTTTTTCAAAATCTCTCTGGCTCATTTCCTCCCACCTTCAGGCCTCTCATTCAGTCAGCAAAGATGATTCATCTGTGTGAGTGAGAGGTCCACAGTTAACAATACAGTAGTTGCATCACAGTGCTAATAATTGGGTGATTAACTCATGCATTTTGAATAGAAGTTTCCAATTCATTTGCAGTGCTTGGGGACATTTTACTTATATTATCTGCACAAAACCTCTGGCTTACTGCATACCTCATTTCCATCATTTCCTCTTAAAAATAGATTACTGCAACTCATAGTAAATATTCGGTAGGCCTATCGGAAACTACGGCAAGATGCTCCTGACAGCTCTATAATTAACGCTAGCTTTAAAAGTCAGTCATTTCCTATTAGCTGCCAAGGGATTTGCGATCATAATATACTCTTATTCCCAATTTTTTTGTCTCTTAGAACTTACACTCCTCTCATTCCCTGGAAAGTCTCCTCCACTTACGGTCTGTCAGCATGGGACCTGGTATTTTCTCTGTATTCAGCTCCACATTTCGAGGAAGTAATTTTGCCTGTTACCAATTATTAATAACAAGAATCTGATGAAAGCCTGAATGCTGTGTGGATCTCTGGAACAGCTAGCCTTTCAGACAGATGTTTGAACTCGTGTGGACGTTTTGTGCCAAAACTGCAACATGTTCTCACTGGCTGCAAATCAGTTTGTATTTAGGAAAGGGGAGAGAGAAATAAGCTGCTGCAGCATCAGTATCTACAGTTTTAAATATCTCACACAGAAAGAAAATCTTATTATTCCATATTTGTTATTTAAATGTTGTGGAAGTTTAACCCTAAAACAGGTTTAAGAAACTTCTGCTGAAGGTTTTTAAATCTCACAGAAGGCCATGTTTCCCCAACAGTCATGATTTCTGTTCGCTTGAGGAACAAAATGCCTTCCCTCTGCTGTCAATCATCCCATGAATACATTTTTGGCTTAGAATCAAAAGATATTTACTACAGAACACACAGAGCAGCAGTAAATATTGGCAGTGTTAAAATCAGTGTGTACTAGAAGTGTGAACTTTCTTCCATCCTTTTCCTAGAGAGCCGTTTAGTTAGCGTCATCTCTTTTTACATCAGACCCTCAGCGAGGGATTAGGCAGTCCTCACTGGCACTGAATAACATGGGAGGATTAGCACTTTCGCCTGTCACCAAATCATTCTGACGGATTAGCAATCTCCACCGTCACTCCCGAGAATTCACTCTGGCTTCGGGCGAATTCAAGTCAGTGTGACAGTCAAGGTGACATTGGAGCGAAAGAGAAAGAGTCTGGTGCCAAGCTCAGCACGAAGAACGTTATCAAGACGTTCATTTAGTGGAAAAAGATGACGTGAGCATCAGGTGGGTTTCATGTCCAGAAAGATGTGTTAAGTTAATTAATTCAGTTCTGTCTCGTGTCTATGTTGTCTTGTGATTTCCTATGTTTATTTTGTTTCCACTTCCTGTCTGTGTCCCTTGTTCCCAGTTTTACTTTCTCCCTTTGTCTGTTTTCCTGCAGTTAGGATTACCTGTCTCCACCCTGATTGTTTCCACATGTGCCCTTACCTTGTGTGTATATATAATCCGTGTCTCCCTTTGTCCTGTGCCAGTTTGTCTTGTCCCATGTCAGAGAACCGACGCTTTGTCCATGTCATTGTCTTGTTGCTTCGATACTTTGTTTACTGTTTGTCTCCTTATTCCTAGTATAGCTTCATGAGAGTGATTATTTGTTTTTTCTAGGTCAAGCCTTAGTATTGTAAATTTTAGTTTCTGAGATTAGTGTAGAGTTTTTCCTCAGTAAAGAGTGTTTTTTATTTTGTTTAATAAAACTTTATTTTTAAACTTTTGTCTCAGAGTTGTACATTTGGGTTCGGGTCCATAGTTCTATACTATTGCAGGTGTTCGCACCTCTAACCATGTAACTAGTGTTAACGCAGTTAGCACGATTAGCCAACACCATTTCGGCTCAGCCACCTCCATTTTTGCTTGTGGTTTCAGGATTAGAGCAGTGTGCAGCCAATCCTGGCCCAGACTCTGAATGTCAATCAATACTGTATTTTCAGCAGCTCAACTGGATTACTAAGGTAGAAAAGTGAGCAGCTGTCTCAATGGCCCCAGACCACCAGGGGCCAAAATAACCCCAGTTTCACTATGGTGCAGGTTTTGTATGATAAATTAGGGGTGACTGTGTCTAAGTTGGTAGAGAGGTTGTCCACTGACCGGAGGTTTGATGCCTGACCATGGCAGCCTACATGTCGAAGTATCCTTGACCAAGATACTGAACCCCAAATGGCTCCTGATGCTGCGTTCATCAGTGTGTGAATGAATTCCCAATGGTGGCAGGTGGCACCGTTTAGGGTAGCTGCTGCCACCAGTATGAATGTATGTGTGAAAGGGTGAATGAGCACAGTCTGTAGTGTAAATCGCTTTGAGTGGTCGCAAAGCGACCAGAAAAGCGCTGTATAAGTGCAGGTCCATTTACCATTTAATTGCCAGTTTGTTTGGGATTTTACACTACTGAGACAATAAAAGAATATAAGGCTGAAGTTGGTCCGACTTAATCGTGGACCTTTCTTTGTTATGTTATGCATTTTGACTGAAGCTAACTGACACACAGAAAAACAAAGACCATTACAGACCGTTGCAAGTACTCCATCAGGTGTTGGCTAATTTCTTGGTCTCCGTGCTCACTGTACTTAATGGGGCCAGGGAGGATTAATAAGAGCCTGACAAAACATTTTTGCCCCGGAGTCCTCCAAGCAGGTTAATCCGACCAAGGCTCGGCACAACACATTTCAGCCCAACAAATTTAAAAGCCTTGTTCCCCAGCCAGTAAAATAAAGTAAATTATTTTTATTAAAGTACTTTGCAAGACTTCTGAGGATACTTTTTCACTAGATGTTTTCTGTTTGCTATGTTTTTACAAAGGTTTACATGATGTCTATGAGAAATAACACATTTTTTGATCATATTGTGGCAGGATTGCCATTTCAATGTTACTGAACATAGAAATGGAAGACTCTCGCAAGATTGGTATAATTCCGTAGGCTCACCGTAGGTTACTGCCACCAGTTTAGTTAAATTAATTCAACTTTAACTTCAGTTGAATTAATTCAGCTTCACTTGTGAGAAATCATGCTTTATCAGCCATTTTGGCATGGGCCGGGCCAGGGTGATGAGGCCAACCAGAGGCAATTGAGCCCCATATTGACCCCAAAAATAGAAGTGAAAGTCAGTTTTCTCAACACTATAATCTTTGGAGACATTCAGGATGTATATGTGACATGCGCTTAAGGTCTGTGAGTGGGTGTTTCTGGTTAAAATGCACCCTGGGAGTAAAAGTTAACTTCCCCCCTGAAGTTCTTATCTATATAGGCTTGGACCTTAAACATCAAAGAACCCGATATTTTCTAATACACGTATTAATCTCCTGGACTGATGATTCAATCAAGAGAGTTTCATATTGATCCAACCTGTAGATGTGCGCCGACTGTGAGTCATTTAATATTTCTAAAGGAAAAATGAAAAGGACTTTTACTTTCGGAACCTGGGGCGCCTGGAATAGCCCCCCTTATTTCACAACACTGTAAGTGTGATTTTTCATCTGGTTTAAGCTCCTTTAAAGTTAAGATTAGTTCAACTTTCCAAAACCAAAAATCATGTCCACATTGTACAGAAAATTGGCAGATGTGCATAGTGCGAAAGTAAGTTCCGTATAAGAACTATATACTGTAAAAAAAAATAATTTTAAAAAATCCTTTAGAAATTCACCGATTGTGATCAACACAGACAATTTCAATTCTTTTCGCAGATTGTTCCATGATAAAGGGGCGGCGTAAATAAAAGCTTTCTTACCTAATTCAGTTCTCACTATTGGCACCAGCATCTATACAATGATTTGCGAGCGTAGACCATGTTTAGTTTGGTTTCGACACATGTATGCACACAGGTAAGGGGGAAGCAGCCCAAGAATACATTTATAGATAAAAACTAACCAATGAGACTGCCTGCCAACATACAAAGATGGCATTTCAGCCGTGGCATACAGAGTACAATGATGTGTATGATTTCCCAAACGCAGAGCACAATGATAAACACAGTCCAGCTTCTTAAGGCTCTGAGTTGTTTCATTCGTGAATAGCAGACCACCGTAATCCAGTAGAGGCAAAACATTTCAAAAATCGAGCCAAAAAATTTCATAGAAATGAAATGAGGCATTTGATACATGATCACAAACATTATTGATGTACAGCGAGAACAAAAGAGGACCCAGGATTGAGCCTTGGGGAACATCTTTTGACACAGGGAGGAAGAGCCAGAAACCTGGACAGATTGTGTTCTCGACAATAAATAATTGGAGAACCAACCAACAGCATGTTCAGAAAGACCAATATTAAAAAGTTTGTTTGCCAAGACGTTATGATCTACTCTATCAAAAGCCTTCGATAAATCAATAAAAAGGTCTGCACAATATTTTTTGCAATCCAATGCCTGGATAAAATCATTCACCACTTTTAAAGCTGCAGATGATGTACTGTGCCGTTTTCTAAAACCTGATTGATGTTGCGATGAAATACTGTTTGTATCTAAAAGGCGCAAGAGATGACCATATTTAAATGGAGTTATCAACTAACACTAGCTGGCTGCAGCTGTACTTCAGAATGAACAACCAACTCCTTCAAGTGTCTTTTAGTACAACCAGGCTACCAAAATGACACAATTAACTTTCATGAACTGAAAACACATTGTTAAAGGGCCAAAGTTCGAAGTGTGCCATTGTAGCAACTTGTCAATGACGAGGTTAGAATCTTTTTTTCTACTTTACTCTAAATGGGGCCAAAGTTTACAAAATAAACATCGTGCTGTATTTAAAAAGACGGTAAAAAGCCCAGAAACTCATTAGGTAAATGTTTCCTAAGGTCAAGTGAGAAGTAGTAATTTCTCATAGGTTTCTATGCAATTGGACTTCTTTTTGCAACCAGATGAGTCGGCCCCTGCTGGCTATTAGAAACAATGCAGGTTTAAGGCACTTCTGCATTAGTTTCACTTTTCAGGCCCATTTTATTGGAAGACAGGTTGTATAAACTGCTTTGTATCGATCTGCCTTTCAGATCATAGTCTTTAGTCCATGCAGTCCACCGTTTCAGACACTGCAAATAACAGACATTATGTAATATATTGTTTGGTCAGTAAAACTGTCAAACATGGCAGAAATACTATAGACTGACAGTTCAAGCAACCAATCCTCTCATCTCAGAAGTTTGGACTAAAGAATGTTTCACATTTTCTTTTCTTTTTTAATTCCGTATATGAACTAACTGATTAACTGCCTTAAAGCCATTGTTTGAGGACTATTTCAAATACAATCTATTTTCTTATAAGATCAGGTTCCTCAGTCGGATCTTTACAAGAAATAAAACACCAGCATTGCTGCAGTTTGTACTGGTAGCAGCAAAGATCAATAATTCCTTAATCTGTCTAATGTATCTGTTCTTTAGGTGAAACTGTTGCAGCAATAAAAGCACTGACTGCAGTATCCTGTTTGTGGATTTCTAACTACAAATGTGACAGAAGCCCGAGGCTCACTGTGACTGAGACTCTTCTCATGTAATTTGTTTACGCCAGAATACGGATCCACAGAATTAATGTAACAGCATCAAATTAGTGAGTTTACTGGCTACTCTTACAGAATATTACCTGCCTTTTTACACCTGCCGCATAATTGGCTGCCTGCAAACATAGCCGGGGACTGAACTCTTTTGGGAATGAAGCGGGTTTGGACCACTTAAATGTGCTTAAAAGCACTGAAATCAACTCATATGCACACGCATAAATATTCCAAGACATTATGCACAGTCTGATATCCACTTGAAACCTTTGTGACTAACTGAGAAGAAAAAATTCTACCACTGCACAATGACTTGAACTCATACTGTCTCTGCTCGAAGGAAGTGTGGTTTGGATAGAGCTTCTATTATATGTTTAAACAGCGTTTCCCTCATGTAGTCATCAAAACAACTGGTACCCTAAAAAGTAAATCTCCGGGGGAAGCTAGTTTAAAGACCATCCAGTTGAGAAAGTAGCACATAAAATCATTTAGCTCGACTCCTTTTCTAGCAAAGTGAAACCACAGATTTTTCTGCACACTGTGTATATGCAGTGGCTAAGCTGTCCCAACAATCTGAATCTTACAAATTGTACCATTCAAGAAAACCAAGCATATGCCAGGAAATCAATACAGAGAAGCTGAGGACAAAGGGGCCTCTGTAGCAAAACCCGTGTCTTACAGAGGATAGAGAACTACTGGTGGCACGCATCCATTAGTACCTCATCTATTTTCTATCAATGGAACATGGAGCAGCAGAGTAAATAGTAGCAGCTGCTCCGGCTACCTGAGACATTTCTAGGCAACGGATTCTTTTTCTAGTATTATTTGAAATCTGGACCTCAATACCTTTGTAGTCTCTTTTTATGTTATTTTATTTTCTCAGGCTCAAGTCAGTCCTTTCTCCTCCATTTGTCCTTCATATTTCGATTTTATAAAATATTTCCCATTTAACTGTTTTGCTGCTGAGCAATGCCTCAAATATGATTCCTTATGGTAAAAAGTGAGATTTCCATGTTTGTTTGTTTTTAATTATAAAGCAGGTATAGGTCCTATATAGATTATGTGAAAGTATCAAAATGGTCGATCCATCAGAACGTGTGCCTTTATTTTATACAGTCTATGCTTTAAACATGCCATCAGGACTTCTGTATATAGTATAGTACCATGATGTCACCCATTGGTTGGCAATTGTTATTCAAAATTAAGTATTTTTAGTCCAGGCAACAAAAATGTACAATTATTTTTTATAAAGTGAAAACATACTGTGGAAGTGTCAAATTTCTAAGATGAAAACACATTGTGCACTGTTAGGGACCTGTAGAAACACCCTAAATCATACCCTGGTTTATTGCCTATTTTAATTTAAGTGGGACCATAATTTACAAAATGAACATCATTCTGTAATGAAAAAGACTTGAAACTAGAAATTGAGACCATAAACATATTATGAGAATTTTTACTGAGTTAATAAATCAAGTGAGAAATGGGCCATATTGCTATTGAATTTCATACAATCAGACTTTTTTTGCAACCAGTGGAGTCGCCCCCTGCTGGTCATGTGAAATAATGCAGGTTCAAGGTACTTTTCAGACCTGGATGTTGCAACTTGGTATGAACTTGAAAATGAGCATTACATGGCACCTTTAATAGAAGGCAATACATTTAATACCAAGCAAATGCACAACTGTTTACTATTTGATTGTTACTTTGTCTTATTATGACAAACTGAAAAATTATGAGAAGAATTTGGGTGTTGAACATACATTTTAAATTTAAAGATGAGGTTCCTAATGACAATTCTTTTAATATTCAGTCAAAAGCCATGCCACTCACTTTCTGTCACATCATTTATTTGTTTTTGGCAAATATACTGGAGATAGATCAATATTAATTGCCCCCATTTTCTTACTGGTTTGTGGCAACAACAAATATTTTATATGAAAGTATATTTTGAAAACCAGAGCATCGATCTAAGCAACTTTGTTGGGATGGAAAGCGGGTAAATTACACATGAAGAAATATTGATTTTAGAGACATGAGTGGCGTTGCAAAATATTATCCAAACATGCCAAAGCACAGTGATTGAGGTCCTGCCCATGTGGGAATGCTGAGTGCACTTAGCACATGTCTTGGCAACCTGAGTGCAGCCTGCTCGCTCCCTCTCCCTTAATGACCCATTAAAACTGATAAATGGCCGGAAACATTACCACCACTTAGTTGCTCACTGATATACTATTCTTACTTTTCAGAGAGTGATCAGCAACAAATTGCCTAATTAATTTCCTTAGAACTTTTGTAGCCCAACAAGCCATTTCCTCTTTGGTGTTTTCAGCTCTAATTAGTATGCAGATTTCTCCATTTTCAAATTAGACTCAATAGACCACAATGCAATGCAGTGCTGCTACAAGGCTTTTTTCTAAGCAGGGATATTTTTCTCTCTTTGTATTTAAATGCTGGTGTGTTTACATATCAATGTTCTGCACAGATATCCCAGCTGAATGCTGTTATGATCATGTCCTATTTCTGGGAGAAGAAGGCATTCTGTGAGATTAACTTAAAAACGACTTACTGTATGAAGCATGAAGTAGACGAGGCAGTTTCAAGGAAAGTGGGTACAACAAAAAGGTAAATTACAACACTGTGTCACAACTAAAGTCCCTTACTGCACTTAACAAGAGAATAATGGCATAGTGTGCTACACTGCAAAGTCTTAGAGTGAAATTAAAGGCAATCCTCTTGTGAAAACTCAAGACTTCGGGAAAATTCAAGCGAAGGAACCCAAAAAGTAATATCATTCTTCCTCTAATGAAGCCCATAGTGAGTTACTGAGACAGAGAAGGGGCTGCTACTTACACATCTCAAATTATCTTCTCACTTTATTAAGTTGTTGGTATCATCATTGTAAAGTTGGAACTTTTACCCCCTCTTTTGTTTTACACTAATATACCATTAAATGTTTTGAATTTTAAAGTTAAAGTCCTTGAAATATTTACAATATCAAACCTTTTAGTTGATACTATTTATGGCTGGCCTTTATTCAGCTATAGCCATAAAATATAGTCACACCCATTAGCTACCCCTCCATATAGTAGTTTGTATTGTCAGTGGGGGAGTCTGCCATACTTGACTGGATTTCAAATGGCATGCACATGCACGGGGGATTCACAGAAAATGATGCACGCTTACTCTGCACGAAATATGAAAGGAAAAATCCTGGAAATGTGCACATAGCACATACTCCTGCATGGGGAAGCTACTTTGAAAATGTATTTTTGCAAGTGCACAGTTATTTCACATTGGAAGAAGTTGAACTAACCACTAAACACAGGTGTCGCATAATCCACCAGAACTGAAATCTGAAGCATGACAATAAACCCCTCCCAAAAAAACATGAAAAAACCCCAAATCACATAAAATCAATTGATGTAAAACACATCTCTGATTGCCTCTAAAAGACAGAGCCAAGAGACATGTCAGAAGGATAAAGAGCAATAACAGTAACAAGCAAGAAGATTACTAATTAAGAGCATTGCTTGTTGCAGAAAAGTGCCTGTATCTGTACCATCAGGGGGATTTCACTATATGAAGACATATGTCTAAGTAATTAAATGTAACAATCTGGTTTTATCCCATATTTAGAACTGAAGCTGAGAAAACTCACAGGTTCACAATGTGGCAATTAACATGTGTCAAAACACAAAAAACAACAGCATCTTACCACTACTTATTTTTTCTCTGTCATAAAAGGAAAAACAAAGGTATTGCCATGTAGACTTTCTTATAAAGCAAGTATTTTAGGAACAAGTGAATACCGAGGTCATGGTTACATTCTACAAAAAGGTGTGCACAATATAACCAAGTGACATCTGCCTGTTTGACAAAAGCATCACATGACTGTTTATAGTCTATACCTGTCAGTTTCTTCAAGCATGAGCTGTCTATTTCTGTGAGACTGTGATGCTGGCCCACTAACAGCGTGCAAAATAAGGGACAGTCTCATTCTGCAGTGGATCCGTTTCCAACACTACTATGCTAATTAATCCCCAAAGCAGCTGACAAACATTGCGAGGAGGACTGCTTGCACATTTTGCAAGATTAGCGAAATGCAACACATTCAGGATGTTCTCTCGTCAAATTGTCACTGTCCCAACAGCAGCTCTCTGTTCGCTTACCCACTCCAAAGTGTGACATTGAGATTGCTGCGCAATATTTGTTCTGCAAAATCTGGCTCTCACCAAAGACTTTGTGCTCTTGTGCAGGTTTCCTACAGTCAGACATTTTAATTCATTCCAGCGTGTTCGCCAGCTGGATTGCAGGGATCTTACAGCATTTCAGCAAATGCACTTATTTTGGCAGAGGAGCATACAATTACTTAAAATTCACAGAGCCTGCATTAATGCAGCCCTCAGCAAAATGCTCTGAATCTCATTCTGGAGCGACAACATCCCATTTGTGAGTATCGGATTCTTCCTATTTACTGGTTGGTGAATATTTACAGATGTCAGATTTTGGAATGGAATATTTTTTTTAAAGAAAATTGTTTATTTTTATTTAATTATTCTTTTTAGATTTGACTTTCAAATAGGTTTCATTTTGTGTGTGCAAAGAAATGTTTGGATTTAGATACTTTTAATTAAATTCATATTTCAGACAGAATAATACAACTTTACAACCACTAATTTTAAGTTAGTTAAGTTTGTTTTTTACATTTTGGAGTTCAGTTAATTGATAAAATGAATTATCTTTTCAACCTTGGGAATATATACATTTACATATTTTAGTCAAATTTTTTGTTTTAATTCACAATGTTAAACTGTTTCAGCCAACTCGGTTCTTACATTAATACATGAATTTTTTTGTTTTTGCTGGGTTTTGCTGACATCACTGCTGAGATACGTAACAGAGATACTCTTTAATGGGTCACCAAATATTCTCCCCTATAATCATTTGTCTCTGGCCATGGCTTGGCTACAGTTTCAGCTTTAGCTCCTTAGATTTTGAGATGTTGGCTTCTGAGATTTGCCACTGTCACGCAATAGAGGTGAATGGAATTTGAATTAAATTACTTTTACTGCTCATTTTCCATTCTCCCCCTGCCTGCCTGTCTTGCTCTACTACTTTTACTTTTTCTGCACAGTCAGATAAAGTGAAAATTATTGATGAAAAGTCATCTGTGGCTGTCTCCAGAATATTTGATGTATTCTGGCAAACAAACCCACATCAGTGCCAACTTTTCTGCAACCAAGGTTTTAGTCACACTCCTCCACGCATGAACATGTGCAACACTTAAAGGGAATATTACAGGTCTACTGTCGAGACACGGAGGGAAACACTTTACAAAAACACTCCCCTCATGACTGTGTCTCCGCAGAGAAAGTCACGAACACAATCTACCGATATAATTACATAAAACTTCCTGAACTAGATTAACTCTTAGGTCACTTACTCTTTTCCAGAGGGAACCAAAACAAGGCCAGATGCCAAGGACAATTTGTTGCCGCTTCTCGCCTGGGGTCCTTTGCACATGTGGCACATGCACATTTAACAGTGAAGACACAGACGGTCAGCCCTAAAGATCATTCTAGTATTCTAACCATTAATATGTATAACTGATAGAGAATTTTTATATATATTTTACAACCTCTATGCCAATGCAACCCCATAGGTCAATTGTTCCTACCCTCTAAATTAGTAACCGCTACCAATCACATGAGATCAACAAGTCTTTATACCTGTGATAACGACTTGTTGATCATAATGGTCACAGTTTTTGGTTCTTCTGTGAAATGGTTGTTTGGTTAGGTTTATGCAACAGAACTACTTGGTTAGTTTTGATAAAAGATTAAGTTTGGGTTAAAATAAGTATGCTTGTTATGCAACTTTAATATGCTAGGTTGTGACATGGTTACACGTGATGTAAAATGCAATGTAGTTATGCCCGAAAAATAGTTGACTGACTGACCTAGTTGGATTGGGTTTTGCCGAAAATGGGGTGAAAGTTAAATTTTTGCTGCTTTAAAAATATTTCTTTTTAATTGTAGTTCCTGGTAATTTTGAAGGTTATTAATATTTTGTTTTTATTTATGTATATATATATATATATTTACCAAGCTGGTGGTGCATGATGTATTAGTCTAATGATAACATATTAAAATACCAATGATTAAGTTAAGCCCTGATGTTAACTGTTTCCAGTAACTTCCATCCTGTGAGGCATAATGCTTAACAATTAAACACTCATATCAGATTTGTATTGGGTCTGAAAACGCTGGATCGTAGGGGGCTGGGCAATATGGCCAAAGGCTCCTATCCTAATGATACTAATATATCATGATATAGCATGTTTCTGTTGGACCAACAAATAAAACCCACATGGTGAAGCTTTTTTTAAAAAACACCTTTGCCCCAACGTGCAATGATAAAGTGTTGTGCAAATGTTGCAAATAGTGCCGTATCACATATATTAGCCGCTGGTTTTGACATTGTGACAGAAACATTCGTTATGTAGATTGTTGTATTCCTACATATATAACATGCAGACGTATTACAAATACTCCATATAGACTAAACAAAAAAAGTAATGTACTTAAACATATTTATTCAAATCACAATCTAAACTAAACCAGGAAACGATAAATTATAATTACCCTGAATGAGAGGCAGCTCTGCACACTACCTACAGCAGCACAGACGGATGCAGCTAGTGCAGGCAGGGTATGTGGAGCTGATGCTGTCATCCTAAAAAAGCAACTGAAGCGGCGGCTTTGGCCGTCAACCAGCCACATGGCCCCACGGCAAGGAGTGTGCTCTCAGACAGAGGATCAACCAAAGCACTGGCGTCCACACAACAGGACAGCTGAGTAGCCACGGGCTCCACAACTGGAAACACGCAGGCCTGGTGCTACACTGTCGGTTTAATGGCCTTTGTGTTCTTTGAAGTGCTTTATAATGATGAAGCGGGGTGAGTGCATTAAGACTACAGCTTGCTGGGCCAATCGTATTGACAGGGTGGTTACTAAAGTATAGCAGGTGTTCCCTGGGAGCGCTGCTCTGTTTCCCGTCTGAGCAAACAACCTGTTTGTATCCGCACTCACTGTTTTTATTTGTACTATTACCGAGCACTCCCGCAAAGCCATCCTGCCTCCTGTCACAGAGGTGAATAAAACCATATTGACCATCTTAGATTGAAACAATATTTGTTCTGAAAAGTGCAACAGCAGGTCGTCTCCTCCTCTCTATCATACATGACAGGCAATCAGCAGATGTTTTTATTACTGCGCATACGATGTCAGGAATATCAGTATGATTTGTGTTTGTCTATCACCTGGTGTCATTTATTGCACTGCGGTTAAACCGGGGAGCCTAACATGCATACTATCTATTTATACCGGAGTTTTATTTTGCTTGTAATAAAAATTTTATGGCATTACAGCATTGTTGAAAACGTTACCTTATCTTTACTTCACATGGCAATGAAATGCTAAAGTATATAGCTTGTGGGGTCTAATATATCTTCAGTGCTGCTGCAAACACATCAGTATCCACAACACAGCAAATACATGGTAGAGAAAAACATGAAAGCAAAAGCAATCAATATTAGCCTTGCCGTTATGGCACACTCACATTCATTATCAGGTTGCACTGAAACATAGTAAGATTTAGAATTTAGGGCAGTAGAAGATGTAATTTTTGTCATTCCATTATGCTTTTAAGTTTAACCATCTTATTTAGGTTACACTCCTTATCACCCACCACTACTCTCACTTTACATTTCTTTTTTTCTTTATTCTATTCTGTGCTGTTGGTGCACTTTAAATGACATTCCAAAATGCCTCCCTGTTGACTTTTGGCATCATTTCCCTTCTATTATCCAATTCAGTAAGGTCTTTATAACCTTTCCTTTTCTCGTTTTGGTCTCCTTCTGTTTTTAGTTTCATAAACCCCTCTGGGCTTTCATTTCTATCACCTGCACAATGTGTAATCTATTTTCCTTCTTATGTGTTTCCATCATTTTTTACTGTATATGTGACTAAAGTAAATTTGCTGTAGTGGAGACGGAGGGAGGCAGAGGGAGAGAGAGGTCGGGGGAGCTAATGTTAGAATATGGGCCAGATGCAAGCAGATTTCCTGGAGATGCAGGGTTACGGGCCTCACTGTTGAGATAAATAAATACCAAAATGGAACGAGATGAGGTTGAGGGCGGGAGGGCTGGCAGGTACTCTGACATTCTGATATCAAATCTGGCTCCTGGCTTATGTCACATTTAATTCCTCACCTCTCCTGCCTGTTTCCACAATAGTCGCTCTGCTCCAAACCCAATGAAACACGAATGCATGATCATGCAAAATATAATAAAAAATCATTTTGCCTGGCATTATAAAAAGATAAAATTTTTGGCTTAGCAAAGATCAAACCAGGATCCTTTTCTGAGGACACAATTTGCATAGCAAGTGTCATTTAGTTGAACTAACTTCTAAAACAGAGTTGAATTGTATTTAAGAGTAAAATATATTACTGCATTACTGGAAAATTATGCCACTACATTAGCCAAGTTTCATAAATTAGCTGATTTTACGCAAACACCAGGTCAACACAAAGCCAGTGCCAACGCTAAATTCATTGCAGTATATCATGAAATCAGAACTACAGTGGTCTAGAAAAGAAGATTTTAAAGGTTGTGAACAGGTGAAATTGTTTGGATATTTATTTTATTAGCCATCATGGAGAAGCATGCCATATGCGACAACTGCTTGTTTGCTAACAGTGATAGAACTTGCATAAAAAGCTCAGAAAATGTAATTCAGTGTGGATCAAGTACCGTTCTTAAACTACAATACTGTGATGCTGGAAATGCAGCTTACAAAAGGGCACCCAGCTCCTTTTATTGACGAAATATTGACAATTTCGCTAATTAAGCTAATGCTAGCTAACATTAGGCTAAACAACCACCAGGCCACTACAAAGCCACGAGCTACAAATGTGCTTTATTGACTATAGTTGGAAATACAGTGGCTTAATAAAAAAAAAAAAAAGATTCTGCAAAGGTGAAATTGTTTCAATATTCAGTTTATTAGCCACCCAAAAAAAACGTATTGTATGCTAAAATCCTCGTCAGCTAACAATGACCAGAAAAAACTGTAATTCAGATGTTCCTCGAGCTATACTACTGTGTTAATAAATGTACTGCTTAAAAATGGGCAGACAGCTCCTTTTACCAACTGTTTTGTTAATTAGTTTAAATTACACAACCACCAGGCTTCAAAGCCATTGCTTATGTAGCTTTCTGCCTAATACTAAATTAACTGGGATACTTAATAAGATCATAACTAAAATAAGAGGGGTCTCAAAAAACATTCTTTTTTTAAAGGTTGTAAAAAGGTGAAATTGTTTGGAAATATTCATTTTATTAGCCACCCAGGAGAAACATACTGCATGCCAAAACTCCTCGTTAGCTAACAATGACACAACCTGCATAAAAAGCTCCCAAAATGTAATTCAGAGGGGAGAAGGTATAAACTACAGTACTGTGTTAATGAATGTATTGCTTAAAAAGGGCAGCCAGCTCCTTTTACCGACTGTGCTCTTAAATAATCTAAAAATAAGCTTCAGAGGAATGACTAATGTCAACCTTCCTCTGGGTATAATGCCAGAGGAGGGGAAACCCACACTAACCTGAGATCTCCATTGTGCTGAAAGCCTTTTTCCCATTTTACTGGCATCTCTTACAGGAGTGTGTCCTCCAGAGACCTGCCTGTTGCTTCGTTCTCTCATTTCTCAATGGGAACGATGTGTGCCATTATGTGCTCTTGACATTGCTGAGAGCTGAGCATCTTATATACCAGCGAGGATGACAGACACTTATAAAGATTTTGACTTTTAGCAACTCAAAGGTGTTCTTTTAGACGAGAGTAGTTTCTTCTAGTATGTGCTGTAACCACTACAAGAGAGAATATAGATTGCCGTACATTAGGGCGACAAATAGCCTTATTAGTTATTAATGCAATGTGTAATCGTGGTGGTTCAAGACTGTATAGAGCGGTATGTAGACGGTGCTCTTATCCTTGGCATTTCAATGTGAATAAATTGATATATAAGGCAGAAATGTGGAAAAGAAGAGATGCTACATAAAAATACTACACATATATTATCTAAGCTTTTCCTCTATTAGCAAAATATTAAAAGACCTGTACATTAGCCTTAAGTTGTGTTCTTGCATGTGAGTTGACACCAATACAGTACATTGATTTTCTGATAAATGACCCCAATGCTGTTGTCTACAGCAATGGGTATGATTTAGTTTGATTGATGACATATTTATTTTAAAATGGATCGATGCTACGCTAGTTGTCTGTGTGAGGACACTGACCTGTATTGATTTTCATGGAACATGTTAGCAGGATTACATAACCATGAATATTGTATTATTGTTATGGTTATTATATGGCAATAGGTGTTATTATATTCATTGTTAGTCATAAATGTAGTCAAAATTATAGTAATAATCAAACTGTGAATTCAGTGCAGTATTTTGGAGGTTTCGACTGTTTTAGCGTTGTCTCCATGCTGCAAATTGTCTTTGTCCTTTCTAGGAAATTCACATGACTCTCGTTTCCAGCAATGTCCTCCTTCACATTCACGCATTAATTTTTGATATAGAATATCTGCAGAAAATAATAGCTGTTGGCAGCTTTGAGCCAATTTTGGCTTTGTCGTTGCAACAACAAAAAAAAAGCCCTGTGTGGGTCGAGCCCTTGTGTATATTTATGTTCGAGAGAAAGAGCAAGAGAGCGTGTGCAGGAGGAGGTGCAACATACCTGAGCAAAAAATAGTCTCTGTGAGTGTCAGAGCATAATTCTGCTCCTGTGAATTTCCCACGCACAACTCTTACATTTTAATCATGCACTGGAGACGGAGGGGAACCTTGAGTTTGTTGAAACTGACGCCTACAGAAACCTGCATCTGCAATGCTAATCACACTCCAGTAAAGGGCCCCACAGACTAGCCTTGTCTTCCCTGTCAAACTAAAAATTCGTCTCCAATAACAACCAAGCACTCCATAGCTTGCTGCATGGCTAATGTGTTGCGGGGCTACATCTGGAGGGAGCCTTCACTGTCCTGTTACTCTGACCAAATCTGTATTCAGAACAAGAGCAAGAAGATTAAAAGAGTCAGCGCACATGGACTGTCTGCTGCGCTGACTGTAGGGTATCATTTTGATCCCATGATGATGCATGTATGTTGTTTCTATTTCTGCTGCTCGTGTATGTGTACAGTATGTTCTTCTGTTATCGTACTTCAGGCATTGGAGATTTTCTTTACACAACAGTTTAGATAATACTGAAGAGTTTCTTTTTTTATCTGGCTGTCTTTTAGGTTTTTATCCACTCTAGTAGAGCACCTGGTATCAGAAAACTGAGATGCACCCTATTTTTTTTTTTTTTTTACTATTTTGAGAATACTCTCCGAAACTGGAACTGCTCTTTAGGTGACGTTAAGAGCTCTCGGAGTGGTTCCAGCCCTACAATTTGAAGCACTTTATCACGTCTTTATAATTCAGCATTCGGATGACTTTTCTTGTCTTCACTTGTTGCAACCGCCTCTTCCTTTGCTTAAGAAAACCACCAGCTTTATAAAAGTCCTCCTTACAGTACCTTAGAGACACATCCTGGATAGCTTTTATTTTTCACTAAGATTTGATCTTGTCTGGGAAAAACTTGAGAAGACGCTGTTTTCCTATTCCTGGAATTTTACCACTGGGGCCAAATAGTGCTTGACACTGACAGCTTTGTTAATATCACTCTTCGGGTGTGATCACACGTTTTTTTTGCAGAGAACATTCTTTTCCAATGAAAGTGAAGCTTTTTATCTGATGCTTTTCTACTACTATCCCATTGTTCTACTATCTAGAATGCCTTGAGGGAAATAAATTGAAACAGTTAAATTGTACACACAATGAATGTGGTGGACCTGATAACCCAAAGGCTGAGTAACCACAATCTACACAAAAATCTACAGGTAAGGACTTGAATTATTAATATACTCCCAAGGAATGTAAGCAAATCTGAATACAATATACTACGTAAAAAAATGCATTGCCTACACATGTTTGTAAAAAAATATACATTTCAGTACTATAAATCAGATATTTTTCACATTACTGCAGATCATTTTGCAGCACATGTGTGTGTTGCAGACAGGTGGACGTGTTTTACTATCATCCAAGCAGCTAACTGTTTTAAGGTGATCTCATTGCTCTATTTAAATGCACAATATGTCATTTCTGCCCAGAGGGGGTTTCTCGATCAAAACAATAAATAAAGACAGAATTTTGATACGGTCCATCTGCAGCTTGAAGCACCTGCAGCCAGCTTCTATTTTTTCCTCTAGTGTTTGGAGAGAAGGAGGCCTCTGCTGTTAATACGTCTGTGGCTAAAAACCTCCTGATTACTAAACCAAAATGGCCATGAAATTAAAACCTATAAAATCCCCCAAATAAAGCAGTTTAACTTAAAAATCAGTGTTTTCCCCATGCTTTCCAGCAAACAGATGCTGCTAACTTTTGCTCAGTTTGTTTCTACGATTACTTAAGATTCAGAAGTCTGATTAATAAAAGTCATTGTTTGTTTAAAATCAACAGTTCATCTGTGTGTAAATGAATTCCTGATGGTGGCAGGTGGCACTGTTTAGGGTAGCCTCGGCCAACAGTATGAATGTGTGTGTGAATGGGTGTAGTGAGTCTGAGTCTTTAGTGTTAAAAGGCTTTGAGTGGAGGCTTAGACTAAAAAAGTGCTATACGTGCTATAAGTGCAGGACATTTACCATTTATCATTTAAAAGTGTTGCTTAGAAGCTGTCAGAAATTGAGTTCTTATCCAGTTCTGTCAGATAAACACAAAAATTACACATGCAATGGGGATATTTTTTTGACAGGCAGCCAAATAACATTGAGTTGAATAAGATTAAAAACATTTGAATCTCAAAAAATGTAAATCTCAACAAGTAACTCAAAAAAATGTATAACATAGATCCAGTCGTATTTGGAAATTTTCATCTGGAAATGTTACCTTTAAATAAACTTGAAGAGACTTCAAACTTGCTCTGCCTTAGTAATGCATTACATTTATCCATGTAATTGCATAGTAATGCAATTAAAAGTGTGACACATTTTTGGCCCATGTTTACATGCTGGTGGGAAGCTCCAACATCTGGGACATGCAGGGATGCTGGTGAACACCATTTAATTCATTAGTTATGCTGCAGAAAAATTAAACTCAAAACATAATTATTAAAGCAATTAAAGTTGTGTGTGTGAATTCGCCAAGTCCTTGCATTAATAATGTTGCTGTTAGGCAGCCAGCTGTTGTTTTATTGTGATTATAATACTTGATTGCAGAACAATGACTTAAATGGGGGTGGAAGAGACCCAACGAATAAGAAAATACACAGCTCTAATTTGTCTGAATACAAATAAGTTTACTCTGTAATTCACCCCATTTATTCCATTCTTTCTTTAGCAAGCACAATAAAACAGTCCCCCGTTGACTGATAGCTGATCATTAACTATTACTAAAATTATCTTGCTGCAGCTGCACTTCAACAGTATGTCAGCCAATCTTGGATTTCTTAGCTTGCAAAACCTCCATTATGCCTTATCACCATAAGAGAAGCACAGGTACATGTTGGCATCAAATGTTTAATTATTTTATGCATAAAGTAGATTGTCCTCCCCTAAAATCCCCCATGTTTGGTTTGCACAGCACCTTATTATGTTTAAAGTAAGTGGCGCCCTCTACTGGCCGTTTTAATTATGAGTGTACAGCGAAGGGAAAAGCAAAGATATGGACTATAAAGAACAACAAAATCCATGTAGGTCTCGTGGGAGATGGGTCAAACAAACATTCAACCAGGAGACTGGTCTTTGTGTCACGTGTGAAACCAAAAGCAAACAATGTTAGTTGATGTAAAGAAACGTAACTTCAGTGCGTCACGTTTCTGTGTCAGCAACATAACTGCTTTACTTCCGGTTGACACATCGTCTACGTAACTACCTCACTTCCAGAAGTTACATGCATTTATTTGAATTTACTTTATCTTTTATAATGCCTCACCATGTAGTCTTTTTGCCCTAACCTTAGGTAAGTAGATTTGTAGCCTAAACCTAAAAAAACTGTTTGACAATGTTAACTAAGTGGATAAAACAGTGATGGTTACGTGACCTCCTGCCACCAGTAAGGGCTTTGATTATAGAAACACTCCCGTGGGTCATAGTTAAGGATTGGATCAGACATCATATGTGGTTGTATGGTTTGGAGATCTTCTTGTTAATTAAAATCACAAGGATATGACTGTTGAATGCACCAAGTCATAATATGCTTTACTTCTGTGCAAGATGTGGACATATATTTGAAAAATCTGGATCTTTAGGTGACACTTGTTGCTGCAACATGTGGAATGTGTCCTTTTGCAATACTGATAAATACTGTGGATATATTTCAAATAATCAATTTGAAAGCTTTCGTGTTCATGACTAAAATCTTACAGTTGGCTTAAGTGGATTTACTCTAATTTTTGGACATTCCAGAAATGTTGGTCTCTTAATGGAGTTGTCGTGCGCGCTGTGGGTGTGTCATATGGAGCTGCATTGTAGCTGTTTATTTAAAGCTTAGAGACGCATATGATGGAGGTCCTAACAATACCAATAAAGGTAATCTGTATAAGTAAATAGAGCTAAAGCCTCAGCAGATAAAGCCCAAACACTGGCATTGCTTCTTCTCATTACTGGCACCATCTGAGGGAAATAAAACTGCCAAGAAGCAACCAGCTGGTTGGTGCTCAGCCACATGGGTGGGATGTTAACTCATTAGTTTGCTCATCATGAGGAGCGATAAATGCAGGGATTTGAACTTGACCAGTGTAGGCTGTGGAGGTCAAGATTTTGGTCATGGTTAGTGGTGAGTCACTAAAAGACACGCACAAAGAGAAACAGAAAACGACCGTGAACTGGAACGAGTTCCAACACTTTGATGCACTTGATGATAACCGTGAAGCCCTCCCATATGACATAAACACAGCCGTGACAAGCCTTGCCACTTACTTCCAAATGAACAGAGAAGGTGCCGTGAGGGAAGGAAAGGAAAGGAGGCGCACAGCAGGGTAGAGGAGAAAACAAACAATAGGAAGAGGGGGAGACAATCCTACCTTTCCCTCTTCCCTCCATTATCTCCGTTCCCATCCCCCTCTCACCCTTAACGAGGGATAGTTTTCTCCTCGCCTCTCATCTCTCTCCTCCCCTCCTTTTCCTCACCGTCTCCAGGGACCAAACACACCCCTGACAGGTTGCCATGGAAACGCCTCACACACACTCTCTCACAGACACGCTCTCTCTCTCTTGCAGCGGTAACGCCTGTATCCTCTCTCTCCTCCATTAGCATCCCTCTTTGCTTGGAGACAGCAGGGGCGGCAGTTGTCGAAAACCCTGACGCACGGGCGAAAGTCCCCGCGTCTGAATCCATTTGTCACAAGAAAAACTTATAAAAAACCTACTTTGATATTCTCGATTTATACCGGCGCAAAGATGTAAGAATTTCGTCAGTGTGATAAATTATTTGACACAGCTCGCCAAACTGTTGTGCCTTCTTTTTATTTTTAGACACGGCTTACAAATGCATCCCTGGCCATTTCCCCTGAACTTTGCTCTCCATTATAGAGATAAGAACAGGCAGATTTAATTTGCACACAATTACCGTAGCTATGCCATACTCAATTAATGCCCGCCGAAGTCAGACAGGAGACAGTAGCTCAGTCCCTTGGCTGAAGCATAACTCATTTATAATTCAGTCCTATTGCTCATACTTAAGGTTGGGATAGAAGTGTGTAAAGTGAGGTTTTTTTTTTTGCAACCACTCATCCGCATGAAAGGATGTATCTACACTATATCTCACCCCTGCAGGCTTTTAGAGATCCTGGTCCACTCTGGGGGGTACAAAAAAAAAAAAAGGACTGTTCCCCTGCTGCAGGGCCACTTTGACTCACAGCAGAGCACCAACCGCCAACTTCATACGGTGCATGTGTCATCCCCCGCTGTGCAGCTTGGGGAGGGTTTTATCCACCTTGTGAAGTGTGTTGGTGTCATCATGTCGTCCAGGGTGCACATGCAATCTCACTGCTGCATCAATCTTGAGTGAGAGAAACGTCACCGAACCATTCACCCAAAGCAAATTTGACTTTTTTTTTTTTCCAATTTAACATCACTTAATTGGTTCCCTTTTCATCCCACAATGCTGTGGGGAGGAAAGTGTCGTCATCCACCCAAACTCACACAGTGAATGCACCACATTTTCTACCCTCAACACCTACATCGCTCCCTAAACTGAGGCACAGCTTTCATCTCCATTCTCATTCATCACAGACGTCATGGGGACCTCATCACTTCTCTTGTTTATTTATTGAATTACTTGCATCCTCCCTAAATCCTCACACCTCACGCCCAAATAGACTACGCCTATAGCCTGCTGATGAAACCAAGTGTCAATATCTTTTTTTTCCCCCCCTCCGAGTTAACAGTTAAAATTGAGTCGTGCAATGAATGATTTCCATTCATCTTGGCAAACAGCTTGAAACCACAGGAGCTCCAAACTGAGACCTGTTCAGCGCTCCAGTGAGGTGTCATGAGTCTTACCTTTTACCTGCTCCTCCACATGCCAAAATCCACCTTCACGTTTTACATCACTGAGTGGGGAGTCCGAGGCACACACACTCTGACTGACACACACTCACACACTTGCACAGACTGGGGATGCAATCCTCTCACTGAGTTGGTCTCCTTCCACTCTATCTTCCACAAAAAACTAGCTTCATTTGGAAAAAAAATCCGTTTTTTTTTTATCTTTAATGTTTTTTTCTTTTAAAAGCTGGGTTTCTCTCCGGTAACCGGGCTGCTCATCCTTCCTGGCGGCGGCTCCAGGTTTAACGAGGCATCGGCACACAGCGCTGGATGACGGCTGGTAGAGAGAGGTAGAGAGAGCGGGAGGAGAGAGAGCAGCGTCAAGCCAGCAGCTGCCGCACACACAGGCTGAGGGGCTTCGGCCTTCAAAGTAAAAGCATGGAATATGATTATAAAATAAGCCCGTTAACACCAACGAAAACATGAAGTAACGATAAGACCAATTGACTGACGTCACTTGTATGCACTGCAAATGTTGGCATAGAGGATCACAGGGACAAAAAAATCATCTCCAATCATCCTCATCACCTGTGATCCTTCATTGCGGTTACAAGTCAGGCTGTGCTCCTGCTGCTGTCTATAGAGGAATAAATGATAAACTGAAGATAATATTAACTTGTTAAATACACTGAGAATATTACAGAAAGATAAAATACCCAAATTAAGAATGTGTCTCATCACCAAATAAAAAAACATTTTTCTTACAAATCTGTGACTTTTTTTCAAATTGTAAATGTGTGACTTTTTTCCCCAATAAATTTGTGAGTTTTTTTCTGCAAGTGTGTGACTTTTTTTTCTCTCTCTGTGGTTCATTAGAAAGACAGTTAATGGATTAAAATTACTCTCTGCTTTATCATTTTGTTTCCCTGGAACTAAGGGCAACTTGAAAAAGTGACCTTATGAAACAGGATGTTACTGTGAACACAATGACACATTATCTCAATTGTTTCCAACAAAATTCAAACCCAGAGAAATCTAAGTATACAAGTCAAATACATATATAGGCCTAGTTATTTATAAACATTCTGATGTGGAAATGCTACGTTATACCTTTAAGTGGTCAATTGTAGTAAATATCTGGAAAGTAGAGATACCAGATATTAACAGATGAAGGTCAGCAGAGTGTGGAGGGGCTCAGATTACAGAGCTAAAGATGCTGGCTAACTGCTGTAAAAGGGTAAACACTACTGATGACTGATGGCTGGCAACTGATGAACACCAGCTGGTGCTAGATCACAGGAAAAGCCTGACAAGGAAAGGAAAGATCTTCATTGGTCCTAGTAACTGAGTCAGGCAGGGTCCAAGCTACTCTCATTTGCTATTTTATTAGGTTGGACGTTTTGTGTGTTCAGAGATGGTCTTCTGTATATCTTGGTTGCATAGGATGGTTATTTGAGTTACTGTTGCCTTTTATCAGACCATTCTCTGTAAACCCTAGAGATTGTTGTTAGATCAGCAGGTGAAATACTCAGACCAGCCCGTTTGGCACCAACAACCATGTTCAAAGTCACTTAAATCACCTTTCTTCCTCATTATGATGCTCGCTTTGAACTTCCACCATGTCTCCATGCCTGAATGCATTGAGTTGTTACCATGTAATTGGCTGATTAGATATTTGCGTTAACGAGCAGTAGAACAGGTTGACCTTATAAAGTGGCTGGTGGGTGTATATCTTATCAGTCTAATCAGGTCCAGGTAGGGTCTTTGTCAATATGGCTAAGACCCAAGTGGATCCCAGCATCATGCTTTATTTTTATTTTTATGGTCATTTTAGAGA
This sequence comes from Centropristis striata, assembly GCF_030273125.1. Classification (NCBI taxonomy): domain Eukaryota; kingdom Metazoa; phylum Chordata; class Actinopteri; order Perciformes; family Serranidae; genus Centropristis; species Centropristis striata. Next base: position 16,979,231 of record NC_081532.1, read on the forward strand.
TCTGTTGCATCATGCATTGGTCAGTTTAGTTCTAATATATATTACATATTTAACCATCCATCCATCCATCCATCCAATAGGTCATGTCCTTCATACATTAGAACCTCAACAACACACTGGCCCCAATATGGTAAATAAAAATAATCAATGCATTGCATACTAAGCCCCCTGTGTCAACCACAAATTGAGAATAATGAGAAGCGTAACAAGACAATAAAAAAAGACATGACAATTGAACACTTACTCTTGTGTGTGCAATCAGATCAAAATGTCACATTAGCATTGACTGAAAGGCTTCCCTTGGACAAACAGCACTGATCAATTACCCAATCAATTCCTGTTGAAATAAATTAACAATTTCAACAGAGGTGGACTATGCTGACATCAAGGTAAGCTTATCTGGGTTTTAAGAACCGGTCGATACATGGCTCACATATCACTCAAACCCTGATCACATCTTTCAGAAGGAGGATTTGATTGCATGCCTATATATAGACAGCAGGAACTAATTCACAACTATAGTGTCCAGGGTTAACACAAGAAAATATTTTTATATAACTGTGAATAACTTTATACATACAAATCTAAAATTATTTTTTATATAAATCACTAACATTTAATGTTTTATTTTGAAAGTTTTCAGAGGAAGTTCTATTTCATATTCTGGCTGGTTTGCTTATAGGATGGTTGGAATCCAGTCTTCCAAGTTTATCAGTCTGCTATTACCAGTGAACAGCATGAGGGAAAAAAGAGACGAGTGCCTGTGGGATATATTTTGTTTCTACCTTCACTTCCCCCTTTTTTTAAATATTTCTTCTTTCTTTCTCACTCAGCTCCACTCGACTTTTATTCCGAGATCAGCTTTAATCCTTTCCTACCCACCTTGTTATTCATACACACCACACTTCCCCCTTATCTTTCCCCTATTTTAATCTTCTGTGACATCCCCTCATACTGTGAGTCACAGGGGACCCCCGACTCACATGTGGCATAATGAAGATGTGAGATGTGTGTCAGAGTGTTTTCTCACACTTCTATCCTTATGGGGACCAAATGTCCTCACAAAGACAGCAAGGAATGAGAAGAATCCTCCAAAGGGAGAAAAGGCTTGAGGTGTTATACAGGTTTGTTTTATTTGTTTCAAACTGTAAACGAACAAAGTATCAAAAGGGAACATCAGAATCCTGCACACACAGGTGAAGCATTGAGAAATAAATAAACGGATATCAGTGTCATACAGAAAAAGACAACAAATCTAACATAAAATATATAGAAATGATGCTTTGGTTACCATCAATCAAATCAAATCAAAATTACTTTATTCATCCCCAAGGGGAAATTCAGTTAGTCTAATAGAATCTTTGTTAGAATGAGACAGCCTGATGGCTGTAGGAGCGAAGGATCTTTTGAATCTCTCCATCCTGCAACGGAGAAAGAGGAGCCGTCCACTGCTGTTTTTTGGTCTGTAAAGGTTTTGTGTAGCGGATGATCCGGGTATTTCAGGATGGCCTCGAACATCTTGACAGGTCATCTCTCCACCACCTCCTCCAGTGTGTCCAACCTGGCTCCAACCACAGAACCAGCTCTTTAGACCAGTCTGTCCAACCGCCTTGCATCTCTGTGTCTTATGCTGCCTCCCCAGCAGACTGCAGCATAAAACAACACACTACCACCACAGACTGATAAAACATCTGCAGCATCTTACTACACATGTCCAGAGATCTGAGCTTCTTTAAGAAACAGAGGCTCTGCCCATTTTTGTAGAGAGCGTCAGTGTTTAGGGACCAGTCCAACTTATTATCCAGGTATACACCTAGATACTTATAACTTGGCACCACCTCAATGTCCACCCCACAGGTATTCACTGGCTGAAGAGGGGGCTTGAGCCTGTGGAAATCTATGATCATTTCCTTCATCTTTGGGGTGTTCAGTAGAAGATAGTTCTTGTGACTCCAGTCACTGAAGGCTTTTATCAGATCCCTATATTCAGATCCCTGTCCATTCCTGATACACGCCACAATAGCAGTGTCGTCCAAGTACTTCTGGATGTGGCAGGACTCAGAGTTGTATTTGAAGTCTGCTGTGTACAGTGTGAACAGGAATGGAGCCAGAACAGGCCCTTGTGGAGCCCCTGTGCTGCTCATTAATGTCCCAGAAACACAGTTATCCAACCTGACATACTGTGGTCTTCCTGTCAGGTAATCTGTGATCCAGGAGATGAAGGAAAGATCCACTCCCATCTCTGTGAGCTTGTTTTTAAGTATGTTGGGTTGGATGGTGTTGAATGTGCTTGAAAAATCAAAGAACATGATTCTCACATAAGCACCAGTTTCCTCCAGATGAGCAAGGGCATGGTGAAGCATGTAGAGGACAGCATCGTTCACTCCGATGTGTTGTTTGTATGCAAACTGCAGGGGGTCGAGTTTGTCTTTGACTTCAGCTCTCAGTAGGCGTAGAATCAGCCGCTCCAAGGTCTTCATGATGTGAGAAGTGAGGGCTACTGGTCTGTAGTCATTACGTTCAGCTGGACATTTTATTTTTGGTACCGGCACAACGCAGGAAATCTTCCACAGTGCTGGCACACGCCCCAACTGTAGACTGAGGTTGAAGATCTTGTGGAGAGGTTGGCACAGTTGGGCAGCACAGTCCTTGAGCAGCCTTGGACACACACCATCTGGGCCAGCAGCCTTCCCAGAGCAAAGTCTTCCCAGTTCCAACCCAACCCCTATCTCTGTGACTGACAAGGGTGGAAGCTCAGGTGTAAGAGGGGCGGTGGATGCTGCTTTGGAGATGTACACATGTTGAAGAGGAGGAGGTGGAGGAGGAGGCGGAGGAGCAGCAGCAGCAGCATTGGGTGAGGCCGCTGTATTGAATCTGTTGAAGAACTGGTTGAGTTCATTAGCTCTTTCTACATCACCCACCACTGGCTGTCTTTTCTTGTTGTTGTAACCAGAGATGGTGTTGATTCCTCTCCACATTTCACGGATGTTGCTGTTCTGTCTCCAGTTTCTTCTTGTATTCCACCTTTGCCAGCTTTAATCTCTTCTTCAACTTATATTGTACTTGTTTGAGCCGTGCTTTGTCACCATCTCTAAAAGCTGCCTTCTTCTCATTGAGGATTGCCTTTAAATCACTAGTAATCTAAGGTTTGTTGTTGTGGAAACAGCGTACAGTTCTGTGGTCTGATTTATGTGGTGCTCCCTCTAGAGGAATCCTCCAGCAACACAAGTTGCACATGAACAAGAACGTGAACATTTCACAGTGACCCTTCAATAAAGACAGTTGGATTCAGAGTATCAAAGTTTAAGTTGAATTTAATTAAAGTCTTGTACAAGAGGAGCGTTTTAATCATGCAACACAGCGAGTACGGTTACAGAGAAAAAGGCTCACATGATAGTCAAAACCATTGGCTTATATGCCTCCTATAGTGGGAGGTTTCCAACGTCTAGTTGACCTGTCTGACACAGATGCTGTTATTCTCAGTTCCCCAAAGTCAAAGGTATGGTCAGCAGAAATACGTCTGACCCGTGTCTGACTCCCCCTGTCGTGTGTACTTCCCTTTATCTTAACATATAGTTAACCTTATCTAGCCTGCCAGCTTTTAGCAGAAACACTGGTCTGATGTAACCCAAAGCCAGTGCCTCTACATACAGCAGACAGGATCACATTTGCTTAATATGATTAAAACGTTGGAAAAAACCCAGATTTATACACATTTTTATAACAAATACGTGTGGTTCAAAAGGGAGTACACGGTCGCCCATAAAGTTGGAATTAATTATTTTTTACCTCTTTCCATGACATGATTGTGACATTTGATTTAATATTGACAGATAAAGTGTAAAGTGTGTGTCTTCCCAAAACTAAAAAAAAAATCTCTTCCAAACATACCACAATGAAGATAAAACCCCAAAGGGATTGTGTCTGAAAACAAAATTATTCCAACTTTATTTGCATCCTTGTAGATATGAGCTCTAAGGGTGCCTTGAACGTCAGATTCTGAGGGCCATGACAAAGCATCAGCATCAGTAGTGCGAAAATCAGTAAAGCCAAAAGGTGTTCTTTTTTTCCCCTTTTTACATGTCTGTGAAGGGACCAATAATGATAAGGAATAGTTTGTGTGTTTAAAAAAACATTCTGGGAAATATGGCAGAGTAATAACAAAGTATAAAAGTAATTTGAAGATAAGTAGGTTGAATATAATGAATACAGTGGGTTCTACATTACCCTACCTCTACTAACTAAGTGTAGACAATGGAAGGTCCTCACAAATACAGCAATATAAATGTGTGTGTGTGTGTGTGTGTGTGTGTGTGTGTGGCTGTGGGGAGTATGGCAGGAATATTGATTCCACTGTCTTCATTAGCATGTACCTGTGGGGCTAATGTCTCTATGGGGTTCTGGCTAGACAACCTAACACTCCGCTTCTGTCCCTGTGGTGAGAGACTGGCTTGCCACTCCCCTCCTGCGCCGCCTGACACTTTGGACTGAGAGGGAGACCAAAATAGAAGCAGTAAAGACAGAATCAGAGACCAAAGAGGAACAGTTCTGGCATCTATGGCAACCATGCTGAGGAAGAAATAAAGCCCAAACTAAAATTACTGTAGCCGTTTATACTTTTTTTTATTGCTCCATCAGTCATTACAATCCCATTACTCACGATGTTAACATCAAATATTTCTCACCCTGTTTGATGCATTGTCGTCAGTTTTTCAGTTGTAAAGCAACTTTAATAACATTAACTCATACAAGGCGCTATAAAAACAATTTAATTTGATGGATTGAACATTACTGAAACACCTCAATTAAAAGAGGAAAAACAAAACAATTACATTAAATTAGAGGAATGTATCCCTCCATTAGCTTTTTTTTCCCCCTTACAGACAATCATTTCATTTAACTTACAGATCATAACCGATGGTGCAAGAATTTAAATCACAGAAACAGTTTATTCTCGATTGCTTTGAAAACATTTTGCTCCCCCATAGAACTATCAATGCAATCAAAATAAAACAATGATGTCAAAAGTCAATCTATAATCTATTTTATGTATGTTTGCGGTGTATTTAATGTGGATAGTATGTACTTTTATAGTAGTACTTTTGTTTTAATGTATGATTACATCCATTTATTGATGTGTCTAGGAGCCTGTAGCATGTTCATTAAATCTCTGCCTATAATTCAGGCACGAAAGTTCACCAACCTGCTGTATATAAATGAGCTGATGGTCTGCAGTTCACTTCCCTTGCTGTACTGGTAGACAGATCTTTCCTTATTCCTTACACAGTTCTACCGACAACTCTTTCAGGTCTTTAGCAATGCTAGCAGAGCAGACTTTGGTCAGTTAGTCGGCCCCATAGACTGTATATAAAAAATGGACGTAGTCATCGTGACGTCACCCATTGGTTTGTGGACTGCCCATTGGAAGCATCGAGTTTAGCGTTACACTTGTCGCCATCTTGTTTCCGATATGCGGAGCAGACCATATTTGGGCTGTGGAGGAGCGAGAGGGATCTGACGACACTGACTACACGCCTCTCTACACCGGCAACCCGACTGAGAGATTCATGTTAGCATTAACTGGAGCATTAACTGGGGTGTTAGTTTTGGCAAAAAACAAAAACCAAATGTATGTTACTGACCTCAGAAAAATGAACAGCGACTCCTTGGAGTGTCTGTTATCCCAACCAAACGCTAAACAAGACATTTTTAATGAAGAAAACGTTCAAATAAACTGTCATTAAGTGAAAATACAGTGAAAGGGTCAAAGTTATGAGACCAAACTGGTAAGCGTGCTTTTTTTATATCTATATAACGTTATATATAACTTTATTGATACATTGCCGTGGATACGCATTGTTCTGCTTCTCTCCTGATGACGGCTCGCCTTGTTATTGATCTGTCAATCAAAGGTAGCCACACCCAAAATCATATGATTCTTTATCTTCTATTTTCTTCTAAATGGGGCCATTATTAGAACTATTAACATCAAATTGTCTTGAAGAAGACTTTTTGCTAGCTCTTGAGACAATAGTGTTGTCCTAAAAAGAATTCTGAGGTAATAAATCAAGTGAGAAGTTTTCTCATTTTGCACTGAAATGAATGGACAGATTTTTTTTGCAGCCAAACTTAGCATCCCCCACAGGAATTTTCGGTAGAATGCACCTTAAGGCACTTCCTGGTTTGCCTCCATGCTCAGACACGGAGATTGCCGCCTGGTCGGCCCACAATTTTGGTGAAATAGCTCGATAATGGGGGAAGAAACAGCCAAAACCTATGGCATACCCATCAGTTCCACGTTTGCTTGGAACTATCAGTCTCCCATGACTTTGTATTGAAGAAGGAGCCTCCTTGCAAATTTTGTGCACTAGCAAAAAACAGAAAAATGGTCAAAAGCTACTTTGTGGTAGAATGTACTACAAACAGGTTAAAGAACCCAGAACAAATTTTTTTTTTTATAAACTGTTGAACCAAAATAAACAACTTTTTTTGAAGGGGAAAAAAATTGGACACAGACGTATAGAAATCAGGTCCCAAAACTTAACTTTAATGTTTACTTTTAGACAACCATGGACTAAAATGCTAAAAAAAATGTCTCTAGCTAAAACCATTACATTCAAACATATCATAGAATACTTTTAGCACTCTATGTCAACCAGAAGACAATTGGCTGTTAGCAAGATAATGTTAGCAAATATTAGCTATTAGTGAGCAAGCTAATGTTAGCTATATGCTAGCAAGTTATTGTTAGCTTAAATCCACTTTTGTCCTCTTTAAAGTTCAGTTTTTTGGTTTGTCAGATTTTAACTTAAGTTCTGGGGTTCTATAACTTGTTGCTAGTACATTTTACCACACAACAGTTTATATCTACATAACTAAATACAATATAACAGTTAAAATGGATAAAAAGAAAATCCTTCCTATCGATACATCTATACAAAATGTAGAACCCCTTGTGCAAGAGCTTGTCAACAGTGAGAATGGCTATTGTCATTATTATTGATAATATTGTTATTTGAAAATATGAAATCCCTGGTTAGTGTAAGTTAAGAATCTTTAATTTTCTATTCTGTTTGTTTGTTAATTAAATCCACCAGGTGGAAATCAGCCCCTAATTAAAGCTATGAAAACTAGCAGGATTCTGAGAACTCTGGAGATGCACAAGTGAAGTATGTGAATAAATAATCAAATATTATACTAAGTATTCTAATCATGTCTGCGGAATTGCATACTCCTGCCAAAATTGGGAGAATATTTTCTTGACTGATGGCAAATAATGACAGAGGCGAGGCTATAAATATAAGCGACTTACATTTTGACATTTCAGATTGATAAACAGGAAATATTATTTCAATGTATTAATATCCCGGGTGATTAAAACATAGGGTACATGACATTTCAATTTTCCTTTTTTTCTAATCCAACTCAAAAGGTCAGATGAGGAGACTGTAAACTTAATTTGAGACTGACAGCACTTTCAGAAATGAGGCGCACACACCGCCAGATCTTGCTGACAGTAATTATGCCTTATTAAGTAAAAGTCACTTTTGCAATCATCTAATTTGTCCTGAATTAATACCTGTGATAATTAATATATGTTTGCTTCATCCAGTCTTTCCAACAGACTCATTATTAGGGAGAGAAAAAACATGAAAGCAAGAAAAAGGAGAATGGAAAGAGAAATAAAAAGATGGAATCATATTTATAATTTTTTTAAAAACAGCTAATTATAGTTAGGTTCTTTATTGTCCCCAGAGGGATAATTGTTTTCACAGTCAGGTCTTTCAGGACAGCATACATTTAAAAAAGGCACAGCACAGTGTAGCAACACTGTGTAGCACACAAGTACCAAATACCCTCTCTTCCCACATATACAACATATAACATATAACCCCTCTTCCCACATATATCACAGAAAAACATATAAATACATAGACAGCAGCAATCATGACATATAAGTGAATGAACTTCTTGTGTCACCTAAAAGCAGGAAATAATGAAATATCTCAGGGACAAAACTGCAGGCTGCAGGTCCGTGCCTGCTCTCAACACGACTCGCTTCCACTGTCCCGGAGCCTGGTGGCAGCGGAGCCGCAGGATCACAAGCATCTGGCTTACATTGTAAATGTCGCCTGTACTCACGCAGAGGTTGTGCAGAGAGGCAGAAACAACAGAGACAGAAGGCACACCATTTGGTCTCACCTCCAAGGCCTTGAAGAAAACAATCATGCCATCTTGACTTCATCTTTCCAAAGGTGTTCTGTGACTGAATGAGCCTTGGGACAATGCTGAGTCAATGTTGTTGTCCTCAGTACATGGATATTCTTTGATATTAACAGGGATAGTAGTGTACTCCAATTTGTAAAAAACCCACGGAGCTGTAAACCAGAAGGCACAGCTTATTATGACTCATATGAATGTTTGTTGTAACTGCATCATTCCATTTTCACCCAGGAGACAGTTATTCATGTCCCTCCTGAAACCAGAATTCAACTTTGTAATTTTCTGTTTTAAGTTACGTTCAGTAGTGTGTCACATTGTACATCATTTTTGTAACCACAGGACTTTCACTCAGGAGTCACTCAGGGATTCGTTCCCCGTGTAAAACCAAAATTCAATAACTTTATCTTATAAGATACGTTTGCAAGTTAACATGGACCTTCTGTATGCAATTACATAACTTCGTAAGTAACTGCAGAACAAATGTTTTAAAAAAAAGTTATTTTCTTTGTTTTAAGTTATGTTCGAACTGGGTGTAATTACGTTCTGTTCAACGTCACATATTTAATAATAGGACTTTACTCAGGAGACCGGTATTCGTGTTGCCTATGAAACCAAAATTCAACATTGTTTTTTTCTAAGTTAGGATCATAAGTAACGTAAGTAACTTAAAGTGTAACTTCTGTTCCTAACTACGTCACTTACGTCACTACAGGACTTTCCCTCAGGACACAAAAGTCAAAGTTATTTTCTTTAAGTTAACTACTGTATGTAGTAATATACAAAAGTAGTAATAATGTGCTTAAAACTATGACCATTAAACCACCTTGAACAGAACAGTCACTGGTTTAAAACAATGACTATTTCAATAGATATACCAAACATCTCTGTAAGATATTTAAACCGTTGCATAGGGATAGGTTGCAGGCTTGAGCACAACACTGTTGTGGACGGATGTTGGGAAGCTCATTCATTCTGTCTCTAGTGGATAGAAACTGTCAATATGCATCACAAACTGTATGCATTGAGGCAAAAAGTGGGAAAGTTACATAAGCCTTACAACCTTCCATGAGTCCGTAGTGGCATGTCCCTAGTTGATGCCTGACCAGCCTCCTGGTGATCCTGTGAACCACAGCGGGGTTGCGTAAGGCCTCAGATGTTAGGTTGTGTGACAGCTCCCCTTTAAACAAACAGCAGCACCTCCAGCTGATGAGCTCTGCCATGGCTGCTGCTGCCGTCCAGGGGTTGAGTCAGGTTGTTTATCGCCACTCTGAGCAGTCAGAAATCTGCTTAAAGGTCATGCTCCAAAGTAAATACACAACATAGAGATGTTTAGTTTGCTGTGGCTTACTTCTTGGCAAAAAGTCAAATGTCATTTGACATTTAGTAATTGCTGAATACTGTAGAAATAGTTTCTATGGGTCTGTAGATTGGCCTTTCCAAGGGAGCAGTTTGATATTTTGGGAAGCATACTTGCTTTCTTGCAGAGAGATGAATGAGAAAATTACCACTCTAATGTAAGTACTGCAACCATGGTGCTCGAGCCAGCAGGCGATTAGCTGAACATAAAGACTTGAAACAAGGTTTTGGCTCCGTCCCTTAAAAGAACCTGCCTCACAGCACCTTTAAAGCTCACTAATTAACATGCACATCTTTTGTTTAATCTGCTCAAAAGTGCAAAAATGATGAAGTTGTGGTATTACATGCGGGCTGGCACCATTTCTTGGGTCTTGTTGTCAACGTGAGGTTGCTAGGCAACCAGTGAAGACACCCGGTAGTCACTGATCCTGATAAGATAGGATGGGATTTTCTTTTCCTACGGACAGAGCCAGGCAGGCTGTCCCCCCCCCCCCCCCCCACTGTATGGTGAGGTAACCTAACCACCTACTACCACCTACTATATATGTACACCACGTGCAGGATATGTGTGTGTGTGTGTGTGTGTGTGTGTGTGTGTGTGTGTGTGTGAAACACCACACAGGGAAGCAGCAGACTTCAGTTACTGGATATTACTTAAAGGTATACTATACAGGATTTAGCGAAAAACACAAAACCCCACAAAAGAATGTATCGGCATAGATAAAAAATAATTCCTCTCAATCTTTACATATGACCCACGAGAGTGTTAGGAGGTGTCTGTATCTTCAGAGACCCTGTCCTCTGTCTGTATTCTGTCTTTTCATTTAATTTTGCTGTGTCAAAGATGTTTCTGGGCAACACTCTTCAGGCATGAAGCTATGAAAATAGCAGACACCATGCCAAAAATGCAAATACAGTAGTGTTCAATATAATAGCAGTCCAATGTGACTAACCAGATTAATCCAGGTTTTTAGTATATTTTTTTATTGCTACATGGCAAACAAGGTACCAGTAGGTGCAGTAGATTCTCCGAAAACCAACAAGACCCAGCATTCTTGATATGCACGCTCTTAAGGCTGTGCAATTGGGCAATTAGTTGAAAGGGGGGTGTTCAAAAAAATAGCAGAGTGTCTGCCGTTGACTTTACAAACACAAAACTATTTTGTACAAACTTTTTTAGTTTTTTATAACTGCTTCATATCTGTGTGGCATGGAGTCAACCAACTTGTGGCACCTTTCAGCTGTTATTCCACTCCAAGATTCTTTAACAACATTCCACAATTAATTTACTTTTCTTGGTTTTGCTTCAGAAACAGCATTTTTGATGTCACCTCACAAATTCTCATTTGGATTAAGGTCCGGGGATTGGGCTGGCCACTCCATAACATCAATGTTGTTGGTTTGGAACCAAGATTTTGCTTGTTTACTAGTGTGTTTGGGGTCATTGTCTTGTTGAAACACCCATTTCAAGGGCATGTCCTCTTCATCATAAGGCAACATGACCTCTTCAAGTATTTTGACATATGCAAACTGATCCATGATCCCTGGTATGTGATAAATAGGCCCAACACCATAGTAGGAGAAACATGCCCATATCATGATGCTTGCACCACCATGCTTCACTGTCCTCACTGTGTACTGTGGCTTGAATTCAGAGTTTGGTGCTCGTCTTACAAACTGTCTGCGGCCCTTGGACCCAAAAACAACAATTTTACTCTCATCAGTCCGCAAAATGTTCCTCCATTCCTCTTTAGGCCAGATACAGGAGGCAGACACCCTCTCTTTATTCAAGAGTAAACTTAAAACTTTCCTCTTTGACAAAGCCTATAGTTAGGGCTGGCTGAGGCCTTGGACCAACCCCTAGTTATGCCGCTATAGGCCCAATACAGCGGGGCCCTCTTTCTCTCTCTCTGATGTCCCAATAATACATGTCATAAGCTTTTATTTTCCCAGAGTACTCGCATTTTTCTCTGCTCTCTCTTTCACATCACTCCTGCTGGTCTTACTGCCGTGGATCTGGTTCGGCCCCAGATGGGAATGCTCCTCTCCTGGTCCACTCACCATCACTACTGGCAAATGATGGCGCTTCATCACCTGCTGCTGCCCCCTCCCAGAACTCCTGCTCCTCTCTGTCCCCCCCCCAACCTCTCTCTACTCTATTCTACTCTGTTGATCTGCCCTGTACAACGACATCTATTGCACGTCTGTCCGTCCTGGGAGATGGATCCCTCCTCTGTCGCTCTCCCTGAGGTTTCTTCTTCTTCTGAAGCTTCTTTTCTTCTGTACAACTACCTTGTTCTCATTCCCAACGTATCACATATGAACACTTGCCAAACCCCATGGTGTCACTTTTTACAGCCTACTACACAACTACACGTCCAACTACCATGCTCCATTATGGTTGCGGAAGGATAGTCACATCACTCAAATAATTTTATTTACTTCATATTTACTCATGAGCTTCAAAAATATAAAAGAGGTAAATAACTAATCCTCTCATCTGGTCTCCTCGCTATCTTTCATTTTGGCTTTAAGCCGGGAACATAGGGTTCCAGACAATGAGTCTTTGCTTAATGTTTATCTTCTCCTCTCCAGACATGGAAGAACAGAATACATTGTGAAAGTAGCCAAGGGATACAGACGGGGAGGGGGAAGTTCTGAAAGCAACAGGACAGTATTAAAATCAGTCACCCTTCTGTTAAGCAATGTTTTGGAACTGTGTTCATATTATATGGTGGAACTCTGATCTCACTTGGTTACCGAAAGAGTCAAAACATCACATGACCACAGTGAGTTTGTAACTAGGGTCTCGAACGACAAGTTTGGAGAGAAGGTGGTATTATGGGAGGCTGCAATGAATGACGTGAGGCAAGGATAAAAGATTGAGTTTGATATTAGTGAGGTCTGGTCTTCTCATTTTTTTCCTTCCTGTTTTGTCCTGTCTTTGTTTTCTGTGAACACCAATTCTACACAGAATTTTAACTTTCTATTAAATAGCTTGCTGGAATAAAACTACCTCTCTACACCGGCAACCTGACTGAGCGAAATTCATGTTAGCATTCACTATAGCAAAACTAGGATGTTAATTTTTTGCTAGCAAAAAACAAAAACAACATGTATTTTACTTACCTAAGAAAAATGAACAGGGACTCCTTGGAGTCTCTATTAGTCCAACCAAACCCTGAATAAGACATTTTTAATGAACGAAATGTTCCAATAAACTGTAATTAAATGAAAATACAGTATGAAAGGGTCAAAGCTATGAAATTAACCCGGACGGAAACATGGACAACGACAAACAAGTTCACGCTGGATACCATAGACATTATGAATATAATAATCTTCATTATGTCTATGCTGGACACGCATTGCTTTTCTTTTCTCCCGTTCTATCCTGATGACGGCTCGCCTTTTAAGTGACCTGTCAATCAAAGGTAGCCACGCCCCAAATCATACAATTCTTTATCTCTTATTTTCTTCTAAATGGGCCATTATTTACACTATTAACATCAAATTGTCTTGAAGAGTTTTTACAAGCCATTGAGACCATAGTGTTGTCCAAAAAAAAAATAGCTGAGGTAATAAATCAAGTGAGAAGTTTTCTCATTTTGAATTGAAATGAATGGACCCAAATGCTTCTGCAGCCGCCGTCAGCACCCCCTGCTGGAATTTTCTGTAGAATGCAGCTTAAGGCACTTCCTCACTGCTCAGACCCGGAGGTTGCCGCCTGGTGGTAAATCATACAAACTGTTCAAGTACAACCTGGGTTAAGGTTGTAAATTAAAATAAAACTACTTAGCTATCTTTAGGCAACAAAATATGTGGTAGGGTTCCAAAAAGATCATGGTTTGGTTCAATAAGTACGTTTTCTTACGTAACTTAACGTCCATGAGTTAAATAGTCAACACAAAAACCTAGATGCTGACTTTTGGTTTCAAACGTGACACGAAGAGCAGCCTCATCTGTGAAGGTCAGGTGTCTTCGCGTGTCTGAATCAGTTGCCGACTAGGGAATAAGAACGTTCTGCTCCAACACAAGAGAACAATCATTAAACTATGTACTGCATGTTTTATTAATGGCAGAACTTGCAATAACCCTAAGCTTCAAATATTTATGTTTAGCTCAACATGGCATGGCATTTTTTGTTTTTACCAACCGCACAATATTAAAGCTTAGCCTATAGGGAAGGTGATGCAGGATGTTGGGAAACAAAGGATAAAGTGTCTGGTTAGCATAAGAGGCAGGTGTATTAACCACTTTATCCCTGGTCAAGCACCAACAAGGAATACTGCAACATCTATTCCTTTTTATTGTGTTGTGGGAGGCAAATTGGTCAGGAGAGAGCAGCAAAACCCTGTGACCGCCTTTAATAACACGCGGCTTGGTGTTCAAGACATGTAATGAAATCATTTTACCACCAATAGCTGGTAAATGAGAACACGGCGGCAGTGATCAGAGGATGAGGATTCAGACCACAGAGCTATAAACAGGTCATAATTGGATTGACATGGGAGACAGGGTATGCCTGATGTTAATAAAATATTCAGCATATTGTGATCATTTCAAGATAAACAGACAATTTGAACCTTTTTAATGCTTTGCCTGCTGAGTGAAAATATGTTTATAGTGCTAAAAGATACTAAAATGAGCATAAAAGAACAAATGTCCTTTATTTAGCCTTTCTTTCCTATTCCAACACTGTACGACAGCGTTTGTAATTACTTTTAATGTTCATTATCCTGAGTTAGGCCTAAATATTTCACTCATTGCAGCTGTACTCTTGTAACACAGGCAAAATCCTGCACTGTACACGCCTCACAGGAGCAATTAAACGGAAAACACAGCCAATTTATTGTGCACATTAAATTCACACGACCCGATCCTTTATACAGTCTTGCACAAATGCACTTGTTTGGAGAATTACTGAGAGAAAACAACCATGAAAAAGTGACAAGTGGCTCCGAGGTGGGCGTTGAATAGTTGGAGGCTGCATCAGTTGGTGAACGCAAGCCAAGTGCACAAAGGCAGCAACTGACTGCAAAGTACTTGAGGCATTAAAAACAAACAGTGGAAAAAAAATTGATTGTCGTCAAGCACATCTAGCTGTGAATTAGTTGAAAAACATTTTTTTTTTATGAGATAGAAAAAAAAGGTTTAGAGATGCCAATATGTCTTACCTGATTCAATTTAATGCAATTTTGCTATATATATATATATATGTGTGTGTGTGTGTGTGTGTGTGTGTGTGTGTGTGTGCATGTGTTACAAATGTCTTCTGATTTTAATGTATAATTTCTTTAACCTATAATAAAGGCAAACAAAGCTCAGTAAAATAATACAACCATATTAAGGTTAGGGTTTCCCTCTAGGGACACCCATATGAAAATGATGTATTTGCAAAAAGAACACTGCATTTTGAAGGACAATCATGCGTTTTCCATAACAGCAGCAATAATGTGGCTTAAGGCCTAATAGGGCAGTAGTGGCCTCGAGGATAGACCATACATAAGACTCTGGCAGACAACATAATATGCTTTCCACCTTTTTATTGCATGCATAGATTGTAGTCATAGTGCCTAAAGTATCACATAATGTCTTAATTTTCTACTAACTGTGACAACTTTGTGTATATTTTCTGTAAATTCCTTGTTAACCAGCTGTACAGGGAGCTAATCACTCTGTGTCCTAATTCTTTGATGCATACTTACTTATACACTGTGCACCATATGCCAGTTGTTATGGTATAGTGTGAAAAAAATCCAGTTTCTTTCCAGTTTTGTACTGACAGAAAATAATGGTTGCACAGTCAGTCAGTCAGTCAAACTACAACTGTCAATTAAACAAAGAGAAGGCAGATGCTCTCCAAAGATTCAGCACATGTCTTTTGTTTTCCTATGCATCTGTCTCACCACCACCTGCAATTATTTTGATTTCTGTGCAGCTCTGAGCAGCTTATATATTTCTTTTGTGCATTGGATTGTGGGACAAAAGCACACTCAAAGGATTTTTCCCTACAGAAAATCCAATGTGAAAAAACTTCACACTCCGAACTTCATCAGAACTTGTAGTGTAGTGTGGAATTGTGACACACATATGTATGTTATAGTGGGCTACACAGTTAGTTAATATAACGGTAAAGGTAGAGTTAAAGTAACAGGCAACCACAAGCTACAGAAGGCATTCATTTCAACCAGTGACATTCAGGTGGTTTCACTTCATTGTCATTAATAAACCATGAAAACCAGTCAAATCTGCAGAGCTCATGTTTTATTTGCTCTAGCAGATACGTTTGGTCATTCTCTCATTCAGACAGATTTCTTCCCAGTGGCCTCCATTGACTGATGCCCTACGCAACTCATGTAACTCAGGTCAAACTAGACAACACTGATCAAATATTAATCAAGATGCTGTTACTGCATTGCCTATTTCTTGCCTAAAATGTTTTCAGAAACATTTAAATGCAGTGTTTAACTATAATTTGAGAAAGTTAGATCAGGCAGCCATATTTTTCCTGTTTTAAAACGGACCAAGCATCAACTTGCACATGTCACTCAACGCTACGTCCCACAACTCCTTACTCCAATTAGTTGTGGTCTGAGGCAATTCGGTCTGCACTCATTGATCACCCCTTGAAATGAAAAATTCCAGACTGATATATCAACAATGGATCAAATGACCATCTCTATCAGAGTGAAATATTTCGAGCCTGTATTTCTTGTAATTTTGATGATTACGGCTTACAGAAAATGAAAACACAAAACTCAGTGTCTCAGAAAATAAGAATATTACATAAGATAAATTAAAAAAAAAGGATATTTTAAACACAAATGTCAGGATTCTGAAAAGTATCTTCATTTCTATACACTCAATACTTGGTTGCCCTCCTCTTGCATGAATTACTGCATTAATACGGCATGGCGTGGAGGAGATCAGCCTACAGCAGCATGTTGCTTTGACAGCAGCCTTCAGGTCATCTGGTGTCTCTCACCTTCCTCTTGACAACAGCCCATAGACTCCTATGGGGTTCAGGTCAGCCCAGTTTGCTGGCCAGTCCAGCCCAGTAACACCATAGTCATTGAAGCAGCTTTTGGTACCTTTGCCAGTGTGAGCAGGTGCCAAGTCCTGCTGGAAAATGAAATCAGCATCTCCAAAGAGCTTGTGGAAGCATGAAGAGCTCTAAAATGTCCTGGTAGATGGCTGCTATGTTGACTGTGGACTTCAGAAAACACAGTGGACCAACACCAGCAGAGGACATGGCCCCAAATCACCACTGACTGTGGACTCCAGTATTTAACTTTTTCACATTTTTCTAATTTTCTGAGACACTGAGTTTTGGGTTTCTATTATCTCTAAGCCAGAATCATCAAAATTACAAGAAATACAGGCTTGAAATATTTCACTCTATGTGTAATGAATCTATATAATGTATGAGTTTCACTTTCTGAAATGATTGAGAAAAAATATTGAACTTTTTCACGATATTCTAATTTTTTGAGATGTACCTGTATATAACTGACGTGACTGTCACTTGCGTTATTGCGTTCTTACAACAACAATTTAACAAATGTAGTTATTTTAACCCAAACCTGGAACTTTTTCTAAACCAAACCAAGAAGCTTTGTTGCTGAAACTTAATCAAATTCAGTTTCAGAACATTAACATAAAAGTATTAGGGCCACATGTTTAAAACTGCAACAGTTACAGTTAGTTATGAGAATGTTGATCTCCTGCCACCGGTAAGGGGCACTATGTACCCAACCTTCAGTAGGCCGATGAAGCAGCAAATGATGTGGTCATATTGGTTGGACGCTAGAGTGAAAGGGGTCATAGCGATGAACCGACAATGAATTTTCATCTAATAATACATCATATGTTGTTCAGATTGTAAAGCCCTTTGAGGTGAATTTATGATTTGCTATATTGGGCTCTGATTTGTCTGCATGATGTGTTAATTGGACATTGTCTGCTAAAAAGTTGGTCGGCAACTTTATAAGGTTAGTTTTATTTTTCTGGATGCAGCTGCAAGTCTTTGGTTATAATAAACATAGATCTTCTTCAGCACAGAAAACTATAGATTTTAAGTAATTTGGAAACCATTAACATTTATAGCCTCACTCTAGGTGAAATACTTCCTGACATTTGTCTTAAAAATTATACTGATGGTGCAAAAATGGGCACTGACTTTAATATTTTTTTTCTTCATTTTTATTATTATAGGATTCTTTTTCCAGTTTTATGTTTATTTTATATGCAATTTCCCTATTGTGAAAAGATGCTGACGTAAAGATGCAGATCACAATTAAATAAATAAATAACTTTTTTTTTACATTGGGAGGCATATAACAAAAAAGTATAAAATTAAATTATAGGAAAATTTTCACCTCAGTGAATCGAGACGACAAATTAAACACGACAACTGAATCTCTGGAGCTCATTTGTCACGGATGAATGAGGCGGGGAGTGCACATGGGGTTATTATTACCAGCCAATTTAATACATAACTGCAAGTGCAAACACTGTGAAACGTCACAAAAGGCTACGCTAATTATCTCCAGTTTCTGTGAACCCTGCCAGTAATGACATCATCATTCTTTGAAAGGAACATGAATGCAGAGTTTAAATGAATAAGAAACTGTATTGATTAAATGTGTTCAAACTGCTTCCAAAGTGCTCAAACTCATTGACTGGCCCACTTGTTTTAGCAGAAACAACCTTTTCATTTTTATTTCCCTCTCACTTTCTTTTCAAAAGCAGTCTCTTTGGTTTCAAAACCCTGCTGCTTTTTATACCAGCCATCTAATGAGGGAATAATTGACACCTGCATTGCCAGTTGACTGTGATTAACTGCAATTAACCACCTGGTAAGACAGATAACCAGCAGCACTGTGGGTCCCGAGGAATGAAAAACTACTGTATGAAAGAAACAAATCACTGTGTTGATTTGCACTGTGAATACTAAATGTCAATTTTTCAATTAGGAAAGGAAAGAAGAAAAGGGCAAAGAGGTTTGTAGCGATGATTAAATGAGCAAAAGTCTGATTCTGAAAGTCACAAAATGACCACATACCAAAGAAGTTGAGATATTACAAATGGCTTAAAGGAATACTTAACCCATAATTAATTCCTTGATACTCAGTGTTGTGAGGGTTACTTTCCAAATGTATTTCACTACAGATCACTGAATACATGCCATAAAATGTAAATAAATTAAGTAACATATTCTAAATACTTTAGATTACTTCTGCAAACTGTAGAATTGTCTTGCTGAGCTCATTTGTCTGGTATGAAAAAGGATTAGGGCCACATGTAAAAATTATAAACTACGCACAAAAAGTAAGGCAATTTGTGTTTGGTAGATTATTTTGTTGTTGAAACAAAGCTTTTTGGCAATAAATCTTATACCGTTGGAAAGCCTAAAGCCTCCCCTTTGAAAAGGTACCACATGTGTAAGGAACATCCATTTGTGGGATTAGCAGCAGAGCTGAGTATGTAGGTTGCACCAAAGAAAAATTTACCAAATCTTCTCTGCCAATGCCTAGGCTACTTTTCCATTGACTCTTGTTTGGTGTTTGGTGGATTGGATGATTGAAGTTTGAAGAAACAAGACATATTGACAATTTAACAATTCATTAATTTAAGGAACATGAGCCTCAGTAGCGTGTGGAATAACCATATACAGCCACAACAGCCTGGCACCTCCTCCTCATGCTGGTCACCAGTCTGGTCACACGCTGCTGTGGGATGGCATCCCATTCTTCAACCAGCATTTGCCGTAAGTCAGCCAACCTGGTTGTGTTGGTCACTCTTGCACGAACAACACGCCCAAGCTGATCCCACAAGTGTTCAATGGGGTTGAGGTCAGGACTGCAGGCAGGCCATTCTATCCTCTCCACAGCAGAGAGCCGTCCGCCATATTGTCTTGCAAACCTTGATTTCAAATCTGTTGAAGTCAGCCTACGATGCCTAAGTGCTGACACTGTGAGAAAACGGTCTTCTTGGGACGCCCACTTCGTGGCCTGTCTCTGACATCCCCCGTTATATTGAACTTGGCCTTCACTTTGGAGATGGTACTAGGGTTCACTCCAAATAATGCCGCAACTTGGTTTTGCGGAACACCAGCTTGAAGTTGCCCTATCACATGGGCCCTATCCAGATCAGTCAAACGTGGCATGCCAATTCTTGGAACAGACACCAACTGTACTGACTGTACTGACCAGGGCCGGGTCTAGACAGGCATGTATGAGGGGGCTGCCACAAATCTTGAGGGGGCATTGTGCTCCAGCACCTTTTACCATGTCTAACTGACAAATTCACTCACTCGGATGCAGGTACACTGAACAAGTGCCTTGTAAAGTACTGTGGTCTCAAATGCTTAACACACTTATTTTATTGTAGTTATTGTTGTTACACTAACCATATATGAACTTGGGTTGCTGTTAGTTGTATGTCCTACCCTCAACCTAAACTGACTGCACTTTGTCAGGCCTCTACCCTAAGACCTGCCCAACTTGGGTGTCCCTATGAAGACTAGCTTCTGTTGGGTTAGCCCTTAGGGTCACTGAGGCACTCAAACCTCCTGACCACGATAAGGTGGCAATCCCTCAGGAGGATGTTTTTGTATTTTTTTTTTTATTTTTTGTATTTTTTTTTTTTTATAATACAAATTACTATTACTATTATTTTTTTATTTTTATTATTACTATTATTTTTTTATTTTTATAATACAAATTACTTTTTTCCACATAGGCTACTCTATCCTAGCTGCAAATTTGGGCTGGGGCACAATAAATGGAGCTTTGCCAGTGACAACTGATACAATACAATTGCTCAAAATGGGCAAAAGATTCTCCGTACAGGAGGCCAGAGAAGCTTTTCATGATGATGTAGAGGAAGAGGATACAGAATATGAGGATCACATTTCTGAAAAGTCAGAGTCGGACAGTGATTTTGAAGAAGATGATGAGATTTAGCATCAGCTAGTTGCAAAATGAAGACAAACCACAAGGCTAGCAACCCCGGCACCAAACAGTGAGCAGTGGTGAGCCCCTGTCAGCAGCTAGCAAGTGAAGAAATTTGGATGTCAAAAAATGGAATGGTCTTTTTGCCCAAGAAATGATCCACCATGCATGGCTTCCAATGTGATAAGAATGCAAAAACAGCCAACACAGATGGCAATTACTCGTGCAGGACATTTGACATGACCTGAAAGGGTTAAATCTCTAATATAACTAAAATAAAATTGTAAATTTGTTGAATGTTTTCAACTCTCTTTTTTAAATTACATTTTTCTTAAAAAAACAAACAAAAACGAGTAGCACTTTAATGCAAAAATATGATCTAACAAAGGTAAGGGGCAAATATTAATCATGTATGCTGTTTATATTGCTTGTAATTGGGATGAAGTAAACATCTGTAGAGTATTTTAACATAAAATTGTTTGATTGTGTTGAATTAAAAACCAAAAAATGCAGCGGGTCCACCAGACCCGCAAACACTGGCTGAGTAACAAAAATATGAACAGAACACAAGGGTTAAGTATGTCACTACACAAAACACAATGAACGAGTTTAACAGAGCTCCTTTGCTTCGCATTCGCAGTTTACTGCTGCAAGCTGCTATTAGAAACCTGACACTGGCTCATTTGCATACTGAAGGGTGATTGGAAGTTGGGCAGACAGCTATCCCTCACAGCGAGCCGGCAGCAGACCGATACACTGAGCAGAGCGAAAAGGGGAGATGGAGCGGAGGCGAGAAACATGACACAAGAAACAACTTGATATATTTTATATTTGAGGGGGCAAGCAAGACATTAAGACATTAAGAAGTGGAGCGGAGGAGAGAGGCATGAGATAATAAAAATATATGAAATATAATATATTTTGGGGGATTTAGTTTGAGGGGGCACAACATTTATTTGAGGGGGCCAGGCCCCCTCTTGCCCCTGCCTAGACCCGGCCCTGGTACTGACTACTCACTGTGGCAGGGCCCATTCTCACAGGTGCTTCCAATCAAGTTTCTGATTGGCACCTGATTGGCATCACCTGGGAGTACCAAAAGCTTAAAATAAGAGTCAATGGCAACAGCAAAATAATGAGAAGATTTGGCACATTTTTCTTGGGCACAGCCTACATACTCAGCTCTGCTGCCTATACCACAAATGCATGTTCCTTACAAATGTATTACCATTTAAAAGGGGAGACTTCAGGCTTTCCAACGGTATAAGATTTATTGCCAAAAAGCATTGTTACAATAACAAAATAATCTACCTAACACAAATTGCCTTACTTTTTGTGCGTAGTTTATTTGAGTTCTGAGTTTAGACTCACATGTGGCCCTAATCCTCTTCCAAAGTTTGGGTCTTATTTACATGCCAAATTGACAGTGTCCTGGCTGAGCTTCTCCTCTGTGGTTGTAATATGACAGGTGCACTACACACACAAATCTGTTTATGGTGAATGCATGCCTCATATGAATTTTAGAGCAATTAAAATAAAAACAACCTAGAAGGGCACCCGCTGCCAATGCTCTCAGTGTTAATGAAAGTGAAAAATAAAGTGCATCCACCTCTTGGCACTCTTCCTTGGCCCACGCTGCACCCTTCAACAAAGTTTCATGAAAATCAGATTAGTACTTTTTTTTATCCTGCTGACTGACAAGACAAACAGGCAAACAAACAAACCAAACTGAAACCACAAGCTACTAGAAGGCTACCTATTAGAAGGCGGCAGGACATCATTCATCGCTTCTAAAATGTAAGAATGTCAATCCGTCTGTTTGGCAAGTAGCCTATACTGAAGTAGCAACATGGTCTCACAGAAATCCGTGAAATAACCACAGATTTGCTTAACTCAAAATCTGTGGAATAGCCACGGAATCACTCAAATTTCCGTGAAACTGACACAGATTTCGTTACAATGCAAGTTAATGACAGTCATATCCCGTAGCTATTCCAACATACAAAGTGATTATGTACATTCACTGAGTGAATGTTTAGAAAATAAAACATATTCCTCGCTAGAAATGTGATCAAAATCCATTTTTATGCAGAAACTAAGTCAAAATATTGATTTTTTCACTAAAAATGAGAGAACTGTCCGCCATGTTTTTTGTTCTGACCACCGGGACTTTGAAAGTCAGGTGACTTGGAACAAACCAATAGGGAAAAATGTCCATGGAATAGCCACGGGATATGACTGTCATTAACTTGCATTGTAGCGAAATCCGTGTCAGTTTCACAGAAATTTGAGTGATTCCGTGGCTATTCCACGGATTTTGAGTTAAGCGAATCTGTGGCTATTTCACTGATTCCTGTGGGACCAGGTTCGAAGTAGACAATACACAATGTTTAGTTAAACATTTTTTTTATTTTTCAAAGTGTGCCTTATCATTGTCAATACATCTTTGATAGCTTTGAGATTAATGTTAATCTCCACCAATGACCGACAAATCTCTGCTCTGCTTTTCCAGGACCTCTGCTGTATGAATCCTGGGTCGTGAGGCAGCACGAGAGGCGGAGGACTTGTGCTCTCCACCACAGCTTGTTGGAGTTGCCTGGCTCGAGCTCTGAGGGGCTGGCTCCAGACTGGTCGAAGGCTGAACACCACTGGTGCCGGCTCTGAAACACATTTATTTAATAGTGACAATCAAGAGCTTTGTTTTAATTTTTCAATAAAACTTTAAAAATGAACACTGCAACTGTGAAATTCATTAAACAGGCTTCTAGCATAGACTTACTTATCCTTACGGTTGTGCCCGAAATCGAAGTGTTTCCGATCAGAGCTGCCCCGCGCTCCTCTGTCTGGCTCAGTTTAAGGCCGGGGTCCACCTGGCCTCCTCCAGTCAGCGTGGTGCTTCGCCTCAGGGCTGCCATCATACATTTTTGTGGCCAGTTTTAAATTTGACCACTTTTTCTTTACCTGAAAAATAAAAAAAACATGTTTTAATTTTTTTATGTTAATGTTATAATAATAGCATTATATAAGCTATACAAATCACAGAGATGTATAAATTAAATATGCTCACCTCGCTGGGGGTCCGAGTGTCTGCTGCCACACTGTTGACAGCAGCAGTGATCTCCTTCCACACTTCATTCTTCCTGCTCCCTTTAATGCCACTTTTTAGGCTGCCAAACAATATAACTTTGTGCTGTTGCACGTGAGACGTCAGAGTCTCAATCTCTGCTTCGGAGAAATTCCTCTTCTTGGTTGTGTGTCGTCTCCACATGTTGTCATCTCTAGGGGCGAGGCCTCTAGACC
This sequence comes from Centropristis striata, assembly GCF_030273125.1. Classification (NCBI taxonomy): domain Eukaryota; kingdom Metazoa; phylum Chordata; class Actinopteri; order Perciformes; family Serranidae; genus Centropristis; species Centropristis striata. The sequence goes on from NC_081532.1 coordinate 17,003,065, forward strand.
CGGTACATATCAGGGCGTGACATTCAAATTACGATTGTTTTCAGCCGCCACATTTATCAAAGTCCAATCATTCTTACGCTGTGATTGGCAGGATACGATCGTTTGATAAATCACACGTGAACCCTGTTGTAAGACGAAATATACACTCAGATCTGCACTCGTTTCTAGGCTTGTTTGATAAATGAGGGCCACTGCCTCTGAAGGTGAGACCATTAGCACAGAGCACTGGAACTCAGCTTCATATGTAGACCTCACACATCTGGTCTAAATAAGGAGCAATCAGAGATACACACCTGACAATGCACTGAGCTGATCACTGATCCACATTCCATGGCTGTATCCCAAAGTCAAGGAAGGATCCTCAAATGGCTGAATTTGAAGGATACTACGTCATCGTCATCCACCGAAGGACTGTCCCAATGTCCAAGATGGACAGAGTCCTTCTTTTGTCCAAATTCCAAGGATGCTTGTGTGTATCAAACTTAAAGAATCTTCTCCCATTTCCACAATATGTGGCAGAGTGGTGATGCCAAAGCCACATCCATGTCTGAACTGGTTTTGAAGTTGCGGCGCTGAATTTAAGCAGGACGTCCAATTAACCAATGACACACACCTGCACACTCACAGTGAAAGGATAGCCTGGCTAACGCCAGACTAATCACAAATGAGATTAGTCTGGAAACCAGCCATTCATTTTTCTGTAGAGGAGGTGTGATCCTCCGGAACCGTTTATTGGGTGCTAAGAATGTCTATCATAAGCGTCTGTATGTAGCTCTTAGCCAGTCGTATCAGTTATACCAGATGATGTACGTAGAGCGACAGAAATGGATGTTTACATAGCCGGGCTAGTCCCCCGCTGTCCCCCGACTCGTAGCGAGATCACCGGCGTTACGGCAGTGAGCGATAGCAGAGCTAGTTGGTAGATTAGGCTTTTGCCAAATCCTGTCGGAAGCAAGGCTAAAACATCCTTTTTCGCGGTGAAACAAGAGTGTAAAGTCAATTGTTGTTCTTCTTTTAAAATCAACTGTTGCTCTAAACTATTTAAAACGGCGTCAGCTAGATCGAAAGAGAGTTGTCTGCTGCAGCCATGTTGGATCCGTAAGAAAACTACAAAACTACAAGCTTCCATCTGTCGAGTAGTACGCGTCATCGCCTTGCCGTCCCTCCCCGTTCTGTGATTGGATCCCTAAAACAGGGCTAAGAAACGGCCGTGGTTTCCAGACCCTTTCGCAGTTCGAAATGAAATCGAGCGCACAAGGCAGTATGGGTATACCCAGGCTAGTGAAAGGAAGGACTCTGGCCTTGTCTCTGGAGGACCCGACTCCGAAGGAAGGATCCCACCAAGGAAGGATCCTTGACATTGGGATAGAGCAAATGAGTGTCAAGTGTGAGCACCCCACACAATAGCATCAGATAACTAATTAAAACCTAACTTATCAGAAATATGAACACTTGAACATTTCATGGAGTGGTGCACAGACACAGATGTATGTGGGACGGAAGTGGCGGAAGTGTTTTAAATAGGAAGGTTTTGGTGTAAATGCATACAACTGGATACATGAGACTTCGATTATAATGCACAAGTTGTGAAAGGGTATAAAATCTGTGTTTTGATCACAGACTGCATAAATAATGGACGTTGTGACCGTGATGTCACCCAGTGGTTTGTGGACTGCCCGTTGGAAGCATTGAGTTCAGCGTTACACTTCTCATCTTGTTTCCGGTACGCGGAGCAGACCATATTTGGACTGTGGAGGAGCGAGAGGGACACTGACTACATGCCTCTCTACACCTCAAGCTGACTGAGAGAAGCCGCTAATTCATGTTAGCATGAACTGGAACATTAACTGGAATGTTAATTTTGGCTAGCAAAAAAACCAAAAAGAAAATGTACGTTACTTACCTCAGACAAATAAACAGCGACTCCTTGGAGCGTCTGTTAGTCCAACCAAACGCTGAACAAGACATTTTTAATGATCAAAACGTTCAAATAAAAGTCATTAAGTGAAAATACAGTGTGAAAGGGTCAAAGTTATGAGACCAAACTGGTAAATGTCCTTTATATATATATTTATTAACACGTTGCCATGATGGCTCGCCCCAAATCACACGATTCTTTATCTTCTTTTTTCTTCTAAATGGGGCCATTATTCACACAATTAAAGAATATTTTTACTAGCGATTGAGTCCATAGTGTAAAAAAAATTCTGGGGTGGTGAATCAAATGAGAAGTTTTCTCATTTTGTATTGAAATGAATGGACCGAAAAACTCACCACCCCCTGTTGGAATTTTTGGTAGAATGCAGCTTAATGCACTTCCTTGTTTGCCTCACTGCTCAGACCCGGAGGTTGCCGCCTGGTTTTGATATAGTTTTGGTTCCGTAAATCCTGGACTCCATTTACTTTCTATGTATTTATTATGCTTTTGGCCGAGAAAAATGTTTTCTTTAAGAATTCAAGTAAACATGTTCTAAGTGATGGATAGCCAATAGCCATTTTAAGGGTAAAGTATTCCTTTAAAGGTATAGCAAAACATATCCATATCAGTTATCGTATATACTATATATTTTAAAAATGTTTTACCTGAGCTCAGTTTAAGTTTACAAGGGGGTAGTTGAAGCCGTTATTTATGATCTCTTAAAAACCCAAGACTCCTTTGACAAAACCAACTATTTTATCTTGCAGTCCACAGGAGTTATAGGTCTACCTCTGCATCAGCTGTTTGGTTTGTGTGACTTTGGTGTTTTAAGGGGTTAGTTTGGATTTACCAAAGTCACATGATAAAACAAACAAACTAGACAAAGAAGGTAACGGCAGAACAGCACCTCCTGCGTCCTGTGAGGTGAAACTACTGTTTTTGTCAGTGGAATCTGGGGTTTTTGTCGAGACCATTGACTGTCTGACAGCACCATAAAGCAATACAAATATTGTAAATATAGCACACACAGATGATTCTTTCTTTTTTAAAGGAGGATACAAAATTGGAAGGTTGCCCAAAAGCTCCCTCAGCCCCGAGGGTCCCACTGACAGTTAAAAGTTAAGGTAAATAACTTGGTGCTCCAAGATGTGCCTTGAAGATAATCAATAAATGATAAAAATCAATCCCATACTGCACTGGGAGCCTGCAATGTGCAGCCAAAACAAGCATAAATGGTGTTTCCTTTGAGATGTGCTTTATACACTGACTCAGACAGGTGTACAGGGAGTTTGGATCAATACTTAAAACCCAAGCATGTGTACAATGACTGCTTTACTGCATGATTGTGTCTCATGGGACCTTCTACATATGTTGGCTGTATGTGTACAGGCTTTAAATGTAATCCAATCATTCTCAACCACAAGGCTGCAAAGTATAGGCTAACTGCCTCTCTGATTAGCCCCTTCATTCATTTAATCTGGGTTAACAAATCCCGCCATTGATCCCCATACCACTGGGAGAGAAATGAAGGCCCAAACAGCCCCGAGGGAAATTGATCCGCCATATAAAGAATGGTAAGCTGATAAAGCATTGAGCTTCACAAATGGCTGTGGCTTAGATCCTTTAGTTGTAACGGTATTACACGATGTAATGTCCTAATTATAGCTGCTGGCGACACATGTAATGCGCATTTCTGTGCTGGTAAACATGTAATCTCTTTGCTGTTTCTTCCCACGACTCTGCCAGTCATGCTTACACACAGAAAAGTTCCTTTTTGATGTTTTATGCTTGTGTTGATTGCCTGAAATTCCCTCTTCACCTCTGCACACTCACAATACATTTTTCAGCTTGTGTTGCTGCCTAAGTTAATTTCTTCTTCCCCGAATTGTGAGCTGCCACCATCAAAGCCCCAGATAGGAAACACCCAGGCAGACAGACAAGACCACAGTGTAATCCACACAACACTGAGCCCCTAAATCACTGCCTTTTAAGTTGACAGCCTGCAGGATGTAGACTTACGGCTGTAAACAAATCCATCCCTGTACTGCCTACTGGCCCTACAAGCACCAGTTTAAAGTTAAATGGGGCTGCAGCTCCCTCCAGTGTAAAATGATGGACAGCAGTGAAATGATTACCTATTAAAACCTGCCCGGAGCCACGGCGTCGACAGAAATGCCCCAGCGCAGCCCTAAAACAAGTCAGCTGGATAAATATCCCACAGTAATAATATTTTCTTCGGGCTCTTTGTGGATTCAGGTCACAGTTATTGCTTTAAATCACATTGCTTTTTCTTTCGGAAGACTATTCTGATTTTTTAGTCTTCATTTCGTATTTCCCCTGCTGGATTATGTCCTCCTGCCCGATTGATTTGACCGGTTATCTCACATCGGAGGGTTTGGGATTTCGATAAGTGCCTGTGATTGGAAAACAAGCAAGTCCTGCGGCAACTGTGGCCGACTGGAGACTGAGAAACTGTGCTCAATTCAATTTACTGCATTGATTGCATTCATTGCTGCCAAGGTTAGTCTGTAACCCCATTTAATAAAGTGACCGTGTCACTAGCCTTGTGTTCATTTGTCTGCACACCTTTGGGCATTAAATATATTGATAAATATATATATATATATATATATATACACATATATATATATATATATATATATATTGACTTGAACTACTGGAAATTGACTTTTCCATGATATTATTGATATGCACCTGTATATATCCCGACTTCTTTGGAATTCCAATTCCAAATTGGGAGACTGTGTGAAACGCCCCCCCCCCCCCCACGTTAGTTAAAAAAACAACTCTGTTCCCCGATATCCTACCCCCCTAAACATTATCTTTGTTAAGGTTTCAATTTAATATATATATATGTATATATATATATTAAATTGTATATATATATATATATATATATATATATATACATATATATATATATACATATATATACATATATATATATATATATAATCGGGATATCAAATTTTTTTATCATGTTAAAATTATGAACAATATGAAAATGATCAGGTGAATCTTGACTTGACTCTTGACTAAGCTTTTTTAATGAATCAGTAAATCTGGATGTTTTTTCACAATCCGTTATGTGTAAATGTTCTGGACAAATTTGTACACTGAATACAGTTCTGGTTACAGACCCTCCAACTCCCTACACTCTTGTTATTAATTTGCAAAAAAAAGAGACCAAGTGCTCAATCGACAAATTTGAAGATTAATTGAACTGATGGCATTTTATCTCTTGAAAATGTCTTGTAAAACCACACTTAAAAGCAGGAGCATGTGCCCTTTCATTTAATTTAATCTATTGAGAGAAGGTGCAGAGAGCTTTCATGGGCTGTGATGTAACTCTGTTGATGTCACACCTGTGCTGATGATGTCACAGGCTAGAGGTCAAACTGAGGTACCCTTTTTATTATATTTTAATATGCCGACACAGCAGCTACAACAAGTTGCTCCTTAAATCGTACAATAGCTGCTGAACTTCCACACATAAGACTCAGTGTGCTTTTCTCAGGGAGACATGTGTTGTCACGGCAACCACAACACCTAGGATTGAGCTTTAGCAACTTGTTTGACAAGTTTTCCTCTCCTGTTTTCAGTTTTCACCTGAAGTTTGTAATTGTTCTACATTCCAACACCTTTAAAATGAATTAATTCACATTATTCTGAGTAAAATTAATAAAACAGCTGTTTGCTTTCTGTCTCTGTCTGTTTCACTCCTTGAAGAAGACATTTCTTTTTATAATTTCTTTAAATAATTAGCCATGCTGTGGATAGTTTCCAAGCTTGCATTTATTTTTTTAATTGCAAACTGGTTTTAAAATTGTATGCCAAGTCTTAAATAATGGACTGTGTAAATGTATTTTTTATGTCTATGATGCAAAACACTGAATAAGTATGTGATTTAATATTTTGTTCAATCCATTTATACAGTAGTGTTCAAAATAAATGTCCAATGTGACTTTTTAGTATATTTTTTATTGCTACATGGCAAACAAGGTACCAGTAGGTGCAGTAGATTCTCAGAAAACCAACAAGACCCAGCATTCATGATATGCACGGTCTTAAGGCTGTGCAATCGGGCAATTAGTTGAAAGGGGTGTGTTCAAAAATATAGCAGCGTGGCATTCAATCAGTGAGGTCATCAATTTTGTGAAAAAACATGTGTGAATCAAGCCAGCACTTGTTGAACATGCATTTCTCTTTGAAAGCCTGAGGAAAATGGGTCGTTAAGACATTGTTCAGAAGAACAGCGTACTTTGATTAAAAAGTTGATTGGAGAGGGGAAAACTTATAAAGAGGTGTAAACAATTATAGGCTGTTCAGCTAAAATTATCTCCAATGCTTTAAAATGGAGAGCAAAACCAGAGACATGTGACAGAAAACGGAAGACAGCCATCAGAATGGATGGAAGAATAACCAGAATGGCAAAGGCTCAGTCGATGATCAGCTCCAGGATGATCAAAGACAGTCTGGAGTTACCTGTAAGTGCTGTGACAGTTAGAAGACGTCTGTGTGAAGCTAATCTATTTACAAGAATCCCCCGCAAAGTCCCTCTGTTAAAAAAAAGGCATGTGCAGAAGAGGTCACAATTTGCCAAAGAACACATCAACTGAGTTTGTAAGACGAGCCCCAAACTCTGAATTCAAGCCACAGTACACAGTGAAGACAATGAAGCATCATGATATGGGCATGTTTCTCCTACTATGGTGTTGGGCCTATTTATCACATACCAGGGATCATGGATCAGTTTGCATATGTCAAAATACTTGAAGAGGTCATGTTGCCTTATGCTGAAGAGAACATGCCCTTGAAATGGGTGTTTCAACAAGACAGTGACCCCAAACACACTAGAAAACCAGCAAAATCTTGGTTCCAAACCAACAACATTGATGTTATGGAGTGGCCAGCCCAATCCCCAGACCTTAATCCAATTGAGAACTTGTGGGGTGACATCAAAAATGCTGTTTCTGAAGCAAAACCAAGAAATGTAAAATAATTGTGTTAGAATTGTTGTTAGAGAATCTTGGAGTGGAATAACAGCTGAAAGGTGCCACAAGTTGGTTGACTCCATGCCACACAGATGTGAAGCAGTTATAAAAAACTGTGGTCATACAACTAAATATTAGTTTAGTGAGTCACAGGATTGCTAAATCCTAGAAACAAAAAAGTTTGTACAAAATTGTTTTGATTTTGTAAACTCAACGGCAGATACTGCTATTTTTTTAACACACCCCTTTCAACTAATTGCCCAATTGCACAGCCTTAAGAGCGTGCATATCACGAATGCTGGGTCTTGTTGGTTTTCTGAGAATCTACTGCACCTACTGGTACCTTGTTTGCCATGTAGCAATAAAAAATATAATAATAAAAAAAAAAGATTTATTTTATATTATGTTTAGTTTATCTGAATTAAAAATGATGCATTTTAAATGAATACCAATCACTAAGGATGAGATGCATAGTGAAGATGACTTTATTGATATTTCTCGGTTTCTAATATTTACACTTCAAATGACATAGAGGGGGCTACTTTTGTGTTTTTATTATGAAATCAAACAGAAAAATTATAGAGGAAGGTTCATTTTAGAGGAAAACTAACCATTCTGCAATCCATAAATTATTTACCGAGTGAAAATACATTTCAGGTTTAAAATGTATTTTTGCAGATCAAAAACTTTTGTTTGCAAATCCAAATGTATTACTTTTGAATCCAAATAAAGATGTGCCTTACATCTTTCACCCACGTTCAGCTTAACAGCAAATAAAATTGTGGGGTTTTAATATTAATTTTTTCCCCATCCATAACAATACATTTTAATTGCAAATTGATTTTACTTAACATTTTTTATTGCAGTGTTGATGGTTTTGCTCTTAAACCTATTCTATTTTTATTGCATAATAAAATCTCAAAACATCCCCATAAACATTATGTAACATTATGATTACTGAGAGACATCAAAACATCTTAAAAATGTAATTCATTGGATTGAAATGTTATTGTATTTTATTAATGTAGAATCTAGTGATTTTTAAAAAAACTTTTCCAGCCAATCAGGGTGCTCTATGTTGCACAGAGGATGTGGGATGTTTACCATGTTATTTGGTAATTCAGCTACAGAAAATTATGAGTTGAGAAATTATGACTTACAGCGGAGGAAAATGGATGGATGGATGGATGGATTATTATTTGGACTTTTACTGCACTCATTTTACTTTAATTTTGTCCGTCTTCTATTGTGATTTACTCTGCTCTTGACAGATGCTACAGCCTAAACATACATTTCATTCCCTATGTTTATCATTTGAGTGCATGCTTGGAAAGGATCTTACATGATGGATCTGCTGGCCTTTAAAGGTTACTACCACAAGCACGCCGTAGCTTCAACAAGGACCTAATGAAGCTTCGACAGTCACTTAACGCTTCATCAGATCAAGAAGGATCTACATGTAGATGTTGCGCCTGCTGGCTTTAAGAATGCCGATCCTTGAGAATGTGATGACATTTGTCATGTTGAAGTGACATTTTTAAAGGTGGCAATGAACTGAGATGGGAAGCCATGTTGCTCAAAGTAACCTTTTCTTTTTAAGTTCTTTTTATACTGACATTTTCAGGGATCTTGGGATGACGGGGTGGAGGCGGCTAGGTTTGGATTTGGCACTTTTACTGAGGTGAACAGTGAATCTTAAGCTACTTGGAGGTTGAGGAAGGACTTTCCTGTTTCCCTGAAATTAATTGTACCTCCTAAAGTGTTCTTATCAGACCGACTAAAGACTGTACAAAGATTGGATGACACATCTCCACTTCCTCCCACTGTAAAAAAAAAAGTAAAGCCAAAATATCCCACATATGGGAGCTGCCATCTTAACTTTATTTGGAGCCAGAGTCTGTACCAAGCTGCAACCTCCTGGTCTGAGCATCAAGGCAAACCAGTAAGTGCCTTAAGCTGCATTCTAACAAAAATACAAACCAGGGGTGCTGATGGTGGCTGCATAAGTATTTTGGTCCATTCATTTAAAAACAAAATGAGAAAACTTCTCACTTGATTACCTCAGAAATTTTTTTTAGGACACTATGGTCTCAATTGCGAGTAAAAAATCTTCAAGACAATGTGATTTGATCATGATGTTTGTTGTGTAAATAATGGCCCAATTTCTAACAAGGCGAGCCGTCATCAGGAGAGAAGCAAAACAAAGCGTATCCACGACACCATGTAAATAAAGTTATATATATTTTTTTTTTTAGAAAAAACGACCACTTACTGGTTTTGTCTCATAGATTTGACCCTTTCACACTAAATTTTCACGTAATGACAGTTTATTGGAACATTTTGTTCATTAAAAATGTCTTATTCAGGATTTGGTTGTACTAATAGACACTCCAAGGAGTCGCTTTTCATTTTTCTTAGGTAAGTAACATACATTTTGTTTTTGTTTAATGCAAGCCAAAATGAACATCCCAGTTAAGGCTAACATGAATTAGCAGCGGCTTCACTCAGTCAGGTTGCCGGTGTAGAGAGGCGTATAGTCAGTGTCGTCTGATCCCTCTCGCTCCTCCACAGTCCAAATATGGTCTTCTCCCATTTCCGAAAACAAGATGGTGACGAGTGTATCAATGAACTCGATGCCTCAAACGAGCAGTCCACAAACCAGTGGGTGACGTCACTTTGACTACTTCTATTATTTATACAGTATATGGTCTGTGCAGTAGTGAGCTGCGGTATTTTACATGTGCAAAATGGTTAAGAAGCTGGAATGAGAGTTTCATCATCAGCTAATGCTTGTATATGTTAGCTAGCTTGTTTAATTGGACAATTGGACTATTCAACATGAAAAGCTGACTCCTTAATAATCTTATCCATTTACTCCTCATGACAATGTTTAGTGAGGAAAAAAAATCAAGTGCAAAGTAAGGTCATTTTCTCATTGACTTCTTTTTCACAGCCAGTGGAGTCACCCCCTGCTGGCCATCAGAAAGAATGCAGGTTTACGGCACTTCCCCATTGGCTTCACTTTTACGGCCCAGAGTTTGCCACTCGGTTCTTTTTTTGATAAAGTGGAAAAGTAGAACATTGGAAAATAACTATTGAATGATCTACTATAAAACAAAAAGTCAATATCCTGCAATACAGCCCCCCTGGAAGTCAAAAAGCAAACCATTTATAACAAAGAAGGTATCAATTGCAAGTTGCAAAAAATTATTACGCAATTTAACAACAAATAATTGCAAAACCAATGTTTTAATTATATTAACACTCAAAATGAATATGAGTCATGAAATACTTTTTAAAAGGTTGATTACGTGCAACAGCTTAAGGCAAAATAAAAGCATAAAACAAAGGTCTAACAATCTAATCATATGCAGGCAAATTAATAATAAATTAAAAGGGTTTAATGTCATTACAGCAAACCAACAATGCTGTAGTAAAAGGGAGAGAAATATACATTTTTTTGCATTTCAGGATTCCCTGACATCAAAGAAAAGAAAATCAACACAAATTTCTTTAGTAGAGTATGCAACACTCTAAATCTCATTCACTATTAATACCTCTCATTGTTAGTGTTTTGGAAGATTCATGTTCAGCTGTTTTCCATGGTGTTTTTTTTCTCATGTGGTTCAAGTCCTGGGCAGGTTATGGAAACATTTGGCACTGTTTTTTTTCTTCCTCCAGATTGCATTCCGCAGAGTCTTTGCAGCAAAGTAAACATGTGAACCAACAACAAATAAGACAAGAAAATTAAAGAGGCACATAAGGCATTTCTCAAACAACAAATTTGTTCTTGGTGGTTGAACCGCTTTTGGTAGCTGTGTCTGAGTGAGATTGGTAGCCGATCGTCATCTTCAAGGGGAGGCCCAAACGCTCCTTGTAAACTCTCCTGTTGACAGGGGAGCGACAGCGTAAGAAGATGCAGAAAATGCCATCAACTGTATTTATGAATGGAAACACCTTGATACTGATGACACGACTCACCCTATGTGTGTAACGGCTTCCCGGTTCTCAAAGTCTGATGTCCAGACGGCTATTTTATCTCCTTTTGTGCGGATGTTGACCACGGCTCCGCAGACCTCATCGCTGTAGTCATCAAAGGCCTCTCCGACTAAGCACAGGAGCTGGTGAGGAGATGATATAACAGCTGCTGTCACGATGATTCACATCTCCACTTTGACTGCAACTACAAATTCTCCACAGATTCATAGAGGAGTAACCACCTGGACATTGTTGTAAAACAAGGATTTGGCATTTTACAGTGATGTTACTGCTTTTCTAGCTACAAAAAAAACTTTAAAAGTCTAGAGCTACCACTTTGCAATTGTATGCCTCCACCATCCAGTCATTCTGTTTCTGAGTTATGGTGATGAATAATGGCCAGAAATGTGTTTTTGATGTCACAGTGAATATGAACTCTGACCTTCTGGATATAAAATGTTATCACATAATCATGTTATCTTATTTGACATTTGGGTAAGATTTGTCATTATTAGCGTATGAATTCTTAAGTTATGGCAAAAAACGTCTTCAAGAGGTCACAGTTAACTTGACGTTTGACCCTGACCACCAAATTCTATTTAGGTTATCCTCGAGTCCATTCAAAATGCAAAGAAGTGGGGCGTCCCGGTGGCTCACACCGGTAGAGCGCTAACCATGTATGCCGTGTGCTGCGGCGGAGCCGGGTTCGAATCCGGCCTGAGCTCCCTTTGCCGCATGTCTTCCCCTCTATCACCCCCTTTCTATCTCTCACTATCAATAAAGCAACAAAAATGCCAAAAAAATAATCTTAAAAAAAAAAAAAAATGCAAAGAAGTGGACATAGCCATTGTTCCATCACCCATTTGTGAGAGTTTTGGGGATTTTGGTCGTTGCCATCTTGTTTTTTTTTTTGGAGCAAAAGGTGACCAAATTTGGACGAGAGGGTGCTGCAGAAGTTGCTGCTAACAAAGTTACCACCCAAAATTTGAGGTTAATCTAAAACAATTAGCCTGTTAGTGTTTCGTCTAAAGCATACCCTTGTGGTCTATTTCACTCTAAATGGCACCAAAATTTACAAAATGAGCATCTTACTGTATTGAATAACACTTGAAACTAGCAACTAAAACCAAACAGTCATTAGGAAAAATGTTAACTGGTAACAAATCAAGTGAGAGGTGTGGTCATGATCTTATAGACTTCTATACATTTAGACTTCTTTATGCGACCAGTGGAGTTAGAAATAATGCAGGTTTATGGCACTTTCAATTGGCTTCACTTTTCAGACCCTATACTACAGCCTCCTGACATTGTTTTTCTTCCTAGTAGGGCTGGGCGATATATCAATATAAAAAATATATCAATATATTTTTAAATGTGATATGGAATTAGACCATATCGCATATGTCAATATTTTTTTTTCTTTTATATATAAATGCTGCTTTTACTAGGGTTTGTTATATTTAGTTCTTTTTTAATGTTTGTTATTTTTTTCTCATATAAATATATTTATTTCAGAAAAAGATTGGCCTATTTAATTTCATAGGTTATTTTTATTTAAGATCTTTTTATTTAAATGTGCACTTTATGGAGTTTTGATTTAAAAAACAAACAAAAAGATAATCCTGTTATACAGTATTTATGTTCACTTAAATAAACAGTTTCAAAAACAATACTTGTGACATGTCATATTTGGCTTTGTCTAAACATTTGCTCTCACAAAATATCAGGATATATATAACGCTACTTCCTAGCTTAGGTTGCTACGAAGACCTAATAATGAGTTTGAATTTTCAACATTGCAGGTTGTGGACTCGGGCAAAGCATCACCCTCCACCACAGCCTAGTATCACAGCTCACTACGCGTTTAAAACTGTCCTCAATCATTGAAAATATGTTTTCAGCTTAACAAAACATGGTTAATTCATTATTTATTTTTTACCTAAAAAGACCTATGGTGCAGAATTGACAGTAATTACTGTCTGCTAACTGGAGAGTCATAGCTTGCAAGATATCTGTATCGCTGTCAGTGACCTTTAGAGGGTTCGCCACAACACTGTGTGGACTGCAGACTTAGCAGCAAGCAGGCCAATTTTCAGTTGCTCTCATTTGACCGTGTTGTGACCCCCTATCATCAACTCAGCAAACAGTCAAGGCAATATATAGTATATATACATTTAAATACCATAACAGGGTTTGTTGTGCCAAAGGATGACACCACAAAACCATCTGATCTGTGTGTAATCACCTATTTCAGCAGTGCAACAAATGTAATTCCAGGGTGGTTTGCAGGTAATAAATGTATTCAGAGACTGAAAAAATGAGTAATAGCATCACTCATACTAAGTGAACAGGATACAAAGCGCAGCAGCTGCAGTTCAAACTTACAGTTTCCAGCCAGAAGCGGTCCAGGTCTAATCTCCTCTGCTGCTTGTTGAGTGTGATCAGCCAGCGCCCGCCACGCTTGTTCCTCTCGTCCTCCCACATGGGTTCAATGCCATCCTGCAGCAACGGTTCAAATTGTCAATACACATCCCAGACCACTGCACCACAACGTCAAAACAGCTTTTAATAGGGAGTTTTTAGCACGAGTTCAACACTGCCTGTAAGAAATGTATCCATTATTCCAGCAGATATTCTTTACATGTGATTAAAGGTTGGCAGCTGGAGAACTAAAAGTGTGGCAAAAACTCAGTATGTGTCAAGTGATGGTTAACTGTTTGTCTCAAGCTGCCTCATCATTCTGCCTCATATAGCAGGTTTAGTAATAAGCTCCCCTGCTATGAATACAACTTCACTAGTTAGTTTTCACCACGGGTGATCCTGCTAATGACCGATATAAGAGTACACTGATTATAGGCTGCAGTCATACTTGATTATTGCTTTTCCATTCATTATCAGCACCTTTCTCACACAATATAATTAGTGGCTGCTAGCCGCCTCCTGTCACTTAACTCACTGAACTTCTCTTTTTCAATCATCATATCTGCTTAAATGAGCTCTTTGCAGAGGAGCGGAGTAGTTGACTAGTCAGAGAAACTTCAGTTCAGGCTTCATTACTGATACTTTTGTTGACACATAAACATCGTGTAGACAATTCAATCAAGTGTTGTTGTGTGTGCGGGTGCTTTAATTGATTCTGATGTTGTTAAAACTTTGCAATTTGGTTTAATTGGTGATAAAACCGAAATGTTGTTTTTCAAATAACAACAAAGATGACTTTTTCTCTTTGTACTTCAAGCAGGAATGACATCAGATGCCATATGTGCAAAACATGTCTCATGGTGTAAATTAGGGCTGCACAATAAATCTAAATCTTATTAAAATCTTAATATTGACTTGTGCAATATCTAGATTGGATGCACAATATTTGTTTAAGGCAAAACATGGGTAACAAATAGAATTATATTTATTTGATACAGAAGGAAATTACAAAAAGATCCTTTTAATTTTCAATGAAAATTATGCAAAAGTGATCATTTCCTACAGTATTGTGAATCATATAGCAATTGTAATAATAGGAAGAAAATGTGTACAATTCGACATTATTCCCAAATCGTCCATCCATTACCCACCATTAATGACGCTGTTGTTTACACATTAACACTGTGTTGACAATTCAATGAGCTGTTTGCAAGAGCTTTATTTGATTAAATCTTGCCGAACTGTTGCACTGGTGATAAAACCAGTTAGCTAAAGACAAGTTTTTCTGCTTGCACTTCAAGTGTGAATGACGATCAGCTCAATCTGCCAAATGTGAGAGGCCCATGTAATGATGTCAACGTGGTCTTCTGAGATGTTTTATAGGCTTTTACACAATTCTTTCAGTGTTTCATTGAAAGAAAGAAAAAGGAAAGGTTCTTGATTTCATCATAGTTTGTGTTAACAAAATTAACACTGAACAATACTTGGGTGCCAATTCTATATGTATTGGTGTTTTTAAGTATTCTTATTTAATTGCTAATCATTTTTGACATAATTAATTAAAAACTGTACAAAAACAAAATATTTAATGTCAAAACTGATTAACTTTTGTTTTTTTATTTACATTTAACACAATGTTCCAAGTTTATTTTAAAAATCTGGGTTGTACTTTTTTAACACTAGACCATGGAAAAAAGTTAAACCATACATCTCTAGAGATTTTTACTCTGGAAAATCTGGACATTCAAGCATTCAGAATTGTAGCTATTTCAGGGCTTGAGAAAAATCTCTAAATAGCTCCAGTTAATTAAGTTTATTTCCAGCATGTATGTAGTCAGAGCTGTCAACTCAAATGCATCGGTCGTGAATTATTTATGTATTTTTATCCCCCCCAACAGCCCCAAAATCAAGAGAAAAACATTTCCATCACAATTTAGTTGAAGCTTATTTTTAAATGATTAAGGACACAAGGAGCAGGTTTCATACTTAATGTGAATAATAGTCAATTGGGCTTATTATTATTATTTCGTATATTAAATAGTAAGTAAATCAAACGTACCTTAAAAAGAGAGTAATCACAGCCTGACATGAGGTTGCTTGACAACTGGATATGGTTGTAGAGACTGAAACGAAGAGAACAGCCATTAACTACACATATCGATTTAACAGTATTTTAGAACACATTATACAGTCGTGACATTTTACTGCTTTAGACTTGATTCCAGAGAGGAACAGAAAAAACCCTAAAAAGACTTGGAGAGAGTTATTGCTCCTTACGCCCAGAAATCTTCAACCGTGTCAAATTTGGAGATGAGCCGCAGGTTGGCCTGCCATGTTTTGCTCTTGTCATTCTTGAAGAACCACAGGGACCATCTGTTGGGGCGAAAACAAAAAAGGAATTTGCATAAATGTAACAAGGCCTTAATTAAACACGAGGAAAGCAAAAGTAACCAAAAGCCATTGAGCTTCGGAGCAAATGAGCGACGTATGGATGCACCTGGATGCTGCAGACACAGACTGTTTGGTAAATCGCGCCATCACTGTCTCGGTCCAATTAACTGTAAATGTTATGTCACACTTGTTTTACGCTGCATCCTCTCAGCAGCTGCCTTAAGCTCTCTGCGTTGGGAATAATAAAGCACACTGTGGCTGCTGACACTATTATAAAGCCATTAAAGCAGCTCGTCTGTCACTGGGTTTGGGTCGTGTTTTTAAATGAGAGCGCAGTACAAATAAATTAGTGGTTTTGTATAAGCATAAGAGAATGTCTGATGAGTAAATATGACAATCCAACAGTAAGTAGGCTTCAGTTTATGACACACCGAGTTGATTTGTCTGGTACAATATTTGAAGGTTTGATTAAAATCTATAATCAGAGACATGATATGTTGTTTAGTCCCTATTAGATGGATCTCTACAGGGTGTTTATTTGTCCTCTAATAATGCTGGAATAACCTTATGCACCCCATGATGAAATTCACAGGTCAAGAAAACTGACGCTAATTGTAGAGCTGCACTGAATGGTTTAAAATGTCATCAGAGTTCATACAGCTTTTTAAGAGTAAAATTCAAGCACTTTCAAGGTACTTAGAAAAACATTTCCAGACTCTCAAAGCCTCTATCGTTACATCTAAATTGTTACTATAAATACACATACATATACATAAAAATTAAATGTACAGAATTTTTTGATGGGGGTGTTTCATTTTAAATATAAAAAGTTAAAAATACTAATATTTTTGGTTGACACGAGTGACTGAAAAATCTGATACTGTTGAAAATCAAGCACTTTTCAAGGAGTATATTCAAATTGAACTACATTCTTTACCTTGAAAACTAAATACAATTTAGGATTTTCCAAACTTTCTGGCCTTGGTAAGAACCCTGCTCCTTCATAACGGTGAACTTGTTAAACTTTCTGTTTAAATCTGGTATTTCTGCACAGCTGCAAATAAAAATGAGTCTACACTAATAATATTAGTATTAAACTATTTGTAGAATTACATTCCAGTGCTGCACAGAATTGTTTCAAACTCGTGTGTCCAAATACTTATAACTCTGACCTGCGGAAAAAAGGCGGGGCACTTTGAACGGAAAAACACGAGGCGCTCAGCAACGTTTCACAACAAGCAAAACTCTCACTCTCTATGAAAAGCCTCTGTGTGATTAAATCATTACATTCTATGAATCACTTCATTCAACTGAGAATCTTATTCTTTTATGGTGAAAAAATATGACGACAGACATTCGAAGCTTCATTCAAAAACGTAATTTAACATTTGAACGTACAGCCCTGGCTAATAGGCTGATGTTGTATATCCTGTAGTAGTAAAACTTCCCTGTATGGAAAACCATGTTTGATAAACTGCACCAGATAATCCAAATTAATTTGACCAATTTTAATGGTCAATTTGTCGGCATATTTTGCCGTTATAAATCAACCGATGTGTTTCAGTGAAATGTTTACGGTCCAACTTTTCTTTTAGCTGACTGGTTTTCTGTTGAGTTTGGTTTTTCTATTTGACCCTTTTGGAGATAAATATCCCCGTGGAATTTAAATATATATGAAATATTCAATTGTCGCTTATCTGTATTCAGCACAGAAGGGAGTTGGAATCTATCAGAGTATGGATTGAGAGGAAGGCACTGTAACTCTGTGGACAGGTCAGCACCATCACAGACACAGTCTTACTGTGGGGAAATAAAGTCTCCCATCCAGCAGACTGCACTTGTTTGGACTGAGAGAGAAAATTGAGATGAAGAACCTGAAAACACACAGACAGGACTGCGGCCACAAGTAACACAGCTGACCCCCGACTCTCTAACTACATGCACAATACTATACATCATTTCATTAAATGTATTATATTCTCATAAATCATTAAACACATTGTATGTAATTTCTTAGCTCAATAACAACAATAAACTATAGAATTTAATGACATTGTCAAGCAGTTTGGGATCAAGGGAGTTGTTGTACAGTCATGGAAAAAATTATTAGACCACCCTTGTTTTCTCTTTGCTTTCTTGTTCATTTTAATGCCTGGTTCAACTAAAGGTGCATTTGTTTGTAAAAAATATAATGATAACAACAAAAATATGAATAGTAAATAAGGACCAATAGGCAACCTAACAGTATCGTCTCACTAGATAGAGGTTTTGGTGAAATATATTGTGATATCTGATTTTCGCCATATTGTCCAACACTTTTCAATAAAAGACTATTATTAGCTATTCAAGCTATTTTAGAGCAGATAATAAATAAAAAACTTCCAGAAAGTCGAAACAAATCCTACAAAAGCTGGACCAACTACAACCATTAGATCTGGTAAAAGTCACTGATGCGCTTCACATTGATTTAACCTTCATATACAGTCATGGAATTTTTTTCTAGACCACCTTTGTTTTCTTCAATTTTGTTAATTTTCTTGATAAAGATTTTGGTTATTATCAAGAAAACCCTGGGAAATGGCTAGTTATCAGCTCTTAAATTAAACTCTGACGAGCTATTTTTGTTCTTATCATTATATTTGTCCAAACAAATGTACCTTTAGTTTTACCAGGTATTAAAATGAACAAGAAACTGAAGAAAACAAAGGTCTAATGTTGTCTAAGGTTTTTTCCATGACTGTATTTGAGGTGGAAATAATGTTCAGAGACGAGTTATAGTATTAAAGTTCAATTAATGTAAATAAATTTATTCCTCTAATGTAATTTAATTCTAATGAAACAGCCCCAAGTTATAATTTTAACGTTAGGGCTGTGAGGATATGGATGTGAAGTTTTGCGGTTAACCAAAAATGCCTCTGCTGCTCAATACTAAAGGGGTTCAGGTTATATGATGGCACTCCAGGCGACCAAATTGAACACACTGGCAATTTGAATAAAATTACAGATTTCTCTGGGTTTGAACATAGATGGAAATATTTGGGACAATATAGGGAAGCAACATAACACAATATATAATATAGGTGTAGTAGTTTTTAGATATTTGAATTAAGAAAAGTTATTAAAAGTAATGACATTTTAAAAAAAAAATTAAAACATAATAAATAGCTCATATCTGTTTCCACATGACTTTACTAAAAGTCTAGTTGAAAAATGATTTTTGCTTAAGTAAGTGCTCAGTATATGTCTAAAGCAACCATGTTTAAATATGGAGAGAAGGAGATTTTTTTGACATGTTTTTATTGTCCGCTGTGCGCAGAACATTTTGTCTTTTGCACGCTTCCTCCTGCTGAACAAAGCATTCCTTGTATATGGTGAATGGTCAATTCATGTCTTACTTTCTCTTCTGCATGAGCCGTCCACTCAGCTATAAGGAGGAAGGATCATTCAGTACTTGAACTATGCTTAGAGATTAAACGCCCATGTTTCTACCCCAAAGTTGATGATGCATACATTTCCAGCTTAACACTTCAAATCCTGTTTAAGTCTTGAAGACACCCAGTACAACCAGAGGGAGATCAGACACTGTTCTATCTGAAAAGGACCACTACATGTGATTTATTTTTTTCTGCCTGAAAATTTAAAATCTAAGAAAATAGCAAATGTTCATTTTATTAACATTTTGACCCTCCTTTTGTCAATCAAAACCCTTTCAATTAAACAGGCAAACTAAAGCAGTTACGACAGCATTGCCATCGTTTTTATTACTCATAAAACTACCAAAAATTGTATTTGATCAAATGATTCATTCAAATTGAAGTCTCAAAACTTGTGAAAAATGACCACGAGATGTTCTGAAATTCCATGGTGATGTCTTCAAACAGTCAACAGTACAAAACCGAATTTACAACTTGACAGGCAGCATATCTGGAATATCTGATGATGTAACCACCAAAACCTAAAACTTAATTAACTATCAAAGGTCAATAGAGTTATTAACTGAAGACTTGTATAAGTTAAATTAAGTTGGCTTAAATGCACAGGACAGGCATAAATAGTTATGTAAAGGCAAGGGAACTATTGAAAATGATTCAGAACTTTCTTTACACCCTTAAACTATCCCAAATGGATAAACACTGTCAGTGATCTTCTTAAAGGGGAGAGAGACACACTTATATCCTGGGAAAAGTGTAAATAAGCTCATAAAGTACAAGCGCATCTCAATACATTAGAATATGATGGAAAAGTCAATTTCCAGTAGTTCAAGTCAAATAGCACCAACCAAGTATTGATGCATATAGATGGACATGCTTTTGAGAGGGCTACATTTCCATATTAAACATTTTTAAAATTGGTCTTTTGTTATTTAAAGTTTTTGAGACACTGAATTGTAGGTCTTCATTAAATGTAAGCCATAATCATTATAATTTGGATAACTTAAATAAATTAAGACATGAAATGTTTCATTCTGTGTGTAATGGATCTATATTATGTGATATTTCCACGTTTTACATTGAATTACTGACATAAACTTTTCTATGATATCCTAATTTATTGAGATGCACCTCTATTTGCCTGCCACTAAAAATTGACTCTGCGTGATCTAATGCTTGACTTAACTTAATTGGCTATCTTGAACACTAACTTGTTCTGGAGGGGGTGTTTGATGTAGGCCTCTGGGTTCACAATCTCTTGTCCAGTCTCCTCAGCTCCATCTTCTTCAGGCAGGGTTGGACTGGGGCTGAGTTCCTGAAAAGCAGTTAGGTAGAGGTGAGATACATGTCAGGGGAGTAGGCAGTGGGTTTCTATTCCCATCGCAAACGACAATACTTTCTAATGTAAGTCAAAAGAGGAGAAATGATCCTGTAACAATAGCATGGAGGCTAGCCATTCAAAACCACTTTCCAGTTGTTGATTGCTTTATACCCTTCAGTCATGGAAACTAGATGGTGATACACAAAAATACATTTTTTGAAAAAGGACATCTAAAAAAAATGTTGTTTCCAATTAATAACATTGTTGTTTTCCTAAATTAATTTAAATTACTGTTAAATAAATACATAACAATGACGTAGGTGAAACTTGATATGTTCAAATGCATGTATAACAGTATAAAAAGGAATACAAAAGGTCTGAAGCAAATAAAAAATAACCACGTACTGCGATTTATTTTGTTTTTCAGTGCAAGAACAGCAGACCAACATTAATTGAAAGAAGCAATTTTGTGCATTTTTACACTGCACTTTTAAGATTTCAAGCTCAAATGCATGTAGTTGTACAGAGGGCCACTTCAAGTTTGGGTGCGGGCCATATGCGGCCGTCCAGTTGCCCATCCCTGCTTTAGTTAGTAAAGGTTGCCGACCCCTGATCTAGCGTTAGCTAAGTTAACGTTAACCTCAGCCACTAAAGTATAACAGCTTGTGTTGCATCGTGGAGGTCAGCAGGGAGACTGTCAACCAGTTCTGACAGTTGAAAGTTTCGCTGCAAAAACAAACTGACATTTGTATTTGGTGGCTGACATTACATGCCGAATTTTCAGGTAGTTCATAATAGTAATATTTCTCTTAAATAATTGTTTCTCGTGAATGTACTTTCGCGGTAAACCTAAGTAATAGCAAACTAACTCATTTTGTAAGGCAACTTGGCGTGGTTCTCTTCGCAGAGGTGAACGGCACGTCGGTTAGCTGTGACGTCAGCTTTAAAGTTGGGAGATCTCCACACACAAGCCATTCCTCTTTTACGCTTCGGTCGTGGCACAGAAGACTAACTTGAAACTAGTCAAACAGCCCGTGTGGTTGTAACAACTGTCAATTTTCTATTACAGACAACAGTTTAGAGTCATACATAAACTTTAAATGTGAACTAATTAAAGCAAGCAGCCCCCCCAACGTTTTGATATGTTCTTTAGAGAAAGTGCTCACCGGTTCGGCGGTCGCCATCTTACAAATCTTCTCTTCTTCTTCTTCTTTGGTGTTTATCGGCAGTTGGCATCCTTTTCGTTGCATTTACCGCCATCTGCTGGACTTAACTTATTCCATACTTTCCTTCTGTTATATTCTTTGAATTAGTCCAGTTGTGGCAAGAAATCTCAGAAGGATTTTCCTCCCTTCTCTAGATTTCCCACCCTCTATTATATTTTTTATTTGTTTTCTCCTCTTATAGCTGCCTTCTGCATCTCTGCCTTCATCCTTTCCCTCTCCGTTTCATGCTCAGGACACGCTGTTACCACATGCTCTACCGTCTCCCTCTCCCCACTCACCAGTTGCATGTTTTCCTATTTTATTGAGTGTGTTATTTAACCTACTGTGCCCTATTCTTAGTCTACTTATAGTTACTTGTTCTGTTCTATTATCACCATAGCACCCTGCCTCCCCTACTACACTTTTCAGTTTGAATAAATGCCTCCCTTTTATCTCCCTTTTGCAATGATGGTTCCACTGATTGATTGTTTCTTTCCAGATTAGACTTTTTCCCTCTGCTTTTGATAATTTTACTTTCATTTCCACCTCCTCTATTTTTTTTATTGCTTCCTTAGCCATTTTGTCTGCTTTTTCATTTCCTATTAACCCTTGATGAGCTGGAACCCACATGAACACTATTTCCCTCCCCTGTTGTGTCAATCCGGATGTTTTTAACATTATTTCATGTAATATTTCCTGATGTGTTTTGGCTGTCCTGTTTTTAATGGTTAATATTGATAAAACTGAATCGCTACATATAACTACCTTTCTTTCCCCCATGACCTCCATCCACTCTACAGCCATTAGTATTGCATATATGCTTAAATGATCTGATGTTATTTTTGACAATGTGCTATTATGACTGGGAACCACCATTGCTGCTCCTGTTTTTTCATCCTTCGATCCATCTGTAAAAATGTAAATAATTCCCCATACTTAACACCTGTGTGATTATAAAATTCCTGTACTAAATCTGCTGTTTGATTTCCTCCCTTGATATTCAATATTTCTAAATCTATTCTTGGTTCCTGTAATGTCCTTTCTGCCAGTAGAACAATCAGGTTGATAATGAAAAATTGATCTTTGTTGTTCGTAGGATAGGAGAGGAACCCAAAAAGTACATTTAAATATGTAAGAGACAACAGATAAAATATTCTGGGAAATGAATGTGCAGACATCTTGCCAGAAAGCAGATACAAATAGACAGGACCAGAACAAATGACAAAGATCTTCTTCACACTGTTTGCAGAATGAGCAGTTCACGTCCATGTCCTTTTTGTATCTACGTAGAAATAAGCTGCAGGGATAAAACCTATGAATAATTTTAAAAGACACTTCTTTAACCTTATTTATAATCAGATATTTAGAAGGAAGGCACCCGATTTTCTTCCAGTTCAGGTCTGGAGTGAAGCTATTCCAGTAAGAGACTACATTTGGAACAGAGATTATGTCCTTTTGAAATAAAGCACGTATATTACAGTTGTTATTACTTTTCTTAGTAGAAAAACAGATTTGACCAACACTAGTGTCAGCAGGGTCTAATTTCAATAAAGTCAGTTCAGATGTAATGGAGCTTTTAAGTAGCATAATAACGGAAAGTTCCAGTTGATTGGACCGGGCTGTGCCACGTGACGGCCCCGCCGCGGACATGCGCAGTGTGGCGCCGCTGGCTGGCTGCTCCTCTGCGGCTCCACCTCCTGCAGACGAAGGCATGGCGAGCACCGAGGCTAGAAGGGAGTGTGAGACTGAGGGCTGCAGCAAGGACGCTAAACTTCAGTGTCCCACATGTATCAAGCTTGGCATTCAAGGCTCCTATTTCTGTTCACAGGTAGTGCTGCTTTTTCGGCTTGTTAAATTTTAAATGTGGGCTGTTGCCACACACCCAGGGCCCTCTGTCTATCACGAGGCTGCTAACTGGCCGGCTAGGTAGACATGTGTAGGTGCTTTGTAAACCGTTAATAACCAATTTGTTTTCCGGTGCTTTCTGGCTGTGTGATATTAACGTAATATTGATTGCAGAGGATGAATAATGCAATCTGTGTTTATAACTGCTGTCAAGTTATATCCATAACTGTAGGCCGAGAGAAAACGTTTAGCTAGCTAACTGTTGGCTGATTGGCTAAAGTGAGTGAAATAGCCTAACGTCTCTGCTCAAAATGAAAAGCATACAGTGTCTGGTTATTTTGCTAACTGCGTACATATATATAAAATAATATATATTCTGTAATGTATATCTATTTCAGTAGAAGAGAACAGTATGATGAGCTGTTGGGTGCCACAGAGTTAATGTTGCGTGACAGAGCATTGCTGTCACGATGTCTGACCCTCACGTCTGACCCTGGTACTTTGTCTCCTTTGAGAGCAAACCCCAGTCAAAAAGCTGTCAGTTTAAAGATGGACTTCCTAATGACGAGACCTTATACTTGGCTATAGCCCCCAAGGCCTTAACCAAAGCTGCTCCCCACTTCTTATACAGATATAAGCTGAGCATGACTTTTTTTTTGCAGTACATACAACTTTTAGTACTGACAGCCCCACTGTCAGTACAATTGTTTTTTAACTTAAATACCATAAAGCTTATTACAAGTTGTGTGCATTGCAAGTGAGAGTTGATTTCCTATTGATGAAGTTTGTTGGTGCTGCTCAGGTGCTACTTTGGACTTTCTTGCAGCAGACACTACCTTGGAAAAAGTCTCTGCCAATAAAGCATTAAACATTAAACTACAGTGATCACTCCCTCTGCTGAAGAGCTCTGCA
The DNA here is from genome assembly GCF_030273125.1 of Centropristis striata. Lineage (NCBI taxonomy): Eukaryota > Metazoa > Chordata > Actinopteri > Perciformes > Serranidae > Centropristis > Centropristis striata. Next base: position 17,027,502 of record NC_081532.1, read on the forward strand.
ATGTTCTCTGAGTCAAAAGTTTTATAAATAGTTGGGTTGGTTGGCTGTTTAAATGATCTGGTGGTGGCATGGTATTTGACCCTAGAAGAGATTTTTGCTGTGATTGCATTTTTGGCTGTGCAACATGACCCTGCTTTCTATACTTCCCCTCTCTCACTGCTGTTAACTTTCAAATAAAGACACAAACACCATTGCAATTAGCAATACATTGTAGAGGAGGGATTGTGTCCAGGTTACATACAGAGACATTTGTGAAAGTCTCTACGGTGTATGGTGCAGTATGCCAGTGTGCAGCCAAGTAACCTTGTTTTTTGGTTGGATTTGAATGGGTTTTGAATTCAGTGACCATACATGTGATTGTCAGACATAAGTTAATTTGACTTTTGCATAATTTGCACTGTATCCGTCATTGTTTATCCCCATTTAACGTTTCTGTCTGTGTTTTTTTTTTAATCTCCAGGAATGTTTCAAAGGGAGCTGGGTGTCTCATAAGTTGCTGCACAAAAAAGCAAGTATGTACGACTAATTATTGTCAGTTCTGTTCTCAGTGAAATGCTATAATAAATAATCTGCCTCTTATTCCAAAAGGGGCATTGATCGGCTCACTGATTCGGTCTCTCACTAGTGGTTTCATTCAGTTTATGAATCAAGGCTGGGCAATTAGGATTTTTAGCAAATACCTTGATATTAAAATCAGAAATGTGGATATAACAACTAAGTGGGTAAAGGCAAAGAATAAAATGGCTAGAATTTTTTTTTAAATGGCATCACTATACTGTGATGCAGCCTTTAAATCCTGGAAAAAACAAATTTATGCCATATTATAATATCCCAAATCCAAGACAATGTCTAGTCTTATATCACAATGGACATGTTGCCAAGCCTTAATAATTGAACATATGCAATGGTTCAATTAGGGCCTGTTGTGAGAGTTGAGAATGGATGATATTCCTTGTGTGTGAGCTGACACAGTGGTGCCAGATGCTTCAGATACCATGTGCTGTGTTTTGTCAGAGGAGGACAAGAACCAAAATGATTCGAAGAACTGTGTGGAGAAGGACATCAACACAGACCCATGGCCGGGCTACCGCTACACAGGAAAACTACACCCTCACTATCCATTGGTAAGCTCTAACTGTTCAAAAACTTGCATATTTGCCATGTATGATACATTAAATGGAAAGAAGAGTCAAGTACAGACATATGTGATATGTACACAGTAGAACTAAACTTTCTGATAATTTAGTGCTGTAACAATGGTAGCAACTGTATATGACCTTTTTTAATTGATGTACCACAATTTTTTAAATGTCAGTTACTCTCTTGTGAGACAACTGTGAGGCTTGGGACATTGTATAATAACTCTTTAATCCAAAATAGGCTCGTATACCTATAACACCAAATGTATCTAAAAAGAACAGAGCATAGCAGTAAATGTTAACATTTTAATGTGCTGATTTATGTGATTTCCATAACATGTGTCCTCTCCGTGCCCTTGGTATAGACTCCTATGAGGCCCGTGCCAGGTGACATACAAAGACCTGACTATGCTGATCATCCCAGAGGTAAATATGTTTATTATTTCTCAAGGAAAGTTGTTTTAAGTTGATCATATTGACACATCATCCACTTTGGAGATATTTGTATCTTATTTAAAACTGAATGGGGTGGGGTTTTTTCCCCAGAAAACTACTATTTTGGTTTATTTTTAGTGTGCACTGATTTTGAAATTCTGGGCCGATATCAATGTTTATAATAACTATTTTGCAGATGCAATGTTTTTCTCTGTGTGTTTTTTTGTTATTAATTCCCATTTTTATGCCATGGAAACAAAGAAATCTTCACTATAAAATTTAAACTGTTTTTAACGGACTGTTCTGTCTAAAATTGACCGGCAATAATCAATAAGGTGAATGTCATCTAATATGCTTAATATCGACTAATGCAGGTGTTCACTACAACCATAGAATTTTTAGGTGACTTCTACAAAACAACTATTGATGGCATACATTTGATAATATACAAGTACACATTCTAAGTTCCAAGCTGTTGAAGGACAGTCCATAGACAAAGTGGTCATCCATGCATGTGTTATGTATAACTTCTTGCATGAATACACAGATAAGTATTCATGCCTTGTGCTGTAGGCTAAAGAACTCAGGACAGTCTGAGTGTCTGCACCCCTGTAGGTAATGCTGAAGATAGAACTTAATAAAGAACAAGACCGCCACATGTAGAAAACGCACATGCATAAGGATATGTTTCTTTTCATTTATTTTGAAAAAGACCACAGTTGCCCACTGGCAACTTTTTACACTATATTAATTATAAAAACAAGGATCATTTCACAACACTGTATGGCACGGTTTGAACAGTAAACAAACTCTTTCCCAAAAAGCAACAGGTTACAATAAACATTAAAATAAGAAATTAAAATAGAAATAAAAAAATAAAAAAAAGAGTTTGTTTTTCCCTCCTGATTATTCTTGGTATGTTTGATGTGTTTCCACTCACATACCCTATGTGCAACGCTGGCACACTGTCATCTTCTTCTACACAACTCTCCCTCTGTTTCTGTTCTAGCGGATCACCAATACACTCATTGTACTAACTCCAGCACATTTTGTTAATGATGGTATGATGAAATGTTTCTGGTCAGAACCTGGGCTTGTGAACTTTGCACACATTAAGTGCATCTATTTATATAGAGTCTATTCTGCATGCGGTTGCATGTCACCAGGAGGGGGTTGCACCAACTGGGCTCCAAGTCGGTCAGAGCCAGTCTTTAGAATGGCCTTCATGTCGGTTGCACCAGCGAAACTTAAGCCTAGTCTAGTAAATGCATTGGTAGGATACAGTGTTAAAAATCTCTGGCAGATTGTAGCACATTTTGCAGCAACATTTTGATGGATCAAAGAAAAAGGAAATCTCACAAGCATTGAAATAAGAAAATATTCCGTAGGATTGGCCTAAAATTTCACAGGATTTAATACTTATTTTATTATATATTAACAACTTGTACAATATTTTTTTGCATTACAAGTTTTCTGAAATGTTATGTTTAGACATACAAATGAGGTGTGAAGTCATTAGATATGCACTCATTTACATATTTCCAGGACATACATCTCAACATTGGATAAAGCAAATTTCAGTTAATGTTTTATTTTGTTGATATAATTGGGACATCTCCTTTTATCATTTCATAAATCAGAAAATACAATCCAAAGCCATTAAAAAAGCTATCATGTTTTTAGGAACAAAATGTTTGATATATTGGGGAATAAAACTGGTAAGTTTGGTGTCTGTAAGTGTAGCTGAAGTTGAGATTTATGGCTCAGAGCATGAGGAAAACATAATTTTGAGAAAAAAAACCTTGAAAGATTTCATACATTCTTAATGGAAATTCCTATTTGAAAACAAAATATTGAATCTAATTCGTAGCTACAATATAGAATATTTAAAACACATTGTATTGTGCAGTAAAGTGGGAGCTTTCTAACGACGCCTGTGATGAAGGGGATTAGACTACGTCTGTGGTACTACACTATGCAACAGAACATTAGCTTTTAGTGAATTAAGGAGAAATCTACAGGTGCAAATGGATCAAATATAGGAATTATTGTTTTGGATGTTTTCTTTCCACTATTGTGAAAGACGACATGTTATGGGAGAAAAATAGCATTAAAATGATATGGAGGTACCTTTATCCTGATTACTTTTCTTTCCAGGCTGATATTTTAAACCTTAAACTGGAATTGATTTAACTCCAAACAGCATAAAAATATCCCTCCCATATAATGGTTTCAGATTTACTGTAGGGAAGAGTAAAACCAGCTGGCAGGCCTGTTGTCACACTGTTTTCATGCCTCTTTTATGTTAATTATCAGACACCTATAATGGTAACCCTCCTTATTAACATCTGTTTCTCTGGGCAAGTCATTCATTTTGCAACCATGGCAACCTCTACATCGCTCATCTGACTGCATAGATCCATACTCAGGTAGTCATGGTTACAGTCTCCTTTCATTCCCCTGTGACGTCTTCTCGGAGACTGAAGCACTATTGTTACAGGATAATGTTTTTTTAATGTGGCACTGTTATTGAGCTCAACTTGCTTTTTTTAATAACCTGTAAAATATTGATAATTGCCTAAAATAAACCTATAAGGAGGCGTGTTAAAGAAATGTCTAAACCCTTCACAGGCACTCTTCTCAGTTAAAAATGACCTCATGATTTAAAACTGTTGGACACAGACTCAACCTTTTCTCCAATAGAGACTAAAGAAATTACATATTTGTAGGTCAAGCCTTTTTTTGCAGGATTTTTTTAGCGGATTTTTGCATTTGATTTTAGATCATTGCAGTAAATAAGATCTGTGGCAAATATGTTTCTGCTTATTGTTTTGTTCAAATGTTTGGAAGAGCACTGGAAAACACGACTAGAGGCTGTGAGGTGGACTAAGACAGTTCCTGTCCATGTCCAAGGTGTGATGATGTTTAATGTCCCCGACCACCACTGTAGTCTCATTTAGCCACCTATTAGCAACCGCGTTTTTAAGGCCACGAAAAATCGTAAAAATTCACAAGTGGGGTATTTACCAATGTATTTTATGTCGTACATCAAAAACCTCTTCAGCTTGTTTTAGCCATGGGCCTTATTTGAGGCATTTAACCACCAACCCATTAAAAATCCTCACTGAGTTTGAGAGGATAGACCCTAGGGCGCAAAAATGCTAACTTACTTCCTGGTTTAAGAACTCATTCTTGTGCCGCCCTATTCATGAGTAGCTCTAATTGTCTGAGTTTACCAGACAATGACAGCTAGCCTCCAAGGTCGATCTGCAGCAGTTGTCTCTTTCTGTTTGTTCTGTGCAGACAGAATGGACCTTCTTGATTCATGCACATACAATGACAAAGTATGTATAGGTTTAGGAGCCATATTGGGTAATATTTTGACAAACTTAACTTCAACTCAAACCATCTGGATTCTCCTTTCTCGTGTGTGTGTGTGTGTGTGTGTGTGTGTGTGTGTGTGTGTGTGTGTGTGTGTGTGTGTGTGTGTGTGTGTGTGTGTGTGTGTGTGTGTGTGTGTGTGTGTGTGTGTGTGTGTGTGTGTGTGTGTGTGTGTGTGTGTGTGTGTGTGTGTGTGTGTGTGTGTGTGTGTGTGTGTGTGTGTGTGTGTGTGTGTGTGTGTGTAGTCCAGCATCAGCAATTTCCACATGGTGGACCATATTGTTATAAAAACATTCTAATGTGCGCACTGTGGCTCTTATACCTTTGTTCTTTTCCGAGCAGCTGTAGCAAAGCGTAAGTAAGTCTGATTGATTGTTGTGCTCACGCTGTCGGCTCTGCAGGTCAGAAGGAGGGCTGCACTTGACTTGTACACAAACCTGTCGAAAGTCAGAGTTGCTAGGCAACTGTTCATGTTCTTCCAGCAATCATGTTGTTGAGTTGATAAATTATAGATCAGTGAATTGTTGATGACTCCAGTGCATTGGACAACATTTATATAGTGTTGGAATCTGCTTTTCCAAGAAACATATGATTTCATTTAATCTATATTTAAACTGCAGGTAGTCTGATGTGTTGACTGCACTGACACCTGTGCTTCCATATACCACTAACAGTCCTTCTCTGCTCTTCTGAGCCGACAGTGCGAGTGTCATTGGGTTCAGCCTCTGCTCAGGTGCTGATGCTGTAGCTTATTCTGTGCAGCAGCAGCTAGTTATCTATAGTACCATCGCACTGCAAGATGCTTTTACGTTGCTTAGAAATTTGGGATTTAAGTCAAAAGAATGTCATAACAAAATAGCGCTTTAATCGCTTACATATTAGAAGAAAAAGGCCTCGAGTTAAAGATGAATTTTGATGAGGGATTTAAAAGACAATCAAATGTCGACACTGCATGCCTCAAGCAATCTTAAAGCAAGGAGTTTAATAGCTTTGACACAAATCAGACATAAAGGCAACGCTTTACTTTTTTAATGTCATTTTTAGAAGCATTTTGCAGTCTGAATGGGTGGAATTTATGCAGATTTATCAAACAAGTAGCAGAGCGTGTTTGTGATATCATCTAGTCCCCTTTTCAAATTGTTTCGGATAGATTGATAAATAGATGGGATTTGCTGAGTGTTGGAGATATCGCCTGTTATATATTATATTCTCTCAAATATAATAGAACTAGATGGATCTTGGCTTGTGGTGCTTAAAGCAGTAAAAAAAGAAAAAAACAATGACTAACTGAAATACAATTCTTATTATTTTTAGTCAACCCAATCTTGGTTTTTGCTCTGTGTAGATGTAGCCTTAATTAAACAGAATGTTTTGGCTACAGATGAGCTTTTGTTATTTTTTTTTTTAAATTGACAAACATGTACTCTTGTTCTGGAGTCGTATTAATCATGCACTCTGTTGAAGCTGCCAGGACTCAGACATCACAGAAGGTAAAAGTGAATTATGGTGGATACAGTGGCTTCATACAATCCATCCACATGGCGTACTGCTAAAAATGAATAGTCACTAGTTTTAAAACAATTTAATGTTGCCTTTTAAGAGTTTGAACAGTGATTGAAAATGCTTGAATTTGGGTAATATTGGATGCCAACTGTACTTACAAACAGCCAACACATTTTGAAACATGAAACTTAGTTGCATTAACTTTAATTCATCATCCCTCTGTAGAATGCTGTCAAGAAACATCATTTTGATTATTGATAACCTAATGACATCGAATTTAATATGATGAAGAAGAAAAATAATCAGTATACTGTAGGTAAATGTGTCATTTACCACAGCTGCAAGGTGCTGAAAAAGCTTGAAAATGCACCTTCGTGCTTCTCGAAAAGTGCTTTAATTTTGGAAAATGTGTGGGAACTCTGTGGGTGATTATTTCTTGTTCCTTCTTACTAACAAAAAAACAATGTCATCTCTCACTTAAGATGCAGTAATTATGTAAACTGATGCCAGTTTTGTGTCCTTGCTTTCTTTACACAGGGATATCTGAGTCTGAGCAGTTTCTGAAGGGGACCTCACAGATCAAGATCCTTTGTCCTGAGGACATTGAAGGCATGAGAGTAGTGTGCAAGGTAAGTTAAATGTCTTTGCTGTCACAACGTCATGATATGCACTTCTACTTTTCCATTTAATGCATTTCGGTTTTGGATGTTATTTGCAGCTGGCAAGAGAGGTACTAGACATTGCAGCTGTGATGGTGAAACCAGGGGCCACAACAGAAGAAATCGACCATGCTGTCCATCTGGTACAGTATATATACACACAAAGACACACACTTTATATAGGGTGGGATGTTGTGTCCTCTCTTACCCAAACATTGGGCCAAAGTCTTCACACAAACACAATATGATGCAGAAATATGATTCAGTAGATACTCGGGTTGACGCGTGACTTGGCTGTAGCGTGTCAGAAGACTTTTTTTACTTTAATCCATGCACTCTATACTTTTGGATAATTTATCTACATGTCTTAAAAAAGACAGTTGCCAACAACTGTAGTTTTATAGTCTAATGTCTTGGAAAAATGGAAAAATTTCAGGGCAATGATAACATCCCTGCAGCATTCTACAACCCTTTCAAGAATATCACATACATTGTTTTTTTTAGGCTTGCATAGCAAGGAACTGCTACCCCTCCCCTCTCAACTATTACAACTTCCCCAAGTCCTGCTGCACGTCTGTCAATGAAGTCATCTGCCATGGCATCCCGGACAGAAGACTATTACAAGAAGGAGATATCCTGAACGGTAGGCTCATTGCACGACACAATACATGATTTTAGTACCTGAGTGCCAGTTTTCCAACTGTTTTTTTTTCTCATATCTGTGATTGCTTTACTGTTATAACTTTTTATATGTTAGAATTAACTGGAAATAAATGACATACAGTACCAGTTTTTTTCTCGACAGTCTTGTAAATCTTTGTATGTAAAATCCCTAGCAAACAAACCCAACATTGATGTTTCCATTAGCTTTTAAACACCTCAATTTTTCTACTTTTGTCATATTCTCAATTTCAAACCAAGTCATAGAAACAGTTAATCTAAGTTTGGATGGAGGGAAATGTTTTATTAAAGAGTGTTGAGAGGAGAAAAAAAGATTCCTCCTCCATGACAAATGGTTGTACCAGCATCCTGAAATGGTGTCAGCGGGGGTTTGCCCAATTTTAGCCTCTTTATGAATATTTCTGCTAAGGCGATGTCTTCCATCAGCCACTCCCCTCAGAGTGTCTGATGGAGCACTTGCCAACAACTCATCTCTCGCTGCGTGGTCCGACAAGACAAATTGTTTCATTAACCTTTAGCAGTAGGGATTAGCCTGTCAGATGCACTGCTCTCTATATTTCTCCTTAAGTGGGAAACGGTCCCAGTTTGCCCACTAGCAATTCCAATTTCATCAGCAATTTTTAATAAAAGTCAAAATAATTTAGTTTGGCCTTGCTTTGTAAATATCCTTGTTCATCATGTTCCAGGTTATTCATAACATAACTTTCTTTGTGTTAAACATAATAGAATCTAGTTTGTCATGTAACACAGTGGCTTCTCACTCTCATGCAGTGGACATCACAGTCTACCACAATGGTTTCCATGGTGACCTCAATGAAACCTTCTATGTCGGCGATGTGGATGAAGAAGCGAAGAAACTGGTTCAGACAACATATGAATGCCTTATGCAAGCCATCGACTCTGGTAGGAATCCCAGCTTTGCTTCATTGTAGTGTTGATGTGTGCATGCAGATCACTGCACTTCTATATCTTCACCCTTACTGCATTTTGTGCAGTCATTTAACCCATTTTAAGGCTTATACAGTCATGGAAAAAATTATTAGACCACCCTTTTTCTTCAATGTCTTAATTATTTTAATGCCTGGTACAACTAAAGGCACATTTGTTTGGACAAATATAATGATAACAACAAAAATAGCTAATAAGAGTTTAATTTAAGAGCTGATATCCAGCCATTCCATGGTTTTCTTGATAATAACCAAACTCATTATCAAGAAAATGAACAATAAATTGAAGAAAACAAGGGTTGCCTAAAAACATTTCTATGACTGTATATGAAGCTTAAATCAATGTGGAGAGCATCAGTGACTTTTGCCAGATCTAATGGTCCCCACTGGACAGCTTTTGTAGGATTTGTTTAGACTTTCTGGAAGTTTTTTTTTATGTATTATCTCTAAAATAGCTTGAATAGCTAATAATAATGGTCTGAAACAATATAAAATTGCATGTCTTTTATTGAAAAGTGTTAGCATTAAATAACTAATGTGCTCTATGGCTAGACAATATGGCGAAAATCAGATATCACAAAATATTTGACCAAAACCTCTATCGAGTGAGACGATATGTTAGGTTGCCAATTGATGCGTATTTATTATTCATATTTATTTATGAGCTTTTTAATCAATAATTTTCAATGGAATGTTGTTGTTATAATTAACTTAGTGAGTAAAGACGAGTAATAAAACAGCTAGAATAGTCCAGAAAAGTCCAGAGTCCAGAAAAGCACAAGGTTGGGACACTTTAAAATGTTAATGAAAACAATAGTTTTCCCAGGTTGAGCATTCGATATCTTGTCTTTGTACCATATTCAATTGAATGTAGGTTTGTAGTTATATGTAGTATTACTTTTTCAGAATTATGGTTATACATCATTTTACTGTAAGGCAGCCTTTCAAAATCGGAAAGGGACAATGATTATGCCATATTATGATTTTCAATATCCAGAATCTAAGATGGTATCAAATCACAATATCAATATTTTGTCCATGCATTTTCCCTGATCACTAAACAAATAAATTATATGTCGAGTAACAACAACTTGCAGTACAGAAATGCAGAACATGCAGTTGAATTAATTTAGAAACTTTCGCCATTACCTAGCTTGTCCACCAGGGAGCACTGAGTGTTGAGATTGATCGCTTATTTTTGACTTTGGATACAGTATTTTTCTGTTTCTTACTCGTTTCCAAGGTCAAGAATGGACTTTCAATATCAATATTTAAGCTGACATGGAAAAACTGGTAAAATCTTCTGTAATGGGTCCTCATAAAAAAAATGGCACTAAAGAATGATTTAACTCTTAAATAAGGCTGTACCAAATAGTTCAGAGCCTAATTCATTGACAACATTGACTTTCACATTTTAAATCGACATTTAAGTCCACCCTTTTTGCATGTTAATTAATTCTGTTTAAATCCACCTTTGCAGTTAAAGATCAGGCTAGACTAATATTATATTAGTATTTTACTACTTATAGAATTAGAGTCCAGTGGTGGCTGCATGGGAACAACAATTCCAATAAATTGCATGCACCAGTACTTACGAGGCGGTCTAGCAGGAATCTCAAAACACTGTAAAGGCCTGATCATTTTGTTCAAGAAATTTCTTTTGAGGGAGATTTGGTAATTCAATTTATTAAAAAAAATGTTTTTCCCAGGCCTATAACTCATGCTTAGCTCATGCTTCCTTTTTGTTTTAACAGTGAAGCCTGGTATTCGCTACAGAGAATTAGGAAACATCATTCAGAAGCACGCTCAAGCTAACGGCTTCTCTGTGGTGCGGAGCTACTGCGGCCACGGTATCCATAGACTTTTCCACACTGCTCCCAATGTGCCACATTATGCCAGTGAGTAGTCACATTCCTGCCCTCAAACAAACCGAAAATGTTCCTATTGAATTTCTTCCACGCTCTCCTACAACAGGTTGATTTCTATTTTCATTAATTTCCCAGAAAACAAAGCAGTTGGAGTGATGAAGCCTGGCCACGTGTTCACCATTGAGCCCATGATATGTGAAGGTGAGTGGAAGGAGTTAAATGATGTGTGAAATAGCAGACCCAGTCATGCTTTAAAACAGGTCATTAAAATCTTAAAAACAACTCATCAGGTATCCAGTGAGTGTGTGCCAGAGGTGTTAGTTTCTACAACTCTGTTTAATTGATGCTGTCTAAGCCAAAGCCGAGCATGTGTGTGTGTTATTCTGTGTCATGTCTCAGGTGGCTGGCAAGACGAGACGTGGCCTGACGGCTGGACCGCGGTGACCAGAGATGGGAAGCGCTCGGCTCAGTTCGAACACACCCTGCTGGTAACGGAGACCGGCTGCGAGATTCTCACCCGCCGCCTGGAGGACAACGGTCGCGCTCATTTCCTTAACCAAATGTAGGCTGGACTTGAACGCACCAAGGACTGGAAGTTCCAGACACAAGACACCCAGCACCTCTGGGCCTCACACACAAACATGCACATTCAAACACACATGCATCTGAAACAAGAGGCACCACTCCTAGAGCTCAGTTTAACTGTGGTTCTCATTGTTCTTTGAATTAAATATCGGTTCCTCAAATTAAATGGAAGTACTTGAATGTGTCTTATATCAAACGTGGATCGCTTTATTAGTGAAAACTCTATCCTCTGAAGGAAACATGAACGTATTTATGAGATTTAGTGTTTCTTAGTGGTCGGGCTTGACATCAGGCCTGCTGTGACCTCAGAGTTTTTATTTTTTACTGGCTGGCTAGTTGTTGTCTGTGGTGTGTGGAGCTCAGGGCAAATCCAACTAGTACGCCATGCTTTGCTTCTTTTCTTTCACCCTCTGATAACTTCAGACTTCATATGAATTTCCCAGAGATGGACGGAAAAGAATAAGCAATACTTGAGACAGAGGAGGGTTCCTGGAAACTTGATCAACAAGTCTCACAACCTCAACAACTGGCAACTCAAAGCCTATTGTAGATATAGTTCAAAAACGTACCTAATTTAAAGAAACTGTATGTTGGATTTAGGTGATATTAGCGGAAAAAAAAATTCCCTGTTCAAATGTTGTGATGTATTTAATGGCCTCAAAAACCACTGCTGTCTACAATGTTGCCTTCGCTTTTGGCCCATTCATTCCTATGTAAGTTGCTTACTAGCCTATGAAGCCAAAAAGTTTGACTTCCCTGTATTAAAATACCTGGCTCTTCTATGGCTCATCCCCAACTATGGGCCAATAGAGCAAGCACACTATACTTTGCCTTTTCTAGACTTCCAAATGTATTTGAGCAAAATTAATCAAATTCTTACCATGAAATATTTGGTGTTACTTAATATTATATTAGTGGATACATTGCTGAACATCCATGGGCACTTGGGCAATGACGGTTGAATATTTTTGTCTGTAAAAGAGGCTTCAATCTTACACACTGGACTAAATTTAGATTACAGGCAACACAAAAATAAGAGTTTACAGTAGATATATTTAAAATGAGTAGTTAAATATTTTGTGAAATACACTTTCTTAGCCAGAATAAGATGAAAAGATCAATACCACTCTCGTATGTCCCTTTAAATATGTAGCTACAACTAGGAGACCATTAGCTTAGCGTAGCATAAAGACTGGGGTCAGAAGCAAACCGCTCGTGTGGCTTTTTGAAAAAATGTCTACTAGCACCCTGAGAAATTGAATTAACGCTTAAAATCTGTATAATCTGTTCAAAAAACGAAGTGAAAAAAACTTCCATTTGTCATTTTTATTGGTGTCATGATTGCCAGGCTGAGATATATAGACCACCAAGTAACCCATTGTAAAACTGCAATTTTATTATTTTATTTTTTTTTTACACTTTTCACAGTTTTTTTTAATGGATCAAATAAACAAGATATGACTTGTCAATTAGCTTTAAATGTGTTGGCAGGTGGATTTTGTTGCCTTTGGACAGAGCCAGCCCTGTTTCCAGTCTTTAGGCTAAGCTAAGCTAACCTCTTTTGGCTGTAGCTTCACTTAATGGACAAAAATAGAGAGAGTTATTGTCATCTACCTCTTAATAAGAAAGCAGAATCAGTATGTTTCCAAAATGTTTAAAAAAACAAAATAATAATTGATGTGATGCTTCATGCCAGTCTGTTCGGTATTTAATCACACTACTAGCTCAATTATCACTTACATGTCCAGTAAAGGTACTGTAGGTCGTTTGATATATCCTGAATGTGGCTATTATTAGTGCACAGTCAGTTTTCCAGTAGATTACGTCAGCCATGGTTGCCAAGAGAACTGTGACGCAACCACAGAGCATCTACATAGATATCCAAAATGAAACTGACGACATTGAGCGTTGTTCAAATGCTGAGCTTGTTAATCCTGCTATGAGGAATACTCTTTCAGTGTCTCATGTTTCCAATAGCCCTGGTGTAGCAAATTGAGCCTTAATGTGTGAATTTAGGAATTCAAACACGCCGGATATCTGAAGGCACGTTAACTGATGTTCCCCCTCATCTTGACAGTCACCATTTACCTTGACGTGCGGAGTTTCCTGGTGTGAGCAGCATTCATTCTTTCTACATTTTCAGAGGACTAATGTGATCACAGTTTCTCTGCCATCTTTGTATTTCTTCTAATGGAGTAATAAATGACTCTTCTGTAACTGTGTGTCTGTGACTTTGTCTGTGTCTTGAGAATTTGCATAGGCTTGTGATCTAAATCCCAAAAGTGGTTTAATTCAACAGGCTTTTATTACTGGAAATGACTATCTGGGTTCCATTTCAACCCAGTGTAATAAAGTGATAGGCTAAACTTTATTTGAGATTTGATTTTGATACTATTGCTTTAGCTTCACTTTTATAAAACACACATGACTCTACAGACCTGTGAACATGACTTCATTCCGAACTTGGCCTATTTAGTATTCAGTCTGCAGTTTCTAATACAAGATAATTCACGCCATGGACAGAAGTTGGTGGTACTTTTAGTGCAAACAGCTGTGGTCTAGCAGAAATTAATTACTCAATAAACTGCTGTGACATTATAAATCAAGACCACCAAGCACATAAATGAGCAATGGTACAATTTTTTTTAATTTTTATAATGGCCATTTCAACTCATAATCGAAAAGGTGCAGCTGTAATTACCAGTTTTACTGCAAAATTCAAAAAGCCACACTGACTTGCTCTATTCTTAACTTTAAGACCTTCAATGAAAAATTCAGTTTTAAACCTTGTATAATAAGCAGTCAGCACCATTGCTGAGAATGTCTACACTGAAACTGCGCTTTACCCATGACAGCCTCAAAAATAAAAATTCAGACAGGGTTTCACACATCACGTCCAGGGCTGCCAGGTCAGGTCTCAGGTGTTGACCATGAGACTCACACAATTGACTATTTTTCACATGCAAGCAAACTTATAATAACCAGACATGTGACTCAAATCATTTGGTCCAATTCTCAAATGCTTCCCAAGTAATTTTGTCTCAGGCAAGTCAAGTCTCAAATCAAATCACAACATAAAACATGCTTAATATATATAGTTAATAATATTAAAGCAGCATTAAACATTTTACAGATGCTCGTTTAGTAGGATGCTTAACTTTTTAAGTGGGTAATTAATCAGCATAATTTGGGCTATAATGTCTAGTGGTTGGCAGTCCAGCTGGCCATTGACCATGATTACTATTATTTTTTATAATAGTAGATATTACTAGATATTTTTTTGGCCATTTTTGGGCTTTATTGATAGAGACAGAGGGGAAGACATGCGGGAAATGGCTCCGAGTGAGATTCTAACCCGGGCCGCCCGCTTACGAGGACAATGCCTCCATGGTACACGGTTTACCAGGTGTGCCATTGGGAACGCCCAATTGACCATGATTATTGACTTGTCTTTTTATCTATAAACGCTTTAAAATTGTCATATTTACTGCTGGACTTTGGCAGCCAATACTGCCAATTAGCAGGTGTTGCCTACTTACCATGTTTTGAAAGCTAAGTTTTATTCTTTTCAAAATGATGGTAGACATTACTTACTTAATTTTGTGAACACAATGTAACATTATAGAGGATATTATTGTATGTTTCAAAGCTACTAACACTGTGTCAGTGCCACTGTCACTGCCAGTCAAGCTAACAAACAACAAACAAAAGATGCTAGCTTCACTTACTGTTCAGGTTCATGTTCAAAGGTACGTTTAAAAAAAGTTTTACAGACACATGTAGCATGTAGCTCTTTACTGGACTGTGTTTCTCAAAAGACATTATGTGCAGGATAAGCACAGGTGAAAATGAATAAGGTTCCATTAGGTGTACTAGTAAGCTATTCCGGTGAGCCAGCATGCACAATACCAGGAGCTACTTTAAGTGGAATGCAATCATTAGTAATGTTATTAAAGACACCTGTGCTTGTCCTACTCTGACATGTCAAAATGTCTGCTGTGAAAAAAGTCTATTGTCCTCCTAAAATCCAATTCTGGCCAAAGTGTATGCAGCACTTTAATGCTTCTGATTGCTGTTATTTGCTGTCATAAAGAGCTATTTTTAAAAATAAAAAAATCAGTGATTATTGGCATTACCAGTATTATTAGAGTGCCCTTTTTTTGTTAGCGCTAGCGTCTTCTTTCAAATGTTCCATGTGCAGCTGGACAGCCAGCACCACAGTATTTTCACATTGAAACAGGATCAAAAGAAGACGTCCTGTACATTAATGATGCAGGGCTTATTACAGTGTACTCACTATCATACACTTGTCAGTGCACAAATGTCAATGTGTCGATATAAATGGTTCATATGCATGACCTTATGGTTATTTATGCTAAGCTCATAACATGCTGTGTTTGGTTGGTTTGCTTTCACACCACAAACCATCCAGCTTTAGGTTGTTTGGTCCACAGCTGGGTTTGAGTGAGCCCTTTTACACCAGCCCAGATAAACCAAAGGTCGCTGTAACCAAACAGGTGAGATGTGAAAGGACCCTGAGGCCCAAACATGTATAGCTAAATTGCTCTGATGTTTCTTTTAATGCTAGCCATCTTGATGTGCTCTGCTCTTTCACTGGTCAACCTAAAGCGAGCAGCGGTGGTGTGCAAATAACGGCCTATGGAGAAAGAGTATGTGCTTCAAGCCCAAATAAAACCACAAAATATGAATCATATGAGAATTATGACATACTTTAAACAACAAGATCTCCAACCTAAACGACAGAATAGACCATTTGTCAATACCACCCATAACGACACATATGAGCATTTCGCGGACAAATGCATAACAAAATGCTCTACATCAAGTAGCAGAAACATGTAGTTTACAACAATCTTCTAGCTTGGCAAGATGTTAATGACTTTTGTGGGAATTTTGGCAAAATCTCCATGCTTTCCCCATTATCCTCTAACCTGGATCTGCTGTTTTTGTTTGTTTCTTTTTTTCTCTTCCCTTATTTCCTTGATTGTCTGTTATATTACCAAAATGTTTAAAAAAAATCACAATTAAGAAACCTCAACTCATAAATGGAATTGAGCCATCAATGTTACTAATTACATTTTATTTTCAGAATTACAAGTCAAAATGTAATCTTTGAATAACGGCCTTTTAAAATCAGAAGTAGTGTGAGGTTAATTAACCCAGTCAAGTTAAAAGGCCCACATTCATTTGAGATTTTAACCCTATAAAGCCAAGTGTATCATATTAGATACAGTTATTTTTGAGACCTCTATATCATCAAAAACCTGATGTATACATGTGTTGAAGATAAACAAACTGAGCAACAAATTGCACAAAAATACCAGATGTAGCAAAAATGATATGCAGGTTCCACGAGTGGATCAGTTATTGCTGCATTAAAAAACTTCATATCAGCAGATGTATGATGTTGTGTTATATGGAAAAAATATGTATTTTGCATGTTTGAGGAAAAAGGAAAATCCAAAGTCTTAATAGGTTAAAAATGTTAGGTTTTATATGTTTTTGTTAGTTCAAGAAAAACAATCTGTGAGCAACAAATTGCACAAAAAGACCTGATGTATCAAATATGATACAAATTAGAATTCATATATGCAATTTATTTATTTTTTAAAATTCGTCAGCAGGTTAATAAGCACTCGGTTTTTAAAAAAAAATAATTTTCTGGCAATTATTTCATGGTTCAGGCTTTATAGGGTTAATACTATGTGTCCTCATTGTCCTTGGGCACAGATATAAAGAATCCTTCATACATTTGCCTCACAGACAGAAGACCAGTCTCAGTCAGACAAACTGAGGAGAAAAAATAACTTCCAGCTTGAGAGCATGAACTGAGCTGTTGGGAAACATGGCCGTCGACATGTTTTGCCTAAGTGAGTCTGACATCGCTTAGTTCAAGCCGTCGTAGTAATTCTTTCAAGTCCGCTCCAGTTTGAGTCAACATTTAGGAAATGAAAGCGCATCACCCAAGCTCAGAGAGACACTTGTGTTTACAGTGAAAAGTTATGAAACGGACAGACTAAAAACCGGCCTTGTTCTCAAATCCTGCAGGGAGAATAATCAAAGGATATTTTGCAAGTGAATCAGCAGGCTAGTTTTACTTTATCTGCAGTGTCTTTTACCCACAACTCCACCAAGCCTTCATGTTTAAGTTTCTGTCAAATAAAACCACACAAAGATCCTCATCGATTAACAGCCTTCCAACACTGATGCCATTTGGTTGTTTGTGGTGGTATTATTCACTCAGTATAGATCAAAGAATATTTCGGAATAATCTTGTTTTCTCAGTTTTTCCTTCACACAATGTTCTCTCTGTGTGTTCCTTCAGGGGTGCAGCACTGATCAAAGAGGTGTCAGACTGTATTGTTCAAATAAAACACACAAACAGGGAATTAAAAGATTATTTATTAAACTGAGCAGGGTAAATGTGGAGTGGGATCATGGTTTTTCTGTGCTCCTCCACATCTAGAACTGAAGGACGACGCGAATGCTGAAAGATGAAAGTAGGATCAGTGTTTATGAAGGCTTAAAATACATCACTGACTAATGTGAAGTGCTGTCTCACACGTCACACAGCTCAGCTTTGTCCTCAGTAGAGGGCAGCAGTAATGTCTTTAAGTGATCGAACCCAGAGGGACACGAGTTAGCATAACAAACAACTTCAAAATGTATCTTAAATTGAGGCTTACCATTTCCCAGCATGCATGAGATCAAAACCGTCAGTGATCTTCTCAAAGGGGAGAGTGTGAGTCACAAACTCATCGACTTTGAGCTTCTTGTTCATGTACTCCTCCACCAGTTTGGGGACACTCTCCACACTCTTGTATCCTGGGAAAGGTGTAAATAAGCTCATAAAGTACAAGTGCATCTCAATACATTGGAATATCACGGAAAAGTAAATTTCTAGTAGTTCAAGTCAAATAGCCCCAACCAAGTACTGAGTGCACATAGATGGACATATTTTTCAGAAGCCAACATTTCCATATTAAACATACTTTTTAAATTGATTTGCAATATTAAATTTTTTTGAGATACTGGATTTTTAGGTCTTCATTAAATGTAAGCCATAATTATTATAATTAGAAAAAAATAAATAAATTAAGACATGAAATGTTTCATTCTGTTTATAATGGATCTATATAATGTGTTATTTCCACTTTTTGAATTGAATTACTGACATAAATAAACTTTTTTTATGATATTCTAATTTTTGAGATGCATCTAAGTACTTGCAAATGTACATAACGATGTCTTCTTTTACATTAATGTATATAACTACTCTAATTATGGGAGTGTTGGCAGCGCACAGCCTATATAATTACATAATTAGGACAATTTATATGAAGCATTGACTGCATTGAAATGACGTCTTTGTGTTGACTATGCTTGCACTAATCTCTATTGTCTCTCTTTCATCCTACTATTAAACAAATCCTCAAAATTATTCAACTACTTTGTGACACAATGATGTTGTAGCTGCATTTTAGCTAGGGCTGGGTGATATTTTAAAAATATATCAATATATTTTTAAATGTGAGTAAAACTACTTGTGACATGTCATATTTGGCTTTGACTTTGACTGAACATTTGCTCTCAGTTTGCGATAAAAATATCGGGATATATATCGTATATCGATATTCAGCCTACATATATAGCCATTTGAAAAAAGACATTCAGACTGAATATGACCCAGTTTTCAACTTGAAGTCAATGTCGAAATCCCAGTTGGTGCTCACTAGGATAGTTCAGCTGTATACAGTGTATGTTATTGCAACAGCAGAACATATTAGATTTGGCGTCTAGGCTCCGACCTCATCACTCCTCAGGCCGTTACATGAGGTACTGAGGAGTGATGTAGTAAAATCTCCCCCGTCGGAGCCTACTGGTGGATGCTGGGGCTGAGAAAGCAAGTGGCAATACAAATGCAGCAGCAGCATTGGCAGGCATGGGATTGGCAGGCATGGGGAGAGCTGAGGATTACTCTAATCTTAAATAGACCGCCAGATTGGATAGAGGGTGTGTTTTGGTGGAGGATGTATGAGGACTGGGGCATGTCATTTGTATGGCAGCACAGCTCGAGTTGCAGGCGTCGCTACATGTTGGTGGTCTACCCTTTTGAAGTCTTGAGTTGACAATTTTGGCCATTGCCATTTTGGTTTCTAGAAACCAGATGTGACCTTTTTTTTTTTTTTTTTAAAGATTTTTTTTTGGGCATTTTATAGCTTTATTGACAGTAGAGATGTTAGAGTCAAAGGGGGAGACAGAGGGGAAGACACGCGGGAAAGGGCTCCGAGCTGGATTCGAACCCGGGCCGCCCGATCACGAGGACTGGGCCTCCGTGGTATGTGCTCTACCAGGTGTGCCACTGGGAACGCCCCAAGTGACCATTTTTTTAAAAATATCTTGATTTAGGAACCTCCTCACACCAGCATCTCAAATTAAATCATTCTCAGAGCAATCAGCCTGTTACCTCCAAATGCAGTGCCTTTCCATGTGCGTCCAGTCACCAGCTGGAAGGGGCGGGTGGAGATCTCTTGTCCGGCTGCTGCCACCCCGATGATGACGCTGGTGCCCCATCCTTTATGGCAGGCCTCCAGAGCTGCCCTCTGCCGCCAAGAGACAATATCAGGACAGTATCGCATCAAACTGATCCATGATCGCTTCCAGAATCATAATATCTGGGTGGTAAAACACTAAATTGCTTTGACTTTTATGGAATAAAACTTAAAATATATACCTTCTGTCTGCTACTGTCTTTATAAAGCCATATTATTGGATTATTATTTCCTCACTCACCATGATTCCCACATTGCCAACACATTCAAATGAGTAGTCCACGCCTCCATCTGTCATCTCTACGAGGACCTCTTGGATCGGCTTGCTGTGGTCCTTTGGGTTCACCAGGTCTGTGGCGCCGAACTCTTGAGCAATTTTAAACTTGTCCGGATTGAGATCTATTCCAATAATCTTGGTCGCCCCTGCTGCTTTACAGCCCATGATTGCTGCAAGGCCCAGCGCTCCCAGACCAAACACTGCACAGGTCGAGCCAGCCTCCACCTGCAGGGAGAAGGACAAGAGAAGCAAATGCTGGTCAGCACATTTCTGCTGCTAATAATGAAACAGTTCACAGCAGGGAGAATAAGTTACCTAAATAAAACTTAAATTAAATCAGCATGATTAGAAAATGAGCCAACAGAGTTTGCATGTGCTTCAGTTGTGCTTTCAACTGGGATCTGGTAACTACTGTAGGTATGTACATGCTGGCACATAGCCATTAATGGCTACATATTAAATCCATATTAAAATTATCCCAGTGGATGCTGTGATGCTCAGGCACAGGGGTGCTTTGACCTATTTGCTAACAACAGCATGCTAATATGCTCACAATGACATTGTAACATGCTGCCTGCTGTTTAGTAGGTAGGTGATCATTATCTTAATTTTGAGTGTTGCCATTGGAATATATTCTAAAGGGAACCATAATTTACAAAATGAACATCATGATGTAATTGAAGAACACTTGAAACTAATAGCCGGGTTTCTTTTAGGGGGAAGAGTGGCCCCGGGGAAAGTCTCAGGCCACTGCCTCTCAAATGTCCGCTCTCTCTGCGTGTCTCCACCACAAAAAGCCCCCCAGAGGGATTTACGAGACTCCAGAGGTGACATATGGTTTTCAATCATTGCGTAATAGCTTAGCGACAGTTTTGACCGTGATCTGTGATGGATTAAAAACGCGGGAGACGCAACTGTGGCTGCCATCGCTAACTGTGCACAACATCAGCAGCTGATCATAAACAAAGCAGCATGGCTAATTATGCACAGCGTCTCCGCTGATCATAAACATCATGATTGTGAATTAACCGGCATCGCTAGGGTTGTGTTTAACCCATTGAAGCCTGGAAAGCGGATACGTTGTTTTGTAGTATTTGTATAAGCTCTCAAATACTTTTTGAATTTCATTTCTATCTGCTATAGAGGCTGAAAAATCTATTATTTAGTAGAAGCGTTGACACTTCTGTTGAATTTCCAGAAAAAACGTCAGGTTTTAGGGGCTTATTTTAAAATCGCCCAGAGGTTTTACAGGCGTTTTAGGCCTCAATGGGTTAAAGGCCCTGCGGCTCCTCCTCCGTGGACGAGGGGAGCATATTAGCAAAGGTAATTTGTTCTTTATCCACCACTCAGAGAACGGAAAGACTATTAGTGACTGATCGTGTTGCAGGGGTGGCAGACTCACCTTGGCAGTGTTCAGGGCAGCTCCGTACCCGGTGGTGATGCCACAGCCCAGAAGACACACCTTGTCCATAGGGGCCCTGGGGTCCACTTTAGCCAGGGAGATCTCAGCCACCACAGTGTACTCAGAGAATGTGCTACAGCCCATGAAGTGGAAGAGACTCTTGCCTTTGCAGGAGAAACGGCTCGTCCCATCTGGCATCAAGCCTTTTCCCTGAGTGAGCCTGGAAAACAAGCGCAGATATGACTGATGTACATGTTTTTACGTCAGCAGCTGATCACATGGTCGGACATTTACCTGATCTTCTGACACAAGTTGGTTTTGGGGTTTTTACAGAACTTGCACTCTCCACACTGTGGGACATACAAGGGTATGACTGTGTCCCCTAAAACAAATACATCATGTTGGGTTTGAGCATTTACATAACTTGCAACAATCCTTAATGAGAAGAAAAGGAGAGAAGAGAAGGAGAACCTGGTTGAAACTTGGTGACTCCCTCTCCGACGCTCTCCACGGTGCCGGCTCCCTCGTGGCCCAGCACTACGGGGAAAACTCCCTCAGGGTCGGAGCCACTTAATGTGTAGGAGTCAGTGTGACAGATCCCTGTGGCCACAACCTGAAATAAAGGACTGATATCTGAACCAAGCTCTATCCATTTAACACGCTCTTATTATCTGGAGACGAATGTGAGGATATCAATCAGTTCATGAATCAAATTAGTCGTTATTATATGCATGTGTGTATCTCTCTGTGTGTATTTCCGCAGCTGATCTCTCATAATACTGGACCAATGACCCTTTCATTTGTTTTTCATTTTTATGACTGTATACTGCAGGGCATCTTGTTGTTGTGGTGATCTAGTATAATTTTTGATTAATCTGTTTTATTGATTGTTA
The DNA here is from genome assembly GCF_030273125.1 of Centropristis striata. NCBI lineage: Eukaryota > Metazoa > Chordata > Actinopteri > Perciformes > Serranidae > Centropristis > Centropristis striata. The sequence continues at coordinate 17,049,845 of NC_081532.1, forward strand.
TAAATTGTCACTGACTGCTAACTCCTCACTCCTAACTCCTCACTCTCTTTGTTTTTATTTAAAACACTGGCATGTCTGATTTGATGGATTATGTCCAATTATTTCATTTTTAAAATTTGCAAATTTCTCTATAAAAGCCAAAGTATGTTTGGGAAGTTAAAAAAAATAAATAAATAATGAACATTTCAAGAGTCGGAGCTGTTTTTGTTCTGCCAACAATATGACAATAATTTGACTTATATTTGGTTTATATATATATATATATATATATATATATATATATATATACATATATATATATATATATATATATATATCCATCTATGCTCAAATCTTCTCACCCTGAGGTACAACTACAGCACGTGAATGTCTTTTAAATACAAAAATGTGAAATTATTGGTTATCTTATCTGTATCGGCTGTGAGAAGCTGGTAATTATTAGTCAGTTGGGTGATAAATAATAAACCCCATATCATGCATCCCTAGTGCAAAGTACACTAATTGTCGACTGTAAATACACTAAATGAGGAAAAACTGAGTACAGATAACTTAAGGCGAGGCTTCTGATTAAATGGTGTAGATTATAAACACTATATATTGTATAGTAAGTAGGTACACCCTCATCTTATCTGGGATGTCAATATATTGATGTATGCATTGCCTTTAACTGATTATAGAAGAGTTATTAAGTAACAACACAGCACGTGGAGAGTTTGCATTAATATATCTATCTTGTAGAGGTAATTGAGTGTCAGCTCTGTGTTATTACCTTGAGGCGAACCTCCCCAGCTCTAGGAGGAGCCACCTCCACCTCCTCCATTACCAGAGGTTTCCCAGCCTCCCATGCTACTGCGGCTATGCACCGGATGACCTGCAACACAGCATACAAAGCTTAAGCATGCCTGGCTTCACTCATGATAACAACTCAGAGAACATTTAACCCATTCAGTGCTACAGTGGAAGCAATGGAGAAAAACATGTTGCAACTGTCTTTTACTAAAGATAAAGAACACTCTGTTCACTATGATTCATTCATTCATGTCTGTTTCTCCAATGGCTGAATAAGACACGCACATAAAAAGTGTATTCTAGGTAGACTTTGACCCCTGCCCTCTCCTTGTGCAAACTTGTTGTTAAAACAGGAAGTCTCAGGAAGCACGAAACAAAAGAGTTGTCCAAGAAACACAAACAAATTGTTTCCCCCACTACATTATAGATTGTGCAGCAGAGTGCAAGAGTGTCTGTTTCTCTTCACATCTGTTAAATTCTAACAAATGATCACTAAACTAGCAGATCCCATTCACGCACACTCCGTAGCCCTGCTCTTGAACTGTAAACATTACCTCTGTTGTACAAACACAGACGGAAAAAAGTCTTGGCAGCGTTTGTAGGTACAGATACAGTTCATGCTATTCTAATATACATGTCTGCAAGGAGAAGTCAGGTAGCTTACCTTCCCTGCTGTAGCCATGCTGTTTGTTTCAAAACGAGACTCTCACTCAGAAGGTAAGGAAAGAGTGCAAGTTCTTATCACAGTTTAGACCACTCACCGGGCGGGGCCAGCATGCGTGGGCTGAGGCCTGTCCAAATATGGTCACCTTCCCACTTTCTACAAAGCTCATATCCTCTCTCCAGATGTTTAACCCTTAATAGGGCACTCATTGAAATACTTGGAAATTCCAAATTTCAACCCTATAGTATATTGGAGGATATTACATACAGCCAGAATGTGGACTGTGGAATGTGTAGAGGGGGGTAATATTTTGAGAAAAAAGTTTACGAGATAAAATTGGCAAATCTACGAGAAAAAAATGTGCAGGTTTATGAGATTTAAAGTGGTGAATCTGCGAGAAAAAAGTAGCTTTTTCCCCACTTTTTTCTCGTAAATCTGTGACTTTTTTCGCGGATTTGCCACTTTAAATCTCTTAAATCTGCAACTTTTTTCTTGTAGATTTGCCACTTTAATCTTGTAAATTTGCAACCTTTTTCTCGAAATATTACCATTTTTGACATTCACTGAAGTTCCCAAATATGGTTCTTCGCCCGATAAAGGGTTAACAGAGGTGAAGATAAGGATAGTTATGAAAGACATATATTTCATGACAACCTCATGTTTGTTTCTATTACATGTGTGCTATTCAGGTTAACAGATTCAGTAAACAATTTTTGATCAAGAATTATAATTTTTTAAATCACATTTTTATCCAAAATGTTTTTCATAGCTTAAATTCAAAATCATTAGATAGATTTATTTAGGATAGTTGTTTGTCTTTGTTTTTATTATTTAACTTATTTGTAATTGTTTTTTTAATTGTTATTTAATAAGCATTACTTTAATATAATAATTATAAAATATTAATGGGATTTTTCATTAGGTAAAGAACAAAAATCACAAACCCAAATGCACAACTCTTCAGACTAAAACATTTTGAAATAAAGTTTTATTAAACAAAATAAAAATCATTCTTTACAGAGAAAGAAACTCTCAGAAACTAAAACCCACAATACTAAGGCTTGACTAAGAAAAACAAATAAACAAACAGAAAATCACTCTAATGATGCTTTACTAGGAATAAGGAAACAAACAGAAAATCACTCTAGCAAACAAAGTATCAAAGCAACAAGACATGACAATGACATGGACAAAGCGATGGTTCACAAGACAACATAGACACGAGACCGAACTGAACATTTTCCTGGACATGACATTAGGTTTAAGTTTGGATTTAATTTAAAAGTTAATCATTTTAGTATAGTTATTTGTAATGTGTTTATTAATTATTTAATTTACATTCATACAATATAATAATTATATGATATAATTAGGATTTTTTATAACTTTCTGAATTTCTTTCAGTCAGATTTGAGTTTTGATTGAATTTATCTAAATTTTAGATTTCTATGTTATTTCTAATTGCTTTATTAATTTGCATAAATATACTGCAATAATTACAGAATATCATTGGGGTTATTTTATTACGTTTTTTTAAATATTTTTTTCTTAGATTTTAGTTTGGATTTAATTGAATAATTAAAACAATGATGCTGCTGAATCAGCCTTTGTTTTCATAAAGATAATGATGACTAATTGGATCCAACCAGCTTCTGTAGAAGACAAAGAACATTCTTGAACTAAAATGTCATAAAATCTCACAATACTCAGCTGTTATTATGTACGTATATGTCCTCATATCATTTAATTCAGTGTGCCTGTTATTTAACTGCAATATCATATCTAGCTCTGGGACAAATCCTGGGGCCCATCCTTGCAAAAATAATTGCTACAGTGCTGTCTGCCAAGTTAAGCAAACATTGATATAATTAGACTGGTCCAAGTAAATCTGAGGGAGAACTATCTGACTGACACTTTCAAAGTTTAGTAGAGCATTCAGAAACATGATAGAAAATAAATGCTTTGCTTATGACATAATACAATCAGAACACAAACAAGAGCCACAGACCCAAACTGTTTATGTAATTAATGTTTTTCTCTATAAACCCTTTGACATGTTTATCTTTTTACATATATAAACACTGCAAATGATTCTCCCAATCTGCACATAGCCTAATTCGCTGATTGTGGCCTTTCAGGAATATAATAACCTTCATCACCCCTTATTTAGAACGTTTTTTGTTTGTACAATTTGATTGGTTCCCCATATACCTTGGAAATTTAACCATACATTTCCCAGGTATATAACTTATAGCTGAAGCTGGCAGCCAGAAATAATTATCTACAATCCATTGTTCATTTGACAATCTAAACTTAGAACACATTTTCTAACAGTGGCCTGAGTGTTGAAAGTCATTATGTTCTAAATTCAAGGAGTTGACAAGCTGACAGTATCAGCTAGCTAGCTTGCTTGCTAATTAAAGTTGTCTACTTTCACATGACATCTTGTGAAGAATCCATCCCCACGAATGATCTTCAGGCAAACATCTCTGTAGAGGACTGGGAGAAGGCATGTCTTCATGCCCAAACCCAAACTATAAATACCAGATTTAAATTATTGCAATATAAGTGGTTGTTCAGGACTTATATTACTCCGGTTAAATTACATCATTTTAACCCTGAGATCCCTGATACTTGTAATAAGTGCACTAAAGAAATTGGCACTCTCTATATTGTATGTGGGAATGCCGAAAACTCCAGGTATTCTGGAAAGAGGTGCTGGAACTCATTTCTAAATTGACAGATAGTGTTGTACCCACTGAAGCTGTTAAAAGGCTCAGACGCTCCCTGCATGTTTCCCTTTCTTCCTGCCGATGTCCACGATCTGTGCACGCGTGGTGACGTGTGTGCTTTGATGGTTTTGATAAAGTTTGTACATGTTGCCAGTGTGTGTTAGTGTTTACATGAGAGCAAATAACTGCAGCGGTTGCCGCGAATCGCCGTTCGCCTGACGATGTTCGCCGTTCCTAGAGGCATTAAGTCCGTGAAGGAATTTAAGTGTTGTTAAGTGTTTATATATATGAATGTTTCTGCAACCACGGCCACGGGCACGAGCATTTTTAAGTCCCAGCAGTGAAATTTTGGATTTATGTTAAAATTTGTCCTATGGTGCTTGATAAATATATACACAGTGTTATTGCACATCTTGACATTGAAAACTAAAAACTAAAAAATGTGATTTAATAAAATTTATGAAGCATTTTATGGGTCCAAACACTACTTTTGTTCATGTCCCACAACTGTGGTCTCAATGTTGAGATACATAAAATGAGCCAATTCAATTAAAATATGACATTTTTTCAAATGAAATAGTTTCATATCAACATTACTCTACACCATATTAACATTTTTTTTTTGCTTACTGATAATTTCATGATTTTTTTCATCTAAATGTGCCTGCCCCACACTTCTGAGTCCTTACCGCAACACTGAACAAATGAAATACTAAAAGTTTTTTCAAAGCAAAACAAGTCCAGTTGCTATGGAAACAGAAGTTAGCATGTGAGCTCATGCATGACCAGTTGGGTCACCCACACTAGGTGACCCTCAAGATCAAGAAAAACAAGGTAAAGATCATCTTTTCCTCTGAAGTATTTATTGTTTGTCCTTACCATACAGTTTAGTAATCGTGTATTTTGAACTACATTTTTAAAAATAAATTGATTTTACTGTTGAATTCATGTACATTGAATGCTAAGAGTCAACGCTAATGTAGCAGACTTTGCTAACTGCCATTTATCTGCAATATTAGCAAAAATGTAAAGACCCTTTTGTCGCGGTAGAGACAAATTTCATTATAGGTAACACTTTATAATAACTATCCATTATAACTAGTTAATAGATCATTAGTAAACTGTTAATTAATGAGTTTTTAATGACTTGTTAGGTATTCATTAAGGATTTATAACTCATTAACAGTTTATTAATTATCTATTAACTATTTATAAGGCATAGTTATAAATCCTCAACAAATGTTAACAAATACTTAACAAGTCATTAATAACTCATTAATTAACAGTTTTCTAATGATATATTAACAAGTTATAACAGATAGTTATTATAGTGTTAAGTGTAAAGTAAGTGTAAAATTAAACTGTTATGTGTGTGTCTGCCGGCGGTGTGGACCTTGTTTGGCCTGTGGGTAGCGCCATTGTGCTGTGTCCTGAGATAATGATAGCTTGCATTTTACAGCTGTTTGGTTCCCTGAGCTATTGGTGTTATTGTTTGGATGCTGGTGACTGCCTGTTGGTTAGCGCTCTCGCCTCACAGCAAGAGGGTCGCCAGTTCACCTCCCACCGGTGTGGAGTTTGCATGTTCCCCGTGTCAGCGTGGGTTCTCTCCGGGTACTCCGGCTTCCTCCCACAGTCCAAAAAACATGCCCTTAGGTTTAATTGGCTCTAAATTGCCCGTTGGTGGGGATAGGCTCCAGTGAACCGCGACCCGAATGCGGAGAATCGGTTAATGAATGTATTTGAGGTGGTTATGGTTATATTATTTCTTTGTTGAGTAATAATGGTGTTTTATTATTACAGAACTAATAATGCTAAAGACTGCAATGATTCTAATGAGATTTGAAGTGAAAATAAACTGCTGGAGCACACCAGGATTCACAATCATTACGCCTCCTCATCTTTTCACTGTGTCCTGACCGACCACCATTGTGGTCACTGCTAGAACCCTAAAAGAGCTAGCCCTACCCAGTTACTTCCCAAACAGAAGTGAAAATGTGTTTATTACACATATACCCTGAAGATTTTCCAGTAAATCCGAAGAAACGCAAACTAATCAATTTCTGTTTGTTGCAAGCTAAACGTGTAATTGCTTTGACCTGGAAGGATACTCAGAGACCTGATTCTAGACAGTGGGTTAAAGAGATGTCTTGCAGTCTGGTACTGGAAAAATTGACCTACATAGTAAGAGGGAAAGTTGAGTATTTTTATAAGATATGGAGACCTTTCCTAATTTTTATGAAAACATGAATATACAAATGCCTGGGAACAATTAAGCACTGGCATTGTTACCAATACCCCTGCAGAATGGCTTGAATCTTGTACCACAGCTAGAGTACTATGGTTATGAATTAATTGGGAGAGAGAAATAGGATGGTGACCACGTTTTATAACTCTGCCTTAAACTGTCCATTTAATTTAATTATTATTATTGTTGTTGTTATTTAATTTTTTAATTATGTATACTTTCATTATTATTATGATTATTGTGTATTATTGTTTTATTATTATTTATTTATTCCCCCCATTTTCTTATTAATATTTTTTTATTACATTTATTGTTAATATTATTTATTGATTAATACATTTATTTTATTTATTTTTTATTTATTAACTCAAGTATTTGTTTTCCTCCAAGATGACTGTTGGTTATGAGAGGGAGGGATGGGGTTTTATGACTGTATGTCTGTTGTTGTGTTCATTGTGTATTACTTTTTGAAAAAAACTCAATAAATAAATCCATCCCCACTGTTGCCAAGCTGGAAGCGCAATGTTACAGTTATCTGTACGTTCGATATGGAAGGGTCAATAATGCTGTTGTACGGAGGAAGAAATGATCAATCATCAATAGCTAAAGATAATTAGCTACCTGACATTGATTACTGAGCAATGTTTTGGAGAAGTCATTTGGGGAAATGATTTTAATGAAATGAGCTGATTTGACCATGGAGATGTGAAGGAAGAGCTTGACCGTACTCGTTGGGTACATGGGTTGTCACATTCAGTGTCAGTATGGCCAGCTAGTGCACCTTACTCCAGGGATGTCTGCACCTCTGATTGAGCCAATGCTCCTTCATGATTCACATTGATTCAATGATGAGGTCAATGGAGATAATGGTGCTTAATTGGCACACTGGGAAGCTTTCCTCAAAGCAATGGCTGAGGAGCTCATTGCCTGAGTGGCTTAAGGACTTGATTCCCAGTCTGCTTCCTCATTAGCAATCATTCTCCACTGATATCAATTAACCTTGGGATTCTGAGCATGCAGCCCTGTCTGCTATCCTCCAGCCTGCTAGCCTCTGGCCTGTTGCTTCCAGCGGGCACCCCAGTTCGCTGCAGAAGCAAATGTGGAACTGCCTTGAACCTGCATTCTTTCTAACAGCCAGCAGGGGTCGACTCCACTGATTGCAAAAAAGAAGTCAGATTGCAGAAGAAAATGACACTACTTCTTTTTTTTACGTGGTTTATTATCTCAGTACACATATTCCTTTTTAGTTTATGGCCACAATAGCTAGTTGTCTAAGTAAGTCTTCTTTAATAACATGATTTTTAAAAGATAAATGATGGTCCGGATTAGAGTAAGATAGATGTTATAGAAGCGTATGCTTTATGCATGGCTAACTTGTTAATGACAAGACACTATTATGTTCACTGTTTTTTCTCAATAAATTTGATCCATTTAGTTAAAGAAAGTTATCTGTAACATTTAAGTCACTTAAATACAGGGGTGAAAGTAAGCTGGTACGGTCCGGTACTGCGTACCACTAAAAGATTCAGTGGCGGTACGCAGTACCAGGAAGATGGGAGAGCGGCTGCCTGCTATATGACCCTCATTCAAAGCCAGTCACGGCCGCACTCTGGGTCAAAAAATAGATGCGCTAGCAATATGCAGTCTTAAAAACTACTTTGTCTGTTTAAAAATTCCTTTTAACTCATTCTGAATAGTTTCTGAAGTGTCCGTGCTGTGTTTTAGTCCATGCTGGACGGAGCCTTGGCCGGGCAGCTCCCTCTCTCCCCCTCTCCTCGGAGAGAGCCCGGTGGTCTCCTCTGCGCCCAGCCTTTGAAACGTGTACCGCGCGTTTAATGTCTTTACATTCGTTGCAAAATGTCACAGTTAGAATCAGTAGGAGAGTAAGCAGTGCAGTTGTTATTTCATGTTTCATGTTATTTTGTTTAATTTTAACGATACAGAACAGCTCGGAAAATAAACTGCTTATGAGATAACGACCGGAGAGTTCACTCAGCAGTACGTGAGTGCGCATGCGCGTCTACTTCCGAAACACAGTGGTTGCTATGGGCATCGGTGCGTTTGATTTAATGTACTCGGACGTTTTCCACAACTGGTCCACAGACGTCAAGAAACGCCGCTTGCGCCAGGACAGGACGAACAATAAATTAAACCAACAAAATTCCACAAATTCTTGTGGTTGGCTGAAACACTTTCAACATGATTTAAATATCTGTCAGTTATCACATTTTGAAAAAAACGGAGAGAAACACTACAAAACAGTCAATTTTTTCCCCAAATTGTTTACCATATTGTCAAGTGTTTCTAATTCCTGGCCTACAGATAGTCTACAGTAAAATATTTCAATGTTTTTATTTGTTTGGGTTTTGACTTTGCTATTTTAAAATGCATGAAGTGAAAGAGAGATGAAGGTTTTTTTAATAGTACCGGCAAGAATTTAAAACTACTTTCACCCCTGCTTAAATACTATAGTTTTTTCACTGGTCAGTGGTACTAAAACACACTCAGGAGTCCACCAGCTAACCATAGTCACAGTCTATGGTGCTAGCTGATAATTGAGCTCTCTCCAATCAGATAATTTTTGGCTCAGTGAAAGATGGCAACAGACAAAATGCCAAACTTGAGGCTTCAACAGTAGTTCACAAACCAATGGGTGACTACGTCCATTGAATATGTACAGTCTATGTATATAAACTTCAACAAGGTTCCACTGACATACAACACAAAAGCAGGACACAAACAAAGAAACCATTAAACAGGGTTCGTACACTTTTTTAGCAATGGTTTTCCATAACTTTTCAATGACTTCTCCATAACCTTTCAATGAATTTTCAAGACCAAAAAATTAACACATTTCAGTCGGACCACTGTAGTCCGTGCCTCTAAATCAAACCACAGACACATTTGATACACCTTGCTATGTTTTAATTGCAACTTGAATTCTTATTAACACACATTTATATGGATTAAAGTTAAAAAAAATCTTCTGACTGAAATTTTATTTGCACTACAGCCAAGTCACGTGCAGTGTTTGAAACACACTTTGATAGGTAACTTGACACCTGCTTAAGAAATACTAATGCATAAGAATTCAGAACCAAATGCAGCCATCACATTTAAATGCTCAAACAATACTGTTTTACAGGAGGATGATTTTAAACAGCTGTTCTATTGTATCTATTGCATTTTTTTTGTCTTTTCGATTTTTTTTTTGCAAAGCTTGTCTTTACTCTCTAAAATAATCAAGCATCTACACAACTTTTCATTAGATGTATTTATTTTCCTTATTATTTCAAATAAACCTTTTATATATTCTGACTGCTGAGAGGACCTTCACAGCTTCTCTCAGTTTCCTTATGTTTGTTAACGAGGCCATTAATAGCTAACAGGCTAACAGTTAGCTCTGTAGCAGTACAGTGTGTATGTGCTGCTGCTGTAGGAGGTGTTCACTTAGCGATCTCTGGTTGTTTACAACAAGCACCGGACAATCTGTGCACAGTGATGACGGTTAATTCACGATCACTATGTTTATTATTATAATTAGCCATGCTGCTTTGTTTATGATCAGCTGCTGAAGTTATGCACAGTTAGTGACGGCGGCCACAGTTGCGTCTCCCGTGTTGAATCCGTCGCGTATGTGATCATGGATCACGGTCGAATCTGTTTCTAGGCGATTAAGCTACGATCGAAAGTGCTCTCTTTTCTTTGGCAGTGCGATCTACTTTACAAATAAAAATAACATTCAAATGCAGAGACCGCTTGCTGAAATACCGAACTGTCCCTGAAGGCAACACGCATCAGCGGTTTTACATGAATTTACCTCTAAAACAACTCCGTCTGGTAACGTTCTGTTATTATCTCATAGCGTGATGAATGTGCAGGTCACAACTTGTCCACCAGAGCGTTTTGGCGTTATGGGATTGTGTATTTGATGAATTTAATGAGGGAAACCAAGAAATCCAATTAGCCTCCGTAGCATAGCTCTGAGCAGCTTATGGCTTTCAATAACTTTTCAAGGACCTAGAAATTGCATTTTCAATTTCCGACATTCTCGACACCGAGAGATGAACAGAGGAAGAACCTTGTCTCCTGAAAGACAAAGACAATGTGGCTAAATTGTGGCTGAATGGTAAGGATGGGCATAAGTTTACATCAATCATACACTTTCAGTAATACCATTAATGTGTGGTGTAATATATAAAGATTCAACTTGTTAACAGCCTGTCCATGGTGAATCCCTCCACCTGCCCAATGTCAACTGGGATCAGCTCCAGCCAACTGCGACTCTGAATGAACTTGCTCATAGTGAGCTTTCAAGGTTCTCGTCATGTTGTCCCAAGAACATAGTGACCAAATATAGCTGCCATTTTAAAAAAAATCTAATTTTGAACTTTTTGATTTTTTTGAAAGAGCCAGGAAAGCTTTTTATTAGGCCTGCAACAATAACTAGAAAATTTCCTCTTGGGAGATTCTGAAAGGGCCACGGGGGCTACTGCCGGTGTGTGTACACTATGATGAGATTCTTCAGAGATTTCAAACTATGCCCTTTAACCTCAAAATGTGAGTGTGTGTGTGTGTGTGAAACGTGTATCTGGAGGAGTGTGCGCGTTTACGCGCACATTTGTGTGTGTGTGTGTGTAGCGAAAATCGCATAAAGTTACCTGTGTGTGTTTGAAGCATGTGTATGCATGTGTGAGGAGTGTGCGCGCATGTGTGTGTGTGTGTGTGTGTATCTGTAACTGTAATCACATCAAAGATCAAAGGCAATCAGATCAAAGCAATCAACAGAATTAACTGCTACCACCTGTCGAATGTTCCGGAAGAGTGACAGCAGCCAGAGGTGGACAGACTAGAATTTCTGGCCTCGAATAGAAAGCATTTTTTGCAAAACCATAATACCTATCATTGATCCGACTTCACTTTGAGCGGCCTGAGTTCTTCCTGAACGTCTACATGTGGGGTTTTTTTTACGAAAAATGAAAAAATAGCTTTTTTAGAGCAATCTAAAAAAACTGTTACATCTCCCCTTTTCAGAAATCTTCCTGCGTTTTTATTATGGGAGCCAATGAGGCTGTTGGTGCATGTTGGTGGATCATCTGTGCGTCCTACGCCCAAACTTTAACTCTGACAGCTTTACCAGAGGATTGTGAGCGAGAAGACAAATTTTCCTACGTTTCTATGTATAAATTATTTCTGTAGAGTGGAATTAGAGCAGAGCGCAGTTTTCAAATTTATTTTTTGACAATTTTTTCTCTCCCTCTACACTCTGGCGATGATGTCACACACTCTGACACGAACATTCCGTGCAATACACACCCATTATAATCTTAGAATTTCTCCAAAAATGATCATGGTCATTGAACAGGGATTGATAAAAAACTATAATATGACCTATCGAAACGTGGATTAATACACCGATACACAAGACTTATGTCTACGCTTCAAAGTTTAAATGGAGTCTCTAGGTGAAATTATGCCGGAGAAGTGGACGTTTAAAAATCTCCAATTATTGTTCTTTTTTGCTCTTTTTTTTTCAGCCGTCCCATTCATTTCAACGCAAAATTTTTGATCGTTTTTCAGGACTTACGTCGCGAAAAATTAATATTCTGTAGAGAAAAGTAATAGCACACCGATCCCGATCAAACCGCATGTTTTGATATATAATTTTTCCTGCAACTCTTCAAGTTGTAGGACTAGTAGCGGGACGAAATTGCGTCCGGAAGAGGAAGAAGAAGAAATCCACAGTATAACAGCAGAGTGCAGCTATTGCTGTATGGGACCAGTGCTCGGTGCGATTGCCCCATGGCCCTAATAACTATATCAACTTATAAAGCCTATCAAAGTTATTAAGCTCATGTCCATTTAATGGAAAATATCACCCATTGTGTTTGTTTAGGTAAGAATTCACCAACATTTTGCAAACAAGATGCCACAAAACACAGCAGGGTTTTTTTTCTATCATCATAATACTTTGGCAGTGACTTAATGTTTTGTCACAGAGCCTAAGCCGAATGAAGAGAAAAACCTTTGCTCTTTTTTCCGATTGCACAACTTCTGTCCTCTTGTCTGCTCTCTGTGTTAAAGTGTTATTACATTATTATTATATGAGGGGCATTGTATTACAGTAACAAAGCTTTCAGAAAATGGCTTTAAGTCCATCAGCTCTTTAAGGGGTTAAAGGAGGTAACATAAACTAGATGTAATGGATTTTAAAAGAGGTGTTTTAATAAGAAAAAAAATAGCAGCAAGATAGTTTTAAAAACAAAGGACTCTCCAGGTTTGAGGGTTCAACAAAAGCAACAATTTCCAGTTTCAGTTTTGTGCTGCACACAGACAAAACAACAAGCACAAAGGTTCGGGCAACAGTCCACATCAAATCCAGCTGTCTGAACATTTGTCTGTGCTTGGTTTTTGAGATGAGTTATTGTTTTCGTCTGTGTGCAGCATTAAAATCTGGTTTAAGTTACCTCCTTTAACCCCTTTAAGAGCTGGAGCATGTAACATAATTAGGAGCTCATCCGGGATCTGAACCTGGGACCTCTGGCAGACACACACACACACGCACAACAAACTTTATGGCTGGGGCCATAACAATGGCAATCTCAACAGTTATCTCTGAGACAATATAATGTCCAATATAATGTGGTTACTGTAACTGGTCAAGCTGTTCCTAGTCTTTTCACGAACCAAACTAAACTAATAAACTAATCACACCAGCATCAGTCATACCAACCCTTTCATCTCATTATCCAAAAGAAAGATAATAAACACATATTCCCAAATGAGCTACCATTCCAAACTGACCTGGCTGAAATTCAGTGACTCCAGGCCCAATGCTCTCTACGATGCCGCTTGCCAAGGACTATTGGGAAGCCATCTTCGTGCATAGTCTCAAAAAGGGGGTAGAGGTCCGAGTGGCACACTGAAGTCGCGACAATCTGCGTCAGGGAGGACAAGCTGATGAGGACGTTCACTCTCAGTGGGTTCAGCAGAACTAGCAGTTTAACTGAATATTCTCCAGTCTAGCTAGCACTCGATAATGTAATTTTCTGAAAATGTAATAACTTTACCAATAATGCAATACCTTTCATGTGGGTTTGTTATTACAGACATGAACTAACCAGACACTTGTCTCGATCATGACTCAAGGTGGTGCCCCACTGGGGAAACACCGGTATTGATGTTTGGCCTTAGTTTGCATTTAAAAATATAAAAGTTTTCTGGCTGTGTCAAAGATGGTGGTGACAGGAACAAGCACAGTAACCCATCATGTGTGTGTTCTGATACTGGACATCACTCACCTTGATGCGGACCTCATTGGCCTGGGGCGGGGCTACCTCAATCTCCTCAATCACCAAAGGCTTGTTGGGCTCCCAGGCCACTGCTGCCTTGCACTTGATGACCTACAGGTCAGTGACACCATATGCAATTACCCTGAATGAGATACTATAAATACAACTAGGAATTGATAAACCATATTGAGAAGGGTTTGCAGGATCTAAAGTTGTTGTGCTATGATTGAAGGCAAACACTCATCTCAAGGCCCATTTCAACATCAAATCAGCTGACACAGTGCAAAATAGTAGCATATGTAAACAAATAGGTTTCACATTGTCCTTGAATTGTTTTTTTCATCACATTAACACCTAATGGTTTCAGTGTATCTGACAGTTGAAAGTCTACCCAAGTATACAACTTGATGGTGGCATTTACTGTTGACATGCTATCTCCCCCTGTCCCCCAACTAAAAATACAATAAAAAGGACTGGTGGAGTGGAAGAGATCACATTCAAATTTTACAATAAAACTTATGGACTGGGACGTTTGTGTTGAATGCATAGCATTTTATTGAAATCCACCGAGCAATGATATATTCTTCACCCATCATCTCCCCCCCCCCCCTTTTGGCTGACTATCAACTCAGCTTTGCCAATATAATCGTAAATAAACAGAAAATATTTACTCATTACTGAGAGAAAATTCATGGGGGTATTGCCTCCATCTAAAAAAAACAAGACAAGCTGCAAAAATGCCCCCTTGGATGTCCCCATGGTAGGCAAAACAGGATAAAGTGCCCTCAATGATGCATTTCTAAAAAAGTTAATGTGATGAAATGTTCTCAAGGGTACCCTCTTCCACTCTACCCCCTCCTTTTTACAATGATCAGCACCCTCTCCATCACACAGTAGAAAGACAGCGGAGCACCTTCTCTCACAGGCTGCTCCAGCTCTGCTGTCAAAGGGACAGATATAAAAAATCTTTCCTTCCACATGCCATCACACTGTACAATAACAAATAGCCTGGTTCATTACATACTGTCGTTATGCACTTTATGTGTTCTTTATGCACACTGTTCATTGCACCTTATTTGTTTCATAGCACCAACATTTTTATTTTTATACTGCATATTCATATTTATTCTGCACTGGAATTTACTCCTTAATACATACTCCTTCTTTAGATGCTTTATTTTTACATTACATTTTATTGTATTTTTATATTTTATTGCTTGAAGTATGCCTAGGTTGTTCTTTCTATTTAATTGTGTTGTTATTGTCTCTGTGTGTAATGTTGCTGCTACACTGTAATTTCCCAGCTTGGGATAAATAAAGTCTATCTATCTATCTATCTATCTATCTATCTATCTATCTATCTATATATCTATCTATCCATCTATCCATCCATCTATCTATCTATCTATCTATCTGGAGAAAATGTGATCATGCTCCCCGGGTGCCTTACGTGACGAAAACACAATGAAATGCTCTCCAGGGAGCCCTCCAATTAGAGAAAATGTGGTGAAGTGAATAAATATGAGTATTGGATTGTACTGACCTTACCAGCTGTGGCCATTTCTGCTGCAAAGATAAGAGTGAACAAGCACCGCAGGTAAATGAGATCAGTGCAGCTGCAGGACAGAAGAGGAGGGAGACGACAAGAGACCCTGGACTTGGGATTTTATACTGTGTCAGTGTAAAAATGTTGGCAAACATTTGCATGAAAAAGTGACTTTAGCCCTTGCAGCCATGTAATCACTAAGTTCAGTTTATATCCAAATCTGGAAAACAGAGGAGGAGCCTGTGTTAAATAAAGAACAAAGTTCATGATTTATCGACGTACATTGGATGAAAGGACTTAAATGAATAGTTCAACACATTAGGTGGAAAATGTTTATTTCTTGAGAGTTAGATGAGAAGACTTATTCCACTCTAAGATGCCACACATGTCTGATTCAAGTAGTAGATGTCTTTGAAAAGAAGCGTTCTCAAAAAGCAAATCATTGTTAAAATCCTGACTCTCATTGCATCTCAGTATTGTCCTCAGAGTGACACATAAGACAGACAAAACCCAGAAGGACACTAGGTATTCAAGAGATTTTTTTCAAAGGGCTGACTGTGAGTTTTGAGTGTCACTCAAGGCAACGCAGTGGTCTTATTGTGGAGAAACATTCAGGACTGCCCGGATGCTGTGGAGCAAAAATAAAGAGAAATGAGCAGAACTAAACCTATTATCAGTGTTGTTGAGTCATGAATGGTGGAGAAAGTAAAGGAGAGTAAATCTACCATTTGCCGTGCTTCATCAGTTCAATGGCATCATTGATTTGGTCCAAAGCCATGTTGTGAGTGATGAACTCATCCAGCTTCAACTTCTTGTCCAGGTAAGCTTTAACCATCTGAGGTGCATCATCCCTCCCCTTAAAGCCTAAACCACAAAATGCACATGAATTAACAGCATATGGTCTTAGATAATACGTCATCCATAGCTGTTAAGTTAGAGATTTATTATTCAGTGTTGATGGTGACACTTGTCTCACCTCCAAATACAGAGCCCTTCCATGTGCGTCCAGCGATTAGCTGAATGGGTCTGACAGCAACGTCAGCCATGGCTGAGATGCCAACAATCACACTGACACCCCAACCTTTCACACAAGACTCCAAGGCACTGCGCTAGATGGAGAAACAGCAAAAAGTCAGCTGGCTTGTTTGGGCTCAAATGGTTTTGAAACTGCAGAGCAGCTCAGAAAAAAACTGCTTTTATAGTGAACTTCTTAGAAGAATCATGAGCACAGTTAGCCTTCTAGAGCCAATTAACACCAAATCTTTATGAAAACCTCTCTATCTTCTTACCATGACTCCAACATTCCCAACACATTCCAGAGAGAAGTCCACTCCTCCATCAGTCATCTCAGAGAGCACTTCATTGATGGGTTTACTGTGATCCTTAGGATTCACACATTCAGTTGCACCAAACACCTTGGCCTTTTCAAACTTCTCCGGATTGATGTCAACAGCAATAATCCTCTTGGCTCCTGCAGCCTTGCAGCCCATGACTGCAGCCAAGCCCACAGCTCCAAGGCCGAACACAGCACATGTGGAGCCTGGTTCCACCTAGAGTACAGCAGAATTCAGTCGAATGTATAGGCACAAACTGTTTTCATCTGCAACACTCAAACATACACACCTTAGCAGAATTAACTGCTGCTCCATATCCTGTGCAGATCCCACAGCCAATAAGACAGACTTTGTCCAAAGGGGCAGCGGGGTCAATCTTAGCCACAGCGATCTGGTTAACCACAGTGTACTCAGAGAAGGTACTGGTTCCCATAAACTGCAGCAACTGTTTCCCCTTACAAGTGATCCTGGACTCCGGTGGTGCCATCACTTTCAAATTCATGCTGGACAAGAAATTTTTTTTAATTTTTTGCTACTTAAACATGTGAAAAACAAAGATCCAAACACTCTCTCCTACAAAATAGATAACATTTTTCTGTATACAACCATACAAACACATTAGAGGAATAAAACCAAAGCTGATGATGGAGAAAAAATGGAGTAGATGGCAGGAGATGAGTCCTTATCAGCTCACCGTCCTTCCTCACACTGGTTGGTCTTTGGGTTCTTACAGAAGCGACATTCTCGACACCGAGAGATGAACAGAGGAAGAACCTTGTCTCCTGAAAGACAAAGACAATGTGGCTAAATTGTGGCTGAATGGTAAGGATGGGCATAAGTTTACATCAAAAATACATTTTCAGTAATACCATTGATATGTGGTGTAATATACAAAAATTAAACTTGTTAATAGCCTGTCCAGGGTGAATCCCTCCACTTGCCCAATGCCAGCTGGGATCGACTCCAGCCCACTGTGACTCTGAATGAACTTGTTCATAGTCTCCAGGTTCCTTTCCGGGAACAACCTGTATGATCCAAATCAGTCTGGCTTCAAGCAGGGTCACTCTACTGAGACTGCACTCCTGTCTGTAACAGAATCACTGCGTCTGGCTCGAGCAGCTGGTCAATCGTCAGCTCATTTGTTGCTTGACCTCTATGCAGCTTTCGACATGGTTAACTACCATATCCTCCTCTCTTCACTCACAGAACTTGGTATTTCAGGTTCTGTCCTCTGATGGTTTGTGTCCTACCTATCAGGGAGATCTTTTAGAGTATCTTGGAAGGGAGAAGTGTCCAAACTACAAAACCTTTCCACTGGGGTGCCTCAAGGATCAGTGCTAGGCCCCTTTCTCTTCTCAATTTACACCACCTCACTTGGCACAATCATCCGCAATCATGGCTTCTCATACCATTGTTATGCCAATGATACCCAGCTGTTCTTTTCTTTCCCACCAAACAACCCCACAGTCTCGGCCCACATCTCCGCTTGTCTTGTAGACATCTCCACATGGATGACAGTCATCCATGTCATCACCTTGTCACCATCACCTTGTCATCCCACCCCGTCCCACCTTATATCAGCTTATCAATCTTCAGCTTGGATCCATGCAACTTGTACCCACAAGCTCTGTGCGTAACTTGGGTGTCATGATTGATGACCAACTGACCTTCAAGGTTCATGTATCCTCAATTGTCCGATCTTGTCGATTCGCCCTGCACAACATTCAATTCAAGATTCAAGATTCAATACTTTAATTGCCATACAACAGAGGTTGTTAGGGATTTGCTGCAGTGTGCTCTACAATACAACAGACAAGACAAACACCACACAAAATAGGAAGCCACAGACATAGGCATAGACATAAGACATAGTACATACATGATTCACTCACTCATTCACTCATGGCTCGTCCCCACATAGGCAAGAGTCTAAAGTGGCAAGTGACTTTTGTGGAAGTTCACCCAAAGTGCAGGTTTTAAGTTCACTTCCAAAAGTGCAAATGTAACAGCAACATGTAAATGATGCTGATATATATATATATATATATATATATATACACACACATACATACATACACATACATAATACTGCGGCATAGTAGCATGAATACAGTTTAAAACGTTGCTAAGAAAATCAGAAACACACTATCCAAGACCTGTATTGGATTGGTCTACTTCCATGAGGTATTGGTGCATAGCCCTCAGCCTTCTACCAGATGGGAGGATCCTAAAGAGATGGTTGGCAGGAAGAATTACATCCAGCACGATTTTCATGCCCTTTCGTTGCATGTGGGCCTTGTAGATTTCGGATAAGGGGGTGAGTTTGCAACCTATGATCTTCTTGGCCGTGTGCACTATTCTGTCTAGCTGTAGCCTGTTCTGGTGTTTCCATACCAGACAGTCATAGAGAAGGAGAGAATACTCTCAATAGTGGCACGATAGAATTGCAATATCCCCTTACAGGCCAACCCAAATTTTCTCAGCTGCCGGAGAAGAAAGAGACTCTGGTGGGCTTTTTTAGTGATACAGCTCAGGTTGTCTCCCCATTTCATTGAGGATGGGACTATGGTCCCTAAGAACCTAAAGCTGCCCACCCGTTCCACCTCTACCCCATTGATAGCCAGGGGCTGGGACACCAGCCCCTTGTGGCGAAAGTCCACTACCATTTGTTTAGTCTTTAAGACATTTAATTCTAAATTGTGGTGGGAACACCATTCCACTAGTATGAGGACCTCATTTCTGTAGGCCACGTCATCATCATCCTTAAAGATAAGCCATACCAATGTAGTGTCATCTGCAAATTTGTCAGGAAAATCAGACCCTATCTGACCGAGCAATCAACACAACTCCTGGTTCAGGCCCTTGTGTTATTCCATTTAGTCTACTGCAACTCGCTACTGCTGCACCACCAAGCCTCTGCAGATGATCCAGAACACGGCTGCACGTCTGGTCTTCAACCAGCCCAGGAAAGCACGTCACTCCGCTCCTCGTCTCTCTGCACTGGCTCCCGGTCACAGCCCGCATCAAATTAAAAGCCTTGTCTCTTGCCTACAAAAATAGCAAAGGGCACAGCCCCTTCTTATCTCCTTTGTTCAGATTCACAAACCCTCCTGTCCACTACGCTCCTCGAGTGAAAGACGTCTGGCTCCTCCACCGCTGAAGGCCTCTTCGTCTCAAACCAGACTCTTCTCCTCTGTAGTGCCCCGGTGGTGGAATGAACTTCCAAACTCCATCCGTTCCACTGAGTCCTTATCAATCTTTAAGAAGAGACTGAAGACCCTTTACTGAACACCTTCACTCTTGATCTACACTGACGACTATGACAAGTATCACACTGACTACTCTTGCGACCTATCAAGCACTTGTGTCCTTATGGACTTGAACTTAACCCACGGCACTTACTCCTGCCATGTTTCTTGACTTCATCCTTGCTTGTGTTGTATTACTCTCATTTGTACGTCGCTTTGGATAAAAGCGTCTGCTAAATGACATTGTAGAATTGTAGAATAGTGAGCTTTCAAGGTTCTAGTCACTTTGTCCAAAGAACACAGTGACCAAATATGGCCTCCATTTTAAAAAAAATATAATTTTGAACTTTTTGATTTTTTTGAAAGAACCAGAAAAGCTTTTTAATAGACCTGCAACAATAATAACCATTTCAACTTATACAGCCTAACAAATGTTATTAGGGTCATGTCCATGTAATGGAAAATATCACCCATTGTGTTTGTTTAGGTAAGAATTCACCAACATTTAGCAAACAAGATGCCACAAAACACAGCAGGGTCTTTTTTCTATCATCATAAGACTTTGGCAGTGCCTTAATGTTTTGTCACAGAGCCTAAGCCGAATGAAGAGAAAAACCTTTGCTCTTTTTTCTGATTGCACAGCTTCTGTCCTCATGTCTGCTCTCTGTGTTAAAGTGTTATTACATTATTATTATATGAGGGGCATTGAATTACAGTAACAAAGCTTTCAGAAAAAAGGCTGTTAAGTCCATCAGCTCTTAAAGGAGTTAAAGGTAAAGGTAACATAACCCACATGTAATGAATTTTAACAGAAGTGTTTTAATAAGAAGCAAGATAGTTTTAAAAACAAAGGACTCTCCAGGCTTGAGGGTTAAACAAAAACAAAAACAATTTCCAGTTTCAGTTTTATGCTGCACACAGACAAAACAACAAGCACAGACAAAGGTTCGGGCAACAGTTCAGATCAAATCCACCCACCCGAACCTTGGACCTCTCACAGACACACACATAAACAACAAACTTTATGGCTGGGGCCGTAACAATGGCAATCTCAACAGTTATCTCTGGGACAATATAATGTCCAATATAATGTGGTTACTGTAACTGGTCAAGCTGTTCCTTGTCTTTTCACAAACTTTTCATCTCATTATCCAAAAGAAAGATAATAAACACATATTCCCAAATGAGCTACCATTCCAAACTGACCTGGCTGAAATTCAGTGACTCCAGGCCCAACGCTCTCTACGATGCCGCCTGCCTCGTGGCCGAGGACTATTGGGAAGCCATCTTCCTGCATAGTCTCAAAAAGGGGGATGAGGTCCGAGTGGCACACTGAAGTCGCGACAATCTGCGTCAGGGAGGACAAGCTGATGAGGACGTTCACTCTCAGTGGGTTCAGCAGAACTAGCAGTGTTCTCCTTTAAAGTATCAGTTACTTTTCTAAATGCACATAAACCACTCTTTACATTAACATAAAATAGATCCTTCATGGAGAACAAGGAGGGCAAAACAGCATCACTGATCTGTTTTAACGGAAAATTCCCCGGTCTAGCTAGCATTCGATAATGTAATTTTCTGAAAATGTAACAACTTGACCAATAATGCAATACCTTTTATTTGGGTTTGTTATTACATATATGTGAACTGACCACAGACACTTGTCTCGATCATGACTCAAGGTGGTGCACCACTGGGGAAACACCGGTTTTGATGTTTGGCCTTAGTTTGCATTTTTTTTTTAAGTTTTCTGGCTGTGTCAAAGGTGGCGGTGACAGGAACAAGCACAGTAACCCATCATGTGTGTCTATGTCTGTGTTCTGATACTGGACATCTCTCACCTTGATGCGGACCTCATTGGCCTGGGGCGGGGCTACCTCAATCTCCTCAATTACCAAAGGCTGTTTGGGCTCCCAGGCCACTGCTGCCTTGCACTTTATGACCTACAAGGCAGAGACACAACATGCAATTACCCACCATGAGGTATGACAAACACTGCTTTATTATAAATAAATTATATTTGCAATGGTTTCCAAAAAGACTGACACTTTTGCTACTTAAAATACTCAATCGACTTCTCTAAGTGAAGGAGGACATAGGTAAAGCAACATGTTGTCGGCTTTACTTTTTATTTTTTACTGTAAAAGGCAAAATACTACATTAGGAAAAACCAGGATTTTACAATCTTTTGCGTTATAGTTGAAGGCAAACAGTCCTCTCGAGGCCGATCCGTCTTGTCCGTCCACCCATCAATCCATTATGTCATTCACGTATCCAACCAATCACAGGCAACTGCCACCTTGCAAGTATTGACCTACATGGCAGTAACATGAGCATGAAATCTCACATTACTGTGTTGCCACAATTCAGCTATACTAGCATCGGTTTTCAGAAAGATGCTACATCAGTTTCTTCAACCAATCCATTTTTACGATGCCTAGTTGAGCATTAGATTAACATTGTTTTCAGGGCTGCAGCCTGTTTGGACTTTGCTTGGGAATCAGAGGGTCATTGGTTTAAATCCCTCACACAGACCACAGAGTGTGAACTGCTAGGTGGTAGCTTTACTCCGCTAAAAAATCTCTAAGACCTCACAATTATACATAAGAGTATTTATTATAGAAATATGTTCCTACCTTTCCAGCTGTGGCCATTTTTTTCAGCAAAGACGTTTAAAAGAAAAGTGTCAAAGAAAGAACTGCAGTGCTGGAGAGTGAGGGGAAGAGACTGCAAGACAGAGCATTTATAGAAATCTGGATTAGCATTTATAATGACCGTACTTTGAACTTGTACTTTAGTAACTATACAATAATCTATAAAAGATGCCTGATAAGATGACTTGGCATCAGATTTGGAGAATGTGTAAAGTTTAACCCAGGTCATCACATTATAGACTTTGTACCCACCCAGGCAACAGCCTCCGGGTCTGAGCAGTGAGGCAAACCAGAATGTGCCTTAACTTCACACTTGATTTGTTACCTCAGAATTTTTTAGGACAACATCTTGGTCTCGATTGCTAGTAAAAAATATTCTAATAGACAGTATGATGTTGATAGTGTAAATAATGGCCCAATTTCTAAGAAAATAGAAGATTAACAATCATATGATTTGGGGCGTGGCTAACTTTGATTGACAGGTCACTAACAAGGCAAGCCATCATCAGGAGAGAAGAAAAGCAAAGCGTATCCACAGCACTGTGTCAATAAAGTAAAATAAAACAAAAAACGGATTTGTCTCATAACTTTGACCACTTTTTCACTTAATGACAGTTTTTTGGAACATTTTGTTCATTTAAAAATTTCTTGTTCAGCGTTTGGCCGTACACTCCAGGGAGTCTGTACATTTTTCAGGTAAGTAACATACATTTTGTTTTTATTTTTTGCTAGCCAAAATTAACATCCCAGTTAATGCTAACATGAATTAGCAGCGACTTTACTCGGTCAGGATAACGTGTAGTCAGTGTAGGGGTATCTGGTTCAGATACACATTGCCTCCATTAGGGGTACCAAAATATTTAGAGGTAAAGCTAATTTAGGTCAATTTTGCTATCGGAAATTGACTAAATTAATATTTAATACTTTAAATGAATTAAAGTTACTCGAGGGGCACCACCTATTCACTTAGGAATAGGAAAAGATAGCAAATCATAGTTAATCAGTCTCATAAGGTTAACAAATTATCAATTTGGAACATTGATTATTAATTATGAATATAATTATAATCGAATTACCTTATTAATATTTAGTAACGGTTGAAGGAATTTTGAGTTCTTTCCATAGCAGAGGTTAGCAAATCATTCATTCATGTGCAACATTAAAGGGAGAAGCATATCAATCCAAAAACATATTTATTCTAAATAAAGCAAAGCAAACAGAACACACAATAACTAATCTAAAAGACTATTTACAGTGGAAATGTGGATGAGAAAGGATGTGTAACAAAATGGCTGCCGAAAGGCGGTCATTTAAATAAATCAAAATGGCGGAAGCCCTTTTGTTCTTGAAGAACAATAGACCATGCGGTCTTGAAGGTCTATGTGTTGTAGGAAGCCAAATTAAAGTATATTTCATGTGGATTAGTGTGTGAGCAAATCAAATGAGTTATAGTTAATTTACATGTACAACTTGAGATATGTAGAGCAACATTAATCATACAACTTCAAATGATCTAACTACACAAAATATCCCAACAAATATACTTAAACACACAACAGATCAACACCATTGATTAAAGCTTAACAAACTTGTTCTTGCTTACTAACTGCCCAGTACTGTACCACAGAGTCCAGAGTTGAAAGGGGAAAGCAGCACTCCTTTTGAGGAAGAATCTGGTTCCTGGTTGGGTTCTTGTGGTTGTAGCGTTGTTGCTGTTGGCTCCAGAAGCTTGGTGAGGGTCTCTGTGATTATGTCCAGTATAGATCACAGGCAGGAAACTTAGAAGCGTTGTGGTGGGCCCACTTGGTTTGGGTTTTCACCGGCCTTCCCTTAGAGCTGGAGACAGAGGGGGATGGTCTGGTCTTCCTCCTGGAAGATCAGACCAGGACAGCAGGCATACTGTTCCTCAGGGAGTTGAGAAGAGAAGAGCGAGAAGGGGTGGCTGCAGGACACTTTTGTGTCTCAACCTGGAAGTTGTATTTCCTGTTGGTATCAGCCAATGAGACGCCTTTAGGTATCTCCAGATACCTGTGGGGGTGGGGTCGTTTGTCTTTGTTTGGAGGGGGACAAAGAACGACCTCCATCTTGAAGCATGGAGAGAATTTGTTGACAATTCTCACTGAATTCAGTCTTAAATCCAAATGAATCTTCTGGAGTAGCTGTGAGCCCTACATCAGTGTCGTCAGATCCACCTCTTGCTCCTTCACAGTCCAAATATGGTCTGCTCCCCGTTTCTGAAAACAAGATGGAGACTGTTAGTATGCATCTTTGTAATTCTCCACAGCATGCATCCGTAAACTGAGCAAACTTGCTACTATGTGTGTATTTCAGGAACAGACTTTTTTTGTCTACACTGTACATTTGAGTAAGATATTGATATGCTGACCATGCACTGGCCACTTCATTCAGCTATGACAGTCTGACCATATAAGCTGACCACACCTGACCAGCCATATATGTTTCATCTGTGTGACACAGTGACTATGTATATAAAGTGCAGCAACCTGCAATGTCCAAGAATAACTGGAAACCATGCCATGACAAGTATATGAAGTGTCCAGTGTATGTCACATTCATTCATTTTCTGTAAGCTTGTCTGAGATGAGTCAGACATCAGGTGGAATAAATGCGCATTAAACAATCACTTCTCCACTTGTTCTCTTTCTCTATCAAACCACAAAATGCATCCCATCATTTGGCGTCACCCAATCGGCAAGCTCCGGTCCGGAGCTGTGAAGCCTATGCGGAAGTACCAAAAACTGCAATTCCTCAACTCGCCGCTTGAGGCTGGCTGCAGAAGGGAGCAAGTTAGATTGACTCTCATGTTAAAATGTCCGACTTCACAGTAGAAATAAACATGTTTACAGCCTGGTTTAAACGATGCCTCTACTCTCAAAAGCTGATTTCCGCTTCCATGTCATCTCTGAGGCGGGTGAATTATTTTATATCTCACTCGTTTAAGTTTCTAATGCTGCCTACGATGCTAACGGGAGTGAAGTAAATTATTTTTTAGTATTTTATACAGTCTATGGGCGTCACGAACCGACTGGTGAACTTCTGAATCAGGTAAGCAGACTTTACTCTAAACCATGTCTAATGTTTTCTCTGCTTGCCTCGAAGACTTGTTTAAAAAGAACCTTAACTTTGGTAATGCATTGTGGTTTATTTTAAAATTGGCTATAGTATGGGCTGTTTAAAAGTAAAACTAATTTGATGAATTATATATCAAATATGAAATTGACTCATGGGTAAGCTGCTGTATCAACCTTGCCTGATGTTTTTGGTTGCCGAACTTGTCTTACTATCTTGTCTTAAATACAGGTATCTGATTTAATGTTGAGTTGCAGTGAGGAATAAAGATATGAGATGTAAATAGTAAAGCCGGGGTTAAAACGAGAAATGTTGCATGCATGACAGGAGTTAACGAATAAAGAGTTGGATATAAGAGTTTAAGAATAAAGAGTTGGATACAAGAGTTAAAAAATAAAGAGTTGGATTCAAGAGTTAAAGAATAGAGAGTTGGATTCAAGAGTTAAAGAATAAAAAGTTGGATACAATGTTGAGCCCTCTTCTGCAAAAGTTTTTTTTTTTTTTAACAAAAAGTAGTTTTAACACTTCAGTTACAGCTAAGCTAAGCTAAGCTAAGCTAAATATCCCTATCCTTCAGTAGCATATGTAAACAAATGGGGTTCACATCATCCTTGTTTTCATTACGTTACAGGTAATGGTTTCAGTGTCTTTGACAGTTTAAAGTCTGCCCAAGTTTACAACTTGATGGTGACATTTACTGTTGACATGCTATCTCCCCGTAATCCAATGAAAAAGACAGTAAAAACAGAAGGGGAAAGGGAAGAGATTACAGTGAGTTTTACAGTAAAGACTTATGGACTGGGATGTATGCATTGAATGCATACACATTTTTGACTTGGACTTGTGGTTTTATACTGTGTCAGTGTAAAAATGTTGCCAAACATTTGGATGAGAAAGTGACTTTAGCCCTTGCAGCCATGTAATCACTAACTTCAGTTTATATCCAAATCTTGAAAACAGAGGAGGGGCCTGTGTGAAATAAACAACATCTATCTAGATTTATGGACTTACATAGAATAAAAGGATTTAAAGGCCTAGTTGAACATAATCGGGGGAAATTAACTCATATTGGACTAAATAAATGGGTTACATTTACTATGACAGTGAAAATGGAAGGGGGGGCAGAGGGGACATGCGGCAAATTAACTTGGGTCAGATTCAAACCCAGTTCAGCTGCAGCAAGGACTCTGCCTTAGTGGTATGCGCTCTACCAGTGTACAACCAGGACACCCCTAGTTTAAAAAAAAAAAAATGTAAACACCTTTTACTCCAGTACCTCACCTAAGTTCAGTACATGTAATTAAATAAAAAACACACACATTATTTTAAAGAGAACATTTATTTGTGAAATTGTAAGTAAGTTTCAATACAACCTGGATAACTACTAACTTACAAGAGCTTAAACGTAAGCTGACTTAAAATTTCATTCTAAGCCTAGGTATTCGTGAGATTTCTCAAAGGGCAGAGTGAGTGTTATTGTGGAGAAACATTCAGGACTGCCCGGATGCTGTGGAGCAAAAATAAAGAGAAATGAGCAGACCTGCAACCATTATCTGTGTTGGGGAGTCATAAATGGTGGAGAAAATAAAGGAGTGTACATCTACCATTTGCCATGCTTCATCAGTTCAATGGCATCATTGATTTGGTCCAAAGTCATGTTGTGAGTGATGAACTCATCCAGCTTCAACTTCTTGTCCAGGTAAGCTTTAACCATCTGAGGGACCCCATCCTTACTCTTAAATCCTGAAAACACACACATTTAAAAAAAAAGGAACAAACAACCACAATTATGCTGAGTGGTCCTAAAACACTGGTTATCAAGTGTGTTAAAAAAATGAGCGCAATTGCTGCATATGATCAATCAAACATTGACAAATTACTATATTTTACAATCAAACTATAATTTTCGACAAATACAAAGTTAGAAGGTAAACAGATAATCCAGCTCAAATAAAAAACCTAGTTGCAGCAGCTAAAAGCATGAAAGAAACTGTAAATGTGTATATTAATATGATTATAATATCACTGCAAAAATACAACATTACATGGCATGCACATCTAAACAAAGGTACTGGACAGAAGGACATAATGTAAAAGAGAGATGTGACAATTGCTTTTAAGACCTGCTCTCCAGAGAGAGGTGTCAAAAATGACTACAAACAACATGCGACGGTTCCAGATAGAGTAGTGTCATTAGTTATTGGGGATGCTCCTATTTGACTGATGGGCCTCCCACCTCCGAACAGGGAGCCCTTCCATGTGCGCCCAAGAATGAGCTGAAAGGGATGGACAGAAAAGTTCAGGTCTGCCACACCAACGATCACGCTGACACCCCAACCTTTCACACAAGACTCCAAGGCATTGCGCTAGATAGAGAAACAAACAACAAAACCAGTTTCCACATGGTTTCAGATCCACAGTTTTCTGTTTATTTTTTAAGTCAGGAAACCTTTCTGTCTTCCTCACCATGACTTCCACATTTCCGACACATTCCAGGGAGAAATCCACTCCTCCATTGGTCATCTCAGACAGCACTTCACTGATGGGTTTACTGTGATCCTTAGGATTCACAAATTCAGTTGCACCAAACACCTTTGCCTTCTCAAACTTCTCAGGATTGATGTCAACAGCGATAATTCTCTTGGCTCCTGCAGCCTTGCAGCCCATGACTGCAGCCAAACCCACAGCTCCAAGGCCGAACACAGCACATGTGGAGCCTGGTTCCACCTAAAATACAAAATACTTTAGTCAATATGGTTCTTTTTCTTTGTTCGGACTAAGTTCGGTGTTTCACTATGGGAATTGCCTTGGCCTAACCAAATGTGTTGGAGGGATTTATTACAGCCTTCAGCAATGCATAATGGGTAATGGATGGATATCCCAAACAGTCACGATACACACCTTAGCAGAATTAACTGCTGCTCCATATCCTGTGCTGACACCACAGGCAAGAAGACATACTTTGTCCAGAGGGGCAGCAGGGTCAATCTTAGCCACAGCCCTCTGATGGATAACAGTGTACTCGGAGAAGGTACTGGTTTCAATAAACTGCAGCACCTTTTTTCCCTTACAGGTTAACCTGGAGTCAGTTAATGCCATCTCATGAATTCGATCGGCAACCCTGCACATTCAAATGACAATACAAAATTAGACCTTTTTTTTTACATTGAACATGCTCTATTGGAAGGTGCAGTTTCAACATGAGCCAAGACAAGACATGAGAAACCAAAGACACAAACAATCTGTTTGGTGTCACCATCAGACAACAAGTCACTTCACCAACATAGTGGGAACTATAACTAATGGACCCTCAAATAGGTCTATAACTTATGAACACAGCCTGGGTTACTAAAACTAAGAGTTGAGAGGAAAAAGACAAACTCACCATCCTTTCTCACAATAATTGGTCATGGCATTTTGACAGAAGCGACATTCTCTACACTGGGAGATAACGAGAGGAATCACCTTGTCTCCTGAAATTTAAACACAATGTTGCCATGTCAGAGGAATTTTAGGCCAGCTTTCAAAACAACAAATCAAATGTCAAACAGAGGTTTTTTGGGATAGGTGGCACAAATATGCCACCATGGCAAAGGATAAGTTGTAAACTGTTGGGATTGTTAGTTTTAACTAACCTGGTTGAAACTCAGTGACCCCAGGCCCAACACTCTCTACGATGCCAGCTCCCTCATGGCCGAGGACTATTGGGAAGCCATCTTTGGGCATACCCTCGAACAGATGATAGAGGTCTGTGTGGCACACTCCGGTTGCCACAATCTGCACCAAAGACAACGACCACACAATAAAAACACTGATGCTTGTTTCTTTTGAACAGTGGGGTATTGTGCCATTTAAAGATGCATTTACATATAAAATTATAGTGAAACAACCATAACTGATGGAAGCACTTGGCTTGTCATGCTTTGTATTTCTCCACACAGGGAAGCAGTGCATATGGAATTCTACTGAAAGCAAGAACTCAATCGATGGATCTAGGAAGATGGTGTTTTTCAAAGAGTGAATATGTAAAGGGAATGTAGTAAGTTAATGGTAAATGGAGTGCACTTATATATCAATTTTATCCAAAGCGCTTTACACTACACACTACGCTCATTCACCAGTTCACACACACATTCATACTGGTGGCCGAAGTTACCAGGGGACACTGGTGCCACCTGCCACCATTGGGAATTCATTCACACACCGATGAACGCAGCATCAGGAGCAATTTGGGGTTCAGCATCTTGCTCAAGGATACTTCGACATGTAGGCTGCCACGGTCAGGGATCGAACCACCAACCGATCCGTAGGCGGCCGCTCTATCAACTGAGCCACAGCTGCCCTGTCTGTGTTAATCTGCTCGAACAGAAGATGCAAACATTAGCATGTCTGGCAAACTAAAGTTGCATCCGACAGACATGTGACATAAGTCATTTGGTTCAAGTCTCATGTAGGTCCCAATAATTTTTTCCAATGATCAGTGACTTTGGTCACAAGAGTAAGAGAAATTTAAGCATTTAGAGAATTTTGTTTATTAAGACCATTAGTCTCAGAGCCGTACTCATTTCTTTACCAGATACTTGGTTTCATAGTATATAGTTATACAAGGTTCTCTGACCCCCCTAAAAAGTAAACATCACTTATGATGAAGCTCAGTGCTGTTCTTGGGCCAAGTTTGAACACCAATAAAGAACCAACTAATTTACCCCCTTCACTGCACATCCAGTTGTTGGGAATTTAGGATGCCTCTTTTATGAATAAATGATACCTTGCAAGTGGCGTCAAATATGTAAATAGAAGGGCGTTATCATAAATGCTAACCCTCCCGTAAGGTTATCGAATATGTAAGGATGAACCTGAGCAACACTTGTGTGGGTTTCATGGTTCAAAAGTGTGGTTAGATGAGGATCAGACTTATTAATAATTATCATAAATAATTATTAATTAGATCCTGGTACCTGGGGGGACCCAGAGCTTGTGCCCCTCTGGGCGGTCAGTGGAGAAAGAGGAAGAAAATACTGGCTCCTTATAGTAGGCCACCATAGGTCTCTTGAACAATGAAATCATCTGTATGTGTCATAAACACAAAGCATCCTGGGAGATTCGTTCGTTATCAGACAACCAAAATGGAGGGGAGATCTCTGGTTGTCCCTTGCCAGAAAGCCAAAATGGAGGTGGTTAAAATTCTGCTGCATTTAAGTCCACATCAGTTAAAGTCCACAAATGAACCCAAGATTCACCTGTGGTTGGATGACAACAGAGTAAAAGACAAAACATTTCTTGTGAAGTCTTAAAAACCTTAAGTAACCCCGCTAATATAAACATTACATTGATTCACTTACTCTTTTTTAAAAGGCTTAGTAGGACGATTTTAGGATGAATTATTTGCAATACTGAGCAGCATGTATTCATAAGCTCAGCATAAACTTATACTAAGGTATTTGTGTTTTTGTGAAACTGACCACTTGAGTAAGATGTGAGCTATGTTGACAGGCTGACCATGAAAGCTGACCACACTGGAGTAATACATTACATCTGTGTTGAACCAGAACAACAGGCACCGTACCATGACGAATATATAAGAACTTTCAGTCTCTGTAACCATTTAATTAATTCTGAAGCAAGCCAGACCGGAATCTGACGCCGTGTGGATTAGACTTACATTCAACGACCACCTTTCCGCTTGTTCTCCTCATTCATTAAACCACAACAAAAATACATACTATCAGACGACCTTGTGTATGTACATGTATAAGTCTTGAAGTAGACATCTCTCACCTTGATGCGGACCTCGTTGGCCTGGGGCGGGGCTACCTCAATCTCCTCAATCACCAAAGGCTTGTTGGGCTCCCAGGCCACTGCTGCCTTGCACTTGATTACCTAAAGGGCAGTGACACCACATGCAATTACCCCGCATGAGATATGACAAACACTACAATATTGCAAGGGTTTCCAAAACGAGCCACAGTGCCACACTGTCACTTTTGTTCCTACCTTTCCAGCTGTGGCCATTATTTTCAGCAAAGACGACTAAAAGAGAAGTGTGAAAGAAAGAACTGCAGTATCGGAGAGTGAGGAGGAGAGACTGCAAAGAAGAGCATTTATAGAAAAAAAGATTGGCACTGTGAACTGAACACTTTGAACTTGTACTATAGTAACAAGATGACTGGGCATCAGATGTAGAAACTGTGTAATGTTTAACCCAGGTCATCACACTTTGAGTCACTAGTTATCAGGAACCATAAAATAATGTATATAAAAATGCCTGATAAGATGGCTGGGCATTAGATGTATGGAGTGTATAGAGTTTACCCAGTTTAACCCAGTTTGTCACATTAAAGACTTTGTACCCACCCAGACGGCAACCTCCGGGTCTGAGCATTGAGGCAAACCAGGAAGTGCCTTAAGGACAACACTATGGACTCAATCGCTAGTAAAAACTTTTCTTCAAGACAGTATGATGTTAATTGTTATAAATAATGGCCCCATTTAAAAGAAAATAGAAGATAAAGAATCATATGATTTTGGGTGTGGCTACCTTTGATTGACAGGTGGCTAACAAGGCCAGCCGTCAACAGGAGAGAAGAAAAAAAAAAGCGTATCCAAGGCACTTTGTTAATGTGTGTTGTGAAATGAAGTTGTTTGTCATTGTCCGTGTTTTTGTCCGTTTTCGTCTCATAACTTTGACCCTTTCACACTATGTTTTTAGTACAGTTTTTGAAACATTTTGTTCATTTAAAATTGTCTTGTTCAGCATTTGGTTGTACTAACATACACTCCAAATTTTTTCAAGTAAGTAACAAACATTTAGTTTTTGTTTTTTTGCTAGCCAAAATAAACATCCTAGTTTGTGCTACAGTTAATGTTAACATGGATTAGCAGCGACTTCGCTCAGTCAGGTCAAACTACAGACGAGTGTAACGCCAAACTCGATGCTTCAAATGGGCAGTCCACAAAGCAAAGGGTGACGTCACGGTGACTACGTCCATTATTTTTATACAGTCTATGTACCCACCCTTAATTGTATATGAAAATACCACTCACCTACCCCCACCCTGGATTTTAAACATTCAGAGACTATTACAAATATTCACAATCAGAAAGCCCTTAAAACTCTGAAATAAGCCCTTAATACCACACCTGTAACATACCTTGGCATGCTAATTTGACTTCAGGGCATTCTGTGAATTATCATCTGACATTATCCCTATTGATTTGAATTATTTCTCTTCCCACAAGTGAACCCATATGTTAGAATATGGTTTTACAAACCCGAATGACCAACCATTCCAGAGACAGGAACTGTGAAAGTTGACCCATATTTAAAGACCTAAAGACCAAGACATCGTCTTTAAAACATAACAGTATGATTTTCTCATCATTGGAAGCTAAGGGGCAGGAGTACCCTCAGTTTCAAACCTTTCAGTCCAAAATAAATAAATATGCAAATTTGGTCATTTTTGTGTACTTTAATCAGGATTATTTTCTGCAGACCCTGGTCCTCCACAATGGTCTGTGGGACACCTATCGCCTTATTAGCCACCTTCACAGGTGTTTTTGTCCCTGAAAATCAGGGCACTCTACCAAGCAATCACAGAAAGGACAGACTATAGTTTGAACATATACTGTTTGTACAGTACAATAGTTTACAACACCCACCTGTTAAGATAACATGTACCTTTATTGATCCTCCGTAGGATAATTTCATCATGATGGAGTAGTGTGTTGTAAGTGTAAGTAGTGAGTTGAAGCAATTTGTCTCACTTTTTATTTGTTTGAAAAGTGCTTTACAGTAAAGTGTGATTGATTGATTGATGGGCTACATGGTTGTGTAATGGTTAGCACTTTCACCTCACAGCAAAATAGAAAGAACAAATAGAATCCAAATACATGTGCAAACTCAGCTTGTAACGTGATCACAAGAATAACTGCATCTAGTAATGTGGAAGTAGTTTTTGTTAACCCCACCCCTGTTCTTTTTCTCTAACCTTAGCCTAAATGTAACTGTTTTCTGTGAAGTTAACTTTGGAAAGCCACTTTGGATGTAATTAGTGGAAAGTGACAAACCGTCCTCGACATGTCCAAACACCAACAAGAGGGATGCCTTGTGTGTTGGTATCACAAGCAAATCGTGCATGTATCATGTGTCTAAATTGTTAGATCCCTATATTGTGTCCATCGTATTATTTGTGAAATATTTAATTGTTCAGGGGGTTCCCTCGAAACAACGCAGTGGTCTTATTGTGGAGAAACATTCAGGACTGCCCGGATGCTGTGGAGCAAAAATAAAGAGAAATGAGCAGACCTGCACCTATCATCTGTGATGCTGAGTCATGAATGATGGAGAAAGTAAAGGAGTGTAAATCTACCATTTGCCATGCTTCATCAGTTCAATGGCATCATTGATTTGGTCCAAAGTCATGTTATGAGTGATGAACTCATCCAGCTTCAACTTCTTGTCCAGGTAAGCTTTAACCATCTTGGGGACATCATCCCTCCCCTTAAAGCCTAAACCACAAAAAAAGAAAACAAAGAGCACAGAGTTTTAGAATTAGTAGAACACAAGTCCACAGTCTGCTATTTATTGATTTAATTATTTATTATTATGAATTAGTCAGTGGTGATGGTCTTATTTGTCTCACCTCCAAACACAGAGCCCTTCCATGTGCGTCCAGCAACAAGCTGAACGGGTCGGGCAGAAAAGTCTTCTAATTCTGTCCAGCCAACAATCACACTGACACCCCAACCTTTCACACAAGACTCCAAGGCACTGCGCTAGATGGAGAAACACAAAAAGGTCAATGGGCTTTTGACCAGAAGGGTGCTGGTCCAAATCTCCGGACTATCTGAAGAAATATGGGCTGGATAATTTAATGAATTACTTTGTTTGTCGACTTTGTTCAGAATAAAGGTTGTTGTTTTCACAGTTAGGAATCATTATATTCTTGAACCAGATTGAATAAAATCTTCCTACCATGACTTCAACATTCCCAACACATTCCAGAGAGAAGTCCACTCCTCCATCAGTCATCTCAGACAGCACTTCACTGATGGGTTTACTGTGATCCTTAGGATTCACACATTCAGTTGCACCAAACACCTTTGCCTTTTCAAACTTCTCCGGATTGATGTCAACAGCAATAATCCTCTTGGCTCCTGCAGCCTTGCAGCCCATGACTGCAGCCAAACCCACAGCTCCAAGGCCGAACACAGCACACGTGGAGCCTGGTTCCACCTAGAGTACAACACACTTTGATGAACATGTTTTCATACAGTAATAATCAACGAAACACTTTGTGTACTTGAAGGAGTGATGAGGCTTTCCAGTCTTTCCAATTTCTCATTTCATTGTTTAGGTCTGAAAAATTATGTAAGATATCAATCATACAACAGTCATACACACCTTTGCATTATTAACTGCTGCTCCGTATCCTGTACAGACACCACACCCAAGAAGACAGACCTTGTCCAGAGGGGCAGCAGGGTCAATCTTGGCCACAGCCATCTGGTTCACCACGGTGTACTCAGAGAAGGTACTGGTTCCCACAAACTGCAACACCTTCTTCCCCTTACAGGTAAACCTCTCTGGGGGTGCCAACCTGAACACGATAATTGTTTGATTTGAAAATCCTGGAAAAACAAGTGCTGCTTTTTTTCTATTTGAGGGTTCAATAAATACTTGCAATACCTGTGAAATTGAAAAATGAACAGATTCAAACAATTTTCCCTGTGGTATCGTCAGATAGCATCTAAAGCTGTTACACAGTCCTATGTGGAATGAAATGTTCCTATCTATAACCATATGAACACACCAAAGACGAAGGAAATGAATTGAGTGGAAGGGAGGATAGGAGTGTTTATTGAGCTCACCATCCTTTGTCACACTGGTTGGTCCTTGGACTTTTACAGAAGCGACATTCTCTACACTGGCCGATGGTCAAAGGAATTACTGTATCTCCTGAAAGACAACAAACAATGTTTCCATGATAGAATTATGTACTCTATATAAGTTTAGCTAAGCTAAACACATACTCAACACTCGTTAAAACTGACCTGGCTGATATTCAGTGACTCCAGGCCCGACGCTCTCTACAATACCAGCTGCCTCGTGGCCGAGAACTGTTGGGAATTCGTCTTTATTCATTCTCTCCAAAAGCTGGTGCAGGTCCGTGTGGCACACAGCCGTTGCCACAATCTTGTAACAAAGAGGGTAGCCAAACAATAAAAACACAGAGACTAGTTAGACAGGCTGATGAGAGTGTTAGAGTCGTAAATCAAACCAATAAATTGATCTTATGAGTTGCAAAAAGCAGGATTTTTATGAAACAATACAGTAAATCTTGAGTAAACATCTCTCACCTTGATGCGGACCTCATTGGCCTGGGGTGGGGCTACCTCAATCTCCTCAATCACCAAGGGCTTGTTGGGCTCCCAGGCCACTGCTGCCTTGCACTTGATGACCTACAGGACAGTGACACCACATAAAATTACCCAGCACGAGATGGAGGTTATGAAAAATGCTACTGGGGACTGTTGAACCTTATTGGGAAGGGTCTCAAGAAAAGAGTGACCCTTTGTTAAACTCTGATCACTTAATAAACTCAACCCACTGCTCAAAGTGAAGAAGGAGACAGGTTAAGGAACAAGTTGTCAGCTTTAACTTTTTATTTTTATGGTAAAAGGCTAAATTCTACGTTTGGCAGAACCGAGCTGTGCCGGCTTTTTGTCTTAGGGGGTTCATAGTGATCGTGCGAAGGCATGAAATTTGTGCCCTTTAATAGTGCAGTCCAGCGTCGTGGAGCGAGGTGGGAGGATACTGAGAAGAGACGATAGTGACGTGCGACAGAGCAGCAGCAGTGCTGCACAGTGGCACAGTGCTAATAGGCTGCACAGTTAGCTCTGTAGCAGTACAGTGTGTATGTGCTAAGTTAGCAACCTCCGTTTGTTTACAAGAAGCACCTGACACTGTGCACAGTTAGCAACTCTTGTTTGTTTACAATAAGCGGTGGACACTTTGCGTATGACGGCGGTCGCAGTTGTTGTGCATGCTCCTAAACAGTGATTCGATGACTGTCACACCAATTTGGAGGTGTCTGTAAGATGTCATGCGTGACGTCAAATATTCCACCTTGCCGGGATGACCCTTTCTTAGTGGTCCTGCTTCCAACAATTTCCAACATTTTCTGCTTCAAGAGGTAGGCGGAAAATTGGCGGGATCACTCGATCCCAGCACCCCGCTTCTGGCTCGTGCGGGCGAGACATTACAGAGCCGTAAATGTCCCGGCATGAAACGGTACTATGAAAGGGGCTTATGTGTCATGATCCGCTCCTGGCTTTCCTCATCTACTGCCAGCTCTTCTACTACTGTTCCACTCACCTGCCGGCGACTCCCACCACATCAGTGCAACCACATTCACCTGTGTTCCCTCACCTGATTTTAACCCACTCTTTCCACTCAGTCTCTGCCAGATTGTCTTCAGCAGCATGCAAAGCTCTTGTGCATTTATCTTAGGATTGCTTCCCCAGTTTTGACCCTGCCTGTCCCTGACCCTTCCTCGTCTTCCCTTCCCAGGTAACCAGATCAGACATCTGTCCCCTACTCCTCTGCCTGCTCGCCCCTTGTCTGTCTCCTGCTTTCTTGGATTCCCTCCCTGGAGGTTTCTGCTGGAGAGTTGGACTGTTTTGGCTGGCTCTGTGATGGACAATTTCCAGTGTACCTGCTTTCGAGTTTTGTGACCCTGTTTTGTCAATAAACTGTTGAACTGTTTCACCACTGGTCACACAAGGACATATACATATAGACATTCACCCCTTTGCAGTCACATTCACATCTACATAACCTGTCTTTGGACTGTGGCCATAGCAATCCAGATGAGCAAACAAATGGCTTTCCTTCCTGCAATTTTTTTTTATTACTTATTTGTGTTAACAATACAGCTGCTTCTGGCAGAAGCAAACAAGAGCAAAACAGTCTAAAGTCCACAAGTTATTGGACATACAAAACAGGATATGAGACATTTTACTGAGGCAGAAAGTAAGAGACAGAAAGACATGGGGCATTAAGGTTTAGATACTAAACTTTAAGATTATTAAATACATATATCAAATACATGCATTGAAAACACGCAGTTGAACAATATTCATGCAATACATATTCATAAACTATACAAATGAGATACAGTTTCATTGTTTTTCTAAGGTTTGGTTTCATTGTTGTAACCTGGAGAGTGTGTGCGTTTACACAGGTTTGTGTGTACTTACCTTACCGGCTGTCGCCATTTTTGCTGCAAAGATAAGAATAACCAAGCGAGAGAGGAGTTGAGAGAGGAGAGCAGCTGCTGGACAGCAGTGGGGAGGAGACAACAAGAGACCCTGAAACTTGAGATTTCTATGTAGCGGAAATAAAAAAACAGTTTGACCTTCAGATGGACTGGGACTTGTTATCAGTTCCTTCGATCACCAGATAAGCAAATCTTGAAGCCTGTGTGGAATCGACAAGCAGCAATGTAATGCATTGCCCTACTTTTGTGTTACCTCCACTTAAATAACGAATATGTTATAAAATTCATGTATCTTTGACAACAATATTTTCACACAGCGCCATTTCTATAATAGATGAGATATCCCCATTGCTTTTTATTACCTATGTGGACTACGACCTATTTCTTGACATTGCTTTTCACTTTATGAAACAGAACGACCAGACGCGACAACCTATCTGTGTGAGGACCATTCATTGAATAATGCATTCCCTAGCCTCTTACCATAACTCTCACAACTAATTGCCAAACCTGTAACCTGTACCTTTAAGCCAAATCTGAACCCTGAAATAAGCCTTTGAAGAAGTGGGGACCAGCCAAAATGTCCTCACTCTGTTGTTTAAAAACCCATTATGGTCTTTACTATGTACAATACAAATACACACACACACACACACACACACACACACACACACACACACACACACACACACACACAGAAACACACACACACACACACACACACACAGGCACACACACACACACAAACATTAACAGAGTGGGATAGATGTTGTTTTATAACTTACAAGAAGGTGAAAAAGTGTATTTCCCAAGTGTCGAAATTCTTGAAGTCACAGAGGCTGCTGCTTGGCTCTACTCATATGTTTCCGTTTAAATTTTAAGAACAGCTGGTTTAGATTTTGTGCTTGGAATCTGACTTTGCAATGAATGCAAGACTTTTTTTTATTTTCCTTTTCATTGTTTTTTTCTGAAGTGCCTCTGTGTTTGAGAGGTAAGTTACAAGTCAACTTTCTTTGCCTCTTTAGCCAACCCAACCCTTTATTATCCCTACCTGACCTAGGTTTTTGGTAATGGCTAAATGTGAACATTTACAGGTTTTTGCATTGCACAGGTTGACCTAGGCTTTACTTAATCCCCCTTAAACATCTTAGCAAGCCCATCATGTAAAATCATATAATCAAGTTCCAAAAGGGAGGGGTTCTTGAGTAATTAAAGTTAAATACAATGCATCCAGGGAAGTATGTGATAGTTAGCTGACAATGATTCCAAATATAATACCTGTATGACCAGAGCGGTCACACTCATTTTGGCATTTAGTTAACCCTTCATTTTGGAGCACTTATTCTTGCAAATTCATTATCATGTAAACAGTCAGTTTTACAGTTCCCTGCCTCATCAGTACAGTATTTGCAATACTCAAGTACTGTACTGATGAGGCAGGGAAGCTTGTTTGTTTGGTGCAACATCACATTATTGTTTTTCCTGAAATTATGATAATTTATAATATAAAATGAGTCCCCAAAGATTCCTACTCCTTTTTGATACTGAGTATAAGTTGGTGTTTGTATAGTGCTGGTTTCAGGATTCTTAGTTTATTTGACAGTTCACTGAGATTTGATTCATGCATTAATTTACATGTTGATGCTATTATTTGACATTGCTTAGGAAAAATAGAGAATTTCAAGTGCCTACTTGTGTAAACATTTTGTTAAGGTCAAAAGTCATTCTTGCGTAATGTAAATAGGAATGTGTGACTAGAAATAACAGAGTGCAAAGTACATTATAGTGTGAGACTGTAATGCCACATGAAGGAAAAACTAAGCTTAATGTGAGATTAATCATCATCTACAGACACCTTACTGTATTCTGTCAAATGAATATGAATTTCTCCCTTTTTTTTTGACACAGGACAAATTTACTGAGCAGATGTGATGTAGAAAATAACAGAGACACAATTTGAGTTGGATCACAGTTCGACTTTAATTGTTATTTCAACTTTGCATGCCAAGTGTAGCAAACTAACTAAGCTAAAAATGAATTCATTAAAGTTAATCTGACCTGGAACAGTTTGACACCACAACACAAAAAGGGAAGCCACAGATCCTATTTGTTGATGTGAACACACTTATTCTCACAGTCTGCATGTTATCCATTGAGTAGTGTTCCAGGTCTGGTACTCATACTGTGTACAATTTCAAAGATTTCTTTACTATTTGCAATGCATTTCGTGCTTGAAAGTTGTGTTGAGTTTCAGTACAACACAGCTTTTTGTGGTAGCAACACAGTGGTCTTATTGTGGAGAAACACTCAGGACCGTCCGGATGCTGAGGAGTAAAACAAGAGATAAATACACACATATTAGAGTATGTAGCTGGTTCATAAATCATGAGGGGTTGAGAAAGTATGGAAGTATAAATTTACCATTCGCCATGCTTCATCAGTTCAATGGCATCATTGACATGGGCCAAGGTCATTTTGTGAGTGACAAACTCATCCAGTTTCACCTTCTTGTCCAAGTAGGCCTTCACCATCAGAGGTACACCATCCTTACTCTTGAATCCTGAGCCATAGAGATTATACACATGATACAATAGGAGTAAATAGAGTCTTAACTTCATAACCTAGTAAACGAGAAATGCATTTGGTTCCCAGTCAACAAAAAAAGGATGGAGGCCTTACCCGAAACCCACTGTTATTTGACAATTTCTGTTCATTACAGTATCTGTGTTCTGTTTCCAATAAACATAGAGTGAAACTGGCTACAGAGCTAAAATGAGTTGCATACAGAGTGGCAGCCCACAGAGTGGCACACCAACACCAGCAACGTAGCATGGTAACCCACCCCACCGGCAAAACAGAAAATGTCAACAGATGGTCAGTTTATGGCTTCTAGTCAGTTAAACCAACTCTGACTGGTTCCGAAACATGGCATCCATTCTGATAGCTCGTCTCTGCCTCGTCAAGATTTAATTTGTGGAATGTTTTACCTTCTTAATGTGTTTGAGACCATCAAAGCAAAAGTTTAAGGATAATTTGAATAATCTAAAATCTAAAACATATTCTGGTTTATTTAACACTTTTTTGTTTACTACATAATTCCATATGTGTTCCATTATAGTTCTGTTTTTTATATTAATCTACAATGAAGAAGATTTAAAAAATAAATAAATAGAAACCATGGAATGAGAAGGTGTGTCCAAACTTTTGACTGGTAGTGTATATTTAATTGAACACTATACGAACAGATTCCCTTTTACCAGTAGTTGTCCTGCGCCGATGCAGGTATGGACATATTTGACTTAAAGAAGTCTCACCTCCAAACAGGGAGCCCTTCCATGTGCGTCCACCAATTAGCTGAATGGGTCGGACAGCAACATCGTACATGTCTGTCCAGCCAACAAGCACACTGACACCCCAACCTTTCACACAAGCCTCCAAGGCATTGCGCTAGATGGAGAAACAGCAAAAAAAGTCAGCGGCCTTGTAACCACATGGATTTAAATCTGAAGCTCAGAAAATATATGCTTTAATAGTCACTTACCATGACTCCCACATTGCCGACACATTCCAGAGAGTAGTCCACTCCTCCGTTTGTCATCTCACACAGCACTTCATTGATGGGTTTACTGTAATCCTTGGGGTTCACAAAGTCGGTTGCGCCGAACACCCTGGCCTTCTCAAACTTCTCTGGATTGATGTCAATAGCAAAAATTTTCCTGGCTCCTGCAGCCTTGCAGCCCATGACTGCAGCCAAACCCACAGCTCCAAGGCCGAACACAGCACATGTGGAGCCTGGTTCCACCTAGAGCATAACAGACTTTGATCAACATGGTTGTTAGGTCTTCCTAGGTTACACTAATCTTAAAACCCTAGTGCTCCATAAATACAGTGGTGCCACTGGTAGTTAGTATGTTTCATACCCAATGTCTAATAAACAAATCGTTTAATAAAGTGGTGTGGAGGTGAAATCATGACAGCAGATGTTTGCCTTCAGCAGTACAACTTAGACTATCCACAACACTCAAACATACACACCTTAGCAGTATTAACTGCTGCTCCATATCCTGTGCATACACCACATCCAAGAAGACAAACTTTGTCCAGAGGGGCAGCGGGGTCAATCTTAGCCACAGCATTCTGATTCAGCACAGTGTACTCAGAGAAGGTACTGGTTCCCATAAACTGCAGCACCTTCCTCCCCTTACAGGTAAACCTGCTCTCTGCTGAAGCCATCACATCAACGCGGTCTGCAGCCCTGATTTTAAAAAAAAAAAGGTAAATACAACTTCAGACTTAAATATTGCATTTGCATTGCACTGTTCTATTACAGGATAAACAAATATTTGTTAAACCTAGAGGACACAATTTCTACCCACTCTGGCACTTGAATAGAACACTTGATTGGGTCTACCTTATGAACACATCTTGAATTACTGAAGTTAAGAAAACGAGCTCACCATCCTTTCTCACACTGGTTGGTTTTGGGACTCTTACAGAAGCGACATTCTCCACACTGGGCGATGAATAGAGGAATCACCTTGTCTCCTGAAATTTAAAAACATTGTTGTCAAAGGAACTTTATACCAACTTACACAACAACAAATCAAATGTGAAACAGCTGGAAAGAATGGCTCCAATATGCCTTGGTGCACCTGTTACTAACATTACTGCCACAGGCTTACAGGGGAAAGCTGTTTATTTAATCTAACCGTTGGGTTATTAGTTTTAACTGACCTGGCTGAAACTCAGTGACTCCAGGACCAACACTCTCTACGATGCCAGCTCCCTCATGGCCGAGGACTGCTGGGAAGCCATCTTTGTGCATACCCTCGAACAGAT
This sequence comes from Centropristis striata, assembly GCF_030273125.1. Lineage (NCBI taxonomy): Eukaryota > Metazoa > Chordata > Actinopteri > Perciformes > Serranidae > Centropristis > Centropristis striata. The sequence goes on from NC_081532.1 coordinate 17,092,556, forward strand.
GATAGAGGTCCGTGTGGCACACTCCGGTTGCCACAATCTGCACCGAACACAACGACCACACAATAAAAACACTAATGCTTGTTTCTTTTTTTTTAAAAGATATTTTTGGGGTTACTGTTAGGGGAAGACATGCGGGAAAGGGCTCCGAGCCAGACTTGAACCCGAGCCGCCCGCTTACGAGGACTGGGCCTCTGTGGTATGCGCTCTACCAGGTGTGCCACCGGGAACGCCCCTAATGCTTGTTTCTTTAGTTGAAAAAAAGTTGGGTAATGTGCATTCTTTAAAGCCACAATCAAGTGAAAACTGTAACTGCTGTAGGCACTCACCAAATACCAAAGCAATGCACATTGAAAGCGGAAACACTTTAGGTATGGAACCTGGAAGATTGTGATTTTGCCAAAACCATGATGAATGGATTCAACTGTATTTATCTGCTTTAACATAAGGTGCAAATATTGGCATGTCTGGCCAACTGAACTAAAGTAGAAGCTAAGCGTTTCTTCCAAGGACATAAGCATTTTGTTATCCAACTACTTTTTGTTGGGTAACATGTCAAAAATTTTTTAGCAAATGTTGTAGCTTGCAGTGACCATATTTGTGAAGGTGGTGGATTTGTTGGAAAATCCGAGGACAACTATAGGCAACCTGACTGCACCATGATTCTGGCTACATAGTAAGTTGCAGCTAACAAACAAGCTCAGGCCTATTCTGATATATACAGTGCTTTGGAAATGCATTGCTATGCCTCTATCCTGAATGATACGTCGTTGTGGTTATGATTCATTAATAGCAAGGTAGCCACACTCTAAAGCATATCCAGCTTTATTGTCTATTTTACTCTAAATGGGACCATAATTTACAAAATGATGCTTTGTTCAAGAGTTAAAACTACTGATTGGAACCATAAACCCATTAGCAGAATTTACTGAAGTAATAAATCAAGTGAGAAGTAGGAGAATTTTCTGATAGACTTCTATACAATTGGACTTCTATTTTTAGCCAGTGCTGTCACCCTCTGCTGGCCATTAGAAATAATGCAGTTTTAAGGCACAGTGGCATCACATTTCAAACCTGCATTCCTTTATACAGTCTTTGGTATTTTCCAAATGGTCCTTTTTACCATTTACCATAGACTAAGTACTAGTTGTTTATTGTTATAAATTTTGAGTGTACATCTTTCACCCTAACCCTGTGACAAAAATGGTGATTGTTTTTGGTCCTCAAACTCCTGTGTATTTATGTGCTTTTATGGTTATGGCTGTAAGGTTTACTGACCCAAAACATGTCAGTGCTTTTCTTGGATTCAGATTTGAACACCAGTGAAGAACCAACCTATTTTCCCCCCTTCACTACACACCCAGGAGAAAACGTTAGTGTGATAATGGCATTATGGTAAAATCTTCAAAAAGATTTGAAAGTGGATGTCACTCACCTTGATGCGGACCTCTTTGGCCTGGGGCGGGGCCACCTCAATCTCCTCCATCACCAAAGGCTTGTTGGGCTCCCAGGCCACTGCTGCCTTGCACCTGATGACCTGTCGGGCAGTGACACAAGGATGAAGTCTTATATGGCAGTTTCTAGAAACCCTGAGCATTAGCTGAGCATTAGACAGAATGTTACTATCATCTGTACTTTGATTTCATTGTAACACTCATCTAGAGGCACCAAATTGATTTGTATTCCCCCATGCAACTGATCATCATAGCAGACATAATCAAAGGGGTTTGACATATTCTCATTTATTAATTACATGCTGACAAAGGTACAGAGTACAGTGGTTTCAATTTCTCTGATATAGCTGCTCTTGAAAAAGCAAGCATCACATGAAAAGCAACAAATTAAAGTCCACACAAGTTATTCGGCAGTCATACTTTTTATATTATACGTAAGATTGGCAACTTTAGTATCACTGTGTAAATCATTGTTATAAATCATATTTTTAAAACCATTGTTGCTTTTTTTATTTTTTAAAGTCATTTTTCAATTCTACTGTGGAACTGCAATGCATTTTAGGACTTTCATCTTGACCTTTTTTTGGCTTACTACTCACTCATTTTTGCCAATATCCACAGCTGGTAAAAAAAACAACTGTCTGCATAGCTCTAACTGTGTGCCAAGTTCAAAAAAGGACATGCAATAGTTCATTAAGGTAGAGGGGACAGAAAGAGATAGCTATTTATTTCATTATATACATTTTTTTAATGCAGTAAAAATATTATGTAGGTTTGAGTAGAGAAAGAGAATGACACTGAACAAGAGAGTACAGTCTCACATTGATGGCTTGTATATTTCACCCATTAAGTTTATAATCATTAAAAAAATCTGGGACATTTGTTACATGTCCTAACCCTGTCTCTTCCCACATTTCCATTAATTGCTACAAAACTGTAAAATAAGTTAAAAATGTCCCAAAAACAATCTTATAATATTCAAGTAAAATATATGAATGTAAAGTTTGCAGCAATTTTTTTTCTTCTACTTACCAAAACTTGACTATACTTGTACTATAAAACATCACAGCAGTACATAAGAATACTCTTATATTGAAATATGTACTTACCTTACCAGCTGTAGCCATATTTACAGCAAAGCTGAGTGAGAAAGGAGTCAAGAAATAAAGACCTGCTGGTCTGGAGAGTGAGGAGGAGAGACGTTGACTTGGAGGTTTAAATACAGCTGCAAGCGGTTACGCAATCATTCCAATGGGCAGGGGATGGTCCTTAGAACAACAACAACTGTAAAACAAAACAAAAGAAGAAAAAAAAAAGCGAAAAAACTTTTCCTGCCAGTTCCTTATAGTCAAATCTGGACAATCTATGTGGAGGCTGTATAGAAATGAGTTGTCATAAATCCACTCCCATAGATAATGCCTGTAAATCATGCAAATACCCCTTTGAAGATGACATTTACGTCATTAAAGCGATTATGTTTTATACTTTTAGAAAATGATCTGTCATTACTTTGTAACCACCCTCAAGTGTTAGATAAATGTCCCACCCACCTACTCCCGTTCTCCTTGAGGAGGACATTTCCCCCCCATTAAGCATATAAAGCAGTAAGTAAGACTTCTAATTACTGGTATTATAACAAATATGAACCATGCCTTAAAAAAAAAAAAAAAAGCCAACAGGTCCTCCAGTTAATATGACCACAAAGGTTGTTGATTCCTACAGGAGCATTTCCTTAATTAGCACCTCAACCGTTGGCAGGAGATCAACATCCTCATCCTCATACCTAAATGTAAAGGCCCCTATTTTAAACATGTGGGCAACATTGTGCAACAGTCGTAGTCTGGTTAGGTTTAGGTGAAAAATTAAGTAGGAGGACTCAGAGTTTCAATCCCTTAAGATAAGCACTCCATTTGATAGGGATTTTAAGGTTGGGCTGAAAGTTCACTAGCAGAGGATGCTATTTGGGACACATCAGTTGTGCACCTCAGCGTCATCCAGTTTTTTTGGCCTTTTATTCACATTACACCTCCTGCTGAGGCAGGCCCACCGCAGGGTGATCAAACCTTGGTGCATGTCCCCCAGCTGAACCCTTTTGATCCGTATCCATTGACTGCTTTGTTCGGCAGCCTCAACTATTTCTTTGATTTCTCTCATGCTGGCCCGCCCTTTGATTCCTAGCACCCTTAGTAGCTTTGTTGTGGAACTGGCTACAAATCCTCTGCATCGCACATCCATTGGATGCAACTTTACCTTCCAGCCTTGGTTTTCTGCTTCTGCTGCGAGGTTTGCATATCACAGGTTCCTAGTTCTTCCGCTCATGTGCCTCATCCACAGTATTCTTCCAAGTTACTGTTATTCCGGTGATTAAAACACACTGGCTTTTACCAACCTGAGACCAGACCTAAAGATTGACAATTTCTTGGCAAAAGGCACGTTTCTGGCCAATATTAACAGCCTACTTTAATATTTAAAAAACAACAGAATAAAAAATAAGAAAAAAGGTCTGTGTACTCACATTTGCTGTGGTTCACACAGGGGGCAACCTCCGGGTCTGAGCAGTGAGGCAAACCAGGAAGTGCCTTAAGCTGCATTCTACCAAAAATTCTAACAGGGGGCGCTGACAGCGGTTGCACAAGCATTTTGGTCCATCAGTCTCAATACAAAATGAGAAAACTTCTCACTTGATTTATTACCTCAGAATTTTTTTTACCACAACGCTATGGTCTCAATTGCTAGTAAAAAATCTTCTACAAGACAATATGATGTTAATTGTGTAATTAATGGCTGCATTAAGAAGAAAATAGAAGATAAAGAATCACATGATTTGGGGCATGGCTACCTTTGATTGACAGGTGGCTAACAAGGCGAGCTGTCATCAGGAGAAAAGAAAAGTAATGCGTATCCATGATACTTTGTACAACGTAATAGTCGTGAACTTGTTTGTTGTTGTCCGTGTTTTCATCTGGTTTAGTCTCATACTTTTGACCCTTTCACATTGTATTTTCACTTAATGAACATTTTGTTCAATTAAAAATGTCTTGTTCAGCATTTGGTTGTACTCATAGACACTCCAAGGAGTCAGCTGTTATTATTTGTTATTGAGGTGGAGGAGCCCTGACACTGAATACCGCCGCGGCATCATCAGGCCGGAGAGGGTTAGCACACAGCTAGCAGTAGCTTGTGATCGGTGACCAGGAATGGAGAAGCAGCAATAACTCCAGGACTGCACAGGGGACAACCCACAGCATGCCTTTGTCTGTCATGTCGTCATTGTATTCCTTGATGGGAGGTAGGCACGCACCATTTGTGAGCCGTTGACCTACTGCCACCCAGTGTGATGCCCTGATGATCTGCTCCATTGCCATAAATGCCAGTGGAGAGGTGGTGCACCTTGCCTTTTTACCCACTTCCAGGTGCTTCCAAGTGGAAAACTGGAGGCCCTGGAAGTAAGCTTTAAAGAATTTGATGATGGTCTCTGGAACCTGGAAGAAGTTGAAGGCAGTCCAGAGCATTTAATGAGGTACTGATCCTCGCACTCCTGCCTTCTGCACTGTTGTATCCACCAATTTGTTATTTATAATGTAGGCGGTAAATCTTTGGGCTAGACGATACTGAAGAATATTTTGCCTTCTATGTTCAAGAGGCTGATTTGCGGAACTGGTTGATGGATGTTGAATTGGCTTCTTTACATTACACTGACATTATTATATTATTATATACAGAGACATCCTAAATTCACAACAGCACTTGGTTTCACAAGAGACACCAACAATGTACCCTGGGTGAAAGTCATGTCTTTGTTCGTGCCAGCCCTCCACCTCGACATCCTCCCTCTGCGGTTTTGTCACTCTATATACTACATCACCCGACTTTCGGTGCCCCAAAAGAATTTGTGATGTCCAAATGAAGCTTCACAAACCATTAATTGCACCACTGTTACCCCACTAGATGGCACTCTTGGTTCAAAGAGAAAGGCTCAAGAAATGGCATTTCAGAAAATAAATAAAATGGTTTATTAAGCTTCATTTGGCCATCACTACATAAATGCATATGTGGGTTGTGACAAGTTGCTTGTACAGCTGACCTATGGGCTAGTTTTATAATCCATATGATTATTTCAAAAGATAGTTAGGATTTGCTTCAGTAATAACAAATTTGTTTAAAATAAATAAATAAATAATATTATATACTATTATATATGACTAACCAGATTAATCCAGGTTGAAAGTATATTTTTTTATTGCTACATGGCAAACAAGGTACCAGTAGGTGCAGTAGATTCTCAGAAAACCAACAAGACCCAGCATTCATGATATGCACGCTCTTAAGGCTGTGCAATTGGGCAATTACTTGAAAGGGGTGTGAAAGGTGTGTCTGCCTTTTTTGTTTCTAGGATTTAGCAATCCTGTGAATCACTAAACTAATATTGAGTTGTATGACCACAGTTTTTTATAACTGCTTCATATCTGTGTGGCATGGAGTCAACCAACTTGTGGCACCTTTCAGCTGTTATTCCACTCCAAGATTCTTTAACAACATTCCACAATTCATTTACATTTCTTGGTTTTGCTTCAGAAACAGCATTTTTGATGTCACCCCACAAGTTCTCAATTGGATTAAGGTCCGGGGATTGGGCTGGCCACTCCATAACATCAATGTTGTTGGTTTGGAACCAAGATTTTGCTGGTTTACTTAACTGAAATTTATTTTAACTGAAATTTATTTATTAATGGATAGCCCCTTGAGATGAACCATCTCGTTTTCAAGGGGGTCCAACATAAAACACATAACTTAACACAACAACACAATCACATACAGCATGCACAAGGCTCTCAACCACCAACCAACCCACACATCATTCCCGCAAACCCACAGCACCCATACAAAATAAACAAGAATACATACATACACATGATGTAGTACAAATCATAATGATAATAGCATTAATAACAATAAAAACACTTGTGTGTTTGGGGTCATTGTCTTGTTGAAACACCCACTTCAAGGGCACATCCTCTTCAGCATAAGGCAACATGAAATGCATGTTCAACAAGTGTTGGCTTCAGCCTTAAATAGAGGCCATCTGATTCACACCTGTTTTTTCACAAAATTGATGACCTCACTGATGGAATGCCACACTGCTATTTTTTTTAACACACCCCTTTCAACTAATTGCCCAATTGCACAACCTTAGGAGCGTTGACAATTAAAAAATGGCCTTTAAAAATGATTTCCCAATTTATTATGCTCAATGTATGATTTTATTGAAGTTTGTTGGAACCTGTATGAATTGCAAGTCAGAACACAAAAAACCTTAAATGTTTTTAACTTCACACCGTTGCAACATGTAAAACAACAAAAGGTTATTCATATAAGTTCCCATACTCAGTTGCCAGTTTATTAGGTACACCAATCTGAAAGGGGTCAGAGAGAAGACAAAACTAAAGGTGCTTCAAAACAGCTTTGTTTTTCATGTTTTAATGACTACTTATATTATCAACATGGGTGACACTTTACATATTAATAATTTGCAGATATGTTGCAAATAGTGCATTTTCTATGATCAAATGCATGGCAATTAGTCAAAACAGAGAACACATCCAGTGCTAAGTATTGTTGAAGACAAAGTAGTAAAAGAAGTGAAACAAGACTGTAAAATATTAACAATCCAAGTTATGACACTTACTATGATTAGAATTCTTAGAAAATCATTTGCTTCAAAAGGCACTATATCAGAAAATAATCATCTCTGATGCGTGGTAGCTTGCACTCAACCATTGAAATGATTGCCTCTATTAATGGCACACTGGAGGGCTTTCAACAAAAAAGCTGCCAGTAATAGTGATAACCATCATTCCCAGATCACTCTATAGTAAACAAAATATTCTGAACAGCTCCTTTTCAATGAAACAATATAAACTTTGTACAAAATATCAGGACCCTTTTGCCATCATGGACCAATGTGGTTTAAGATTTTAGATTGTTTAGGGAACATTGTGTACTTTTCATTGACAGAGCACCCAGGACAATTGGATTACATCTGATTCTTGGTTAACAAGTACCAATCATTTAAAAAGTACTAATTTATATTAAAGCAACTACAAGGTGTTATAAAACAGTCTAATTTTGATAGTGGTGCCTCAACATGACCTACCGAAGCAAACAAGGCCATCAGTGAGAAGATTGGCTATTTTAATATACAACGTAGTTATTCATATTGTCTGTCGCTGGATTTCAATTTCCTGCAAAACCAGACAAAACGGAAAAGCCTTTGTTTAGATTTTCCCAGGCAAAGTATCTTTGAGTCACACGTTAGTCACTTAAAATGAAGCAGTAGGAGATTTTCCTTTAGAGAATCTATTTTTGATGTGATATCACTGCAGTTAGTTTAAGGTTATGGCACTTTACACTACATAAATTAGCCTAGCCATAACCTTATCCTGACAGATAAGCACGGTTTCATTTCAGCCTGCATGCACTTTTTTTTCAGCTGAACATTGTTGAAACAAAGCAGCAAATATTGGTAGTAAGAAGAAGTTATCAGACTGCACCTCATGCAGTCCTCACTGCACCTTTCTTAAGAATATCCCGAAATTGAAAACTAGACACGCAGTCAATGAAAGAACTTCCAAATTTTATGGTCCAGCTTTAAAAAAAATTGTATTGTCTACAGAATGTGCCAAAATCAACACAAAAATAAAAGTCCCTTGTAGTTGCTTTAATACATCAGGATATGAGCTCTTGGAATTTTACAAAGTTCTCTTTTTTATGTTAAAATATGCTCTGAATGCCTGCTTTTTGTATCATTTGATGACTTTCCTGTGTGCAAACTCAAAAATACATAATGACATCCTATTTCTGTAGAAGTAACATTCTATTCCAACTTATCTCATCGCTAATGGGCAACCATTTGTAATTGATTTACTATTTCTAAAGTAATGAAACTTAATAACACAAACATCTCCCACCTTCAGTAACAGATAAACAGTAATATGGAGGAGAAAAAAAAGAACCACCTTAGAGCCCAGACAGACATGTCAACTTTCTGTGGAATGAAGTGAATTTTTATGTCAACATTCAAAAAAGTCACATCTAGCAGAACAGTGTATATCATTGAGCACCACTGTGTGTGGTGCAGAGCAGCTTCAATGACTAATTCTTACTGTACATGCATTAATATGATGAACGAGTGGTTACACAATACTTGTCAGTGTGCACACATGCAAGTGGGAATGTATGCATGTGGGATCTTTTGTTACAGCTGCCTTCATTTAGGAGTGTCGTCTCAAAGCTCAATAGCACAATGTAAAAACTAATCAAAGTTCAAAAGCCAAGTATGTAGTTCAAAGAAAAGCTATCTAAAGTGCAGCAGCACACCCATTAATAGCTGAAATCAGGCAATTTAGCACAGACAACCATCCCTTGTCACACACTGATTGAAGATATTCATCACTTTTGCGTCACAGCACAAAGATAGCACTTTGTTTTACAAGGCATTCAACGTTATCAGACACAGAGCAGTGAGGTTATTTCTAATAAGCACCCAAGAGATGGGGTAGAAATCAAGAATATTACAACCAGCAGTGATATCAAAACTAGTCTTTCAAGTTTAGATGTTGCCCTGTCCTGCTAGAAGATATAAGTATATAATTATAATTTTAATTTTTTTGCATTTCCTGACTGAAGACTATAAACTGTATAAAAGAAGTGAATGTCTTACAGGTGAATAGAGAGATTGTATTAGTCATTGTAGTCAACGAGAAAATGACGCTATTTCTCACTTGACTCATTACTTTATTTTCCAAAGAAGTTTATGGTCTCAATTGCTAGTTTAAAGTCTTCCTAATTACAGCATAATGGTCAACTGGTGAATTATGGTCCCTCTTAGAATAAAATAGATAATAAAGCGGGGTATGCTTTAGGGTGTGGCTACCTTTTGACAAGTCCGCAACCGATTCATCAGGACAGAAGCACAGCAATCTATACCACTGCGTACATTTAAATAGCTGTGAATGTGTTTTTTACTGTTGTCCATGTTTTTTGTCTTTTCTTGGTGTATTTTCAGTTTTTTTCAGCCAATTTGGCTAACCAGAGTCCCTACTTAATGGCTCCTTGTGGTGGTGCTCAAATGAGCTGTATCCTTCCTTTAAACGTTTTAATCTAAATATGGTGATATGTCGTAGATTATAGTCTTGCATTGTATCCAGTATTGCAGAATCGCTAAATAGCGATAGCATTGTTATGGTTATAATAATATGATATCATGAATTTTGTTTTAAGCCTGTTTTTGCTAGCCAAAATTAGCATCCTAATTTATATCACAGTTAACATGAATTACAGATGGCTACAGCCTTTGGTCAGATCCACCCCGCAATCCCCTCTAGCTCCACCCTCTCATTCAAATATAGTCAGTTATGGCACCAAAAAACCAAGATGGCAATGCTTCAAAGCTTCAAAAGTCCACAATCCAGTGAGTGATGTCATGGTAGCTACATCCACTTCTTTTATACAGTTTAAACTAGAACTCTGATACCAATAAACTGGACTGTGTGTTGGGCAGATATTGGTCTTTGAATAAAAAATTAAGACTCATTTGAATGTTTAACTTGATGTTTGAGGTCATCTGTAACACATATAACTGTACAATACAGAAGAGAGTTGGCAAAATAAAAAGAACAACAACATACAATCACACTGAAGGATTCCAGTGAAGGATACATGTAACAGCTGTGGGAATGAGGCCGGCCAAATCCATGTGTAACGCACAATGAGGGTTTATAGACATTTCCATTCTTTTTCAATAGCAGTGACTTCATTCAAGTCTGAATACAGACTAATTTACTCAACTACTGCTGCTTTTCAAAGAACCTATTATTTTATTAGTCAGTAAAAAATGCTACTTAACCACTGACACATGATGGATACCCTCTATTGTATCCATTTAAACAGATTTTTGTACCTAAAACAATTAAATTGTTTGTTGTAAATCCTGCTGTTTTGAATAGCAGGATTTAAGTAATTTAGTTGATTTTCTTTCATATTTTTAAATGTCGATGGAAAATGCTAAATACTAGAATCAGTTGTAATGTCAATGAAACAAGATTATGTTAATTGATAAATCAATAAATGAACAAAACTACCTGTCAATTTGTGAGTGTTTCCCTTCTTGCATTTGGAATGGATGCAGCTATGCTCGGTGATTTTAGGGGTTTGCATTTGTTGTGTGTGTAGGCAATTTACTCTCTTACACTACAGTAACATGGCTAATGACATGCACACTAGTACTTTGGATTCATCTCCATTTTGGCACTGTTGCACTGACCCAGAGCTGGTGTTGGTTGAGGCAAATACATTTTTAAACCCGTAGATGATGACTTTTTGTTTTCATAGCTTTTATGATTGCTAATCATGCTAGACCTGAATAGTTGATTATTTGCTTTGTTTTAAATTTAGACAAGGTGACTGACACCACTCCTGTGTCTGTATGGTGAATATGAAGCTTGAGGCTGGCATAAAAACTGAAAACAGGGCACAAAAAACTAAATGTAGAAATGACTTTTTATAGTTTTATGAGGAGTTATAGGCTGGAACTTTTCTCTTTGTAGCTTCATATTTATCATATTTGGTACTGAATCGATTGAGATTGGCCTATCAAAGGCATATTGGTATCAATATGCACGATTATTATGCACAAAAACTTTTTCCCACAACATATATTGCAGAAACCAATGCTTGGGGTGATTTATTTATTCAAATGGTCTGTTTATTCTTTATTTTCTCAGTTTCATTTCTAGACTTGTTTGACAATGTACTGTAATACATTGTATGTATAATGTTAAATATTCTTTGATGAAGTTATCCCATTAAGATAAATCATACATTTGAGTACATTTGTATTGACATATCACTATATCAGTAATTTTTGCCCTCTAAAATGGTTATCAGATGCAAAATATCCTATTACAGTGTCTATAAAGAAAGAAAAGAAGCAACCATGTATAAAAGTTTCCTTACAATAAGTCATTGATCAGGGTAGTTTTCTGCTGTTTAACATCTTCTGATATTTGGCAAATTTTTGCGCCATGCTACATCAGCACCACTGTTTTTGGAAGTGCCGTGCTCAGCTCTGATGTTCTGTATTTGTATCCTGTCTAGACGAACCAAGGATGGAATGACAACAATGTAATTTTGACTAAAAATGTCATTTGGTTGAAATATTGTTTCTTGAAGTCAGGTCTAAGGTCAAGGAGCAGAGCCTTTTAGAACATTTTCTGATTTCTTTTTAAATAATAAGACAAGTCTGTGTTAATATCCAAAACAATCTTTGAAAAAACTAAAAGCTTGCCATCAAAAACAAATCTGAAAGGAATGCCAGGTGGACGTTGTGGTTTTTAACGTCAGAACATAACACACTATGATATTAAAAACTGTGTCATGGCAGAAAGTCTCGACCTGGATCATGAAATATATAATCATTAAAAACCATTTCACTTTGTACTTGCTAACAATCTCACCGACAGGAATCAATCACATGGTCCTGTGCAAACATTGCAACATTCAGTGCTATCTGCTTTTGGCCTATGGCAATAAATCACTAATCTGAATGCTGCTGGATGAAAAGGACAAGGCTTTGACTGCTGTTTAGAAAGATATAAAACTTGACCCCAATAAAGTTAATTTTAGATGTAAATCATGAAAAAAAAATCCAAACGGCTCACAATTTGAGAGACATTTGGAAAGTTGCCATTTGTCCACTTCACATACACGAGGCTTAACAGGACGAATGCTACAAGCGCTGCAGACAGACAGACACACACACAAGACTAAAATTCTTAGACACAGAGTGATAAAAAGTAATAAAAAGTACACAGGAAATAGCAGGAGTGCTGTTTTTCAGTTTGTGCACCACAAGTTCTGCATTTATATGTAAGGCAAAGTAGAATTAGACAATAGTTTTAAGTGTTTTCCTTTTGTTGGGGGGTCGGGGCGGGGAACATTATGGCAAGCTACTGACAAGGGGCACCTGTGCACGTCTCGGTCCTTGTGGAAGACTTGTGATCCATCTTGACCCGTTCTGGATTTTCTGGGGCTGTTCTGGTTCACGCCACTTGAGGAGAGGAGTGGTTCATCAGTCGTCAATGTCCTCATACACGTTATCATCAGAGGGCCGCGCCGAAGACGGCTGTACTCTGTGTCGGGAATACTTGAGCTGAAGAAGGTCTCCTACCTCACCGATGACACTCAGCGCCTGTGGACACATTTATACAATCAAAAACCTGTCACCGTGAAGGCCAATATGTGGCTCAAGGAAATTTAAAGCTGCACCAAGAAACACTTTTATGGACAAACACACCTGTCTTGTAAGATTAAATCACAAACTTGGGCCTCAACAGAAACCACCTCTGACTTTAATGCTGCCAGTGAATCTTTCCCTATTTTTCATTTCTATTACTTGGATCCCAGGTGAAGTCACCAGTAGGACATCTTGTTAGGGTGCAGATGAATTCATACAGATATGTCATAGCAGACCGTGTTCATTCTGGCTAAAACTCTTCACTCCCAAAACCAAAAAAATCCATTTCAAGCACTCATATGCACTAAATGCAATGTAACATATCACTGAAGGTAACATGTGGCAGAGTGTCCTGACTTGATTGTGGTGTTTTTAGACAGGTAACGTATTTTATGTCATGCACAGTTGTTTCTGAAACAATATTGATGACTAAATAAAGCTGCATTCATTTATATTTAGGCCACTTGGGGGCAGCACAACTAGCTGTGAACAAAGTTGCCTGCTGAGATGTAGTGCAACATTATTATTCATTTGGAATTGTGCTTCTGTTCAATATTCACTCTCCTTTTGGCTCTTCAGCTGCTAAATGCTCCACTATGCACACTGATCTCTAGGGGCTTAGTTTTCAAAAACAGATCAGATTTTGGTTGTGGAATTGTTCTGGTTTACATTTGTAGTCCAAGCAGTATTGACTATTGATGTCTGAATAAAGCTTAATTAACCTTTAGTTGTATTTGTCGGCCTCACTTAATGGTCCTCTAGGTTCAAGGAATGATAGTTCAGTCTGCTTTCAAATGTTGAACAGAGAGGGCTTAGAAAATAAAGAAAATGGTTTGTTAAGTTTCATGAAGCTTAATTTGGCCATCACTTGTATCGACCAATTACATTTGAGTGGGATTAGGTTGCATGCAGTTAAACTGTCTGTGTGGCTATTGTCTGATGATGATTTAACTTTTTATTAGCTTAGCAAACTTACTACTACTACAAGTGAAAATCTGTCTTTTCTGCCTTGAATCTCTGATTTAAGAAGTTTCCTGATTAACAGAAAGCTTTACTTGTTGGAAAGTTAATTGCTAATTACGGCTAACTGTAGTTGCAGGGATTGCTCAGAGCACTTGGGCATGTTTGGTCTTTCCCCCACCAGCACAGGAGGTTTGGACCGGTGGGAAGAGATGTGAAACCATAAGAGGCTATTAACAGAGGAAAATGAGAAGAGTGAAGTGAGTGACCGAGAAAGAGAAAGTAAAGCTTGGGGAAGTAAAAGGCTGCAGACAGACACCAAGCTGGCTTTCTTGCTGTTGGACTAGAAAGTAACATTAGCTGCCTTGCTATGTCTCGTGTTGCTGCAGTTGATTGATGTTTGGCTGTTAGCAAAGTTGTAAAAACCAATATAATCATACCATAGGGACTGACTTCCTTTTAATACAGTCAGTGAAAAGAAAGGTCTTCAGAAGGACAAAAGTAAAAGAATTTAGCTCTATGTGTACATTTGTGGGTGTGTTTGAACGCAAAGGCAAAACTGCGAAAGCTCACCAGCAGATAAAAGAGACACACAAATCGACATGACACATCAAAGTGCGAGAGAATGAAACAGAGACGAAGGCTAACAAAGAGAGATTTAACATCATGACAGATAAAAGCACTACAACACTACAATACTCCCACTCCCTGTCTTTACTTTATTTCGTTTTTATATTATTTTTTTAAAAGGCAAGAAGCGGAATAGCATGGCTTCCTGGAGACAGCATGCATCTGAGACAAGTGAGTCACAAGGACAACCCAAGTAGACCGCAGAGGGTTCAGCCACTGTGTGAAATTATCTATCATTATGTTAAAATGAGAGACAGGCTGAAGTTTAAGACAGTGACAGGAAGAGGACGAGCAGGTAGGTCTGCAGTAAGCTTAGTGTTGTAGGTAAAGAGCCCTCGCTGAGTGGAGTGGGCGTCTTTTTGATGTGTTGCCAAGAGCGATCAAAGTTGAACAGACTGCGCTGACGTATAGCAACACAGTGAGGAAATAAGAGGGTCAGATCAGCGGTCTTAACTCTAAACATGGGAATATAATGTGAATACACTGCATTAACCTGCAGGGTGATGCAGCTGACACAGACACACAGCTGGAAGGGAAGTTGTGTGTGTAAAGTGACTCAGAGACATCTCAAAAAGAAGATATCTTGGGGTCATTACAGATCACACATCTGTTTTTCGAGCTACAGAGTTTTCCCGCCCGTGAGACTCCCTTTAATGTCATCGTGATCTCTTGGACTAGTTTCACACAACTTGAAGGTCATTACACAAAGTTGGAAAAGGAGAGCTGATATTGAATAAAAATAGCTACTATCAGTTTGTACCATGGCCTGCCAATGGTGGAATATTGGCATTTACACTCTTTTTTCCTTATGGGCTAAACCAGCTATTCTCAACCTCAACCTGGGGTCGGGACCCCAATTGGGGTCGCGAGATGATTTCTGGGGGTCGCCAAATCATTTTGGAAGTCAGCTCTGACACATGAACACTTTAACACAGTGGAGACAATGTGTTTTAGTCTTTTTGGTCACATAATGTCTTTTTTTGGTCATTTTGTGTCTTTTTAGGTCATTTTGTGTCTTTTTTTTATCATTTTGTGGTCAATTTGTGTCTTTTTTGGTCATTTTGTTTCCTTATTTTGGTCATTTTTTTAGTCATTTTGTGTCTTTTTTTGGTCATTTTGTTTCTTTTTTTGGGTCATTTTGTGTCTTTTTTGGTCATTTTGTGTCTTTTTTTTGGTCATTTTGTGGTCAATTTGTGTCTTTTTTGGTCATTTTGTTTACTTATTTTGGTCATTTTGTTTCTTTTTTGGGTGATCTGAACTGTGCGTGTGAGATTGTGTTCAGTGAGCGGGGGTCACGGACAACATGCATGTTAAATTGGGGGTCCTGACTAGGGATGGGTACCGAATTCGGTACTTTTATAGGTACCGACCGAATTCCGTCGGTACTACCGAGTACCGATTCATGTAAAATCAAACGGTACCATGTTTCGGTACCTAAACGGCGTTAACTTTAAACTGATCATTGATTTCAACCCGTTTTCATTTGACGTCTTTGATTAACAAGCGTGCTGACGATCGCACTATTTTTTAAAATGTATTTACCTCCTCGTCTGGTCCTGTCTGCTCACCGCGGCCGCTAACTGCTGCCCTCTTCCACCGCGGAGCAGAGACCAACAGCCGGCTCTAGGTCTTCTAGCCGCTAGCTACTATCTCTCCAATGTCTCTACCCGGGCTTGGCCTTCGTCTGCCTCCAGATTAGACCTTCCTTACTCCGTTTGCTCTCTCCATTCATCCGTAGACTTTTCATTAGCAGCTAGAAGCTAGCTGCTGCATCTCTGGTCCTCCGCTAATACTCCGCTCTTCAACTCAGGAATATTACCTGCCACTTAACTCCAAACTGCCTCGCTGAAATGAAATCCCTCGGACTCCTGCGTCATCCTCGATATGTGCACAGAGCAGCCCGACTCAACTTTGTTTATTCCAACCACGCCATGCCCACAATACTGTCTGACCGGTGCTGCGCCGCACAGCTACGACGTCATCACAACAAATCACACGTGCACTTGCAACTTTTTTTTTTTCTCCTCCGTGCTTTGCCACCTGAGAGCGCTCCTCTGCATTCTTTGATAACACTGCAACCTTCATGTTACAAAATGTACGTTCACTCAACAATAAAGCACTGCTCATCCTGGATTTTATATTGTTTTGATATATTTTTTAAAGTTTATATTTTGAGAAATAAATATGTTACGCAAAAGTACCGAAAATTGGTACCGTTGAGTACCGGTACCGATTCCCAGGTACCGGGTATCGGTACCGTATCGATTCAAATGTGAAAGGTACCCATCCCTAGTCCTGACTCAAAAAGGTTGAGAACTACTGGGCTAAACAATAACATGCAAATTCAGCTAACAAGCTAAATGCTGGAAAACTTTGACAAAAAGTGTGTGCACAAGTCTAGTAATTAACCATAACCCCCTGGAATTTTTTTACCCAAAGCCCGAGTAAGATTAGCTCTTGGAACTGACAATTCAGACTAATTAAATACATTTTAACAACCCGGAGTGTGTTTTTCACTGAATCATTATGGCTTCAGCTCTGCCCACACAGGAGAAAGGTCTGTGTGCCGTGAGATCTGGCTACGCACGACTAGTCAACATCAATACACTTGCTACTACAGGTGTCACAGTCTAAAAATGGATTTTTTTAAAGAAAACTGAAGGAGAGTTCTAAACACTGAATACAATGTGGCGAGTGTGCAGTAGCTGGAGAAGATCAAAGGTGAAAAAACACTGAAAAACCCAAGTTTCACCAAATGAGACACAGGTTTTTTTAACGTGGAGTTGTGCGTAAGGGCTTCTTCTTTTTTAAAGTAATCCAGAAATGTCCAATCCTGTTGGAAATCTGCATAATGTTCTGAATAGATATTTATTTTTAATGGAAAACGATGGATGATAGGTCCGTTTTATATACTAGGTTACTATTTTTCTCAAATTAAGATGTGATTATAAAAAAAAACATTTTTATGGATGAGTGTGTTGGATTCATGGGGATCTATGAGAAGAACACGGAATTTAATATTCAAAATTATGTTTGTTTTGATTAATGCACAGTACTGTGCAAAAGTTTTAGGCAGGTGTGAAAAAAATGCTGGAAAAAAATGTTTTAAAAAATTTAAATAGTAATAATAGTTTTTTTTAAATCAATTAACAACATGGAAAATGAGGAAAAGACAAGAAAAATCTAAATCAAATCAAAATTTGGTGGGACCAACCTTTGCCTTCAAACCAATATCTTTTTTTCCAGGCATTTTTCCACACCTGCCTAAGACTTTAGCACAGTAGTGTAAAATATACATTAATATATAAACAAAGAATAGTTGTTTTTTGTAAACTTAGAATGAGCCCTTCTGAAAAAGGAGAAATTCTACCAGATTTGGTATAAATGGATTGAATTCATAGCCCCGACGAAAGTAGACTTTGTATGATTCCATTGTCACTTAGTACAACTTCCCTTGTGTTTATGCAAATATTTGCAATATAAGCGCCCTTGGTACTATTGTTAAAAAAAATAAAAGAATGAGCACTTCATATCAACATAGGGCGTACTCTTCCATGTCTCTATAGGAGCCCAGAATAGACAAACCAAACCTTTTGCATTAGCTGAAGGCCACTATAGGTTCTCCTACGTGTTTGAAAATGGGAGGAGTATTCAGTTGGGTGCTTCCTCACTGCTAGATGCCACTAAATCCTGTTACACATCTTCTCTAAACATTTTGCTACCCAGTAATAAAAAGAACCTTTTACCCTGTTGAGCATGTCTTTTGTGTGTGCGGCGGAGATGCAGAAGCGCGCCCGGGACTCGATGATGGGCGTAGCGGGGAAGCCCACCACCACCACCCCGATGTTCCTCTTCAGCATCTCCCTGCCAAACGCTCTGGAGGGACAAAAGGAGACAAGGACACAATATGAGTTGCAAAAAGACAATTCTTTGACCTGCTCAGCTAAGTGTTGACCTTAAAGTAACAATCTCAAAGATTTTCATTTAGATGTCTCTTAAGTCACCACCTATCAACAAATGATGGCGATTGGCCTGATGGACAGAAATTTGCTCGTCAAGTTTGCAATATTACAAATGTACCTACTCCATTTAACAATTTAACTTTAATTTATCACTCTTAAAATTGTGATCTGAAACAGCTATTCTCAACCTTGGGGTATCGACCCCAACTGGGGTCGCGAGATGATTTCTGGGGGTCGCCAAATAATTTTGGAAGTCAGCTCTGTCTCCACTGTGTTAGTGTTCATGTGTTAATGTGTTTTAGTCTTTTTGGTCATTTATTGTCTTTTTTTTTGTAATTTTGTGTCTTTTTTTAGTCATTTTGTGTCTTTTTTGGTCATTTTGTGTCTTTTTTTGGTAATTTTGTGCGGGGGTCGCGGACAACATGCATGTTAAATTGGGGGTCGCAACTCAAAAAGGTTGAGAACTACTGATCTAAAAGAACGAGTGCCTAACTGTTCAGTTCTCCAGGTGTCATTTCAATCGGCTGTTCATTTAGTCAGTCAATTGTCGCTCTAGATGACACAAACCGCCCAGCATGCACTGCTGACTTCCCAGCCTCCCACCTGCAGGATATCCTGATAGGCCACTTCAAATCTATGATGTAGGGAATTAGCAATGTCGTATGGTTAAAGTCATACCCATAGAAAGGCTACTTAATGCCTAAAATGTCATAATATCAGTTTGTATGTGATGCATTTTTAAATTTTCTCGTACAAGATTTTGTGCTTTTTTTGTGGATCCATTTGATGATCATGTATTTGTAATTTGTAACAAGACACTTGATTTATGCCCATCTCTGCCTATGGGTGCAAGCCTCTGAGTTTTAATTATTACAAACTAGGCATCTGTGCCAACATGTAAAATCTGATTTAGTAGTGAATACATATTATTATACATATATAATACTTATTATAATAACAATAACACTGATCATTTTAGATGTTTTCACCAATTATGACAGTTGCACTGGAGAAAAACTGAAAATAAATTCACCTCCATACTGTCAAAATATAATGTATATGAATATTTCAACTTGTATTGATCCAGGGGAGACTTCATTAACCCTTTATCAGGCGAAGAACTGTATTTGGTAACTTCAGGTAATATTTAGAGAAAAAAGTTGCAAATTTACTAGATTAAAGTGGCAAATCTACAAGAAAAAAAGTTGCATATTTAAGAGATTTAAAGTGGGAAAAAAGCAGATTCACCACTTTAAATCTCATAAATCTACGCATTTTTTTCTCGTAGATTTGGCACTTTAATCTCGTAAACTTTTTTTTTTTTTTACACATTCTGGCAGTATGTAATATCCTCCAATATTCTCTAGGGTTGAAATTTGGAATTTGCAAGTATTTCAATGAGTGCCCTATTAAGGGTTAAGTCTACCAACAGCAGCTGGTCAGAGGTGGAGGCTCACCCTATCTTGGCGGGCATGTAGAGCATCATGGGTACGACAGGTGAGTCCTCGTTGCCGTAGATGATGAAGCCCATTTCTCGAAGCCTCTTGCGGAAATAGACTGTGTTCTCTGCCAGCTGTCGCACACGGTCACAGCCTGAGAGTTTCAAACATGAGAGCTCTCAGTAAATGCAATGGGATGAACAACACTGCTGTAAGAGTTAATAAACATTTTATCTATAGTGAGTGTGCCAAACACTTGTGACTTAATCAAGCTGCACTGAATGTCAATCTGTATTCTGTACACTTCACGACTACAGGGTCATTCCATGTCAAATTAGACAGATAAATCTTATGCATGTGCTATTTGAGACCAGAAAATAAGTTCTGCTTTCAGGTAGGGCTGGGCGATATATCAAAATAAACAATATATCGATATATATTTTTTTAAATGTGATGTGGAATTAGACCATATCACATATATCTTTATAGTTAAATCTTTTTTTCTTTCATATATAAATGCTGCCCTTACGAGGGTTTGTCATATTTAGTTATTTTGTAATGTTCTTTATTCTTTTCTCATATAAATATATTACACATACAGAACATTTGCTCTCATTTTGCGATAAAAATGTCGGGATATACATCGTATATCGATATTCAGCCTAAATATATTGGGATATGACTTTTGGTTCATATCGCCCAGCCCTACTCTCAGGGTATATTAAGCCTTATAGCATGTTCAATTTAAACATGAAGATACCATGAAGGGACTTGTAACTTTACACACAAAATGCCCACATATTAAAAACTTTTCACACACATTTTCATTGCTCTAGGAATGAGTCCACTTCTCAAAATAGCAACAAATTAAAATCTTGGCTTGTTATATTTGCCATATCTTCGATTCTGTTTAAGTTAGAGTCCCTGAAATTTGGAACACCATTAGTCAAATACTGTATTTTTAGCAGGATACATTGAAACATCTATACGTACATAGACAGTTTGGGGATCTGCCTGGGGCCTCGAAACCACCCATTTTAAACTTTTTTTTTTTTCAAGGGCCAGTACTGAAAAATGTGACACCTGCTTGTTCCTTTCAATCATTCGGATACGTTGTACATCATCTTTTCTTTGCCTCTACCAAACTTCAGGGCTGGAGGAGTTACGTGTCTGAAGATATTGAACCCTGAAAATGACTTCCTGTCTCAGATGTTCTTTCTGGGGGCGAAATAACAACATTCCCTGTGGCAAAAACTGTGCAACTCTCAAAATATAAATGGATTTTTTTCGTCTCAAATAGTCTATACATAAAGTTTGAAGAAAATCTAAAATGCAAATAAAAACCTGTATCTTATTACACATGGAAATAGCCTTCTAAAAAAAAAGGAAGAAAAAAATGTCTTGAACTAAATATTTGAAGTGTATTGAAGTATTTGAAGTGTGAAAATTAAACAAAGGGTACCCTCCTTTCTAAAAATCTACACCAGATTTGATCTTTCTGGTTGGAAAACAAATGAAAGGAAATTATTCAGAGCTGGTTTAATGAAGCTTTGAAAAAAGGGAGAGAGAGAAAAAAAACAAGGCTGACAAGCAGCTGAAAACAATCACATTCATGAGATGAATGTGAGAAACATCCGAGCTGAACAGCAGCCAGGCACCATGGGGAGATCAAGTTTTTAGTTTCTCTGTAATGCTTTCTTTCTCCCGCAGGAGATCAGGAGATTCACCGGCTTCTTTGAAAAAGCTGCGTTTGCAACACTGCAAACTCTGATGGTTTACTCAGAAAAGTGTACACACACACACACACACACACACACACACACACACACACACACACACACACACACACACACACACACACACACACACACACACACACACACACACACACACACACACACACACACACACACACACACACACACACACACACACCAAAAATGACATTTCTTGGTTAAAAAAATAGCACAAATCCAAGCCAAGCCAATTCTCACCTAACTAACATTTATCTGGAATGGAATAATGGAAGATAAGATGATATTGAACTTTGTTGTCCATTAAGATGACAATCTGCAGCAGAAGAAGTGAGACACTGTTGACTTTAAACACTGCTGAAGCTGAACCCGTAAAGAATAACGTCTTAGGCTCCTGTGACACTGAGTTTGTCTTACATTTTATTAGTATGCGCTGACACCTGGTGGCAGCTGGTGACCATTACAGTGACATGAGACTGACTCAACATCACACCTGATGGTTGTCACTTTTAGTTCATTTTAGCTGAAAAGTTTAACCTCTTTGATAAAAGTGTTCCCTGTTTGCCTTAGCACAAATCTGATTGTTTTTAAAGTCTGTCATAACATTTGACTAAAGTGAGTTTTTGTTATCCTACTCTAAATCACCTTTTGGCACAGGGGACTGACGATTTTTCCGTGCACTCCTTTATATTTTAGGGAACAATGGTTCTTAGTATAAGAACATGGCTGTACCTCAGAATCTACAAGGAGCCCACTTAACTATTTGGTATCTTTGAACTCATAACAAGTTGAATGCATACATTTATATGTTATTTTTTTTCATATGGAGATTTTTTAATAAACACAATAGCCTCTTTAACATGCAGACCAACGCTGAAATGTTCAGGAACATTTCCTGCGTGATGTGGGCAGGGAATATTCAGGGAAATTTCTCAAATTGAAACAATTGGGATGTCCTAATCATCTTTTTTTGTCCCTGATCCGCCTCAGAGTTATTTAATATAAAAGAATAGAGTCCCAATCCGATTTGGTTATTAAATCAATCAATGAATATGCTTGACAGCTGAATAGCCCTGTGTTGCATTAAGATAGCAATGCCTGCATCAAAGGTGTTTTTTTCCCCTCGAAAAACAATGTATAAAATAAGAAATCCTCTGCAATTGTTTTGACATCACCGCTGCTTTGAGGGAATTTCTCCCTTTTTTGTAAAATATCCTCCTATGCAACATTGGTTGCGGACTTTGCCTGAGTTACCAGAATAAATTGTATTCAGTTAAGTGTTTATTTTTGTCATCTGCACATATTTTGCATCGATTACATGTCTATGTCTCCTCCAAACAGGTGAAACACCGTAGGCAGTGGTGGAATGTAACGAAGTACATTAACTCAAGTACTGTACTTAAGTATAATTTTGAGGAACTTTACTTCAGTATTTCAATTGTATGTATCTTTATACTTCTACTCCACTTCATTTAGAGGCAAATATTGTACTTTTTACTCCACTACATTTAGCTGACAGCTTTAGTTACTTTACAGGTCGAGATTTAACATAAAAAACACGATCAATTAAAAGTGATTAGACATTTTTTTAAATTCAATCTCATAAAACTATGTTAAGTAGTTAAAATGAATGAATACAAATTAAATCACTTACATAAATGCATCAATACAAATAGACTGTTATATATATTTATTCCAAATATATTATTAGATTAAGTGGGGGCATTCTGCATAACGAGTACTTTTAATTTTGATACTTTAAGTACATTTTGATGATGATGCTTTCGTGGTGGAGTAATTTCCCAGTATGGTATTAGTACTTTTACTTAAGTGAGAGATCTGAATACTTCTTAGATCTGGGTACAAAAAGGATCAAATGCAGCAGTGGTGGAATGTAACTAAGTACATTTACTCAGGTACTGTACTTCAGAATAATTCTGATGTAAATATTGTACTTTTTTCTCCACTACATTTAGCTTACAGCTTTAGTTACTTTACAGGTAGAGATTTATGATGAAAAAACATTTTTTAATTAACCCCATAACAGTATATTACGTAGTTAAAATTAACTCTATCATAAAAAAATAAAATGCTGCTTACATAACTGAATCAATAATAATAATTCAAAAACATATTTGGAATATATATTTTCACAATTGTGATGATCCCCTCCCCCTCTGTGTGTTGTGGCATTCTGGATTTCTCTTCCTGTGTAGGAGGAGCCACAGGACATGCCACTCCTCCAGTCTGCAGAGGCTGGAGGAGGCTGGAGGAGCACACCTGACTCCACTCTCAATTACTGAGGTTACATAGAGGAGCTGAGGCCTCAGTTCTCTCTCTTCTCCTCCACAGCCACCACCTTGGTTTGTTTAGTTGGTTTGATTATTTTGGTTTTGTTTAGTTGGTTGGTTACTTTGGCTTATACACTTGCATTTCACCACATCGCATGCATGCACACACCTCACCACTGATAGTGGTGCCGGTTCATGACACAATCTGAGTGGGTTCATTCTGCATAACGAGTAGTTTTACTCTTGATACTTTGAGTACATAAGTACGTTTTTAATACAGGACTTTTACTTGTAGTGGAGTAATTTCAGTGTGTGTAAATTTTTACTTAAGTTAAAGATCTGAATACTTCTTCCACCACTGAAATGCAGGTATCATTTGACTGGAGAAGTATTGATAGCACTGATTATTTCAGACATAACAAGCTCTGTCACTTGTGTGCACAAACAAAATGAGGACCTGTTTATCAACTGCTCCAATAGCGCCACTACATCAAAATCTCTACAAGGTACCTTTAATATTGTTGGAGCTCTTACCTATCGTTGTGCCATCGTCTCCCATAATGCACTTCATAGAAGTGATGATTTGCTCCACCACAGGAGGAGACATGGAGGTGGCGTAGACCGCACTGTGGGAATGGGAGCGCAGGTACTCAATAAGCTCCTAAAGCCAGCAGATACACAGGAGACGTAAGTACACATGCATCAACAGCTTTACTTACTCTACAATATGTACAAGCAGGACACTTTGTAACTGAGGCTTGGCAGAGCGCTCTTTTTAGATTTATTGTGCGCTTTAGTGTTTGCAGCATGACTCCTCTGACTGGTTTTGCATGAAAAACTATTCTTAGTTTATTCTAATGATTGAAATTTCAAAAGATGATGGAAAGTATAATGTTTTACACCGATTGTAAGAAAAATAGACCCTGGCATCCAATGCTAACTGCAGTTTATGCTGTAAATTTATAATATCAAGCTTTGCCATCCGCATTTACTGTTTTGACACAGTTTGAAAGACACGCAGATTATATATAAACACTTCTGAGAAAATGCAGTGAATGTGGTGACAGTCAGTGACAAGAAGCCATTATACTAAGGTGTCACAATCTCTTCAGCATTTAAGTGAGACGGAAAGTTGTTTATGTCTTGGAGTTAAGATTTCTGTAAAGCCAGCCTTTTGTGTTGATGTCATGGGCCGAGGCTGATGTTTGAGGAATGCTCCATGCACTGCCAGGCTGTGTGTCCACATTACTGAGATGACAGGTGTCTTTTTTTTTTTTTTTATCACATTTGAGATCTGGTTACAGTGTAAACTGATGATGTTTTGAGAGATTGTTTGCAACTAAAGCATTGTTGGTATGATTACAGTTTAGCCTGGTCTAGTAACCCAGCACTGAACAGGAAAACAATCCATCTCTTGTGACTAGAAGAGCTTGTTCTCAGCTCATATCGCAAAGTTCATACACTTTTTGAGTGGTCAAATTCAAACACTTTTCAAGGACTTTCAAGGTCCATTTTCAAGCTTTTCCAGGACCTTACAACGGTTGTAAGTTGCATGTTTTAAATGAGTACTTACATGCTGAAAGGGGTAATTTCACTCAACCATACCGACAGCGATGGTTTTACACTTTTAACAACCAAAAGTACAGTTTGCTAATCTCAATATTCAATTTATTATTTTTTTCCTTGAAGATGTGATTATCTATAGTCAGATTGCACGAGAAATACAGCAACAATACTTGCATTTTCAAGCACTTTATGCAAAATCCAAGCACTTTTCAAACCTTGAAAATACAACATTAAAATTCAAGCATTTTCAAGGATTTCAAACACCCCTACCAGACCGGATATCAGCACTCTTATGTGTACACCAACAATCCTCCATCCTCACCCTTTTCCCTGCGATGTATCCCCCCGCAGCACCGAAGCTCTTGGTAAATGTGCCCATCAGGATGTCCACGTCACAGGGGTCCAGGCCAAAGTAATCAACCACACCCCTCCCTCTTGGGCCCAAGGCCCCGATGCTGTGGGCCTCGTCTAGGTAAAGGTAGGCCCGGTAGCGCTTCTTCAAGTCAATCACTTCCGGCAGGCGCACTATACTGCCCTCCATACTGCAGGGAGGAAAAGGCAAAGTGTTACAGGCAGTGTCAAGCACACGTCCTCATGTGTTTATGTTCATTTCTTGTCT
The DNA here is from genome assembly GCF_030273125.1 of Centropristis striata. NCBI lineage: Eukaryota > Metazoa > Chordata > Actinopteri > Perciformes > Serranidae > Centropristis > Centropristis striata. Next base: position 17,118,521 of record NC_081532.1, read on the forward strand.
CACAATCCAGGATAGTGTTTATGTAAACACAAAGATATGCAAACTTGTGATAAAAATCTAACAGTGTCACAGGAAAGCGCATGATTTGCAGATTGCTATATAGTGCAGCTTCTTGCAGCACCCGGTCTGGCAGAATAAAGTAACGCATCAAAGATGTGTGCACAACCAGTAAGAGCTAACCAAGCACTGAATCAGCTCCGTCAACCAGCAATCCAGTCCCAGGAGTGTTGATGCTGCTGAATCTAATGGAACCACATGAACCGTCAATAGAGGATAAGAGCTACTTCTGGAAGCCTGTTTTGTTTTTTTGCATGCATTTGTAGAAGACTCTGACTGATACACATGCTTTGCCCGTTTTTTATGTTAAAAGTCTGCCAGTGGGTTTGAAAAGCATGTTTTCTTTTTTAAAAAATGACACCACTCCACTCATTCAAAGAATGAAACTGTACAAACTGGTATAATCGACAGTTTTTTTAGCTTTTCCTGACGGTCCTTGAAGGGATCATGTGTGACGAATGCTCCCGTCAGAACTAACCAAATCAAACTGCTATATTTCATAAAAGTTAAATATCACCAAAATGTAACCCTTTGCACAAACGAGAATCTGTAAAGAAAACAAACAAAAGTAACAAACATTAAATTCTGTATTCTACATATTTATGTAACAAATATTCTGTGAAAATCTGCCTGAAGTGCAGGTTGTAAAATGTTATAGTTAACATGTATAGCAGTCGGGGCTCCCTTTTTGTCCAAACATTGTTTCAACATTTAAGAGTGGACAAAACCTGATGAAACTCCTGCTTGTGCAATTCGTCAGTGTGTTCAGATTGAAACCAGGAAGGAAATGATGGGGATTTTAAAGCTGGTAACTCCTGTTGTTCCACTGCTTTTACACAATGACACTTTAAGCCTGGTTAACTGTGAATCCTGTAAGTATTACTGCCTTTGGACTCTCTCTCAGTACTGAGAACACCTATTTTGGTTGGGTTCAGCACCAATGCGTCACCATTGAATAACCCTGAAATATAACGGTCAGACAACAGTCAAAAGGATAAAGAGATACTGAAATGCTAAACATTTATTTTATGAAGAAACATGGGTATGCTACCTGTAAATGCCCTCTACCACAATGAGGATCTTCTTCCATGGTCTGTGAGTCCTGGGCTGCCCGTGAACTATGGCCTCTCTCAGCAGTTTCTCAAGGCTCTGCATATCTGACAAGGAAATCACATTCAGAATGAAAACTGTGGTTTACACAATGGTGGCAGAAAACCAGCGGAAAATTCATTAGAAGACAGAGACAGACTCCGACACAAAGTTTCAATACAACCTCAAATAAAGTGTGGACAACAACACTGAATATTTGCTAAATTACAGGAATCGCTATTAGCTTAAAGTGTAAAAAAAAAAAAGGGTCCTATTGTCCTTATGTTATGATAAGTAAAGAGCACAGTAGGCTAGCTCGACAGATTGTGTGAATTTAGTGAAATGTGTAAATAGGATTATAATTTATTTGGGCTTTACAGCCCATAATAATATAAACATAATAATCAAATGCAGTCAGATTATTTAAACAAGCTGCTGTTGTTTTTAGTACATCAGCCGTAGATCATATGTTCATCAACCCTGTATTTTAGCAACACAAAAAGACAATCTGTCCTTTTTTTTGTCCAAAAAAATGACTTGGAAATTAACAATATAGCGAACAAGATATGCTACATTTTAGAAGGACAAAGAGAGCCAATAATGATATATTGCCCAACCCTACATCAAAGGCATACAAAATAAAAAATGTGGCTTTTTTATTTTAAATTTTATTCATATACCTTACATAATAGTTTTTTTTTAGCCTAAAACTAACAAAGTACAGTTGTAGTAAAATTGAACACAGTCATATACTACATATAACAGTCATTATATCTAACAGTCAATTGTTTTGTCAAATTATTTTGGTATTCATTGGCAAACAAAGTATTCAGTCAGATGTATGAGGATGTGTTGGTTATGTCTGTGAGCCCAAATGAACAATAGAAGGACCTTAAATATAAAAAAAAAACTATTAAAAGTAGTAATTTCCTGTGCTTTCCCTATTGTGACATAAAGTCTATAATTAAAAAAGATTACTTCAAAAATGCCAAAAGGAAAAAAAAGATGGTACTTTAAGTGTTTATCCGTATAATAACAACAAAAGTACCAAGTAATTGTATCCAATTATGATACAATACTTAGTGTGCAGAGATAATTATGTGTATGTATATAAAAAGATGCTCAAAGTACATCAATGATGATTACGGTAATAAAAGCTATAGAAACTTCTATCAATGGAAGCAGTAAAAAAAATAAATTGGGGGACTGACGAACAGAAATAGAACGCAAAATTGACCTATTAATGGAGGCAGGAGACACACTTCTAAGAGGAGCTATTTGTGATCACAGACTCACTGTTGTGCTTGAAGACTCTGATGGTGGACCCGGAGAGTCTGGCTCCCAGGACCAGAGAGGCATGGTTCAGTTCATCACTCAGGATCAGACAGCCCTGCAGAACACCAGACACACGTCAGTATAAAGGATTGAGGTAGCAGATAGTGTTACACCTACAGAGCTACTTACAAATGACATATTCCCTGTGAGAAGGGGGGAGGATCATTTTATAAACTGATCTGAGCGGAGATAATTACTTTTGATTTCACGAGAACAAAAGACTTCGCCCTCTCTGTTAACTTCCTGTCACCAGTGGAAACCAGCTATGTTGTGAAAGTATCTACCTGCCAAACCACACCAGCAGCAACATGACAAAGAGTTCAGACTATTGTTTTTCACTCTGACATGCAGTCCAGCCACCAGTGCCAACAGGAGGTATTTCCTCCTGATATGAGGCCAGAGGGCGGCTCCGTGTCTCTGTGTACTTGGTGCTACTGATGATGTGTGATTGTGTGATGTCATGGAAAAGATAAATGTACTCTAAAAACAAGAGTGCCTGCTATAAAACTTATACAAACATACGAGTGCAGACACTAATATAAACTAGAAAGAAAAAGAGACAACAGCCCGTTTCCCATTAAACTCAAATCAAATTTAAAGCGAAATTTGGAAATTCTGCATTAAAGAAAATGTGATTTAGGGATGTTTCCATCAACTGGTTCAGAGCGAATAAACAAAGCTGCATTAACATACTATGGTCAGAAGATGGCAGTGTCATGCATTGCTGTAGGCTAATCGGTCAGTAAACAGTAGAAGAAGCTGAAATTATGCAAGAGAGAAAAAACAATAAAAAAACGAGGTTTCTTACAGGACACCCACTAGAGAAATATGTCTTTAGTAATTCAATCAAATTGGGAAACTTATAATTAAAACTTATAACTTTCATGTCAGAAAGTCTTGATCATCAGAGCGGAAACAGTTGATCAGTCGTGTGGGTTAAAGGCTCGCTACATCAGAACTTATTCGGAGAAAGTGTTTCCATTTCCTGTTTAGCACATTAACTATTTTTTGAAAAAGACAAAAAAACCCACCTCAAGCTCGGATAAAATCTTTTATGCGCATTTTCAAAAGTTTTATCGAATTTTGGAGTTTCCGTCAAGCTTTTCTTTTTATGCAAATTTTCAAAATCCCCATAGAAAAAGGAAAAAGAAAGAGACAATGACAAGGAAAGAAGGAAAGAAAAAGCTGTGACAACATCAAGGAAATCTCACAAGGAAACAAATAAGAAATGGAGGGGAATATGTGCTACAACAGTAAAGCCTGATTTCCACCGGGCGCGTTACTGCAGCGCCACGTCAGCGTCACGTCAGCGGCGCGTATGCCGTTGCAAATAGGTAACATTCTAATCAATGAGAGCTCTTCACCGAACGCGTAGCGTAACGTTACAGCAGCGCCACGTCAGCGTCTCTACGCGAGCATTAGGTAGGACTTCTATTTCTCCGCGAGACGCTGCCAAATCGCGTGAATCGCAAAAGAGCAGATCGCACCAGACAGGAAGTCCGACTCAGAATCAGCGTAAAACACTTCCGCCCCTTTCAAAATAAAACACAATACGCAGTTCATGCAGCCTAAAACTACTTCACATCAACATTATGTTATGACCGAGGCACCAGATCAGCAATCAATCAATCAAAGGGTCTCAGAGGATCGGCGACACGGACGACAAGAGACTGATTGTTGAAGTGGAACATCATACAATCATTTATGACATAACATATTGTTTTTATAAGGATAGATGGTCAGATCAACATATCTTTCACCTCAGAGAAGCAAAGTAAGTTGGTTTTTGTTGTTGTTGTTTACTTTATACACACAGTTTATCCATAGACTGTATAAATAGAGTTTAAAGTTTATCCCGGGATCTTGCGGTCTCCCGTATGGTCAGGATTATCGCGTGATCTCGTTATCTCACGTGTATACGGCCGGCTCGCTAAGCTGACATGCTGCTGCTGTAACGCGCCCGGTGTGAATTGACAGACGCAGCAAAAACGCTGTGGAGACGTGCTGCTGCTGTAACGCGTCCGGTGGAAATCCCCAGTAACCTGCACCTCTCCCATGGTAACATCTATCTATCACCTGCGCTCTTACCTTGCCAGCTAGTGCTGGTATGTTCATGGAGTTGGTGGCGAACCCCATCCCAAACGCCATGGCTGACTCCACACCCAGGAACTTAGCCACCTGCTTCTCCATTTCCTCATGTCTGTCCAGGTTACCTGAGGAGATCAACATAAACACATATCAGAATCTCAAAGATCTTTGCTAATTCTTTTTTTTTTTTTAAAGATTATTTTTTTGGGCATTTTACATGCTTTATTGAAAGCGAGAGACAGATTGAAAGGGGGTGACAGAGGGGAGGACATGCGGTAAAGGGAGCTCAGGCCGGATTCGAACCCGGCTCCACCGCAGCGAGGACTGTAGCCTCTATACATGGGGCGCCTGTGTAACCCACTACGCTACGGACCACCCCAATCTTTGCTAATTCTTGCTGAGAATAATAGCAGAAGATAGATATCACTCTCATATGTCTCCATTTAATGTAAAGGTACAGCCAGGAGATGGAACTCACTGTTGTGAAAAGCATGTTTTTATTTAAAATAATAATAATAAAATTGCCAGCCTTATAAGATTTATCAAAGCCAGACACAGAAATTCAAATTTCAACAGTCCCTGAATGCATCTTATGTGACAAAGCTTATTGGCATGGATGCATCGAGAAAACAAGCCAATCACAGAAAAGTTGGGCGGGACCAGCAATCATAATTTGGTATGTCCTGGATAAATGAAGGACCCTGAGCTGTTCTGACAGACGAGCACATGTGGTACCGACATCAGCTGCAGGTTCATATTGAGCATAAGGACACTAAGGTGGTATTGAGTTAAATCTTAAAATGTCAAACTATTCCTTAAAGTTACTGCTGCACCTAAATCAGCAAACTTCCACGGGCTAGACACTCATGGAGTCCATCTGTCTCTCAGTGCTAGATGATGCGTCATCCACAGTACAGTGAAGCATCTATCAACTTATTCGATTTAAACCCGACTTCTGTAATGGAGCACACATGACTGCACTCTCTATCAAGGGGGCTGGCCTCCTCCCTCTCTAAGAACTGGTTCTCCTCTATCAGTAAAAATCTGCTAACCATATGACCCGTTTCACTTCCTCCTGGGTGTTCGCTCTGCAGACTGACTTAAGCCACAGATTTCTAAAGTACATACTGAGCCTCCAACACACTGACTTCAAACATTCTTCACTGTTTGAAACATATTAAAATAACAGATTTTGAACGGTTCCTCTTTTCTGGTTTAAAACAGCCTGGATCATGTTTTTAAATTCATATTTTTTTCAAGACTAAATTACAATCTTTGTGTTTTGATTGATCTTTTTTAATTTGGCTATTTTCATTAATTATTCTTCTATTTTGTTTAAATCCAACTTTTTGTCTTTGCTTGAAAAGGAGGACTACTACTCCGTAAATATAATGTTTAAGGAGTAGTTTGTTGTTTTTGGACGGTTAGATAAGAAGACTGATACCAGTCTTCTGTCTGTATGCTAAATATGTAGGTGGAATCAGCAGCTGGTTAGCTTAGCTTAGCATAAAGACTACAAGTAGGGGGACACAGGTGGCCTGGTAGCAGAATGAGCCAAATGCATCTCCGAGGCACCCCGATGTCTTTTCGTGCATCTAAGCAAACTGGTCTATGATGCTTTCCTCACTGTGCCAAATTCATCCCTGCACATTCCTGCTGTTCAGTTCCAGTGACAGGTGACAGGTGAGGGGTGTGGCTGTGTTCTGGTATGCGTTTGTACCGATCTCCTGCCTGGTGCTCGCAACTCCGACGCCGTACTTGGCGGTGACCTCGGCTGCAGAATCAGCACATGGACCCGTGTTCTCAGCGAAGCCCAGGTAATTATACGAGCCCAAGTTAATCACATCCTGCACCACCCGACCCGTGTAACTGGAAAGGAGAGAGAAGAAGATAATCAGATGGAGGAAAAAATCAATGACAAGAAGCTAATGTGTTTTCAAGCTTATTGGCAACAATAATGACTGGTACAGCTAATTACATTCTAGATGGAGGTGCAGTGAGAGGCTGGCTTGAGTGGCATCTGCCATATTGTCTGATGCAGTTAAACTGTGGTATTGGGTTGGCACACGGTATGAGCCAATACACTGAGTTGAGGTAATGAGAAAAAGTTGGACCAGTCCATACCCAAATTACTCAATAATGGAAATTAGAGTGGAAACGATCAGTCCTACAAGTAGTTCTCAGTACTGGGCCAAACAAAACTTTTAGAGGACATCAATCTCAGCACAAGGCAACTGTGATCGACTTATTTTTGTGCCATTTAACCCATTTAAGCCGGGAAAGCATTACCGCATTTCTACCATTAAAACTGGGAGCGATGTTGCTTTATTCTACCATTAAGGCCGGGAAAGCGGATGTGTCGTTTTGTAGTAATTGTAGTTTTTTTCCACCTATTTATGGTCTATTGGCCAATGAAATGCATCAGAATACATGCAGGAGTGTCGCAATGCAACATTGGACTTTTCCAGAACTTTGAAATCATGGCGGAGGACGACTATTGCTACCTATACACCAGAAGACTTTGAAAAGATTTGGAAAGACTCCTGCAAAACTATCAGCTCACATCTGCTCACATCTAAAGACAACTGTTGAGAGTTTTTAGTCCCAGCCTAGTCTCAGACTGAGATTCTACAAAGACTGTGAATCTTGCAGGATCACTATTTACAAGACTACAACTAGATTTCCTTTAGCATTTTTTACCTACCATGCAATTTCTGTGTGTGCAGTGGTTTGTGTTGAAAAAAAGCAACAAAAAGAAGAGAAGACGCCACAAAATGCCCCTCACAAAGCTGAAAAGGGGTTTCTGTTTTTCTGACATGAAAAGTTGACTATTTTACAGTAAAATAGATATAAGGAAGAATAAAGGAAAGGAAACTGTAGAAAAGAATTCATGATATACATTTATGTCCTATTTAATTATTTGTTTAATTGAATAATTATACTTATCAGCTCTATCAACTTTCATTTAGTTAATCACACATTCATCATCAATTATTTATTACTTATTTATGTATACATTTATTTATACATTTTAACTGGGTCTGCTTACTGTTCTTTTTACTAAGAAACAGCGCCCCCAAAATCCCGCTTGTGGCCATAAATATATTACATCTCTATATTTGTATTTAGGATTGAGTTTTCTGACATTATTGTGATGTTACTTTTTCCTGTCGAAGTGGTTTTACTGCCGGTCTGGACCCGCTCATCTATTGGTTGTTGATTGTGTTACGTCACTGCGACTTGCGATCATATCATACATGTTTGATATGATCGCAAACACAAGACTAGGAAAAGACTGATAAGAAACAGCGCCGATTACTACCTTAAACTTTACGATCGGGATGACGGGAGCGCGCTGTGACTCCAGTAAGACTCCTAGATTTACTAAAGACTTTCAGTTTTTAGTCTGGGACTGTGAAAATCGTTTGGTGTAAGCCCAGCATAAAGCGGAGGAGCTCAGAAGACGGAAGCGATCTTGATGAAAACAGCGCAGATGATTTTATTGCTGATCCGGACTTTGAACCCTCGGAACCAATCGACCGGGATTTATGGATGAGGAATATGTTTTTAGATGACATATTTTCACCGAAGAACAGACAGATTTGTGGCCATCTGGAGTTAATAACAATAATAATAATAATAATAATAATAATAATAATTGATTGTGATGATGATATAAGAAATCATGACTGTTTATGTCTTATATTACTTTATACGTTGTTGAGTACCCTGAAAAGTGCAATATAGATAAAATGTATAATTATTATTATTATTATTATTATATTACAGTAGGCTAATGAGAATTATGTCTATTTCTTCCAATGGTAATATCATGTTTGCATCTTGCACGTATTAGTATTATGCATAGGATTTTTATTCAGTCATCATCACATACAGGTATAAACAGTAGTTTACAGTCCAATGTAATTTCAATATAGATAGTATATTATGTATAGTATTTTTATTCAGGCATCATCACATACAACTGTAAACAGTAGCTTACAGTCCATATACAGTCATACTGGTGCACTTTATGTTTTACATTTTTATTGAAAATAATGCTACCAAAATAATTGAAATTATAACATGATATTCATCAAAATATGCTTCAAAGACTTAAAATGACACTAAAACATACTAGATAATTTCATCCTACATTGTGGCAAGAAACAAATATTTTTATTGCAGTTCTTCAGGTGGGCACCTGATCACTTTGTTATTTATTTATTTTGTTAGCTTTCAGCTATGATGATGGGCTTTTGGACTTTGTAATGACTCAAAGGCAGCAGGCTTCACCTTGTTGCAATTCGAAATAAATCAGAAAATCACTATAGGACTGTATGATAGCAATGTAGAAAGCATCTTCAAGTGACTCACGATATACATGATTATCCAGATAATAAAAATTCTTTACAAATCAACCTATGTTTTTTATAACGATCCGTGAATATATATAAAATCATATATGTTCCAGACGGAAATAATTGTTAGTGGTAGTAAGTTTTTGCTTGTTTTAATGCCCAAATGATAACACAGATACTAGAGAAACCAGACCAAATCCATTCAGTGGCTTCTAATGACTGCAGGCTAGGCTTGTCAAAATCATGCCAACTTTGATACTTTAAAGAGATACCACAAGCTTACAATAGATACGATCATCTTTAGTTATGCATTTGATAATATGCTGACACACAAGGCTGCAACGATAAAAGATAATAAACTGTTGCAGCTATGTTCATTTCTCCAGCAGCAAAGCCACATTGTACCTTACTGCCAGCACGGTTGTATATATTACACATTAAAAGCAATACAAAAAAATGTTAACTTGTCAGCTCTGCAGGTGCATACCCCTCCTGTGTTCCTGTGTACAATGCGAGTAATGTTACCTAGTTGTATAAGAAACAAAATGTGTTACTTGTCTTAGTATTTCTTAGAAACATCAGTGTTAGCACAGTTGATACTAATCCTTAAGCGGGACATTAACTGTACAGCAAACTTCCCTTTGCTATTGTCCCCTGAAACCCTCCTGCTCTGCCCCCTGTGTCTGAATACCTGAAGTTTGACTTCTAGATTACAGTGTTTACAGTGTTGAGCAAATGTCAAATGTTTCTCACTCAAAAGTCCAGTTGTAGTCGTGGGAGGCTCGTTCCATCAGGTCCATTTTGGCCCCGGGGACGCTGCATATGGGCCTGTTCCAGTTGTCTCTTATACGCATGTACAGGTTTCTGGTGTAAAAGTTCTCGAAGTCCTGGTAGAGGGGCACAAAGTCCTATACATGGATAAATGAAGAGAATATGATGAGTAAGGGTACAGAGTTTTACCATCATCAGCTTGTATCTATTACTCTTTTATTGTTTTGTGTCTCCTGTTTTTAATATCCTTGTGATATTGTTTTGAGAGAGATTGAGAAGATAAGAAAAGCTAATTCCAAATAGAGCTTTTCTTATTATATTATTAGATGAGCAGCAGAGGGTGCAGGAATGTCACTATAAAAAAAAAAACCTACTATAAACTTCAAAGACGTACATACCATTCATACTTGTGGAAAGATTAGCAAGGAGGAATTAACCCTGCAGAAATATAATGTGCAACATTTAAACACATGACTCCCTTGTACCTCTAAGAGGAAACATATCCTCTGGGTTTTCAGTCTAAATGTCAAACTATTTTTTTCTCTCTTTTTCACAATCCTCTCTTATTATTACCTACTTATTACTTGTTTTTAAATATATGAATTAGTACTATTTTGTGTTTTTTTTCTCTTCCCTTACACACACAATTATACACATAAACATGCCTACCACATTAAATAGATTTTCCTTAAATCTCTCTGGTATCACACTAATTTAAGCCACAGTAATTGAAAAAAGTTATTATTATTATTATTATTATTATTATTTTATTCATTAGCTATATATTATTTTCCTCCTTTCCCTGCTTGCTATCACTGTTTTAACAGTAAAGTCACTACTGTTTTTGTTTTTGCACCAATAAAAAATAGTGGAAAAAAAGGAAAAGAAAGGATATCCTCAGGGCGCTTTCATGACTTCCCCACGTCTATCCCACTAGCTTCCTTTCCTCGACATGACCAAATACTTAAAAACAATGGGATTCTCTATCAAAAGTTACATAACAGGTTGGAAACAATCTCAGTGGTCAAGGACATTTTCCGAAAGTGCTGATAACACCACCATTAGCTGTGCGTTGACAAAAATGCAATCTTGAATGCACATTCCCCTAAAATGGCATGAAAAGCTTAGAGGGGTATTTCAAATGTTATATAAAAATCAGAGAGTTTGCATTTGATAAATAAGGCAAACTAAGTTCTATCTGAACTGCTGCCTTTTCTGCATATACACAAATGCTTTTCTTGCAATCAATATCCTGTTTGTGTTATCATTATGGTCTACATTATCTCATTAAACAATATCAACCTCTACAAACACAAAGCTCAAAGCAATACTCATGAAAATGTTTGTAATATTAGAGCCATAATAATGTGTTGGGAAACTATGTGGTGTGCAAATATCACCTTTTTTCACTCTGGTTAACAAAACAACAAACAGATCAAGCCTGTTTTCCATTCGTTATCATTTTTGTTTCTACAGGAACGGGGCAAACGCCTGGTCGCCAGGCAACGGGTGCTCAGACTAACAAATCACTTCCATTTAACACCTGAAAGTCATCTGCCTTCTTCTCCTTCACAGCAATTTAGCTCACAGGATTGTCACTGTGCATCCAAAACCATCATAACATTCCAGTCATAATATCACATATTAAGTATGCCGACTGCACAATGCCTGTGCCTGCTGTTGCAAATCATAACATGTTGTGCAACTGCCATCATTTAGTACATGCTTTCCAAGAATACAGGGTGCAGAAACTCTGCCACTCAAGTCAGGTGTGTTTATTGAGTGTGCTTGAAAGAGCACACTATATACTGTCCACTGGGCTTCTTCCAATTTATTCTTCTGTTTCTTTTGTGTTTTTTTTGTTCAACTACTCCTCCCGGAGATTTGGTCGCACATACACTAAAAAGGCATCAAATCGACCGGCTCGGCCATGACAAAAAAACACGCCAAAAAATCCCCCCAATGTTACCTTATGGAAAGGCTACAGTGGATGACATCATAGCTAGAGTGCAGAGGGAGAGAAAACATTTAAAAAAAATAAATTTGGAAACTGTGCTCAAGGCCGCAAATAATTTATAACAGAAATAATTTATACATAGAAATGTAAAGAAAATTCGTCTTCTCACTCACATTCGTCTGCTAAAGCTGTCAGAGTTATAGTTTGGGCGTAGGACCCACAGATGCACCACCAACTCGCACCCACAGCCTTATGGCTGCCATGTTAAAAAGGTGGGAACATTTCTGGAGGAAAGCAGAGGTACCAGTTTCTTCTGACCGCTCTAGAAAAAACAATTTCTTATTTTTTTTTTTCACAAAATATGTAGACTTTCAGGAAGAACTCAGGATGCTCAAAGTGACGTTGGTTCAATGATAGGAACTACGGTTTGGCCAAAAATGCTTTCTGTTCAAGGGGCACTTTCTGCTGTTTTTCCCTCTCTCTCAGTGGGGTCAAATGTCACAGGAGGAGCAGCTGCGGTTGATTGCTCTGCTCTGATTGGTGGCCGCCACCTGGCCCTGGTTGCTTGGCTATATATATATATTTTTATAAATAATGTATGGGTGAGAGTCACGGGCCAGAGTCAAGCACACTCAAAATTTCTTTAGAAATTTTCTAGTTGACTAATACGACACCGTGCTGTTACTGTGGCTGTTCCCACCTTCTGTTCCTCTTTCTCTCTGGCGATGTGGCACCTTTCGATCTTCCAGTGACGGAGAAAGTCCCGGAGGTAGCCGAAGACGGTCAGTATGCCGTAGCCCATGTAGGTGAGGACCGCCACCAGCATGGGCGTCTCCTCGAAAGACTCGATGAAGGGCCGCTGGTACAGGCCGCCATGATGTGATGCTGCATGGACCTGGGCAACACGGAAACCAGATATATAAATTAAAGTCCCATATTGTAAAAAGTGAGATTTACACCTCTTTTTTCTTCATTGTAAAGCAGGTTTAGGAGCTACATAAATACTGCGAAAGTATCAAAACACTCAATCCATGGAGAAATTTACACAGCTTGTATCTGTGTCTTGTATTGTGTCTTTAAAAGGAACATTGGAATTTATTTTGGAATAAAGAGATTTGAATATAATTCAAATTAAAAAACAACAACAAAGATTTAAATAAAAAATAAATAAAAAAATTATACACAAATTTATACATTAAAATAAGCAATATAAAACGGATATAATAAATAAAAATAAATTAAATAAGAAATACATTTTAGAAAAAAGATCAACTATGTATTTAATGTAATAAACAAAGATTCAACGTAAACAAATACAAATAAATTAGACGAAAACAAATTACATCAAATATGCTGTAGTACAAGGTCACAACCTACTGAAAACTCCTAAACATATCTTTACCATTTTGTTAAACTATTCTCAACATATTTCAGTCAGTAATGTCTGGAAAACGGGTAAAAGTTGTTGTGAAGGATGGAGTGCACGGCATTTATAACACAAGACAAGATGAGAGCATCATTTTTTTTAATTTTTTTTTTTTAAACAGAATGCTGCACAATAACTGTTTTATCTGGATGATCTTGTTTTCATAAAATCGCTGGGAGCCAAATTCGTAATTGATAATCCAATAAAAGAATCGCCCAGCCCTACTCTATAAAAAACAAGTATGAACCTAAAAAATGAGCACATCATGACCCCATTAAATGACAGGAGAAAACCTTTGGCACATAGACATGGCCATTTTTTTTGTGTTGTCGAAGTGCACAACTTTCAATCTTTTGTCTCAATCATCTTTTTTCAATAACAGTTGAAAGGCAAAATCCTGATTAAAAATAAAATTATGTAAACGCTATGATGCGTTTGCTGTCATGTTCAGTAAATGGTGCCACAGCAGCTTCATGAGGACCTAGTTAAAAGGAGCAGAAACACTGAGCCTTTGTTAAACATAGCAGGACAAAGTCAACATTCTCCATGTTTGCAAGACTAGTCTGTAAGAAGTTATAACCTATCTTCCTATGCAAACACAGTGACTTGTGACTAAGCTCGACTGAAGTTACACGTCAGAACACTTCCTGCAACTCCTTCTCCTTTTGTCCTACCGAGGAAAAATGATTGTCCTTTATTATAGTTTGCTGAGGTTCGTGTAACTCACTTAAAGGTGACTTATGTGCAGTCAAACTGTTAGCAAGGGAAGATAAGGAAGTATTAGCTGTGGTGCACCAACTCTACAGGAAAGAAAACAGAGTGTGACAAAGCCAGGGAGGGAAGATTTGCCTGCCAAATAAGGCAAAGCTGCTTGTGTTGATGTATATTTGGAGCTGAGTGACCCACAATTCACTGATGCACTTTACGTTTCATATTATATTCCACAAAGAAAAGTCTCCATCTGTCTTGATGGACCGGAACTCACTACGCACAGACATTTTGCAATGCTGCTTCCCATCATACGCGTCTCTGTGCTCATGGCTATTAGGCACTACATGTGACCGGTCATGCCTCTCTCTCAAATACCTTACAGAGTAGCAATGCTGACATCTGCATGAACCGTAATCAGCTGAGGTCCAGTCACCAGGAGCTCAGTTATTCAGCTAACCAGCACAGTTTAGTGAAACATCAGCAGGAGGAACTGGATCCAGCATCATGATGTCTTTTTTTCCTGGAATTGGCTTACAAAGATGCACTAATGGGACCCTTTTAGTTATAATAATAGTGATATCTGGGCTTTGGATATCAGCTGACACCAATCTGATACCAGTGTTTAATGAATAAGCTGCATGCATCACTGTGAGGAAGGGACTAAGATCATTTTTTTTATGTCTAGACTTGACTTAACGTTGCTTTCCTAGCTTTGTTAAACAAAATGTAACAAAGAAATACATACATTTAAATGTATTGAACTGTTAGGTATTATTAAAATAATAAATTGTGCACCAGCAGCTTGGTAAAATAATAATAACAAGAATTACAATTTGAGTGTACACCTGTAAACCTGTAAAATTCTAGTATATCATTTATATAGTAGGCTGTATAGACACTATATTGTAGAGATGACTATAAGTGCTGAAGCAAAACACTTTTTGATACAAAATTATCTGTAATGTGGTTAAAGTGGGCAAATAATAGGCCAGTCTGATGAGACTCGAGCTGACGTTGGACTTTCACCCAGTACGTGTCCCTGGACATCTGTTCTTCACATTTTGTGCATCACTTTTATACGTAACTATGTCACTTTGTCCTCGTAACTATTTAAGTTACAGCATTTACGTACATTTATTTACTGTTTAAACTGTCTTGTATAATGCCTTATCAGGAAGTTTTCACCCCTAAACCTAGATAATTTGTTTCGTAGCCTAAATTCAACGAAACTGCAGCCTTTTTTTTTTGGTACGTGTATGTTTATTTACGTGTTTACTATTTTTAGAACGCTCTCCTCGGATCTGTACCACAAACCGCAAAAATGCTCACATGGGTCATCACGGGTGGTATTAACAAACATCCCATTCTATCACTTAGGTTGGAGATCTTGTTGGTCTGGTAAGTTCAGAAAAGGATATCACTTCACTGTAATGCAGCCTTTAAAGCCAGGATAAAGAAACATTTGGGATAGTATGATAAGAATGGGCGATACCATATTTGGCTATACTGTTTCTACTGCCGTATCTATTGACAGACAGAGTGAAGCTGTACATACAGAGCAGGAGGAAGCATTCTGTTTACCTTTAAACCTGTGAAACTTGACTGTCCTCAGGAGCCTTAATGCTGCCACTTTGGAAGAATTTTAATTTTATTGGTTTGAGTTTTGTTTTTGTCATGTGAGTCAGGTCGAATTTACAGCAACACTCTCAAATTATATACAGCGATAGAAGATTTTGGCCATGTCACCCATGCCTATATTTCCAATATCGAAAAGACATCTAGTCTCGTATCACAATATTGACATAATATTGATATATTGCCCAGCCCTAATTGGTAGGATTATTAGAGTTGAATAGATCGGCCCTAATGTGACCAATCCAACTATTTGAATAAATAATATAAGTATCAATGCATCTTTAGTTTTGAAAATGTTATTTTTGCCAACATTATTAGCATCTTACTATGACTGACACTTACTGAAAGTCTTTTGCAGTCACTGTGATGTGCAACTGGATTCCTTAGAAAAAGTTACAAATCCCACACACAAACACACAGCACTGAGTAGAGCCTGCTATTCTACTATTCTCTTTTCATTTTGATAAGCAGTGTAAAATCCAGACTCAATTATACATTTTGTTAAATTCTTTATCACGACACATTCACAAGGCTCAATGCTCATGTGTGTGACAGCATCTAATCACATTGTCTGAGGGGACCCATTAACTGGGACACTCACACAGGGTGCACCCAAGGGTGGAAATTTCATTAGCTTAGTCTCTTAGGAAAAAGTTGTTTCTCAGCCTGTATGAAGTCTCAGTGGACAGCTTTAAGTGAACAGGTGCACTGGCTCAGTGTCTCCCTAATTACTCCCCAACACATCATAGTTTCTCTTATATTTATAAAGGGAGTTAGCAACCTCAAGGGGATGGAATTTTTCCAATATCTTACAACCAAATATTTGCTACTAAGAAGATCACAGCCAATATACACTAGGGCTGAATGATTAGTCTGAATTTAAGAAAAGTCGCAATTTTTACATTTAAACCTTTATATACTTTTTTTGTTGTTGCAAAATGTCAACTATCATGAATCATTAGTCAAAATAATAGCAATTGCATCTTTTTTCAGACTGTTCAAGCCTAATATACAGAAATGAGCCTAATGAAATAAATAAGAGCCAATAAGTATTAAAAGAAAAACGACAAGAAACAAACCACTTCCTCTTCGATTAACACACTCAATTGCTGTCATCCACGCAGAGAAATCTGAACTGCCCCAAGTTGTTAGACTGGCTCTGGAGGTGTGTGCATGATTCAGAGTATTCTCGAAATTGTTAGGTAGCATCATCATCATGTGATGCCTATGTCAAGTGTGTGACTTAATTGGATTTATTATGCCTAAGTCAAAATAAAATGTGATTTAGGCAATTTTTTGAACATGCCTTTGTGACTTAAACAAGATATGGTAACACTTTATTTTGAAGGTGTCTACATAAGAGTGACATGAGCGTGTCATAAACATGACATTGGATGTGTCATGAACATTAACGACACTTTGAAGTAACATTAATGCTCATGATACTTGTCATGTCATGTTCCTGACAGGCTTGTGTGACTCTTATGTAGACACCTTCAAAATAAAGTGTTACCATATCTTGCTTAATTCACAAAGGCATATTCAAAAAATTGCCTAAGTCATTTATTTATCTTAAGTAACATAATTTACTCACAGTGTTATTACTATGCCAATGGCCATCCTTTGTTACATCCTTTTTGAGTGAAATGATCAATAAATGTCATATGTTACACTTTTGGTGGAGTTTTTTGTGTTTCCTGCAAAACTTGAAAAATGAGTTAGGCGATTATTTTAACAGGGTGACACTGACGATATATCATCCCCAGTTTATGCGAGTAAATTCAGAAAGAGGGGCTAAAGCTATTTCTCTTCTTAGATTAGACATACATACTGTGCTCAAAACAGGGCTAGAATTACGTGTAATTTCAACTTTGGGGAGTCACACCCGCCTTTTTTAAAACAACCTCCCTCCTGTGAAACAACTGAGGGGGCGGTGGAGCCCATTCATAAAGTTGAGATTTTAATATATTCAAATGTTGCTTTGTGAAAATATGATTGTGCCGAATTGAACAGCGACTCGTAACGATTCAAAGCAAGCATTTGGTGTGTGTTTTGGGGGATTATATCACATAAATAATTACCAAAAACTCTTTAATTTGGAGTATTTTAGATGGAATTTGGCGTTTAGTCTGTACTCGAGAGAATCAGGGCTCGATGACAGCAAACTGCCAGGTAATGAGGAGCAGGACTCGGCCCAGACATGCACGCCGTGACCGCGTCATGTAGTAATAACCTACGAGTTCATGAAAATGACAGTAATGACAGCACCGTGCGGGTTGTGTCCTTGCTGGTTTCCACACTAACTGGTTGCCATACTCGTGTGTGCAGCTGTGTTTTGCCTCAGTTAGCAGATTCGTCACATATTTAATAAACATTTAACTGGCGATTTCCAGGTCGCATCTCCTATCTACTGTGGATATTATTGTTGCTGTACATCACAGCCACCTATACATAAAAAGAAAGCATGACAATATGATGTTTGCAAGTTCGGTTGGAGCTGGATTCCAATCCACTACAACAAAATGTAATTGTTCATGAACCATCACCTCTACAGTCATGGAAAAAATGATTAGACCACCTTGTTTTCTTCCATTTCTTGTTCATGTTAATGCCTGGTACAACTAAAGGTACATTTGTTTGGACAAATATAATAATAACAAAAATAGCTCATAAAAGTTAAATTGAAGAACTGATATCTAGACATTTTCCATATTTTTCTTGATAATAACCAAAATCATTATCAAGAAAATCATGTTAAATGTCTAGATATCAGCTTTTAAATTAAACTCTTATGAGCTATTTTTGTTGTTATCATTATATTTGTCCAAAAAAATGTACCTTACTTGAAAGCAAGGAGAAAACAAGGGTGGTCTAATAATTATTTCCATGACTGTATATGTTTATTAAATATGTGACGAATCTGCTAAATGAGGCATAAAACAGCTGCACACACCAGTACAGGCACCAGTTAGTGTGGAAACCAGTTAGGACACAACACCGGGTCCACACAGTAGATGCTTCCCCAGCTTCTCCTCCCCGTCCCATCCCGGGCCTCACCTCCTCCTCCTCGGGGTGGCAGTGGTGCTTGGGCTGCCGCTCATGGCAGCGGTGGAGGCTCTTTACCAAGCCGTTTCTCTCCGGCTTCAGTCCGTTCTTCACACGCTGACACACGTCCCCGTTGGCTGGCTTGGTCGCGGGGCTTTCGGTCATTGCTGGCCAACGATTGTGGAGCCGCGACGGTAACTTGCATGTAGGAACACGGCGCCTGCCTGCGGTGCAAGGCGGTGACAGTATCCGAGCTGGGAGCGTTTACAACCACACTACAAACTCTCTCACACAGTCAACACACACATACACCACACACACACACACACACACATGCATGCAACACACACTCTGTGGAACCTGAAAATCCAGACGCTAAATACCGGAAATCAACGCCCATAAATAATATCGGAGCATGCAGGAGGGGGCGGGGCCATGTCTTTCACGTGTACAGAGGGGCGGGGCTTGTTCCACATGAACTTCACACTTGACTCGATTAATGTGTTTATGGAAGTTTCAAGTTTGTTTATTTTTTAATTTATGGAAATTAATGTAAATGTAATGTAAATGCTAAATTATGTAAACACTTGTGCAATTCCAGCAGGGCAAAAAGGGTAAGAAAAATAGGCAAAAATAAATACACACATATACATATTTTTATTATCATTAGTATTATTATCAAATATATACATATGATTTAAATATATTATTTTTTAAAAAAGGAAAATTTAAGACACTTTTTGCAATTGTATGTCTATGGGCTACAGGAAAAACATTCCCTGACTTTATAGGTACAAGATTTAAAAGTTTTTATGTACTGTTCCATTGCTCTGTAAAAAAAAAGAGTTTGTTTTAAATTAACACTTGTGCAATTCCAGCAGGGCAAAAAGGTAAGAAAAATAGGCAAAAATAAATACACACATTTATATATATTTAAATCATATGTATATATTTGATAATAATAGTAATGATAATAAAAATATTTTTTTTTAAAAAGGAAAATTTAAAACACGTTTTGCAATTGTATGTCTATGGGCTACAGGAAAAACATTCCCTGACTTTATCGGTACAAGATTTAATAGTTTTTATGTACTGTTCCATTGCTCAGTAAAAAAAAAGGCAAAAATAAATACACACATTTATATAGAATTAAAATCATATTTTATTTTATGTACTGTTCCATCGTTTTGTAAAGAAATACAAAACACCAAAACACTTAAAAATTCAGTATAATTACTTTTAATAGAGGGGTACTTAATTTAGCTTATTATGTAATTAATTGATTTGTAATGATATCTGCTGAATAGATGAAGTCTTAACAAAAATATTTAATTTTAAGCATGAAGGGGAACATGTGTTATGTGTAAAATGTCACGTTTGTCTCTTTTGGAATCACACAGTTAAAGTTTGATTCTACACACACCTCTTTACACTGCCAGACAAGACACATTTACAGCAAATAACCTTCACTGTGATACTGAATGTTAAATTGAAATTCAAATCACATTTATCATGGTGTGTCCTTGTTATGATTTTGACTTTCCATTGCAGCCACAGCAGAGTGGTCAAAGTTGAGCTGCTCCCTCTAGTGGTGTGAGGTTGTACTAGCACCAATGTGACTAATATGTGCACGTTTTCATTCAAACTCCTATATATATATATATAAACTAATTTGAAAAAAAAAGATTAGATAGGTGTGAGGGAGGAAGGCATTCAGTGATCGTGATGTGCAGAGAAACTGAACTATGATTAAATATTAATAGATAAATCACAGAATTACTATAAACACAATTATGTTTATGAGGACTAATAGGTGATACAGTGGCTTTTAATTGTGTTGTTGGAAATATCGCAGGCACATATGCCCACATAAATTGGTTTATAATGGGCCTCATATGAAACCTAATGTTTTCTTTATGTATCAAGTAATGGAGGATGAAAGATTGCACATTACAACTCATCTCACTGCTTAGTATAAATCACACACTGCACATATTTCCATCTCCGAGAGACAGTAATACATTAGCAACACTTAATATAATCACAGTAATGGTTATTTGGAATTTGTCTTTAGAGCAGTTCCATGGTTCCATTTCTTTTTTATTTTTTTATTTTCAATAGAAACAACTTTATTGGTAGTAACAAAACTTTATTGGTAATAAAACATGTTGTTAAAGCTGTACATATTACATGGCAAATGAGTACATTACAATACTATATATTATTCAAATATTCGAATATTTTCAAATGTAAACACAAGTGCTGCCCCATTATGAATAGGATTAACTGCCCACTCTTTTGTTGGATTACAGACCGCCAGCAGCAGGGGGTGGCAGTGAAGGAAACAGTGGAACTCAGTACCCAGGGCCAAAAAATGAGGAGAGCCCTCATAAAAGAACAAAAGTTTACATTGTTTTTTTTATCAGAAAATTGGAAATATTACACTATTAGCATTACCACTACACTATTAATACTGTTGCCTGAATAAATACAAACTATTAGTGGTATCTAAAACAATACTAAAGCCTCTCTGGGTCTCTCTGAAAGGATCAGCAACATTAACATCATTATGAGTATTGTACAATATCACACACTGTTAAGATACTTGAATGTACAAAGCTGCTCAAGTCCGAATTTATGAAATTTAATGGCTCGATTTATATTCAGTTTTACTTTTGTAGCCACCTTGATACCAATAGCCTAAACCTAACTTTAATAAATTAGACTGAAATATTATTTAAAATGACTGCATTAAGAACTTTGTCTTATACTCAGGTTAATGACTGACTGGATGAATTAATTAATTTTATTTGGAACATAAAAAGAACATAATACAATAAACAAAACAAGAGTAACAGTGTAAAAAAGCAGTAGGTTGAAGTAAAACTTTTATTTCGCTACACCTTTCTCACATCTCCTCTTTTAAGTCATTAATTAAACAAGTTCCCAAATTAAATTACCACCAATATACAACCACCCCCAATTTATTTACAACCCAAATCAAATAAATAAATAACAGCTATGCCTAGTATAATTACAGTGCAGGTAAATACTCGTTGTTCTAAAAAAAAAGAAGAAAAAAATAGTGTTTATGATAAAGCCCTTAAAAAAACAGTGACGGATATAATGTTGTCATGTTGCATATTATTGTCAAACCTATTAGTGTATGATAAGAAAAGAAGACTTACATTTGCTGCGATTTCTTTATCCTTTCTCTTTTTATTGCGTAATTGCGCAGCGCTCTGGTAACATGCATGTGTATTAATCGAGTGATTTATTGAGAAATGGACCTGCTCTTGTCTCTTTATAGCAGCCAGCCTATGACATACCAGTGTGGATCAATATCACTTGAATGCACGTCAGATGCCGTTAATTTACGTTATCTTCAGTAAATTGTACTCGCAAGTTAGAGCGTTTATATCCGGCGATAATACACGTCTCAATCAAGAACTTTAGCGCAAATGTGTTCTAAATGGAACAGATTCGCTCCAGAACGTGATTCCAGGTTACCAGGCTGTCGCTGAGCCGTGGATACAGCCGTGTGTCGAGGTAAACAAGACGGGAAAACAAGATAAATATCGACAGCTGCAGGCCTTCAACTGATGCGGTGATTTATTCACTGTCATCAACCAGGTAAAAGACGAACAGAAAATAAGACAGAGAGGTTGAGTCGCTGTGAAGAGTCCTGAGTGTCCTGAGAGAAGTGTTGGATATTTGACTTCATTTATGACAACAACACAATTTCTGAAATTAAGAATATTTTGTTCTAAACTTGTATTTTTTTTCTTACTTTACAATAAGACATGATGAGACCTCCTGTGGTGCTCTGTTATTTCCTCCTCATCATGAGTGAAGGCCTCACAGCAAGCAACACAGCCCGCAGGAGTATATCCTTTCAAGGTGGGTCTAATGTTAGATGTAGATGGCATTTTAATAATAATAATCGTCTACTTATAGACATCATGCTGTACATATCATTACACTGGAGATTGTGCACATACTCAAAAGGCTGTACACATTATTAATCCATACTTAACAATGTCTATATTAAAGCATGCAGCAAGTGATACTCTATATTACAAGGCTATACTCTAACTGTATTTAAATAGGGTGGATTCAGGTAATGTGGGACACTTAAGGTTTGGCTGGTTTATTTCATGCTTAAAGTAAATATAGTCATCAAAACATTTACTATTGGTCTACCGTGGGTGTTAATGTGACTGAAATCACATAAAATATTTTTAAATTTAGAAAAATATAACAAAGTCAAAATTGCAAAAAGTGTCCCACATTACCCGAATTCACCCTATACTCCATAACTCCATAAAACACTTACTTTTCATAAGGTACGCACACCATCCAGCACATACACATTGAACATTGATAATCGCTGGAAACTATTTGAATATTATTGGAAAATCGAACCTTGTAGCGCTCTTTAAAACTCCGAAAGATAGGTAAGCTAAATAGACTTACAGATGAGATGAGTCAGGTGTGTAAATCCAGAGTGAATTGGGTTACTGACCAGGTGTAGGCCTATCACACAATGGGGCGGAGCTCCCCTAAAAGGCGTCCGATCGGAAACATTGCAATGCTGCAACACGTCCTACGTAAACAATGATTTTTGAAAAATGAATTAAAAAATCTTCAAAATCGAGGATGGACACCTTCGTGCCATGCACAAGCCACATACGAAATCTAAGGTCAGTCTGACTAACGATCAGCGAGATATGCCCTAGACACACACACACACACACACACACAGACGCTTCTTGCTTTATAGATAGATGGTGATGAAAAGTTCCATCTCCTTGTCATTTTATCTGGTTCAGACATGAAATTGAAACAGTTCAGAGAGCCCGGTTTTGGAAGCTTGAGCTCTTTGATGATAAGAGAGGACATTGGACAACTCGTCCTCGGAGCCAAAGGGAAAGTGTTCACCCTCAGCTTGGATGACATCACCAATAAGACCAGTGAGGTAAGATCTACGACTGGGCGATAATTCAATATAATTATTGTTTTTCAGTGGAATCATATCGTGGTGAAATCATGGATCGGTATATTGTGACACAAAATTATGTTGTCTAAGGCCCCGTTTACACGAGGACGCTTGGGGGTAAAAACGTCAAAATATTTTATCGGAAATGCCTTTTGTTTAGACGGTGACGGCGTTTTTGGGGCTTAAAAATGCAAAAATCTGAAACCACCCTCCAAAGTGGAAAAGTTGAATACGCTCCGCCCGTACCGTGTCCGTCTACACGGCCAAGAGGCAAAACTCTGCTCAGATCTGCTCACATCACATATGTGTTTACGTCACATACATGCTCCAGTACAGGAATATAAACAAACGTGGGATTATTTCCATGCGTTGGACCTTCAAGCTGCTCTGGCAGCTCTAATAAACTTACAGGAGTCTTTCCACCAAATGTACAGGATACGTACAGATAGTATTAGTGAACAGAGAAGGATCTGTAATTACCTCTATCACATTTTGGATGCGCCGATTGGTCGGAGGCGAGCCAGACGGCTTTGGACGAGACCTGGGAGATCTAGTGGATGGTGGATAACTTTGTGGAAGGAGTAGCTGATGAAAATACGTGGTGAAAACTTTCACATGCCCAAAGATGCTCTTATCGCTTTAAGTGATGCCGCCTGGCATGCATACAATCCAATTCCACACACTTTTGCATCACCGTATGCACGCAGATTTCCTCCCGAAAACGCTCGTCTAAACGCGGAATAAAAAGTGAAGACGCGACGACACTTTTGCGTCTTCTGTTCAGACCGTCATTATGTAAACGTAGCCTAAATCAAGAGGCACAAACAAAGTCAAATTTCTTATATTAAAAAATATTTTGAGGGAATAACAATTATAGATTGCGGTTTTCTTTTAGCATCACACTTTACATTACATTACATAGCCAGTGTTGTGCTTGAGTTTTTAATTAAATAAGAAAATACTCTTAATTTGTCAAGTATTTAATTCACAAAGGAGGTTAAAAAAGAGACTTCATGATGCAGTTATTTAATAATCACTATTTGTTTATTGCTGTACCCAATGAAAATGAGCTTTCTTATAATGAATGTTCAGGAATTAGTTGTTTCACAAGTCAAACACAAAGAAAGATGCTTCAGTAAACAAGCTTTTGAAATATAGTAGAATAATACAAATTTTGTATGGAAAAAATAGCTATTCAACTATTGGCTGTCAGAGCTATTTTGTAAATCCACAAAAATCCTGATATAAATCGTATATATAAACACAAGAGCTTCTCTTCTCTTCTCTTCCAGGCCGAATGGACAGTGAGTTCATCAGACAAAGCAATCTGTCAAACGAAGGGCAAGGACACTGAGGTAGAGCAAGAAGTAAATTAATAGTGAATGTCATCAGCTGTTTTTAACCACCAAACACAACTTACAGGATAAAGTTTCATTCATTTGAGTCACATTTGTTCTTTTTAAAGGAATGTGATAACTTCATCCGGACTCTACACACAGAGGAGGATGGGAAAATGCTGGTGTGTGGAACAAACGCTTTCAACCCTGCATGTGACTACATGGTAAGTCTCTTTATTGAAGTTTCTGTCAGGCAGGGCTCAAGATAGGACTCAGATGCAGAGCAGGTGTACTTAAGGTCTCTTTATTCAACAAGGCAGCAAGAGTAATCCTCACAGAGTGAAAACAGAGGGACTACAAAACTCCTGAAGCTGAGCTAAATAATAAAGAAAAGTCGTTCCAAAGGAGTAAAAGCACTGGAAGCCTATCTACTCTATAAACAAAACTAATAACTCCTAATCTAAGAAACGGGGAATGCTATCTAATCTAACAAGGGAAAACTAACAAATAAAAAATTTAATAAACAAATAGCGCTCCAAAAGGGAGAGACCAAACCTGATAGGGAAAATAAAGGATTCTACAAAACACAAGGCAAGCTGTGGCTGTGGCATGAATGAGAAAACGGGCTGGAATGGTGACAGGGTCAAACACACTGGCACAAGGAAAAAACGCAGACGATTTGAAGACATGGAGGGAAGGGAGCACCAGGTGAACACAATCGGGATTAGGGGAGACAATCAGACAGATGACACACAGGGAGGGGCAAGTGACCTGAAACGAGAGGAGAGTTACTATTTCAAAATAAAACAGGAAATAACCAGACCAGAACACAAAATAAAACACAATCCCTTGATACTGTGTACCATTGTGCCTTGAGGTTTGTTACAGGCTGCAAAGCTCTCACACATCACTGCTCCTTATAGGCCCGGGTTGAGTGGCCGTCCTTAGCCACTCGCAGGTTTACTCACTCGCATTGTTTCATTTATAAGGCCATTCTGGGTTTACTCCCCACATACCTGTGTGACTATATTATCAGGACCCATAGCACCTACAGTCTTCGTTCCAATGACACATACCGGTTGACTGTTCCCAAAGTCTGCACCGTACTCGGTAAACAGGCTTTTATGTATCGGGCTCCCTCATCCTGGAATCTGCTCCAGAGCAGTCTCAATCTGCAGGACCTTATTACGGTCACATCCTTTAAAAAACTCTTGAGAGATCTGGAAGCAGACTCGTATCGCCTTTGCACTTGTTTTTTATGATGTCATGATCTTGTACTGTCCATGCCTATCTTACTGTGTTGTCTGGCTTGCTTGTATTTATTGTAGGTCCATGTTTTATTGTCTGTTCTTGTCATGATGCACTGTCTGTCTTATTGTTGTAACTTTTAACCCTGCTGCTATCTTGGCCAGGCTTCCCCTGAAAAAGAGGTCTTTGTGTTTCAGTGGGACCTACCTGGTTAAATTAAGGTTAAATTAAAATAAAATAAAAAAAATAAAAAACAACAACAACCTCACAGTTTCCAAAGATAGCACATACTGTACCTGTAACAATGCCTGGTGTCTTGTTGTGTTGTGTATATGGTATGTTTTACATGGGCAGATTAGGACACATTTGACTTGGGACAGTCTTTATTGGAGACTTGACTCTGAATTTGCCTGACTTGACTCTCAGTTTTTCAGTGTTGATTGCAGACTTGACTCTGGGCTTACCTGTCTTGGGACTTGAGTGTAAACTTGCAAAAACAACAACTTATGCCCACCTCTGGACTGATGGATTAGTCGAGCCTCTCACATTAATATCTCCTTCAACAGACTTTCACAAATGGAAAAGTCTCCCTGGAAGGAAAGAAGCATGGGGGTCGGGGGAAAGTTCCTTTTGATCCCTACCAACGCTTTGCTTTCCTTACGGCTGGTGAATACACAACTATTTACAGACTTTTATCTTGGCAGCTGTTTTATAATTTTGACGATAATAATGACACCATTGTTTCTTTTCCACTGGACAGGAAACACTTTGTTCTCTGCCACTTCCTCCAACTTTCTGGGCACAGAACTGGTGTTTCAGAGACACGGACAGAACCCCCTGAAGACTGAAATGAAACTCTCCTGGTTCAACGGTAAGCTCCTCTTATGCTAAACTTAATAATTAAAAATAGGGTGCGATCGACTGTTTCATGTGACAGATTGAAAATATATTGGAAAATGTATTATTAATGGTCTGGTTTCAGAGCCTACCATGATTTCAATAAGCCTTACTGAAGCAAGCAAAAACAGTGAGGACGGCAAAGACGATAATGTATTCCTTTTCTTCACTGAAAACGCTGTAGAGGAACGTCATAACATCCAGGTGTCAAGGATTGCACGTGTGTGTAAGGTGTGTCTTTAAACTACAGACTTTAAGAAGTGGACATAGCCATCATGGCATCACCCACTGGTTTGTGAACTACCATTTGTTTCAAAGTCTTAAGCCCGCGATTTGGGCTTTGGCTGCTGCCATCTTGTTAGCTCCTTAGGGTGTCTTGTAGTTGTAATTACCCTAACCCTAACCCAAACAAATTCTCAACAAGATATTTTTAGGCAACCAAAATGTGACAATTAGCTTTCAAAAAAATGAAAATACACTGTCAAATGGTCAAAGCTCTAAGAGAAACACAGATAACACCCAAATTGGATAACATTATTGTAGCAACTTGTCAATCTCAGGGTCGCCACGCCCTAAAGCAACATTGTCAACTTTTACTCTAAATGGGACCATTATTTATAAAATGAACATCATGTTTTATTGGAGAAGACTTGAAACTTACGGTTTAGACAAAGAACTCATTAGGAAAATGTTTACTGAGGTAATAAATAAATTAAGAAGTAGGATTATTTTCTCATAGACATCTATACAATCAGATTTATTTTGTAACTAGTGAAGTCTCCCCTTGCTGACCATTGGAAAAAAGTGCAGGTTTTAGACACAAAAAAGCCATAACTGTAATGTAAGCTAATGCTGATCAATGTGTGTTTTTCTAGAGTGACTTGGGGGGCAAAAGAACCCTGCAGAGAAAGTGGACGTCTTTCCTGAAGGCCCGTTTGGACTGTCCATTTGGCGATGCTGGTTCACCAGCTCTGGTTCAGGACGCTTTCCTTCTCCAAGACCAAAATAACTGGAAGGATAGCATCTTCTACGCCACATTCACCACTAACTCGTAAGTTGCATGTATCCACAGTTTGTACGCCATTGCTTTGGATGTATAGTATAAATGATAATAGATGTAAAGCAGTTATACGTGCTGTAGGAATTGATAATAACGGGCAGTCTTTTCTGTATCAATCACAGGGAGTCCTCAGGTGCTTGCAGCCAGTCTGCTGTCTGTGCCTACAAGCTATCAGACATCAGCCGGGTGTTCAGCGGTAGATTTTTGACTGAGACAGATAATGGGAGGTGGGAGACATACACAGGAGAGGAGCCATTCCCTCACCCTGGTTCAGTGAGTATCAGGCCAAGAATAATTTAAGGAACATATAATCATTAGGGCTCATTATATTGAGTGGGGGCGTGCCGACCGCCATCTACTTTAGATAATACACTCACTATGGATAAGAACCTCATATTACTCCACTTCAATAAAACCTTTAACCCTTAATAGGGCACTCATTGAAATACTTGCAAATTCCAAATTTCAACCCTAGAGAATATTGGAGGATATTACATACTGCCAAAATGTGTAAAAAAAAAACATACGGATCCGGGGGAAGGGGGTAATATTTTGAGAAAAAAAGTTTACGAGATTAAGGTGTCAAATCTAGGAGAAAAAATGTGCAGATTTATGAGATTTAAAGTGGTGAATCTGCGAGAAAAAAGTTGTTTTTTTCACTTTTTTCTTGTAAATCTGTGACTTTTTTCACGCAGATTTGCCACTTTGAATCTCTTAAATCTGGCTTGTATTTTTATTTTTATTCATACTTGGCCCTAATATGCCGTCATAGTCCTCCTGGTACAAGTCACTGAAGATTAACTCTGTTTGTACGACTGTTTCTTGCTGACTTTTTTCTAAATTTTTCATTTTTACATTGGAAAAATAATATTATATTATGATCATACTGATCATTCTACGACCTTATAGAGAGACATGGGGACCCAATTTTGACATCCACTGAAGTTACCAAATATAGCTCTTCGCCCGATAAAGGGTTAAAATAAACATTTAGATGACGCTCTTACCCATTATTCAAATCTGTTTATGTCTTGTTCTCATAGTGCATTAACGATGAACTGCGGGCCAAAAGTGTCATGACCTCTCTCGACCTCTCAGACAAAACCCTGCTGTTTGTGAAGAACCACCCTCTGATGGAGGGAGTAGTTACACCAATCACTGGTAAGCCTCTGCTGGTCCACTCAGAGACACGATTTTCCAAAATTGTCGTGGACCAAATCACTTCACCGGATGGACGACGGCATCAAGTTCTGCTTATTGGCACAGGTATGCAACTAATATCTGCAGACGTGCATTAGCCCCAACAACTCAAATCACTCATGAAATGACAGATAAACTTCATGTTGGATTAATTCTTCTCCCTCAGACTCTGGTTGGCTGCAAAAGGCAGTGAAGTTTGATGGAGAGAACAGCCACATCGTCGAGGAGCTGCAGCTGTTTCAAACTCCTCAGCCTGTTGACTTTCTCCAGCTCTCCTCTAAAACAGTAAGGCTTGAGTCACTGGTCTTGTTTTTCAAATTCAAATCCAAGATAGTGAAATACACCGATCCCTAGAGATGGTGTCATGCCAACGTGAGAAAGGCAGCTCTGAGCTCTGTTGTGAACTCTTTTTCTGTAGGGCCAGCTGTACTGTGGCACCAATAACATTACTGTTCAAGTTAATATAAGGGACTGCAGCCGATACACATCATGTGATGACTGCCTTCTAGCCAGAGACCCATACTGTGGCTGGGACAGGATCAGAGGCCAGTGTGCCTCTGTTGTTGGTGCATTTCTTGGGTCAATGTAAGTCACATCTCTTATGATCTTGTTATTCAAAATTGTGGGTTTTACATTTTGTGAAGTAAGATTATTACTGAAAGATGCTTTTCTTGTCTTGCAGGATTCAGAGTTTGAGTGATGGAGACATCCAGATGTGCCCAGTCTCTGAGTGTAAGTTAGATATTCACATATG
Source organism: Centropristis striata (assembly GCF_030273125.1). NCBI lineage: Eukaryota > Metazoa > Chordata > Actinopteri > Perciformes > Serranidae > Centropristis > Centropristis striata. The sequence goes on from NC_081532.1 coordinate 17,148,491, forward strand.
CTCATACAGTAGACATGATGCGTCTGAAATTAGGATTAAAAACATGATGTAATAGTGGACACAGCCACCTGGAGACAGAAGTGACCAGATGTGGATAAGACTGACTCCTCATGGTGTCTGAACATTATATACAAGACCCAAAACCAAGTTATCCATGCCCTAAAACAAACCCTGCTTTATTGTATATTTTAATCTCAAGGGAACCATAATATAAAAAAAAATGAACATTATGCTGTATTGAAAAAGATTTGAAACTATTTGAGACCATAAACTCCATGGTCTCAACCATAAAATATTAACTGAGGTAATAAATCAAATCAAAGAAGTAGGTTCATGTTCTCATTCTATACTTCTAGGCTTCTATACAATCTGAAAGTGAACAATTTTAACCAGTGGAGTCATCCCCTGCTGGCCATTGGAAAAAAAATGCAGCTTTAAAGCACTCATGCATTGGCTTCACTTTTCAGGAGTGATGATCGAATGAAGCTTCATGGACCATTTTCTATATTTTCTTTGTCCAATAGATGCCACTCTCTGTTCAACAAAGGGTTTAACCCTTTATCAGGCGAAGAACTATATTTGGTAACTTCAGGTAATATTTCGAGAAAAAAGTTGCACTTGATTAAAGTTGCAAATCTACAAGAAAGGGTGTTTCAGATTTAAGAGATTTAAAGTGGGGAAAAAGCAACTTTTTTCTCCCAGATTCACCACTTTAAATCTCATAAATCTATGCATTTTTTTCTCGTAGATTTGCCACTTTAGTCTCGTAAACTTTTTTCTCAAAATAGTATTTTCGTATGTTTTTTTTTTTTTTTTTACACATTCTGGCAGTATGTAATATCCTCCAATATTCTCTAGGGTTGAAATTTGGAATTTGCAAGTATTTCAATGAGTGCCCTGTTAAGGGTTAAAGTGGTGAATCTGGGAGAAAAAAGTTGCTTTTTCCCCACTTTTTTCTCGTAAATCTGCGACATTTTTTCAAGTAAATTTGCAACTTTTTTCTCGAAATATTACTTGAAGTTACCAAATATAGTTCTTTGCCTGATAAAGGGTTAAAATACCCCTTTTCTTTAAAGAAAGAGCACCATCTAGTGGGGTCAACAAATACAACGAATGGTTCATGAGATTTCATTTGAACATCACTCCTTTTCAGGCCCAGAGGTCTATTATCAAAGCTGACAACACGTTATCCATATTCAAACTTCTTTTCCAGTGAAAAAGAAGCCTGCCATCGTCCACCTCATCACCGGTATAGCACAGTTCCTCCCATGTTCCCCTGAGACAAACCTCCCAGTCAAGTGGCGCCTCTCTGACAGCATCCTTCTTCCTGGGCCCCGACACAATGTGCTCAGCCAGGGTCTCATAATCAGACCCTCCTATTCTGATTCTGGCATTTACTCCTGTGAGACAGTGGAAACAGTAAAGGGTAAAGTGCACCGGAAGACTGTGGTCCAGTACTTTGTCCAGGTTCATGACACTTACACTCTTATCAAGATCATGCAGGCAGCTGTGATCACCTTGGCTGTTTTCACCTGTTTACTAATATACCGAATGGCAAAACAGCGAAATCGCATCACTTGTGGCAACAGAAACTGTCACCAGGCAGGGGAGCGCAGTGCGGAGACTGCATCTGTACTCCCAGAATGCACTGTGGCAGAAGTAACAAAGTGATCCCTCCTTTTGCATTTTTTGTCATCGTCTCACAAGTATGTTCCCCTCAAAGCAAAAAAAATAAAACATAACAATAATGTCTTAGGTGAGTGGTTATTCAGACTGCAGCCTTTGAAGAACATATTATATAATAGTATTACATTTAGGGTCACAAATGTGGGATCAAAAACCAGAATATTTAGTGTATTTAGTATTTTGTGTGAAAATAGCTCTGCCAGCAATATCAAAGATTAAGACATTTAGTCATTTAGCAGACGCTTTTATCCAAAGCCACTTACAGAAAAGGGAAACGATCAGTGCGATAAGAGGTGTTAGTGCAGCAATAAGTGCTCTTCTCTGAAGAGCTGGGTCTTCAAGAGTTTTTTAAAGGTTAGAGAGGGACTCCCCTGCTCTGGTAGGAACTGGTAGTGGTTCCACCAACGGGGAACAACATACGCAAAGAGTTTGGATTGCCTTGAACGAACGGGTGGCAGAGCCAGGCGTCGTTCTTTGGAAGAGCCCAGAAGCCATGAGGTAGTATATACCTGTATCAGGGCGTTCAAGTAGGTGGGTGCAGTAATGGAGACAACTTTGTAGGCGAGCATTGGAGATTTAAATTTGATGCGGGCTGCAACAGTGGAGCTCGATGAGCAGCGGTGTGACGTGACCTTTTTGGCTGGTTATAGACCAGGCACGCTGTCGCGTTCTGGATCATCTGAAGGGGTTTCACTGTGCAGGCTGGCAGGCCCGTCATTGCAATAGACAAACTTTTGAGATGACGACAGCTTGTGTCAGGAGTTGAGTAGCATGTTGAGTGAGGTACACAATATATACAATATAGAAACACATAACTGCCTCACATAAGGCAAGTCTGTTACCTCCAAATACTGTCGTGATCTATAAGATTTAGTCTATAGACCATTGGAGAAAGGTGAATTTTGTTGCAGTGCTAGTTTTTTTCTGCTGTTGTCTCAGGTGTACTTCATAGTAAAGGGATCAATTGGATCCTCCCCAAATTTGTAATATTAAACATCTGGCCCTCCTAACTAGACTGTCTTTCAGAGGCTGTAGGGGTTCAGTCTTAACTCTACATGATGATACTGGTATCGCTTGAAACTAGAAGGCGTATAGATCCATTGGTGTGCCCACTTATGTTGATCCCTCCCAGTTTCTCTCATGCAGTACAAATGTGTTATTTTTGCCTATTGTATTTAAATAATTCTGCATGCTGGGGTCCCTAAACAATCATAGAATTGCATGAATTGGGTATGACTGGAAAGCTGAGACTCTTCTGGATTCAATGAGCCCAATTTTACTCATGTATGATAATGTTAGTGTTCATAGTACCATTTCACTGTAGTGAGACCATTTTTCGAAACTTGACCTCCCCCAAACACTTTAAACCCTGAAAATGTGAATAAGCCAGACCAAGAGGGGGGTATTTGTGACACCCTTTAAAATAGTCTAGAACTGTGCCTAGCACTGCTGTAGACAGGGGGAGGAGTAAAAGGTATTTTAGGCAACTCAAAAATTAATTAAGACAAAAATAAGTAAGTGTACGCTATATTTAGAATATATATATATATATTTAGACAGCCCTTTCTAAGAGGGAACTGAAGCCAGTATATTTGTAATTTCGTGTTTCAAAGGCTTTATACACCATACAACCCCACTTCAAAACAACTAATGAAGAACATAATAATGGGCAATGAGAAAATAGGAAAAAGTGTCCTGAAATATATTGCTCTACACATGAAAAATCTGAAGCTAAAATATAATTTTAACATTAAAAAATGACTTTAAAGTTTGTTTGCTGTCCCAACAACTTTCTTTATCCAAATCAATCCTAACCTCCATAATTTCAGACCCAAGACTGCCCAACTTATGTTGTTAATATTGCACTTTGCCTTTGTAGGTTAGAATAGATCTCACTATTTCCCTGAATGCCTTTTCCACTTGTTGAGCCCTAAAAACCCATGCTGCACACTAGATGGCAGCATTGGATGCATGTGGAGAAGCTGTATGTGTGTTTTGCCACCAGTAGCAGAGAAAGGACAACATTATTCTTTTTTTTAAAAGTGGCCTTGAACTGAGCTCTGTGGTAATATTATAATTAGTTCTCAGGGGAAAAATCTTTTCTCCTGCTGGTTCTCCTGGCATCTCTCTTTACTCTCGTCCCCTGTTCATTTTGCTTTCTCCATCTTATCTCTCTCTCAGTCCTTTTCCTTTTCCCTGTCTCTCTTTTTTTTAAGTCCTACTTGTTGTCTTTCTCTATCTAAGACTGGTGTGACTGGAACAGCTGTTCTTTCCTGTGGGAGCATTTTGTGGAAAGTCAACAGACAGCAGGAAGAGAGAGGGTGTGGTAACAGATAAATTACAAAAAACCCCAATATAAACATGTTGAAACCTAAAGAAGAGAGGCAACAAGACAATGAAAGAAAAGACACAAAAATGCTGACAAAATCCAAAATGGATGCAGTTAATTGACAGTCCACACACTCACATATGACCTCAGGCGTGTGTGTAATTCCCAGTGTGATCCAGTTCTGTACTCCAGAGTCTGTCAGGCTGGTGTGTTGGCCCAGAGGCTGGGAAGCACCATCCAATCAATACAGACTTTGAAGGCCGAAACCTACACCAAAATATAAGGAGCGAACCAGCATACAGCAGCTTCTACTCATATTCACCGTCTTTAATTTGGACCATTTTTGTTTCTCTGGATGTCACGAAAGATTAAAGGCTTCTCATGGACAACCAGTGTAGTATTGATCAGAAATGAATTATGTATAGCCATAAGTCATAAGTGAAAGCAGATGAGCGCTGGTGAAATGTAAGTACATTTAGTAAGTATTTTACCTCAATACAGATTTGAGGTACTTTACATTGCTTGACTTCCCATTTTATGATACTTCCTAATTCTACTTCCACAATTTTGTGGGTAATATTGTATGTTCTACTCCACTAGATTTATCTAACGGCCTTAGTTACTTGGCAGGCTAAGATTTTACATACAAAAAAAATGTGTGTTTGTGTGTTATGAGCACAAACCGTGTCACCCGTGATGTCACCCATTGGTTTGTTGACTCCGGTTTTGGCCATTTTTTGCAACCGACAAAAGCGAAGAACAGATTGGAAGCCAGAATGATACTAGCTTACACTAGCTCTACCTAGCTATCTAACTAGCTTATATACCAAAGGGCAATCGTTAATAAAAATTAACAGGCAACACACTGTTAAAGGGTCAAAGTTCAAAACAAACAGTGCATCATGATGAACCATTTGCAAACTGAGCATCATGCTGCATGGAAGAAGACTTGAAATTAAAGACTGAGACCATGCAGTTATCAGGAAAATATTAACTGATGTAATACATTTAAGAGAGTATTAGGTTGAGTTTCATGTAGATGTGCTTCATTTTGCAACCAGTGGAGTCGCCCCCTGCTGGTCATTAGAGAAAATGCAGGTTTCGAAGGCTTTACTTTGTGTACATGTGTACTTAAAATTTATAACACCACCCAACAGTATACAAGAGTTGGGCGGCTGTGGCTCAGCTGGTAGAGCGGGTTGCTGGGTTGGTGGTTCAATCCCTGACCGTCGCAGCCTACATGTCGAAGTATCCTTGAGCAAGATACTGAACCCCAAATTGCTCCCGATGCTGCGTTCATCGGTGTGTGAATGAATTCCCAATGGTGGCAGGTGGGACCGTTTAGGGTAGTCTCTGCCACTAGTATGAATGTGTGTGTGAAAGGGTGAATGAGCGCAGTCTGTAGTGTAAAGCGCTTTGAGTGATTGCAAAGCGACTAGAAAGCGCTATATAAGTGCAGGTCCATTTAAAATCGGCTCCACTTTGACCATCTACAAATGCAAAGTGCTGATTCTACATGAATGCATCAGTAATAATAAAATAATATATAGTAAATAGGAAATCACTCACAAGGGTTATTTTGAGCAGAATGAGTACTTTTACTTTTGACACTTTAAGTACAATTGGCTGATAATGCTTCCCAATGAAAATGTTCCCAAATTCACCACACTAAATGACCTTTCAGGTTTAATTTTTACACAAAGTCAACACCTTGCAGACAACAATTTGTATAATATATCAGCTGTGTTATTTTACTCAGTGAGTTTTTATTTACAGTGTTTGACAGAGAAAAACAATCAGCAGCTAATTTACAACATGCACACGACAGTTTAAGGCTGATATCACTTGCTGCCACAAGATGGGAGTCATGTATAAGTAATCATTAACAGCAGAAGCAAGCTATAAACCTAATGCTGTGGAAAAGAAATATGATATCTGGACAGGGTTTTAATTCTGCTCAATCATTTTCCAAATGTTTTTTAATTTTGATTCAATTCAATTTCATTCATATAGCCCAAAATCACACATCTCCGTCGCTTTGGAAAAGGACACCCACTATCATCAGTCAGCAGACTTGTGGCTGTATCATATTTTTTATTTAAGACTTTTAATCAAATAATTTTCTGTTTTAACTCAGGAGTTGAACTTTGAAATTGTAATGTTTTTGTAAATTTGGTTATAGTCAAAAAATATAAAAATACAATCAGTCAGTGTTATTGCAGAAACTTGATTGGATTTCTAAAAAATCTTCTTCAAGCTACAAATGGAATCTTTTTTTTGTCTTGACATCGTAGGAAAAGCACATTCTCTGGTCTGCTCAAGTGTCCCAGTAAACCATGATAGTGTGAAAGTGAGCCAGCATAAATGATACCAGGACCATGAAACTAAAGAAGCTAAATGGAATTCAGACCTCATTTTACTATTTACACCGGTGCTTATCTATAACAAGACAAATGTTCTTTTTTATTGGCTACATTGCTTGGGAATTAACTCCCCCTGTATAAACGCGCAGACTAGCTGATGATGAGAAGCAGCTGTGTAGGCCGCTATCCAAATCAGATGATCTACACCGAGGGGAAAACTCTGTGGAGGCAACCAGTGGGCAGGAGAGGAAAGACAGGAGCAGGAAAAGCCAATAACAGAAAGACTGAAGCTGTGTTTCATTTTCTAACACTGAAGAAGAAACATAGGGAGACATGGCATAGCCTGTTAGAAATAAAGCTGCAGGTTAATGTCAAAAGCATACAAGAATTTAAAGTATCTTATCATGAATATGAGCACGTGGTATGGAAATCTGGAGAAATCTTTGCATGTAAAGGGAAAGGCAGAAAACCAACATCGGATGCCCAAGACCTTCCATCACAATGCACTAAAAACCAATACGATTGTATGAAACCGTTGTCAGTAAAGTTTGTTGTTTATTGATGTGTCTACAAATGTAAGTTTAGACTCTACAATGCAAAGTAAAGTCATATCAATAACATCCAGAAACGCTGCCTACTTTTCTGGGCCAGACTGATTCAAAGTGGAAAAGTTCTGTGGTCAACATGTCAAATTGTTTTAGGAAGCACTGATGTTGTGTCCTATGGGGACACAACATTTTTAAGACACCATCCATGGGAGGTCCGTAGCGTAGTGGGTTACACAGGCGCCCCATGTATAGAGGCCACAGTCCTCGCTACAGTGGAGCTCCCTTTACCGCATGTCCTCCCCTCTGTCACCCCCTTTCTATCTGTCTCTCGCTTTCAATAAAGCATGTAAAATGCCAAAAAAAAAAATCTTTAAAAAAAAAAGAAGACACCATCCAGATTGTTACCAGGATAAAGAATAAAAGCATCTGTGATGGTACACTGTAAAAAATGATAAACAATAGCTACTCAATAAAATTGAGGCAACAGATTGCACGCAATATTATTAATTAAATCTAACTCCGTTACAAGTTGAGTTAATAACAACTTAACAGGAAGTGCCTGTCAATTAAAAACAGACTAATTCTACTGTGTTGGATTCATTCAGAATTCTCTTGATTTAGAATTACATACACATAAAGATTATATTTAATGTGGTCAAAATAAGTAGATTCTATCTCAAACATTTTTATATTAAAGTTACTTAAACAACTGGCTCAAAATCAAGGACGCATTTATATTTAATACATTTTATCAAATATATTAAGTAAAATGAAATGACTACAGAATAATTTATTACAGTGTATGTGTGTTAGTGCCCATGGCAACACATCTGTGAAGACACCATCAATGCTGAAAGGTTCATACAGTCACCGTCCCTGCATATTTCAGCCACATTCTGCATGTGTTACAATAGTATGGCTTCAAAGTAAAACAGTGCAGCTACTAGACCAGCCTGCCTGCAGTACAGACCCATTGAAAATGCATGGCTCATTATGAAGAGCAAAATACGACAACGGAGATCCCGGATTGTTGAGCAACTACAACAACTATTTGAGTGTGATCAGCTCAGTGCAAGGTCAGGTGTGTGTGTGTGTGTCACTGTTTGCCCCTGATTCGGACCCGGTGTGTGAGGCCTATATATGTAGTTGGGTCCCAGTGCTCTGTGCTAACTCATTGTCTCACCTACAGAGGCAGTGAGAGCATCTCCTCTTCCCCGTTCATGCATTTAGAGATTATTCATAGTGTTTACTCGTGTCTTCTTGTGTTGGTTCTTTGCCATGGGTATTTATCAAACTCAGCTCTGTGTTATTTAAAGGCTTCCTTGAAAGCCATTTCTGTGTTTTTGTTTATAAGGGCTATTTTTATGTCTCCGGAGTTTGTTTCTTAAGTCAGCTGCTCGGCAGCGGTGGTTCTGTTTCTCCTTCTTCTTATCCAGGCCTTTTTAGGAGCTTGTTATTCCTTTTCATTTTGCCTCATTTAGATATTTCCCCCTTTCCCATCCAGTTGCTTGCGATTTTTGTGGTTATCTCTCTGGGATAACTTTAAGATACCCCAAGTCCGCAACTGTGTCCCATACCTCATCCTCCTGACATATATGAAGCAAGAAGTGGAAAGAATTTCAAAACTTCAACACTTTATTACAAGCATCAAATTCAGAATAAGTGCATATTTATAATAAGTTTATAAGTTTGAACATTAAACCTAACGTCTTTGTACAGTTTTCAATGGACTACTATAAATGATTAAGAAATGATCGCAACCTTTTTTGGAATTTGAGTTGTACTAGTCCATTGCAAAAAGGGCTTTAGTGTGACAGTAATTGAATTTTTATGTGTCTGTTTCTCTTAGATGTAGGACTGCAGTTTCCAGCCTGCAGCTGAGATGTGTGTTCTTCATATATTGATGTTATCATGTTTGCATTTTGTATAATTTAACAGCTACTGATTAATTTAAACTCAAATTGGCCTCCAAAGTAATCATGCCTCTGCAACACACACATATATATACAAAAATACAGAAAAGCACAGACTACTTTTATCAAGCATTCTTTAATTATGCAAAATAAATCTTCCTTGCAGCAAAATTAACACAGTACAGTACTGTCTTCCATCCTTGTGTTTATTTGACTACTTCCCGTGACTCTTACTCTGTCCTTGCCTTTCCCTCTGAATCCCTTTAGCTTGCTAATGAGGCCAGGCCCTTAATGTCCATCCTCTATCAATGATAGATTACAGTGATAACTTTATTAAATTTTAATCGTCAGAACTTTACTGATATTAAAAAGCTGATCTCTGCACCTATAGCACCACTGAGAGAAGACCTCTGGCTGTTTCCATGACAAAAGCAGAGAAATGGTGATGCAGAGAAAGTATAAAATCTCTCTTTCTCTGTTCTTATCCACAGTGGGGCCTATATAAGGGATATTACATTAAATATAACCTGGGAAGATCCCATAGGCAGCTTCCGCACAGTAAAATGACTCTTCCTACAGGCATTACCCCAAATATATGCAGGTATGTCCCTGAACGACAGCCCTATCAGCATGACCCCTTTGGATATTACATCACTTTTATCCAGGCATATTGTAGGACAGCCTCTGTGTGACCCCTGCATATATTAATGTTATGGTCACTAATAACAGTCAGCCAAGTCCCAAGGGCAGGCTTTGTTTGCTTCCGGGGGCCCCTGGGATGTTAAACTAATTCTTATCAGGCATATCCAAGGCCAGTCTTTTTATGATGGTGTCAGGATATGGTTGGTAGTACAGCAGTTTTATTCAGGCATGACCTAAATGGCCCCGTGTTAAAGCCCCTGGTGTTTCCAAAGACCCCTAAGGGTAGCATATTCATTACATACAGGCATGTCCAATGGCAGCTTTTTTTATGGCACCTTTAAGTATTAATAACAGAGCACCATCTCGTCATTGACTTTCTGGACTATAATGGAATTTAAAAAGTGTGTCCAAGACGGGCAAGGTCAGAAACTTGATAATGACACAAGGGAAATCAACTGGTTCCCTTTAGGGTTGGGTCAATGTAAAAAAATTAAAAAAAAAAACCTTCAAACTGGTGTGATATTAAGTCACACACTGAACCATACCATTCTATATAATGTTACCACTAGATGTCGCACTTATCACTCTAACTAGTGGAGCATAATGAGACTGACACTCCAGTCAACTTGGTAGCGATAATGCACACCTAAGCTGTAACTTTTGCCATGACCTGCAGCGTTGCCTCGTTTGTGTGTTTAGGTTTGCCTCTTTTCATAAGCTTCAAATCCAGAAGGTTGACATATTGGGCCAGTTTTCTTTGAGACTTATTTTCCATGTCTCCTCTTGTCACCCCAAAAACGTAGGATGCTTAATAGGACCTGGATAAACCTATGACGCTTAGCCTTGCAGTTGCAATTCCCCTGCTAAAAGACAAACAAACAGACCAGGTGATTTAAACCATTTTTTCCAATGCTGTTCTAATTGCTCACACAGTTATGATGACATTGATAAGCAACAGACATGGAGCATATTTTTGATTGAAATAACAGATTTCTATGAATTGAAATTGTTGGAAACATTTGGGATAATTTAGGTACAAAAATCAACAAAATACCTAACAGGTCTAGTCATCTGGAAATGTTACATATTAGACTTTTTTTGCCTACGGTATGTTTTTTTTGTTTTTGTATAACTTTCCTTGAGCCGAGAAAAACAAAACCTTGAAACCTTTTTTGTACTCTCTTATTGGAATGAATAAGCAACATCTTTAGGTCTAGAATCAAGTTCTTATAATTCATCCATGAAAAACACGTGAATAAACAAGGACAACATGCGCTCTGTACATCTCCCCCTACTGATCTTCTTCATGTCACTGGCCTCGGCTTGGCAGCGCACCAAGGACTTAATGCCGTGACGCACATGCTGCTGATGTAGGGAATTTTTCAATTTACTCAAATATGTCATAATGACAAATGCCTCTTCTGCTGTTTGAATAATAAAAAAAAAAAACATTAACAGAACAGAAAATGATTCCCAGATTTGACTTCTTCATTTCTATATCTTGTGCACAATTGGTAACCTGTACTAACTTATTTGTATTTTGAGAGGAGAAACTTTCTAAGACTTGGCCAGCATCAGGCCGACATCAATTCTTATTTTTCAATGGGGCCCCTGAGGGTATGTCAAGGTAGTGGAGTTGTCGCTCTTCACTTTGCTAAGTGGGGAACAGGAAATGTGAGACAGGAGAAGAAAGAGGCAGTGACAGTAATGGGAAGAAAAAAGGGTGAGAGAGGGAGAGGGAAGGAGGGAGGGAGGATATGAAACCTGAAGGGAGAAATGTATGGAAAAGGAAGAAGAAAGAGAGAGGCTGGCATACTATCAAACACTGTCTCTATCATCCTCATGGTAACTGTGTATCTGTGTCTCATTCAAGCTGATAAACAGAAAATAGTTTTTTAAATGGGATGACTGCGGGCAGTCTGAACTGACTCACCACAGCAGTGAGCCCAAATTGTTTCCCACAAAGGCTGAAAGTCTTATCACTGTTTTCATGTTCTGCACCGGTAATGTACTGTTCATAGACTCAAACTTAAAATTAATAACATTCCAGGACTACTTGTTTCTGCCCTGAGCAAAGTCCTAGTTCTGCTGCTGCTGTGGGCACTACTGGAGCTGTCCAGGGTTCTGAACTCAGTCTGCACCAGCTGGAATAATTTGGTGATAGAGGGAGACACTCAGCCGGTTTTCTCATCTGATACACTTGTTAATGTGATAATACAGTTCCCTCTGCAGTCTTGGTTGTATAGCACCTTTAATACAAGAATTTCAGCACAAAAGTACTTACGATAAGTTAATAGACATAAAATGGATATATACAAACATGGATATAATGCCAGATTTTATGTAAAAAACAACAACAACAACTGGCAACCTCTGTGTCTAAACAGTGAGGCTAATGTGGAACTTCCTGCATTCTTTCTAATAGCCAGCAGGGGGCGACTCCATATGTTGCAAATATAAGTCAATTTGTATGGAAGTCGGAGCATGACTGTATTTGTCACTTGATTTATAACCTCATTAAACATTTTCATGATGAGTTAATGCTTTCAAATGTTAGTTTAAAGTCTTCTTCAATACTGCTTAATGTTAATTTTATAAATTAAGGTCCCATTTGGAGTAAAACAGATGATAAAGCAGGGCATGATTTTGGATTGAGTTACCCTATGATTGAAAGGTGTCTACCGCACTAAACTGTGCTTTTGTCTTAGAAGCTTGACCCTTTCTAAGTGTGTTTTTAGCTTGTCAAAGTTCAACATGAGCAAAAACTGGAAGTAAATTGAGACTTAACACCATCAGACATCATTACAACAAGCAAAAGTCCAAGACAAAAAAACAAAGTAAGTTCTAGCAAGGTTTTTAAGCCGACTGGTCACCTGACTGGGGTTCAATTAAAACACCACTGATCCATAATAAACACCAGATTAACTTGACTATTGGACCTACAAAACATGGCCATATAGTCCTATCATATGTAGCTGTACCTTCTGAACAGCTCTCCACACACACTGTGCCAAAGTTTTCAAACCCGCTATGCTGACAAAGCACCTGCACGGTTCATTTGACTTCACTGCAGGCTTGACACTGGCTGTACAATTAGTGCGATGGACTGTTTTATACTGTATTTGACCTCTTGTGGCTCAGGAGATTGAGCCGTGGCCCTTTAATCTGAGGGTTGGTAGTTTGATCCCTGGCCCATGCAGTCTGCATGTCAAGTGTTTCTCTCAGTGTTCATGTGAACTCTTGTTGAGCAGATTGGCTTTTGCATGGTATAAAGTAGCCTCCAGTGTATGAATGCATGTGTGAATTCTAGTGATATTCTAATGAAGCTTCATAAACTATTTGTTGAAAATGGTGCTCTAAGGAATGGCGATTCAGGAATTGTTAAACAGTGCACTATCTAGTGGGCTAAGAAAATGTTCCTTAAGCTTCAACTCTCCATCACTAGTAAATGCTGGGTTGTGTTGCAAAGAACTTGAGTGGTCACTAAGACTAGAAAATGCAATATAAATCTAGTCAATTTACACTAAAGCATTCAACAAAACATCACCACAAAATAACTTGGTAACGCTTTATAATAAGGTTCTTAATAACCATTAATTAACAAGTAGTAAGGCATTGTTCTCACTTTAGATCCAGTAGTTGCAAAAACCATAGTTAACTTATAGTTAACTTATAATAGATGAGCACTAAAGTATATTTTAATATCAATAAGCAAACAAAATAAGATTAATAAAGGCATGGCAAAGACATAATGGGTGGGTCATGGGTGTTTGTAATGCCATTAACACTTATATAAGCTTATAAACACACAATAATGTTAATAAGCATCTTGTAAGGACTTACAAGGGCCTTATTACTTGTTAATTAATGGTTATTACAAGGACCTTAATATAAAACGTTACCAATTACTTTTGTGGAAGGTTGAGGCAAGGCTGCATAATATAGCTTATAAAGAATATTTCAACATTTTTAGGCTAAAGGGATATTTTCTCTAAAATGACACAACTGTTTGATTTAACCCTGTAATGCATATGTTTATACCGATGTCATCATTTTAATCTAAACTTAGAGGCAACACAGCTTGTGTATGATATTTTAGAGGGCTTTCATTTTGAAATCCCTTCTCATAATATCCAAATATTGTCAGTGACATTCTGGGGGTAGTGTACTGTCATTTCGAAATCTTTGGGAATGTATTTTATTTAAGTTAATTCTCACCATTAAATTAAATGTTAAATACAGTTTCCAGGCAGTAGATATCATTATTTCCTTGTGACATATCCTTAGTGAACAAATGTCACAAAGGATTTTTTTGGAATAGTGGTTGTATTTTTTGGTTTCATGGTTTGGGCTAGGCCCCATAATTCCAATTAAGGAAACTTTTACTGCTACATTATGATATTTTATTAGACAATAGTGTGCTTTCAAGTGTGTAACAACAGTCTGGGGAAAGCTCTTTGCTGTTTCAACATAACAATGCCCCTGTGCACAAAGCACAGTCCATTAAGAAAGGAGTTTGCCAGTCTACCATGGAATACCTTGACTGGCCTGTGCAGAGGACTCACTTTTTTCAAAACCTTCAGGGTGAACTGCAACATCCCTGGGTCTTATCACCCAACTTCACGACATGACCTCACTAATACTTTGTGTTTTGATGCTGCATATTCTTCAAAAATGTGGGGAAAATTGCCTTATGATTTGTTTGGTTTTGTAATGATATATTCTTCATACAACTACATATATAGAACATGTCGCATATACATCTGTGTTTATGAAGCCACTTTTGAGTTTTAAAAGCGGAACCCTTATTATAGCAATGGATGTACTGAATGTTCCAGTCTCACTTTGTGTCCACTTAATTTAATTTCTCCTTTCTTTGCCTTGTCCTTCCCCCTCTCTCCTTGATTGCATTGCCCTCCCCCTGTCCTACTTTCTTTCTTTTTGAAAAAGACATCCTCCATGACTTTGATCCTGCAATTTTGCAGTTATGTTCTTCCACTTAAACCAGCGGCTTTCTGAAACCTGCCTCTTTTTAAGTGATACTCTTAATTCCCCAGAGAAAAACATGTGCTCCCCCCCCTTTCGACGAGGGGTCGAAAGGTCAACAAAAGCAACAAACAGCAGCCCAAGAAATGGTATGAACGCTGTTTTTGTCATGGGCTCTATAGGGAAAATGTGATAATAACCAAAATCATTATCAAAAAAACATGTTAAATGTCTAGATATCAGCTCTTAAATTAAACTCTTATGATATATTTTTGTTGTTATCATTATATTTGTCCAAACAAATGTACCTTTAGTTGTACCAGGCATTAAAATGAAAAGGAAATTGAAGGAAACAAGGGTCTAATATTTTTTTCCATGACTGTATGATAATTAGGGGAGCGTGTCTATGTTCCCCTCTTTGTATGAGACTGGGGAACATAGGATGCTTTTCCCCCGCTATTCCCCAGAAGGGTCCTATGTTCCCGGGTCTGTTACTTTTTCCACCATTACTGCATACATACTCTACATTACTACATACTTTATGTATGATGTTTTACCTCATCAACTTCATGGATTTTTGCAAATATATCCTAAATGTGAGTTTGATGAAAATAACATATTCCGAAAAAAAGTTGTGGCAGAGAAAATTTATACAACTTTATCTATGTTATGTTGTGGCGGTTAGCTGCACAACAAATGTCTGATACAACAACATCTGATCCGAGGACAACATGAGGGTTAAGAACGTTTCTCAACACACAGTTGTAAAGAATTTAGGGATTTCACCATGTGCAGACAACATCCTTTCCCATCACCACAGAGTCTTCACATATTCACCAGCTTATCATTCCATTAGCCTCATCAGCCTACTGACCTGCAAGATCTTCAGCCACCATCACCATCTGGACTCCATAGGGGAGTTATGTCGCTGACGGACAGGGCAGATGCACCCTGATTACAAATTTCCCTGTCTAAGCACGAAAGAATCCTAATTCTGTAAGGATGTATTCTTTGCAATTCTGCCCATCATGTATCCATAAGGTCAGCGTAGACTTATACTTAGGAAGGTGTATTTCAGGAACAAGACTTGTGTCGCCACTTGAGCAATATGTTTCCGTCGACAGGCTGACCACACTGGAGTAATAGATTACATTTGTGTTGACAACTCGTCCGTATAAACACAAAGTTAAACAACCTTCCATGTACCAAAATAACTGGCTCCATGTCACGACTAATATATAAGATCTTGCAGTCTCTGTAACCATTTTATTCATTCTGAAGCATGTCATAACTGAAACCGATGCTGCGTGGATTAAACATACATTGAACAACCACCTCTCCGCTTGTTCTCCTCATTCATCAAACCACAACAAAAATGCATTTATCATTCTCAAGACCAAAATATCCCATCATCAATCCAGTATTCTCTTACAATCACATCATGTGTTTTTAGAAGCTTTAATATTTACTTCACTTCATATCTCTCCTGATTGAATTATGTGTTGCTGGTTGTGTTTGCTCATAGTGGATATTCTGGCCAATTACAGGCCTCTGCAGAATCACAGCAGAGTCTTTGAAAAAGGTTAACTGTGTACACAGCAGACAGATTGAAAGCAGACTGTAGCAGTTGGCACAGCTTTGTGCCTGAGGGAACACCATGATAAAGAGCCATATTACTTATATTCCCTGTTGATAAATATAAATCCATCCAACAGTCCTGATGGCTACCCCAAACTTACAGTGGGTTTATGATGATGATGATAATGTCGTCTGTATCCTGGAGTATGAATATGCTTTAAATATTTAAGGAGTTCAAAAATACAGGTGCTACAAACAGCTCAATACAATGAATCCACTTGACATCCTGTAGATTAAACTTTAATGGCTGTGAGTGGAAGAGCGAGAGAAGTTAGTGTGTCTGCGCACACTCGTGACTTTGTGTGTGTGTGTGTTTGTGAATCCGGTGGACACCCGGTGTATTAAACTTTCATGGCCGCTTGGTTTGAGCTGGTTCTTTCTCTCGCAGCATGTGAATGATTGCAGCGTTGTACGTATATGTGTGTACGGGTGCGTTCAAGTGCATAAGACAGAGAGCGGGGGCGAGGACGAGCGTGTGCAATCCGTTTGTTAGAGTCCCTATGCAAGCTTGTGTGTGTGTGTATCCCTGCGCATGCATAAGTGTGTGTTGTGTGCGTGTGCTATGAATATTTGATGTGCTACTCAGTATTCATGAGGCTGAAAGATAGAGAGAAGCAAAGAGGGGGGAGGAGATAGAGAGGTGGGGGAGAAGGGGATGATGGGAGATTTAAATCATCCGACAACAACATATGGTTACTATGGCCATAACGCTGTAGTCTTTTAATGTGATTATGGGCACAATGGTGAGAATGCCAGCCTGTCTCTAACACTGTAAAAACAGTAAATACAGGATAAAGCAAGGAGAGAGAAGTTCTTTATTTCTTATTTTATACTGAGATTTTCACATGTTTTTTAATCAAAGGAGCGTGTGACTTTTTGAATTTAACAGTATGTCATAAATAGTTGGATTTCAATTATTATTATGGGACCTTGAATGTTCCCATAAAGAGTTCAGTGAGTTAGCAAAAAAAAACAACCCAAAATGGCACTTTTTTAAGCATTAACTTAATTGAACTTCTGAACATAGCAAAGTCACATTCTATGTTACATTTTTTTCACCTACCTAACTACGAATCCAACATAACCACTGTACATCCAGCAGTAGTAACTTTACACCAAACTACGTTTTCCTAACCTTAACCATGTAGTTGGTGTTGTGTTGTTTCTTCATCCTAAACAAGTACCAACCCAAGCAAAATTCAACCGTTTGATAACTTTAACCACCTGTTTAAAATGTCACCATTGTGTTTAGCTATGCATTGATTTCTTTGGGTTTCCTACTTTGTTTCCCACAGGTCCATTCCAGTGTGCTATGATTGAAAAATTATCTAGTCAATAATCATTAAAAAAAAAATCCTACCGATTTTTCCGGCCTCCATAAAGCCAATGACTTGAGGCTTAAATACATGTCAAGACATTTGACCCTGAACCATTAATATCAACGCTGTGGTAGCACAAGACAAAATGTCAGGGGATCACCAACATTACTAGGACTAATATCACTGAACTATGGATATCTGTCCAAAATGTCATGTTAGTCCAAAGGAAAATTAAAAAAGGAAAAGTCAGGTTAAGGGATTAAGATCAGTAAATGCATGAGACTTCTTCTCCTGGGGACCTTTAATGCTGCTACAACATTTCATGGAAATCTATTCAGTACTTGAGAACTCTGAGTATTAGTTATTAGTGGACATTGCCACCCTTAAATCCATGCTACAACCATGAACATACTGTAAAAATTAAACATGCAGATCATATTTTGCCACTTTCTAAACCTCCTGCCTGTGAGAAAAGAAATGCCTTGTTTAATAAGGTATGTGTTGTTCCAGAAGCTGTCAGTCTCAATACTGATTGTGCCTGAGTCGTTGAGTAAATTACCATGCAGAGACGGGCTCAGACTGAGGTGCACACGCGGTGAAATAGGCAGTTGTATTGGATTTTACCTTGCTCTTGCAAACATTTAAGAACCTCTTAAAGAGCTCTGCTTTAATGTAACGGCAGTAAATGTCGCACTCACATTAGTGCTGCTGTCTGCTTTCATTATGCAAACAGGAAAAAGGAGCTGCACATTCACTAAAGCTGTTCACAAAGTTTGTGAGTGTGCTACTTTACAGCGAGTGAAACCCTCCTACTTTTTTTCTGGCATGAAAGACAGGGTTACCTTCAACTTGTAGAATGATTTGTCTAATTAACTTTTCTTGATACCTTCCACCATTTGACATCATTTCTTATTTATTTTAACTCCATAATGCTGGTGATTATGTGTGCCAGTGCGCTCATTATTTTTCCCTTATGTTTCCATTCTTTATAAGTTAAAGGTAAAAGCTATAAATTAAAGGCTGCTGGAAATATTGTTGTGACAGGCCTGGCATGACATTTAACAAAACATAGTACCCCTTTATGGATGGATTACTGAGTGGGCCAACCAGGTACACATGTCAGGGCCCACCTGCAAAATGCCACTTAGAGAGAAACGTACCAACCAGAAAGGGACTTAAAAGGACGACAAATTACATATACATCTAAAGAGATGCAAAACAGCTGCAAGGAGACACAAACTGACCACAAAGAGATGGAACACAACTACACAAAAAACACTAAATGATTCAAAATATAAGAAAACTGCAACCAAAGTGACACAAAACAACTAGAAAGAGACACAAAATTACAGAATCCCAAAAAGTTGCAAAACAACCACAGACAAAAATAAGACCAAAACAACTTCAAAGTGTCACAAAATGACCAAAAACACACAAAACAACAACAACGACGACAACAAAACTATACTATGACAACAACAAGAAAACTATACTATGACAACAACAACAAAACTATACTATGACAACAACAACAACAACAACAACAACAACAAAACTATACTATGACAACTATAAAGTCAGTGTCTTGCTCCTATGCAGGTCAGGCCTTTTACCCAGGGGCCCTTTGTTTCATAACCCCCCCATGGTACCGCTCCACATTATGACTCAAATCAAGCTTGTCAGTCCGTCATGTCACAAAAATATAAAGAAGCAGCAGAGAAGTAACAATAAACACAACTAACACCCACACAAGTGTTTGGCTTTCCTGCTGCTGCTGCTGCACAACTTTGTGAATAGACAGCATAAAAAGTGAAATAAGAACAAATGAAACTTTAATGTTCCCCGTGGGGTGATTGAGTTATTACAACAGTAAAATAAAACGGGCTACAACAAAGAAAATGTATTGAATATAAATAAGAGTAGAGCAAATTGGATGTAGGCATGCCATTAAGTAAAAATATGAGCAAGTATAAAAATACAATACATTTGCACAGCAAGGATGTGTGAGGAATACTTATATTATCCCGACATAATGTAGGCAAAATAACAACACAAGGAAAATTGGAACAAATGTTTAATTCTAGTGGCTAAGCAGTATTGTGCAGCAAGCAATGGGTTCATTATCACAAAATGAATCCCAGCTGGGGGAATCAATTGATGCAAAGTGGACCTCATCACATTGAGCAGCAGCCTGTACATCATTGGACTTATTACACACTTACTTACCAAAAACAATAATCTTTTGGCATAAAATGTCGACTTGGAATAACTTCATTACAAGCTAAATTAATTTACAAGTTTTTGCCAACAAGCTAATTTAACAAGGTTGCAACCTTGCAAACATGTATATGTAATGGCTTCAGTGTGGTAGACACATTTTGGTTGAGTTGAACTCACATTTTTTTTTTTTAATACCAACATGATAAGGGGAATTCAGAGACAAATTATATATCAGTCTTCTTAGAGGTACAGAACCAGACTGGCAGTGATTGGTCCTGTTTTAAGGGGAGACACACTTCAACCTGAGTACGTCCCAAAACAACTTACCAGAATTATTCACTCTTTTGTCTCTGCTGCTCCACTTGTTCTCCTTTCTCCCTGGTGAATGTATCAGGCTGAGGCAGACGAGGCCTGAGCGGCTGGGATTCCTACAGTATGAAGGCTCATACAGGCAAAGGCTCTCAGTAGACTGTAAAGGACTTCTGGAGGCTTCTTTTTTCTTTAGACTTTATTGTCCCTGAGGGGAAATTCCTTGCCACAGCACTGTGCATTTCAGGCAACAGCACGTACAATAGCACATCATAAACAACGTACTATGACAGACAACAGTACACACACTGCACTCCACTTGCAGCAGCGCCTACAAAATTTAAAAATGCCAATGCATGTTTGTTCTTTGGTGCTGTGCTATAAGACAGGTGTAATGACATACTGAAAAGTATACTTCTAATGTACTGTAACCTGGAAACCTAAAAGGGAACTTTGGTATTTCTCATCCTGGACCAAAAAGCAATCTTTGGGCCTGAAAAATGAAGCCAATGTGGAAGTGACCATTACGACAACATTCAACTATTGCCCTTAAATTGAATTTCTATTATCTCAAATTCTGTATTAATACTAAAACTTGCAGCCATTGTAGTAGCAAGTGTTTTTTTTATTATGCTTAACATAAGAATATATATGGATGATTTCTCTGAGCCAGGCTGGAGATTTCAACCATGAAGGGACTCAAACCCTCAATCTTTTGATCTGAAGTCAGACACCTTGTCCATTAGGCCGCGTGGTCCATAAAAAAACAATTTACACAATTCAAAATCTCCATGATTTAGCTGCTTAGTAGATTAGAACAAACTTTTGTCAAAAAGGCAGCGTGTTTAGATGACTTCTGTGGAGGTGAACTAGTTTCAAAGTTGGAGTTCTTGCTTGACATGTGAGTGGTAGTTTAATCACAGGCCACATTGTTCATAACATTTGTTAACATTTTTTTTTATCTCAAACTTTGTATCAGAACTTAAAACAAAGACTGAACCTGAGTTGATTTGTTAAATCTACTGCATTGGCCCACATGGGGATCGAATTCTAACCAGCTTGCACTGGTTTTCTTTTCTCACACATTGTTAGACGGTTAATCAGAAACTGAATGAAACACATAACAACTCCATTACTGGATCAGCTGTGACCACCTTCTAGGTTTTCTTCTGTGGAAGGTAATTTGGTTATTGGTAGCACTATTGTTGAAATTCTTACCAGATATCTACCATTACTACTATCAACAAACTATGTACAAGAACTTAATCAATATCTTTATTTCACATTAAAAACTGCATTCATTTTAACAACATTGTAAAGATTTACAAAGAATGTTATAGATGGTTGAAATCGATGATGTCGTGCAAAAGAAAAAACAAAATTTGTTCCAAAATTAATCAGAACCAGAAATAACGAATGCGCTTTAACTTTTCACTAAATTAGGAGAGGGCTTTCAACCACAAAGGGACTCGCAGTGCATCTGACTTTGAATCAGATGCACTGTCCATTAGGCTACGTGTAAACGTAGTCTAAACGCTGCTCATTGAGCTCCACTGGCTACCTGTTGCAGCCTGCATCAAATTCAAATCTCTAATGCTGGCCTACAAAGTTGTCTTTGGTACTGCACCCAGCTACTTGAACGCCCTGATACAGGCATATGCTACCAGACCAGTTTAACTGTGGGGGCCAAGGAGGGGCCAGTGTTTGATCAGTAATGTTGTGAGAAGGAAATCACAGTATCTGACAACTTTATAGATAACTAGACGTTATAATATCATGTCTGTTGCATGCATGTTGTGTAGAGTTTTAAAACATAATCCTTTTGTTCATTAACGAGGGGGAGCATATTCAATATGAACTTATCAACTGAGCTTGAAAAGAGTGTCTCGACCAAAAAGATTCACTTCAAATAATGTATTTCAGAAACACATTTCTTTGATTGTTTTGTTGTTGTTTTGTGGAAGGGACACAACTAAGGGCATGTGGTGCATATAGACGAGAATCATGTCTCTGTCAACTGGTGTCTTCTTGAACTCTTCCACCATCTCCATCCTTCGGGTCTCCAGGGTGTCCTTGTTCTCACCACAGGGATAGTTTGGTAGAAACTGGATTTCCTCTCTTCTGGGTCGTTTAATGTTGGCCCGCGGTGATGCACCTCCTGGGTTGCTACGGCTTCGCTTTCCGGCATTCACTGCCACATCTTTTATACCCGCTCTGCTCAATTTAGTTCTGTAGTTACCCATCTTGAAGTGTAGGCTGTCCCTCCATCCTTCACATCCTGTTTGGGAACCTCTCTCTTTTAGGCAGGGGTGTTTATTCACAAGGGCGACTGCAACCTTGCCTAACTGTTTGGTACTTGGATATCCATCATGTCTATAGATTTCTGCAGCCATCACATCAAGCACGTTATGTTTTTGATCCCTGGTCAACCGCAAGGTTTTCCCTTCCTTCTCAAACGCACAGTTGCCCTCTCTTAATGCAAACTCCACCTCGTATGAGAATGTCGGAACAACAAAAACCTCAGGCCATCTACAGTGGCGCTCAGATGAATCCGTACTATCTGACAGTAACACTGTGTCGTCTGTGCTGGCTGAACTCAAATCGGCCTCTATTACTTTTACTATCTTCACAGTTGCCTTGGGCGGCAGGTCCTCTACATTGAGTAAATTGCATAGGGAATTGTCAAATTCAGGGTCTTGGAATTGCAGGCGAAAGTCATAGTTCAGGTTCAGCTTATTTTTCAGTTCAGTTATGAGGGCATTCACAGTGTCAGGGCGAGAGGGCAAGTCAAGCCTTTCAGCATTGACTTCATCAATGATAACCCTTAACTTGAGGACATCAGGTGTTGCCATTTGCACAGCTGTGAATGGGAAGCCTGTCACATAAAAAAACAAAAAACACTGTATTGGTTGGCTTATGTTCCAGCAGCTACCTGCACCATATCACTGATATCTGTTGCCCCCACATATATTATTTAATCAGTGGAAAATACTGTTCACTTACTGTAATTGTATTGCTTTGTCCAGGTACTCCAGCTGTGCATGCAGACGTGACAGACTGCTGACTGCTTGATGTGGAGCTGCTCGTTTACTCAGGAACTGGAATGAAATGTTTAGTTGTGAGGATTAGTTTACTTGACACTTTGTAAGCCAACAATGGTGTTTGGTCAGTCAGCTGATATACAGATTTCACTGTATGGCCTGCTCTTTCGTCAACTGCAAGCTCATATGAGCGCAAATGGTCAACATACCAAGCCTCAAAGTCTTTCAGTACAAAGAAGATCTCACTGCTAATCAGCAATATGTTTTTGATCTACTTAAACTCAGGCAAGGCAGCGCGTATCCCAGTGCAAACAAACATGCCAACCACAAAAAGCATGCCATCAATGGTTACACGTTTTGTGGCATATACACTCTTGCTGTCTGTGATGCTCAATATGAGTGTGTGTGTATCTGCGGGCAAAGACTAAACAAAGACAGATTCCACTTTTGAAATCTGGATTGGTGGCTTTAAAAATCTTGGTGATGACATGTAGAATGCCATCATTTTTTGGTGTCTCTCTGCCATAGTTTTATAAACATTTTTGGCGCAAACTATTTTCTTGTGTTTTCCTTCAAACCTCATTGTCCAAAGATGCGCCAAAGGACCAAAACACTTTATGAGGTGAGGGTAGTGCTCGATAAAATGATGCTTAGGCCTTAACTGAAAGTTAGGGAAGACCTCATGAAGAAGCTGCCTGTGATCTGCAATCTTGCAAGCCATATACTGAATGGGATCATTTGTGAAACTGTGAGACACAGTAAGCTCGACTATATCTTTTAGCTCCATTAGGACCTCCCAAAATCTGTCCCCTTCTGGAACTCTTGAGCCAATAAGAACAGGCAACAGTCTAAGCAGAGCGTGGTTCTCATGCCCATTTCCCCCTATTGTTCCACGAGTGGCAAATGTTAGGGGAATTGGGTGGGGGCGGTCGACCCTGTCAGAATGTTGGTAGGGGAAAGATGAAATTGCTTTATTTAGATCCTCCAAAGAGAAATATTTTTTTGTCATCATACCTTTCAGACACAGGGCCAGCTCGACAGGAACCACACCTTCGAACTGGTCATGTAGTATGTCAGGTGGAAATCCTGTGATCGGATGGAAAAATGAGAGATGGTCAGAAAGGACACAACTGCTTTTAACGCCGTAATCATTTTCACAGCCATAATTTTCTATTTCTTTAACAAGGCAATCATACTGATTTTTTGTTCTTATCTCACAGCTACCGGTGGTTGCATCTGATATCTGCATGTCTGCCTTGGAAGTGAGGCAAAAGCGGCAACAGTGTGAACCCATAAAACTCTCCTTGAAACCAGCTAGCCCATGTGCAGCAAGGTTATCAGCCGCAACACAGTAGACTGTACCTTTGAAACACTGACCAAGAGTCTCAATATAGACACCTTGCTCTTCCAGAGTCTTTAGGTCATTCAAGAGGGGCGCAAATACTTTGGCATATCCAAAAGTCCGTACATCATTCGAATTGCACAAAAGGGCAAGTTGCGTACAGTGTAGTGCTGACCGATACTTCAGTGGCAGGTTAGCCAATGTCCAATAAACTGCACATGTTTTGTACATTTTCTTGGAGGTTCCAAGAGGATTTACAACTTCAAAATCATCAACATATAGAATGAGAGGTAATTTGAGGCCCTTAGAAAGGAGTGGGTTTTCCTGACAGTAAGACCCATCTCGATATGAGGACTATGAGTGGACCTTCTCAAATACATCTGCTTTTTTCAGCAGCTCCTGCAGAGATGAGAGAATGGGCACATACATATAGGTATGCTGTGAAGACTCAATAAGGTACTCCACAGGCTTAACAAGTGGAAACTTGGCTTCATAATATGACTTCCTCCTCTTAGCAGTTGACAGTAGGGCTTCAGAGGTAATTGATTTGTGCAAAATGTTACTCTCTGAGACTGCCTGGACAATATCACTTACAACTGTGTCAGTAAAAGGGCAGTTATGTTTTTTCAGTACCTTTGTAACAGCTTCTTTGACAAGAGGTTTTGATAGTGAAAACAATTCATCAACATGCTCAATGATATCCTGTGTTGCCATCTCTGATACATGGAGAATTGTTTGCATTTTCAAAAAGAGGGCTGCCAGATTATATTGCAATTGGTCAGCCAAACCCTCAGTGCTGCTACCTGCCACTGGGTTGGAATCACTTTCATCTGAAAGAGCTGCATCTAGTTCAAGTTCAACGTCAAAATCCTGGGAATCATTTGATTCATTTGGCACTACAATTGACAAATAATAATCTGAGGCATTCTGATGTTCTCTGCATTTGTGAGAGTTATATGTGGAGTAGACATTTGATTTAAATCTGCAGTCCCTAAATGGGCATGGCACAGTTTGCTTTAGTTTTAAATGTCCCCTTAGATGAAGAAACATGTCCCTCCCAACAAATGGCTGCTTAAAATCACAGAGGGGGCAATGAAATGCTGAAGTGTAAGCCACATCATGAGTATCACTGCCTGCTACCATTCTCTCAGTAACATTAGGCCTATGTACTCTTGACATGTGTATCTTTAATGAATTAAAACTGCTAAAAGTGCACATACAGTAATGATACACGCATGGTAAGGGAGAAACTGTAGAATACTGTCCATGTTGAAGTCTGTAATGTCTCAGTAAGCATACCCTGATGGCACTAGAAAAACCACACAACTTACATTTCCACATGACTTCGGCCCCTGGGTTAAGGCAGTAGTTTGGTAAAGTTGCTTTTCAACTGTAGCGACAAATATTTAATATGCCTTATTTAAAATCTACTGACTACCGCGGCTCGACACTTGCTGCGTCAGAGACTGGCTGCGTGTTACTGTGTGACACGCTACAAAAAAGTTGAGCTAGCCTCAACTTTTTTTCAGCAGCTATTGCACGTTTAGCTTAGCTTAGTTTTGAAGTCTGTAAGCATGCCAAGCGGTCATTTCAATGTCCCTTGCACACTGAATAGTGTAATTTGTTTGGAAAATAATGTGCAGACGTCAACGGTTTTAACAGTGATGGAAATGCGACTTGTTTTGCAGGCTAACTAAATGTCAAGAGAAAGTGCAAGCTTTCAATGGTGGATTTACGCTAGCTGTCCTGACACAAAAAAGGTATTAGCTTTCAAATACTTTGCTAGCAAGCTCTTACAAGAGAGAATAGCATTAACTTACTTGTTTTTAAGACAGCAAGTCACAAAACCATCGAAAATCCACGTTGTGTGTTCTCCAACTTCAGCCCCAGACCAGGTCCGTGTCTGCGAGCAGTGCACGCTTCAACGTCTCAGTGCTGCGTGTGCGACTGTGCGCGCATGCGTCACGTCTCGCGCTCAGATCCCAAAACCGTTACAAGTCACTGTTCAAAAATAATGTTTTATGGTGTGACAACGCTGTGGTTAAAGTCATAGACATATGTCTATGGTTAAAATAGCCGCTTTTGTCGCCACAAAAATAGCCGTCGTCATAGCAACAGTAAACAGTCAACCGACAGGTCTCCCCCTGAAAAGTCACTTTCTCCATAAAATCTATCTATCCTCAAAAGAAAAAAAAACTTCAGGCAGCAGTTAAAATATGAGACATGGAGTTGGTAAAAACATGTTTCGCAATACTGTCTATGAAATCAATTTAGATCAAACGAGCTAATATAACTCATTGGGATCGTTACCCATAACTTGAAAATCTACCAATAGTTGGTCAAACTCCACATAA
This sequence comes from Centropristis striata, assembly GCF_030273125.1. Lineage (NCBI taxonomy): Eukaryota > Metazoa > Chordata > Actinopteri > Perciformes > Serranidae > Centropristis > Centropristis striata. The sequence continues at coordinate 17,175,181 of NC_081532.1, forward strand.
CTAAGTCATTATGGCAGCTATTCAATTTTGAGTTCATTTTAGTTTATCACTTGAGTATCTAAAACTTTCTATGTCTTATAAGTTCTGTTAACTTACTTCTTTTATTAAGATGTACTGTTAGGTTTTACAGTGTACCAGTTCCTACCAGAGCAGGGGCGTCCCTCTCTACCTTTAAAAAACTCCTGAAGACCCAGCTCTTCAGATCACCTTCTCTCCTAGCACCACACGACAATTCTACTCCTTAAAGAATCATCACTAGCACTTATTGATGCACTAACGCCTCTTATTGCACTATACCTTGATTGTTCCCCCTTTGTCCCATGGTTTAGCTGTGAATTTAGTAACCTGGTTTTTCCTCCAAAATGTCTTCCAGAATTAATCAGTCACATTACAAAAAATAATGGAATGGATCCAATAATGGATTTTTAGTCAGTTGTGACCAGCTTCCAGATTGGCTTCTGTTACGGGGGAATTAGCTCAAAGCTTAGACTATTTGCTTTACTATTTGTGAGAGTTACTACTTACTGTACTTGGATCTTTTGAGTATTGTTTTTATTGAGCTCAATTTTTTGCAAACATATTTCAAACCCTACTCAGTCAACTAGACACCATAGAAAATCTAGAATTGAGTATTTTTTTCTTATCTTCCTTCGTTTTATTTTCTAACACAAAGGATTCAAAGACCACGTTCACTTCCATGCACTCTATCCAACTGGCTCCAGCATTCCCAACACGTTGACTAAACAGACACCTATAAAAAACAACATCCCCTTTAGACTCCTGTTCACTGCAGTTGCTTGATGAAATAGTATGTGAAAGCCTTCCTGGTGATTTGTTTCTGACTCTGTCACACAGAAAGATTGTTTAACAGCCCTCCCTCTCTCTTCCAGGCTAAACACACTATGATTACAGAGACTGGGCTTTGGACTCTGGGGCTGTTTGAGTCTTTATTTAATTAACTGATTTTGACCTGAAATCAATTTGGCAGGCTACTGGAACTTGGCACCCTGATGTGTAAGTGTGAATGTCTAGCAACACCACTCAGCCTCAACAACTAATGGCTGGCTTTTACACCCAGGCATGCACTCTAACACACACACACACACACACACACACATGCAGAGCAAACCAACTGCTGAAGTGAAGTTGCCAACCGTGTCTATGTAGTCAAAGAAAATGGACATTTAATTGTAGAGCAATCAAGGCTGAGAGCTTAATGGGACTTTTATAGCTTTCTATCGCTCAACCACTCTCCTTCCTTGCTTCTCTCTCGCTCTTTCCATGTGTTTCTACCTCCTCTTTGCTTCCTTTTTGTTTGAAACATTTTTCATACAACAGTTACAAAGATGTGAGAGCTTTCTTGTGCTTTCTTGTGTGCTTTCCCCCACTTCTCTCTTTCCCCCCCCTCAACCCCAAATTTCTATTTATTTGCTTCTCAAATCCAATCAGCTGAAATCAAGGGCCACATTTGGCAAGAAAAGCAGCATTTTCATCTCTCTGCTTGTTGGCTTCTGTTTTGTGTTTCTTTGGTTTGTACATTTTGATGTTGTGCTGCCTGGAAACACAAAGGCACAAATCTTTAGTTTTGTTTAAGAAAGCTTTTTGAACAAAACTTATCTCTCGGACATAAGCAGCTAAAAATCCAAATTCAGCAAAAGAATAAAGGGACATGTTTTGTGTTTACTGGATGATAAATTGACCCCAAACTCATACTGAACAAACTCTTACAGACTCTTAATATGGTTTTCGAAGTTTGTCTGTAGAGTTTTCAAGCTTTTAGGGTGTTTCAACACATCTTTTGAGGAACTTCGCCTTTGTTGTCAATGAAAATATGAACAAAATGTAGTTCTTTTGCAATAGATCTATATGTGATATGGTGCCCCTACCCCAAATGTGTTGGGAAATATCATTAAAGGGATGGTGGCCCTGTCATTGTTCAATGTAAAAAGGGTCAAATAACAGGTTGAATTGTTGTGACAGGCTTGAATGATTGACACTTCTTAATAGAACTCGTTCAACCCTGTTATTTAATAGGTTTTTCATTATTATTTATTGTTTTAATGATAGAAAGAAATATGATGTCATGGTGTGGTTTGCTTCCACTGCACACCCCTTTCTTGTGGTCCTGTGTGTCCCCAGTCTGTCCTTCGTCTGTGTGTGTGTGTGTGTGTGTGTGTGTGTGTGTGTGTGTGTGTGTGTGTGTGTGTCTGAGCATGGCTGATAGAAAACACCTAACCTTATGGGGACTGCAACACTCTGTGTGACCACTAGGGGTGCATACATTCACATATATACACACAACCCACGAGACAAGGGTCCCCACCAGGATAGAGGAACGAGAACACACAAACACACATTCTCAGATACAGACACTCCAGAAGGCACAATTTAAAAAAGCTCCACTGTGGAAAGTTTCATCCTCTGGACTGCATTGCCCATCACACACACCCACACACACACACATACACACACACACACACACACCACTGTGGCAACCATGATACCCCCCCCCCCCCCCCTCTCTTAGATTAGAGTTGACTGAAATGAGATTCTCCTGGAAATCCAATCGAGGCCTCCTCATTCCATTCCCATAAATCTGAACTGTCCATTAATGTGCACCTGTGTGGCTGTCTCTAAGTGTGTGTATGTGTGTGTGAGAGAGAGAAATCAAGTGAGGTGGTCACAGAGGGACCCCCTACCCCTGTACAGTAATGCTTCCAGCCAAGGACCCTTGAAACATCACAGACATGTGCTTGTTGGTAAATCATTTCTTTTGAAACATAATTATTTAATATTTTAACCACAACCCACAGGGGGACGAATGTAATCAGAGCCGTTTGAGTACAATATATTATATTAGATGGCATAGGCCTTACTTCATTCTTTCCAGAAATTACACACCTCTAACATAGCGGAAGGCTTTAGTGTTTTGTGCTCTTTGGTTAAAAGGAAGTGAGCAGAATTGATTAAAACCAGAAAAGTGTAATTGAGCATCATCACAAGACTGTTATTTTCCCTTGATTTCAACAACTCCTAACATTAAATTCTTTCACAAAACGCCAACCTTAAACTCAAATTAGCCTTTGCATTTACCCACCATGTCCTCTGCTGCCGGGAACAAAGTGAGCACACAGCACTCAGATGTTATCTGATTGCCCAAATGAAAGGAAATCGAAAAGGAGAATGAAATCCAAATGAAAAGATGGATAGAAATGCAGAGAGGTTATACTGAAGTCACATTTAACAGTTCCATTTGCAGATATATGAAAGTGTTATATGATATGGGTAGATGAAGATATATTTTATCTTTTTTTATTTTACCTGTACACACACACACACACACACACACACTGTAAAAAAACAGATAGTGAGCCCTTTTGTCCTCTGTTTCAGGGGATTCAAAGTGTTCTCCTTGTAACCTGCCGTTGTTGGGTTGCCAGAGAAAGTAAAAAAAAAAAATTGCTTCTATTATTTTGCTTGTGAATTCCTGTTGCTCAGAGTAGTGGTCAATCCATTTCCAGTCACTCCTTATTCTGACACTTTTTATGAAGCTTCACTCCTTTCACATTCCTTTAAAGAAAAGTTGTACAGTCTAGAAATGATGTTGGGTAAATGTCTAAAGGCAACCAAGGCACATTGCTGACTTGGAAAACTTGGAAAACAGAGCAAAATGAAAATGTTTCAGCATTATATTGCACCATCAGACCCCTTATTCACCCACCTTTTGCACATTTTCACACATTTGAACGGCTCTACAATTCATTTAGTATGCAAATGCAATCTTTCAACAGCTGGTGAGAAGTAACACCATCACAATTAATGATGCATTTGAAATTACTGTATTGTATTATATTTTTGAGGACAAAATAACTGAAAATAACCTGTCAGTCTAAACAAAGTGATCACACGGTTTAAGGAGATTTTTGTCCGTCTTAAATGCATTTTGAGTTCAAACAAACCAAACAAACACATCACTGTCAGATTACCAGAGGATTATAAATTAAAGATTGAATGTGAAGGTTGTTTTAGTCAGTATGAGGCATTTTTCATTCCCAATGTCAAGTTAACACTGGATGTCCTTCCACACTGATGCAAGTGGCAGAAAGCTGGTGACACACATGTTCATCAGCTATAAAAAGGAGTGTGTGTGTGTGTGTGTGTGTGGGTGTGTGTGTGTGTTTTGCTAAAATGGCAAACTCTTCAATAACACAAAAGGATTCATCCCACTTTGAAACAGACTACATATGCTGAAACAAACATTTGAAGTGTACCATTTATTGTGTGTGTGTTTCCATGTTGTTGTAAGATGGATGTAAGACAAAAAAGAGATTTAAAGGAGTTTGATCATATGTGAGACACTTTATGCCAACAACATGTAGAAAGCATGTCAGTGAAGTGAGTTTCTTTTCATGTATGTGTGTGTGTGTGTGTGTTTGTGTGTGTAATTGATGTGAAGAGCCAATTAAAAAGCCTAACACTGACGTTCATTGCAGTGAGTTTGTTGAATGTGCATTAAAATTGGTTTTGTATGTATGTATTCAAGCATCACCCTCTGAAACCTGCATTCTTTCTAATGGCCAGCACGGAGTGACTCCATTGGTTGCAAAGTCTAGCTGAATAAAAGTCTATGAGAAAATTACCCTACTCCTCACTTGGTATATTACCCTAGTAAACATTCTTATACTACGTTTATGGCCTTAATTGTTAGTTTCAAGTCCTCCCAGTATTTCCTCTAGGATTTTTTTCAGCAGCGGGGGTAAAGGGTTATTTGTCCCCTGGATGGTGTGTGTGTAAATATCAATCAGCAATTTAGAAAGTATCAAAAATGACACTAAACTGCAAAACAAGCTTTAGAACCAGTGTTTCCCACAGGATTTTCTGAGACTATGATTGGGGGGACCCGAACCAGGGGTGGGGGGGAGATTTCTCAGACTCACTCATTCTAATGCCACTATTCCATCTTCCATCTGTGCTCTTATTTTAAAAGCTACTTGTGCTTTTATTTTGAAGGCGGGTCTAAAATGTTCTTACCGTAACAGGCAGCCTAACCTCACTCAGAAACTCAAGTAATTCTAACAGAGTGCTCACACTGTTACGGTTGCCTTGACATCTCCATTCACTCGTCCCTGCAACGAGAGAACAGAAGACTGTTCTGTGGAGCCTCCCACTTCTACAGGGTTAAAAAAATAAAACAATCCCCTATTCTGAAGTAGCAGCAGGCATAATTTAGCAGCAGTGGGCCCCCGCTACTAAATGAGTGTAGCGGAAACCCTGCTTCCTTGACCCATTGAGGCCTAAAACGCCTGTAAAAAATGCCTGTAAAACCTCTGGGCGATTTTAAAATAACCCCCTAAAACCTGAAATTTTTCTGGAAATTCAACAGAAGCGTCAACGCTTCTACTAAATAATAGATTTTTCAGCCTCTGTAGCAGATAGAAATGAAATTCAAAAGTATTTGAGAGCTTATACAAATACTACAAAACGACGTATCCGCTTTCCCGGCTTTAATGGGTTAATACAACATGATGTTCGGGAGTCTCCCTTTTTACAGAGATGCCCACTTTGTGCTAATCTGACGCATTTTTTGACAAAAATAATACAGTTTATTGCATACAGTGTAAATGAGTTATTTTCACCTAATCTAAAAAATAGTGTATTTATTAGCGTATACATTTGATCAATTCTCATGTAGTAGAAAAGGGTAACATTTAGCACCAAATCTGTGAAACAAATGGTCTCGACCCCAAACTTGTTGCAACAATCCATAATGTTCTAAACCCTGATACACAGATTTATTGTAATTCATTAATGGTTCATTAAAGTTTTTTTTAATATATATATTTATGACTAAAACAACTTGACACACAATGCTGACCTGAGTTTCAAAGTATTTTTCAGGTTCCCAGCTTTCAGATGATGTACACCACTTCTATGTGCCATTGATTGTTGACCTGCTATCTCCCCCTTAATATCCTCTGTCCCTCACCTCTGCCAGCCTAAAAAGGGGGATGGAATGGAGAGGAGTTAAGAAGTGAAAAAACTTAGGTACACTGTCTCACTTATTGCTTGCATATTTATTTATTTTTCTCCATAATTTCAGCATGCTGGGCTACATGGTGGTGTAGTTGTAAGAACTCTTGCCTCACAGCAAGAGGGTTGCTGGCTCGACTCCATCCTGTGGCTCTTTTGTGTGGAGTTTGCATGTTCTCCCCGTGTCACCGTGGGTTCTCTCCAGCTTTCTCCAACGGTCCAAAAACATGCAGTTTAGGATTAATTGGTGACTTTAAGTTGTCCATAGGTGTGTATGAGAGCGTGAATGGAGAAAGGTGAATTCAGTATGCTGGAACTTCATGAGCTATATGGAAAATGATCACATTTGTTTCTTAAATAAACATTAAGCTAGCAAAAGCTAGCAAAACTCAAGGCGGTTGTAAGAGTCATTATGCAGAAACACATAGAGAGGTTCTGGGTATATATAAGATGATCATACTTTAAGTTTTATGTATGTCACATTGGAATGAACAGAGATAAACATATAGAACTATAGCGTTTCTGCTCCTCCATCTGTCTCCCTTTTCTTTTCTTTCTCACTTGCCTCTTCTGTTAATTTAAAGTTGACATTATACAGCTCCACGCGATGCGGAGATGTGAAAACGAAGGAGAAAAGAGGTGGAGAGAAAAGGAAGCATTGTTACTGATCTATTCCCGATGCCAACTCTCTCCACTCTGTTCTTCGGCTGAGCCCACCTTTCTCTCTCTTTTAAAAGTCGGTTCATCAGGCAGCTTAAAAGGAGATTTCGAAGCTTTGATGCCAGGAAACAAAAGACTGACTTTGTTCTGCAGAGAACCTTTCATGTCCATGAAATTAACAAGATGTAGAAAGAGAAAGCGAGAGACGCAGAGACTGCAGTGGGAGGGAGGTGGTGTGAGAAGAAAAGACTTCGATAAGGGAGGGAAGTCCTGCCATTCTTCTAGTTTGCCAACTTGATGTGGCTGCAATGTTTTGCCTTGTTGATTGAAAAGTGGCTAAAATTAGGACAAGTAAATTATTAATTGGCCAGCATCCAAAGTAATTTCCTTAATTTGTGTTGTTTTGTCAAATCACCTAGCCTGGGTATACCCATACTTGCGTGCGCGCTCGATTTCATTTCAAACCTGCAGCCAGTCTGGAAACGACGGCCGTTTCTTAGCCCTGTTTTAGGGATCCAATCACAGAACGGGGAGGGACGGCAAGGCGATGACGCGTACTACTCGGCAGATGGAAGCTTGTAGTTTTGTAGTTTTCTTACGGATCCAACATGGCTGCAGCAGACGCGAAACTCTCTTTCGATCTAGCTGTAGATGGCGTTTTAAATAGTTGAAAGCGAAAGTTGATTTTAAAAGAAAAACAACGTTTGACTTTACACTCCTGTTTCACCATGAAAAAGGATGTTTTAGCCTTGTTTCCGACAGGATTTGGCAAAAGCCTAATCTACCAACTAGCCCCGCTACTGCTCGCTGCTGTAACGCCGGTGATCTCGATACGAGCCGGGGGACAGCGGAGTCTTGTCTATTGGCCATAAAATCAGTGGATGTGTGTGGCTGAATGACATGAAGGGGAAATAATAATAATAATAATAACTTTATTTATATAGCACCTTTCAAAAACAAGTTACAAGGTGCTGTACAACAGAAATAAAACATATCAAATACAATCTACTGACAACAACAAAATAGAACAACAAGAAGAAATTACATTAAAAAAAAACTTTAAAAAAATGTAAAATTCAAAATCACCAATCACAACAAGGTAATCATACAACAGTAATAAAAGAAAATTAAGAGAAGGCCAATCGATAAAAGTGAGTTTTTAAAAGACATTTAAAAGAAGCCACTGTGCTTGCCTGCCTGAGATCGCCGGGCAGGGAGTTCCACAGCTGTGGAGCACTGACAGCGAAGGCCCGGTCACCTTTTGTAATAAGACGGGACCTCGGGACCAGGAGCAAAGCTGTGCCGGCGGATCTCAGGCAGCGTTCAGGCCCGTAGGGTAAAAGCATCTCATTGATATAGGCAGGAGCCTGACCATTCAGGGCTTTAAAAACAAGTAATAAAATCTTAAAATCAATTCTAAAACTCACAGGCAGCCAATGGAGGGGTAGCAAGGGTTGGAGGGATATGGTCACTTCTCTTTTAAGGCGTAAAAATAAATAATCTTGCAGAAAGCGAGAACTGAAGAAGCAAAGCAGCAAGCATCACACACACACACACACACACACACACACACACACTGCCGGTAGACTGTGAGCAGCCAGAGCCAGTACATGCTGCAGAAAAACGTTGCAGAAGCAGAATTGAGCATTTCAGTCTCAAAGTAGAGATGGGCTAGTCTGGCTATGTAAACGTCAATTTCTGTCGCTCTACATACATCATCTGGTATAACTGATATGATTGGCTAAGAGCTACGTACAGACGCTTTTGATAGACATTCGTAGCGCCCGATAAACAGCTCTGGAGGATCGTAAACCACACCTCCTCTACGGAGAAATGAATGGCTGGGCGTTGGCCAGGCTACAAATCATCAGTACAAATCCCCCGAAATATTTGGTTTGAATAATTTAAAGTCCAGTGATGTTGCAGATTAGAACCAGCTGAACAAAGTGTGAAGGAAACCTACGGACATAAAAACATAGAAGACCCTCTCTAGAGCCAGTGTTTGGTTTAATTTATGAATATTATATCCCATATCTGCCAAGAGATCCCCCTAAATCCTACACTTCATGGTGGGCATGTCATTTCATACACTGATGTTTCAAGCCAGGCTAAACCTGCTAATATGTCACTTTATTATGTTTTTAATACTTAATTACGGCAAGAAAGTAACCAGTAGGTAACCATTACCAATAGGTGGTCATGTGTTTGAAAATTTCCATTTTTTCCAGTAACTTTATACTTCTACTCCACGATATTTTGAGACAAATATTGAACTTTTTACTCCACTACTATTACTACTAAAGCTGGCAGCTTTAGTTACTTTTCAGGTCAATATTTAACATGAAAAACATGATCAATTTAAAGTGATTAGAATGCTTCTTACCTAAATACAAATCATCCAATAATACATTTTTACATGGCAATCTGAGTTAGGACATTCTGTATAATGAGTACTTTTAGTCAGTTGGCTTAGCAAAATAATGGGGACTCGCCGGACAAAAGCACCACATAGTAACCTATTTATTTTACTAGGCTCAGCAAAGATTTTATTATCTGCCATATGTCTAGTGTGGGCTGATGGTGTGTGTGTGTGTGTGTGTGTGTATGTGTGTTTGTTTATTGTATGTATTGTTGTATTGTTGCTGCTCCTCCACATGTGAAGTTCCTTACGGAAAAATAAAGTTCTTAGAATTGAATTGAATTGAATTTTTTCCACAGGCTCTCCATATATCTTCCAAGTCACTTAGAAGGCCAATCTTGGTGTCAAAATATACATTTTTATGGGTCAAAGAATCCTTTAAAGCTATTTATTTTACTTCAGTATTCTACAATGCAGGACTTTCACTTGTAGTGGAGTAATTTTGCAATGTGGTATTAGTACTTTTACTTCAATATGGGATCTGAATACTTTTTCCACCATTGCCCATTTCACAGGCATAACATTTCAGCCACTAGCCCTTGGAACTCTTTTGCTGTGAGGCGCATGTTGAAAAGGGAGAGGCACTGAAACACAGGTGCTGTCATTTATTAGGCAAAGATCTCTTCATTCCTATTACTTTTCTCAGCCACTTTTATTTTCATGATAATACTTTAAGTTCTGTATATGTCACATTGGAATGAACAGAGATAAACAGTTCTTCATTTTACGAAGAACAGAACAGAATTATAAAATATAGTGCAGAGCTGTGGTCAGGGAAGGTTTGCCACCATATCCGATGTGGTTAACACTGACTGGCTGCAATCTGATTTTTCATAAAAGGCCATTATCAGCCTGATACGAACCTCCCCTATGCACCACTAGCTTGACTTTTTGTCTCTTAATAAACTGTCAAAAATAGAGAGACGAAATATCTCCAAGACGCCTGTTCCTGTCCGACCAAACCAAATGGAAAAACATTTACGATGCCACATTCTGATATAAACAGGTTCCATTCATGAATTTATTCATTGAAGAATAAGAAGGTAAAAGCTGTGAAAATTGACAGCATATTCAATAAAACCAGCTTTTTATTGGATCTCGGAGTTCCCGTTAAACAATCAAAAAGAAGCTGAAAAAAAGTATTTCATGAAATGTCATAATTTAATAAAACACTTCCACTTTCAGTCTGCAAACTTGACAGACAGAAAGTTATTCCCAGAGTTAACTGTCAAGTGTGTGAGAAACTCAAAGGAAACACATCTGTTTTTATTAAGTTTTCTAATAATACTTTCCTCCTCTCTAAAGATGTTTATTATCAGCTGTATTTATAGGAGCACTGCTATGCTATACTTGGTCACATATGTTATTATTTCTTCTCTATAATTGCTGTCTCTTCACATTTGCAACAACTTGATTTCATTTATAGCTTCACTGATTAATTGTTTGTGTGTGTCAGAGAGCGAGAGGAAAGAAAGATGGGTTTTATTATGTACAATAGGCTTCCAGAAAAATTAACATGGAAATGATGTCAGTGGGCATCTTCCTGTCTCTCTCCATCGTGTCATTTTTTTCCATTATTCTTTTCATCCTTTCATCTTTTCCCCCTTTATTCTCCATTTCTCCACCCCCTGTTCTGTCCCGTTCTGTGTAATACAGCATAACAACATCAAGTGTTTCAAGTCAGTTTCTCTTTTTCCCCAATGAGACTGTAGATCAGCTATTCAGACACATTTACACACCCACCCACACACACACATCCTTGTACTTCTATCTTTGTGAGGACTCTCCATTGACTTAATGAATTCCCTAGCCCCTTACCTTAACCATCACAACTAAATCCGTAATTGTAACCTTACCCTTAAACCAAATCCTAACCCTCAAACAGGCCTTTGAAGAAGTGAAGACTGGCCAAAATGTCTTCACTCTGTTGGTTAAAAATCTCTTCTGGTCCACACTATGTACGAAACACAAGTATTCACTCACACACACACACACACACACACACACACACACACACACACACACACACACCTTTATAATTGCATGCCATCTATGTGACATTTTCACAATTACCTTGTACAACATGTTTGTCTCACTGTTCCTGTATGGGACACATCATAAACACGTTTGTACTTGCTGACAATATGACAAATGTGTGTGTGTGTGTGTGTGTGTGTGTGTGTGTGAGAGAGAGAGAAAGAGAGAGCGTGTGTGAGTCTAGTGTAATGACATTGACACAAGGACACAGCAAGTGGATGATTTGTCACCGTTGCCATATTTTTCTGCTTAAATGTTCATTTCACAGTTAATTTTCCTTGCAAATCAGAAAACCGTGAAAGAAAATGGGCTGGGATTTCAGGTGTCCCAATGAAGCTAAATAAATAAAAAATAGCATAACAGCACATAGCATCTATTGTTTTGGATGTTTTATGAGATATCTTAGAATGGGATATCTATTATACAATGCATTAATTGATCACAATTACCACAGAAAAGCACTGTGATATAAACATATCTGTTTTTAAATGGCCTAATCTCTCACGATATCTGAACTAAAAGGCAGTTGTATTTCAAAGGGTTGACAAACAACCTTTTCTGCATTTTTTTTTGGTTTATGGTGTTCCTAACATTACATTTCTGTCAGTTCAGACCACCCTTGAAAAACAGCAAAAATTTAATATTTCTCATGTTTCATGACGTCACGCAAGTGCTAATGCAAAATGGTGTAATGCAAACAACATTTAAACTGTAGGTTTAATTTTGATTTAAAACAGAGACAGCCCTATCTGCTAATGGCATGCACCTGAGAGAAAAAGGGTTACCTATTTCCACAGTTCACTGCCAGACATAACATTTAAGCCCACACTTCAGTACAGACATGTAAGGAGAGATGTGCCTGGTTAGGGATCTGTCTATATGAAGACATATGAGCTTTCTCTTCTGGGACTGTAAGTGGCTGTTTCTGCATCAAGACATGGATGATAGATCATCTCTGCTCTGGCTCTTTGTGACAAGGCCGGTCCAGAGTGCAGTATGTTGGCGTGATTACTGATGCTGCACTGCCGGCAACACTGTTAGGTTAGATAAAAAGACATGTTACGTCTGCCTAGCAGTACTATGAATAATGGCTTTCAGAACAGTGCATGGAAATCCAAAGTGACCTTATCTGCTAGGCAATCAACAGAATAAAGAAGTACATCCTGTCCATGACATCAGATTTGTGTGGTAACATATTCCATGTGTGGACGTGCCTCGTTTAAATTGAATACAATTCCATACAGCAAGGAGCTACATTTCTACCTCCTTCAAAATATATCTGTTAGTAATTAAAGCCCTTACTTGTATCAGTTGTAAACTATAAATCACTGTCAAAAGTTTATTTTGATTCCTGAGGATAACTGGTGTAAACAAAGAAACCATGGTCAACATGATTTATGGCTTCTTTTTCACACCAGTGCCAGTGTTTCTCAAATGGTTTCTCAAAAATACTCTTCAACCGTACCATTTTGCTTAACCCTACGTACCTTGAGTCATAAAGTACATTTCCACCCGTGATTGAAATGCCAGCTCAGTAAATACAGGGGAGTGTCTGACCCACAACTAACCCTGGTAAAGAGAAGGGTCAGCTGACAAGTGTTGACCTATTCAGGTGGACCTCTGGTACGGGTTAGAGGTTATTGCTAACCATTTAGTAGAGTGATTTTCTACTGTTACCAAATATCTAAGATTAGTTTTATTTATTATTGGTTTGTGGACTACCATTTTGAAGTCTGGGGGATTTTTTTTGGAGGCCATCTTGGTATATTTTGAGCCAGAAGTGATCATATTTGGATGAGATAGTGCAGTTAATACAGTTAATATCAGTGTGCCATTCTAAGAGCATCACTTATTAAAGAGACACATTTTCATTCAAATACTCCAAGTTAGGTGGCATTTTGTGTCCCTTTCATAGAAAACCAAGAAAGTGTCAATATGAATTGACTGTACAGCTTCTTCCCTGAGCTGTGAGCCTGCTATAAATAAACTGTCCCACACATGCAAAGACTTATGATGAATAATGACACCTGGACTTTTTGCACCTTACTTCCATTACTTATAGACTGCTGCAACGGCTTTTTCAACTATGCATTACAGTCAACCTACAGAATGTTATGTGTACTATGCTCACTTTACTTGTAAAGGTAGCTTTTATTCCTTTACCAGGCTTTGGACTTTAATCACTGAGTGCAGACACTGCTACACCAAGCTATATGTGTCGTACTTTTTATATATTATGGTTTCTCGTGTCAACCATTTCTGCTCTGATTTATACTTGTTACTCAAATTAACTTTGCACCAGATATTCAAATTCCTCTTTTCATAATGCATACTAGTCTTTTGGCAGTTAATTTCACCATAGCTTGAGCCACAGCTCCTATTTCCTTTCTTTTTTATTGCAACTTGATTGTAACTTTTGCACTACGTCATCTATTTCAACCATTTATTACATTCTGTATCCAAAAAAATATGGCCAATGATTTGTAAATCATTACTGCTCCATTGTTTGTTTCACGTTTTGATGCAATGATTAAATAAAGTACAAAGCAAATGTTAGCTGTGATTCCACTAATGCTCATGTGTCAAGCTGGAGCTCCAATTTTGAAGCTAGTTCACCACCAAAGAAGTGAATTAGCCACCTTAAAAATCTGTCTTTTGACAACTTTGTTCTAGTCTACTTAGCAGCTAAAGCATGGCACTTTTAAATTGTAAAAACTGGGCATTCTGGGAGTTTGAGTCCCTTCATGGTTGAAAGATCAAGCCTTATTCATAGAAAACATCCATGTTTACTCTTATGTTAAGCGTAATAAAAACACTTACTGCTACAATGGATGTAAGTTTGAATATTAATACAGAATTTGAAGTAATGGAAAACAAAATTTAAAGACAATGTGGGCATTTATTCCACTAAATAGAATCTACCAATTAACCAAATCCTCCTTCACAGAAGCAAACCTAGAATGTGGTCACATCTGACTAAAATCCAGCTATGAACTCAACATAATTTGTTCATTTTCTGATTACTTCTGAAACAAAGTGTCTGAGAATATTTTCTCTCAAAACAGGCTGGTTAGGTCAGATATCACAGCTGATGCTAATAATGCCAAGGGCATGGGTTCAATCCCCATATGGACCAATAGTTATATATAACAACACATCCATGCAGTTTTAGTGTTTGTTTCAAGTTCTGATACAAAGTTTGAGATAATAATAAAGTATGAAAGCTTGTGTTGGTTGTTGTTGTTGAGATTTAAGCTAGTTCACCTCCACAGAAGTGAAATGGTCAGACTACATAGTCTGTCTTTTTGACAGATGATTCTTCTAGTTTACTTACTGGGACCATGTTGCCTAATGTACAAGGCACCTGACTTCGGATCGGAAGATTGAGGGTTCAAGTGTTTAGTCTTATGTTAAACGTAATAAAGTTAAGGAATCCATTCACTTTGGAGGCCTTAAGAGAAACAAAAATCAATATTTTAATCACTAATGAATTTGAATATAAGCAGGCCAGGTTGATAGAACTTAGCCTTTCAACAAATTGTGGAAGGACGGTCTGACTTCCAAAGTTCATGTGTTCCTCTATGATAAAGATATGTTTCGTCTAACATACTCCATTGTGTATGATTGATAGTAAATTATTTACATCAATGCACACATCTTACCTTAAAGTACATACACCAAGCCATGATTGATGTTATACTTAATACATTCAAATGAATAATAAACCCTTGGCATACTTTAATTTTCATGCAACTCTATGATTGATGTTCTGGAGAATATGTGTGATACCATAATAAAAACACGACCTATTTCAGCCAACCTGGAACGGGCTATGATTAAGAAATGTTACTGTACACTGCAAGACGTGATTGATGTTATGGATTATATCTACTTTGCCATGACTGATGGGAAAACTTTAGTATATAATGAGGAAGACAATATACACAGGAAATGTGCTCTGCTGGGGTTAGAGCTCTGCTGCATAAAGACATGAGATAAATCTATGAGTGTTACATAAATGTATCTTTGAGTTGGAGAGTTCATTAATCAGAGGAAGCAGAGTTCTGTAGGAAGGAGAGAGGAGGAGGAGGTGGTGAAGAAGAGAAGAATGAGGTTCCTTCCTTCCTCCCTTCCCTCCTTCCTTTAGCTTTTCCTGTAGCCAAACTGTTGTACAGTGAATTGAAAACTCTAAAATGCCAATAGGTGTGAGTGTTTTAACCCTGTGATGAGCTGGCAGCCTGTCCACAGTGTAAACTGCCGCTTACCCAGTGCATGTTGGGATACATTTGATGGGTGGTTAAATATTGAGTGCTCCATCGATGTAATTGCTGAATAAGAGCATTAATTAAAATGCCTGATGGTAGAATGATATCCAGGGGCTAAAAGCTGCACCAATAAAGATTTAATGTGGAAAATAAATTAAAATTACTATGTTTAATGTTAAAGGGGCTGCTCATAGTTACAAACCCACAGAAATCACCTAAATCTGTTTTAATGGTGTGGTCACACTAAACACAGAGTGAATCTTCACTCACGTGAGGCGTGCAGGTGTGACAATGTCAACCTTTCCTTTCCATTATCGACCACTGCCGAAATAACCATTATTGCTGATTTGTATCTGTGATGTAAGTCCCAGAGATGTTAGAAAACCAAATATAATTGTGTCTGGGTTCATAATATCATCTGGAGGTGCACACAGCTCTGTGAATTTCACAGCCTTCTCCAGGAACTGTGTCTGGATGACTGCTGCTACGGTGCTATACAGGAGGAGGACCTCAATGCTCATGAGCTTTTATGTCACATGGATTTCTCAAATTACGAGAATATTATGTATTCCTGTCATTTACGTTTATTTGCCTCTTTGTCTTGACTTTGTATGTAATTGCATTTTGCGAAAAAAAAATTGTTTTAAATTGTGATACGAAGTTTGATATAAAAATTAAGAAAAGAACCAATGTGATGTGGCCTGTGATTAAACTAACGCTCACCTGTGAAGCAAGTGCTCTAACTTTATAGCTAGTTCACCTGGACAGAAGTAAATTGGTCAGCTAAACAATCTGCCTTTTGACAAACGTTTGTTCTAGTCTACTTAGCTAAAGCATGGCACCTTTTGAATGTAAAAAATGGGCATTCTGGGAACAAAATCCAGGATGGATTCAATATGTTTTGTTCAGTTTTCTGATTACATACAGTAGTAATAGTTACATACATTTTTTTTTTGCAAAACTAACATCCCAGTTAATGCTCCAGTTAATGCTAACATGAATTAGCAGCGACTTCTCTCAGTCAGGTTGAGGTGTAGAGAGGCGTGTAGTCAGTGTCGTCAGATCCCTCTCGCTCCTCCACAGTCCAAATATGGTCTGCTCCATATATTGGAAACAAGATGGCGACAAGTGTAACACTGAACTTGATGCTTCCAACGGGCAGTCCACAAACCAATGGGTGACGTCATGGTCACTGTGTCCATTACTTATACAGTCTATGATTAGCTACTGCATGGCACTATTATATTGTAAAAACTGGGCATTCTGGGACCATGTGGCCTAATGGACATGAATGGCCTCTGACTTCAGATCAGAAGATTGAGGGTTCGAGTCCTTTTGTGGTTGAAAGCTCCAGTCTGATTCAGATAAATCATCCATATTTGCCTTTTGTGACCACATCATTATAGCTCTGCAACTTTGTTGTTTCAAATTGAGTCCCCTGGTTCTCATCAACTCTGTTTTCAGCTTGATGTTTTGACAACTGACCACTGACATTTTAACATATCAGCTGTGTTAAACATGGCGAAAATAGAGACACAAGAAGAAGACAAAGTTTGCATGTTCCCCCCATGTCGGCGTGTCACATGAAAAGGATGAATGAATAAAAAGATAAATATACAACACTTATGTAAGAAGATAAAACGGGAATAACAAGTGAAAAAAAGTGTATGAATTAATGAATGAATTACATGAGGCCAGTAACCAACTGGCTGAATACAAAAGAGAGACTGAGAGGAAACAGGACAAACAGGATAAAGAAAATAGTAGAGGAAGGTGTACCGGAGGGAAATTAAACCCTGAAATGCTCAGAGAGAGAGAAAGAAAGACAGCAAAGCAGAATATGAAGAGAGAAGAGACGAGCATGAAAGATTGAATATATAAAAACAAAAAGAAGACAGCAGTCTCTGCTAGTATTTTTGGAATGAAGTGCAGTGACAGAGCAGAGGATAGGTTGGGACAGAGAGGGATAAACACTTCAAACAGAGGGAAAAAAAGGAAAAGTGAACAGTGGAAAGCAGATTGTATGAGTGGTAATGCTTCCTTTTCTCTCCATGGGAAATAAACAATTAGATAAAAACTTCTCCTTAACTTCATGTACCACTACAATGCAGTATTAAGGCCACTACATCTGAGAAAATGTAGAGGGATTGGAAGTTGACTTGACTATTCTATTATGAGCATAGACTGTATTAAAGAAGTAGACATCAAGATGATATAACTCAACGATGTGGACTTAAGTTATGGAGCCTCGATTTTGGTGTTTTGTCTGTCACCATTGTAGGGCTCACAGCTACTCCACGAGGTTCATTTGGATTAGAGACTGAATGCAGTGTCAACAAACAGTGAATTGTGTCAACAAATTCTCTCCATGCTTCAAGATGGAGGTCCCTCTTTGTCCCCCAAACAAAGACAAACGACCCCTACCCCCACAGGTATCTGCAGATACCTAAAGGCGTCTCATTGGCTGATACCAACAGGAAATACAACTTCCAGGTTGAGACACAAAAGTCTCCTGCAGCCATGCCTTCGCTCTCTTCTCTTCTCGACTCCCTGAGGAACAGCATGCCTGCTGTCCTGGTCTGATCTTCCAGGGAGAAGACCAGGCCATTCCCCTCTGTCTCCAGCTCTAAGGGAAGGCCGGTGAGGCCCAAACCAAGTGGGCCCACCACGACGCTTCTAAGTTTCCTGCCTGTGATCTATACTGGACATAATCACAGAGACCCTCACCAAGCTTCTGGAGCCAACAGCAACCAACGCTACCACCACCAAAACCCAAACCAAGTGGGCCCACCACAACGCTTCTAAGTTTCCTGCCTGTGATCTATACTGGACATAATCACAGAGACCCTCACCAAGCTTCTGGAGCCAACAGCAACCAACGCTACCACCACCAAAACCCAACCAGGAACCAGATTCTTCCTCAAAAGGAGTGCTGCTTTCCCCTTTCAACTCTGGACTCTGTGGTATAGTACTGGGCAGTTAGTAAGCAAGAACAAGTTTGTTAAGCTTTAATCAATGGTGTTGATCTGTTGTGTGTTTAAGTATATTTGTTGGGATATTTTGTGTAGTTAGATCACTTGAAGTTGTATGATTAATGTTGCTCTACATATCTCAAGTTGTACATGTAATTTAACTATGACTCATTTGATTTGCTCACACACTAATCCACATGAAATATACTTTACTTTGGCTTCCTACAACACATAGACCTTCAAGACCGCATGGTCTATTGTTCTTCAAGAACAAAAGAGCTTCCGCCATTTTGATTTATTTAAATGACCGCCTTTCGGCAGCCATTTTGTTACACATTCTTTCTCACCCACATTTCCACTGTAAATAGTCTTTTAGATTAGTTATTGTGTGTTCTGTTTGCTTTGCTTTATTTAGAATAAATATGTTTTTGGATTGATATGCTTCTCCCTTTAATGTTGCACATGAATGAGTGATTTGCTAACCTCTGCTATGGAAAGAACTCAAAATTCCTTCAACCGTTACTAAATATTAATAAGGTAATTTGATTATAATTATATTCATAATTAATAATCAATGTTCCAAATTGATAATTTGTTAACTTTATGAGACTGATTAACTATGATTTGCTATCTTTTCCTATTCCTAAGTGAATAGGTGGTGCCCCAAAACAACTTTAATTCATTTAAAGTATTAAATATTAATTTAGTCAATTTCTGATAGCAAAATTGACCTAAATTAGCTTTACCTCTAAATATTTTGGTACCCCTGCTGGAGGCAATGTGTATCTGAACCAGATACCCCTACACCATCTTGGTTCATGGCAGTTGCAGCACATATATAAAATGGATGTGAAGCCAGAATGACACCAAAACATCAGCTCACGCTAGTGCTAGCTAGCTAGGTTAGCAAGGTGCATTCTCTCTCTCCTTGGACTCTGTGTCTTTCAGTCCAACCAAACACTGAACAAGACATTTTTAAGCGACACAAATGTTACAATGAGTTTTATTGAAATGAAAACACCAATTTGAAAGGATTAAGCTTCTGAGAAGAAAACAAACAAGGTAGCCATGCCCTAAAAAATACCCTGCTTTACTTTCTGTTTTACTGTAAAAGGGACAAATTCATCCAGGATCAGTGAAATATTCAGGTTTAATCTAATTTGTGGCTTACTTGCTAAATCGTGGAGATTCAACCTTAAAACATCTTCCATTCCCACAAATATTTGGCAGTATTTGGAGTGCTGATGCCAAAGAGAACTGGTTTTTAAATTGCAGCGCTGAATTTAAGCAGGACGTCCAATTACGCAATGACCCACAGCTGCACACTCGGAAGGCTGTTCCATTTGTGCGTTATACCAGTGATAGGAAGGATTCTGGCCTCGTCTCTGGAGGACCCGACTCCGAAGGAAGGAAGTATCCTTGACTTTGGGATACAGCCAGTGTCTACCCGGATTCCTGATTGTTTCCACCTGTTCCCCATTACCCTCATGTGTTTTATAGCCTGCGTATCCCTTTGTCTTCTGCCAGTGTCTTATTTGTGCCGTGCACCCCAGCCACAGTCTAGGTGTAGTCCTTGTCTTGCTTTTTGCTCTCGGTAAGTCTTTATTCTCTGCCTTGACACAAGTGATTTTTGTTTGTACCTTTTCATAGTGAGCGTTGCTGATTTGATAAGTTTCATAGCCCTTGTTTGCCTCCTTTTGGGAGTTATTTTTGTTTCTAGGATAAATTTCATACTCTAGCTGAGCCTCCGGTTTTTAGGAGAGCATGTTATTTTGTTCATTTATCACCAGAGTAGTTTTTCCTCCCTTTTGGAGTGTTTTGGCTTTTCAGGTCATAGCCTTTTTTTTCCCCTCCTTGTGGAGCGATTTTGTTTTATTTTTTTCCTAGTTTTAGATTTTTCTTCACTCCCATTTCGGAGTGGTTCTCTGTTTTTAGTAGTTTTTCTTCTCTCTTGGTTTTTGCCTTTTTGTCTTAGTTTTTAAAGATAACTTTCATAGCCTGTTTGGTTTCACTGTGGGAGGATGAAGAAATAAAGTCTGCCTGAATTGTGACTCCTCTGCATTTGAGGCCAGGTCTGACAATGACAATAAAATAAATATACATATTCACAAAAAACTGTACAAAGTAAAGAGTAGACGATACACACAGCAAGGTGTTTCACAGTAATCAACACATTAGTCCTTTCCTTGAAACCGTTGCAGTAAAGGGTCCCACATCTTATCAAATATGCCTCCCTGTCTTCATTTTAAAGTCTCAGTCTCTCCAGGTGAAGCACATTTACCATTTCCAACCACAGATCATAGGTGGGTGCAATGTCCGACTTCCATACCCGGAGGATTAACTTCTTCGCAATCACAGTTCCAAATAGGATAGCTTTTTTCTTATATTTATTGGCAGAAGTTAAAGGGGTAGTTGCCCCGAGAATGGCTACAAGCGGATCCTGCTCCCAACATTTCCCATAAGCCATAGAGAAGCAGTGAAAAATATTTTTCCAATATGTGTACAATTTACTGCATACCCAAATTGGTAAATGCTTCCTGACATATATCGGATTTGAAAGAATCTAAGGCTCTAAGGCCAGATTTAGGAATGTTATTTAGCTACAAGTTGTGGGTATGAGGCAAAAATGCCGTTAATGTATAAATCACTTATGTTGCAAATGCCTTTTCCACTTCCAGAGGAGGAAAACACTATCAGTCAGACCTGGCAAAAAATAATGGTTTTTCACATACTGCGGTATCCAAGTAGGTTTTTGGAGCCTTGATGTAATGTTTCATCTGCTTCCAGACTCTTATGGTATCTACTTATTTAATTTGTATTAATTGTAAAAAAGCATGTCCTATTGCCATATGTCCACCGGGGAGAAGGTTCAATCATATATGTACTGTGTGTTTAATGTGTAAACCGTCAGGAAACATACACATGTAATCCACACACCCTAATCTGTACACAACATACAACATTTTCTCGTAACATTATGACCTTCTTCTCAAATATTACACCATTTTCTTGGAATATTATGACTTCATTAAAAAATCTCAGGAAGCCATCCACTCTCTTAAAGGGAAGACCTTTTTCTCTCATGAAACACAGAAGAAGACTAATTTTCTTGTCTTATTTCTCTGGTTCTGTTTAGCATGCTTCTGTTTTGAAGAGCCAGAAGGAGAGAAAGAGATAATAACTGCCAATTTACATTATGAATGGGTAATTTGAACTCTGGTTTAGTCATTTCAAAGTAAAATCCGTTCCAGCTTTGAGCTGCCGTCCAATCCAGCACATCAATCACTGGGGGCCCCAAACTGGGAAATCTGATGTGGTGACACTCAGTTTACCTGAAGTTCACACTTGTCTCAGCGACAAATTGGTGTGGGAAATGTGTGTAATCTTTTTTAATGTTGAAACGCTAAACATAGCATATTTTCAGGACATTCTGACAGGGACAAATTCATGTGCACACACACAATAAGGTTTCAGGTGCTAGAGGTAAGCTGTTTCTGCTGCCTTTTTGTGTGCCAGCTCTGAAATACCAGCTTTGCACAAAGTTAAATCACCTTCTTTTTTGCCAGTGTGTGATGCCAGTTTAGCTAACCTGCCAACCAACTTTAAAGCTTAAGATACAAAACCTCAAAGCAAAGTCACTATAAACTTATGAGAGTGTTACAGCTTTTTAAATCCTACAGGGATTCACTGGTGACTTCCTGGAACTAAACCTAAATTTTGATAATCCTCATTATTATGCACTAAAACGGCCAGTCATTTTTACAATATCCTGGTCTGTTTTATTTGTATACCAAGGGTTAAGAGTCGAGGAGATTTGGAGCTCAGACTAAAAGTGTTGAGAACAAACCGATTTGAAATAAGAAACAACTGAGTTGAGTCAATAAGGAGCTGTGGAGACAGACAGCAGGTCAATATTTGAGTTTACTCAACAAATCACGGGCAACATGGGTACACAGCACTTTTGACTCATGCTGTCTCCTAACAAAGACATGATGAGAATAGATTCTGAGTGAAAATGAATGGATACAGGATTGGTTATGGTGTGACATCTGCTGTATTTTCTTTTTCCAATAAATCTTTGTATCTGTGAGGTATGAGCGCGTTTCATCTTTAGTTTAATTTATTCAAAGCTGGTAAACAAAGTTTACATACAAGCTCAAAATGTGCAGTGAGTGAAGAGTATGGCACACAGGCAGGGCAATGTTGTCAGTTCATTTCAGAAACACGGTGTGTAAAATATGCACAGCACCCCAGAGGTGTGTTCAGGCTCTGAAGGCTAAAAATGACTTAACTGTACTTTCACTTCTACTTTCTGCACTGTTATTCAATTTGGGAAATGTACTTTCAGTGCCGAAAAAGGAAAGCAACAGAGTTTCTATTGAAGAAAATGTAGAGCAGGGATACTCAACTTGCTTTGCCCAAGGGCCGCTTTTCTAAAATGACAGGTGGCCAGCGGCTATCATTTTTCCAACCCAGTTTTGCTGAAACCACGGCCACTTCTATATGACGAAGCCCAGACTGTGCTGTGATTGGCTAGTACCCCTTCCCTTGACTTAGTGGTACCCGCTGTATGGATGCTTAGGTTAGTTAGTGAGCTAGCGGTTGTTGATAGCAATGAGCTTTCCAACACTGTGAAACAAGTGTGTGGATGAAGCATGACGTTTTTTTTATTTAACCGAAGCATGCTAACTAGCCAGCCACTAACTTGGCTAGCAAGCTAGCATTTAACAGTTAACTTGGACCTCTTCCATTGTCATTACTCAATTGTATGATTCATATACATAAAGTATGATACATCTAGAGGTTTGGGGATCCTCCCCTTTTTTCCATTTTCATAAACATTCTAGATTTATGTTTTTTTAATGCACTCCGGTGCCTTACTTACATAGAAAGTACAAAAAAATTACCATTGTGAACCAATCCATTTTCATTGTGGATTAGAAAGAGTAGAACAGACCATCTGCCACCATACCAAGGGCCAGACTTTGCTCCAGTGGTTTCTTTGCAAAATAATTTAACCTTGAAATAATTTCTTTAAAATGGGTACAATCAATACTTTTATAAGCAGCTAATGACTTTGGCATTATTGTTGCTGTCGCTAACTGGTGCTAACAGGTGCTAACAGGCTAATTCTGAGAGGAAAGCTAGCTCAAGAGGCCATGGACACATTAATATGCATAATTATTCAAAATATAGCATAGACCTACATCTGGTTATTTTTTAAGGTGGCTGTAATATATTCGGCCCATTAAAATCTGCAACAAATGTCTGCAGTCCATCCTATATTTGTTTAAATTTTGACCAAATGAATGACACAGCCATCCCCAGTGTGATACTGATACCATGGCTAAAAAAGGTCAACATACCCTCTAAAACCCTTGCTCATCAACAGCTGCATCCCAGCCTGGTTTAGGAACAGGACAGCCTTTGGACAAAACCTTCTTATAAAAATGCTGCAATACATCACTGGGCCTTCACTCCCGCCTATACTGGACATTTCAATCAAGCGACCTGCCTCACCTCAAGATTGCTCCCTTACTGTCGTCCAAATTACACTGCCTTATTGAAGTAGCAAATATAGACCAGAAATACTTTTTTTTCTTCACCTCAGGCTCAAAAGAAAAATGGCAAATGTTCCTGAAAAATGCATTCTGTCGCCTGAAAACCCCAAATTCCTACCAATTAACACCTACGTCCACCTTACACTGTCTACTGCAATGTGCCTGAACATTTGTGTAGGATTGTGTCGGATGATTTATCATTGGGTTGTACTCAGTTTTGTCTCTTTTTTTCACTAAAATATGCTATGATCATTTCATTGTTGCTTGCTAGCTTTGTGCCATTTTATTTGGAATGTGCTGTGACCCAGAGGACAAAGATTTTCCATTATGCTTACATAAGTTGGGATGACAATAAAAGTTGACATTTTATTTAATTGAATCAAATGTCCCCAACACACACACACACACACACACACACACACACACACACACACACACACACACACACACACAAAACACATAACCGCGCTCTGACATGCCCTTAGATCACAAGCTTTCTGTCATTTTAGCTTCTCTTGTTTTCGGCTCTTTATTCTCTGCTCTTTCTCACACTCATATGGCTGCAGGTTGTGAATTAATGAGCAGGGCTGAAAAGACAAGAAGAGGGAGACAGAACGAGAAAGTTGAAGGAAGGGAGGAAGATTAGAAGACAGAGGGTGCAAGTCAAGTCTTTACGATGTACTGTAGATGGGTGCTGAGCCTTTGATAGAAATAGCAACAGCCTTGGAGCAGAGCTGTAGAGTTTACATGGGTGCCACTGAAAACCTTTTGAGAGAAATATGGCCGACTATTATTGCTAACAGGCTGTACCTGCAGCAGAGGTTGGAATGTGGCTGGGCAGGGAGCACTTTATTTCGGGGAAAATGGCCTTTGAAGGCCTTTACCTTCATAAAAATATATTGACCAACAGGGGTGCAGGTTTCATTTCAACTTTAGGGGGGACATATTGTTTATTTTGTCTCCAAACTACTGCAGTATGCCCATCTTTTACAATGCAGTTCTTCAATCAGTGTTTCCCACACACAGATTTTACTTGGGCGGACTGCCCAGGTCAGGTTAATGGCTGCTGAAGTTTTTTTGGCAACCTTGTTTAGCAATTTTTTATTTACTGTTTTTGCCATAGCCTGCCTGTCTACCTTTATATCAACAATGGCTGCCACACATTGATTTTCTGTACTTTCTTTTTTTTTTTACCGTTTAAAAAGGGTAAGGTCTTTTTATTCCTATTTGCATTGATTTGGTCAGCTCCCATTATGTGCAGGAGGAGGGATAGGGTCGAATCTGTTCAGGAATTTGAGCCAAAAACGATAAGATGTTTTAAGTTAGTCTAGCTATTGGTGATATAGTGGGGCGGATTAGCTGAACAATCGTTCACTTTGTGATAAAAGCATGAAATTTGGTAGATGTGTTGGTGAATATGTTTCGAACAAATCTGGATATTGGGCCACCTCAAAAGCGCCCCCTAGTGGCCGTGGCAGGCATTTGTTATACAAATAAATCAATGATCAATGATCAATGTGATGATTACACTGCGTGTAAAAGAGGTCCAACTGAGGTGTTACCATATGTAGCCCACCTGTCACTGCTGGCTGCTATATCCCCCAGCTCTACTAAGTCCGTTTCACCGTGGGTGTCTCCCGACTGATCTGATCCTTTCTCTACCTGTTGGCTCTGGATGTTGGGCTGAAGTTCTCCTGAGGCCGTGGGCTGCTGTCCGCTGATAAACGGGTGTCCAGCTGACAAATCCCTTGCGGCTGACTGCTGAGTCTGCCGGCCTCTGGAGCCCGCATATTGCCGGTTGAAATCTGCTAGCCGCTGGAGCCGATCGACCTGCCGCTGGTGGGAGCCTGCTAGCTGCTGGAGCCACCGGAGCCTGCTAGCCGCTGGAGCCGACCGACCTGCCGCTGGAGCCACTGGAGCCACCGGAGCCTGCTAGCCGCCGGAGCCTGCTAGCTGCTGGAGCCACCGGAGCCTGCTAGCCGCTGGAGCCGACCGACCTGCCGCTGGAGCCGCTGGAGCCACCGGAGCCTGCTAGCCGCCGGAGCCTGCTAGCTGCTGGAGCCTGCTAGCTGCTGGAGCCGCCGGAGCCTGCTAGCCGCCAGAGCCTGCTAGCTGCTGGAGCCGCCGGAGCCTGCTAGCCACTGGAGCCTGCTGGCTGCTGGAGCCTGCTGGCCGCCGGAGCCTGCTGGCCGCCGGAGCCTGCTAGCTGCTGGAGCCGCCGGAGCCTGCTGGCCGCCGGAGCCTGCTAGCCGCCGGAGCCTGCTAGCCGTCGGAGCCGATCAACCTGCCGGCTAGCCGAAGCCCGCTGGCCGCTAGCCGCTGCCTGGCTGGTGGAGCCCGCTAGCTGCTAGCTGCTAGCTGCTTAGCCTATTAGCCACCAGCAGCGGTACCCTGTCAGCCACCTGTTGCCGGGAGGTGGGCCGAAACGATTCCATCCACTCGTCTCCCGTTTTTGTTCGCCTTCCTTGGCACTGTGTCTACAGTTGGTAACAATGAAGTTCATTTTTGCGCTGTTTCTTGCCTTTTCACTTTTTCCTCGTGGGACGGTCTTCTCGAACTGTGGTAGTGGGGTCCGCGGACACGCCCCCCCTACACGCTTGGGTCCTTCCAGGTCAGTGACCTGTACCTGGTCATTGGCTGTTGACAGACTGGCCAAACATCCATTGCTGTCCTGTTGCTTGCCAGGAGAAATTCGTGTATCTCTTCTTTCTTTGATGTGTTTATCTGTCTTACAAAACAGTTTTATACACACGGAAACCTCACTAATTGATCTGAAAATTCACAATACTGATAATAAGGATTCAACTTCTAATATAAAACGAAAATGTTTTATTATTCTCCTCCTTTTGCTATCAGGCAATGTTCAGCCTAACCCAGGCCCCTCTCTGGAAAATATTACTACTCCTGATGAATTCAGAGCGAGATCAGGCCTGGGCATCTTACACCTGAATGTCCGGAGCCTGCTCCCTAAAATAGATATAATTAAGATTTGGGTACAGACAACTGATACTGATATTCTGGTTCTATCTGAGACTTGGTTAAATAAATCAGTCTCAGATAAGGACATCTGTATAAACGGCTATGATGTTTTTCGTTGTGATCGTCCCAAGAAAGGTGGAGGTGTAGCCATATATATAAAAAACAAGTTTCACGCTACTCTCCTCTCGTCTATATCCATTAGTAAACAGTTTGAATTTTTGGCATTAAAACTTGATTTCCAACAGGGACGGTCCATCACAATCATGGGCTGTTATAGGCCTCCCTCAGCGTGCAGTGAAGCCCTAATTTCCTTAACCCTATAAAGCCAAGTGTATCATATTTGATACACAAGTTTTTGAGACCTATACATCATCAGTGTGATATTTTTTTCCTGAAAAACCTGATGTATACATGTGTTGAAGAAAAAAAAATGAGCAACAAATTGCACAAAAATACAAGATATAGCAAAATATATATGCAGGTTCCACTGGTGGATCAGTCATTGCTGCGTGAAAACTTCATATCAGCAGATGTATGATGTTGTGTTATATGGAAAAAAATATTTTGCATGTTTGAGGAAAATGTTAAAAGAAAGTAAAGCCTTAAAAGGTTAAAAATGTTGGGTTTTATATGTTTTTGTTAGTTCAAGAAAAACAAACTGTGAGCAACAAATTGCACAAAAAGAACTGATGTATCAAATATGATACAAACTAGAATCATATATCCCTATTGTTTTTGGATTTTTTTTTTAATTATCTGTCAGCAGGTTCAATAAACACTCCAGTTTAAAAAAAAGAAGAATTTTCTGGCAATTATTTAATGGTTCAGGCTTTATAGGGTTAAATAACTATGTCTCAGGGTTAAATTCTGGTGAGCTTGTGTTAGTGGGGGATTTAAATCTTGATTGGTTGTCTTCAGCCTCAGATGGTTTGAAATCCATCTGTGACTCATTAAATCTGTACCAATTAATAGATAGCCCAACACGGCCTAATATCAAATACCCCTTAAGATCATCGCTTCTTGATCTCATTATAACAAATGCCCCCCACAAGTATACTAATGTTGGTGTGTTCGGAAACGATCTGAGTGACCACTGTGCCATTGCAGTAGTCAGGAATGCTAAACTCCCTAAAACCAAACCACGTATTCTAGTTAGAAGAGATTTCAAGCTTTTTCATGAGCAGGCTTTTCTGCATGATTTGTCTAAGTTTGAATGGGAACGGATCTCTCTCTTTGATGATGTTGAGTTGGCCTGGAATTTCTTTCACTCCGAATTTTTGAATCAAATTAATAAACATGCTCCCTTGCGTAGGTTTAGAATAAAGGGACGAAACAATCGTTGGTTCTCCTCCGAAATTGGAGACCTTCTCAAAGATAGAGATCTTGCCTGGGTCAGAGCACGCAAAACAAAAATCGAGGCTGATCGGATCACTTTTCGCCAGCTCCGCAATAAATGTACTGCACTAATTAAGAAGGCTAAATCAGAATTTTATTTAGCCGAAACAACCAAAAATCTAAGTGACCCAAGAAAATTCTGGAACACTGTAAAATCTGTTTCTGGTGCAATGCCCTCCATTGAATTGCCTAACTTTCTGGTTGAAGAGGCAGTAAACCTCACCGACAAATGTGAAATGTTAAATTATTTTAATGAACATTTTATCACTGCCGGGCACTTGTTTGAACTTTCCAACAGTAATTTTAAAAGCACCGTTTTATCTGATGAACCTTCTATAGCGAGTCGTCTCCCTGTTGATTGCTCTTTCCATTTTGAACCTGTGTCTACTTCTGAGGTCCGTAGTGCTCTAAAAAACTTGGATTCCAAAAAAACAGCTGGTCCAGATAGCTTGGATCCATTTTTTCTTAAACTGGCTGCCGATTTAATTGCTGAGCCTCTTGCCAGTATTTTTAATCTAAGCCTCAGCACAAACAAACTTCCGAAAGTTTGGAAGTCTGCATTTGTCCTCCCACTTCTAAAAGGAGGGGAACCCTCAATTGTAAATAACTATAGGCCTATCTCTAAATTATGTATTCTGGCCAAAGTTTTTGAAAAATTGGTCTGTGATCAACTGAAGGATTTCTTGGAATTGAAGAATATACTAAATCCTCTTCAGTCTGGCTTTAGAAAGCAGCATAGCACTGTAACTACTGCCCTGAAAGTTTTAAATGATGTGTTTGAGGCATTTGGATTCCAAAAAGTTTTGTGTGGCTTTGTTCATTGACCTGTCTAAGGCATTTGATACTGTGGACCATGATCTCCTATTGCAAATTCTTTTCAAAAATGGTATCTCCAAGCAGGCTGCTTCTTGGTTTGCTGATTATCTGGGAAACAGAACACAATGTGTTCAGATGGCCGGAGTTAGTTCCTCCTTTCTTAAGGTCACAAAAGGTGTACCGCAAGGCTCAGTCTTAGGACCCATCCTTTTTACAATTTACATAAATAATCTGTGTGCCAACATATCAAATGCCTCATATCATCTCTATGCGGATGATACTGTTATTTACTGTTGTTCACATGCCATTGCTCAGGCTTTTGAATTTTTGCAATCTGCCTTTAATACAGTGCAGACTCGTCTGGAAAAATTGAAACTGGTTTTAAATGCTGATAAATCAAAACTAATGATTTTTGCAAAATCATCTACTCCATTGGAAAATATTCCGTCAATCAAAACTGTCCGGGGTGAAACTCTTGAGTTGGTCACCAATTATAAATATCTGGGCTTCACCATTGATGAAGAACTGTCCTTCAAACTGCACGTAAAAAAATTGATTTCAAAATTAAGGGTGAAGCTAGGTTTCTTTTACAGAAACAAATCATGTTTTTCCCTCAGGGCTCGGAAGCTTCTGGTCTCAGCCACCTTCCTGTCTTTACTTGACTATGGCGATGTTGTATACATGTCAGCTTCAGCCACCTGCTTACAATCTCTAACTCCTGTGTACCACTGTGCCCTGAGATTCATCACTGGCTGTAGCCGCCTCACCCACCATTGTGAACTCTACGCTAAAGCTGGCATGCCATCCCTTACTGTAAGACGTCATACGCACTGGATGACCATGATCTATAAGGCTCTTCTTGGTCTGCTTCCCATTTACCTATGCACTTTCCTTAAGAGATCTGGCAGCCGTTATGACCTCAGATCCAATGATATTGTGCACCTTTCTGTCCCTCGTGTCCGGACCGAAAAAGGTAAAAAAGCATTCAGTTTCTCTGCCCCCTCTGCTTGGAATACCCTTCAATCTGAGCTGAAACTATCAGAACTGATTCCTTTGGGAGCATTTCGCACAACTCTCAAAAAACGTCAATGTAAATCTTTTGCACAGTGCTCATGTTCCCAATTTGCTACTGTATTTATCACTGCTGCACTTTATACTGCTTATTTATGCTACCTATTTATACCGCCTATTCACTTGCACTTTAGTACTTTTAATATGTTGGACTTTTCGCTGCCTGTTTATTGTTATTGTTCGTCTGTCTTGTAACTTTTGACGTGTGCTGCTGCCTTCTTGGCCAGGTCACCCTTGTAAAAGAGGTCTTGATCTCAATGGGTTTTTTATCTGGTTAAATAAAGGTTAAAAAAAAAAAAAAAAAAAAAAAAAAAATAATGAATAAAAACTGCCCTTTTAATAATACCAACTGGTGATGAATTGTATATTGTTGGAAAGCCTGATTAGTCACCTTTACAACGAGGTACAGCTTGTAAGGATCGTGCATTCATGGAATGAGCAACGGGGCTAAACGTGTGGGTAGCACCCCCCAAAAATGTGCATCCCCTGTGGGGCGGATTAGCTCAATAAATCACAAGAATTGTTTATTTTGTGATAGAAGCACACAATTTGGTGGATGTGTTGGTGGATATCTTTCAAACAAATCTGTATATTAGGCCATCGCAAATTCGCCCCCTAGTGGCCATAGCAGTCATTTTCTTAGTTAAAATTACAAAAAATATTTAAATTATTTCTTAAAATATTTAAAAAATGTAAACCAAATATACAAACGTAAATTAAAAAATGTAAATACACATATTAAATTAACAAAAATCCAGTTAGACACTCTTTCAGTTATTTTTCCTGCCCCACCACAATCGGGCTAGCCATCGAGCTAGCTAGCAAATGAGCTAGCTAGCAAATGAGCTAGCTAGCATTTGCTTCCTGGGACAAGCAGTGCAGTGGACTGTCCATCAAGGTATGTCTAAATATTTTATTTCACCTGTTATAATTATGAATAAAATATGCTATGAACATCATAAAGGCTAAAGAGAAAAACAATCATCATGGGCCTTGGCGGAAAAGTAAATTAGCAAGATAGCAAAAATAGGTACTTAAGCTAGCTAGTTAGCTTGGAACATGTATCAGTGGCTGTTGGGTGTGAAAGCTTAATAAGACACTGTTAAATTATGTCCTGTGGAATGTGGACATCCCTCTCTGCACACACACACACACACACACACACACACACAGGCACACACACACTATATGTAATGTCTCCTTTGCCCATGTGGTTCTTTTTTTCTTTTTTTAAATGTATTTTATAACTCCATCACAGTTAGTCAGGCGGCTTAGGACCAGATTTGAGAAGAAAGGGGACACGCCGGACAAAAGCACCAAAATATTTCCACATGCTCTCTATCACCAAAGGTTTCAACTTTTGGTAGGAGCCACTTCATCAAGATTGCAGATAGGAGACGGCAGCCATATAAGCCATAAGTCTATGAGAACCAATATATCTTCCAAGCCACTTAGAAGGTCAATCTTGGTGTCAAAATATACATTTTCTGGGTCAAAGAATCATTTAAAGCTATTGAGAATATCACTGGATGACTCACTGTAAATAATTTGTTGATCAAGATCTGACATGAGATGAAAGCGTACCCTTGATTGTTTTGAGCAGTGTACATGGCAGCTAATCCACACTCTCCCGTGAACACTGATTCCAAACAGTTTCAACTCAGGATTCCCTGCTGCAGCACTTGAAGCGAGTTGCCCAGTCTGAGTGAAAATGAACATATCTGTTTGATCAAATAATCATCTAGTGATATTCTCAATAGCTTTAAATGATTCCTGGACCCAGAAAATGTATATTTTGACACCAAGATTGACCTTCTAAGTGGCTTGGAAGATATAGCATTTCTCATAGACTTTATATGGCTGCCATCACCACAATCTTGATGAAGTGGCTCCTACTAAAAATTGAAACCTATAATGATAGAGAGTATGTGGAAAAAATGTGGTGCTCTTGTCCGGCGTGTCCCCTTTATTTGGCTAAGCCGCCTGACTAAGTCACACACCTCAGTACAAAGATTTTGCCAGAAAGAGTAACCTGCTACAAGTAACCCTAGTAGAATTTTTAAAATGTATGATTTTTTTCTCTGTCTAAATGTGTTTTGTTTTTATTGTTGCAAGTCATACAATATTGAAAATTATTTTTTCTTTTTAAGGAGCAACAGAAGAATACAAGCCAAAGAGGAGGCCATAGCCTGTGAATGGGAATATCAAGACCTAATAAAATGTTATACAAAGTTAATGTTCTTTTCTATTAGACTGTAATAAAGCTTTTGTCACTTTAACATGTCTCTAAATTATATTTGTGGTGCTGAAAACATGAAACAGCAGCTGTAGGGTAGGCAAAGCATTCCTCGCCAGTAACCACCGGTGGCCATTTTTAAAAATGGCCGCTTTTAGATGGCCATTTTAAAAAATGGCCGCCACAGCCATCAGAATTTTTTTTGCGATGGCCTAATATCCAGATTCATTAAACATGTATTCAGCAATGAGTGTACCAAATTTGATGCTTTTATCACAAAATGAACGATTGTTCAGCTAATCCACCCCACTACACAGGGGATGCACATTTTTGGGGGGTGCTACCCACACGTTTAGCCCCGTTGCTCATTCCATGAATGCACGATCCTTACAAGCTGTACCTCGTTGTAAAGGTGACTAATCAGGCTTTCCAACAATATACAATTCATCATCAGTTGGTATTATTAAAAGGGCAGTTTTTATTCATCATTGATTTATTCGTATAACAAATGCCTGCCACGGCCACTAGGGGGCGCTTTTGAGGTGGCCCAATATCCAGATTTGTTCGAAACATATTCACCAACACACCTACCAAATTTCATGCTTTTATCACAAAGTGAACGATTGTTGTAAAATATTGAGCTAATCCGCCCCACTAATAGCCAAATTAATCTACAGTATTGTGCTAAAGTCTTAGGCAGGTGTGAAAAAATGCCTAAAGGAATTGATGCTGGTTTGAAGGCAAAGGGTGGTCACACCAAATATTGATTTGATTTAGATTTTTCTTCTGTTCACTCACTGAATTTTGTTAATTGATAAAAAATAAACTTTTAACATTTCTATTTTTGAAAGCATTCTTATTTTACAGCATTTTTTCTCACTTGCCTAATACTTTTGCACAGTACTGTATATGAAGCACCATGAACCATTTGCTATATTCTGAGCCCTGTAGATGGCGCTTACTGTCTTTTTCTTCAAACCAAGGGCGCCATCTAGTGGGATCAAGAAATAAAACTCATGGTTCAAGAAGCACCATTTGGACATCACTACTATTAGAGGTGGGGGATAAAATGAATGCAGCATAGTATCACCATATTTGACGTGGCAATATAATATTGATTCATGGCCGTCAGTTATAGATAATAAGCGTTAATTTAGCGTCAGTATTTTCCCCATTTTTCCCCCCAGAGGCCGTAGCGGGCTCACTTTTAAGACTATACTGGAGACACTGGTATCATAAGAAACTAGAAGACCTAAGGAATCATCAGGATATTGTGTCTGGAATTTTAGAAATAACGCTGGAAAGTTACCATGGTTTTAACTACATGCTAAAGACACTGGAACCCAGGTATGTGACTTTCACGGACACAGCCGTATCAAGCTATACAGAGCAGTGAAGCTTCAAGTTGAGGAAAGTTTGAGAAAATGCTGCAGTTGTTGTCATCCATACATGTTTGATATCAGTTCAGTTCAGTTTGACTGAATACTTTGTTGGTCAGTCTGTGGGTTTTCACTCTCATTTTGGACAAATAAAAAGACTGAAGTGAGATCAATAGACTGAGAATTTTATCTTATTTGACAAAACAATTATTGATTGAATTTAATTTTGTGGACACAAAATGCAGATAAACAGTTAAATCCCAATATATTGTATCGCAATACTCACCATATCGCAAAATACTTAAAATCGCAATAATATCATATCATGAGTCACCTATCGGGATCAAATCTTATTGTGGGGCCTCTGGTGTTTCAAACCTCTAACTACTATCTTGTTCCTAAAACAACACTGTTCATCTTGGAGCCAACTTTTTAAGTACATTTTTAGCAAGCACGAAATGAGCCTAAGATTTCTCGAAAAATAAAGACTACAACTTAATCATAAAGTTCTTCAAACAGAGCTTGGTATATAGAATCTCAGTCCAGAAAACCAGCAGAGGTTTCCAAAAAAACTAGGTGAGGACAGAGTCAAAAAATAAAAAGAAGCAAGGTCTGATTGCCCTAATAAATGCATTTGGAGAAATGTCTGGAATGCTAGATACGTAAATACTAGACCGCAAATGTCACATCACGGTGCATTAATGTAACAACAGCTTTTAAATCACAAAGAAGCAACTGGCTACACCGATTCCATCTTGACTGCAAATTTAAAAGCATCAAGCAGCAAAGGAGCATAAATAAACAAGACCAGAGAATTTCCTGCTCTCCCTACCTGCTGAGCAAAGGTGAAGGGAGAGTCTGTGGGATAAGTGTGCTGCTCTCAGGCTCTGTGTAGAAACAGCACACTCTGTTCACAATGAAAATTTAGATAAATATATTTATTTTGTGTCATTTTATTCCATTTCATGGACATCAGCCTGGCAAAGAAACACTTTAGATTATGTTTATGTCTGTGAGACACAGCTGAGATGCAAGCCTGCGCGGAGCCACTGCAGAAAGCTGCATGGATTAAAACTCATGTATCCAATCCATGACACATGTGAGTGGAAAAAATCTCTAAAGCTGGGCATACACTCCATACCATTTGAAGCAGTTTCAGGTACACATACAGTGTGATCTCTCAGGCCGTTACATGACAATTGACCCATAACATCAGAGAACATAAATAATTTGCTTTGGCTTCACATCACAGCTCATTTACTCATACAGTAGGAGTTTAAATAAAACAACAGCATTTGTAAAATCGTAAAGTGCATGCCCAGCTATATAATGTAAGTGATGCAGACAGGGAGTGAGAGGAAGAGGCTCAGAATAAAGAGAAGTAAGGCACACCATCTACTCAAGCAAGGAGAGGAGGATAACGAGGGACTGGTGAAACCAATCAGGGAGGTGCAGACAATCAAACTGCCAGGAAAACACACAAAGGCAGGAAGAGGTGAGTAACAACATAAAAGGCAACTATTACAGCCCCTAAATGGAAGTAATTGCACTGTTTGGTTTCATTATATGTTCTCTTTAGTTTTTGTTTTTATCCCATGTGATCTAGGCCAGCATTATGACTGCATTATTATTTTTGATGGGAAAATTTAGGCCATGTTCTTTTCCACCAACATGCTTCACCTTGTTTAAGGTAATATAAAAGTAAATTCACACAGTCTTTTGATCCTGGTTCAAGTCTTACATGGTTATTGCATTTGTCTTTATTTATTTTTCCCATCCAGACCTCTAGCAGTAGAACTACTACTACTCTGACTATTTTAATGATTTTATTTTAAAAATCTGTTATATTAAAGGCACCATTCCAGCAGCTGCAGTCTTGGTCATGATTACCGTGGCAATGGCTCAGACATGTGCACTTCAACAGCAGCCAGAAATACACACAAACACACACACACACACACACACACACACACACACACACACACACACACACACACACACATCCATGTACTTACATCTTTGTGAGGGCCCTCATTGGAATTGTGAATTCCCTAGCCCCTTAACCTTCACCATCACAACTAAATGCCCATCCCTAACCCTAACATAAACCTAATTGTAACCTTAAACCTTAAACAAAGTCTGAACTCTCAAACAAGCCTTTAAAGAAGTGAGGGAATGTCCTCCCTTCACAAAAATGTCCTCACTCTGTTAGTTAAAAACGTGTTCCGGTCCTCACTATGTAGGAAGTACACACACACATCCTCACTTCACACACACACACACACACACACACACACACCCACAAGAAGTGCATATTTACCGGTTGGCGAGGGTCTCCAACAGCGCAACAACAGCTGTGATTACGTATGACAATTACGCACAGCTGTGGCTATTTATAGCGCCCATATAATTAATTAATTCAGGTACCTGTAAAACACCGTCTGTGCTATGATCTCAATCATCATTTTTAAAGGTCAGAAGCATTACACTGATTTAGTTCATAGTGTTGTTATGGAAACTTTACAAAGTGACTCACAATAGAGGATGGAACTGATTAAATAAATAATGAAACAAGGAAATTTAAAGAAAAACACACACCTTTCAGTGTATATAAGAACATCTCCACCTTGTCATGTCACCCACAAAACATGGTCTAAAGTACCTGAGAGGTGTTCATATTTTGCTTATATTAAATACCAATGCATGTATGGCAAGTGGGGTTGTAAGCGATAAACCGATGCGACCGGATATTCGGTTTAACAAGTGAGAGATACGGCTGAGTTGGTAGCAGCCTCCTCAATCGATACGAATTAGCCATGAATTCCTAGATGAACCAATTATAGTCATGGATCGGGCATAGCGAGATTTGGAATTGGTTGGCGGCTTCACACACTTACAGTTTGCGTCAGCGTCTATAAAACAATGCAAGAGCTAAAGCTGCTTGCGAAACAATTCTCGCACGAACTCCATAGCTGCCTAGCTGGCATTACCATGAGTGATAGACAAGTTACAACAAGGAAAATGGAGATAGATAGCAACCCGTTCTCATTCCCAAAGCGTAATATACCGACGATTTGTCACACCCCTAGACGTATCATACTGGCGCAAAGGGTACCCTTCCACGTCTGTGTGAAACGCTCTGGGTTCTCAATTGACTCCAATATAAACCCGCTCGCGGCGCTGAGAAGCGCTTAGAGCAGAGGCTTACAGCCGTCTATTCACTCCAATAATATCCCGACCACGGCCCTCCATTACGCTGCCAGCGACAATCTGATTGGAGAACCGAGGACCCTGTGCACGGAAGTATTTTTCTCCCTATTTTAAGAATTTCTTTTAATGACATCGTCAACATTTCTCAACACAAACACATCAAAGTCTCACTGATAATTCAACAATAAAATAGCTTCATGTTGTGGCTCTCAGTATCATTTTTTTCTCCTTCGATTCTGAGAAATAAACTTTTATTCGTTTGTTTTACAGCATTCCACTGGCGGACATTTCTCTCATTTTTAGTGAAAAAAAAAAAATATTTTGACTTTGTTTCTGCATAAAAATGGATTTTGATTACATTTCTAGCGATAAATATATGCTTTATGTTCTTAATATTCACTCAGTGAATGTACATAATCACTTTGTGGCGAAGATCTCGCCAGAAAAAGACGATCCGCTGTGTTTTATTTTGAAATCTGTTTTATTTTGTAATCTACCGCGATCATAGCGGATGTGGTCCTATCCTCGGGGATGTGCTGTGCGATCTCATTGAATCGCGCTTCACTGTAAATGGCCCCGACTCTGCTCTCCTGTTTTAGTTAAAATATCTTCATTAAACAAACATTGTTGTCTTTTTTTAGCATAGATAATATACATACAGTGTAATTATTTATTAGACAGTGTGTGATATTCGATATATTGGGTAGAAATAGGTTTTCACAGCCCTAATAGGGAAGAACTACAAAACGAGAGGTCTAGGGAGTTGTAGTTTTTTTAAATAAAACAGGTTTTTACCTAAAATTGGAAGTTGGAAATACTTAATTAGTGGCTTTCCAGGGGTTTGAGGGGATGTCAATCACATTTTTGGCATCAGAATTTAAATATTGTCTTGTTCAATGGGGGATTTGTTGTTTTTTCAGCATATCCTAAAGCCCCCCCACTCCCACCCCTTAGTGACTATGCTCACATTATAGTCCATGTCAACACCTTTCTATAACAGTAGGTCTCATGTCTGTAACCCTTTTTGTCTCTTAGTTATAATCATTTAAATATGCCC
Source organism: Centropristis striata (assembly GCF_030273125.1). Classification (NCBI taxonomy): domain Eukaryota; kingdom Metazoa; phylum Chordata; class Actinopteri; order Perciformes; family Serranidae; genus Centropristis; species Centropristis striata. The sequence continues at coordinate 17,213,268 of NC_081532.1, forward strand.
CAGGGTTAAGGTTCAAAGGTCAATATCTCAAAGCAAGAATATTATAGAACCTTGAAATTGATATATGTTACTCTCCAGGCCAAGACCTTTCCGGTGATGTATTTGGTTTAGCTCTATGACAAAGTTTTATTTTTTTCAAACCTTGGAAATCTGCCCTAACAGACTTAGATTCCCACAGCCCTTTGAGTGCTCTGAGTGCGAGATGTGAAAAAATAATTATTAAGTAATAATAATAATCATTAATTTATTATTATTTATTATTAGTATTAATTATTATTTTATATTAAGAACATAAAACATATATTTCTCGCTAGAAATGTAATCAAAATCCATTTTTATGCAGAAACAAAGTCAAAATATTTTTTTTTTTTCACTAAAAATGAGAGAAATGTCCGCCAGTGGAATGCCGTAAAACAAACGAATAAAAGTTTATTTCTCAGAATCGAAGGAGAAAAAAATGATACTGAGAGCCACAACATGAAGCTATTTTATTGTTGAATTATCAGTGAGACTTTGATGTGTTTGTGTTGAGAAATGTTGACGATGTCATTAAAAGAAATCCTTAAAATAGGGAGAAAAATACTTCCTTGCACAGGGTCCTCGGTTCTCCATTCAGATTGTCGCTGGCAGCGTAATGGAGGGCCGTGGTCGGGATATTATTGGAGTGAATAGACGGCTGTAAGCCTCTGCTCTAAGCGTTTCTCAGCGCCGCGAGCGGGTTTATATTGGAGTCAATTGAGAACCCAGAGCGTTTCACACAGACGTGGAAGGGTACCCTTTGCGCCAGTATGATACGTCTAGGGGTGTGACAAATCGTCGGTATATTACGCTTTGGGAATGAGAACGGGTTGTAGATAGATAGATAGATAGAGAGGTTACTTTATTCATCCCCGAAGGGAAATTCGGTTAAAGTTTGCGCCCAATGTGGGGCTCAAAGCAAGCTGGCTCCCAGTTCCCAGTTAACTTCAATGCACTGAGAGTCACCACACTTTAACTTAACCTCTGTAATTACTATTCAAGAATGTAATATATTATGGTCCCCCATAAAGTTGGAATAAAATATTTAAAATATTGTGAAATTATTGTGACAATGTGAGTTACTCTTGACAGATAAAGTGTATATCTTCTCAAAACTTGATTAGTCAATCTCTTCTAAACATATCACAATGAAAATGAAACCACAATTAACCGAGGATTGTGTCTGAAAACAAAATTATTCCAACTTCATGCGCGACTGTGTATTAACTCAAATGGGCCATTCTGCATTATGAGTAGGCTCCTTTTACTTTTTTGTACTACAACAAGGTTTCAATTGCATGCTTGCTTTTAACACAGTGTTTATCTGCCCATCATTTGCCAATTTAGTATCTATTGCTTCTGTTGCTTTTATTTAATTAAAATATCTGCATGCAAGGGCCTCAGTGTGGAGTTTGCATGTTCTCCCCGTGTCAGTGTGGGTTCTCTCTCTCTGGCTTCCTCCCACAGTCCAAAATCATGCACTTAGGCTTAATTAGTGTCTCTAAATTGCCCGTAGGTGTGAATGAGAGCGTGATTGTCAGTTTCATTGTGTCAGCCCTGTGATAGTCTGGCAACCTGTCCAGGGTGTACCCTGCTTTCGCCCAATGTCAGCTGGGATTGGCTCCAGCCCCCTGTGACCCGAGTATGGATAAGTGGTTAAGGATAATGAATTGATTAATTATTCTGCATGCAGTGATCTGCATCCTCCAACCCAAGTGACAGTGACATTTTCTCCGCCAGTTCAAGCATTCAAACTCTGTTTTTCTAACTTCAACTGCCCCAACTAAAAATATTCAATACACTTTGAAAACTCCTGTGTGGAAAGGGAAAAAAATCTGAACTGACATAAGGTACAACAAGCAGCAGCTCTGCCTGTACACACTTTTCTAGAAAAGTACAGAAACACACACACATATACACACACTTTCCATTATCTCTCCCTACCAGCTGTTAGATAGCCCACCTACTGGTTAGGTTGCTGTGGGCATCAACAGCATTCCAGTGGCCCACAGCGTTTTAGATAGTCCCTACTAGACACTGTAATAACACTTTAAATGACCCTTTGTGTACATGGAAGTGTGCGAGTGTGTGTGTCCGCTTTATCTACCTCACTTTGATTCCTCCACTCTCATGGAGCTTCTCTGTCAGACTATTATTTCTGACACCAGGAGTGAAACCTCTGATTTTATGCTCTTACATATGTAGATGGACTCTTATCAGAAACTAAAAATGTAAAATACACACTCTTCCTATAACTGTTGCTAAGTATTTGAGGATGCGCCACTTGGACTCAATTTGAATAAGAGAGTAGACATCACAGGGATAATATTACTTAACAAGTTAATCCCATTTCTTCTCACACTTGTTAAAGGGAATTATTGAAATGCCTATAATAGGAGAGGATAGAAGATTTATTAGCAATAATGGTAAAAACCCAAGGAGGAAAACAATAACATGGACAGCATCTCGATGAAGGATTGAGTCTGGTTACTAACCAATTACAATTAGCATAATGTAATTACGCTGGTGTCAACACACACGCACGCACGCACACACACTCACACACACACGACATATTGACATTTTTATGCAAGGCACACGAAATTGTCATTAACAGTCAGAGTGAGCTATGAGACATGCAGTAATGAGACGACAGTTAAATTCTACCTCTCTGGATGCAGACTGAAAGTTTTGTCTGATATAATGATGGTAGGGGGAACACTGTCACTACTAGGGATCAATCAGCACAACATTATTTGTATCTATTTAACCAACTAAATTATCTGTATCCATATTCAGAATGAGCGGGGTGGGACCTAACTTAAAGTTGATATTTTTGAGCCTTACTGGGGATTTCCACCGGACGCGTTACAGCAGCAGCACGTCTCCACAGCATTTTTGCTGCGTCTGTCAATTCACACCGGGCGCGTTACAGCAGCAGCACGTCAGCTTAGCGAGCCGGCCGTATGCACGCGAGATAACGAGATCACGCGATAATCCTTAAACTTTAAACTCTATTTATACAGTCTATGGATAAACTGTGTGTATAAAGTAAACAACAACAACAAAAACCAACTTACTTTGCTTCTCTGAGGTGAAAGATATGTTGATCTGACCATCTATCCTTATAAAAACAATATGTTATGTCATAAATGATTGTATGATGTTCCACTTCAACAATCAGTCTCTTGTCTTCCGTGTCGCCGATCCTCTGAGACCCTTTGATTGATTGATTGATTGCTGATCTGGTGCCTCGGTCATAACATAATGTTGATGTGAAGTAGTTTTAGGCTGCATGAACTGCATATTGTGTTTTATTTTGAAAGGGGCGGAAGTGTTTTACGCTGATTCTGAGTCGGACTTCCTGTCTGGTGCGACCTGCTCTGTTGAGATTCACGCGATTTGGCAGCGTCTCGCGGAGAAATAGAGGTCCTACCTAATGCTCGCGTAGAGACGCTGACGCGACGCTGCAGTAACGTTACGCTACGCGCCCGGTGGAAATGCTCTCATTGATTAGAGTGTTACCTATTTGCAACGTCATACGCGACGCTGACGTTACGCTGCAGTAACGCGCCCGGTGGAAATCAGGCTTTACATGGGATTTCCACCGGGGCCGTATCGGCCGCGTAACGTTTTGCTCCATCCTCTGCCTGGTGTCCCACCAGGCACGTAACAGCAGCGTAGCGAGCCAGCCATATACACACAAGATAACAAGAACACACAATAATCTTGAACGTACGGGAGACCGCAAGATCCCGTGATAAACTGTGTGTATAAAGGAAACGGCAACAATAAACAGCTTCCTTTGCTTCTCCGACGAGGAAGATCTGCAGATCCGGCCATCTATCCTTATGATGTCATGCCGGGCTCAAGGCAGGACTACAAAAACTCCTGAAGTTAAGCTGAGATATCTGACAAAATAAAAGTCGCTCCTAACGCCGGGATTCCACTGGATGCGTAACGACTCCGACAGGGGTCTGTCCGCAACGGCTGCGTATCTACACAGTCCGTCAACACCCACCGGATCCGTCTGTGTCTGAGCTGTTGCGGACAGCAGAGTCCCGAGGACGCACTAGATCTCGCGAATTCACGCCTAATCAATTGATATAACTGGAAGATAATCAACATCTCCTCGTTAATGACTGGAGACAAATCCAGCGACTCCGTCTTAACGAGCGCTAACGAGGTCGGCCGGCTTGTTAACGAGCCGGCCGACCTTGTTAGCGAACCCGAGGTATTTTATTTTGAAAATATACCGGTGTTTTATTTTGTGTCTGTGCAAGACTTCCTGTCCCAAACGATCTGCTCTGTGCTGAATTTATGCGTCGTGCTCCGTCGTCCGACAAAAATAGAAGCTCTGCGCAAGTGTTGCGAGGGCTGTCGGATGGCCATGCGTCGTCGGACCCATTGCGCAGCGGATCTGCAGTCGGTGGAATCTCACACATTGATTATATTGGGTGCGTAACGGCTCCGACGACGGATCTGCAGCTGTTACGCATCCAGTGGAATCCAGGCGTAAAGGAGGAAAAACACTGGAACCTAACTACCCTAATCAATAAACAAACAAATCCTAATCTATGAAAACGGGAAATGTATCTAACCTGACAAGCGGGAAAATAACAAAAGAATCTCTAAGGGAGGAACCAAACCTGATAGGGAAAAATAAAGAATCTACAAAAATGCTACGTAAACCTGGAGAAGGGACTAAGGCGATAACAACAACAGAACAGAAAATCACTCCAAACGGAGGAAAAGGGCTATCTAGAAAAACTATGAAACTTAATACTAGCGCTACACTATTAATTTACAAAGAAAAATCAGTCTTGCGAGGAAAACTTAAAAGGCGAGGCAAGACAAGCTGTGGCTGTGGCATGAACGAGATTGATTGATTGACTGCTGACCTGATGCCCCTGGTCATAACGTAATGTTGATGTGAAGTAGTTTTAGGCTACATGTGTATTATTTTGAAAGGGGGCTGAAGTGTTTTTTATGAGGGGCCGTTTAGGAAATAATTCATAGTTGCTCTCACATGTTACATCATACTCTCTTACAAACACTAGTATAGTCACGCACACATACTATCATACTCTCTCACATACACTACTATAGTCACACACACTTACTACTATAGTTACACACACACACACACACACACACACACACACACTTACTATCATACTCTCTCACATACACTACTATAGTCACACACACTTACTACTATAGTTACACACACACACACTTACTATCATACACTCTCACATACACTACTATAGTCACACACACTTACTATCATACTCTCTCACATACACTACTATAGTCACACACACTTACTATCATACTCTCTCACATATACTACTATAGTCACACACACTTACTATCATACTCTCTCACATATACTACTATAGTCACACACACTTACTATCATACTCTCTCACATATACTACTATAGTCACACACACTTACTATCATACTCTCTCACATATACTACTATAGTCACACACACTTACTATCATACTCTCTCACATATACTACTATAGTCACACACACTTACTATCATACTCTCTCACATACACTACTATAGTCACACACACTTACTATCATACTCTCTCACATATACTACTATAGTCACACACACATACTATCATACTCTCTTACACGCTATTATGGATGGAACAACATGATAGTGAATGTATGAGCGAATAATATGCGATGTGTGCGAGTATAGTAGTATGTGTGAGAGAGTTTGATTGAAAAGGAAGTCAACTTGAATTCCCAGTTTCTGATTGGCTCATCGCGGATGTAGGTACCGGATAACCTACTTTCCAGCGGGATCTCAAGGACAATGTCCCGCCTCCTCTAAGATGATGAATTTGCATGGATGCTAACATCTGAAAATGGTCGACCGGGACCGTGTCAATGAGGCAATTGGACTTTTAAATAACATTTTAACTGGTTCCAATGTGATAACCACAATGTCGGAAATTTCGAACCGTAATCAACAGCCCTCACGTAGCGCGGTCGATGAGGAAATGCGGCGGGCCTTCAGACCTGGAGCATCAGGTGTATCAGGGCAGAGTGGATCCTCTCAAGCTAACCTTAATGGCAACCAAGCAAATCAACCTCGATTTCAAACACAGCAGTACCTAGGCGGATGGGCTTCCAGCAGGTCAAGGAGGAGGTAAGTGGATTAATTGAGCCTTATGGACTGCTTAATAACATTAAGAGCATGAGCTCGGGTTCACGTGGGTCTGTTTGGATGTCTAGGTCTACTTTCACAGATCATCAATGTTTTTACTGCCACATTAAAACTTTTAGCTAGTAGCCTATAACACAAGAGCAACTATGCAAGCCTGGTCCGCTGTGGTAAACCTTCTCCCCGTCGTGCGCATTTTTCAATCAGCGGAGTGGTGGATTTATGACGTGTGTATTGAAGAGATTACGGTTATGGGGTCAGAAAATTATTCAGTCGCATCAGTGCGACTCTGACAGAAACTGTAGTACATGCACCGTTTTTTAGAGGTCTTAGAGGAAAATGAGAGCGACGTAATTATTTTTTTAATGAAAGCGGGACACGCCCCTTGTCTTTGTTGTCATTTTGTTGCCGCTCCACAGAGCACACATGGCTACTTAATATGCACGTGCTGAGGCATTCCGGTGTCCTGCCAAAAAGTGATTGCCTGCCAGAATCTGATTTCTGGCCGCGGGAGCGCGCACGGCAGCCCGTCTGCTTTTCTCTGGATTAAACGGTTTTAATATGCAGATACACACAACTGTATTATAATGTAATTATAGCAAAGGCATGTGGCTTCAAAAGTTTAACGTTTGTTGTTGCGTAATTATTACAACTGTGGCCAAAAGAAGTGTAGTTTGTAGCGAAATCAGACATGGCAACTACGCGATAGACACGTCTATTTGCTTGGTATGTCTGATGACTTTGTTTAGCCCTGTCTTTGGAAATTAGACAATAATGAATATGATTTATTGGTGGGGTTTCAATAAAGATATGACAACTTTTGCAATGATCCTCGTGACTCTGCATTGTTTTTTATCTGATCTGATCCCTACATAGCGTTTGCTTCCCATGTTTGGATGTGTATTGCAGTTTTCAATCAGTTTTCACCTCGCAAAAACTGATTGAAGGCATAGTATAGTTACTGAGAGGTTATTTCTGCCTAAATATGACTTGATCTCATTCATGAGCTTCGTAATGTAAACACAAGAGCTCACAGGACAGCTTGGAATCCCTTTAAAGGACCATTACAACACAAAATAGGCATTTTCACCTGCCAAAAATTGATTGAAGGCCAGATACAGTTACTCAAAGGTTATTTCTGCCTAAATATGACTTGATCTCATTCATGACCTTCATAATGTAAAGATCTACCGCTCAACGGGCTGCCGTGCGCGCTCCCGCAGCCAGAAATCAGATTCTGGCAGGCAATCACTTTTTGGCACGACACCGGGGCGGAAGATCAGGTGTGTTCATGTCCGCACAATTCTTGGGCTAAATGTTTAATGCCAGTGTGAGCACTCAGGTCGTACCCAAGGATCGGACCGTACAGTGTGAGCACAGAAATCATGAGCTTGTGCCTCACATCACGGCCGATTTACTGTACAGTGTGAGTTGGCATTAAACAGAAACGTTTACAAAATCGTACAGTGTATTCCAGGCTTTAGAATCGCTCCACTTCCAGGCAATCATCTGAAAGTGAAACATAAGCTTACCTATATTAAAATGAAATTATTCACCAACTTAACATGTACAAAAAACAAAAACATTGGCTTACTGACAACATGCAATTACAGTGCACTCTTTTTTTTTCTTTCAGGCCTAACACCCAACACCATCCCAGTTTCAACAAAGATGTCATCCTGCTACCCCATTCTGCATGGGATGAAGTTTGTAAACACAAAACAAAAAGAAAATTTTATGAGAATGGCTTAATTCTAAGCGCCTTTGAGATCAGGAAAATGTGGGACAACAGGACAGTCATTGCAGAGATTCGAGAGGCATTCCAAAACAAAATTCCAGATGATGTCAGGTATTATATTATTTGAATTTTTGATACATAATGGATTTAAACTGGCCTTGCAATTGATCCTATTTCTTTCTATTTTTCTTTATTCTACTTGTATTATTTTCCCAGTGTTGAACTGTTGATGGCATGTGGCACCAAATTGGTGTCACCAAAGCTGCGTGAGGGTCAGGAGTTGAATGGCTTCATGATCCATAAAGTCTTTAAATCAAAGGCATTATACATACGGCCAGGAAGGGATCTTCCATTTCAGGTAAGGGATTTAAAATAAATGCTTATCAAGATAGCATACAGTTATCATTTTTGAGAAAAACTCCAACATTTTGTATTTTTTGTTGTTTTAGTTTGACAGCACAGATTCAGATGACTGCGTGGAGATTAACACCTCAACAGCATCCAACAACTTCCAAGCTGGAGGCTATATGTGTACACGGTCCAAGGGAAACCAAATTTCAACTCAGCCTCCTGCCACCCCACATGCATCCAGTGACACCACCTCGACAGCTACACTGCTCTCTGCACCACAAGCATGGAGTGACATTGCGACTGAAGCTGAACCACCAGAAGAACCCAGTGCTTGTGGTGGTTCAGGGAATGGGGTTGCAACCAGTGCTTGTGGTGTTGCAGGGAGGACTGACCACTATGCTGCCTACCTGTCCATCATGGGTTCAACCTCAGACCTCTCTTCTGATGAAGAGGATCTTAACCAGGCTATAATGGCTAGTCTTGAGAGTCATGCGTATGTAGCCACATTCTACTAACACTGAAGTTCCAATGACTATGTGTGAAGAAACCAACTTTGATTGTTTTATCACATTTTATGCTGAAAACTAGATACCGTAATTGTAACACTTTACTGATATTTATTTCTTCTCTATTTCACTCAACAGGGTATCTGAACAAACAAAAACAGAATCAGCACAGGAAGTCCTCCTCAGTCTTGCATCTCAAATTGATGCCACCCAGAGATGCAGATTCAACATCAACAGGTCCTCAGTGCTGGATGGTGCTCTTCGGGCCTTCAAGAGGCTGTCCTACAATCCCAAGTATCAGATGAATATCAAGTTCTCTGATGACTTGGGACTGAGTGAAGAGGCTGTGGACCTTGGTGGCCCAAGAAGGGAATTCCTGCGTTTGCTTATGGAAGCCCTTGCAGTGTCACCAATGTTTGAGGGGAAGCCAGGGAGATTGAACCTAGCATTGGACAGCACAGGTACATGATAAAAACACATGCTGTATTTTGGGAACTCTGTATGCTTATTGTTCTTTGAATCTTTTTTCATTATTATGCTCACATCTGATGCCATTTTTTGCAGTCTAACTACTCCATCTACTAATTATGAGTAGCTTATTCTGCACATTATTGTTTGTGTTTAACTTTTTAATACTCTTTCTACCTTTTGGCAATATTAAAATTTTCCTGCCATTTTTGTCCCATTGGAAATGCATTGGAATGATCTTCAAACTTGTCTACTACTTCTACTAGTTCCACATACTTTCAGTTCAGACCTCATTGCATTTTTAAAATGTTTCACGAACTTCACAAACGCGTTCCTATGGTGCAAACGTAGACAACACAGGAGTCACATAAACCCTGTAGTTGGCGGTAGTACTAAAGGTTCTTGGTAGTTCTGGAAGTGGCTATACACTCTGTTTTGTGAAGTGTCTGTCATTTCTTGTCCTATATTGCCACCTACTGGATGTCACACACTGAGCTTTTACTGCACATATTTTTTGTCTGTAAGTTTGTGCCATATATTTTCATCGATGTTCTCCCTCTATGCCATGTTTGTTCTAGCTTTAAGAGAGGATCGATATTTTATTGCTGGGCAGGCCATTGCTGTAAGCCTGGTACATGGCGGTCCTCCACCAGGATTCTTTACACCAGCGCTGTACTCCCATCTGGTTGGTGGCAGTTCCACGATAAAGCCTGTTCTGGAGGACATTGCTGATGCGGACCTCTACGAGAAAGTAAAAAAGGTCAGAATATATAGTGAATAAATACACATTATGTTCTGCTATGCTATGGCTAATTTCTTTTGTCTTTATATCGTGTGCTGCTTTTAGGTGTCTGAAAGTACGTATTTTGAGGATCTGATGCGTGCCACAGAACCACTGCAAGATTATCTGGCAAATGCTGGGTGTCTCAGGCCATTAAAATGCATTGAAGACAGAGATCTGTTGGTTCAAGATATTGTCATGTTTCAGGTGGTCCACTCATCTCCAAATGCAAGGACATACATACAACATAACATTGAACTGAACACTTTTCATTTAAAGCAGAAGTATGAGGAATGTTTGTGTTAATATAAGTCTTAAATAAATACATCTTCTGACAGCAATCACTAAAAATGAGTGTTTGGTCTGAAACACGGGTCTGTTAGTCACTCTGCTCTGCTGTAAGCCGAGGAGAAAACTTTCCTTGTATCCTACAACCTTTATCCAATGAGGAGAGAGAACGGCATAAAGGGGCGGTCCACCCTGTGTGTGCAGCCAAGGGATGCACGTGAATGTGGTGAGATAGGGACGAGGGCGGGGACTGCTAACAAAACGACCAGATCACTTCTGCTTTAAATAAAATTGGAGAAGGTTTCTAACAACTCATGCAGTTAGCAACTCCTTATTTTCTGTAGAGTACATTGCCCTTTATTATTTTCACATTACATTCTCATCATAGAGATGGACTGCACATAGAACAGCATTTTAAAACAATATTCTGGTAGATCTTGTAGAAAAAACAAACATTGTACATCTTTGACCAAACTGACTAAAATGTATTTACCAGATATAAACAGAATTATTTCAGATTCTGACAGACAAAATGTAAATTTAAACATATTTTAAATGTTTTAGCACCCTAGATGTCATTTAACCTCTGCTGGCATTTGGAATTAGTAGTTTGAAGGATTTATTTTGTTGTGTCATCATTTAATTTTGGCAGATTTAAAGAGGGACTGAAAACCCTTGGTGTCCTGGACGCCATGAGGACGTACCCGGAGAGTTTTAGACCCTTGCTGTGCCATCAACCACCTCCACTCATAGCCAACTCCATGGATCAGCTTTTCGAAATTAGACTGTCTGTAGCGGGAAGCAACAAGAGAATGGCAGAGGAACGTGTTGTGCCATTTTGGAGAGATTACTTGCTGGACATTGAGGGTAAATATTGGTGTTGCATATGGCTCTGTCTCATATAGTGTGATATTTTCTGTACATTCACATTGTTCTTTGTTGTTTTTTTCTGTGTATTAGAGGAGGCCGGAGCCTCAAAGCTAAGCGGTGTCTTAGCCTTTGCAACTGGTGCAAGCATCGTCCCACCAATTGGCTTCTCTCCTCGACCAACAATTGATTTCCTACATCACCAGTCTGTAAGCCCAGGACGCTGTTTGCCTATGGCCAACACATGCATCAACTGTCTGAAGCTGCCACTTTGTGACACATACACTGAGTTCAAAGACAGTATGGACTATGCATTAGAAAATACTCAGGGTTTTGGTCGAGAGTAATAATGCTGAACTTACAGTAGGAACCCTGTTTTCCTTCGTATGGTCGGTTGAAAATTTACTGAGACCATTTCTTTTTGGGGCTGATTGATATGACTTTGAGTATATTATTTGATTAACTGTTTTTATTTGCTTTTAGAATATAAAGAAGAATTGTGATAAATGTTAGTCAAGTTTTTAATACTGTTGTGTACAGTTGTGTACCACTTAACGTTACTTGCTACCTCACAGTTACATCATAGTTTAGGGTTACTTATGGCCAACACATAATAGACTGTCTGAAACGGCCACTTTTTGACACATTTACACTGATTTCAAAGACATTGTGGACTTTGATTTAGAAAATACTCCCTGTTTTGCCTTAGATGGTAAGTTGAAGTATTTGTTTTGAGACCATTTATTTTTCGGGCTGATTTATTTTATTACAGTTATGTACTGCTTACTGTTATAACTTGTTACTTGACAGTTACATCATAGCTTAAGCAAGTGTTGTGTGGCCTTGTTAATGTTGAGTAAGAAAATGTAGCACGCCTAAAAATAAACTGATACCATGATTACCATCATCACTCAATGGATCTATTGTATGTGGAATCCTGTCCATAACTGTTGCATTCACAGTGAAGTCATTTTCCGGAACAACAACATTGTTCTCAGTCTCTAACTCAGGAGGGTTGTCTTCATTGATTCCAAAGGCATCATGTCTTTCAAAAATGTCCTGAGTAGCACCAGCTCCAGCAGACTGGAGAGCGCCTCTGTGCCACAGTTGTAGAGGTGTCTGTCCTCCCTCTGTAGACAATCCATGGTTGTTCCACTGATTTTGGGACTCTGCAGCTGCCCTTTGAACTCTTGGCAAGTAGATGTAATGGAGACAAAACAGATGTCGTTCATCTGTTGAATCCAATATGCCTTCATTTTCCATGAAAGTGAACAGGTTGCTGAAGTGGAATGATACAACTCTGTTAAGCTCAGCCCATAAACGTTATATTCTCTGATTATGGACACTGCGACCAGTAATAACACTGCCTCTGTTCAGCCCTCGTCTCTCCAACATATATCTGGCAACCCCTGTGTTCTCCATACCGTGGTCAGAGCGTACCCTTAGAGGGAGACCAAAGGTCTGTAATCCAATCCAATCCAATCCCCTTTATTTATATAGCACAATTTTAGCAAACACAAGGTTTCCAAAGTGCTGCACAAACAATAAATACATAATACAAAGAGATGTAGTAAACAATAGAACAGTAGATGCAATAAGATAAAATAAATTAAAAATGGGATAAAAATAAATAAAATAAAATGTAAAATGTACTGCCTGCACAAAATAAAATATGCATGAATACAATAAAAACAAAAAATCATAAAATCAACATAAAATCAACACTCTACGTGGTGTTAAAAGCCAACGAGAAGAGGTGGGTTTTAAGAAGAGATTTAAAATGAGACAGTGAGGAGGCCTGTCTGATGTGCAGCGGCAATTCATTCCACAGTTTTGGAGCTGCAATGGCAAAAGCTCGTTCCCCTCTGAGCTTCAGCCTAGCTCTTGGCACTCTCAGGAGAAGCTGGTCAGCTGACCTGAGAGAGCGGGTAGGAGAGTAGGGGTGCAGCAGCTCAGAGAGGTAAGGAGGAGCAAGACCATTTAAAGCTTTAAAAGCTCCTCCTCAAAGAATTGTCACTAGCACTAATAGCTCTTATTGCACTATACCTTGATTGTTTGCTTTTTACTCTTCCTGTAAGTCGCTTTGGATAAAAGCGTCTGCTAAATGACTAAATGTAAATGTAAATGTAAAAGCAAATAAAATAATTTTAAAATGAATCCTAAAATGAACGGGCAGCCAGTGCAGTGAAGCTAAAACAGGTGAAATGTGCTCATACTTTCTTGTGCCAGTTAAAAGACGTGCAGCAGCATTTTGTACCAGTTGAAGGCGGGCAATGGAGGACCCACTAACCCCCATATAAAGTGCGTTACAGTAATCCAGCCGAGTGGTCACGAAGGCATGGATTACTGTCTCAAAGTGCCGTGTTTGCAGGAGTGGTTTTATTTTTGCCAGCTGCCGTAGCTGGAAGAAACTGGACTTCACCACAGCTTTGATCTGGCTGTCAAATTTAAGGTCAGCGTCCACTTTAACCCCCAGATTGCTCACAATTGGCTTATGGTGTTGTGCCAAAGAACCCAGATCAACCGGGGGGGGGGGGTTTACGGAAGAGCCACCAAAGACCATGACTTCGGTCTTTTTTTCATTAAAACTCAGGAAGTTTGAGGACATCCAGGCTTTGATGTCATGTAGGCACCTTAGGAGTGGGTCAATGCAGTAGGAGTCATCTTTTTTGAGGGGGACATAGATTTGACTGTCATCTGCATAACAATGAAAAGAAATTCCATGTTTTCTGAGAATGGACCCAAGTGGCAGTAGATACAGTGAAAAAAGAAGCGGGCCAAGCACAGAGCCCTGCGGGACCCCACATGAGAGAGGAGCAGTGGAGGACACAGAGCCACCGAGGCTGACACAGAAAGTCCGATGTGACAGGTAGGACCTGAACCATTCCAGTGCTGTGCCACTAATGCCCACCCACTGCTCCAAACGAGTAATCAGGATTTCATGGTCCACTGTATCAAAAGCTGCAGACAAATCTAAAAGCACCAGGACAACACAGTGACCAGAGTCAGTAGCTAAAAATATGTCATTAAAAACTCTTAAAAGCGCTGATTCTGTGCTGTGCAATGTTTTAAAACCGGATTGGAAGATCTCAAGAATATTTTTTGCATTTAAAAAATCCATGAGCTGTGTTAAAAATATCTTCTCTAGAATTTTAGAGATGAAAGGCAGTTTAGAGATGGGTCTGAAATTTGCCAAGACAGTAGGATCCAGCCCAGGTTTTTTTAACAGAGGCTGCACCGCAGCATGTTTAAAATTTAAAGGGACTACTCCAGAGGACAGACTGTTATTAATTACTGTGAGACAGGATGGGCCAACAGAGGAAAAAACCTCCTTAAACAATCGTGGCGGGACAGTGTCACCCGGCGAACCCGAGGGCTTCAAATGACACACAATCTCCTGCACAAAGGGCAAGGTCACAGGCTCAAAGGTGTCAAAAACAGCAGAGCAGGGTACAAACACTGAAGGATCAGAAGCAGGAGGTGAAATAAGTGCTCTGGTAGAGGCGACCTTATTAGTGAAGTACTGAAGAAAGTTCTCACACAGAGCAGGAGAGGCATCAGATCCAGTAGGTGGTGCATTAAGAGCAGAGTTAATTACTTTAAACAACACACAAGGTTTATGACGGTTCACCATAACAATATCAGCAAAATATTTTATTTTTGCCTCTCTTACAGTGGATTGGAAATGACGCCAGCAATCCCTCAATATCTGAAAAGACACTTGTAGTTTGTCCTTTTTCCATTTTCGTTCCGCTCTTCGACACTCCTGTCTGGCCATGCGGGTCGTTTCATTTAGCCAAGGCTCTGATTTAGTTCTCTGTTGCCTGGTTTTCAAAGGAGCAGCAGTGTCTATAGCTGTTTGACAGGTGTCCAGGAACCAAGAGTTGAGAGACTCTGTGTCGTCACACACAGACTGAGGAATCATGCAGCTCTGACTGAAGACTGCAGAGAAGTGAGCAGCAGTGAAAGAGTTAATGACTCGACATCTGCGAGCAGCAGCGTGAGGTTTAAAAGTGTTACGGCAAACAGCAGCTTCAAAAAGTACAGGCATGTGATCCGAGAAAACAGCATCACAGACCTCCAGGTTAAGAACAGGCAAACCATGAGATAAAACCAGATCAAGTGTGTGACCACGTTCATGTGTAGGCCCCAGTACACACTGCGTGAGATTAAAAGAGTCAATGATGTTTAAAAAGTCCCTCGCCAAGGGGGTTTCAGGGCAACACACGAATGTTAAAATCTCCGGCAATAAGGACCCGGTCATATTTTGGCATGATATCTGCCAAAAACACAGAAAAGTCTGTTAAAAAGTCTCTGTTATATTTGGGGGGCCGATAGACCACCGCACACAGCACCACAGCACTGTACTCCAGTACAGAACAGTCCCAGGACACTTGAGGCCCTGTTGTTGTTGAGACACTGTAAGTATATGATAGTTCGGCTAAAGCCATCCACACATCCATGGAAGACCATTCGCCACCTTACCAGTTTATGGTTTCCATCTATGTGCCTGTGGGGAGAAAAATAGCAAATAATTACTTAAGTGTAGCCCTGAGATTGAGACTGGTCATGTAGAATAAGCCACTGAAATTAACTAAGACAACACACTGTAGGCTAAGTAACAAAGCATCAAATTAGATGTGTAGGATGTAATGAACTACATTCCAAAGATGGATGGATGGATAGCTAGATAGATATACTTTATTTAATATTATACAACTAATACAACTAATTATTTACAGTAACTCTTCCATAAAATGTCTTGTTAGCCTAATTTTTCTGGCTGATTGTTAATTGAACACTGCAATTAGGCCTACCTACATTAGGCTACTAGTTTTTGTATGCATGTTGACCTGCAGTAAGCAAGCTTGAAAGAATGACACACTTTTCAATATGACAAAGTTTATTAATATCCTCTAATGGTTAATTTCCTGGACAAACAGTAAGGATTGGGTATTTACATAGTAGTAATGGGAAACTAATATAATGAGCTGTGTTACAATTTACTTTTCTCATGAGTAAACTGGCTAATATTACTTAGTTAGAAATTAGTAACAAGTACTGAGTAATACATATTTTGAGTAACAACCAAAATACTCACCACAATTGATTGGGAGTTTGAACATTATATATTCTTCGCCGAATTGCATGGCGACAACGAAGGGCCCGTCCTATAGGATCAAGTTCTTGCAGGCAATGTCTTAGACGCCACCGCTGTATATGGATGTTCCGTGATCGAAGGCTTCCATGTATATATCTTTCTCCAGCATTTGGGGTTGTTTGAAGAATGTCACGGACTATATCACCCAAGACGTCAGCAGAAATTGTTGTGTAGGCCAGTGATCCATTTGAAGATTTTGTCTGTGGCTGTACAATGTCCTCCGACTGATACCAAAGCATAAAGCTATTCTTTGCCAGCTCATTCCCAGGGATAAGCAGTAGGTAATTTGTTCAGGTAGAATATTGTATTGTGGGCGACCAGGACGGCCAGTTATTATTGTTGGTGGGCCTCTTGAAGTCAGCATTTCCCTTTGGCTCATTTGCAGGGGTCTTGAGTTTTGAAATGAATTTATGATGGCACAAAAACATAAATGTAGGGCCTCCAGTGTTACAAAGCTCTCTTGATCGACACCTCCTTCAAACTGCTGGCTAAAGAACAAAATTGTCCGTGCATATCCATTAAGCTCAAAGAATAACCGATCCAAAATCATGCTGTCATATCCACCTCTGTCAGTTTCCCTTGCAATGTGCTGAAGGCACCTCATTGCATTAGTGAAAAACATCCTAATACTCTCCTCATTACCATTTACTGCTAACAAAAAGTTGCTTTGAAAAAGAAGGTAAATTAGTGGAAAAATCATATTTGCAACTGCAGTTACTTACAAAATTATAAAGTTGTACTTATAAAGTTGCCTTCTTGATTTCAGTTCTCCCACACAGCTTCCATTTAGCTAGCAGTATGCTCCCAGAGCTGAGCACCAATCAAGGAATGAGGCTTTATAGTATTTCCTGTTCAAACAAACTAACTTCCTGTTTTAGTAATTTTGAGTATAATAGTGTATGTGAGAGAGTATGATAGTAAGTGTGTGTGACTATAGTAGTGTATGTGAGAGAGTATGATAGTAAGTGTGTGTGACTATAGTAGTGTATGTGAGAGAGTATGATAGTAAGTGTGTGTGTGTGTGTGTGTAACTATAGTAGTAAGTGTGTGTGACTATAGTAGTGTATGTGAGAGAGTATGATAGTAAGTGTGTGTGACTATAGTAGTGTATGTGAGAGAGTATGATAGTAAGTGTGTGTGACTATAGTAGTGTATGTGAGAGAGTATGATAGTAAGTGTGTGTGACTATAGTAGTGTATGTGAGAGAGTATGATAGTAAGTGTGTGTGTGTGTGTAACTATAGTAGTAAGTGTGTGTGACTATAGTAGTGTATGTGAGAGAGTATGATAGTAAGTGTGTGTGTGTGTAACTATAGTAGTAAGTGTGTGTGACTATAGTAGTGTATGTGAGAGAGTATGATAGTAAGTGTGTGTGTGTGTGTAACTATAGTAGTAAGTGTGTGTGACTATAGTAGTGTATGTGAGAGAGTATGATAGTATGTGTGCGTGACTATACTAGTGTTTGTAAGAGAGTATGATGTAACATGTGAGAGCAACTATGAATTATTTCCTAAACGGCCCCTCATAGTTTTTCCTGTCTGGTGCAATCTGCTCTGTTGAGCTTCACACGGTTTTGCAACAGCTTTACCGTTTACTGAGGATTTACCCTCATCAGAAGTACAGGTAGCCAGACAGGGTCATATTGGGAACATAATTATTTTGCCAGAGTGCCAGTTTTCTAGTCCAGTCTTACATTTTACTTGGATGATACTTCTACTTGTAAAAACTATATTATCTGTATGTTTAGTCTAGTCCTACTACATATGGCACCTTTTTTCATTGGACCCCAGTAAGAATAGCCAGTCGTTACACAAGTGCTAATGGGGAAGAAAGAAACCAACAAAAAAAAATCTTCATTGATGACATAAGAATGTAATAGTGCAGCTTTAAGTACCTATATAGGGCTACTATATAGTAAGACATAGAAAACGATACGATCCAGGCATATTCTATTTAATTTGAAATGGTTCTTGTTTTGTGTTTGATACAAAATCTGTTAATGTTTCGTTCACCACCTCCAGAACTGCTATTATCTAATGCCATCTTGAATATGATTACTCCTACATTATGCTTCATCTATTGTACTTTGGATTCTGATCCATTCATTCAGGATGCATATCCATGCCAGATGGAGCTCCCAGGCACAATGCACATTCCTTAAACATGCAAGTGTGAAAGGAGTCAAAGACATCAATATAACCCAAGGAAAGGGATATGCGCTTGTGTGTAATATGGCATGAAAAGCTAAAAGTTGTAACCAGAGTATTTCCATATACAATGAAGACGTGGGTTTAAAGATGCTAAGATACAGCACAGGCCACTAAAGGAGGTGACATGTTTCCATGAAATTCCATCTGTATTACCGAGAACAAACAATGATACACTGTTGGGGGTAATCAATATCAGCTTTATGGCTGTCGCCATCTTTCTTTCTTTTTTTTGGACTTTTTTGTCCCACGATTTCCGTAACCCATTTAATTTTCATGATATCATGATCCTGGGCGCTACCTCGTCCAGGATCAATGCTGTATAGCGACCTCGGGAGAACATGCAAACTCAGAACACAGGCGAGATCGCTACCAACTGTGCCACCGTGTCGCCATCTTTCTTAACGTCCATTTTTTTAAATTTTTTTTTAAACAGAGAGACCATATTTGGTGCAAGGATGGGTGTATCTAAAAATAAACTGTTAGCGCTTAAACAAAAAATACGTTACTTACAGGAAAATTTGAAAAGCTGACTCCTTGGAGTGTCTTTTCGTCCAACCGAAGACATTGTAAAATGACCAAAATGTTCAGATAAACTTTCATGAACTGAAAACACACGGTGAATGGGTCAAAGTTCTGAGACGAAAAACACAGATAACAACAAACAGGTTCATGGCTATTTAGCACAGCACCGTGGATATGCATTATTTTGCTTCTATCCTGATTGACAGCTCGATGTGTTCTCGACCTGCCAATCAAAGGTAGCCCTGCCCCAAGTCATAACCTTATTTATTATTATTATTATTATTATTATTATTATTATTATTTATTTCCTTCTAAATGGGATCAGTATCTACACAAATTAACATCATAATTGTCTTGAAGGAGACTTGAAACTAGCCATTGAGACCATAATGTTGCCACAAGAATTTTTTTGAGGTATAAATCAAGTGAGATGTCATCTCATTTTGTATTGAGATAGATAAGAATGGAGTTCCCTGTTCCCTGTTGGATTTTTGAAAGAATGCAGCTTAAGGCACTTCCAGGGTTTGCTTCACTGCTCAGACCGGGAGGTTGCTGCCTGGGGGTAGCCCCTCAAACTCTTTGACCTGCATTGTTGGATCCTATGCTTAGGTAAAAGCATGAATACCATAGTGTGATAGTACCACTGATACCATTGGGTACCGGTAATGAATTCCAGGTTCTGGAACCAGTATCGGTTCAAACATGAATGTTACCGAACCCACCCTGCAGAAAAAGACATATATGCAGGGGCCAGCTCCTTTCATTCTTTTGTCTTTGTCCAATCTCATAACTTCACCTTTGCTGTCCCCCCTGAGTGAGAGAGCAGAGGTGATGTGGCAGGCCACACAATTATCGAGAATGTCCAGCTCTGTGTGTGTGTGTGTGGTCCCAAAGAAGAAAGTAATATCTGAACAGCTGTGGCAGTGTTATCAGGACATACCTGGTGCTCTTTTCTACAACCCTTTGGAGAACACAAACCTCACACACAGAAAACACATTAGTAGAAACAACACACATTCTTGTAATTTAAGAGAGCAGAATTACTACTGAGGAAAAAAATGTATTGAAAGTATTTTGGAAGCATATGTTTGTGTATTCTAAAGGAAATGAGCTCATTGTTACTAGCTGCTGCTGTTCATAGATAAACACTTTGGTGTACTATATCCTCTTAGCATTGTCTGTTCTGAGCCGTTCTGTTTGAACCCATTCAGTGCGTATGGAAGAGGCAAGGAGAAATTAAAGTGTCATCGTAAGTGCTTCTTTTCATCTCTTCCGTCCTTTTGGGAAATTTTACTTGAGAACAAGCACATGGAGGAATGGATTCAGTATTTTCATACAAATTTAATCATTTTTCTTTTCAGAACATATCCTTGAAGGTGTCCGGAGAGAATTAAAAGTGCTGTGTCCTGTTAAGTGGAGCACAGTCCTATTGCACTGTGTCATATTCCATTTCATTTTTATTCATTTTATTTGCTTGTTAACCTGCTTTTGATTTAATATTTTTAGTGTAAATTAAGACATCCACATGAAAGTCTCAAAAGAGGCAACGTCATTCAATACAACACACAAAATTAGATGCTCAAGGAGATGTCAGAGGGCCAGCAGTAATGGCAGAATATAAAAAGAAAAACATACACAGATGTGTGCTTAAAGGCTGACTTCACCTGTGTTTGCCCAAGTTTTTAGAATGGAATCACCCCACACTCCATCAATGAGCATCACTGGCTTCATAAAAGTGATACAGAGATTGTTAATGTAATCTGAAACAGGACTTTCACACAGTAGGCCAAAGTTTCTGCCTGTGTGAAACTATAGGTAAACAATATTATTTTAAGTATCATAACTGAACTTCCATGCATCACATTTCAAGTCACCAACCGTTTTGGTTTTGTCAGCTACGTAACGTCAGTTACGTAATTACCTCAGTTCTGGTGGTAACATGCATTTGTTTTACTTTTTTAACTATGATTTACACCTTACCATGCACTTTTTTGCTCTACCCTGTTGCATGAACCCCACAAAACAGTGACAGTTTGACAAATTTAACGATGTGTACATAATGGCAACCATTAGAGTTGAGTGTGGGGCCATGTTGATCTACTAGAAATGCCCCTGTGGGTCGTGTTTTAGGATTTCTTAACACTGAATTCTGGAAACAATGCCAATTTAAAGTTAGTGGGAATCCTTTTTCATGAGGGGCACATGTATTCCCTGATGTCAGTGACATAGTAGTAATGATTGGCGGTGATATTGAGTTTAAATGTCAGATGTCACACTCTGGTGGGAGGGAGGGGAAGTGGATGGGTCGAACAAACGGACCCATGAGAACAGGCTTGTGTCCCGTGTGAAAACAAAAGTAATGATTTTTTACGCAACTTATGTTTTTTTTTACATAACTTCTATGGCTCACGGTTTGCGCACCACATATTTTGTGAATCATGTTTGTTTTTTTAAAGTAAATGGGGTGCACTTATATAGCGCTTTTATCCAAAGCGCTTTACACAACACACTACGCTCATTCACCCATTCATACTGGTGGCCGAGGTTACCAGGGCACACTGGTGCCACCTGCCACAATTGGAAATTCATTCACACACCGATGAATGCAGCATCGGGAGCAATTTGGGGTTCAGTATCTTGCTCAAGGATACCCTCGACATGTAGCTGCCATGGTCTGGGATCAAACCACCAACCTTCTGGTTACTGGACAAACAATTTTTTTAATGTAATTTTGTGAGATCAGGTTGGAACAGGGCCAAATAAATTATTCTTCATCAAACTGTTGAGTGACTTATGGGAACCCAAACCACAAACACATAAAATTGAGAATATCCAACAATTTGGCAAGAATCAGGCCGATATAAAAAAAACTTTCTACGTTTGAGGGAAAAGACAGAGGGTTGGAGAAATGGAAGAGGAAATTACAAAAGCCTTTGGGTATTTTTGCACAGCACGGTTATTGAAGAAAATACTAAACCTCCGAGGGCTGGCTGTGGTATGAGTGTGTGTATTTTATTCCAGTAGTGTAGTCAAGCTGGGGCCAGGTCCTGCCTCTAGCCAGGACTGAGCATGAGGGACCGTTCATGCTAACATTTCTTACTATGGTAACGTGTGTGTATCATTTATTAGTCAGGCTCTAGCCCACAGACAGGATGTAGAAAATTGAGACAGGAAATTGACCTAAAACTCATGGCACAGCTTCAGGCGTCATCTCTGTGTCCGTTTCTGTTTTCTCTTCTCATTCTCCATGTTTTATCTCTCAGTCTGCTGCTGGCTTGGTCTTTTTCACTTTCTATTTCTGTCATTCTCTCTCTCTCTCTCTCTCTCTCTCTCTCTCTTCTCTATCAGTCTGCTTCCTTTTCCGTCCGTCTTTCTGTCTAAGAAAATCCATAACGCACACATCGGAAAGAGCACAAGCACACTTATGAACAAATACAACAGGACTCACCTGGTTTAAATTCTCTTCATGTTCATGTTCAAGTTCTGCTTGTCAAGGTATTTGATCCTCACTACAGCAACAGTCAGATAGGCTGAACTGAGTCACATTGTTAGAGGCACTGAAGACTCGTACCGCTGCTTCTCTTTATACCTCAGGTTTCAGAGGGATCTTTCTCTTCAAGTAAAGCTGAAAAACAAACCAAAAAAAAACTAAGAAATGAACCAGACTGTAAGTTTTCACGTCATGCTGTAATATCTTATATCTGTATCTCTGCCATGAACCCTTGAATGACCAAAGTTTGCACTCTCTAGCAGGTTGCCGCATTGGTGCATAGTTTGGGTTTGCGTGGGCAGTGAGGCATGCTAATTACTGAACCGCTGAACATGTTTGACCAGGCTGGTGCTCATGGACCTTGACCCATTGGCCTACCAGATGTTTCCTCTTTCTTCACAAATACAGTATAAACAGGCAGCGTTGAGGGCAGAGTGAGTCAGCTGGCCTGTAAATCACACTCACACTCATTTTTTACTCAATCCAATGGCTTTTGAAACACTAAGTGCCACTCAAACCGTAAGGGAGCACCCTTGTTGCCCAAATTGGCATGTATCTTCAAATGGGAAATGAGAAGGATAAAGATTTTTTTTGCACCATGGAAACCAAGATCACCTGCCAGCTTAACAGCTTAATAAGTCACTGCTTTTAAAGACATGTTTTCAGTTTAGTTTGGCACATTTTGGCAGGCTCTTTTACTTGTGCATTTATAAAAAAAACAGGTCCTGTCAGTTCATTCTTGTGAACCGTTTGTATATCTTACAAAAATATAAGCACAACGATTTATATGATATGTTGCAACTTATCAATGTTCTGTTTTACGGGTGAAAAGTCGCTGTTTAACAGACTTGGATAATGCTGTGAAATGAAACATCTTGTTTCGGCTTAGGCATTAAAACTACCAGGTTAAGTTTCAGAAAATATTTTAGGGTTTCAGTTAAAATTACTACTTCAGAACATAAATACTCGAAACAGTAAATATTCTGAGACGGGTTTCCCCTGAAAAACCTCAATATAAGGCATTTGTAAAAATACAGCTCACATTTACATTTTAGTCCTTTCCATCTTGCAGACATAATAGTAATGATTGACGGTGATGCAGAGTTTAAATGGTGGATATCATGTTCTTACATTCTTTACGTAACGTAGCTCACGTCACCCTCTTAACTACTTCACTTACGACATTTACGTACATTTATTTACTGATTAAACTGTCTTTCATAACGCCTCACCAGGAGTTTTTCTCCCTAAACATAGGTCGATGGTTTTACAACTGCAAACGTACATGTATAATGACGTGTGCTATTTTTAGAACGCTCAGCTGTACCATACAATCTATGAGCTGTACTGAATTCCGAATTCGGTGTTAAGATGTAGTGCTCATTTCACACAATTTTGAGAGGGCCTAAGAAATTGTTCACCATCAAACTGTTGCATAGAGTGACTTATGAGAGCCCAACTATAAACACATAAAACTGAGAATATCCACCAGTTTGGTAAGAAACAGGGAGATATAGAAACACTCTACGAATCTGGGAAAAGATGGAGGGTTGGATTTATAAAAGCCTTTGGGTATTTTTGCACAATACGGTAATTAAAGAAAATACTATGTGTGCTATTTTTACAAAGATCCCCAACATCGTGAGCCACAAAATGCTCATTTTGACAAATGCTGATATGATAGGTGGTATTGAAAAACAGTCTATTCTCTCATTTAGGTTGGAGATCTTATTGTAACTTTTGGTGTCATATGGTCCATCTGACACCTCTCCCACCTAGCCTAAATGAAATTTCTTTGTCTTTACGCCAAACTTGAACCATATTAGCACACATAACTAAACACCCATTTACATTTACTAGTTACCACAAAAAACTACACATAAAGCTTTTGTTAA
This sequence comes from Centropristis striata, assembly GCF_030273125.1. NCBI lineage: Eukaryota > Metazoa > Chordata > Actinopteri > Perciformes > Serranidae > Centropristis > Centropristis striata. Next base: position 17,237,755 of record NC_081532.1, read on the forward strand.
CAATTCTTGTAAATCAATTCCATTAAAGAACTTTGCAGTTGTCCTTTTCCCAATTAAGCCACAGCAACAGGATTCTTTATTCAAAAGATGACCACACAATACCCTTTCTGTGTGGAAGTGTACAAATAGATAAGGTACTCTGACTAATAAGATGACCAATTATGCACACATGGAAAGAGTCTCTGGCTTCTCACCACACACCTTTGCTTCTCATTATCTGCAAACTGGGGCACATGCTGTATAAAAGTAATTTAATATTAACAACACTGTTCTCATACAGCTTTTGTGCTTCATCTATTATGTCCCGGAATTTCTTGTTTCTCCTCCACCAAACTCGAAAAAGAGAAACACAGAGAGATGCTGTGTGGGGGAGCCAGGAGTGTGAGAGTGTGTGTGTGTGTGTGTTTCCCAGAGAGAGAGAGAGAGTGGGTGAGAGAAAGAGAGAGAATGTTTTCAACTCTCGTGCTTTCTTTGTACTTCAGTCAGACAATTCACACACCCAACACAAAACTTTATACTGAGAATATACCGGTGTCAAGGAATAATATTTTGATGTCAAGGCTCTGTTTCACAGCCAAAAAAGCAACAGCAGGGAGAGATCAATCACAAGCCCCCCACCACTACAGAAGCACCACAGATGGAAGCTGAGGTGGTGGGCGGGAGGTTCATAGGTAGGAGCAGCTGAGAGGGAGCAGGTGAGGAGGAGAGTTTAGAAATTCTCTTCACTTAGGCAGCATGCAGACCAGGCAAGACAATCACATTTTACCCTTTTATTTGCAACATTTTCTCATAGAGTATTTCCCAGAAAAAGTGTCAGTATGTGCACATACCTTGTCCGTGTGGTTTAACATATGTAGGTAAAACGGCCACAAAGCTGAAGAAAGTGAGCATAAAATGATATATAATATATATGTATGAATGACCTATTATCTTGTAGCTGTACGTTTCAGTAATGCGAGACATTTAAGCTTTAGATATTCGTGGCATTGAAAAGTTACCAAAATAGTCCTCCAACTCATACAAACACAATACAAAATTGTTCCCAATTTTCTAGAAAATTCTATTGTTTTTAATGATTTCCCATATAAATGCATTTAACAAACTACACTATGACAAACGACCAACAGAGACGGTATTGTCCGCAACAACCACTGTCATCTCATTTAAGACACAAAAAAGCTTCAAAATTCACGGTTAACCCAATTTATGTTGTAGACAAAAGATGAAAATCATGTAAGCATAATTGCATATTGCTTTGGGCTGCTGGGAGAGTGGCCGCCTATGGATCAGAAGGATGGTGATCCGACCCCTGGCCTTTGTAGTCTATGTTGAAGTGTCCTTGGGCAGGATACACAACCCAGTTGCCCCTGATGCTGCTCCGTAGAGGTGTGAATGAGTGTGAATAGTTACTGATGAGCTGGTGGTGTGAATGGTGGTCTGCATTGTAAAAAGGCTTTGAGTGGTTGCTATGATTAGTTAACCAGAGAGCTTTTTTCGGGTGTCCAGCCAAAAACCCTTTCAAAAAACTCATTGACTTTAAAACAAGGGAGCGGACAATGCTTGCAAATTACTATGTTTAAGGACTCATTCCTGCAACATGTTAAAAATGTTAAAAAACAAGAAATTATTCATTGCAACGGCTAATTAGCTACTTATTGTTGGTTAGGCTACTATGGTAAAGCTAGGTGCCCCTTGCATTTCCATAGTCAGAGCAGCCACTGCAAAAGAGCAGAGACAAGCCTTGGCAAGCAACTGTACTTTGGATGTCACCACGCCTAATTGCACAAAATCTAAAATCTCTTCCTCCCTGGACTTTGTTCTGAGCCCAGTCTTGTCTCTCTTTCGGTTTGGGCATTTAACTATCTAAAATTTTGTGTGGTAATAGCTGAGCTGTCATTGGCGGACAGTAGATAGCTGCTTTTTTTGCTCCCAAACTGCCATATGTAGGGTGGCCCTGGGAGCTCACAGCGCTGCAACTTAAGAAAACACATGCAAATACACAAAACACAAGTATATTGAGAAAACATCTTCATCAATTTGACAACACAAGTGCAGCATTTAGAAAATCGCTGCAGATAGACCACAACACAACAGAAGTGTTTCCAGAGGTCACTTAAAAGTGATGCACATGTCTGGACACGCTTGTGATTATCACATTATTTCATGATAATGATAATTTCAATGTTATGACGATCATAGCATGCTAACGTTAGCAGCCTATTATAGAATGCAAACGTTAGCCAGTGATCGAAAGCGTGATATCGTTAGCTGGCTAGCAAGACCAAGACCAACTCGGTGTTGTTGTGAGAGACCAACTAACTGCAATGCGAATGCGAACATCCCAGTTAATGCTCCAATTAATGCTAACATGAATTTGCAGCGGCTTCTCTCAGTCGGGTTTCCGGTGTAGAGAGACGTGTAGTCAGTGTCGTCAGATCCCTCGCGCACCTCCACACTCCAAATATGGTCTGCTCCCCGTATAGGAAACAAGATGGCGACGCAAGATGGCGACGCAAGATGGCGACGAGTGTAACGCTGAACTCGATGCTTCCAACAGGTAGTCCACAAACCAATGGGTGACGTCACGGTGACTACGTCCATTATTTATATACAGTCTATGTGTCCTCATGACTGATTGTTGACCTCAGCTCTAAAATACACTCATAAACCACCAGTTTCTCATCGTCCTTGCCTCCTTCCAAACCTCCCATCATCCTTCTCTCCTCCTCTCCTAAATCCCACCCTGGCCAACCACTCCACTCTAAAGCCTACAAATTTTGTCTTTGCCTCACAGCCAAATCCAGCCTGTCAATAATACTCTTGGCTTCAAACACAGACAGAGACAGAGACAGAGACACACACACACACACACACACACACACACACCAGGACACCTGTTCCTTCAGTTATGTGAATTTAACATGGGGGCATATTGCAACAAATAAACTGTACCTCCTACATCGGTGTTGTTGCAAGTCTTGACCCGGCATCACTAGAGTTGTATGCTGGTCAGATTTGCTGAGGTGATGGTGATACAACACAGATATTAAAGACTGTTTGAAAGTTACAGATTTTTTTGTGCAGGTAGGCAGTGTTAAGTCATGATTTTATGGCTTCTCACAATACTTCTACTTGTAAAATAATGATGAACCCAATAGAGGATCACAGGAGAACTTATTAGAGTGCTCCATGGGCTACGGACGATTTAATTAACTAGGAAACACCATGGGAGAAATTCCTTCCAAACTAAGCTGAAAATATTGCCTGACCCCAGATCTGGAAATTAGGAATGAGCACCGTATTCATACACAACTAAAATATTGAACATATTTAAAATCTTCTGCCAGACACATGTTAAAGTAAAATACTCTAAATCAAGCATGTCCAAACTATTCCATAAAGGCTATGCTGCTGCAGATTTTTGTTCCAACCAATCGAAAGCACACCTGATTCAACTGATCAGTTGTTTGAACCCTGAGATCAGTTGATTTAATGACTCGTGTCTGTTGTGCTTCTGCTTGGTTGGAAGGAAAACCTGCAGCCACATGGCCCTATCGATAATAGTTTGGCCATGCCGTTTAACATAAAAAGGGTCTGTAAGCACATCTACTAACTTCCCTTATTGAGAAATTCTGATTTTGGCCACCAACTACCACCTCTTGCTCTAGGTTGACTGGATTCCAGTTGTTTGAACAGAATGCTGTTCCTGAGCCAGGGCAGCTTGCGATCTGCATGAATGTAGGTGCATGGCCTATTTTCTGTGAATTAAGAAACATCAGATTGATTCAGCTATACACGTTTGAGCTCAACCCTAATTTGTACACCAGTATTCCAAAGTGGAAACGCTCAGCCATGGTGCTGCCATTGCTTGTTTCATGCAGTGAAGAGTTCATTTGTAGCTCATGAAAACATCAAGGTTAAAAAACTTTGTTTTCATTGGAGGGGGTCTTTAAGACTACCTTTTTCTCTGACCTTCATGAGAAAGACACTGGGACAGATTTACTTGTGCCTGTTTTCCATGGCACAGATATGACACATCCTACTCTGGATACATGTAATTTAGTTATCAGACAGACGTACAAGTACGTCAATCATCTGTACGATCTGCAAGCTGTACCTCCGTTGTCATTGCATATGCATTTAAGTAAGGATTGCACAAATAATAGGAGGACACATGTCAACAGATGCTAATCATATTCCACTGGATTTACTGAGGTCACGCTATTTGCAGCTGTCAGTTTTGCTGTAATTTTCTGTCTTCGAAATGGAAGCGTAAACACAGAGCAGATAGGATTTACAAGAGCTGGAAGGAAGGTTTAAGTGGGAAACGAAACATGCATTAACCCTCAGTCAAATCATATTGTGAAGTATGAAACTGTTATTTTGCCATAAATCAGAGAAAAAGGGAAAAAAGTTTAATTTGATCATCATCAATCAGTACAGGCTGCAGCTAAACACCATCTCAACCTTAACCCGTCTCTCTCTGTCCGACGCCATATGATATTATAGAAATCCCACCTCTGAACTGTGTCTGCGAGCTCTCTTTTATTGGCAAAGTGTGTCTGGAGGTTCAGTAGGCTCAGTCAAGAGCTGACTGTGTAATGAGCTGCTGCCTTAGTAAATCAGCCACTGAACACATAGAGAATGTGGCTACAAACTCAATGAAAACTGCAGTGCACATTTGTACAACTCCATAGTCCTATTTTAATCATGTAGATTCACATTTGCTGGCAAATAAAATCATGTCTGCATGAGATGCTGCTGGATTTCCATTCTATAAATATAAATTTGTTGTGTGTTTACGTGCAGAGTTATGTACATGAGTGATGGCCTCGAACAGCAGGAGTCCAGCTTAAATACTGCATACAACGACTAACGAAAACTCTAGATTCAGCATCTCATCATTTAGAACATACATGGTAAACAGCCTAACAGACCTTAGCTGAAACCAGCTAAGACCATCTGTGCATGAATTATAAGGTGGACTCATGGGCTAACCTGAGTCTTTGGCTCACACACAATCTCATGGTCTCTGAGCTTGCATCGCATTTTCCAGGAAATGTTATATTTTTGTAGAATGTTAGATTCAGACGGAGCAATGGGGATTCTGTTCTGGTCGTGGACCAGTGGACCAGCTCTTAACGCTTGTGAGGCTGCTGGAGAGATCATGGGAGTTTGCTCATCCAGTCTACATGTGTTTTTTTGGACTTGGAGGCTTACAACTGTGTTACTTGGGGGGTCCTGTAGGCCTACTGTGGTAGTATGGGGTACCGTGGTTGTTATTGCTTGTTGCAGCTATCTGGTCCTTGTATAACAAAAGTGAGAACTATACTCGGCACAAAAGGTTCTCAGTGGGTGTTGGCTTCCATCAGGGCTCTCCCTTATCCCTACTTTGTGTGTGGTACTCATGGACAGGATCTAAAGGAGCAGTTTTGGTTTGGGGACCTCAGTATTACGTCTTTGCTCTTCCGAGAAAAAAAAAATCAGTAATGAAAAGCTATGGGAGCGTACAAACCAAGGACCACCAAGGATGGAGACATAGAAAAGGAAATGAAAGTGGATCGGACACATCCTACGCAAGAATCCAACAAAAACATCACCAGGCAAGCACTCAGGTGGAACCCCCATGGCAAAAGGAAAAGAAGAAAGCCACGTAACACCTGGCAAAGGACCTGGGAGGATGAAATGAAGAAAGGAGGACATAGTTGGCACATCCGTGTTCAAGCAGCACAGAACAGACCCAGATGGAACCAAGTTGTCTACGGCCTATGCTCCATATAGGAGTATAGAAGGCATAAGTCAAGTTAGTCAAGTCTGGTAGGTGATGTGGTCCTGTTGGCTTCATTAGGCAAGGACCTTCAGCGTGCACTGGAGTGGTTTGCAGCCAATTGTGAAGTGGTTGAGAGAGTTGGCACCTCCAAATCTGTGGCTATGGTTGGAAAAATAGTGGATTTACCTCTTTAGGTTGGGAGTCAGTTGCTGCCTCAAGCAAAAGACTTCTTGGGATCTTATTCATGAGCAAGGGTAGAGTGGCTGTCATGGTGAAGAAGGAGCTTAGCTGATCCCTCCAACATTAACTACGCTTATGAGCCTCTAGTAGTGACCGAAAGAATGAGAGCATGGGTCCAAGTGGCAGGGCTCCTTCACAGATGAGTGGGTTCGGGCGTATGGTAAGGATGACTCATGGGTGCCTGCCCTTGTGGGTGCTCTGTGCACATCACAGATGTTGCTGGGGAGAGGGACATCTGGAATGCTTTGCTTAGCCTGTTGCCCCCTGACATGGCCCCACATAAGTGGATGAAAATGAATGGAGGGATTTTTATTATTTTTATTGTTGCCTGACATGAATAATCTATAGACGCTCCCTAAATCCCCAAGTATGAAACACTGCCCGGAAACAGCCTGTATTATGAGCTGCGTTCCCATTTATAGCTGTTAAGATGTTTTAGATATGATTATCAATGACATATATTACTCTGTTGGCAGACTGTGCTGTTGGTCAACTTAAATAATTAGAACACAGCCAAAAATCCTCCATGTATTCTGAGTAGTTTTCTAAATACACTTGAAAAATAACAAATGGGCTATTTAGGTCTCCAAAAATGAACCAATTAGGATGAAATATGGGAACCCTAAGGAACTGAAAAAAAACTCTATCCATTTAAACAACCCAACTTATTACTCCCAATAAAGCATTGAGTTGAAATTCATTCATTCATTAGTGAAAACTAACAAGCCCAGAAAATATGTTGAACGTTGGGGGCTTATACAAATAGCAGCAGATATGCGTTCAGACAGCAAGCAGCTTGCTAAGATGAATCATCACAGCTACATAAACCAGAAGCTTTGTGTGTGTGTGTGTGTGTGTGTGTGTGTTGGGGGGGGGGGGGGGGACTCAATGATATGTACAAGGTTTTGTTACAGAGAAAAATAAAGAGCAACAGACAAATCTTCCTAGGAGGGATAATAAATTATTCATTTACTTATGTAGTCTCACTCACTCTCTCACTCTCTCTCTCTCTCTCTCTCTCTCTCTCTCTCTCTCTCTCTCTCTCCCTCTCTCTCTCTCTCTCTCTCTCTCTCTCTCTCTCTCTCTCTCTCACACACACACACACACACACACACAGGCAGGGGTTCAGAGAGTATGCTCAAAGACACATTTGTGGTGGAGGATAAACAGCATCCCAGATGAAGAGAGAAGCTGAGTGCAGGATAGAGCTGTATGTTATGCTGGTTGTTATTTATTAACATTTTCACACATCAGGAACTCATGAAGCGTGCAATAAGATGCAACTTTGGAAGAAACTCTGATCAACAGCTTACTGTAAAAATAGCACACACAGTGCTGTCAGTTTATAAAAGTTTAGAAAGATTAATTTACTCCACAGAGAGAAAGTTATTACTAGTTTAAGTGTAGTAAGTGCAGTGAAGCGTATAGTTTAGGCAAGACATGAACATAGGACACAATGAATACATTTAAAAAAAGACACGTCTTGACGAGATATTAGTGAAAACAATTATCATGACCTCCTCTATTGCTGCCTTGTTAGCAAACTGTCAATTGAAGGCAGCCACGCCCCAAATCATATGATTATTTATCATCTATTTTCTTCCTAATTGGACCATTATTTACACAATTAACATTATATTGTCTTGAAGAAGATTTTTTTACAAGCCATTGAGACCATAGTGTTGTCATTAGAATTTTTTCTGAGGTAATAAATAAAGTGAGAAGTTGACTCATTTTGTATTGAGATAGATAGGACCAAAATGCCAATGTAAAGGACGCATTGAAGTTTGTTTGCAGTGAGGTTTACATTGTTTGAAATGTATGTATCTGTTTTTGAATGCAAGGGGAGCAAAAATTAGGCTTAGTTTGGCTCCCAATAAAACCTGAATGATAAACACAGCAATGCTATCAATGATGGTAAGTACATCAACTCCCATGGTCCCATGCTACTTCATGATGTCACCAAACTGTCTTTTGTTATTGTTGAAGTATCCATTAAGCAAATTTGGCATATCTATAAATACATATATTCCCAAATCTTTAGTTTATCTGCTGGTTTCCCAGTGGATATCTTCTTCTGTACTTTTCTGCTTTAATGTTCTTCTCATTCTCTCTCTTTCACAGTGGAGCTCCCTCTCATCTTGGAGGTTATTTCAATGACACCCCACTTTTCCCACATATAGATGATAATCCTATGGAAATAACATGTAAATTACAGTTTTGCTCTCAATGTTTTGCGCCTTGAGACCAGAGTATTCAAATTTGCGATCCATTATTTAACTGTAAATTCAGGAGAGTAGATTGAAGTTGCCCTGGTGATGACCTTCACTAAGTAGTTCTTCACCTTGTTTTAATGGCTTTCCTTTCACAGGACCGAGCAAAGGTGAAACATAATCGCAGATGTGATTACGGTAAACTTGACCTCATAAATGATTCAAAGTGATGCTGTCACTTGATTACAGTGTGGCGGGTGATCATTAAACCATGTCAATGTCAAACAAACCCACTGTGTGTGTGTGAACTGACTCTGCTGGACAGACAAACACACAATCTGACGGTGGATAACCAATGGAAGCCTTTTCCAGCTCAGTGATGGTGAGTTCTGTTAAGGATTTCATGGTTTTATGGTTTGTGACAAATTCTCCGAACCTCTGGGCATGTAAAACCCTTTCAAAGCCATTGGATGAGCTCCAAAATGCTCGGTCATCAAACTGAAACCAAAGATGTTTTGCTTAGATACTGAAAAGGTTTTTTGGCAACACAGATGATGTTTATGTTCCGCTAAACATTGTACATGCACTGTTAATTCTTACGTCCTGCACTGATACAAACATACCCAAAGGGAAATATAAATGTGGAGGTTTGGGTGGTGAATAAGCATGTCCTGTCATCACAGGTCTGCAACAAATGTTCGCTTCTATTTTAAACCATAACCACAATGCTTCCCTAGCCTTAACCATAGTTTATTTAACAAAGCCATTGTCTTTGTCTACCACAGCATAGGTACATGGTGCAGATACTGCTTCTGGGTCCTAAAAGTGAAGCCACTGCAAAAGTGCCCTAAACCTGCATTCTTTTTAATGGCCAGCAGGGGGGCGACTCAACTGGTTGCAAAAAGAATTGTATAGAAGAAAATGACCCTACTTCTCATTTCATTTATTTTCCTCATTAGATTATAGTCTCAATCGCTCGTTTCCAGTATTCTTCAATAAAGCCTGATATTCATTTTGTAATTTATGTTCCCATTTAATGTAACATAGACCATAAAGCATGGTATGTTTTAGGGCACAGCGATCTTGTGATTTGTTAACAATGAGTATCCATGGCTCAATGTACATCTTAATAGCTGTGAAATTAGTTTTAGTTTACCCCAAATTTTTTTACTTTGTTAGCAGTCTCATGGCGTAAATGGTAAATGGACTGCATTTGTATATCGCTTTTTGAGTCTTTGCGACAACTCAACTTTAAATGACAGACAGTGCTCATTCATCCATTTACACACATCTGTACACTGGTGGCCAAGGCTACCCTAGATGGTGTGACCACTCTACCAACTGAGCATAGTAAGCCCAGGTTGTCATTCAGATCCACTCTTATATGACTCTACCCTCTCATTCAAATATGGTCACTTTTGTCTCCCAAAATAAGATGGCAAAGGCCATGAAGACAAACTCAAGGGTTTACAATGGCAGACGCTTCTTTTAAACAGTCTGTTTCTGTTTGCAGTAAAACACAACTTCCTTGTAACGATAGACTGCCACTCAAATGAGGGAGTGAATGCAGTGCGAATAAGCTGAACACAGTCTTGTGTATTTCAGCACAGGTGGAATACACAGCTAAATTATCACCAGACGATAGCGATGGATTCCGAGATTGCACTTCAGCTTGAAACTGAACTCATCATTTTCAGAACTGAAAATGCTTCTGAAACAAAAATCTTTCCCCATTGCCAACAGATAATGCATTCATATGCAGATATCTGTTTCCAGGGAGTAATATTTCCTGAATTTGAGGTCAATACCATCCCATTGGAGAGCCATTTTCTGTGATAGAGGTGGGATTCTGCAGCCAGAGATTACTTTAGGATAGGCTTTACTTTTCCAGTGTTAACAACTATGCTTAGACCTTTTTACGATTACAATGTCATATACGATTGGGACACATTTCTGATTTATCCTGAAGGCTTTATAAGTCTTTTTACAGTTTAATTTGAGTGAGGGACAAATTCAAAAGAATCAAATATATCTCGGCTACTGTACAGGCAATTTAGCGACCTCACCACTAACTTCACTCAGCTCCATTAAATGGCCTTTTAGTAAAGCACATGAAATAGCCTTAACTTTGACATCAGGAGAAAAAAGGCACTTTCCTACATCTTTCCTACTTACTTCTTTCTTAAAGTGGCAGACTTTATTATGTGTAATTTTATAGTAATAATACTGCCTTTGTGTGTCAAAACACTTGGAAAGCAGTAGTGGAGAAAGAGTGATGTTCTTTGTGTCATAAGCGCTTCGCAAAGGGAACATTTACACTGAAGTTTGACTGTTGTGCATTAATGCAGTAAAATGTACAGGTGTTCCTGGTTTGGTAAATGTGTCCAGCATGTCTCATGTATGTTACTTATGCTTTTTACTGTAGAACTGAAGCACAGATCCTCAGCAGGGTGCGCTTTTACACAAAACATCAGCAAAAAGTAAATCTATGCTACTCTTTTATGTGGAAAAAGTTAAAAAGGCCCTTTTGACTGTGTTATGCTTTCATGCAGTAGCAAATCTGCCTGATAAAGCTGCCAACACTGCTTAATCAGGTAGATTTGCTTACTGTTAGAACAGTTATTAATTCAGATCAGTAGACAGGAGGAAGGATTATGCAGAGGAGGTGACAGGGATGGGGAAAGGCATGGCAATTACACTGAGATTTAAGTGTGTGTATGTGTGAGAGAGCAGACTTGATATGAATTAAAACACAGTATAACCTTGGGCACTGCTGTACTCATATTTCAGATGACGTTATCCTGACGTGCAATTACAGTAAAGATGTATGCAACTGTATCTTTGTCAAATCCACCTGTGACACCAACATTGACTTTTACATGCAGCACCAATGTACCATTTGACATACTAGCATAATTCGCTACATGTTGAATAGTTTTCTGTTTTAACAGATTTGCTGAATATTTTTGTAAAGGAAACGTTTAAACACCACCTGGTCCAAAAAGATATATCCAATAACACTTTTCTGGGCTCATAAAGACTGGATTATTCGGCAGTTGCCGGTGTGTTTAGGCAAAAGGTTAAACTGCTGCTTATACATGTATGCACCTAAGCTTGAGGTTGAGTAAAGGAAGAGTCTGGTTATTGTATGTTTAGTAAATCTCTGCCCACAGAGAGCTTTTTATGGCAATGCATCTTCGGAGTATTTAATTCCAATTATATAGTAATAAAGGTTTGTCTCAATCAAATTTCAAATCAAAATATGTGACTGATATTTTCTTAGAAGAATCACTCACATGAGTGCAATACTGAATGGGAATAGGCCCAGGGGCCAAAAGTGTCATAGCCCCCCCTTGACCATCTACAAAATGTCACTGAAAGAGACATAGCAACCAAGGGAGACTCAAAATGATGGAGACCAAAAGGACAAAAAAGTGAAAAACAAATCAGCTGTGAAAAGACACAAAGATACTCATAAAGACTATAAAGTGGGGGGAAACAACCAACTGTAGAGACAATATGACTAAAAAGGGACACAAAGCAACTTCAAAAAGACTCAAAATGACCACAAAGAGACACAAAATTACTACAAAGAGACAAAAAGCAACTTCAAAGGGACTAAATGGCTTTAAAGGGATGCAGAGAAACAACTGTCTACAAAGAGACACAGGGTGACTACAAAAGAGACACATACGTAGCTACTGCAAAGATAAACAAACTGTCTACAAAGAGACAAAAAGTTACTGCAAAGAGAAAAAATAAACGACTACAAAGAGACACAGGGTGACTTAAACACACAGGGTGGCTGTGGCTCACTTGGTAGATCGGTCGACAACTGATCAGAAGGTCGGTGGTTTGATCCCCGACCATGGCAGCCTACATGTCGAAGTATCCTTGGGCAAGATACTGAACCCTAAAAATGGCTCCAGATGCTGCGTTCATCGGTGTATGAATGAATTCCCAATGGTGGCAGGTGGCACCAGTGTGCAGTGTAAAGTGCTTTGGATAAAAGGGCTATATAAGTGCAGTCCATTTACCATTTAGAAACAAACTGACTACAAAGAAAAAAAAAAACTACTACAAAGAGATGCAAAATAACAAGAAACACATTCAAAATGACTATAAATGATTATAAAGACACAAATTTACTTTTAAAGAGACACAACATTACTACAGAGACTCAAAAACTACCACAACGCCCACAAACTATAAAACAAAAAAACATTATTATTATGAATTGTCAGTATTTCTTCACAGTAGTTTTAGCAAAAATGCACTGTTCTGCTAGTTTTAAAGGGGAAAAGGTGGTTTTGCTGTTGTACTGTTGTCTGACAAAACATATCGTGATTTAATGACATACAGTAGCTTTTAAAACAACATCCAGGTAGCGTTAGTAACAAGTAGACAGTAAAACAATGCAGATATTGACCTACATTTGTATGTCAGTGATATTGGTAAAATCCTAAACTTTAAAAACAGTGTGTGATGTATCATGCTGTTAGTAAAAGCAGCATGTAGTCTGTTGCATTGAAGACTGAACTGAGGAAGCTTGAGTCAATTCTGGAAATCTTTCAGGTGTGTTTGATGTGTGACAGTTGCACCACGTCTGCTCTCCATGGACTCAGCTACAGAGGAACTGCCATTCTGTCAGGGTGGATATATCAAACACATCAAACAAGATCTGAGAGGGAAGTTGACTCAACAAAAAAAAGTGTGACTCAGTATGTGGTTTGTTGCTTCAATGTCTCTATCTGCTGTGACTGATTCTTTCCTTTACACACATTTTAAACAAGTGCATGTTCATAGCATCGCAGTCCAAGAGAGCTCAATTAAAAAGAACAGAAAAGTTGTATTTCTATATGATGATATTAACTGCAGCCTAACTCTGCATCACAGATTATCATCAGCGCTGTTTGCATTTGAGCATTTTCTATTTAGGTTGGTATTAACACTGAAGCTGTAAGCAAGCTTAGCTGCAGTTGAGTTAAATGAACTACCCTTCCTATGTTTGGAGAGCAATGGAGCACATAAGTAATTGCTATTTGCCACTAAACATGAAACCCGACCTAAATACCTTCATACTTGCTCTCAGAAGCAGAGGAGCATTGGACTGCTGTAAGGAAGAAGTTTTCAGGCCCAGGGCAGGGGGAATGATAACAACCAGCAGTGCTGGTGTCATGCCTGAAGTGGAGCCTGGAGAGAGGGCAACAGCAGCCTATCCTCCTGTCAAAACGTCAAGATAGGTCATGTGTACAGGCAGTGAAAAACAAGCTATATTTACAAATTGCACCGTCCGCTGACGTAATAGTGATTGACAGCCATGCAAAGTTTAAAAGGGCAAATTCCCATTATCCGTTGGAGAGTTGGGTGGTGGATGGGACAAACAAGCAACATACTTTTACCTGGGAGAGTGGGGTTGGCGTCCCGTGTGAAAACAAAAGTTAACCAATTTTTTTACGTAAGTTACATGAATCAAGTTTTTTGGACATAACTTATGTTTTTTAGGTCAATTGTGGCAGTCATGTGACCCTTGTAACTACTTCATTTCCGGCATTGATGTACATTTATTTACCTTTTAGACTGTCTTTTATAAACCCTTACAAGAAGTGTTTTGCCCTAAACCTAAGGTCAGTGGTTTTACAACATAAATCCATAGGAACTGCAGCCTTTTTTTTTTTTTTACAACCACGGACTGTATGTATATGCTATTTTTGAATGCGCTGTTGTATCGTAAACGGGCGAGCCACACCGCGATATGTTAATGTGCTCCGAAACGCAAGCCGCGATACGTGCCTACTTGCCGTAATTTGTGGTACTGACACAAGACCTCTTTTGTCTTATGTTGGAGAACTTGTTGGCAACAAAGCTGGGTTCAACAGCAGAGGGAAAGACACTGAAGAAGGATGTCGAAAAAGGAATCTGCGAAGAGAGAAACTGCTTTGCATAGGCATGTGAACAAGGGAGATATGCTACTAATTTGTGGTGGAAAAACAACCCCCCGAAAATTTCTCTTGAGCCAGTTTATTCTCAGACAAGTTGATCCCTGGAACATGAAATCAACTGAAAATGTAACATTTTGTATCTGTTTATATATTGACATCACATTAAATAATATCCTACTATGTGGTAAATTTCCTTTTTATCCTATAAAATGATCAGTTGCCATTATCTCCAACGTTATGAGGGTGCCATGATGTTTAAATTTGGTAAACTCGACTGGCAATCCCTACAATTCCCCTTAGAACAAGTTTAAACCAGATTTTACTGGCTTATTTGGATAAGTGAGAAATTTGACCTGCAGATGAAACAAGAGACAAAGCCAAGCAGTTACTGCAATCGTTGGAACTCATTCTGGGGACTATGACAATCCATCCAGTACTGGTTGAGATATTTCAGTCAGAACCATATAGTGGTGGAAGAAGTATTCATATCTTTTAAATTACTCCACTACAAGAAAAATCCTGCATCCAAAACTTAAGTAAAAGTACAAAAGTACCATTATCAAAATGAACTTAAAGTATTAAAAGTAAAAGTACTCATTATGCAGAATGGACCCACTCAGATTATTTTACACATTCCAAATATATTATTGAATTAATATTATGATGCATTTATGTAAGCAGCATTTCATTTTAATCAAGACAGGGTTCATTTTAACTACTTATTATACTGTTATGAGGTTTAATTTGAAAAAAAGTTGAATCACTTGAAATGTATTTTTTATGTTAAATCTCAGCCTGAAAAGTAACTAAAGCTGTCAGCTAAATGAAGTGGAGTAAAAAGTACAATGTTTGCCTCTAAATGTAATGGAATAGAATTATAAAGTTACAAAAAATGAAAATACTCAAATAAAGCAAAAGCACCTCAAAATTGCACTTAAGTACAGTATTTGAGTAAATGTACTTATTTACTTTCCACCACTAGAACCAAAGTAGTGGACTGACCAACAAACTGACATTAACATCTAGAGCTAAAACTCCATTGGCTTACATAATGATTGACTGATTCAATCATAACATACTGGACAGAACCTGCTGTGAGGCATTCAATTCCACAAAACATACAAATGTCAGATTCTTAATGCCCTGCTGGTCTTTTGTCATGTGCTGGTTTCATAGCTTTTGTGTTGTTTGCCAGCACAAATTAAAAACAACACTGTATCAAATTAAATACAGACAAACACAATTTTATCATATTAAAGGGGCTGCTAATCCTTCAGCAAATACACTTCACATATACCTGACAGAGTGTGTTGAGGTTGCCTGACCCTACGAATTCTTGGTAACCTATTTTTGTAAGTGTTTCTCTTAAACAGACGGCTGTTAGAGGCATTTCTCTGAGACAATTCCTCCAGTTGATGATGGTTTCAGTTGACTTGTCATCTACAAAAGCTGGCACATTCAAGCTGTCATAGTTGTGGACTTGACTGGTAAATAAACTCTGCTGGATGTCGAGGTATATTACCACTGGCAGTGTTAAATGAACTATCAATATTAAATGAATGGTGACAATGTTGCTACTGGGATTAAATGAACTCAAACATCATTATATTTTAATATGCAATCATCATAAATCAATGCCAATACCGTCTTTGAATGCGGATCCAATCATACTTTCTACATGGAACCAAGTGGATATAAACTTTTTTGGGGTTCTGTAATTAATTGACACTAAAATACATTAAACAGAAGCTCGTTAAGAAACTCATTGTAGACACTTTCAACTAATTGGAAGTGCTAATAAGCAGAGTCCCATCTAAGTAGTTTGTTAATGATGATATGAGGCAGCCTTGAAAGAACAAGTTAACTGTCTCTTTGGGGGGCAAAGACCCATGTACAGTCAGGTGACGAGTTGCACGCTGTTCACTCAACCTGTTGCATTCAGCTACCTGACCGATTCAATCAACTATGTGTCAGCTGCATTCAGCTGGCTGTCTGCTTCAGTTTACAGGCTGCTGCTTGTCTCTGCTCCGTTGTCTCGTTCGTTCAGTGTAGCTTGGTCTGAACAGCATTGCACTTTGACATCTGGCTATCTGCCTCGGTTGGCTCTGGGCTAGTTGCCAGGTTTTTTAAGGTGTCCTTGAAGGAGCCTGTTGCTGTCCCTGTGCACCAGCTGAAACTTGCTAGTTACTTATTATCTGAATGTGACAATATTTTTGGTGCTGAATGCACTTGACATGGTGGTGTAGTGGGAGGGTGGTAGTCAAATCTATTGTTTTGTGCAGCAAATAATCCAAAATCCAAAGATGTTCAAGAACAAAATATTCATAGTTATTAAACTGAAATGGGTATGATTTGGGAAAAACAAACAAAAACAACAAAATACTTGATTTAAAAAAAAATCAAAACTGTTGACTTGACTAATTGATTAATCATCTAAATGTTGAAGCTCAAATTACTTACTTAAATTACATTTAATCAATATTGACAATTGTATTATTTTTTCCTTTGAAGAACACTCAATAGTAGCTTACATAAAACAGGTTTAAGACCAGAATAACAATATATTAAATCTATAAAATATCACACTCACTTTTGGTAGAAAAATTAACATTTTCTTTTTTTTTTATATCAGTCCATACTTTAGAGTAACTTCTCAAATCCTGAAAAAAGGTCTTAAATATTATAGACTTTTCCAACTGTGTGATGCAATAAAAATGTGAATAAAGGGAAATTATTTAGTCACAACTTATTTGGAAAAACTTCAATAAATAAAATCAGTAATTTATGATTCAATGGATTAGTTCAGGAGATAGTTGTGTGTCATCTGCATATAAGCACAAATAAGCAAACTTTATTGTCCCAAAGGGTAAATTTGTCTTGGACACAATGTTACTTTTCATTGCTTCACATAAAAAAACAAGATAAAAACACATGAAAGCATAACAGACATTTGACTATTTATTTGACACTGATAACACGGCAGCTTAAAAAGAACGTGTATGTGCTAAAGTGCTTGTGTATTTGTTACACATTTCAAGGGGTTTGGCAGCTTGAAGGAGGCTGAAACAAACAATAGCTTTAAGCTGTCTGATCTGCACTTTAGACTATGAAGTCTTCTTCAGAGGAGATCCACAATCATCTTTGTTCCAAGCAGTTCATTTTGGGCTCACATTCTTCCCTTCCTATTACCTTTATAGCTATTTTCTGCAAACCTGCTTTTCGGTTTCACAGTTAGGTTGCTGCTCTAATGATGCTCTCTAGGACTACTAGTGTCTAGTGTCTACTGCCATCTATTGCACTAGTCATCTGTGTATGTTTACCCGCACACAAGGTTGTTTATGTGAATGCCTAAGTGGTTGTACAAGGACACCTGAATGATTTCCGGGTTTTTTTTTAGGTCAAACACACCAAGATCGTCAAAGGTATATATTTACTGTCACTGTTTTGTTATAGTTAAGTAAATATGTTAGATGTCATGTGTCGGTTTCTAACAGGCGGAAACCTCCGGGCCTGAGCAGTGAGGCAAACCAGGAAGTGCCTTAAGCCTACATTCTACCATAAACCCATCCAACATGGGGCACTGACGGCGGCTGCAGAAGCATTTGCGTCCATTTATTTCAATGCAAAATAAGAAAACTTCTGACTTGATTTATTACCTCCGAATTTTTTTTAGGGGTAGGAGTAAAAAATCTTCTTCAAGACAATATGATAGAGACAGAGATACTATTGTGAATGTCTGCACTGTTGTTAGGTCATTTAAAGTTCATATAGGAATAAATACATGTAATTAAGTTAAATATACAATAAATATGGTAATCTTTAACAGTAAAAAGAACAAAGCAGTTTAATCCATATTTTTGTTGGTAAATTGTGTATCTGTACAGGTTAAAAGCAAATATAGTATAGTATTGATTACGGCTTCTGTGTGTTTTAGCCTTTCTTTGCAACGTAAATAAACCTATGGAAAAAAGGGACAACTGTCTCCAGAGTCTTGA
Organism: Centropristis striata; assembly: GCF_030273125.1. Classification (NCBI taxonomy): domain Eukaryota; kingdom Metazoa; phylum Chordata; class Actinopteri; order Perciformes; family Serranidae; genus Centropristis; species Centropristis striata. The sequence goes on from NC_081532.1 coordinate 17,255,915, forward strand.
TGTTAGCAAGGCGTTTATTTGACTGTCAAGGTGTATACAGCACATATACTTAGGACAACACAGTCACAAAAGATGTAACGCAAAAACACGATGTCTTGAAAAGTCATGAGCTGAAAACTCTAAATAAATAGCTGTAAATTATGGATGTATTGCTTAAATAAAGACCCTTTTACACTCCTAGTTGCAATAGTGTGAATGCATACTTGTCTGAGCCTACAAAATAAAGACGTAAGGTGCATTTCCACTTTATTCGAATACCCAGAATAAGGTGGGTCTCCCTTGCCGAAACGCCCATGAATTGAATGTGAGCCGCTCCTAGTGGCCGTTTGACTGGCTGTTTGTTGGCCCTGTCGAAGAGCAGGGCCATTTTTCTCCCCTGAAAAAAGCCTGGTGGCTGATTGGATAGAAAGCTAAGCGGGATGTGACGTGTAGTACTCGACTCCACAAAAACACCTGCCATTTTTAAAAGCCGTAGCGGGTAGTCACAACAATAATCGCCACCATGTGCATGAACACAGCGACAAGAAACACAGAAAGCTCTGCTCCTTCCATCTCAGCAACTCTTTCCTTATTGTTTACGTTTGGTGCATCTCCAATGTTAAATCCGTCGCGTACATCATGGTCAATACTGTCTCTAAGTGAATATGCGACAATCAAAAATCATACGTCACCCCTGGAGTCTCGTAAATCCCTCGTGTGAGCGACTATTTAAGAGTGTAAGAGACTTTCCCAGCGGCCACTCTTTACCCTAATGGAAACGCGCCCCAAATAACAGTTTCCAGTCTTATTTATTAGTTTTAAATAATATCCAGATACACATAAAAAAGGAATGCAAGGTCTTGTTTTAGGGTATGTTTTGTTCAAAGTATGGCAATTTATATGAATTGTTACCAGTAGCACTCTTCAGTCATGTACAGATCATTTGCCAGCATCCACATAAATTAAATAGAACTACTGTTTCCACGGTTTGTAACTCCATGAAAGACTGAATTTAAAACTCCAATATTCATACACAGAGTTGGCCCCTATCAATAACACACACACACACACACACACACACACAAGACAAATGTCTAAGTAAGTGGCTTGGGGTGAAGATTTAGAAAACATTGCCAAGGGGCGCATCTTATTCAGGAAGTAAATGTAGCAAATCAGTTGTACTGGCCTGGTCGTGGTGATAAATCCACTAATGACATATCCACTAATGAGATTTGTGCTATCAAATGGCTTCCAGATGTTTATAACAGTAGCTCTACATCTCCAAACCTTTCACCGTCTACAGTCGGGTGATATTTCTCTGTGGGCTCATTACGAGACACCGCTTTCGTACTGCATATTCATTTGATCCATTGTTAATATAAAAAAATATTGATTATTGGAGCTGTAAATGTAATGCCCTAGGTCTGGTCTCTTGTGTTTATTAAAATGCTTGAATTGGTAAATGGTAAATTGGTGAATTGAATTGAATGCTTCAATGGACAGCACAGGTTGGTTTTCTGATATTGTACTTCATGGCTTGAGGCTTTGCCCTTTTCCAGAAATCTTGGATTAACTTTAAAGATAAATATATAAAAACATGTGACCTAAATGTGAAAAAAAGAAAGAGCTATGAGCTTTGTTTAAAGACAACCTTGGGGTGTGCATATGTGCTGCTGTAGTGCTCATACTTTACTAGTATATCTTCAGTGTATGTCCTTGTAATTCGTTATATGCCATTGACAGAAAAAGGTGATTCTGTGTTGAGGAAAGCAGTCTGTGGGGAGCTTACGCCATATTATTCACGCTCCTGCAAATGTCTGTATGTGAAGCCTTCCTTGTAGGTGTTTCGATGGTTAAGCGGATGTAATCCCCTCTCTTCTTGTTAAGCCAATTGGTCCCACAAGGATTTCTTTATTCTTTACAGCAAAGTTTGAACCAGAGGTCATGTTGTCATGCTATGGAGTGAATTATTGGAGGAATACTGGAAGTCGAAACCCCTCAGTCTGAATCTGTCACACTGAGCTGATTACTTTCTTGCTGCTCTGTTTTTCCTCCCAGTGGAAGGGAAGGTTGTTAAGAAAGGTCCTGAGATATTTGTGCATTTTGTTTGCTGTACAATAAATTATTCTGTATGTTTTTCTTTGAAGACACAGTTCAATCGTTAATCAAAAAGACTTTTGATTTAATTTTCCTCTAATCTGTTGTGTTGTTTTTTAAAATTAATCTACATTGTTCCAGTGTGAGTTGTCAAGTATTGGAACTGGATAGAATTTAGATAATCCAAAGACCTTGTTTTGCGCATTTAATAAAAAAACTATATTTCTACCAAATTACACCCACCAACTTTATCATAGTGCCAAACTGAGCCTCTCATCCTTCTGTACAGTGGCGGACTCAGAGGGGGGGCAGGAGGGGCGACCGCCCCCCTTCATGCCTCCATGGTTGAAAAAGTGCCCTCTAGAGTGGTGAAAACGAGAGGAAGTGCCTTATTGGCTGTCCTTTACACGTGCAAAAAATGATAGGGTGCCCTCTAGGGTGCCCCTTCATATAATAAGTGCCCTTCTAGTGCCCTTTTTCCTGTTTGGTGCCTCCGTGGTTGAAAAAGCGCGCAAAAGTGCCCTCTAGAGTGGTGAAAATGAGAGAAAGTGCCTTATTGGCTGCCCTTTACACATGAAAAAACTTATTGATTGCCCTCCAGGGTGCCCCTTTATACAATAAATGATGATGATGTGCCCTCTAGAGATTCTATAATACGGTATCACCCAACAGTGAATAATGTTATTTGAGATGTTTGCTCTCATTTAGCTCTCAAAATGCACAAAATAGATGCATTTTACTTAAAAATGTAAAAATTTTCTCCCGGGGGGGCATGCCCCCGGACCCCCCTAGATGGTTTGGTTCAATACTTTTAACTGTCAGTACCATATCATTAATTACTTTCATTTGGATCTCCTTTTAACTTAATGCTAATATTTCATCATACATGATGCATCATAATTTGGTGTGCTGGTGGGGCTCCATGTTGTGCAGAATGTGCCCTTTTTAGTTTTTCGCCCCTGCCCTTCAAACAGTCTGAGTCCGCCACTGCTTCTGTACGATGATAGGGTTGGCAGGTGCAGTTCAGTAGAAAGACCGTGGATAACACATGAAACTGCTCACAATCATGAAGCAACCTCAGGATCTAAAGAGTGAAGCCAATGCGTAAGTGCCATAAACCTGCATTATTTGTCAGATTGTATGAAAATCAATGAGACAATGACCCTACATCTCACTTGATTTATTACCTCAGTAAACATTTCCTAATGAGTTGATGATCTCAATTACTATTTTTTTCAAGTCTTATTCAATACAACATGATGTTCATTTTGTAATTTCCCATTTAGAGTAAAATAGCCCATAAAGATAAAGGGTATGCTTTATGTACTTGCAGCTCCCATTCCGGTCTGTGCAAAAAAACAACATGGTGTTGGCCCAAATGACTTAAAAACCAATGGATGATGTCACGGCCACAACACCCAATATTTTTATACATTATCTTGAGTCACCTGGTTGGGAAAGAGACGCTGCTATTGAGTGTTTTTCTTCAATACACTAATTTCAGGTGAGAGTAAAAAAATGTTTTTATTTTATTTGATGTGTGTTTATTTGTCTCTTGCTGGAAGTCTTGTAATGAACTGCCGATTAAATTTGCAGATCAGGTCTCTACCTTGTTAAATAAAATATTCATAAGCATGCATTTGTATTTTAATGAAATAAAACAATAATGTATTTTTATATTAATATTTTGAGTTTGGCTAAAAGTGGAGTAACTGCATAGAGGAGTTATAATGACTTAGTACATTTTTAAAGTTCTGATAAAACAGAGGCTAATTTTTTTTAAGTAAGGGTAATAAACAAAATAATGTCTTTGTTAGTACTGACAACGGAAGGAAAGAAAGGAGGTTACATGAAGCGTGACGGGATTCCAAATTAATGGCTCGGCAATGTCAGTTTTATGAAAGCATCTAGAAAAGCATTTACAAGTTTATTATTGGCCTTCAGCAACAAGACCTCCAGTGACCCCATCACCATTGTATTCTTGTCATATGGGAATAACTGTAAAAACAATGTGACAGTTAAAAACTCTTTCAAACATGACAAAGAATGTTGCCCGTTGACTACCAATGAGGTTATTCCCTCGAATACATTAAATGAGCCATACATTTTAATTGCACACATGCTATGGCATGTAACAAGAAGTGAATGACCACTGAATGAATATTAATTTACACTGTAATAAATTATTCTGTAGTCATTTCATTTTACTTAATATATTTGATAAATGTATTAAATATAAATGCGTCCTTGATTTTGAGGCAGTTGTTTAAGTAACTTTAATATAAAAATGCTTGAATGTACTTATTTTGATCACATTAAATATAATCTTTATGTATATCTAATTCTAAATCAAGAGAATTTTGAATGAATCCAACTCAATAGAATTAGTCCGTTTTTAAATGACAGGCACTTCCTGTTAAGTTGTTATTAACTCAACTTGTAACGTAGTTAGATTTAATTAATAATATTGGGTGCAATCTGTTGCCTCAATTTTATTGAGTAGCTATTGTTTATCTTTTTTCACAGTGTAGTTTTATACTAACCACCTGACCACAGGAGTTGTCTGACTAATAAACTCCTCATACGGTAAGATGGAGAAGTGTCCGCCCCTAAGGGCCGAGCTATCGAGCAGTGATTCACCTCCTACCAGCTGACCTGCATATTATGTTTAAGTGGAAAGCTTGCATTTACTGTACTTCCACATAGATTCGCAATTTCAAAGCTCCTCTTAAATGAAATTCATCTGAGGGAGTATGATTATCTTCAAAAGCCACAGTCCCACTATAAATGAGCCTCAGATATGCCGTATGGGATTCAGGGGGTGGGGGCGCAGCTGTATGCATCAGTTGACAGCATTAAGTTGCCATTTTCTCTTGTAAAATAATTTATTTTCTCCTTTGCTTTAACTCAGCGGCCTGTTCTGCTTGTCTGTTCTGCTCTGACTCTGACACTTGGTTGAGTGTGACAGCTGTGGATATTTGAAAACCTCCTGGTCCAATAGTACATTTTATATTTTTATGCACCAGCTGAGATCAGCTGTTTCAGTGGGTCTATAATGAATGTAAAATTGCTCAACAAGCAAATGGTTCTCGAACATTAGTACACTAAAGTGAATGAAACCACTTTGTCAACATGAGACACATTTCAGTCCCCAGTGAAATATGTTATCTGTTAACTTTGGAGGCATATTTAGCCAATTATTCAGGTTGTTTTTATGGCTTTTGATTGGCTTTTTGAAGTTGTGACATACCTAATTAAGCTCGTCTGAGGTGCAGATTTTAGGGAAGTACACAGACAACTCATCCTTCAGTTATGATCATGAGGAATTCAGTCCTGGTGGATTTGCTGCCTTCATGGTCTCTGCAACCAGCAGCTTTAATTTCATAATGGAGAAATTGTTAGAACTTAAAAATGAGTGTACAGTGCAGCCAGTGTGTTGTTTTTAGGAAGAAGTCAGTCAAAAAAAATGTAAACACCAGTATGATTTCATTTTGGACATTGCACAGGTAGTTTTCCCTCAGCCCTATGTTTAGGGTAAACCCTAACAAAGATCTCCAACCAAACGACAGAATAGACCATTTGTCAATACCACCAATAACGACACATATGAGTTTGTCAAAATTACCCATATTAGCGTTTCACAGCTCACGGTACAGTGGAGCGTTCTAAAAATAGCACACGTCGTTATACATACATGTATGGTTCGTAGTTGTAAAAAAGGCTGCAGTTTTGGCGAATTTAGGCTACAAAACTACTGACCGAGGTCTGGGGCAAAAAACATCCTTGTTAGGCGTTATAAAAGATGGTTTAAAAAGTAAGTACATGGAAGTGAAGTAGTTAAGGTGGTGTGATCCACAGAAGTTACGTAAAAAACTAAAGTTAAGTAAAATGTTGTTTACTTTTGTTTTCACATGGGACATGAACTCCATTCTGCTGGGTGAAAATCCACTGTTTGTTCAACCCTCACAACCCCGAGTGTGACATCCGCCATTTAAACTCTGCATCGCCGTCAATAACTACTACTACGTCAGCAAGATGTCGGCGGAGGACAGTCTCAAACAGACCTGGGCATTAGGCGGCTCGGGGACAACATCCGGTCCGTTGACTTTCCCTGTCCGGCCCGCGTGAGGTTACCCATAAATTGGAAATCAGTACAACCGCAGTGCTTTTATTTTTGAAGGCTTTTTTTTTTAACTATGTGTGCTTGTTGCACAAAAAGACACTGAGTTACCTTGTTACCTTGTCAAACAGATTATTGCTTTTGGCATTAAGTTAATAAATTGCTGGTTAACTACAGAACATACATGCTTTATATTGTTTTTGTGGTTTGAATGTATGTTGTGTTTAAAACAAATGGAAAAGTGAGATAATTATTGGAGCTTTTTACTGTTTTTTTACTACTATATTATACTTACTCCACCCAACATATCATAATTGTATATTCTTACCAGTAGCAGATCAAAACAAGATTATTTACTGCATTTTATAAAGTGATGAAATTAATATTGAGCAGAATTTAGTTCAGAGTATTGGTCCGGCCCTCCGCAACCTTCACAGTATCTCATGTGGCCACTTGGGAAAATGAATTGCCCACCCCTGGTCTAAAATGTAAATATGAGTTGTATTTTGCTGTCTGTACAAACGCCCTATATTGCATTTTTTCAGGGGAGACCAGTCTGCTCACAACACGGTATGTGCATTAGGGAAAAGCCATCCCTGTGCTGTGGGAATGTAGGCTTGAGGGAACATAAGGATGACCCCCACAACAGCAGGACACAATGAAAACATTTGGAGGTGTGCAGCCTGTCGCATGCAACTCTTCATCCACCTGCTTAGTGCGGCTGCTCCTGACTAAAACATGACTTTTTTAAATATATAAAATGGATCTGCAGATGAAAAAAAATGCTCTTGATTTGTCGATGCATATTTAATGAACTATGACTTTGCATACATCTGTGACTGCTTCATTATCAAAGCCAACCCATGTTTCACCAGCTGAATACCTATAATGTGATTCTGTGTTGGGCACACCATGTACTTTCACAGTCTTATAAGTTGCCGTCATCAAGCTGTCCAGCTACACTAAGCTGCACCACATCCAGCCGGAGAGCAGCAACATATTTCACCTCCTCTAGGGGCTTGTTTGGCCAGAAAACGGAGCTAACTAGCCTGATACATAAAATAGCTGTAACATACATACCTGCATTTATTAGTACTTTAAGTGGTGGTTTGCAGTAATGACACTCAGGGGGGCCTAAAATGAACCGGGTCAGTATTTTGTACGGGTAAGTGTCAGGCCAATCCCAAAAAGTGCTTCTCATGGGGTGAAATTAAATCACCCTCCTGGTGTGGTTGTTGTGTGTTTGTGCATATGTACAGGGTGCATAATTTAGTGAGGTGTTTACTCCAAATGAAGGGCTAAAAAAGCTGGGGATTAAGCTGGGAGCTATCCTCATCCTTTGAGATAAATACGAGAAAGCCAGGGTAAGATGGAAAAATTTAAGAAAAAAAAGCTATAGGAGACACTGTATAGAGGGTGAAAGTGAAGGGTCACAGAGTGTATGGCAGAGGTCTGTGAAAAAAAGAATGGGGTGGCCTGAACTTGTGGGCGTTTTGTTGTTTTTCAGGGAATCCATCAGTGTATTACACTTCGTCCCTTTCATTTTCTCAATCTTTCATTACATTCATTAGTGATCCCTGTTCCCATTTGTGCAGGCTCGTGACAGCGTGGGTGGATGTTGTAGAATATTCTATGAGAACATTGGTTGCGCACTCAGAACCAATGAAGAACCTAAACAGATGTGGGAGGAAAAACACATTTGAAATGGCTTTGGTGCACGGGTATCAATGCAATAATCCCTAGAGTTTGTCTGTCTCATCCAATATGCAGTCAGAACTCCCAAATGAGCTTATGTGCATAAATATTGTGCGAATAAAATCGACCAGTGACTCACAAGATATTATTCTGAGGCTGAATTGAGTCACTGCATTTTCTGGAACAGATGCCACAACAGATTTCCAAAACATATCTGAGAATGTCACGCAATCTTTCCTAATCTATTCATTATAGTCAAATTGTATCAACTATGAGACTGAGGGCTTTCGATTTCCTAATGCAAACTCAAGATGCAACACTGGCACATGAGTGTATTGATAAGGCTAAAATGAACTCTGGTGCGTTTTGTCAGATAGTCCGTTTGTTTTTTGCAAGTGTGAATGCTCAAACAAACTAAGGTGCGGACCAAAGAACCGAAATCTTGTCAGCTTAAAAAACAGGGATCTCGGTTCGCTTCCAAGTGCACCAGAGTTCAACTGGTTAAAATGCAGTCCGAACCAAAGGAGGTAAGCAAACCAAAACACTGTGCATTATGGGTTGATAGAAATTTGACAATCAACACCAGGCACAGTAGTAACAGGCTTGAAAAGTATCTCCTGGACAGACATGGTCTAATGATGAGGTAAAGGCACTTATCGATATGTGTTCAAATAGTCATATAACAGAGCTGCTTTTCAGCTTGGCTGAAAAACAAGCCGAACCTGGAAGCAAACTCACCCCTTAACATCACATGGTCTGGAACACCCCTTGAGCACTGCCCAAACCCTGTCTACCTTGGTGTAACACTGGATCACAATCTCTCCTATAAGGAACACGTCAAAAACACCAAATTAACTGCCATTGCCCCCACTCATGTGAGACGCAAGGTCGCCAGCCGAGAGATGACCAAGGCCAACAGTGATGAACTGCATTACAGTATCACAGAATAATGCGCCATGGTACTTTGAATAATCTCATACACTATTTTGTGATGAGTATGTCTGTGTAAAAATGTTTGTCTTCTAGCTGATTGATAGTTCCATGACGGCACACATTTATCAGCGATCAAATACACCAGTGTTGTCTCCATCAGGGAACTTCATTTTTTTAACTAGCCAAAAGAAAAGAAGCTGCTAATGTGAATTGAATTGCCAGATACTTCAGAGGATGTATTTTAAATGCCTATTTCCTAAATGAATGTTACACCTTTACTGCTCTATTGCCAGCTAGAATTGGGAAATATATATATTGTCTGTATATAATTTACACTTTGGGTTTTGAAAAGCATATATTTATTATAATGGCTCCTCTACGGACGTGTCCCCCCGGCCCAACGGCTGAAGTCCAGGAGAAGCTTTCTCAGCCATGTCAACCCCCTAATAACATCACAGGAAGAAACCAGACTCCAACTATGGACAAAAAGGCTTGAGGATGACCCCCCCTGTTATTGATATGGATATCCCTCCTTCTGAACCCCTCAGAAGCACCATGGGTTCAGTGGAAGAGGCTCATCCGCGTGAGAACAGGAACAAGGCGGTCAAAAACTGCCATGGCCAGATGGGGCTATGAAACTGGCCAAATCACCTGTGAATGTGGAGAAGGGGACCATACAATGCAGCACTGCCTTGTCTGCCCCCTACTACCCAAACCAGTGCAGCTCAAAGGATCTTGCGGTGTTCAATAAAAACTCAAAGGACTGTGTAAAGAAATGGGAAGCTGTCATCTGACCAACTAGCTTCAAAGACACAAAAAGAAGAAAAGTTGCTTTTGGCTACACACAGAAACAGAGACAAAGTCTTCTAATTATTTGGCAACAGAATAGTGGCTAATGCATCAATACAGCAATCAATGGAGCATAAAACTGAAAAAACTCTGCCAACAATACATTCAAGTCTGCAACTTGCTTCGAAAAAGTGGCAGCTCTTTCCCTCACATATTCTGTCCAATAGATGAAGGACAGCATCAATAGGCATTTGTTTACAATGCTTGGTGCACTTGATAAAGCACAGTGTGGAAGAAAACCAAACCAAAAAATTAAAACTGCTGCAATATTAGAAATTCACCACTGAATCAAACCAAGTCCACCAGACTTGATATGTGAAAGCAATCTTAATAAAAAAAAAAAGCTATGGAACCGTCTGTGATATTTAACAAGCCTTGTAGATTGTTTTCAGTCCTTGTTTTTGGACTAAATTGTTCCTAGTGTAGTCTTTCCACAATTATCTTCTAGGCTTCTTAGGAATCTGCACCAAACTGGAATCATAACATTATAACTTTTACTATGAATTTTGACTATGAGTCACTGGAAGGACAATCATTTTACACTCATACACACTTTTTTTGTTTTGTTTCCTCATCTAGATAAACCCTTGTTCCCTCCTGTCTCTGTCATGCCAGGTAGTATTTATACCACCCAGGTGCCATGACTAGATTTCCCTCTGCTATTCTTTTTTAAGAGCTGCCTGATATTTGTCATGTACGTTGAAAGACAGGAAGGATATACAGCGTAGAGGGGGATGACAGGACAGGGAGGAGAGAGAAAATAAAGGCAAACCCAGTGAAACAATTCATCTGATCTAATTTTACACCGATGACTGGAGGAAGCACACTAACTCTGCTTTGTTTCATATTGTTTCTCTCACATGTGATTTTCCATCATGGTGACAAAGCCTTCAATGACAAAAAGACTTGGAGCTGTATTGCATGTCATCTGCACAAACATGCAGAGGCGGGTAACATTACACTGAACATTGTAAAGAATATATTATTCATAACACTGGAAGATTACTTCATCAGCTATCAAGAGATAGCTTGTTTCATTAATAAGCACTCCATAATGTGTCATTTTCCTCACAGTACTTGAACACTGAAATCGCTATTATCAAAAAAACACTGGTCAAATAGTTAATGGCAGCCCAGAATCGCTAGATTTCAAATTAAGTTGCTTAATGTTAGTGATGTCCAAATGAAGCTTTGTGAACAAACAATTGACCGCACTAGATGGTGCTCTTTGTTTAAAGAAAAGGCTCAAGGAATGGCAATTCAGTGTGATTGAAGCTTCATTTGACCATCACCACTAAAGATATCTGAAAGGCCAGTAATCTACTGGCAAAGTCACTTACAGTCATGGAAAAAATTATTAGACCACCTTTGTTTTCTCTAAGAGTTTAATTTACAGGCTGATATCTAGCCATTTTCCATGGTTTTCTTGATATTGATCTTGGTTATTATAAAGAAAACCATGAAAACTGGCTAGATATCAGCTTAGTTGTACCAGGCATTAAAATAAATAAGAAATTCAAGAAAACAATGATCTAATATTTTTTTCCTGAAAAAAAAAAAGGGTTTTGGAGGGTAAAATGTACTTATTAGTCAGCAAATAAAATGATAATAATGGGTAGCATTTACCTCTATTACCCATTTAACAGTAACAACTGCAACATAAAAAAAATATCATAAAAAGTACCCATCAGTTCTGCATTGCCTTGTGCGCATGTGTCAGGATGTGTAGGGCTTCGACAGTCATTTTTTTCTCGGTTGCCGCAGCTGGACAGATGGTTGTGGAGCTGCTGAATTGAAGGTAAAGATTCCATTTTTATATGTATCATATCACGAATGGAAATATCATCTAACTAAATTGTAAGATCTTACAGTCGTACTTGGTGTACTTCTATATTTTCCACCATGCATGCTTGAACTCATGCTTGAAAGTTTGAATGGGACAGGTGCAGAATAGCTGATGACATTAGCCAATTATAATCTAAAACGCCGGTAACTGTGAGTTTTTAGCAGAATCATGTTAGCGTCATGTTTTCAAGTGGGCCTCCTCGTATACTGTAACTTGTGAGCTTTATTTTGTCAAAATGAAAGCATAATTCTCTAAATTTGCAGTTTGTTCACCTCTTTAATTTGTTAAAAAATCAAACAGAAACCAGGCAGCAACCTCCGGGTCTGAGCAGGGAGGCAAACCAGGAAGTGCCTTAAGCTGCATTCTATCGGAAATTCCAGCAGGGGGTGCTAAGTGTGGCTGCAAAAACATTTCTGTCCATTAATTTTAATGCAAAATGAGAAAACTTCTCACTTGATTTATTACCTTGGAATTTTTTTAAGACAACCCTATGGTCTCAATAGCGAGTAAAAAATCTTCTTCAAGACAATTTGATTTTAATAGTTCAAATAATGGCCCCATTTAATAGAAAATAGAAGATGGGCGTGGCTACCTTTGATTGCCAGGTGGCTAACAAGGCAAGTCGTCATCAGGAGAGAAGCAGAACAATGTGTATCCACGGTAACGTGTCAATAAAGTTTTATATATCGTTATATAGATATGAAAAAGAACGTTTACCAGTTTGGTCTCATAACTTTGACCCTTTCACTGTATTTTCACTTAATGACAGTTTATTTGAATGTTTTGTTCATTAAAAATGTGTTTGGTTGGACTAACAGACACTCCAAGGAGTCGCTGTTCAGTTTTCTGAGGTAAGTAACATAAGTTTTGTTTTTGTTTTTTGCTAGCCAAAATGAACATCCCAGTTAATGCTACAGTTAATGCTAACATGAATTAGCAGTGACTTTACTCAGTCAGGTTGCCGGTGTGGAGAGGCGTGTAATCAGTGTCGTCAGATCCCTCTATGGCTTGGAACAGTTTACTCTTAAATTGACATATTTTTTTGACGACTGTGAGGGAAATATGAATTCTATATTTTTGGATGTATGAGAACTACATCAATTTCTTCTGTGCTTGTTGCCATTTTCCTTTTCTTTTTAATGAATGAAGCTAGCTTCTCAGCTAACGAGCTATGTTTAATAGAGGATCTCGCCATTATTAACGTACTAAGTACCTAACGTATCTGATTGGTTGATTGTTTCTCCAATGTGGGTGGAGTTTTTGAACAAACAGATGAAGATGACACACACTTGATCATGAACATGACAGCAATTAAGAGGAAAAGATCATAGAGGAGCCAACATTTTATTGGTGAAATTAATAAATGTCTACAGTAATACAGTAATTCTTAATACATACAGTTAAGATCATAGTTACAGGGAATTGTTTATCATGGACTCTTCATAACTTAAAAGTCTATACACATATGTGATTTTTTGTGTGAAACTGTCAAAAATCTGTCTCTTATTTATTTTTTGACATTTAAAAAATATAACTGTCACATCCTTTTTCAAAACTGCTTATTGCTCTGTCACTACTCTGACATCAAATACACATTATTGTCATGTCACATAAAAGTAATAGATATTTTTGACGGATAAAAGAAGGTTTCATTTCAGGGGAAATGTTTCAGTAGGTGCTTATTTTGGCAGAAAAATGGAATAAAAAGAAAAATAACAACTCTTTATTTAGGTCTTTTTATGAAAATTGTGTTAAAAATCGTCATGTAAGATTAACAATAGTTAAATCAATTTAGGACATTCTCTTAATTTCCTTGTTAGATAACCTGTCACACATAATGTTCATGATCATGTTTATCAGAAGAAATCTGAAAGCATTTTACTCTTTAAAACTTGGTTATTTAAGGAAACAAATACAAAGCTTGTAAGCCAAATAACAATGTTGTATTTTTTAACCAATAAAGCTGTAGTAGTTTCAGCTGTCATGCCTTTATGGTTATTATGTTTTTTAAGATCACATAATAATAGTAATACAAATAATAACTTTTTGTAAAGCACCTTGCATACCTAAAATTCATAACAATAGTAAAAAATGGAAGTAATAAAAGATCAAAACCAAACTACATTAGCTGAATGCTTTCCTAAATAAGTTTAATCAATTTATAAAATATCAACAGTGCTTGCATATCTAATGTTGCTGGGCAAAGTGGTCCAAGGTCCTGGAGTTTCGTGGCTAAAAGAAGTTTCTCGACTCATTTTGTGGATTACTTTAGGAACAGTTATCAGAAGAGCATACATTTAAACTGTCATTTTGTGGTTTCAAGAGAGAACTTTTGGTGTCTTGTTCCCGTGCAAGCATGTTGTCCAAGGCTCTGATCTGGGACAGTCTAGCTGATTTTTTTGATTAGCAGTGATCGTTTCAAAATGTCTTAACATCTTGTACATATTTGGTGGGTGGCTGACTTGACTTGGAGCAAGCTGTTGGATGTAAAGCTGCATTGTGTGTTTAAACTAACACCGGTTGTGTTCAGAAGTGTGAAACTGGCGGGCGATCATGTCCTAAAAGAAGTGAATGGTAACTCCATCTGGTTGCAGACTCTTGGTGGCTGGAGCAGGAGGACTTATTGGCGTAAGAAGCAGGGCAACTAAGCATCACACTCTTTAGCCTTGTGGCCCAGGCTGCCACACCTCCCAACATTTCACAGATGATCACTATTTCATCTGGTGGTCGGCAGAATTACATATAAAGATTTGCATCTTTTACGCATTTTAACTTTGAATCTCTGAACTCTGTACCAGATCCCAAACATGTCTGCAGGCTTACTTGTATGCAAGATATCGCCATACCTGTGCTGGTACGGTTCATTATCTCGATCCTTTATTCTACTGGTCTAAAATGTAACGATCACTGTGATTATATCCATTTATGTGGATGACTCAACTAGACCAGTCTTTCCATTTTGAGACAGCATTTTTGGAGGCAGGCATCGTCGTAAAGGGGCTGCCCGAAAGAAACACAGTCAAAAGTTTCTTTTGATGGACAGAAATGTGTAAGAGTAAACGTCAGTGGGGTTTTTTTCAGGGGAGAAAAATGGCCCTGCTCTTCAAAAGGGCCAAAAAACCACTGGTCAAACAGCCACTAGGGACAGCTCACATTCAAATTAGGGGCATTTCGGCGAGGGAGAGCCGCCTCATTCCAGGTATTTGACTTTAGTGGAAACGCGGCTATTATCAGCAATAACAACTGTATGAAAGCAGTGCAGAGTGGTGGCAAGTGGGACACATACAGGGACTCACATGCACTAACATGCACATGCAGCCAGACTGGCTAGAAAAACAATTTGTTGTTGTTTGTTGTCAACAGAAAAGAAGCTTGGATTGAAAAATCTTTACAGTTGTTGTTTACGGCTATAATCATGTTCTGAATGTCATGTACAGCCCCTTTAAGAATGAACATAATCATAAACTATTGCCTTGAAATGATGACTTGTGGTGCTGCTGACGTCTTTGGAAATACATGAAATATGTGTCATGGTTGGCTTGGTAACTGGCTGGTAACTTCTCTTCATAATACAACCAACATTGACGAATGACAAGTTCTATGTGCAAAAAAAGTTTCTATTACATGCACACACTCACAAGCGTGCACAAACTAAACACCCCATAATGCTCTGCCGCCCCCTTGCCCACACACACACACACACACACACACTCGCATCTCTTTCTTGTGATGAATACAAAATGACATTTCAATTTAGCTTTTCCCTGTTGTGATGCTGTGGCACTTGCATACCAAATCAGCTCTTTCGTTCATTTCCCATCTCTGTCTCTCTTTTCATCTCTCACAAAATGAAGAAATGCAAATAAGGGAGAGAAATACAGGGGAGTAAATGCCAAATGTGAATGTTAACAGGTTATATATAGAGGGAGGTCTTTAGGGTAGATTACTTCTGCCACTCATGAATACTGTATATATGCTTATATGTGTTAAAACTAGATGTAATATATGACATGTCTTGGGGCATGTGGCGTATGTATGCAGACTTTGAATTTATTCAAAAAGAAACTGAAAGGTTTTTAATACAAATGTCTTAAGATGTAAAAATGGAGACGGAATGATTTTAGATGCGAAACTGTCGGAAAAAAATATTTTTTCGACTGTGTGCGTGCATTATGTCATGGCTATGGGCTTAGTGTGTGTGTGTGTGTGTGTGCATTCATTCGTGGTCTGCTGGAAATCATTCCTGACCCAGTATCAGCTCCCTCACCAATCAGTGCCTGTTGTCCAGAGTAAAATGTCAAACCAGTCAGAGCCCACCACTTAGAATAAAATCACAGCCAATCAGAGGATGTATTTCGTATAAGATGGCAGCCGGACCGCTCAGTTGGACCAGAAGCTTCTGAATGAGAAATCATAGAAAGAAACCTGTGTTTTGTCCACTCTAAAACTTTTTTTCCCCATTTAGCCAGTGAACCAGTCATAATAATTATTTTTCATTCTGACTATATATCTTAAATAATTTATTTAAGTTTCATAATTATCCATCCCATTATCTTACAAATAGCAATTTATTGTATCTGTATAAATACAATTCTGAGGCTATTACCTTTTTATGACTTTCAGTTCAGTTGCACTGGTTTGGGAATCAAAATAGTTTAGGACTTGACTTGAGACTTACTTGTGAACTGACAACCACTTGGACACACCTCTCGGTTTATACAAATACCGATGTATATGCTTATATGACTCCCTGTACAGAGTGCAAGGCGGCCCAAAACTGCTTCTAGTCACTGGAACTTTTTATTTTTGTCACTTGCTGTAGCCAGACACCTGATCTTGGCTTCCAGTATGCTTTCTTCTTGTGCTTAGGTGATATGTGTGTATGAAACTGGATCCTACCCCAAAACACAAAATGTAAATCCAGAGAAAAACTATCCAATTCAAACCCAGTTCAACAATGTATTGAGTGTTCCTTACTTTAAGCATCAAGCAGCCCCACAACAAATGTTGCCTACATGAAATTTCAGTGGATGACAGATTTGACTTCTGTCAATAGCTGCGTTTCTCTCAACAAATTCGGAAGTGCATTTTGAAGATTTGCATGAGAAAAGCTTTGACGGAAACACCAAAATTTGATAAAAACTTACGAATGTGAGTATGAAATGCAAATGCACACATACGTTTTTACACTACAAGTGTTTTTTTTGTCTTTTTTGAAAAATAGTTAATTCGCTAAACAGGAGATGGAAATGGTCTTTACAAATAAGTTCTGACGTAGCGAACATTTAACTCACATGACTGATCAGCTGTTTCCACTCTGCCGGTCAAGATGAGCTGAATATGAAAGAACAATTATAAGTTGCCCAATTAAAAACCTCTTTATTAATATTTTTCTCTCTCGCATAATCTCTACTTCTTCTACTGTTTACTGACGGATTAGCCTACAGCAATACATTACACTGCCATCTTCTGACCAAAGTTAGTTTATGCAGCTTTGTTTATTTGCTCTAAACCCGTTGATGGAAACATCCCATATTCACATATTCTTTAATGCAGCATTTCAAAATTTTGTTTTAAAATTTGTTTTCATTAGACGTGTTTACATTAAAGTCGAATCAGAGGAAACTAATGGAAGGGTGACAAATCACAATACTAGGAATTTAGCAGTTGGGGTTCTAATATAAAACTGGCCAACTAGCAATGGGCATGTTTTAGCAACATATAATTTACTGATGAGAAGTTTTCTCTTGAGAGAACAACCCATTATTTGTTTTTACCAGTCCTGTCAGTCTCACCACCCTCCAGTTGTGCGTGAATCGTTTATCCAGCCAGTCACTCACAAACCGAGCCACTCAATTAGTGGACCAGTCAGCTGCTAAGCCAATCACTCAGGCAAACAGTCTTTCCTCAGATAGTCAACCGACCAGGCACTCAGTCAATTACACACTGAAGCACAGGACCACCGTGTGTAACTATGTGTGTGGAGTGATGCTTTAGATACCCTGCTTAATTTGCCATGCCTACAAAACTCCATGCTTGACCAAGTGCAAATCCTAGCAAGGAATATATATTTATCCATGCACACTTTTCAAAGGTCACTCATCATGTGTCTTATATTAGTAATTTGTGCGCGAGGGAATGGAAACTAAGGATGCATCAATCCTTTGAATGTCCATGCAGTGTCTCTAAAGCACACATATACACACACACAAGCACAGCATATAGAGTGTATCAAATTGCAATTATGCATTGTGGCTTTAAAGCTATTCAGCATGTAGATGGCAATGCAGGCTGTCCACTCAGGCAAAATCATAGTTAATTACATTCACCTGGTGTGCCAGGTGTAAATCACTCCCTTATTAAATTGCTAGGATGAAACCCAGCAGGGCTCCTCTGAGGCCTGAGGAACAGGATTAAAGACCAGCGAGTTCACATTAGTTGAGGCAAGCCAATATATGGGCTTTAAATTGGTCTTTTATTAAAAATGGATTATGGTCTGGTCAGTATCATTCTCCTTGGTCGTGATGGGAATAGTACAGTTTTTGTCACTGCAGATAATGTTGGACTGACAGTCAATAGCAAACAGGAACTGAATTTACAGCAACAAATGCTGTTTCAGAGGATTTTCCTTCTTCTGAAAATTAAAAACGTGAAAAGAATGTCTGCTCTGCTGTAAAGTGTATCAGGTAAAAGTCTCTTGTTCTCATTCATTTTGTTGAGATATTAAAATAAATCTTATTATGTAACATTGCTGAAGCAATAAATACAAACAACACACCCAATTCATGAAGAGCATACCCCCAGAATCTAATGAAGTTTAAAAAATGTTGCAAAATCAGGTGTTTCCTTGCTGAAAGGAGAAACAGGATTTATTTCCAAAGAAAATTGTGCAATTGTGTGACTTTCAAATTTGGATCAATGATAGGCCTACCCAGTAAAAAATACCTTCACAATTAAAGAGCAATTTAATTGTATCACCTGTTGGGCAGTTGAGTTTGCAGAGTTTAGCAAGTGACTCTGCCATTGGAAAAATTGGTAAGATTTTGGATTTGCCCTTATTGTCTCCTGTATATATTTGGTTAAAAGGTAGGCCTAAAGGATGAAAAACAAAGGCAAGAAAAAAAAGTTTGTTTGACACTATTTGTGTCCAATATGTACACATTATGGTATTTTAAGTCCCATAATGAGGTCAGGCCATGGTTTAAAACATATTTACAAATTATGTAAGGGTTCATGTTGGCTTTTATTGTTAATGATTTTAATTGGGTTTTTTTTTATCTCTAACTTATGACGGTGGCCCTGAGAGCTCACAGTGCTGCAACTTAAGGAAACACATGCAAATACACAAAACACAAGCAAATTGAGAAAACATCTTCATCAATTTGACAACACAAGGCGACGATCATAGCGTGCCAACATTAGTGGCCGTTCGATAGCATGCTAATGTTAGCGGCTGATTGCAGCGTGCTAACGTTAGCCGGCGATCGATAGCATGCTAACATTAGCGGCTGATCATAGCATGCTAATGTTAGCGGCAGATCACAGTGTGCTAACATTAGCCGTAGATTGATAGCATGCTAGCGTTAGCGGGTTAGCAAGACCAAGACCAACTCGGTGCCGTTGAGAGAGAACAACTAAAACGTGTATCATTCATTTATTTGATTTGTTTATCTGCAATGTGATTGAGCGTGTTAACGCTATATATTACATTATAACGAAAATGAATGAATAATGAAAATATCATTATCATAAAATAACGTGATTCTTTCACGTTACAACGTTATAACGTGAAATTATCATTATCTTTGAAATAAAGTGATAATATCACATGCATCTCCAGACATGTATATCATTTTTAAGTGTCCTCTGTAAACACTTCTGTTGTGTTGTCGTCTATTTGCAGCAATTTTTCTTATTGTTTTGTGTTGTGGTCTTTGCAGCGCGTTTTCTAAATGCTGCGCTTGTGTTGTCAAATTGTACTTGTGTTTTGTGTATTTGCATGTGTTTTCTTAAGTACCAGCGCTGTGAGCTCTCAGGGCCACCGTACTAACTGCATTTTAACTGTTATATCTGTAAAGTGTTTTTGTGTATCCTGAAAATCGCTCTATAAATAAAAATAATTATTACTATTATCAGCATAAAAATGGTACCACGCATATTTATTGCCATTTTTTTGTTTTACATATTTCTAGTGTTTTGTCGTTTTTTGTATCAAGGTCTAAGGTTGGGGAATCAGCCTCCTTCACATGTCACCCCTTTCTCTGCTTTGTATTCCCTGCCACTCCACCCTCTGTGACATCTACTCAAGCAGAAATGCCTTTAAGATAACCAGAATATGAATGTTGCCCTTTATTTAAGACATCTGAGCAGAGGAGGTGAACTGTGCTGTGACATGGCCAAAGTGTTCGAGACAGAAAGAGAGATATGGTACAAAGTGGAAAGGGGCCACTTTAAAATGCCGTTATACCAGCAATCTGTGACCTACAAGCTGACATTCAGCCGCACTGTACACACACACGCACAGCGAGCGTAAAGAGCAATGTGAAACAGAAAGGTAGGCCAGTAATTGTTTGACCTTTATGTTGGCAGTTGGGTTGAAACGGTGGACAAAGACAAGCTTACCCTGACTTGGGAAAAGTTAAGCCTGACACTACATATGGGCTTAGTGGCAGCAACCCAAAGTCCCCTGTGTGTGTGTTTCTGACTGTTTGCCTGGCTCAAAGTGTCATAAGAGCTGCACTGTTTTTAGAAGCTGAGCTGTTTGCTTTTCATATATATCGAATTAAGTTTACTTCTCATATGCAAAATTAAGTTTTTCCACCTGTTTAGGGCTGATATGGACACTTAAAGCATTTATTCAAAGAAGGATGTGTCAGTGATTGTAGTTTAAAAGAATATGAATGTTTGAGAAAAAGCTGATTTGTGCATTTGTTTGAGGCTGTAGTGCCCCGCAGCTGTATGTGATTTTCTTTGAAGTGATGATTTTGCTTCTTAAACTAGTTCAACATACCATTTTTGTTTTAGTAGCTATATTTAAATATAAAGTACTGCACAATAAAATGACACAGAACATGCAGAACCTGATACACTGACTTTGATTTCTCTTACAAATGGTTAGATATGAGAAGTTTCACTGTGTAATGTTAATGAAATAACATTTTGTGAATTTGAGCAAGCAAACTCAGGTGAAGGACCATCTTTGACAACCACGAACTTCACACTTGAACGACACACAAATGCTCAGACAATAGAAGTTTTTAAAAATACAATTTAATAACATTTAATGAACTTTGAACCTCAGAACTCAGAATAATTCCAATATTTATTGTAACAAAGTTTCCCTCCACTCAACAATGTGTGTTTCTTATATTTATGTCCCCTCAAATAACAGACCTTGACCTGTATCTGTACAAAGTTTGTCACTGAGAAGTGTTTTCACATTCCTCTACGGAGTACAAAACACTTCACTATAAAAGATTAAAACGGCATAAAGGAAATCTGAACCCGTCAGTGCATAGTGCACCTGTTAGAACAGAAAGCTATTGTTAATTATGTTAATTAATACTTTTATATTTCTTATTCATATTTCTTATTTTATTGATACTTCTTTTTATTTTTGCAGTACACTTTTTGCTGCTGTTACACTGAAAATGTCTCTGTTATGGAACTAATGAAGGAATATCTCATCAGATATAATAACATGTTTCACAACCACTGACGTTATGACTGCCAGTTACAAGCAGATTTTTGGTGCCCAAAATACGTCTGTAGGCTCAAACATGTGAAGCTGAATCCTCATTATGTTTCTTATAATGGAGGAAATAGACCAGAGGTGAAACAACCTCTGCAGAAAGAGAGCTTGGCGGGAACCTAATGGCTAGTTTACTTGTCAACCTATTGCAGGCAGCAGCGGTGGTTGGATTGGTGAGGCTAGATCCAGAATTTCTCTTATATACATTGCTCTTATTAACACTAAACAAACTATTATAACATGTCTGAAGGGAGACTTGAAACAAAATGGTAATGCGATTTTAAAAACATCATCATTTTTGTCGCATGTGCATTCAGTGCTATGACCAATGGGGTTGCAAAATTCCAGGTAATTTCAAAGTTGGAATTTTTCCATGAGAATTAACGGGAATTTATGAAAATAAATGGGAAAATACTGGGAATTTACCAAAGGGAGTAACCTTTAACTCAACATTCATGTTTTTGTTGGTCAAAGAAAGAATTGATTGTTCAATAAAATCATTAAAACTTGATAAAATTATAAAGAAATGTCATATTTTTTTATTGTATTATTTTGCATGAATGTCTGCTCATGACAAAACAACATCTTTTTATTTATGTTTTGATATGATAGAGTTTGTTTAAATGAATCCCAATTTCAAATTAATTCCCATAAATTCCCATTTCCGATTTTGGAAGTTTCTGGAAATTTTCCACCGCTTTGCAACCATAATGACCAATCAGAATGTCCATGCAGCATGTGCAGGAGAAGATGGCCTACTGTGTTCAGTGCTCTTGTATACAGCTGTGTAGCACTGCGGTGTAGGTTAGATACAAATGCAGTCTGATAAGTTCTAACAGTGAACTTGGGTTAATTACTTGACTCCATTACCCATGTTTATCACCATCAGCTTCCTCATCATCAGCACCGTTACTGCCTGCACTGGTCATAGTCAATCATTGTTACTATCACTGAGACTGAGTTCCTTAGGCAGCTCAACAATCCACTGAAAGTGTGTATGTGTGTGTGTGTGTGTGTGTGTGTGTGTGTGTGTGTGTGTGTGTGTGCAGGCTGGACGAAGGCTGATATTGATCTGAGGTCAAGCAGCGCTCTGGGTCAGTCAGACACACACGTAGCAATAAGAAATGAAAAACACTTCAGTTATGAGCGAAAATAAACCCAGGGATATGTTTTTCAGAGTCTGTCACACAACAATACTGTAATGTGTTATTAACACTTTGGGAGTGTGGAAGAAAATAAGAAAAACAAAAAAATGACAAACAAACCGGTTCTCTTGGGTCTGACAAAAGTGGCAATCGGACACTTCAAAAATAGCTTGAAAATAAAGCTTCATCTCTTCAAAAACTCAGCTTTTCTTGAACTAGATAAAAAGGCACTTTTCTTTAAATGTATCTATTTTAAAGCAGTTTATACTGTATCTAAGAGACTGTGGCACATTCTAAACTGGGATTTATTCGGAAATGATATGAAAATAACCAAAAACTGAACAAAAACATAGAAAAGTGCAAACTTTTTTTGTTTTTAGGTGCTGGTCATGTCCTTACAGAGTAACTTTGTGCCAAAAATAGAGCTTGACCTTTTTATCCATCACACGGTTCTGATAAAATCCACTATGTTTGCCTGTGAAGATGTTGTATCTACAAATTATTAACAGAACAAACAGCATATTTGACTGCAATAAGTGCTTTGGTGTTTGACTTGAGGAGGACGGAGTTGAACATCAGATAGGCTTTCATGTTTATTAGCATAACACAGTATATTCCTCTCTTTCTGTGTCTCCCGTCCACCGAGCCTGTGCTCTCTTTCTGTATCTCTCCGCAACCCCATCTCTCCCGTTTCTCTGTTTGTCATGAGGCCTGGGGGAGAGAGTGTCAACATGTTAATAGGAATGTAATCCATTTGGTAGCAGTGCTATTAGTAATGCTAAGCACACCAGCCACAGGCAGCCAGGCAAACAAGGTATCAAACAAGGGAAATCATGCAAGGGAAGAGAGAAAGAGAACCCTCAAAGCTAATTCTACATTAGAACTCTCTGGTGGGCCGAGCTTTGGTTGTCAGTATCTCTGATTCTTGATAATCCACATCTGGTTGGACAATCAACTATATTACCAATAGTGGCGCGATAGCAACTATCCAGACTTATTGACTTCAGATAAATTGTCAAGTGCTGCTTGGATGAAGGGGTGTAGAACCTGATAATGTAATAAATTCCCAATAATGTAATAACCCCGATAATGTAATAAAAATCTGCACTTGAGTCCATTGAAAATGTAATAAAACCTGATAATGTAATAAAGTGCATTTCCCAATAATGTAATACACTTTTTTTTTTTTTTTACCAATAATTTAATAAAGTACAACATTAATGGGAGGTTATTACATTATCAGGTTAGCCTTCATTTTGCAAGTACTGATAATGTAATAATTCCCCAATATTGTAATAATTTAACAGCAGACCACCATTACTTGGGTTCAATTGGTGATACTTTGTAGGCAACTCTAGCTCAAGAGCTCTAGCGCCACCAACAGGTCAAAGTTGAATGTTTATTAACTTTTGACCGATTCATCCGTTTTTCACAAACGAGGTATCCATGACACACGAATACATTCAACAGCTTCTTGAAATCTAAAGGTGCTTGGTGTTATACTTTATTACATTATTGGTAAAAAGTGTATTACATTATTGGGAAATGCACTTTATTACATTATCGGGAAGTTGTTACATTATCAGGCTTTATTACATTTTCAATGGACTCAAGTGCAGATTTTTATTACATTATCGGGGTTATTACATTATCGGGAATTTATTACATTATCAGGTTCTACAAGGTGCTATTTGTTTTCAGCCTGTTTACCATTAATTGAAAGCATGTTAGGTTGCAGAAATAAAAGCATGACTATGCCCCTATATGGTCTCACAGGTCTTTTTACAGGTCACTTTGTCCTGTATGGTAGACACTGATGGCAATTGTGTGTTCACTGGTACTTGTAGTTAAAGGGACACTCCAACCTTAAATCAGGTATAATATTTTTCTTGTTATCTTAACCTTACCAGCAGTACCTCTTTCAATACATTTTGAACCGGTTACTAAAGATAATAGGAACTATTTTCTTTCTGTCAAACAACACCCACCAACTGTTTCACCGTGCAAACGTAATCTATTTATGGATGGGAGCGTCCATTGTGCTCGAGACTGCTATAATCTTAGCTGGCTGAGGTGAGCTAACAGTATAAAAATATCCCTTTTGCATTGTGATATTGCTTATTACAATATGGCTTAGTACCTCTAGTGGCTGCAGTAATGATGGGAGGAGGAAGTCAAAGTTAACTTTTTTGTATTTTTTTTTCATATGTACAAGACATGCAGAAATTGAAATAACCTTTCTCACAGACCTGCGGTGTGTAAGTCAAAAACAAGAGAAATAAAAATAAGGATAAGAGCATGAAATGTGCAAAAAGTGCGATAAAAACAACAGAAAGATTAACAAACTAAAATATAAAATGTGCAATATTTAAAATAGAAACAATAAACAACACAGGTGGCCCTCGACTGTAAGAAAATAGTATTATGTTTATATAAATGTGCAATAGATATCAGAGTACAGAAAGAGGTAGATTGATCTTGGATTGATGGGGTGGTATAAAGAGCGACAGACTTCACGCAGGGAGGAGGTTCAGGGTGGATAGATTCAATCCAATCCAATCCACTTTATTTGTATAACACATTTAAACAACAAAAAGTCTCCAAAGTGCTTTGTACAGAATCATAAAAACAATAAAACAAACATTTCTATATGACATTGAGGAGTAAATAATCAAATAAGTGCATGAATCTAAAATGATGCTATAAATAAAACAATAAAAATCAAACAGATGAACATAATAACATGAATACTAGAAAATTTCCTCTTGGGAAATTCTGAAAGGGCCACGGGGGCTACTGCCTGTGTGTGTACACTATGATGAGATTCTTCAGAGATTTCAAACTATGCCCTTTAACCTCAAAATGTGTGTGTGTGTGTGTGTGTGTGTGTGTATGTGAAACGTGTATCTGGAGGAGTGTGTGCGCTTACGCACGCATATAAAAATGGGTCTTAAGACAAGACTTATAACAATCCACGGTGGGGGTTGTTCGGATTTGGATGAGGTCCGTGATGTACTGTGGGGCCAGTCCATTCAAAGCTTTAAAAACAAATGATAAAATCTTAAAATCAATACGAAAATTAACAGGGAGCCAGTGCAAAGACGTGAGGATTGGGGTAATGTATTCCCTCTTTTTTTTAGATGGGTCAAAGGGCTGTCTGTGTTTATGTGAAACCAAAAGACAACATTGAGTTATTTTAACTTATACATTTTTAATCGCGTTAGTGCGTTACTTCGTCACTTCGACACAGACTTATTTTAATCCAAACCAAAATGTTTTCTCAACCCTTATCAAGTAGTTCACAACGAATAGTTCACAACATTAAAAAAGAACAGTCATATGTTGTTCTGGGAGTCACTGGTAAGCGACATATTCTGTCTTCTTCTGACAACGTGTTCTCATAAAGCGGTTCCTATGATTTCCTATAAAAACTTTTGCATATGAATATAAAATGATCCGTGAGCACAGCCTGGATTCACTGGACAACACTGGATTCTACTCTTTCCATGTAACTCAACAGCTTCTTTTCGTTAGGCCCTCCCTGCCTGGTATATAGTAGTGATGTCCAAATTAAGCTTCACTAACCATTAGTTGTATTTGTTGACCAAAGATGATGGCACTTGGAATGGCAATTCACTGTGCTTATGACCCTTTATTGAACACAGAGCGTTAACTCGTGGGCTCAGAAAAAAAAGAAAAAGCTTCATGAAGCTTCATGTGGACATCAGTACTACTCATATCTTCACACCCCAGATTGTGGTG
This sequence comes from Centropristis striata, assembly GCF_030273125.1. Classification (NCBI taxonomy): domain Eukaryota; kingdom Metazoa; phylum Chordata; class Actinopteri; order Perciformes; family Serranidae; genus Centropristis; species Centropristis striata. Next base: position 17,282,092 of record NC_081532.1, read on the forward strand.
CAGGCTTTACATGACACATAACAAGACTGCAAGCCCGAGCTGAGACAACATTATAACCCTGAGGACATCACAAAAAAAATTTTTTTGAACGGATTAATTACAGCCAAACATCTTTTTCCTCATGACCATCCTCATTTCCATCATTCTCCCTGATGTCACACTGCTGCTATCAGTGACTCACAAAAGAAAAAGTCAAATTAAAGTGGAACAAGGAGCTTGTGTATTAAATCTCTACAACTTAATTTATTTGACTGTAGAATTGCTAAAAAGGCTTCCAAAATCTTAACAGCCTTCAATATACATAACGCAGCACTATATTTCCTCCATTACACAATCAATCACCTTTTCTTTGAGTAGATGTGTGTGTGTGTGTGTGTGTGTGTGTGTGTTTTAATAACAATGACAGATTGCATACATATAATCACCATGCCTAACAAATGTATCATCACATTGCTGCAGGGCTTTAACATAATGAGTTTGTCATGACTGTCTAATAAGAAAGCCGATTAGTGTAATTCACGTTATTCACAATTTAATTCCAGATTAATGGAAGTTGTGCAAGGAGACTGGATATGATTGCAAGGAGTCCAGGGGCTGGAGACCCGTGGGGAGGTGAGGATGTGTTAATCAGACACTATTGTTCTCTTACCACACACACACACACACACACACACACACACACACACACACACACACACATACTTGCTGGCATACACATACACACAGCAATTTAGGCTACCAAGCATAATCAGTTGAGCTCTGAAGCTACAGGACCACTCCACTGATTTTTATTCTCATCTGAACTTGTCGCTTTCTTTCTTGGCCTTTTTCTTCTTTGGATCATTTTGTCACGCCATGACTCTTCTTCATCCAGTATCATATAGCTAATCAGATAATTGTATGTAATGGGCTTTGCAAATTTACTCAAGTGCGGCCAAAACTGATGAGTACATCATCTCCACGAATTGAGATAATGCCCATTCACATAATTGTAGATTGTAAAATGAACATCTGGTGCTGGAACATTGCTGCCATAGACCGTACATTTTAAAGTGTATAGTGTTAAAGTTTTTTCTCTTTTTGATGCGACCATATCTATAGTGTTCAAATGTTTTTCTCTTTTCTTGTCATTTCTGTCTGATTTGTCGTTTGGGAGCTGCTATGACAAACACAATTTCCCTGCGGGGATTAATAAAGTATTTCTATTCTATTCTATTAAAAAAAAAAGTTGACACAGCCAACACCATGTCACCCATTGGTTTCTAGACTCTCTTTTGGCATCTCGTTTGTTTGCTTTTTAAAACCAAAAGTGACCATATTTTAGTGATGTCCATATGAAGTTTCATGAAGTTTCAGTACTTGTTTTTGTTGACCCCACTAGATGGAGCTCTTGGTTTTGAGACAAAGGCTCAAGGAATGACCCTTTGTTGAAGAACACAGTAGCCACACCGTAAAACATATCCTGATTTATACCAAATATATTTATTCTAAATGGGAGCATACTGTGCACTAGATTTGAACAATCAGATTTGATTTGGTCAATTCTCAAGTTGGTGACACCCCTAATTTCAACCCAAAAATGATCTTTTTTTAAACCCAACCAAACTAGGGCGGTTTTACAACATCAGCCAAGTCTTTAAAACTCTAACTGTTAAACAATTATTAGCTATGCATCCATCAATTACTCCTACACCTATCCTGCAATGATTTATCTTGAGGACAATTAAAAGAAGAAAGCTGTCCATCACTTGCTAAAATAAACTTTTGCATTTGAGCAGATGACTTCCAAACACATAAGAAATATTCACGAATGACCTATTTTATATCTTCCCCAGTGATATCAGAGATTCATTAAATCAATCAGGTAATTTCCCCAGTGATGAAGCTGCAGTCAATACTGGAGCCAGTTGCTACATTTTGCTATTTTGTTGTGTTGAATATCTGTAAAACAAATATAATCACTAATAGAGTGAAATTTACCTACACCATTGAATTGTCACTGAATCTCCAACTACCTGATAGGAACCAGTAAAGGTATTTCATGAGAAAACATGTATACATGTATACAAAAATACATGTACAGTAGACTGCATCAAAGGAAACCATTCACTGGTTTTATGGCTGAATTTGGTACAATGCCTCAGCTGTTTCAAGGCAAGGCTTTGTGTCGAAACAGATATTTGATATTTGTGAAGTTATGAGCTCCTGCAAAAGAACATTCATGTTCTGTTTCTTATCGGTGAGACTAAGTCATGTGGTGCCTGCTCATAACCTTGACTATCAGCAACCAAAACAATACAGCAGTGGTTGCTATGGATACTGTAACTGCATTGCTTTTCATTGGCTGCTCTGAGAGTTTATTGGAGAGGAAAGATTGTCCATGGATTTAGTTTTTTATTCTTTTGGATTGAAAAAAAAAGGCTTGCCTCTAATCAATGAAAAGCTTGAATTTCTGTAGAGAGACTGCATTAAGAGGAATAAACTAAAGTACCATAGACAGAGGTGATGTCATATCTGACCTAGGCACACATCATATAGAGCAGAAACAGGATTTAAAAAAAGATATCAATGCAGACAAACAAAAAAAGTGCCATTAATGGTAATCAATAAAATATTCTATCGCTCTGACAGCTACTCAGCTACTTGCTGATTTTCAACCAGTTGTGTAAGTCCAGGCTCACTCCAAGCTGCAGCACTTGGAGCTCCCACTGCTCAAAAAAGTTGTTCATATAACGAAGGTTTACGTATGTAAACAAGGTTTTATGAATGAAGTGAACCTGTAACCATGTGACTACAACCCTCGGGTAGGAGGCATTATACCAAATTAATCACAGCTGTGGGTGCGCCGTCAATCACTACACCTGTGTATATATGTGAGGTGCACCCACGCACTCTCCCTCTTTCTATCGACTGGGAAGGATGCCTACCTTCATCGCTGAGTGACCTCGTATGGTTACAGGTTCACTTCATTCATAAAACCGTGTTTACATACGTAAACCTTCGTTTTATTTCATTTCAGTGAACCTGTAACCATGTGACAACTGAATACCAAATCAGTCACGAGGAGAGGGAGGTGGCACCACCTGCAGGTTAAATACAGGACATTATGTGCACCGAGGTCATTCAGATGACATCTCAGGAAATACATTGAACACAATCAACTGGGTTCAAGCTTTTTATTATCATGATTGAATAAAGCATGGTAAACAAAAAATCCGTCTCTCTGGAAAATGGTGTTAACAGAAACACATGACCCAATGTCACTCAATCGTACATAAGAGAGGGAAGTGACATTATAAACAAAACAGCAACAAATTTAATTATCTGCTGCAACCCGAGATCAGATGAGGGGATAACAGAAGAAGCCAGGTTCAGACGGTAAAACCGGGCGAATGTCAATGAGGAAGACCAGCCAGCTGCAGCCAACACCTCTTCCAAGGGTGCACCCCTTAACATAGCCCATGTAGTGGCAATTCCCCTAGTGGAGTGCGCCACGAGTCTTGAAGGGGGATCCACCCCGGCATGCTCATACGCAAGGGCTATGAGATCCACTATCCAATGGGCCAGACGTTGTTTTGTAACAGCCCTGCCCAATGTGGTCCCTCCATAAGACACAAACAGGCTGTCTGAAGCACGGTAGGACTTTGTGCGGTCAACATAGAATCTGAGGGCCCTCACCGGGCACAAGTTGTGAAGCCTCTCAGCTTCTGAGGAGGTATGTGGTGGTGGATGGAAGGCCTCAAGAACCAGAGGCCTGGATACAAAATTTTTAGGCAAAACCTTAGGCTGAAAAGCTGGATTTGGCAAAAGCTAGACCATATTGTCCCCAAACCTGAGACATGCCACGCCTACGGAGAGGGCATTCAGCTCACTCACCCGTTTGGCCGAGGCAAGTGCCAAAAGAAAAACAGTCTTCCAACTTCCAAGGCGAAGGTCAGTGCCCGACAGTGGCTCAAAAGGGGGAAGGCAAAGAGCCCCAAGGACCACCTGGAGATCCCACGGGGGTAGCAGAAGTTTCCGGGGTGGACGTCTCCGTCTCACCCCTCGCAAGAACTGTGAAGCCAGGGGATGCGCACCTGGGGAAAAACCATCACACTTATCATGCACAGTTGAGACTGCAGCAAGATAACCCCTGATGGTAGATTCAGCCCGACCCAGCACAAAAAGGTGCTGAAGGAAGGAGAGGATGACCGAGATGTGACAAGTCAAGGGGTCTTTGTTATTTGCACGGCACCAGTCCGTAAACACTCTCCACTTACTCATATACTGCAGTTGAGTGGAGGGGGCCCGCGAGGCTTGCAAAGTCTCCACGACCCCTCCCTCCAAGCCAAGGGATATCAGACGCTGCCGTTCAAGGGCGATACATGAAGGTTCAGAACCAGGGGATTTGGGTGCCATATCTTGCCCTGCACCTGGGATAACAGGTCCAGTCTGACCGGGAGACGCCAGCATCTCGCAGATGCTCGCCATCCACGGTCTCTGTGGCCAGTCGGGTGCCACCAAGAACACCTGGGCATGTGAACACCTGACCCTCCTGAGGAAAGCCCGCAGGAGAGGGAGTGGCGGGAATGCATAGAGCTTCACCTGAGGCCATGACAGGCTCATTGCATCTGTTCCCAGGGGTCCTGGAGGCCCGTGCATTGATGACCACAGAGGACAGTGGGTGTTCTCTGATGTGGCAAAAAGGTCCACCAGTGCCCGACCAAAGCGACACCAAATTTGGTCCACTATCTGTGGGTGCAGTCTCCACTCGCCAGGGTGAGGACCTCTCCGTGACAGCAGACCCGCCGCCACATTCTGAGGTCCTGGAAGATAAAAGGCTCTCAGGAACACCTTCATGGACTGAGTCCACAGGAGCAGCTGACGCACCCTTGCATGTAGGGATGGTGACTTCAACCCGCCTTGACGGTTGATGTAAGCCACCACCGATGTGCTGTCTGTTTGAACCAGAACCTGTCTCCCCTGTGCCACCGGGAGGAAGTGTCTCAGGGCCAAGCGAACAGCTTCCATCTCCAGGTGGTTTATATGCCACCCCTGCTGCGCTGTGCCCCAGTGCCCCCGAGCAGTCCTGCCCTCCCAGACTGCGCCCCAGCCTGATAGGGAGGCATCGGTCGTTATGGTGACCCTGCTGCCATCTTGGCCCAAGGGAACACCGTCTCGGACAGCCTGTGACCGGCTCCACCACCTGAGGACTTTGATGCCTGAGTCCAGAGTAAGGCCCAGATACTCGACTGACCTGGCTGGGGCTAGGCAGCTCTTTTCTGCATTCACATGCAGTCCGAGTGTAACTAAATGTGCCAACACTGCCTCTGTGTGGCTTTTTGCTAGGACCTCGGATGAAGCACATACCAGCCAGTCGTCCAGATAATTTAGCACTCTGATGCCTTTCCGCCTTAGTGGAACAAGAGCAGCATCCATGCACTTGGTGAAAGTTCGAGGTGAAAGGGACAGACCAAAGGGAAGGACTCTGTACTCGAAGGCCCTGCCTCGAAAGGAAAACCTGAGGAACTTCCTGTGGTCCCGACTGATGGGAATGTGAAAATAGGCGTCGCGAAGGTCCACTGTTGTGAACCAATCGCCCGGCCTTATGGCCTGAAACAATGCTCTCAACCTGAGCATCCTGAAGGGAAGCACTTTCAGATGTTTGTTTAGTTGCCTCAGATCTAGAATGGGGCGGAACCCCTCGGTCCGCTTGGGGACAAGGAAGTAAGGGGAATAATGCCCCTGTCTTGCTCCGTCTGGAGACAGGGGCTGTATCGCAGCCTTCCCCAATAAGGCGGAGATCTCGTCGGCCAGAATAGCAGATCGAGTTGCATCCTTCATTGGGGTTTCCAAAATCCCATGAAAGCGAGGGGGATGGACCCTGAACTGCAGACGGTACCCGAACTTCAGAGTATTCATCACCCATGGACAGGAGGTGCACTGGCGCCAAGCGTTTAGCTGGGTGATGGAAAAAGCCAGCACCAGTGGATGCGCACCATCAGGAGCGCTGGCGGGGCTCTGCTGCCCTATAATCAGCACGTCTGCGTCTTTGCTGGACCTGCACCTGATGCCGGGGAATCCCCTGCCGCACCTGTCCGAAACCCCGTGAGGAGCCCTGCTCCATGGGACGAGTCCGCTGGGGGTTTCTATGCCTCTCCAGAGGACCCTGAGCAACAGCCCTAGATGGCCCAGGCCTAGACTGCCCAGGCCAGTGAAGCCCTAACCCTAACCCTAACCGACCAGGAGGATAGAAAGAGGGAGAGTGCATGGGTGCGCCTCACAATTATACACAGGTGTAGTGATTGACGGCGCACCCACAGCTGTGATTAATTTGGTATAATGCCTCCTACCCGATGGTTGTAGTCACATGGTTACAGGTTCACTGAAATAAAATAAAACCAGACACCATTCATCTGCTTGCTCTGCCTGTGGTGCAGTGACAACGCCGGTTGAACATTGCCAAAGTTTCCCTTAACACATTTAAGCCGGGAAAGCATATACGTCGTTTTGAAGTATTTGTAGTTTTTTCCACCTAATTTCGGTCTCTTGGCCAATGAAATGCATCAGAATACATGTGGGAGTGTCGTAATGCAACATGGGACTTTTCCAGAACTTTGAAATCATCACCAAAAAAAAGACACAAAATGACCAAAAAAAGACACAAAAAGACACAAAAAGACTAAAAAAAGACAAAAAAAAGACACAAAATTACCAAAAAAAGACACAAAATGACAAAAAGAGACACAAAATGACCAAAAAAGACACAAAATGACAAAATAGACACAAAAAAGACACAAAAAGACAATAAAAGAGACAAAAAGACTAAAAAAAGGACACAAAAAGACTAAAAAAGATACAAAATGACCAAAAAAGACACAAAAAGATACAAAATGACCAAAAAAAGACACAAAATGACCAAAAAAAGAGACAAAACGACTAAAAAAAGACACAAAATGACAAAAAAAGACACAAAATGACCAAAAAAGACACAAAATTACAAAAAAAGACACAAAAAGACACAAAATGAGAATACATGTGGGAGTGTCGCAATGCAACATGGGACTTTTCCAGAACTTTGAAATCATGGCGGAAGACGACTATAGCGGAGGGAGCTCAGATATAACAGGTATAAGCTCTCAAATACTTTTTGAATTTCATTTCTATCTGCTACAGAGGCTAAAAAATCTATTATTTAGTAGGAAGCTTTGACACTTCTGTTGAATTTCCAGAAAAACTTCAAGTTTTAGGGGCTTATTTTAAAATAGCCCAGAGGCTTTACAGGCATTTTTTCCAGCCGTTTTAGGCCTAAATGGGTTAAACATGGTTGAAACAGCCTCGTAAGAAAATAGTGAATTTTTAAAAATGTGTGGTGTCGCTGTCCAACCTGTACATCCTGCCTGATGTGTACTGCCCATGTGCAACCCTCAACACTCTTTCGCTACTTCTGCACAATACATTCCGTTTACTCTTCATATTTCAGATTTATCTATGCGTGGAAACTTCAAGGTTATTTCTTGACTGGATGTGGCCCTTTAGCCGCTAATTGTACAGGCTGGCTCTATAAAACACATTTTTGTTTACACTTCAGGAAAAATAAATATGTGTATTAATGTGTATCATTAATAGCCTGCTATTAATTATAGAATGTGTTCTCCAGCTAATGAGGGGGCAAGAAACAAGCTGGCTGTAGTTGATCAATGACTGAATAGTTGCAGAACACACACATGCACACACAATCCCACACACACACATCAGGAAAAAAAAAAGACACAAACCTGTTTCCAACAAAGTCTACATCTCCAAAGTTTTTCCTCTCTTTTTCCCCCTGAGGATTTACAAATGATGGCAATTATGTATCATGACTATAATGTATGATGATTACGATTGATGATGGAATGTTTATTGCTAACCGATTTAACACCACAAGGAAAAATAACGAAAATATGAGTCTTGAATCATTTTGTGAAATACAGACTTTATAATCTCTCTTTTATCACTTCAAAAGTCTTCTAATACCATTTAGGATTTTTTTTTCATAGAAAATGTAAGACTTTGAAGCTTGGCCACTTCCTGCATATCACACTTTGTATAATTCTTGCTCGACGACGCTTCTTAATGTGTAAACATGTGTTGCTGCTTTGATATGTTATCTTTCGGCTTGATTTCCAAAATGAGTCCCTCCACCTGAGGACTCTGCCTTTCTAGGATTCATGAATGCACTTGGCGTCTGTGCTGTCTTTTAGATGTGCTTGACTACTAGTGTGTGTGTGTGTGTGTGTGTTTGTGTGTGTGTTTAAATCTCCCAGCAGCCAGAGATGGAGTTATCTCAAAACCCAGACTCCCCTGTTACCGTGGGCTGCCGGGCATAGTGATGTTTTTCCCCCTAAAAGTTTTTTGTGAATCAGCAGAGCATTTGAACAACACACACACACACACACACACACACACACACTTCACCACTATGGCTTCCTTCTGGGCATTCTTAATACTACATTTAAGGTAAACATTAATTAAGGCAACATTTATACTGCATACAGCCATTTTCAGATTGTTTGCCAGTATTATTCTTTCTCATTTGCTGCGTCTTAACCTACTTTTACAGTACACAGTGCAACTATCATTGCTATTTTCATACTGACCCAGTTGTCACTTTCACGACCAGCACCCATGTTGTGTCAATAGCAAATTGACTTGCACCCACCTGTGCACCCATGGGTGTATTGGTCTTAAAACGATGTGTGATCAGGGGCATTGTTGCAGTGCTATCTTGTGGCAGCAGAAAGTGCAGCCATGCACCAACAAAAACCTGGCCTAAAGTCAATGGTGCAGTATTTTTCTAAAATGTAATAGGGGGCATTATTTAGATAGTGATTAGATATGATTACATGAATGACTTGTCTGTGTTAAATTTATGTTTTTGGTTTAAAATTGACCTATGAAATAGCGTTACCATTACCAGTGTCCGTGTAACATTAATCATTACTACAACATCAAACTTTGTTCGTCTTTTGACAACTCATTCTGATCAGCAATTTTCTGTGAGGGCTAATATTAGCTCATGTTACTGATGATTATTGATTCTATATTTTAATTTTCCTTTATTTATAATATATATATTTATATTTAAAGATGTAAAAAACAAAAACAAAAAAAACCACAATGAAATAACAACAACAGACAGAACACTACTGAAAACATTAACAGCACTTACAGTCAAATGTGGAGTAATTGGTCATCATAGTTTTAAACTGGCCCATCGTAACAACTGTGTTTAGTTTAAATGTAAGTTGTAAGATGTTCCAGGTAGATGCAGAAGAAAAACTGAAATTCAGTATTTGTCTATGGAACATTGAGCATTAAGCAGTCATTTGAGTATGTGGGATAGTTAGTATGTTGCCAGTGTATTAAATTGCTGAGGTACGGTGGCATGTTACCTATCAGGACTTGATAAATGAAAAGGAATCAATGTATATGTTGTCTCATAGATAAAAGCTGCCCAAAAGATGAAATGTTATTTTTATTACTATTGTAACATTACATGTCTGCAAACCACGGATAGATTGAATAGCAATATCTAAGTTACATTCCAATGGTGATCTAGTTTCATTCAAGGTTGCATTAAATTGGCTGTTACCTGTTGAATATTTGTGTTTTTATGTGACTTGTCTTGATGATCGTGTTCCGTTTCATTTATGTTTTAGACAGGGTTTTTAAAAAAAATTGTGTTGTGTATTAGGCCTCATTGCATTCAGGTGCTTTTTTAAATTTTTTTTTAACGATTTGTAAGAACAGACACAATCCCCGTGCTAAAACAGAAGCATGAAATAGTCCAAATCATCAAATCTATCTCACAAATGCTTTTATATAGCATATTAGAAATGTTGAGCACAGACAGCGCTCATAAAAAGAATCATTATCAGCCTGTTATTCCAGATAATTTAATATTTGAACAGCCTTGGTTTATGCTGCTTGTTTACTCTTTATGTGAGCTATGAGTCATATCTTCAGGTGTGACAGGTTTATATCTCAACCTGTCTCTCTTTTACCATTTCAAGTAATAGATCAAATGTATAAGTGTCCTTGTTTGCAATATGATGTAATATATTTCAAATAGGTACCTTCTGCAGCTACACTGAATAAAAGATAAATAAATAACCAAGAAAAGGCCGCATTTAATAAGATTTGTCACTCTTTTTTTAAACGATATGTACACTGCACCATTGCTAATTGATATAGATCACAGTCTGGCTGCACCAGATGCCACAAATGAGCATACTGCTATTCTTCTATAAATAATGCATTATTTCTGTATTTATCTGCATTAGTCGTCAAAAATGGCACCAGCTGTGCATGCTCAAAAGTTTGTGACATAGCTTTATTATGTCATTGCAAACATGTGTCATCTTTAAATGGATGTATTCATTAGTTCTAATATATGATCCTTGTGGTTCTCTCTGGGAAAGTTTTCTGAGACTCTGATTGAACTCAGCACAACCTTTTATTCACACTATGATTTGGATGAAGTGGTTTTGGATCACTTTCTTAGCAACTTGTATTTTTATTGTAAGAATTGGAATAATCTAGTTCATGTCCTTTGGCTGAAACAGAGTGTGGTCTCGCCAGCATCTGAACACAACACACGTTTTATTTTCTTGTTCTGGCTCGATGGTGTTTAATTTGGATGTGAAATGATGAGATGACTGTGAAGTTCAAATGCAAACTAACAGCTTCACTTTAAGCCAGATTTACAGCCTTATTTATAGCTGTTCCGTATGGACAAATCCACATGTGACAATTTGGTATCCCACTTCCCACACTCCACTGTAACCTGTCAAACAGATAATGTGTGCACCTGCTCAAACTCTGACAGGTTGGATCATGCTGCTGCAGTTCATCTTGCTCCATATTACTCTGTTTCCTACAATATGCATCCTATTCAGTCTAAAGTAATGCCCACTGACTTATGAATAAGCTGATAATAATAGTATATCAATGGTTTGTGATGGAAACTTCAGCACTGAAAAAATATATCAATGCAACACATTTGGGTTTTTCTCCTGCTATTTTTATTCCTTTCAATGAATACACTATTGTCTGTGGCTCCAACTAATCCCCATGTAACAATCACGATAACAGAAAAGGTTAATTGCAGTATCAACATTGTATTGTGTTATCAGAATTATTAAATATAGTTTCCAATTGGGATTGCCTGTATCCTTTATCACAACAGCAGAACCCCAGGAAGCAGTGGAGGCAGAAGGGCAGATTCAAATACCCTCAACATTATTAAAACAAAACAAACAACTGCTGGTCATGTAGTTTGTGTTTTGCATTGAGTTACTAATTTCTTGGTCTGCCTCAGTTGACCATGATGCATTGCAGCAGGAAGTGTGTGTGTGTGTGTGTGTGTCTGGGGCATATCTCGCTGACCGTTGGTCAGACTGATCAGATTTCGTATGTGGCTTGTGCACGAAGGTGTGCATCCTCGATTTTGAAGATTTTTTTGAAGATTCAACAAAGATTTTGAAATAGTTTCCAGCTAATATCAATGTTCAGTGTGTATGTGCTGGATGGTGTGCGTACCTTATGAAAAGTAAGTGTTTTATGGAGTTGCAGACGTTGTAGTGGTCTGCATGTAATGTGCAAATTCTGTTATTCACGACAAGAGTATTACAGTGTACATCCCACTTTCACACACAACCTCATTTGGCCATAATAAAAAAATCTACTTCTCCCACTATATGAATACATACTTCCCAAGGGGACTGCACTAGTATATTATAGAAACACCAACTCTGAGGTGGTTTAATCTCTCTTTGTAGTAATTTTCTTTGTGGTCGTTTTGAGTAATTTATATCTTTTTTGTTCGTTTTGTGTCTCTTTGTAGTCATGTGATGGTTAGCACTCTTGCATCACAGCAAGAGGGTTCTGGGTTCCAATCTGGCTTGCGGCTCTACTTTGTGGAATTTGCATGTTCTCTCCCAACAAGATCTCCAAACTAACGACAGAATAGAGCAATACCACCCATAAACACACATATGAGTCAAATTTATTTGTCAAAGCAGCTTGCGGTTAAGCAGAGCCTTCTAAAAATAGCACACGTCATTATACAGTCATGGAAAAAATGATTAGACCACCCTTGTTTTCTTCAATTTGTTGTTCATTTTAATGCCTGGTACAACTAAAGGTACATTTGTTTGTAAAAATATAATGATAAAAACTAAAATAGCTCATAAGAGTTTAATTTAAGAGCTGATATCTAGCCATTTTCTGTGGTTTTCTTGATAATGATTTTGGTTATCATCGTTTTTTGTTTGTTTTGTTTGTTGTAGTTTTTATACCTGAACGAAACGATCTTTGGTATCATTTTTTACAGCACACGTCAGACACACACAGACAGACAAGGGAGAGATGCACTCATTGACACACAGAGAGATAGAGCGGTCCTTAGTAACAGACTTTTCAATCTTTGTGTTTAGGGGAAAGTAGCAAGTCTTTTGAAGTCAAAAAGCTCAAGTGCAAGTGAAATCACAAGTTATTAAGTTGAGTTGCAAGTCTCTTTACATTTTGAGTCAAAAGTCGTCGAATTCATGTGATTCGAGTCCACACCCCTGATGACAGCAACTACAAAGGGTTATAAAATGCCAAATTTGTTGTGTTTTTACGTTTAACTGCTGCTTCCAAGCATGGGCAGATGATGAGACAATGGGGTGGCTGGCTGCAGACATGCAAAAGGTCCCACCACCTCTCCTGTTGTTCATAGGAGCAAGACAAACAGACTCCATAGTTCTTAAGCCTCTTTTTGTTGTTGATTGCAGCCCACGTGTGGTTGTTACACGTCTCTCTGTACTCATTTTGTGACTCTTTAGGGTCATTTTGTCTCTCTTTGTAATTTTTGGGGAGCTTTCTTGTACTTAAATGTCGTTTGTGGTTGTTAAGCAACTTTTGTGTTCTTCTTCTGTCTCTTTGGGGACGTTTGGTATCTCCTTGTTGTAATTTTAAGCCTTTGTATCCGCTCTTTCACTCTTAGGAATCATTTTTTTCATCTTTGCAGTTACTTGCCCGTTTTCATAATCTTTCTGAGTTTCTTTGTGGTCTTTTTGTGTCTCTTTGTCGTCATTTTGTCATGCTTTTCTGTAGTGAAGTGAAGTCTCCTGGTGGGTACATGTCTCTTTGTGTGACAGTTTGTAGGTGAAGGACTGGGGTGCCCTTGACATTTAGCATCCATTCAGTAACACTCTATGCCTCCAAGTGACCAACTATTACTGCTTTAAGTAGCTGTCAAAGGAGTTGTGGAAAAAATGTGTGTACTACTGAAGTAAATGCCAAAGATTTTATCATCAGATAACTCTAAGAGTGAAGTACACATGACAGGTGGATGGTATTACTGAGAGTATCTGAATATATTTGCTTTAAGTTCCAGGCTGAGGTCTATTTAAAACAATGCTTCCCAAACAGGGAGAGGGATTTATATGTTGTCACACCGCCTGACTATGATGAAGTGCAGCTCTTGTTTTGCATTTTATACAAAAAAATCCAATATGCATCACATTCTTTCCCATTCAGTTCCTTTACTTTTTGTTATTCTCTCATGAGCTCCTCCGTCCTGACGGGAACAGCGTGCCCTAAATAAAATGTCCATATTTGAGCTTTGCACAGAGCTACACAGAACAACACACAATGGGAGGTATGACTAAAGTACTGCTGAGGTGGAACACATATTGAACTTTTTTTCCTCTTCAGAATCCAATTTCTGGATGCCTTCCCACCAGAAAAGACTGTAATTAATATAATGTACGTATTTAAATGTGTGCTATAGATGCTATAGATTTCTATATTGCGAACCTTTTTCATTTTAATAAAGTATCTTTTTAATTAAGTATCTGGCAGTGGGAGCTGTTATGCAAAAATGATTTCTAACAGCTGAGAGAATTAGCAGTGTGCATGTGTGTTTATGTTCTCCACAGTGTTTATAGTCAACAGAGGCCTCCCTAAATCAGTCTAACGAGATTTTCCTCCATCGGATACTCTCCTGTCTGATTGGAGTTGGGGATAATTGTCACAGCCACAGAGGAGAGATGACAAGAATACAAATTGTTGCTGGAAGAGAGGAAAGAACAAGAAATGATTGCTATCACTAAAAGAGGAAAAAATACCAAGTTAAGCAGAACTGATTGGTGTCCTGCTGAAATAGAAGGCTTCCCTTCAATAATCAAATTACATTAATACTTTGCCATCAACTCCTTGAAGACGCTTTTAATATTTTGGAGGCTGGAGACGGCTCGATTTTAGTACCACCAGGAAGATACACTCCTGAACAAAATCTTAAGATCAGGGGAAAAATAGGAAGTATTCGCATTTGGCGGTGGTACAACATAACCAGGTTGTAAATAGAGCTTCGAAATGCAAAAAAGAATAAACAGGTAGATCTTTGAAAACTGCATTTAAACTCAATCGGGCTGTTCATCAGCTGATCAAAAGTTTAAGACCAAAGGCAAAAAGGCACGTCGATCTTCTTTTCATTTCAACAGAATTTTTTTTTTAAATTGCGAGTCAAAACATTGTGAAAAATACATAGCACACTATTCCAGATTATACCACAGGTCCATTTGCCTCTGTGACTAGTATCAACAACATCTTTTCCATAATTTCTGGATGTTGTTCAGGTGGATTATAAATGTTAACAAGTGTCATTGCTTTATTCTCTATATTTCCGATTACTAACACATATCTCCCTTCTGTCTTATATTTATCTACTCCTCTTTTAGCTATACTGTGGAATGATGCAAATATCTGAGCTTAAAGGATATAATACCGGCAATTTTTTCAGTCGTTGTAAGGTTTATGAAAACTTGACACACAGTGCTAAGCTTCAAATTCAGGTTCACAGGTACACAGCTTCTATGTGGCATCTACTGTTGACCTGCTAACTCCCCCTTAAGAGCCATTGGAGACGGCTACTCTCAAGCTGATCTTCTAGCTTTCTTCAGTGCAGCCATGGAGTTCTTGTTTTCCTGCGTCTCCATCTGGGCGAGATGGTCGGCCTGGGATAATTTCATCTGTGCCAGGAGGGAAGACCTGTCCTCCTGCCACTGGAGATGTCTAATCTTCAGCTGCTGTTTGACTTCTTGAAGAGCAGCTTCAATGATGTTGTTGTCTTGTTTTAGCTCATCTACCTGAGACTTTTGTGATGCTGTCGTCTTCTTATGTTCTTCAGCTTGTATCTCTAGCTGGGAAAGATGAGAGGCCTTGGATTTTTCCAGCTGAGCAACGAGAGAAGACTTGTCTTGCTCAGCCTCTTTGAGTGAAGCCATTAGATGATTATTCTTTTCTTTTTCCGCTTGCAGCTGAGCCATCTCATACCACAGGTTGCTCTCCAATTCCAACTCCAAGTTGGTTTTTGCCACAGCCTGCAGGTGCTTTGCACACCTAAGCTCCAACTTCATGGCCTCTGCTTCAGCCATGAGCTTCCTGTTCTTGTCTGTCTGCTCGTTGCGTTGAGCCAGACAGCAGGCTGTGAAGTTCTCTGTCTCTTGCAGGATGGATTCTTTTTCCTGAAAGCGTTGACGTTCTGTCTCCAGCCGATCTTGTGTGTTTTTCAGGGCTGCTGCAAACCTTGTAGTCTCCACTCTCTGTTCTTCTTTCTGTTTTAGGAGATTTTCTTCCATCTTGGTCAACTCATGGCATAGCTTCTGAGTTTGAGCCCTCTCTATTTCCAAATAGCTCTCCAGCTCCAACTCCACGTTGGTTTTTGCCACTGCAGTCAGCCTCTTGTAAGCACGGAGCTCGTTGTTCTTTGCCTCCAAGTCATTTTGAAGGGCCTCGTTCTCTGCTTTCATCTGCTCTAACTGGGTTTGAAGATCTTTGGTGTTGGAGGTCTGATGTTTAAGATCCTTGTGTTCTTGAAGCTCATCCAAGAAAGTGGCTAGTGAGTCTTCGTGGATATCCAGGAGGACTCGACCCTGAGTGTTAGTTTGGGTGAGCCTCGCTTCTTCGTCCTTCAGCTGACACTGGATTTCTTCTTCCAGTGAGCTGAGGTAGAAATTAATTGGGGGTTCAACCTCCCTGGAGTTAGACTGCTTGTTTTCCAGCGTTGTTGCTTGCTGGAGCAACAGTCTACTCCCCTGTCTTTGTTTTTTACTGTTACCGCTTGCCATTGTCAAAGTAAATTCTCTAAGAACCAAACTTTGGATTGAGTGAATCTCTGTCTGAACTGGGTCTCTGTCTGATCTGGTCCCCTATCCATAGGTTTCCAGTCAAACTGAATGTGACATCATGAAATGACCTAAAATGGGTCTATGGCAGGGAGAGATGGAGTGGAATAGATCAAACTCTAGAACCAGTGAAATCACATTAACCCAGCAGAGTGCTTGGCTTTTACTATACAGAAAAAACTCAACCCAACAAATCCATAAAAATGAGAGTTTTCATGAAATTAGACAGTGTAGTTCTACTTTTCTCCAAAGACTCTTGCCTGTAAAAGCTCAGGAAGATTTCCTTTGAAAAATATTCTGCCTTCCAGGCAATTGTGATATGCACTTTGGCTGTGATTCCCAGTTGGCTGAGTTAGGTTATGCTGAGATATGTTGGGGGAAAATATTCATATTTAAACATAAACTACAAGGCTACATACTTTCAGTAAAATGTTGAAATCAGTCAAATGCAGTACATGCCCCAAGGATAATAGCACTTGGTTTGGGGTATTAATGTTTTTCATTGTTTTTAATATCACTTCCCACCAAGTCCTAAATTATTATTAAAGAAATATTCTGATTATCAATTATTGTCAATATACATTATTTTTCTTATTAGTTTGGCTATCTCAACTGATAATTGGAGTAAACAATATGACATGGTTCAATATTTATTTCAAGGAATGGACTGCTAAACCAATACCAATGAATATGGGACATTGTGTAAAATGTTAATATGTTGTGATGCTGAAAAATACAGACACAAGTGAGATTAGTGAGGTAAATGACTGTTAATGGCTTAAATAGACTTTTAAAATGAGACTTTTAAATTGGCATATGATGGGCCATGAAATGGCATGACGATTATAAATAAATTGCATTCAACTTGTGAATTAATTTATTCACATACCTATTACCAATTCCACATATTATGCAAGAAAATAAGAGTTTAATTTATGAATCTCAATTAGAAACATCTTAGGATCTGCGAGCAGCTGCCAGAAATGTATTAAATACCAAAATGAAATCTGTCTGATCTCCAGTGCAAACACTTTTAGTATTAAATCCCTTCTGTGGAGATGCAATTCATTCGTCATTTTCAGTTAGGATTACATTTATATAAGTACAGGGTTTCATCCCAAATTGCAACATGATCTTTTGGGGGGGGGGGTGAAGTATCTTTACCAGAGAGTCAATATTTACCAATGACAATGGAGGACTTAGTTAGTACCATGAGCATAGAAAGCTTTGTTCCCCCTCTGATATAACAATGTTTCTTAGTTGTTAACTCAGTCCATCACTTTGGTACTGTCTGAAATATCTAAAACTACTCTTGAATGGATTGGAATTAAACTTGGCACGGGCGTTGCAGGTTCCCAGAAAATGTATCCTAATGACTTTGGTGATGCTGTGAAGGTTTGTCTTGTCCCACCTAGAGGTCAAATCTTTTGATGATCATCACTGAATAACCAAGTTGTCACAAAGGTATGTCCACCTAGCCAACTGATGTGACTGTAAGGGACTGATAGGCAGGTGGGAGTCATTGTTTTGCAAGTCAAAATTAAGTCTCAAGCATTTGCACTCAAGTCTGAAGTCAAGACTGAAAGTTCCCAAGTCCTAAACTTTAAGTTTTTAATCCATAACAAGTCATAGTGCACTCTTCACTAAATATAACGCCATTTTAACAACGAATGACAAAATAACAGATTTACAAATCTCATAAATGCTTTTTAAGACTTCGTATTTAGTTGTTTGTCATGTTTCTCTTCTGTAACTTGACGGATACTTTTTAATCTTTGGCTGTGGGGAAAGGTCAAAAGGTCAAAAGGTCTCAAATCCAAGTGAAGTCCTGATGTTAGAGTCCAAGCTGATTTGCAGGACCTTTTTGGTTTTGTCAAGTTGATTCTAAAGACCAAATTGTGTTACTAAAGTTCACACACCTCTGCTGAATAGACCCAATCAGGAAGCAAACATGGGTGTCCTTGTCATCTTTTCCAAAAGTCTCCATTTCTGCCCGTGCAGAGTAAAACACAACCCTTGAGTTTTCAAAATAGATTGGATTCAGGAGCATTTTGAAATGTTCATTTCATTTAAGTGTTTGGGAAATACCAGGTTAGTATGGACATTGTGGACACTTGTTAACTTTGTATTGTGTCTACAGTGCTGACAGTACACCTTACAGACAGAGCAACATGATGTTGAACAGATATTGATAACCTGTAGTACAATATCATGACATATCACTTGGTCTTCTTCTCTCCATATCTAACATATTGATAGAACAGATCAAAAATGCTAAATACTATCTTATTTTTGCAGCACCAGGAGAACAGACCAGGATGAAAGGGAAACGCAAAGCGATGAAAATAATGAGCTTTACGAGTAGCCCTGCAGTGTTTTAAAGGGGCTATTATTCTACACATTAACTACAATTATTATCAATAAAACAAAAGAACTTGAATGTTTAATTGGTCCCGTAACACCAGGCACACAGTTCACCTTAGGCCATGCTTCCTATTCTTGTGAAATTCAAACATACTTCAAAGTCGGTAGGAAAAATGTCCTTGCGCTGGATGATGACATAACGTGGCATGTCAGTCTACGACGTCAATGACTGCCCCAATACCTTCATGCTACCCCTCCCCCTTCTTCGGATATGACTCTCCCAGTAGCTTTATGGATGACGGTGAATCAAAAAGAACAAGCCCTCTGGGGACAGAGATGTAGCTATGAATTTGTGTTCCAACACAAGCCATCGCCATGCAGGGCCTGTCAGAGCCCGGGACCCGTCTGAATATTTATGCCTGGCACAGAGCCTCCCTGAGGGGCTAACTGGCCTGGAAGAGAGGGCCCATACTGGAGGTCATCTGTGTGTCATCTGCTTGTGTGTAGGTGTGTGAGTGTGTTAGAGAAAGAGAGACGGCCATATAAGTCATGCCACATGTTAGCTGTTAATATTGATAAGGTAATGTGAAAGTGAGGAGACGTGGGCTGTATGCTGAAACACACACACTTACACACGTTCATGTATTACCAACAGTGGACTATGGTTCCACACAGATCAAGTGAGGACCTCTGTTTCTGGCCATGTTGAAAATGCTAAAATATAATAAATACTTTTCTAAAAAAATGAATTTTGAATGACCTTTTCCAGTAATATTACAGCAAATATTCGTTAAAGTTGTTGCTATTTTTTTTATTTTTTTTAAAGTTGCCAATAGAAGGACTTACAATTTTGAGTGACCTCCATGTGAGTGTTTGTTTACTGCAAAGACTTTTGTTTAAATCAAAACTGGATCATTTTTCTTTTAACATTTCACACACACACACACACACACACACACACACACACACACACACACACATTCCTATATTACCAACAGAGGACTATGACTCCACACTGACCAAGTAAGGGCAGCTGTTTCTGGTCATATTTAAAAAGAAAAATTATAATGGAATTAGTACAGGAGGAAGACTTGCATTCTTGAGAGATGTCTACCTGTCAAAGAGGGGACCTCCACACTACACATTTTATACACACTCACACAGATATTTTCTAGCAGCTCGCTCACACTCTGCTGCATTTTTTAAGAGGATATTCCATTCATTTAAATGTATTTCCTCACCTTTATAATGACTTCACCCTAAATCTTTCCCTGAATTAGCATTCAAAACATAAAACACACCTAAACACATATAGTAACATAAGCGCACACACGGGTCTATGCGTGGGAGCAGAGAACAAGCCTAAGGATAACAATGTATCACCGACCCACGGCTCAGTGTGACAGAACAGATAATACACACACAAGCCCACATGCTTGTTCAGTGCTCAACATATGTAGTGTGCAGACAGACAGGTACAAAATATAGCTTTGTGCATGTGGAGTTGAAAGAAGATGAGAGGGGATTAGAAAGCCCTGGCGTCCAGAAAGAGAGGACTTAGAGCTCAAATCTAGGAACATATGAATGTGTTTTGAACCAAGCTTCTTAGTCCACTGACCTGCCATTGTCCCTGAGGCAGTAAGATCCGAAAATGTATCTATCCAAACAGCTACAGTGGATCAAAATGTTTTCCATAACTTTATCTTAAAATACCTAAGAGCGCAGAATGCTGCAGTGTGTGTGTGTGTGTATGTGTGTGTGTGTGTGTGTGTGTTGTCCAGTTATTCTGTCTCCAGCTTCCTATTGTCCCGGTCTCTGCCTCATTGCCTTCACAACAGCTATTGATTTATGGCAGCCCATTGTTTCCTACAGCCTGAATGGATACTTAAACTGCATCCCTGTGTGCATGTCTGTGTGAGTCTTTAGAATGGCCATTTCATATCATTTGTGCTGTAGTCTGATTATAGTTATTGACTTTTTTCTGTTCTTTTTTGCAGGAAGGCAGAGACATACTGTATAAGCACAGCCAGAAATAAAGAGAAAAACCTGGGATATGTAATGGGAGAAAGATGAAAGAGGGAAGCAGAAACATGGGGAGATGAATAGAGATGAACAAGACGAGAAAGACGTAATCATAACACTGTCCTGCCTCACGCTGCTTGAAGTTACCAGCTCTGTATTTTGTTGGTAAAATGCTAGGTCTTAAGTGTTTTAAACAACAGTTAAATATCCAACTTTTTATAGAAATAAATGTTGATTTGATCACCAATGGCTTTAATGCAATATTGATTCCTCTGGCATCAATGGAAAGTTGAGACTCATGTGGATTCAATGAACCAATTTTATTCATGTGTGATTATGTTAGTCCACAAAGTACCCATTTCATTGCAGTGAGAGCTTTTCTTGAAACCTGACCTCACTGTATAATATGACCTCGAAGATAATCACAGCCTCATGAAACTTTACATCCACAAGAAGAGCATTTAAAATATGTATAGCTTCCCTGTACATCGACAATAAGGGTTTTTTTCATCAGTTTCGACAACAGAACTGCTCGTCATCCAGTCACTGGAAATACAGAATTCTCCAAAAGAGACATAAAATGATCTTATTTTGAGGGAAATGATCGTGTACCCGTCAGTCAGGCAGCATCAGACACAGAGATGCAAGGCGGTTGGACAGACTGGTCTAAAGAGCTGGTTCTGTGGTTGGAGCCAGGTTGGACACACTGGAGGAGGTGGTGGAGAAATGCACTGTCAAGATGTTCGAGGCCATCCTTAAACACCTGGATCATCCGCTACACAAAATCTTTATGGACCAAAAAAACAACAGTGGATGGCTCCTCTCTCTTTGTTGCAGGACGGAGAGATACAAAAGATCCTTCACTCCTACAGCCATCAGGCTGTCTCATTCTTCAAGAGATTCTACCAGACTAACTGAATTTCCCCTTGGGGATGAATAAAGTAATTTTGATTGATTTGATAACCAAAATAATAAGTCTATTGATGCCCTTTAGTCAATCTAGTGTTTAATAGCATAACAGGAAGCACGGAATGGATTCACGGCACCACATCAGCAGACCCACAGTTGCGTTAGGCTAATGTGTCCCCCCATAAACAAATGACAGGTGGGAACTAATAAGCCAAATCATGATGCTTGGGGGCCACCTACTGTTACCTGTTAGGGAAAAATGATTTTTTTTCATGGTGTTTTTAGACTTACTGCTACGACAGCGTATCTGTGGTGTATTGAGGTTCCTTGACGAATACAAAACACAATTTTTACAACTTTTTTCTCATATATTTGCTACTTTTTTCTTGTAGATTTGCCACTTTTTTCTCAGAAATCTGCAACTTTTTTGTCACAAATTTGCCACTTTAAATCTCGAAAATCTGCAACTTTTTTTCTCGTAGATTTGCCTTTTTAATCTCGTAAATTTTTTCTTCTCGACTTTTTTCTCGAAATATTACCCCCCTCCCCTGGGTCCATTTTTTTCTCATACTTGGCCCTAATACGCCGTCGTATACTGCGCTTTTTTATGAACATAATTTCCACCACCAACTCTGTCTTGCAACATGAACAAAATGCTTTGTTGTCGGACCCTGCAACAGGTCTCAGCCACCCAAAGTGGCTTTACCACTCTTTTCGATATGTTTGTGGGCGATGCAGCAGCTTACCTTTCGGCTGAGTCTGCTCCGCCATCCTCTTTACCTCTCCTCCTGCTTCCCCAGGGCAGGTTCTCTCATTTTTCCTTGTTTCGCTCTTCATCTTTTTTTTTTTTTCCTCACTCGACTTCCCAATCCGACTGGAGTGTTTCATGGGGCGGGCCCAGCCTACCATTCAGCCAGTCATGGTCGTTGTTCTGAGGCAAACGAATGGCCGTCACTCGTCACATTTAGAAAAGCACGATTGGCTGGAACTTGTCACATGGAAACAAATGCCTGAGGGGTTCACACAAAAAACTCAAAACAGTTGCGGCAGGCTGATTACAACCACACATTCACGGAATGGTCAAATTATCGTATATTTGGCCTTTTTGTGATTATTGATCGTAGAGAGGAAATTATCGTACAAATACGACAATTATCGTACAACTGGCAACACTGATCGAAATAGACTTCAAAAAGCCAAACATTAATGTTCTGAACGCTAATACACCTTAATAGATTTACTTTAATTGATTAATTAAGTCAGACTTTCAGATGGTGTACGTCACTTCTATGTGGTCTTTATCGCTCACCTGCTATTTCCCCCTAAAAATACACTGCCCACAATTCCCAATTCTCAATTATAGAGGGCAGAATGATAAGGGGTTAGGATCCACACAGCAACACCATATCTCTGAAACTGACTGGATAGTGGATTAGGTCTGTAAAATTAGAACGAAAATTTAGAAACAAATAGAGCAAATGAACAGCTATATAAACACATGTCAAAAAGATGGTGTATAATAAAGACTATACTTTTAAAAGCACAATGTCATAAACACAATATGTACTGTATATTGTCTGTCTGTAACTCTAAATAACAATGTTACAACGGGTACTGTCAGATCAGCCCTTCTTCTTGTAGCTAATTCAGAGCTTTGATTAGCTTCTTAAGGACTCAGTTAGGCCCTACTGGCTCCATCTCTTTATGAAAGCAGACAGAGTTCATTAAAAGTCTAGTTAAGTGTTAATTGAAAATCACAGAGTGCTGGCAGTCAGACATGTAGCTAGAGTGTACGTGTGTGTAGAGGCATAGAAGAGAAACTGTGATTGTGTGGTTGAATGAGTGAGACTGGCAATATGAGAAAATGTGATGAATGTGTTTTTCTTTTTTCCCCTTAAGTGACTGTGTTTCTTCTTTGAAACCACTAATGTCCCTCCCTTTTCTCTCCAGAACACCTACATATTTCTTGTGGTTTTCATTTGCTGAATTTGATATAAAAAAAATCTACATAGAGTGGTAGACACCATCTGCTTAACTACCAATGCCACTACAGTATTTGTACTACTGACATTGGTGAAAGTCAGAAAAGAGAATTGACAGACACAAGCGTGCATCATGCAAACATGATCGAGAATTAATTCTGCATACACACATGTATAACTGCTTGGACAGCCTGAATTAGTTGTTAAAAGATTGCTAAGTGTAGCACTTTATCTTAAATTAAACACTGCATTCATTATAAGACAGTGGTATGATTACTCGTTTTCTATGAGATAAGACCAGCCTCAACACTGCATTTTACATTGCTCAACTACACTGAATTGGTGTAAATTGGCTAAATCATCTTTGGGACAGGAAGACAATTGAGGAAAATGCCTAACTTTGAGAAAAAACATTTCTGGCATGAAATAGAAGCTTCTGCTACCTGTAAGTCATGTTGAGTGGTATCACAACACATTTTTTAATTCATGGTGCGGCAATGTTAGATGATATTACACACAGCAAATCATTTGGGGAGGGATGCTAATTTTGACTTTTTTCCAGACTGATAGCCGACCCTTGTTCATTAGCAGTTTACCCTAGAAAGACAAGCAGGCAACCAAGTCTGTCTAGTTCACCCAAGAGGTAGATGCTCAGATGTATGCTACAGACCTGTACCGGTTGTGTAGCCACGATGTTGGATTGCATTGTCATGGGCATATGCAGCCATATTGCTAATCTTCCATTTTCATACTGTTGCGATGCTGGTGTTTGTGTTCCAGTTCCCGAATTCTCAACTGCAACAACCTTGTCATGCTTCATGCTTATATTTGCGAAAAGTCACAGGGTCAAATGCTGCCATATCATGGGGGTACGACACATGCACAGTAAATTCTGGCCTGCACCTGCCGAAAGGCTGAACAGGTGATGCACTATCATAGATCCCCTTGGTCCTGTCAGGCAGAGCACAACAATGAGCACTTGATCGGAAAACAGATCTTTATTTCTGGCGCAGTCTGCTGTAACCCTCCAACTTCACAGCTCCAGTTTAACTGCACATGAGTTGTATCCCAAGAATTTAACGTAATTTGATCTTGTATCTTCTGCAATCTTTGGTTCCTGCCCTCTTGTGTTCCCCAGCTTGATTAGCCACACCTGGTCTGGTTATCACCTGCCCTTGGGTCAACCTATGTATATATAGTCATGTGCTTCCCTTTCATCTCTGCCAGACTGTCTTTGTTACCCTCGTGTGCACAGCTCTCTAGCTTTCCTTGTGTCCCGTTTCCTGTTTTGTTACTTTGCTTGTTCACTTGTTTTTTAAGGGGCTTTCTCCCATGCCCATTTGTACTTTTGCACAGTTTTCGACTGCTTTCTAGTTTTGCCTCAACCCCTTGGTCATGTATGCCTGAGCCTTTAACACGAATGCCAGGTGTACATATATACGGAGTCCTGTCAGGGCTTTTCAATTATTGGAGATTTTCAAACTTCTACTTCTCCAGCATGATTTCACCTAGAGACTCCATTTAAACTTTAAACAGTAGACACAAGTCTTGTGTATTGTTGTATTAATCCACGTTTCGATAGGTCATATAGTTTTTTATCAATCCCTGTTCAATGACCATGATCATTTTTGGAGAAATTCTGAGATTATAATGGGTGTGTATTGCATGGAATGTTCGTGTCAGAGTGTGTGATGTCATCGCTCAGAGTGTAGAGGGAGGGAAAAAACTGAAAACTGCGCTCCAGGCGTAAGATGCACAGATGCACCACCAACACGCACCAACAGCCACTGACTCCCATATTAAAAATGCAGGAAGATTTCTGTAGAAAAGCATTTTTTAAATTTTTTCAGATTGCTCTTACAAAACTATTTCTTCATTTTTCTTCACGAAAAACATATGTAGCTGTTCAGGAAGAACTCAGGATGCTCAAAGTGAAGTCGGATCAATGATAGGTATTATGATTTTGCCAAAAATGCTTTTTGTTCGTGGCCAGAAATTCCAGTCTGTCCACCTCTGGCTGCTGTCACTGACGCTGACACATGCGCGCGTAAGCGCACACACTCCTCCAGATACACATGCTTCACACACACACACAAACACGTAACTTTGTAATTTTAGTTGCACACACACATGCAAGGAATGCTTGTTGTAGGTGTGCTCCTTGTATATAATATAGTATCATAACATTACTAGTATTAATTGTTTGAAATCTCTGAAGAATCTCACCATAATGTACACACACCGGCAGAATTTCCCCAGAGGAAATTTTCTAGGTCATTGTATTGTCTTGTATTGTAAAGCGTCCGTGGGCTTCTTGAAAGGTGCTATATAAATTGAAGTCATGATTATTATTAATATATGTAGGATATTCTAATGCCAACTGTAAACTCCCCAACACATGTAAGCTTTAGTGTGTAAAATTGCTGTGGTATTAAATCAATAGTGATTATGAGAAAGGCAAAAGTCTTGTTTTGAAGTTGTTCCAGACTATGTGTTTGCATAGGAGGCAGCTTGATGTGTCGGAATGTGTCCATCAGCAGCTCAGACATTTGTCACCTTCACAACTAATTTCATGTTTAATTAGCTGGAGAAAAAAGCCAAGGAGAACCAATCAAGTTGAACTATAAAATAAAAGTAATGCACATTTTGTTCTGGAACTCCAACAGTGTGTCTATAGAACAAGCAGCCAGTGGACTAAGGCCGGAGGATGAGTGTGTGCTTCAAACTGAAATTATCCCAAACACAGAGCCATATACTGTGAAACTGCCAAGTGGTATAGTGTGAGCTTCACAGCAACAGTGAGACTTATATCCATGGTGACTCATCAAGCAATACAGTCTTGGCAGTGACCATTGGTGTTGTTGTGTTGCGACAGGTGAATGGGCTCAGTAATGCTCATTATGTTATAAATGACATGGTTATGGAAACTCACCAGACCACAACAGGGTGATGGTGATGACATGATATACATTCACAGAAGCAGCAGGGGAAGAAGGGACAGAATATAGCTCGGAGGAAAGCAATTAGCAAAAAAATTGTCATTAGTTGAGTCATTTCAAGGGTAGAGACTACGTGGCAAACATTATTATAGCAGTTTACAATGAGACATTGGCAAACTTTTTACCTGTTCCAAGACAAGAGATGATTGCTCATCAGTGCATCTACTTAGATCTACGACGTTTCGTAACTGACTTTTAAGTAAGTAAGTTAGGCCTACTCTTTATTGACAGTAACTAATCGAGTACTTTCAAAGTTACCTATTTAAATGCTTTATAACTGGCATATTGTACTTGAAAATTACTTGTAGCATCCACATTTTGTTCACTAAGTTGTTGAATTATCATTATTTATTAGTTATTTATTTTTTAGTATATGGCTGACAGCATTTGATGCTAATGGTTAGCATATACATTTAATTCTGTTAAAGTTACACGTAGTAGCAGATGATTGTCTGCTTTATTTACACCTATAGATGCTAGTTTTGCTTAAGCACTTATATCTTTGTCCTTTCTTGTAGCAACTTTATTTAGAATCTCATCTGTTTATGTTTTTCAGTTCTGTTAGCTACATAGCTTAGCAGCTAGCGATAACTTCTCTCTGTGAGAAATATTTAGCTTCTCCTAATGACTAACTACTTACT
Source organism: Centropristis striata (assembly GCF_030273125.1). NCBI lineage: Eukaryota > Metazoa > Chordata > Actinopteri > Perciformes > Serranidae > Centropristis > Centropristis striata. Next base: position 17,309,205 of record NC_081532.1, read on the forward strand.
TGATAAGAAAAAGTACTGTGTTATGTTTCTCATTACAATGAAAAAGTAATCTGAGTACCCTCACATCACATACGTTTTTTAAAACCCAAACCATGACACAGCACTTTCACCCAGGAAACCACTATTTGTGTCCCATGTGAAACCAAAAGTCAGCTTTGATTTGGGTGGTAGTTCTCTGTAGGTTCTTCACTCAGAGCAATACCTTTTTACATTAATTTGATCCATTGTTAATAATAAAAGATAAGGTTACTGCAGCTTTAAATGGGATTTATAGAGGAGTGTTGTACAGTATAATGTCACACATTGCAGCAGTAAATCCACAAAACTTATTCACCTTCACTACCTTTGTCAGGAGTGAGTAACAAAACCATAAGTTTGCCTCTGAAGTAATTTTCTTGTCTATCCTTTTCCCTTAAGCACCATTTTTTGTTCCACAGAAACTCAGTTTTTTTCCTAGCTGGTCCCCTTGGGCAATGTCAGTATCATCCTCTACATGCAGCTTTGACTCAAATCTCCTGATGCAGTCAAATCCTTTGCAGCAGCCTTCCTTTCCTTTCGGGAGCATGTGGAACTTTACAACATAATTTCTTCTTCCCCTTGACATCCTGAATGAAACTGTAGGTCTGAAATACTTGTGTCATTGAAATGTCTCGAGTGAACGTATTGGTATACTGTATACAGGAGTAAAATAAAAAGAGAAGTTAGGCTTGGTGAGAAGAAAATAAATCTGTAACGCCTGAAGGTACAAAGCTAACATGAAAGATACCTGTGTCTTATTTCAGTTACTGACAGTTCACAAGCTATATAGTCTCTTGCTAATAGCTCAGTACTGTGGTGTATTTGCACTGCATGACGATGGCGTTTAAGTTGCTGTATACCTGTTACTGTATTCTTTGTTGAGCCATGCTGGCAACATCCTGACTACCAAGTTCTTGACCCATAGGCCATTGGTACCAACTGTGTCATGCTAGCTTGTTGGATAGAGGGCTAATTAATGTTCCAAACAACTGAAACTGTCATGGAACTTTTCAAATGGGTCCCTTAAACTCTCACCTCAAGATATCTGAATGAAAATGGGCACCTTGGGCATTGAGAGGATGCATGGCTTTCCTAGGTATATTGACATTAAGGGGGTTTCTGAGCAACTTCCGAAAAGGAAGGGCTTGACAGCCATGAACCAAAAAGTGCAATTTTGCATCAAATCTGTGTAAGACATAATATCAACCCCAAAATTGCTGCAACAACTTACAAGATCTAATTGAGCATGGTAATGGCAATTGTTCCATCAAAATGCCCATATAACTCTAAACTTTAAACATTTCAATAGATGCCTAACTGTTGTGATTAATGTCCCATGCCCTCTTGTATGTTGTGTTTGTGTTTCGCCCTCTAGCGTGAATCAAATTTCTCCTTGAGGGACAATAAAGATCTGAACAGAGCTGAAAACACAATCTTTATTACAGATTTGAGGTTCACAGCTTTCAGATGATGTGCAACACGTATATGTGGCATCTACTATCTCTCAATCCCAATTACTTATTAATCAGTTTTCAAATGGAATAAAAGTGTATATCCAATAAGCAGTAAATACATCAGATCTTGCTACAGAAGTGTCGGCATCAGCACTCACCTCTTGTACAGCAGCCTTGAGGAATTGTTAGACCATCTACTGTGATAACTACATATTTTTAAAGACTGAACATGAAAAGGAAAAGGCGCTATGCAAGTGAGATGAATAAGAAGAAGGAAGGTAAGGTTTTCGCCTCTTTGAACCATTGTCTTTTCATCAAACAGTGAGAGAATCAAACAGTGCGAAGGGACTTTATTGCTTATCCCTGCTGTGCCTTTTGAAATGGCTGTGATTAGTTCTGGCATATTATATGGTTTTATACGGACAAGTGTTACTTATTGATTTCCTGCCTCTCTTTGCCAGCTTCTCTCTGGAATTTGATTGGAGTGCTGCGCTCTCATTGGTCACCCTAGATGGCATTGCGATTCAGCAAGCAACTGTAAAACCAAGTGTGTGTGGGTGGATGTGTGTCTTCATTCATATGCTGTACAGGGTGTACTCCTATGTGACTCTGTGAATCGGTTTGTGCAAATGCCTCTGTGGGAGCCTGTGCTGTCTGCTAAGTGACCTGTTTGAGCAGATGCAGGTGGACGTTTTTGTGTGTGTCTGTAACCTTCCGAGAGCCGGCAGATAAAATACAGCAGGTTCCTGTAATTTAGCCTCAAGACACATGGGCGTGCAACCATTGTCACGAGCCATGAACCCACAGTTAAGACAGAAATTGTCAGATAGAGAGGGAAGAGGGAAAAGGATGGCTTGCTGGAAACACCTGAGTTGCTAAATGGACCACTAGAGGGTATACTACACATTTGATCCATCATTAAAAAACACATTTAGGGATGTAACACTACATTGGTCTGGATTGATACATTGATTCAATGATCGACGATCCCAAATCATCAATGCAAAGTGGCAATATCGATACATATGATCTTTAAGATACACTTTTATTTTAAAATTCACACTTTATATTCAGTCTTTTATTTATTAATTAAAAATATCAGCTTCTCATTAAAAATAATTGTCAAATCATATTTTATTTGCTTTTGTGAGTTGTTGTAAATGTAACTATTCATCCATCCATTTTCCTTCGTTTATCCGGGGCCGGGTCGCGGGGGCAGCAGGATAAGCAGGGCATTTCAGACAGCCCTCTCCCCAGCCATAATGTCCAGCTCCTCATAGGGGACCCCGAGGCGTTCCCAGGCCAGGCGTGAGATATAATCCCTCCACCGTGTTGTGGGTGTTCCCTGGGGCCTCCTACCAGTAAATGTAACTAGTTACTGGTAAATGGGATGAATCGAAACAAAATCATATCATGACAGACTTTGTGAAATCAGCAAATATGGTGTTGTTATCCAAATAATTTATACAACAATGCATATAGGCTTAAAACACCCCATATTTATATTTGTAGTTAGCTGCAGCCTCTAGCGGCTTTAGTAATTATGTAAGTGTAAGTGACATTACGGAGTGTAAAAGCAAAGGTGCAGTGACGATATGGAGTATAAAGACAAAGTCTACTTAGGATGAGCGGAAAGGTGGCAGATGGGTCAAACAAATAGGACTTTCTCCCAGGATACCCAACACCTTCTTATTACTAACTTATCAGATACAGACAAACAAGGCACCCTCTTGCATAGTGGCTTTCAAAAGAAAACTTCTTTGTCACAGGAAATGGTTAACTTTAGGAAATAGTAACACTTGACTAAGGGGAAAAAAACTTTTCCTGGGTCAAAGTCTGGGGTTTGTTCGACCCATCCACCAACCTCCCACCCACCCTAAATAATGTCCATTGCTCTTAGCATCTAATTTTGCTGTGGATGAGTTAATATTGTTGTAAATGGAAAGCCAGTGTCACTATGTAACACTTAACTTACGTAACCTAACTTCTATGCATCACAATTTACATCACCAATGTAACTACCTCATTTCCAGTAAGTACCTCCGTTTATTTTACTTCTTGATCAATCTTTTGTAACAATCAACCTTTTATTCTTCCCCTAACCTTGAAAAAGTATAGTTCGGTAAAGTAATAAATCTCTGACTACTATTTACCAATGTTAATGACATGTTTAAAACGGTGATGGTGTGAAGACGTAGGGGCTTTTGTTTTTGGAAACACTTGTTGTAAGACTTATGTTGTCTGTCTTGGAGGACTTGTTGGTAAATGTGCAAATGTGGCCTTCAGCTGCCATGTCATTATGTTGCTGCTACAATGCAGTCACTCAAGGTTAAACCTTGCGTTACTACTCAAGATTCAGCCTTTTCATTGCAGCACTGATTTGTGAATTTTTGTCCAGGTTTTTTTCTTTTCTTTCTTTAACAGATTATGAACAAAGGTGAATAAGGGAAGACGTGGAATCGCCATGGTAACAGTGTAAGTTACTTAGACCTTGTAGGATACAATGTCATACTTCAGGTGTTATACGGAAACATGTGCCACGTGTGCAGCAGAATCACACTGAAAAGTGTTTTTCCAGCTTGAATTAAAACAAGTATACAATGAATGAAAAGAATAAGTAACATATTTTTGATTAGTACAGACCATTTATATTATAGGAGTCTTCTGACATTCTTCAGCACAGTTTTTTTTAAGCTTGATGCGGAGCATCTGTCTACAGCTCTCTTCAAGTGCTCTCACAGATTTTCATGTCTGTGCCTCAGCTGTGCTGCTCAGCCTATGTAACCTCCTTCCTCTGAAGTTGCTCCAGTGTTAGGCTTTGTGCTCATTGTCATTGTCCTGTTGGAAGAGAAATATTTCTCCCATTTCAAGGTTTTTTGGCTTTCTTTATTTTCCAGCATTTCCTGAAGCTCAATCTATTGCTGGTTCTATCCCCATGAATAAACTAATCATTTAGAATATTGCTTATGTATGGAGGGACAGCTTTATTTTTTATCAATCAAACTTGAAAACCACAGATTGAAAGCAAAATCTTGAAGGTTTTCATTTCAATAAATGTCTGTTTTCTGGACGACTTTGGTAACACAATCTTGATTGAGCTGACTGGTTTCGGGTTCTAACCCTAACCCTTTCGGTAGAATGCAGGCTTAAGGCACTTCCTGGTTTGCCTCCATGCTCAGACCCGGAGGTTGCCGCCTGCCTCTAACACTATATCCAGTTCCGTTTATACATTCATGCTCTTTCATTGCATTACAATTTTCGGCCCTGCTGCACTCTTTGTGAAAACCTGGCTGTATATTCTAATGCCTCAGTTACTCTTTTCAAGGAATATATGGAGAAATGTACAACCATCTGAGGATAAAATTTTAAAGTCCAAAATCAATTTCAAAGTGAGGTGATGAGATTAAACCATTCTTCTGTGTAATCATGCTGTTATGTTTTCAAAAATCCTTTCTATAGTTATTTATCCCATAATTGCCTTATTGACAACAATTTTCCACTGTACAATGATTGCACACTACAAACTTTGTGGACGATAAAGCTTTTTTTTTTTTTTTTAATGTACCGTTTCCATTCAGCTTCACTATTTCAAGGCAGATCAAAAAGTACTTTACTACTGACATAAAGGCAGTTTGTCTTACTCATCAGCACTATCCAATAAAAAGTGCTTACCAACAGTCTTTGAACATTGTGAGAGCAGACACGCGGTGTAAAATCTCCTCCTCTCTGCCCATCTCTCATCTGTTGGTTCTCTCTTTTTTTCTTTGTGTGTCTACCTGCACCCTTTGTAGTTGGATAACAATGCACAGGCAAATATATCCTTGTGTGCCTGACATTCTTTCTTTCTGTGTCATCTCCAGCTCTCTTAATAAGCTGTTTATACTGCTGTTTCTTTGTGAATGGTAGTCTTTGACAGGGTCGTGCCTTTGTAGTCAGACAGTGCGAGCTCCTGTAACACGTCGGCCTTCCAACAACATAAAAGCGTTAAGTTGCTCTGTGTGTGAAAGGCTTTCTCTGTTGCTCAGTTTGGCACAGCCTTTATTAATAATCATACCCAGAGATTACACATTCTCACTGGTAGGAGATGAAAAAAATCAACTTCACAGGGAGGGAGAAAAACTGACTTGTTTTCCCTACTGACCCCCTCATTTGCTTTTGTGTTTCCACGTCAGCTTTTGAAAGGAATGTATTGGGCCTGGGTCCCTGCAATATGCATACCATGTTATTGAAGATCATGGCGAATTTTAGTTCAAATAAATGTCAAACTAACTGACAAATTTTAGATATGCAAAGGCCTTACTGTATCTTAGCTGCCTTGGCCTTAACCAAAGACTTTGTTTATGTTCTTACTTGAAGGCAGATACAGAAACTGTAATCTTCAGAAGCCAAACCCATAACTAATATAAGCTTTAAATTGTTGAAAACTTTCATCCATTTTCATGCTGAATATGCATAAATATAATACATAACTCAAGATAAGTTTAAAATCCCCCCATATATTCCTTTATCTGTATTTAATTAACAGTATATAGGTCTTTGTAACATGTTTGAAATATAATTGGAAAAAAATTTGACCATCATTGGTGTTACTAGTGCTTACATCATTTCATTTACCAATGGACTTCGTAACATTCCCCTATAGAGCTTTTTTCATTCAGCATTTCTTTCATCAGTGTTCAGAAGAAGAAAAAAAGTGTGTTCCTGGGGTTTACTCTCCAAACAAGGCATCCACTAGAGCAGTTGTTATTTAGACCATTCTCACTTCAAATCCACATTGGTCCTCAGCAAGCAGCTTATTAGAATTTAATGTTTGTTGTTATGCAAAAACCTCTAGTGACTGTAATAATTATAATAGTGTAACCGACTGGCTACAATAGGAACAATGACGGAAGTCAGGTGATGTAGTATAAAGAGCAATAGCGTCCACGTACGGAGTACAGTGTAGAGTGACAGATCAAACAAACAGAAAGGAAACTGCTGTTTGATGAGAAAATAAGTTTTTCCAGAATCTTTTCTTTGGTTAAAAAGTCATCTGTTAAGAAGAAGAAAAAGAAAGAAAGGTTTCGGGCCTCAGCCTTCTGAGTCTAAACTAAAAGCATTTATGTTTTCTTCAAGGTGAGTTTTAATTGCTACATGCACTCAAAAAAAGAGGTTAAAATATTGTGTGTTAACAAGTTATGTAATATTACTGGCATGTCTTTCTTTGCCTCAAAATGTATTTTAATTGGCACTAATCTGCTAACGCCAATGCCAGATTAGCAAATAAGTTCTAAAATGGATCATCTATTTGTCCTCACTTGCCTTTCACGGCCTCTGTAAAATCCAAAAGTAATCAAAATATATATCTTTAGTTGCCTATTATTTTATAATGTGCACAATAAACAATCATGCAAAAACAGACAAAACATTGTAAAAATATATACAGGTGCATCTCAATACATTAGAATATCATGGAAAAGTCAATTTCCAGTAGTTCAAGTCAAATAGCCCCAAATCAAGTTTTGAGTGCATATAGATGGACATTTTTTAGAGGCCAACATATCAAACATACTTTTAAAAATTGGTCTTTTGTAATATTAAATCTTTTTGAGACGCTGAATTTTAGGTCTTCATTAAATGTAAGCCATAACCATTATAAATAGACGAAATTAAATGAATGAAGACATGAAATGTTTTATTCTGTGTGTTATGGATCTATACAATGTATTATTTTCACTTTTTGAATTGAATTACCGACATAAATAAACTTTTCTATGATATTCTAATTAGATGAGATGCACCTGTATACAATCTTAGTTGAAATCATTTTAGTTCACACAGACACATCATTGCTGTAATATGCAACTGACAAAATGGATTCGTCTGTTGGCAGAAAATGAGTATTCGCATTGACTTGTACAGTCGAGTCAGCTCCAAGAGGCACATCGAGTTTAGCCTGAATGCACCACTGACATGATGGTAGACTGTTAGCAGTATGTCAAAAGAGAAAAAAAATTGCAAGCTACGCTAACTTAAATTATATGAGGCAGTTATTTGACAGAGACTGCAAAGTTGGCATTAAATATGTATGTATGTCTCTGCGGTGACTTTGACACCAGCGTAACTTTCATCAATGCTCCCTGCATGCTAATACAGTGCTTGACAGGCTTGCATCATCAAAAAATGCATTTCATACATATAAATTTGCACCATTACATCAGTCGGTAATACTGATATATGGCCTGTAATAAGATTTCCGTCACATCTCCGGCTGAATGTATGAATCTATGATGTGATGTTCACATGTCAGCTGTCACTCATCAGCCTCAGTGTGTGCAGGTGGATGGAGAAGGACGCCAGCCCTGCCTTTGATGTGGAGACACTTTGACGGACTTGCTGAAACGACAGATGGATGACAAGGGGAGGGATGTAGAATGTCTTTGTACTATGAAAAACATACTTTCAAAGAAGTCTGGAACATGAGTTATTGCAGGTGAGAAAGTACAGGAGAAGACCAATGTCATACTGACAATACATCGCCAGGTCATTCATACCAGGGGCATAATTCCATACTTTCCACATTTTCTTTGATGCACCACAATTTGTGTTACTTGCAAAGTTTCTTAATCAATGTGCTGAACTGAACTGTGCCAACATACCAATATATAGTAGTTTCATAGTAAATTCATATTTTCATATTCACTTCAATCGGCTTTGAGGTGTAGGCCAGATGTTAGGGTACTATAGTGCAATTTTGAGCTAGATTCAAGCAATAGCAGTGATCTTATTTTGCATTTTTTAGTCTGTTGGTTGAGTCAGTATATTGATACATTTCATCACTTTTTTGCTGTATTTTGCTGTTAAAAACATTACTGGTACAGCCATCCATTTCATGAGAGTTACCAGTCTGGTTTTACTTGTACCCCGCCAGATACCGATGCTTTGTTATTGCCCTCAGTGTGTAATACCAATGCATAAGGCACCCTTTTGTCAATTGTAATTGTCGATAGTAATGTAAACCCATCTGCAAAATGTAATGTAATTAGGTGAGTTCAGGGTGGGCAGATCAAGCGAACCCCAAATTGTGACCACGGGATACTGGTGTTCATGTTCTTTGTGAATCAAAGAGTCAGTGTTGTTATTTGAAGTGCATTTATTGTCTAAAGTTAACTGTGAAACTTCATTTTGAAAAGTTACTATGCATGTAACTAGTGGAAAGTAACACTTCTACCTTACGATGGCGTATTAGGGCCAAGTATGAAAAAAAACAAAATACGGACCCGGGGGAGGGGTCAAATTTGCAAGATTAAATTGGCAAATCTACAAAAAAAATTTGCAAGAAAAAAAGCTGCAGATTTACAAGATTTAAAGTGGCAAATTTGCAAGAAAAAAGTTGCAGATTTACAAGACTTAAAGTGGCAAATTTGCAAGAAAAAAAGTAGCAGATTTATGAGAAAAAAAGTCAGAAAAATAGAAAAATGTTTTGTCTTTGTCAAGGAACCTCAACACACCACATACGCCACCCGGTAAGCAGGGGATGCTACACGGACTCGTTAGTGAAGAGGTGCAACAGTATGGAACATAAGCGTATAAATTGCGTTGAGTCTGGACAATCGGCTCCCAAATAACTTTTTTTTCAGCCATTAAGGAGCCAGGGAGGCCCAGGTCATAGAGAGCTGACTCTTAGAATCTGGAGTTACAGTAGGTAACTAAAGTTCTATTTTGTATAGGCTTTGTCCTCTAAGAGCTATTGCTATTGGGTTAAGGGCGAAGTATGATATGGTCACTGGGTCCGTCTGGTACCACAAGTGCAAGCACAAACACACACACTCTTAAGAGATGTAAAAACGCATCACATGAGAATGCCCGTGAGGAATGAAGGCTGGGAACAATAAACCTGCTGCTGTCAAAAAAGCTTAGACGAACGTTATGCACTGTAATTGTCAAGCAGAGCAGGGTCGAAAAGACAGCGATCCGTGTCACGACATGGCCTGCGTACAAACGCATAACATGAGGTGATGGTACTACATCACCATATTTAATTAGTTTGCCAGTTTTTTCTCATTAATTTGCGACTTCATATAAAATTTGCCACTTTTAATCCCGTAAATCTGCGACTTTTTTTCTTGTAGATTTTAGATTTTCTCTCGTAGATTTTTGATTTTTTTCTTGAAATATTACCCCCCTTCCCCAGGTCTGTATTATTTTTTCATACTGAGCCCTAATACACTGTCGTACTACCTTGAGTAAAGGTGTCAAAAAAAAGTACAGCCCTTAAGAGGATTTGTACCTGCCCTAACTAACTGTAGCCACCCCAGTTCGAAAACAAAATTCCTCTGATTTATACAAAGAATACTATTCATGTGTGTACACATTCCTAACACGTCCAGGTGCCCTGGGAACACGGACAATATAATTCCTTTTAATCCAATGTAACAGCTGGATTGCTCATAAATTAAGTTGTTAATTCACATTATTTTGCATATAATTACCCAATAAATTAGCCACATATAATGATTTTTTCATGCTGGGTTAGCTCGGTGCTTAATGAACAAATAATTGTTTTTAATACTGTGGGTTCATACAACATCTGTGTCACGCAACAGTGTTTTTTAAATGTATACAAAATAATTTCACTCAGAGATTTGAAATGAACGGCTTCTGGGCTCAATCCCTGTAGAGTTACATGCAGTACAAATGAAAGGGGAACTAAGGAAAGGAAGAAATCCCATTTACAATGTGGTGACCCCATTAACCTCCACTAATAACATGAACCACAGGGATTCATTAAGTTAATATCATACGCTGTGATATCAAACAGTAGTAAAAGCTTCACACTGTTAATGGTATTAGCAATCTTATTGAAGAATAAAAGAGCATGACCAACATGTAATAGAATTATGTGACTATTTATAATGTCACACGCTTTCATATATGCCTTTTAAAGGGATACATGATCAATTGTCTCTGCCTGCTGCATTTGGTAACAGTATTTAGCTAATGATAGCTGATATGTACAAAGCCATTATCATTATGTTACATTTACAGCATTTAAATGATGCTTTTATCCACAGCTACTTACCCTGAGTGCAACAGTAGATTAAGCTGCATTTCTAGATCATCAACATCACAAACAACTTAACAGATAGTCAGGGTTTTACAATGCTGTGACCAAGGAATAATCCGATAGGAACAAAGTGCAAGGAAAAAGTGAATCATAGAGTAGAGAAAGAAACACAGTGGGGTTTCTTTTTTTAGAGGGTGAGATATATGAGAGAAAGGCAAAATAGGCTCATAGAACCAGCAGAAAATAGCTTATTCTGGAACTGATTGTCACAGAAATATGTGAAATAACACCTCTTACCGCACATAATGTGTTAACATGATATGCCGTAAACATGGGAACAATGCCAATGGAAATTAGTTGGGATGGACACACATATTCCCAGGTTCAACAGAAATGAATGATGATCAAAGTCAACGGAGAGAAGAGGCAGGGGGTGGACGGACTTTTCAAACACAAGACATTCAGCTGTTAATGTGTCATAAGAAACCTAAAGTCAACGTTGACTTATTTTAACCTTCGTAGGTAAGTTTTGTTACGTGATAAATGTTGTTATTTGAACCCAAAACCATGATCTTCTCTTAAACCTAAGAGCTTTGTTGCCAAAACTTCATTAAACTTAATTTAACACATGTAAAACGGATATGGTCATTTCATGTATTTCTGTAAAATCACATTGTTGTGAGCTGATAACAACCTACTGGACCTGCTAGAAGGTAGAGGAGGCCACTACTGCTCATACTACAGCTGATAAAAGCCCATTCAATTGTGTGTTAATGACCAAATCGTCTTCATAGTTGCACTCACTTAAGCCAAGGATATGAGTACTTTTTCCAACAATACATTTTTGCACTAAGTGGCTGATGAAAATCAGATCTTATGGGATAAAAGCCTGAAAGACATTTTATCACCTAAACTGATCTGTTGACAAAATACCAATTCACCCTGCTGAAGTGTATCTGACAGTCATTCAATGCCTTAAACATCTAATGGTGCTGCTGTACAGCTAAAGCTCACTTAGAAACAACTGGAAACACTTGAATCCATAAATAGAATATCTCCTATTGGCTTACACATAGTGATGTTTTTTACACTGGTGTTACTTCCACTCTCTTGTCAGAGAAACGTGATGGCCGCTGTCGTGGCTGACAGAATATAAATAATGTATAGGCGGTGAATACAATAGGCTGTCTTGGAAAAAGCACAGTTCTGGGAAATGACTGGTGAGTCTGTCAGGAAATATCATTATCAGTCCAGCTCTGTTTCTTCTTCACTTTCTCTCTTTGTCTTTAAATCTGACTCTCACTTTCCGTCTTCATACCTGGTTCTTTTCCCCCATGTAGACAGAGGCTGTAACATAAACACACTTTCTTGCAATCACATCACATTGATTCCATTATATCTAAACCTTAACCCTCCATTTCTGACCATTCAGACCTCTCTTCTACTGAACAATAGTTGCAATTGCTGTGTGAGTGTGTGTGTGTGTGTGTGTGTGTGTTTGCCTCTCTCTGTGTATCTATGTGTTAATGCCAGCAGCATCATTCAGGCTGAAGGCCAGACTTTTACACTGACCTTTAGACCCTCATCAACCTCTCTGTCTAACTACACACACACTCTGTCTGTCTCTCTCACACACATACACACAGCCTGCCTGTGTGACAGCTGGGAAGCCTCTGTTAAACAGAACTGTTTTCACCCCCACTTAACCTGGAGGGAAATATCACACAGCCCACTTACAGTACTTCTACAGTAGTGCGCCTTTGTCCTCTCCCACACATACATATATATGTGTGTGTGTGTGTGTGTGTGTGTGTGTGTCTCAGTTAGAGTACCAATTCAATTAAAAACATAGGACTCTGTGAACATAGGAATCTGGGAACATAAAACCGTGGGAATATAGGATGCTGGGAACATATAGGACCTCGGGAATATAGGATGCTGGGAACATATAGGACCTCGGGAATATAGGACACTGGCAACATAGGACCTCGGGAATATAGGACTCTGGGAACATAGGACCTCGGGAATATAGGATGCTGGAAACATATAGGACCTCGGGAATATAGGACACTGGCAACATAGGACCTCGGGAATATAGGACTCTGGGAACATAGGACCCTGGGAATATAGGAACCTGGGAATGTAGGAAGCTGGGAACATTTGAGCCATGGAACATAAGACCGTGGTAACTTAGGATCTTTTGAATTTAGGACCATGTAAATGTAGGATCTTTGGAAATTAAGACCCAGATAACATAGGACCCTGGGAATATGTGACCTTGGGCACTTAGGACTTAGGGCACCCTGACAACTTGTTATAGCACACAGTCGTCAGCCTCTAACTCAAAGCATTAATGTGTGTGGCAGCCTCACAGAGCAGCTGGTGTGGCTGTTGACTCTTTGTCTTATTTTGTTTCGTTTCTATTTATTCTCTTGCAAGGTTTTGTAGAATTGTTTTGCTTTTGTTTCCTGTCAATCCAGAGACACAGCTGATCCTTAACAGAATGTTTCTGTGTCCTTGAACTGAGCTGCAATTTTGTTGAGCCTTTTTTTTCCAAACAAGAAGGAATGACTGAGAGCCCCATCCCAATTCCCTGACTTCACCTTCACTGCCACACACAGAAAATAGCATAATTGTACCTTTTTTTGTTTTGTTTGTGGAGACACTCTACATCTTCTCCCTTCTTCATTATGATTGAGTCAGTGAAAGGATCCTTTTACTTGTGACTGCAGTTCCTTTTAATTGTTCTATATCCCCTGTTTTAACCTCTTGACTTAGTCACTGTGGTACAAAAGTTTCCACATTTACAAGTTTCAGTAAAACTCTACAACAAGTTTTCCATCAATTTTAGGAAAAAGATGAAGTCATTATTTTTATTTTAGGTATATTTTTCTTACCTTTGAAACCTGACTGATGTTGTAATGTGTTGAAATTGTTGCTTCAGCCTGAACATAAATAGTGAAGTGAAGTTTATTTCTTCTTCAAATTTGCCAACTCAAGGCCAATAAACTTTCATTTTTACCAACATCTGTTCTATCACTGTCTGTCTCTTTTGTTAAGTAGCTTTCACCTCATAAAGCTAATCTATTTGTCATTTTTTTAGAGTGAGACAGATGGAGAGAGAAATAAAGGAAGACAATAAAAAGTGAAGATAAACTGGAGAAAAAAATAAATAAATAAAAAAGTGTCGAAAGAAATCGAATGAGCCTATTTTTCCCTATGGAATTTACAGTTTACATGTATTAAATGTTGACTAGAGTGTTAACAATGTGTCTTTCATTTCCATTATCCTGTTTATAGCCTTTTGTGTCCAACAGAGTTGAGGGAACTGATAGCTTGTCTCTTTTTTCCATGAACAAACATCATTATATTAATATTTGCAAAAGAGAAGCTCTAGAAAAGCACTTTCAATTTCAAAGTAAAGATGCTTCCAGTGGTTTTGTTCTTCCTCGGAATTAACCAATGTATTTGAAAATAACAAATATATAAAATATTTAAATCGGTTTGAACATGAGATTGAGGTCTTGCCTGTAGGTAAACATAAAATTTGAAAACTTTTGCACCATCTATCTATCACTAGTTGAAATTTCCTCAGAGCATGTTGATGATTAATGATACTGACAGCTATGAATGTCTAAAAAGTTCTGATGCTATGAAAAATGTACAGTCATCTTAACAATGAGGATACATTATGCTTACATTGCGTATCTAAAACTACCAGAAAGTGAAGGTTTTCTTACAGTGTTACAGTGCTGCGAGGTTCTACTGTTATGTTGAATTGGTAAGGCCAATAGGTGTGAAGGATTTTATCTGTCTATAACCCAGGTTGCAACCTCCCAGTCTAAGCAGTGAAGCAAACTTGGAAGTGCCTTACGCTGCATTCTTTCAGAAATCTAACAGGGATCGCCAATGGTGGTTGCAGAAGAACTCTGGTCCTATCTATCTCAATACAAAATGAGACGACTTCTCACTTGATTTATTACCTCAGAAAAAAAAAAATGTGGCAACATTATGCTCTTCAAGACAATATGATGTTAATTGTAGGAAGGAAATAGGTTTGATTGAAGGTAGCCACAACACAAATCATAAGCTTCTTTATCATCTGTCAATCGTTAGAGAAGCGAAGCAAAACAATGTGTAACCAAAGCAAGGTTATTATAGTTAACAAAAACTGTACTGTATGGTTAATAAACTAACTAAAACAAACTAAAATTATAGTGAAAATGTCCTTCGTTTTTGTATTTGTCAACTTTTTTCATACATAAGCCTTTTTGGTTGATATTAAATCTATTTATTTAGCTCCGACCAAATAGCTGCTGGTTAGTGAACATACAGAAACACATTGGTACATATGTTTTTTGAGACTGGGATGTCTACATGACTATGTGAGTCGTTTGCCTTCAAAAAGTTCAGCACTTCACTTGGACCAAAATTCAAAACACCAGGAGCTGCAAGAGTTAATAACCTTATTGGGGCAGAGATGGATAAGGAAAAGGAAATGAAGACAATATTCATTGTGACCTTTTTGAACCCCGCACCCAATAAATACCCCATTCCAAAAAAACTAAAACTAATATAAACTAGCAAACTTTCTCGAAAAATGAATTAAAACTACATTTCTTTGAAAACAAAAAATCACAACTGTCATGTTTTCGTCTCAGAACTTTGACCCTTTCATTGTGTGGTTTCAGTTCAAGAAAGTTTATCTGAACATTTTGATCACTGAAAAATATCTTGTTCATCGTGCGGTTGTACAAAAAGACACTCCAAGGAGTCGGCAGTTCAATTTTTCAGGTAAATAATGTACATTTTGTTTTAGCGTTAATAGTTTATTTTTAGATACACCCATCCTCACGCCAAATATGGTCTCTCCCAGTTTCAAAAAACAAAGATTGGCGACAGCTGTAACACCAAACTCGATGCTTCAAATAGGCAATCCACAAACCAATGGGTGACATCACGATGACAATGTCCATTACTTTTATACAGTCTATGGTCTCACCTGCTCCAGACTGAGGAGACAGCAAAGTTCATCAAAGAAAATAGCTGAATGTAGAAAAAACAACAACTTTTCAATACATTTTTCACAACAGATTGTGGCTAAAGTGCAGCACCTATCCTACTATTACCCTCTTGTCTATTGTGATCGCTTGGTTGGACTACATCATCATCATCATCATCATCATCATCATCATCATCATCATCTTTATTAAACCAACTGTTCCAACTCCACTACATCAGTGGAATTTGTGAGTACTGAGACACCCAAAGGGTCCTTGATTAGAAATGCAACAAAATGAATAGTTTATTTTAATCAGATTGAATTCATTAGAAATGACCCCACTTGTACAAGCATCAGCGTTTCATCAGCAGTTCCACCCTCACTGCTATTATCTCGACAGTTTGAAACAAATATCCAATAAAAAAGCTCAGGAGGCCGAAGTGATACAATGCTTTATTAAACAAGGGCTCTAATTTGTGTTGACAGTACTTTTGGCTCTGTGAGAGGACAGAACAAAGGCACCTAAATTAAATTTGGTTACATGGTGTCATTTTAATTGTCAAATAACAGTCCAGTCATTTGCTTTTTTAGGTTAAAAATAAAATAAAATCAGTTCATTTTCTCTGTTGTCCTCTTCTTGTCTCTCCTGCTCTGTGCTTCGCTTTATCCATGACCTGCTTTATGAAAAACCAATAAAGAAGCACTTAGTGTACTCTCTTCTTTCTTGCTCTCTCTCTATCTCACAAACAAAAACAGAGAGACACATGCAGCCCAGAGCAGCCTTTCTGGGTTTGTTGTTCATCAAAAATCCTTCAAACATTGATCGATGATATTGAAATGGGAAAGTTACTGCAGGGTTTCTCAGAAAGATGCAACAAAAAGCTGATACACAAACACATAAACACACTTTAATAAGCCTTCGCCATCAACCAAGTTTGAGCCAACAATTTACAGCGATCCTCTTCATCTTTCTGCACACCTCCTTCTTCCTGTTTAATATTTAATGGCTGTCAGGACATTGTTTTTATTTTTTATTTTTACTTATTTATTTATTTTGTATTCCTTGTCTGCTTTATGTCTTTCCTTTCAGCCTTTTATCCCCTCAAAGTAAGGACCCTTGGGAGATTGCTGGATGCTGTCTCTGTATAGCTTAACTCTGTGTGTATGCATACACAGGAGATTTATTTTTGGCTTCATTTTTGATATCTGATTTTCTGGAACTATCTCTATAGAAGATACATGCAGCGTCTTCCTCTAATCAATGTTGCAGCATTGTCCTTTATGTTAAAAAGCACAGTTATAATTGATCTTTCTAGAACACCACATTACTCTTTGAGATATTCTTTATCCTTCTACACACACTACAAAGCTACATACCTAGCTTTACTGGCTGTATTGATTAGATTGTGTTGTCTTGTAAACAAATGCAGGTAAATGTCATGTCATGTCAACATGATGGATGTTTCCTTTCTCACAGAAACATTTGCAAAGACAATTGAGAAAAAAAATTGGCGATGTGTGAGCTTCTCCAGCATGCTAGCACAGCACAAGCTGTGCAAACAACACTCATAAACAAATAAGTCCTCCAAGTCATACGACTGAATAACTAGTTTGTTCCTCCCCTCTAATACTACCCACTGGCGCAATCCCTAAATTAGCGTGATGAACACGTTCTCACACCTAAAGGTAATGGCCCGAGTTTTAAAAATGCGTTAAACATCATCAAACGGTATCAGTTTGGTTATGTTTAGTGACCCAAACTGTTGTACTTGGTTAAATGTGGGTTAAAATGAAAATACATGTTGCATTACTTCCCTTCTGCATATAAGTACAATATGTAGTTACGCACAGGATGTAGAACATGATGATGCTATACGATTTACGTTTATTGACTTTTGGTTTGTTACGGGTTTCTTTGACTAGCCTGATCTCATTCTCTTGCGCTTTGTCGTTCCAATGCACCCTTTAGTATATGTAAGAGTCCCACCCAAGACTTATATTATTATCAGTTTATTTTGAAAAGCTACTCTGCATGTAAACAGCAAAACATAATATAGAATCCCAACATGTCCAAAACCGGAGCAAAGGGGTTGTGTGTACATGGTTTTCATACACCAACGGCCTTGACAGAGCACCAGTATCTGATGAGTTGGAATGCCAACAATACTACATTCCCCTACCAGTGCTCTATAAACTCCACAGGGTTTATAGATTTGGTCAATTTAACAAGTGCATTAAGGCACGAAAACCATCATTAAAGAGACTAGTGCAGTGCCCGTAGGAAGTATGTGTTCGTATAGTGGGAGATGCAACATAAGAAGTGAATAAAGCTAAATATCCGCTGAGCATGCTAATCGCGAATAACAGAATTTGCACATTACATGCAGACTACTACAATGTCTGCAACTTCATAAAACACTTACTTTTCATAAGGTACGCACACCATCGAGCACATACACACTGAACATTGATAATCGCTGGAAACTATTCTAATATTATTGGAAAATCAAACCTTGTAGCGCACTTTAAAACCTAAAGACAGATAGGTAGGCTAAATAGACTTACAGATGAGATGAGTCAGGCGTGGAAATCCAGGGCGAATTGGGTTACTAGTGTGTAGGCATATCACACAATGGGGCGGAGCTCCCCTAAAAAGCGCCTGATGGGAAACAGTGCAATGCCGCAACACGCCCTACGTAAATAATAAAATTTGGAAAAATGAATTCAAAAATCTTCAAAATCGAGGATGCAACCCTTTGTGCCATGCGCACGCCACATACGAAATCTAAGGTCAGTGTGACTAACGATCAGCGAGATATGCCCTAGACACACATCCACACAGATGCTTGTGCTTTTATAGATAGATGCCCATATACCATACTTTAGTATGCTAGAAAAATATTTAGTATGTCCTAATACCAGTGGTGGAAAAAGTATTCAGATCCCTTACTTCAGTAAAAGTACTAATACCACACTGTGAAATTATTCCACTACAAGTAAAAGTCCTGCATTCAAAACGTACTCAAGTAAAAGTAAAAAAGTATCAGCATCAAAATGTACTTAAAGTATCAAAAGTAAAAGTACTCGTTTTGCAGAATGGCCCTACTCAGATTGTTTCATGTATCCCAAATATATTGTTGGATTATTATTGTTGTTGAATTTATGTAGGCACATTTTATTTATTTTCTCAAGGTAGGATTAATTCTATCTTCTTAACAGACTGTTATGAGGTTTAATTTCAAGAAATGTCAAATCACTTTAAATTTATCATTTTTTTAATGTTAAATCTCGACCTGGAAAGTAACTAAAGCTGGCAGCTGAATGCAGTGGAGTAAAAAGTACGATATTTACCACAAAATGTAGTGGAGTAGAAGTATAAAGTTACGTAAAATTTAAATACTCAAGTAAAGTACAAGTACCTAAAATTGTACTTAAGTACAGTACTTGAGTAAATATACTGAGTTAATTTCCACCACTGCCTAATACATACTATGTCAAATGCAGTTTGCTAAAACTACCAGCGCTCCTGATAGGGAGACACAAGTCTTGTTCCACAAATACACAATTCCAAACAGCATGCTACTACATCTGGTTGCGTTTTGCAGTATGCAACACAACATGCTTTTCTGGGTATTGTTACCCACAATCCTCTGCACAACACTTATATTAGCCAGAGGGTCAAATTTTAAGACACCATGTCATGTTGGAGTATGTCCCAGTTGTATACGTACTGCATGCAACAGCACATATTTTCTAAGAGTAGCTGCAGTACATACTAATAAAAAGAAAAAGTATGCAGAGGCTCTGTGAGGCTGTACCAAGGTACAGTGATGAGCTTAATTCTAACTTTGTGATGCTATAAAAATCACAATGACAATGCTAATGTGAAGTTTAGCAGGTAAGTTTGTCATGCTTACCAGTTAAATTTAGCATGTTAGCATGCTTACATTTGCTAATTAGCACTAAACACAAAGTATTAAGGCTTATGGGACTGTCAGTATCAGACTAATTAAATTCTAACCGGTCTAGACTAAAGTGGTGGACGAATGGACTAACAGACATTGTCATCCCTTGAGCCTCACTGCTAGCTTGACTAAAAAAAGAAAAGAGAAGATAGCAACTGAACACTCTTTCATGGTAAAACTCTTTCAACTTTTCTGGGACTTTTAGAAACTGCTGAGTGCAAAGTTACTTTCATAAAGTTCTAAAAGCACAACTGCTCCTAACAGAGAGAAAAGGAACATCAAGGTTAAACCTTTCCATTCGATACATCACTTTTGTCCCTTTAGTTGATATTATTGCAGGAAATAAATGTCCACTGCTCTGTCTTGTGGCACAAATCTCTCTCTGTTTGTCCAAATGATTGCAAAAAACATTTATTGTCACACTGAAACAGCTTTGTGGCAGTTTCAACTGCATTAATCCGGCACTTGTGGATAAACACTTTTGCAAACAAAAGGGAGAACAGTTTTGTAAAATGAGCATGCTGTATTAAAGTTAGCCTGTGGAGTCGTAATTGTACATTCAGCAATTCTCACTAATACACATTGAATGTGTCCTTAGTGTCTAACAAACATTTTCTGCCTGTGTGCTCAGTTTGGGCTATTGTCAAATCAATTCCAGTTATATTATCCCAAAGAAGGCAATTAATTTCACATAATATTTTACATAATCCGATTTGTGACTTTGTCTCCCTTTCTGTGCACATTTCACAGAACTTTATGAGGCTGTGTTCCAACAGAAGTATCAGACATAAATGCCTCAGATGGCTGAGTTTCTGCTCTTACTGCCATCGAGAAGCTCTGGGCCCCGGGGTCATAACTTTAAAAGCTGGCTTGAAATCAGCTGACCTGAGATGATGCCACCAAACACCCCTCATCAAATCCTATTTTTAACACAGTACCTCCTGCAAAGTAGGGATCACTGGTCTCCAAGGCTGATGACACTGAGCTTCTTCCAGGAGTGATGGCCACATCACGGCTGCTACAGATAACTAGGAGGCAGTCGTGCAGTCCCTGTCCTCTGGGTTTATTGTCACCTCATACACCAACGACATGCCCTTTGATTTTACAGCAAAGCAGGGTGCCAAAGCTTAGCCTTCTCTGTCTTCAGTTTCTTTCTTTTACTAGTTTAAGCTACGTCTACTGGGTTTCTGGTAATGTGTTACGTCTTTCTGCATCTGTGATTTGATCACTAAGATGGATTGCTCATCATATATGACAGGGATGCCCCCCAGGGTAGTGATTCTGGAACTTTTCCATTTTTTTTTTTTTTTACCAATATTCCTATTTATGTTGACTAGGTGGAATCCCATTGGTGGGGACTAATGGCAAATACTAGCTTGACTGATGAATCAGTTTGCCTCACTTTTTAAGATCATTATATAATTCCTATTCCAGAATAGTTGGGACATAAGACAAAACAGAATGTGATATTTTGGAATGTATTTCTGACATATTTTCAATTGAAAACTGTACAAAGACAATATTTTCTGTTTAAACCGAATTCTGAATTTGACGCATTTGGTTTTTATTTATGTTTTAGACATCGTCCTAACTTTGTTGGAATTGGGATTATATCTTGTTGCTTCAGGTCCTGGTTATCTTTGTTTCAACTATGAGGTATCACTTTAAGGGCAAGGTGTTAATATAACATACCAAATAAATTAAAAATTAAGTCAAAATGAAATGGCAAAAACTGCAATTCTTCAAATGGCCACTTGAGGCCAGCAAGTCAATCCCCATACACTCCCATGCCAAATTTTACAAAAAAATAAATAAACAACGTTTTGGTCTTGCTAATTTCTTGCTTTGTGACAACCGTGTGGTTTTTTTTTTTTTTTTTTTAATTAAATACAGCCTATTTAAATTAAATTAAGGCTTAAATTCATGTCTAATAAAGGAGTGGTCACTTTGAGTGACAGGTCAGTGGTATCACAGGTGGCGTGTTTCAGCCTGAGCTGAATACATCTATTTTTTATACAGTCTGTTTCCTGCTTTTGGGTGTTATTTAGCAGCTAAATATGTATAACTTAAACTTTGGCCACTAACTCTTCTGGCCTGTGAAAAAGGGGAAAATTTCAGTTAATTCTGCAGCAACAAATAGGTACTTAATCCTTGCACTCCTTAAAGGGGGCACACTGTAAAACTGTGTAGTCAAAGCATGCACAACCATCCACAATTTGGAATATATATTTACGATACGATATTTATATATATATATATATATATATATATATATATATATATATATATATATATATATATATATATTGTGGATGACCTTTGACTCTTTGATGTGGGCAGAACACTTTCCACAAAACATAAATTTTTATTCTTTTGCAGATGATGTTACTGATTGTTTTAACTGCAAGTGCACAGTGCATATGATAAGCCGAAAAAGACGTTCTCCCTTAAGGGATTTGCATTATGTGGGAGACAAAAGCATTGCTTGTTAGTATATGTAAAGAAAGGAGAATTTGCCATTAGTTGAGCATTCTCGTTGAGTGTATCAAGTGTGTTCCACCACTCCTCTCATCATTGTCTAGAAGCTGAGGCTGCAAACTGCACTGTGCACACTAGTGGTTTGTGCTAGCTGGTTGCCAAAGCTAACAGTGTTTTACATTAAGACAAATAAAGTTGGCACTACATTTAGCCTATTTGAATTCTTAACTACCTGCTATGCAGCCTGAAAAAAACTGATTCTATTAGCTTAAAATAGGCCAATCCCCCTGCTGCCAGTGTATTGTATCTGGGGCTGTTTAACAAGTGCTCCCATCAGGCCTTCCCTACTCTGCACTGTTCTCTCTGTTCTTTTATCACCTCCTCTCAGTCTTATACCTGCATTACATATTTTTTCTTCCCTCCCTCTCCTTTGTCCATTCCGTCTTTCTTTTGTGGTGACTGTAATGCAGATCCCAGGATGCCTTTCCTTAGTCTCCCAACATTCCTTCTGTATAACAGCTATTGTAAAGTTGCTCCCTGTTGGCCCTCTACTTCCCACCCTAATTACCTCCTTACATCCCATCCTACAATTCCCTCTCTTCTTCCCTCGCTCCCTCTTTATCTTATCTTTTCACTCCGTGTAACTCCCTCCTGTCTCTCTCTGGCTATTCCATCCCTCCCTCTCATTTTCTCTTTGACACACCACCACCTAATAGATACACAAACACCCACGGAAAGAAAAGAGTAAGAGAGTGCTAATATATCGTTCTGTCAGGGATATATGTCCATTCTGGCTATGCACAAGCAGTTTCTGCAAGTTTGTGAAAGATGAAATATATAGAGTGATCTTAATGGAACCTAGTGTTCTCTAATCTCCCCGAATACCTCGAAATAGAGAGAAAATATGATCCTTATAAAGAGGACAAAACAAAAAAAACGATGCGGAATAATTGGTAAATATTTTAATCTTTAAATATTTTACGCCAAAATCAAAATAGCTGTTACATTTAGGTTTCACAAGGCTTTTCAATCACACAACTCAATGTTGTCTTTACTACAACAACTTTCACAATCTACAAAGTTCATTCATGCATTATATTTAACTGATTGTGTGAATTGGGTCGCAGGGGGCTAGAGCCGATCCCAGCTCACATTGGGTGAAAGGTGGGGTACACCCTGGACAGGTCGCCAGACAATCGCAGAGATAGACAATAGCCGTGTTTCCACTAGAGGGAAAAGTGGCCACCGGGAAAGTCTCAGGCCACACCCTCTCAAAAGTCCGCTCACTCTGCATGTCTCCATTGCAAATTAGCCTCCAGAGGGATTTACTTGACTCCAGAGGTGACGTATGGTTTTCGACTGTCGCGTAATCGCTTAGCGACAGTTTCTACCGTGACGTCACATACGCGATGGATTAAACACGGGAGACTCAACTGTGCCCGCCGTCGCTGTGCACAATGTCAGCAGCTGATCATAAAGAAAGCAGCATGGCTAATTATGCACAGCGTCTCCACTGATCATAAACTTGGTGACTGTGAATTAACCGGCATCGCTAACTCTGCACAGAGTGTCCGGTGCTTGTTGTAAACAAACAGAGATTGCTGAGTCAACACCTCCTGTAGCAGCAGCACATACACATTGTACTGCTACAGAGCTGACTGTTAGCCTATTAGCAATTTGCAGACTGGACGCTAAGGGGTCAACATCCCCTCCGGCTCTGCAGCCGGGAGGTTACTGATTGGATAGATCGCTCCTGTGCTACAGGAGGACTGTGCCGATTCGACTCGGCCTTACCGTGCCGCCGCCCCCCACCGTTCGTTAAGAAGAGTAAGAAAGAGTCTCCAATAACACCAGGAAAAGTCGCTGGATTTGTGTCCAGTCGCTTTCTTGAAAAATAGTCGCAAATGGGGTCTGAAAAGTCGCTAAATATAGCAACAAAGTCGCTAAGTTGGCAACACTGCTTCGCCGGCATTTACAAATGGCGCGTGTTGTTGTCGCGTTCACTACTACATCACATCACGCTTAGTATGTCACATCCCGCTTAGCGATCTATCCAATCAGTAACCAGGCTTTTTTCAGGAGAGAAAAAAGGCCCTGCTCTTCGACATGGACAAAAAAAGGCCCTACAAAAGTCCGCTCCGGACGGCTCGTATTCAAACTATGGGCGTTTCGGCGAGTGAGATCCGCCTCATTCCAGGTATTAGGCGGTAGTGGAAACAACCCTAATGCTCTCATTCACACCTACAGGCAATTTAGAGTCACTAACTAAACGTAGTGCCATGATTTTGGACTGTGGGTGAAAACTGTTGTGCAGGAAAGCTAACCACTTCACCGCCGTGTTGCCCTAATGTGTTCATCGTATTTGCTTATTCATGATAAATGGCCTATTATCAGTTTCTTCAGCTTATAATGCTCAGTGGATTTCTCAAGTAAAGACGGTGAGCTCAGCTTATATGGTTCCATTGCTGATAATAATAATAATAATAACTGATGTAATGCTAGGGATGGCCAAATGAAGCTTCAAAACCTCACCTTTTTATGAGCTCACTAGATGGCACTTTCTGCTCAATAAACTGTTTTAAGTACTCTGAATTGCCATTCCTTGAGCCTAACGGTTTATGAAGCTTAATTTGAACATCCCTGCAAAACAGTTAGCTTATCCTATTCGGTCAAAGTGTAATTTTTGATATGTGTTATAGTGCAGCAGATAACCAAAACAACCGTTCAGTTTGTGATAAAAGCCTGAAATTTGGTACACATATAGCCAAAGGCATACCGAAAAGATTTGGATATGGAGGCATAATGAATTTTCAACATGGCGCCCATGGCAGCCATTTTTCAAAATGGCCACCAGCAACGCCTGTTTTCTTATGAGTGACAGACATAATGTGATATTTTAGACATATTTACCATATATTGTACTTGGTAAATGTCTATAGGATAATTGAAAAGTATCATTTCATATTCAAGATGGCTGCCATTTCCCAAGATGGCAGCCGTCACTTGTATGACGGTCTGATATGTATGATGGGGGAGGTCTCTGACTGGGACAGAAGAGTGATCTGCTTCCATGCCTTTAACAAGTTCACAGTGCATACTCAGAAAGTCCAAAGGTTACCTGTACCATTGTAGGTACACCCCTACAACAACACCCCTCCTCCGCTCCCTCCACTGGCTACCAGTGGCTGCGCGGATACGCTTCAAGACTCTAGCTCTGGCGTACTCTGCTGCTAACGGTTCAGGTCCTACTTACATCCAGGACCTTGTCAAACTCTACACTCCTGCCCGTCCTCTCCGCTCTGCATCAGCCAAACAGCTGGCGACTCCCACCTTGCGTGAGTCAACTCGCCTCAAAACCACTTCCAGACTTTTCTCTGTCTTGGCTCCCAAATGGTGGAATGAGCTCCCCACCGACATCAGGACCTCAGACAGCCTGTACATCTTCCGCCGCAGGCTGAAGACCTATCTCTTCCAACAATACCTCGGTTAAGTCATGGTCACCTAACAGATATATATACTTTAAAAAAAAAATAAAAAAAAAATTCTTATTCTTTTCTCTTCTTTTCTTCTTTAACATATAGCACTCCTTAGCAATGACAGTTAGCTCTTAAAGTTATGTACTTACTCGATTCCTATGGTCTATGTCTAGTACCATCAGGTTGAATGCACTTATTGTAAGTCGCTTTGGACAAAAGCGTCTGCTAAATGACATGTAATGTAATGTAATGTAATGTAATGTAATGTAGATGGGGCAGCCATCATCCAGATGCTGAAACCAAGTTCAGTAAAAACCTTCAATGACTATGCCCATGGGATCTTCATTCCATATCTGACCAGAAAACTTGAAAGTGTGTCCAGGCTTGATCTGGTGTGGGACCGCTACTTGTCTGATTCTCTGAAAGCTGCTACAAGAGCAAAGCATGGAACTGGGATTCAGAGACATGTGGTAGGTGATGTAGCCATTCCCAGGAACTGGCCAAACTTTCTCAGAGTTGACAGCAATAAGACAGAATTGTTTGCCTTTCTCTCAAAAGCTCTGCTCACTTCGTTACTGCAGGAGGACAGACAGCTTGTTATCACTAGTGACATAGAAGTCCTTAGCAAGCCACCACTCCCAGATAGGTCTTCGATTGCTCCTTGTACACATGAGGAAGCCGATAGTCGCATGTTATTACATGTAGCCCATGCAGCAAGAAATGGCCATCATAAGATCATGATTCAAACAGTTGGTACTGATGTTGTGGTGCTAGCTGTGGCAGTGGCTCAGACTCTACAACCAGAAGACGAGCTTTGGTTGGCTTTCGGAACTGGAAAGAGTTTCCGATACTTAGCAGCCCATGAAATTGCAGCAGGGCTAGGACCTGAGAAAGCACGTGCGCTACCACTGTTCCATGCAGTGACCGGTTGCGACACTGTGTCAAGCTTTGTTGGCCATGGGAAAAAGACTGCGTGGGCTGTATGGACTGTGTTTCCTGAACTTACACATGCCCTGTTGAAACTGTCTTCAGCCCCAACTGAGATACCACAAGAGGTAATGGCCACAATTGAGAGGTTTGTTATCCTACTCTATGACCGAACCAGCACATGCACAGAAATAGATACGGCAAGAAGGAAATTATTCGCCAAGAGGCACAATGTAGAATCAATCCCTACGACCAAGGCTGCCCTGGAAGAGCATGTCAAGAGAGCAGTATACAAGGAGGTCATGTGTGGGGTCAAGTGCTGGTGTCAACACCAGAACTACCTTCACCGTGCAAATGGGGTTGGTCAAAGACATCTGAGGGAGACTATGAACCCTTCTGGACATGCCTACCAGATGCAGGCCAGTCCAGTTATGAACTTGTCTCTTGCAAATGTAAGAAGGGTTGTGTTGGGCATTGCAAGTGCAAAAAAGCTCAGTTGCAATGCACTGCCCTCCGCTTCTGTGAAGGCGAGTGTGAATAGTCTTCCTTGTGATAGACCCTAGATTTGGCTTCACTTAACATATGTCTTGTGAGATAGAGCAAATATTCTCAGAAATTCTACATTTGCTAATTCAAATTATGCATCAAGAAAAATGTATAATTCGACACAGAGTTTATGTGTATCTAACCAGTCTGGAAACAATGGCGGCCATTTTTAATTTTTAATGAAAATGTCTAATCCAAAAAACATTATATCCATCACTCATAAAAAAACTGTTGTTTCTCGTGGCCATTTTGAAAAATGGCTGCCATGGGCGCCATGTTGAAAATTCATGATGCCTCCATATCCAAATCTTTTCAGTATGCCTTTGGCAATATATGTACCAAATTTCATGCTTTTATCACAAACTGAACGATTCTTATACATATTGGAGTTAAGCTGCTGGACTATTATGTCGGTATCTTAACGTCAACCTTTTCACAAGCCAGTGCAACTGTCTTCCTTGACTTCCAAGCAGGGTCCCTCTCCTTTCTTTCTGGCGTTTTCTTTAATGCGCTTTGTCGATACTATTTAAAAACATACCATTCCAATGAATTTGCCTTTTGTACTATACCATGTAATGTAAAAGAAAAGTAGAGAGACATTGACACAAAGGTTAATTGAACAGAACTTAGAAGATGTTGGCCAACCTTACATAACACACACACACACACATTCACACACACACACACACATAAAAATTGTATGATATTCTCCCTTTTTCTCTCTCTTCCTGTTCTCTCCTGCAGAACCACTGTCTCTCAGTAATTGGCTGTAATTGTCAAATCATGGCAGTGCAGTACATGGGTGTGTGGGAGTGTGTACGTGCACAGCAGGTGTCACTGCTTTTGGTGAAGGCTCCTTATTAAGGCGAGTTCACAATATAGAGACCCAATTACTGCTAGTGGGATCCAACAGACTGCATGTATGGATAGATATGTAATTTGGTACAGTATGTTTTATGTCAAACTCTATTGTCATTGTTTCTCAAGCATATTGTTACGCCATGTAAGTTCAAAGAGGAACGACATGTCATCATGGCAGGAGCAGGGGAGGGTTAATGCTTTTTTCAGTTTTTTTCTACAGGCTTTGTGAACAGCAGCCGAAGAATCAAACCCTTTGAGACAATAGTAAAAACCTATAAGCTGTCATGCCACTGTGACGCCCAAAACTTGTGGAATAAGGACTTTGATCCTGGTTTCACTTTAAAAAAGTAATTGACAGCATAAAATTAAAGCAAATACGACACCCCCTAAATGATTAGTCAACTTTTTTTCTGCAGAATCATGCCCTAGGAAACTGTTTCATCACTTAAATGCTTATATTATCACTCTGTGTTTAATGAATTACAGGTGTCATCATTTACTCTCCACGGTATTCACATTTCCTGAACCTGTCACATTTACTCCTGCTTCACTCAGGGATTTCTGAGAATAACTTCTGACAACCAGAAAGTGTGACTCAAAACTGTGTGGAGACAGTGACAGCAGCTTTGATGAGAGCAAGGCTGTTTTTTTCCATTTAGACAAAATAAACTTTTTTTTGGCTCTCTTGTCCAATTCGAAAAAACAACTTTCTTTTGGT
Organism: Centropristis striata; assembly: GCF_030273125.1. Lineage (NCBI taxonomy): Eukaryota > Metazoa > Chordata > Actinopteri > Perciformes > Serranidae > Centropristis > Centropristis striata. The sequence goes on from NC_081532.1 coordinate 17,337,696, forward strand.
CCACTGCTTGGGCAAACTTGTCTTTGCAGCATGTCTTTGCTATCATTATATTCTTCCTATATTAATTTTAGCAACTCTTGTTTTCGTCTAGAAAGAAGCCCTTTTGAGCGAGCTGACACTAAAATATGACAATGCAAAAGTTGTCAAAAGACAACAAACTTTTAATAACATGCCAATCTGTCATTCCAAATATATTAATATACAATTCAATGTGCATATGGCAATACAGCTGATTGCTCATCTGTTTCTAATCTGTTTATTATTTTTCTGAAACTAAGAGATGGAATGGATTATGGTCAAACTGACAGGACATGCTTGGAATTCTCTTTTGATATCTGTTGGTGCTTCCAATTATAGCTGTTAGACTGGCATTGACCAACAGGTCCTCCAAACCAAACCACAAAGGTAATTTGTTCCTACCCTCAAATATGACCCACAGGAGAGTTTTCATAGAATAGAACTATGTAACTGTCACTTCTGGTGCTTGCATCATCCATGTAACACCTTAACTTCTGGCATTTACGTGCATTTATTTTACATTTTACTGTCTTTTATAAAGCCTAACCAGTACGTTTTTCGCTCTAACCTTAGAGAAGTAGCTTTGTAGCATAGCCCTTATTTGTTCATCATAATTGCTCATTCATGATAAATTACCTATTGTCAATTTATAACAGGTTATAATGCTCAGTGGATTTGTCAAGAAAAGACAGTAAGCTCAGTTTATACAGTATGCTTCCATTGCTGATCATAAAAATAATAATGTAATGCTAGTGATGGCCAAATGAAGCTCCATGAGATGAGATGAGATGAGATGAGATTCAACTTTATTGTCATTGAACAGAGTAACAAGTAAGGACAATGAAATGACCATCAACCCGTCTGTACATATACATAAACATACATACAATATGACAAAGGGGTGGACAGGACAGGAAGACAGGAATGGAAGAGATATAGCATAACATGAGGATAGGGGAGCAATATAAGCACATACTCAATACACTTTACAACATGAAAAACTTGTGACTTGCAATAGGGGAGGAGGGTGGGGGAATAGTCACAGACCCGCTTCATGAACTTCATAAACCTTAATTTTATGCATCTGGTCCCAGGACACAACATACGGATGTAATGACCCTCACTATGTTAAACTCATGTTTGTCTCTGCAGGTTTACAGACAACTGTGTGTGATGTTGATGATGTCAGTTTCCTGCGTTAACACACCAGTGACTTGATCCAGGAGCCAAATGTGTGTGAGTATAATTGGGAAAGGTGTCATGTCATTAAAACACTGCCACAGGCCAATATGCATGCCATTGTTGCTTTAATCCCAACACAGATGCTTTGAGTGAATAACAGGCTCCTGGAACCAATAATTTTCACCACAATACATATCAAACATAGGCATAGAAATATCAACAGGCTGCAGTACAGCAAGTCAAATGTCAAAACATCTCCAACTCTACTTTTTACCTGCAGTTTTTAAAGCAGAAGACGTAAAAATGTGCACAATTTATCTTATTAGGGCTGGAAAAGTACATGTTGTTTTCGTGACTTGTTATGATGGGTTTAAAGTATTTATGCACCAATCTAATGTCTTTTTTTCACCATTTGATCAGCTGAGCATGTTGATATGAGGAGTCGTTGTAAAAGTCATCATTAAAACACAGTAGAAGAGCAGATTAATTGCTGAATTAGATCAAAAGTGAAATTTAAGTTTCATCTAAACTCCAAATGCAAAACTGCGTGTCAAAGGGAGAAGTCTCCGTTTGAACGCTGCGATAATGAATAATTACCGCAGAATGAGCTAAACTCACGCTGAGCTGCGCTGTCGTCTGCTGATCAACCCTCCTAAAGATGTGAAGAACGGGAGAAACCGGAAAATTGCAAAGGAGAAGATGAAGAGACAGCTACAGAGAAGGGGGTGATGATAAACAATAAACAGAGCTGCAAAGAGATTGATAGTATAAAAAAAGATACGAGTCAAGAGAGGAGGCGAGAATGCAGAGGAGAGGGAGCCATAGTAATTATAGTCATCTCCTCCCCTCAGCTCTTTGGTAAATAAACGAGCTTCAATTAGCCACAATGGCTTCCAGTTGCCTCAGTGTCGGAGCGCTAATTAATTTCATTTTTGTATTCTTGCTGCTCTCCTCCCCCTCTTCTGTTGCCCCTCTTTACTTTTTCTTTGTTTCTCCCACTGTCACTTTCTTATTGATTTTAAAGTGGGGCAATTTTGAAGAGCGTCCTGCCTCCATCTTTGCGCTTCCAGGAGTTCAGTTAAGAATGACTTCCTGCTGGTTTGTCGCCATCTATTACTGGCCACATCTTTAGAATCTAATATATCATGAAAACCACTCTCCACATTTTCATGACATTTCCCTGGAAGACTCATGGTTCCCAGGGTTTAAAGCAAAAGAAAAAATGCTTGTGTCAGCGTATTCATTTAAAAAAAATGATACATTTCATTAACTTAAGATGTCTTTTAAACCTTGTTTGTGTATTAACCTATCGCTAACGTATAGCTCATTATACTGCTCTATACTCAGTTTTCGCAATTACGAACAACAACTGCACAAATACTTACATAAACGCCCACCACTATCCACCTAAACAACACACATTGGGCGTCCCTTGCAAATTTTTGGAATTTTCAACTTTCACTTGAGACTTAGATATGTGTCTTTACATGATGGCTGCTTCGCATGTCCTTAGATCGTTGGTAGAGCCAAAAATTATGATACACTTCCACAAGATGCAATGCACACATGAACTGGAGGGACAGTGTTGGAGTCGTACTCAAACTTTTACCAATGTTCTTGATTTAAAGGCCTACATATCATGTACAATGGAGCTGATGTGACATTTTCTGCTGTGATCTTAGAATTAACTAAATATTAACCTCTTGCAGTGTTGTAATGTCTGACTTCTCTAGGGTGCCCTCAAGTGAAAACCCAGCGCTATACACTTGCACACTGGCAAGTATGTGAATAAAGCAGCCAGTTGTGTACGTGAATGCATTGTTGAACAGCAGGTTTAATCATTAATTCATTATCCTTAACCGCTTATAAGCATTTGGGTCGTGGGGGGCTGGAGCCGATCCCAGCTGACATTGGGCGAGGGTTCGAGGTACATCCTGGGCAGGTCACCAGACTATCACAGGGCTGACACATGAAGACAGACAGTCACGCTGTCAGTCACGGGGCAATTTAGAGTCACCAATTAATCCTTAGCCTGGAGAGAACCGAGGCTGACAACATGCAAACTCCACACACCAGAAGAGTCAAAGGCCGGAGTCGAACCGTCGACTGGTATCTCCAGCCTTATTCCCACCTCTGCTCTGTATACAGGACATACCAACACTTTATTCATCCACACAATTTATTGAAGGCAAAGTAGAATAGTTCTTAACACCTTCAGTAAGACTATCCCATAATTGTTAAAACATTTTTACCCATTGTGTCTCAAGTGCACACACTACATTAAGGACAGGCCTCCTTAAAATGTAGGGCCTTAAAGATATTTTAATGCCATGCGTTTTAATATTAGAAAGTATTAAAGATGTATTTATCTATGATCTGATAAAGATACTAAAGGCTTCCTATCTGATAAAGATCTCTGCCTCTATATTAGTGTGCTGCAGTTAAGTTTTAGACTCAGCTACCAACGTCCTCAGATCTGATTGCAGACTTCCTCTACCGTGCCCACTGTTAGTGTTTGAACTGCTTCCCCCCTTTTTCTCTTTAATATCAGACCTTATGAGCCAGCTGATGCTGTGGTGTACTAAAGAAATACTAGAGCTTGGAACTTCAATGCTTCTGCAGCTTGTCCTCAATATTTTACTACATGGCACTGATCGCACCGGGTGGCCCTGCTGGTTTGTGGTTTCTGAAGTAGAATTGTGTTCTTTATCTTTCAGCCTTACCAGTTGCTTTCTATACTCAGTGGTAATATGAGCATTAGGTTGTGGTTTTGTTGGTGTGGGTGCAGTTGTGTGAATGTGTGTGGGTGTATTGTCATTTGTTAGTTGCAGCCATTTAATGATATCTGATGCAAGGACACGTACCCTGTTTCTGTGTGCGTGTCCAGCTACAGTACACTTCACTATTGATTGCTCCAGTACATTAACTATAATAATGACTGCCAGTACGCACAAGAACACACATACTCAGGCAGGTTGAGGTAAATAAACATCGATCAACATCACCTTGATGAGAACAGACAGTTAGGACAATTTAATAAAACCATGACTAATGATTATGCCATGGTTTCTAAGCAACTTTATTCAGGAGTTCAAAAAGCACACTCTGATATGATGTCTACATCCAGTAATGTAGCTAAGTCTGACTTGCATTGATTAAAGTTATAATTGTTCTGGTCTGAGTAAAACTTTCAGTTCATTCTGCAGCCACCAGGTGGTGCTTATTTTGTTTGCATGGTGAGAACCATAGACTGTATATAAATAATGGACGAAGTCACCGTGACGTCACCCATTGGTTTGTGGACTGCCCGTTGGAAGCCTCGAGTTCAGCGTTATACTCGTCGCCATCTTGCGTCGCCATCTTGTTTCCGATACGCGGAGCAGACCATAATTGGACTGTGGCGGAGCGCGAGGGATCTGACGACACTGACTACACGCCTCTCTACACCGACAACCCGACTGAGAGAAGCCACTGCTAATTCATGTTAGCATTAATTGGAGCATTATCTGGGATGTTAATTTTGGCTAGCAAAAAAACAAAAACAAAATGTATCTTTCTTCCCTCAGAAAACTGAGCAGCGACTCCTTGGAGTGTCTGCTAGTCCAACCAAACACTGAACAAGACATTTTTACTGAACAAAACGTCATTAAGTGAAAATACAGTGTGAAAGGGTCAAAGTTATGAGACCAAATCGGTAAACGACCTCTTTTCTATCTATATAACGTTATATATAACTTTATTGACACGTTGCCATGGATACGCATTGCTCTGCTTCTCTCCTGATGACAGCTCGCCTTGTTAGTGACCTGTCAATCAAAGCTAGAAACGCCCCAAATCATACGATTCTTTATCTTCTATTTTCTTCTAAATGGGGCCATTATTAGAACTATTGACATCAAATTGTCTTGAAGATGATTTTTCACTAGCGATTGAGACCATAGTGTTGTCCTGAAAAAAATTTCTGAGGTAATAAATCAAGTCAGAAGTTTTCAAATTTTGTACTGAAATGAATGGGCAGATTTTTTTTGCAGCCAAACTTAGCACCCCCTACTGGAATTTTCGGTGGATTGCAGGCTCAAGGCACTTCCTGGTTGGCCTCCATGCTCAGACACGGAGATTTCCGCCTGCATGAGAACCTTTTCTGTGTAGAATTTGACCCTGTTAGAAGGCCATTTTGTTTTTTCCTTGCACTCCTTAAGAAAAGACACATGTAGAACTGTGAAGTCAAAGCATCTACATCCATCCTTAATTTGGAATCCTTTAAAGAAGCATCGTCTGTAAGCTAAGTTTTAAAAAACAATATTTTTTGCCACTAACTCTAACCCTATATCAAGCCAACACTCAAACCATTCCCTGAACTAGCGAGGCTTCAAACGTGATCAATGACGTCACTCGCCCTTAAAGAAACCAGCCTCGATACGCGCTTCATAAAAGACTTCCTGGATTTCTTGACACATGCTCTGAAGCCACAGCACAGTTGGTCCCATCACTACTTGAAGCTTTCTTTCGGTTCAAAAAAAGGGTTCATTTATTGAGGCTTCATGTGCACACAAACTGGTCAAAACTTTTATTGTCATTTCAACTATTTGCTATGGCAGCAGTGTCAGCATGGAAATACTCACTGCCAAGAACAGAAAAAACACCTTAATTTTATTTTTTCTTGTGAATTCATTCATTCATTTATCTAATCTGTTTTTAATTATTTTGTGGGTAATGGTAATAGAGGTCTACTAATGTAAAAAAAAATCAGTATGACTTTTTTTTTTTTAAATCCAATAGTACATGAGATGTTTATGTTAAAACTGTTGCAGTGTTTTCTAAAGATGAGACAGTGATGGTTCTTATGAAAACTGTGGGTGGTGATGATAATTTTATTCATTTTTATTAAGAAACAATCCTCTGCACAGTACGTCCCATCACTAATGGAAAGGCATATCAGTAACACTCATCAAACTCACCGTTTCTTATATTTTCTCTCCTCGTTTTCATTGTACTCCGCTCATGCTGTCAAAACAGCACTCAATAAAGCCATCATTCATTGACTTGTGTGTTGAGGGAATTGTCAGTCTGTCTAGTTAAGGAAGGGGATTCTTTGATGAGGGCAGAACAGCAATCTTTGTTTCGTTATCTTTGGCAGCACCTATGGTTATAGTGTAAGCAGTAACTGCAGGTTTGTTTTTTTGGATCTTGCTTGGTTTTGGAAGTTTCATTGTATGCAGTCATTCAGTGCATTTACATGCACAGTTTAATCGAGCTATGCTTAAAAATCGATATTGGCATCTAATAGGACTTCTGTCCTTATCCCAGTTTACATGCAACTGCGAAAATGGAATAACTGACGGGAACGTGTCCTCCTCCTCAACACTGGGTGGCGATATGCGTCGTTTCAGCAGGTTAATATGGCCCCCTTTTCGGTTGACCTCAGTTCAACACTTTGTGCCGTCGCTACTGACCGCTGACCGGCTAATGTGTGACCGCCTAATGTGCGACCGGCTTTCTTGGATGTTTTTGTTCCGAGGTCATACGCCAGCGCGGGGTGGAGGATGCGGATCATGTGCACATGCGTTGTCTTGTCATACATGCCAGCGAAAATCCTATTCCAATCGCATTATCTGCGTGTCCTAATCGGAGCTGGAGAACTCCGACATTAGTCGGACTAACACATTTACATGCACTTCAGTTGTCCAGTTATAGTCAGATTAAGGCAATAATTTGTTTTTTTCAACTGTCTGGTAAATGCACTGACTGTAAATGGTAAAAGGACCTGCACTCATATAGCAGTTTTCTAGTTGCTTTGCGACCACTCAAAGCTCTTTACACTACAGACTGCGCTCATTCACCCATTCATACTGGTGGCAGAGACTATCCTAAACGGTGCCACCTGCCACCATTGGGAATTCATTCACACACGGATGAACACAGCATCGGGAGCAATTTGGGGTTCAGTATCTTGCCCAAGGATACTTCGACATGTAGGCTGCCATGGTCTGGGATCGAACCAACGACCTTCTGATCAGTAGGCGACCAAATGAGCCACAGCCGCCCATTGTTGTTTACTTGTGTGTGTTCAGCCATAGTCACCGTTGCCTCACGGTACTAGCAGAAACTGGAAAAAACAACAGTATGCTGCTTGACACACAAGCGATTTAACAGCTCTGTCTACCCTCCCTGGCAGACCAACCACTGCTAGTGATTGAAAAGGGTTACAAAGTGTGTGCTGCTTGTGATTCTCCTTGAAATGTCACCACAAACATGGAGTTCGTAACACTATAAATGCAAGGCTTATCATCAGAGGGCCATAGGCTCTGTCACTATTGTGAGATAGATAGTGACAACACTTAAAATGTACTTATAGCTGTTTTGAACTACATTATAGTACTACTACATTGTGTTACATTACATACATTTACATTTACATTTAGTCATTTAGCAGGCGCTTTTATCCAAAGCGACTTACAGGAGGAAAAAGGGGAACAATCAAGGTATAGTGCAATGTATAGTGCAATAAGAGGCAATAATGCAGCATAAGTGCTAGTGACGATTCTTTTAAGAGTAGAATTATTGTTTGGTGCTAGGAGAGAAGATGCTCTCTGAAGAGCTGGGTCTTCAGGAGTTTTTTAAAGGTAGAGAGGTAGCTCTGGTACACTGTAATAAATTATTCTGTTGTCATTTCATTTTACTTAATATATTTGATAAAATGTATTAAATATAAATGCATCCTTGATTTTGAGGCAGTTGTTTAAGTAACTTTAATATAAAAATGTTTGAGATAGAATCTACTTATTTTGATCACATTAAATATAACCTTTATGTGTATGTAATTCTAAATCAAGAGAATTTTGAATTAATCCAACACATTAGAATTAGTCCTTTTTTAATTGACAGGCACTTCCTGTTAAGTTGTTATTAAATCAACTTGTAACGTAGTTAGATTTCATTAATAATATTGCGTGCAATCCGTTGCCTCAATTTCATTTAGTAGCTATTGTTTATCTTTTTTTATAGTGTAGGAACTGGTAGTGCTTTCCACCAACGGGGAACAAGAAATGCAAAGGGTTTGGATTGCCTTGGATGAACGGGTGGCAGAGTGGAGATTTTATTTTGATGCAGGCTGCCAGTGGAGCTTGATGAGCAGCGGTGTGACATATGACCTTTTTGGCTGGTTAAATGTTTGCTTGCTGGTTATAAATGCTTATTAGGGAGACTTAAAGTCGCTTCAGGCGTGAAATGTTGAAATGTTTTTCTATAATATTAGGTATAAGTTGTGGCTCATTATGTTCCATTTGGTCCATTTGATTGTGATGCATTTTATCATGAAATAAATGTTCAATGGAAAATGTATTGACGCATTTGTGACCAAAAAGAAAGCATGCAATAGCAGCTAAAAGTAGAGCTGCGTCTGACAAGCTTGTTGACTGGTGACACATCAGCTGAGTTTTCCTGGTCACTGAGCTCTGTCGCTGAAGAATGAACTTATGCTGACTTATCGGTCGATGGACACAGTCAGTAGAGCCGTATTGAGGTTAATCATTACAGACAGCAAGCTCTGAGGTGGTAAGTTAAAATCCATTTTTTAAAAACCTAAAGCTACATATAATGTTTTTTTTCTGACACATCTTGAGTGTTAGATTCACATCACAGCATGAATAAATGCAGCAAAATAACACTGTCAGCTTGTGATGGTGAGATTCTCAGACATGCTGCAGATCAGTTATATATTGACTTGCTTGCCTTGAGTTTCTTTGAAAAACCCTTAGAGACCCTATTAGCTTATTGCAGATATAACATATTGGTGTATGTTGGCTGGAGCTGCAAGATCAATCGTAATATGATCACAGTTGACTTTCATGTGACAATGAATTTGCTGTGTTTGCATTAGGAGGGAGATCCGTTGACAAGTGTGCATTACTCCACGTGACAAACAGGAAGATGAGAGTGGGACTTTTCTCTGCTCTTCAGTTTACATTTTCCCCTCACAAAACCAATAACCACAACTCAAACAGACTACAGATGAGCAAACTGATTTCCGTGTGTCACATCCTTCCTTGACCACATTCAGTTGAGTATATGATCCCCATTCCCATGCTCAATTACGTCTCATTCAAGTTGTTGCAGAAATGTTTTGTTGATACCATTTGTTAGACAGATTTGGTGATTGATTCTGATTGGCCCGGTCTTGGCCAGGCCATCTGGAAATCAGTCTGAATGGGAGAGTGGCCAGACTCATCTGCCAGTGCAAATACAAATGAGCTTGGAAGATTTGTCTGGTTTCCAGGCTAGGGGCAAACATCATCACACATGAATAAAGTCGGGTCTCAGCTTTCCAGTCATACCCAATTTATGCAATTCCAAGACTGTTAATGAACCTCAGTATGCAGATATATTCAAACACAACAGGCAAAAATAAAAGAAGAGTCCTTGGTTTTTACCCAAAACTACATGGGATTGGCATAAAGTGGGCATGTTGTAAAGATGACATTTTGGTACCCATTGAACCCATTTTCATTCATATATTTACAGGTCAGAGATTTATTTATTTATTTATTAGGATCCCCATTAGCCATCACTCCATTGTGGGAGTAATGGCTATTCTTCCTGGGGTCCTCAGGACACAATTGAAATACATAGTAAAAGCATACAGAGTAACAATTAGAATCTAGAATCTCTGGCAGTTATTAGAAAAAACTACAATATTAAATTCAATAATTTACCAAAAAGTGGAATACCGATTACAATTCAAAGAAATTATTAAAAACAGTTTTTAAAACATACAAGATCAATACCTGGCTCATGAAACAGAAAAACAAAAGCTAACATACACAGCAAAACAAAAACAAAAAACAACAAGAAGTCAGACCCTATGCATTCACCTTTTTAAAGTCATCTTTTTCAGTTTTTTTTTTAAACTACTTCTGCTGTCCAGTAATAAGAGCTCAGATGGAAGCCTGTTCCACTCTGCAACCGCTCTAGATCAGGGACCTCTTTGACAATAGCCATGTTTGTTTGTTTCCTTGCTAAAATTTAACTTTGGAGTGTTATTTCACCCCCCTTTCTGTCAAGATATCATGGCATGGTATCAATTGATTCCTTAGGTCTTCTTGTTTCATATGACACCACTACGCCTTCTCTAGTGTTCAGACTAAGCCTGGTACAGCCTCTGAAAGAAAAAAGACAGCAGGGTCTACTGGCGGGTCGTTGGGCTGCTCGGAGGTTAAACTTTACCTGCCCTTAAAATCTCTCTCTTTGACTGAATGATACTTGGATTCTGTTAAATAGTGTTGCCTGGAAGCAGTATTTGAAGAAATCTCCAGAAAACACCCACTATCTTCGTCTGGGGATTTAATAAAGGATTTTCTTACCTCTTAAATGAAATAAAAAGGCAATCAGTCAGAGGAAATGACATGTCAGTTAATGAGAAATAAAATAAGAAGAAAGATATTCACACTGGGACTTTGGGTCTTGGATATGTCAGAATCAATCCAAGTAATCAGCAGAGACAAACAGTCACTCTCAGTTGAAGTGTCAGAGGACGAGATGAGAGAGGAGAGTTGGCCAAATGTGTGTTGTGCCAGCTGCGTGTGTGTGTATAGTCTTTGGCTGGCGAGATGTCACTAAGGGTTTACAGCATTTTGCCAAGGACAAGTGGGGTTTTCTATGATGCCATGTTTGTCTCTTTTTGAGCACACACAGACGGATCAAATGAAAGACAAGTGAGCAAACAGAACATCACTTTCAGAATTTCTGGCAGTGAATGCTGGGGTGGGAGCAACACTGATCAAACACACTCATGCACACAGATCACACGGAGCACAAGGGGAGGGGGCAGGAGGATGCAGAGTGCTGATACATCACACTGAGGCACAGTGACACCAGGCAGGGAAACTGCAGGACATGACAATGGCAAACATATTATACTAAAAGCCCAAATTATATTAGATTTTGTAGAGTGAAAACACATATCTTAACAAAATTGATACAGAGCCCTACAGAGTTTTTTTGTTGCAACCAGACTATGTAATGTCTGTCACTTTTGCTTGCAGAGTAATGTAGATGCTTAAAGATGCATTATTTGGCACACGCAGAGGTATCTTGATGTAGATGCAAAGTTGTATGCCGCTGAGTCAAATGATGGTGGAGCAGCATGTTGCACTGGGAATGCAAATATAAATTAATGACAATTAAAAGCTGGAACAGGATTTTGTTTAAGCCAACAGTCTCCCTGTACGGGTGTGACTTTAGAGGCATTCACAAAGGAAAAATGATTACAGATTGTACTTTTGGGGGCGGAGACAGCGGAGATGGAGTACCTATTTTGTTGCAAAGAAAAACAATACTTCATATGTAAATGAGAGAAAAGACAAATCCCCTTAACGCCTGAATGTAAGATGCTGACCAACAACAATGATTGCATGCAGACTTTACAACTTTTTTAAAACAGGTTTGATTTTTTTGGCACATGTTGTTTCAGAGTAGGGCTGGGCGATATGGTCAAAATCTTCTATCCCGATATAAGTAATCTTGTATCTCAATAACAATATATATATCATGATAAAGCATGTTTTCTGGCTATTCGGTTAATAAATCATCTATATGAAATTATTGAAGGCTATTTTATAAGCTCCATGCTTAGTGTTCGCAAAGCAGCATCTCTATAGTTCGCTCCGGCCACCTGAAAGGATCAGAACGTAAAGCGTAATCTAAATGACGTAAACCGTGCATTAATGCAATTCGGCTGCTGGTTTTTGACATTGCTTTACAAACATTATAGAAAAATATATACAACAAGCATTTTTATATTGTTTTGGTGACTGTGCAAAAGTCAGGTGTGAGAAAATGCCTCGAAGAACTGATGCTGCTTGAAGGCAAAGGGTGGTCACAACAAACGATCGATTTGAATTGGATTTTTCTTCTGTTCACTCACTTTGCATTTTGTTAATTGATGAAAATAAACTATTAACACTTATATTTTTGAAAGCATTCTTATTTTACAGCTTTTTTCACACCTGCCTAAAACTTTTGCACCATACTGAATATTGTCATATCGTCTAGCCCTAGTGTCTGTTAGTATCAAATAAGACAATTCAATTTTGTATCATGATATCTTGATTTTTTTTATCATGATATGACGCCAATGAAAGACGATAAGTTATTGTATTAAACTATTGCTTAGCCCTATTCCAAAGTCAACACTGATGCATACGTCATCATCCAAATGCCAATACAGACATTAATTTTTATTAAAAACATTTCCAATTGAATTTCACACTTTACAGACTTGATCTGCTTCAGCAAAAAAATGATCTGGCTTGATGGCGGAGTAGTAGGGACGAGGGACACTATTGAGTTGATTCTGCAGCTTCTTTATTATAATTCTTCCTGATCTTTTTGCCTTCTCGGAAGTGGTGGAGCTTTCTGCCCTAAGCTTGCAGTGGTCTTATCCTTCCTTACAGTAAACTTTTCTACATGATTGTTTTTCTGATGCTGGATCAATCAGGGTGTCTATTCTATCAGTGCTTCTTTGTTCTCTATTGCTTCAAGATCACTCCATCCGAATATCTATCATCAGATACAGTTCAAAGCTTTTATATTTCTGTTAATATTCATGCATTTCCCTGCCTGTCCATCTGTTTTCCCCAGTGTTCCAATCTTTCCTTGATGTCGACATCCACCTGCACACAAGCTCGCAATTCCCTCATCAGCTCCCGAGTACATAAACCCGCCCTTTAGCCATAGTTCTCCGCTTGATTGTCTATCATACCATCCACGCTGTGATGATTCGGCCTTTTTGTCTTATTATACCGCCTGCCTTGTTTTATGACCCTTGCCTGCCTTTCTGAGCTGTTGCCTGCCTGTTGCTGCCCCTTTCTGAACCCTTCTATAATCAATATACTGGTGAACTTTACCTTACCTGTTCTATCTGCAGGTTGAGCTTTTCAGTCCTCACCCTGCTTTACTGAGCCGTTCGAGACTCAGGCTACGTTTACATGATGACGGTCTGAACAGAAGACGCAAAAGTGGCGTTGCGTCTTCACTTTTTATTCCGCGTTTAGACAAGCATTTTCAGGAGGAAATCTGCGTGCATATGGTGATGCAAAGGTGTGTGGAATTCAATTGGGTATGCATGCCAGCCGGCTAGGTGGCGCTGTGATAAACTATCACCCAACACCACCATGTCCGCGCGCATGCGTAGAATCTTCCTTCCTCTGTTATCATCTTTGTTTATTTCCCTGTACTGGCACATGTATGTGACGTAAACACATACGCGACATGAGCAGATCTGAGCAGAGTTTTGCGTCTTGGCAGTGTAGACGGACACGCTACGGCGGAGCGTATTTAACTTTTCCACTTTGGAGGGTGGTTTCAGATTTTTGCGTTTTAAAGCCCCAAAAACGCCGTCTTCCACTTCCGATAAAATATTTCGTCGTTTTTACCCGCAAGCGTCCTCGTGTAAACGGGGCCTCAGTGTGACACAATAGTTCATACAAACTGAAATCCAAACTTGTCAGAACGTCCAGATCGTTCCTTCACACCATCTCTTTATGCCCCTGTTTGAAAGACGTTTTTACTGTGTTTTTACCTGTATTTGTGATGCCTACTATATGCATATTTACTGCTACATATATTTACTTTACATATATTTTTGTATTGTATTCAGGTAGAGTAAAAGTAAAAAAAAAAAAAAAAAGTAAAATATAGTCACATACACACCCTACACACGGGTGTGTATGTGAGTGAGTGAGTGATCACACTTTGTTTGGGCTGCTTGTCCTCTTCTACATCCCCAGTGCACTCTTGTTTTTAAACATGTTGTCATTGGCCTCATAAGGACGGTGCTTTTAGTTTAACTTAATTTCAAAGGTTTTTCACACCATGAAAGATTATCTAGCTGTCTGTGGATAATACAATGCCGTTTATATACATGTTTACATATATCTTACAGTAATTAATGATATCAACTATTCCTGTAACACATTGGACACAAAATCGCAAAATCAAATTGACCAAACAGCTATATACTTGGTTTTGACCTAGTCTTGTTAATTCAAAGTTTACAGATAAACTGAAGTATAAAGTTATTTTATATGTTGAGAAAATTATCCTACTTAATGAACTTACTGTATAAATATCCTTCTGGATCAGCTGGATCGATCTTTTTGGATCAAAACTGAGCATGAATGGCCAGGCCAGCAGCTGTATGTGAATTAATCCTGCTCAGTGCAGCACATACATCTGGGGGGGTGGTCTGCTGGAAGCACAGCCTTAATGGCTGCCTTATGGTTGAAGCGAGGATAAAATGTGTTTAGCTCATCGGGGAGGGAGGTTTTGCTGGTTAGCGGGTGGTGCTGGCGTTTGTAGTCCGAAAGGACTATTATTTGCTGCCAAACTCATAATTGAACATGGAACCTTTTGAACTTCAGCCTAATGCTGTCCCAACAGAGCTGTTACAGCACCCTAATACACTTTGTTAGCTCAGATGTGAAGCAGTTGTGAAACTGTATTTCTTTTGTGAGTATTTTAACTGTTGTTCTTCTCATAAATATAGTCATAAAAAAAACAGGTACCATTCATTCATTTCTGAATTGTTTTAATCAAACACCAGCAGAGAGTGCTTTTCTCCATATATATATATATATATATATATATATATATATTAAAGTCCTTTGTTACATTTTTTAATTTTCCAAATACTCTAGTTGATGGCAATTCCTAAAACGTGTAATAATTTCTGTATTTTAATAGTGTGAAAAAGGCATTTGATGGAATCTTCCACATTCTCTTACCCTGTTTAGAGCTTACAAATGTGAGGACTTATGGTGCTAATAAGTGTAATCTAGTGTATTTGCTAATGTATTGTGTATAATTGTGGACAATTATTTCTCACTATCATGTTTTGATAATTAATGCCAGCATTGTGTTACTAGTTATGTATTTTTATCAACTGATTACTTTTTCAACTTACTATCTTCAGTGTTTGTGGATTTCGTATGTCCATGATAAAGAGTTACTGTGCATTGCCTTCAACTCCAGCCTGTTAATCTTTGATGGATTGTTATTTTCTAATCCACAAAGGAGCCAGGGTGACAATCTGTGACAAGAGTGTTCCTATATAAACTGCATGTGTTAATGATGCAGTGATGGCTGTCATTGGGCTGATAGAGGAAAAGGCCTCTGCTGGAAAGATTAGACATGAGCCTCCTCCCTGTTGTGTAGCAGAATCTGTTGTTCTCACTGGCTTGTAGATAAAATGTGGTATACTGTATAATATTGCATTTTGAGCTAATAGTGTGTCAATCAAAATTGAATCTCGTAATAGGCTCTAAAAAAAAATTAGTTTTCTGTCCTAGATAGATAAACCACGAAAAGCAAAGGCCACCGCTGGGTGGTAGGAATCAATAGGTGGTGCTCTAATCAAAGCAGTAGTCTTTCATTGTTTTTTCTCTTTTTCTTAAATGTGGGTCATTAGACCAAAAGTTCAAGAATTACCTTCAATCAAAGAAAGACAAAGTTTAATAGAACAGATGATAGAAGATGATTAGGTTTTTAGGTCTTGATAGACAGTCACCATGTGATCCAGACACTGGTGGCTTAGGATCCTGCAGGTCACTAGGCTGATTGAATGATCTCATCTGATTGATGATCTCATCTGATGAATCTGTATGTAAATGCTTAAGGCAGAGAGATTGTTATTTTTTATAAAGACGGAACAGAAAAAGATAAGCTAACAATGCAGATGTGTCGCAGTGCTATAGAGACATAGTGCCACGTGTTTAGTTTTACCCAGAAAACTACGCCCCCTAGAAGGGAAAATAGTGATGCCACAAAATGCTACCATGGACTCAAACGCTAACAACATCTCTGTTTCTAGCTAAAGCTATTGGATTGAGGCATATCATATGATAATTTAAGCACTTTATGTCTTCCAGAAAGAACAAGTTGGCTAATAGCTGCTAATGTTTGCTATATGTTAGCAAGCTAATATTAGCTATATGTCAGCAAGCTAATATTAGCTATATGTCAGCAAGCTAATATTAGCTATATGTTAGCAGGGTAAGGCACTTAATACGGCAAAGCTTTCTCAATTATCCACATTCTACTACAACACAAGTTGCATAGTGTCAAATGCTTTCGCTTAATTTACAGAAATGTAGTCAAACTGACTTTGGATAGATGACTTATTGACAAATTACACTGCATATGTAACGTTAGTATAGGCCAGGGGTCGGCAACCTGTACTAACAAAGAGCCATTGTCGGCCAAAATAAGAGAAAAAAAGTCTGAATGGAGCCGCAAACCTAATTTTGAGCTTTAGAATGAAGATAAAACAGCCAACTCAGTCTAAATTAGCCTACCAACATTAGTAATAGGTCTTTGGGAGCATTTATTAATATGATTTTTGTCAGAATGCAGCGAGGACCAAAGTGAAAATCTGGCTGGAGGCTGGAAACAGAAGAAGAAATATCTCAGGAGATTTGGAATTGAAAGCCAGCCTAGCGAAGGGAATTCTAAAACTAGACTTGAAATTATCAAAATGTAGAGGTTACGGTGCCGGCCTGTAGACTTTCATAAGCTATGAGACACATTTTAGTTGACTAAAAGGTTTTTAAAATATGTTTCACTGCCATATAGCTACAAACTTTTACAAGTTAAGAATACAAATTGCTTTGAGCCTGCATCAATGATAAATTACATTTAAAATGTAAAGAAATAAGCTTTTAATTTTTTTTTTTTCTGTCACAACCACAGGGAGCCACTGCAGATGACCTGAAGAGCCACATGTGGCTCTGGTTGCCGACCCCTGGTATAGGCTATTTCAGGATCACACAGTTTTCGCCCATTGTAACTGCTGATGCCTCACGTCTCAGATTTTAAAAGCTATGTTATGGGTTCTTTACCCTGTTGGTATAGCCTACCAACCATGCAGCAGCTTTTAGACATTTTTCTGTTGTTTGCTAACTGGCAGAATTGTCAAGGAAGCTTCTTCATTCAATACAAAGTCAATGGAGAGAGATGGATTGTTTTTCCCTCTGGTGGGGAGGGGACTTAAGTGCGCCCTGCCTCTGTCTAATAACATGATTGACAGCCTCAGATAATGACAGCAAGAGATTATGAGTGAGAATGCATGAGAGGAGTGAATGGCTGAATGTATAAGAGTTGAAGAACAAATCTAACTGCATTTTATAAGATACTGTTCTGGAATGAATTGAGCTTCATTTCTGTGATTTTTGTTCAGCAGAAAAATATGTATCCAGATCAACTCCAGTGTACAGTGGCACATTGGGAGTTAACTGGAGCTTATTCCCAAGGGGGATATAACATTTTGACAGTTTGATAATTAAAAGTAGCAAGATGAATGGATGATTTGTTAGCTTTAGTGTGAAGGAACCAGATCACAGAGCACACCGAGCTGGAGCTGAATACTTCTTAAGATTTATGTCTGAACTCAACACGATGTAATGGGTCATTCATTTATCATTATTGTTCATTTCCGTCTGTCCTCATGCTTCTGCATTCATGTCATTTCTCCATCACTTTTATATTTCCTTCCTTTCTTCCTCCTTGTCGGTCCTTTATCAACCCCCTCCTCCTTTCTTCATCTTTCCTCCCTTCTATTTGTTTTATATCAATCTGTTGGTGCTGTGGGAGACGGATGGCCTGCTTGTCACAGCCGGACAACTAATTTCCTTCCATATTTACCAATCACGGACACACACGCATGAAGCAACACACACACTTACTCATTCATAGCTAATACCAGAACCTGTCAGACACAATTCTACTGACCCCTCACTACCCACTCCCACCACTAACACACCAAATAGAGGGCAGCAGGAATAGCCAAGTCATCGTCTTCCACCTCGGGCTTTAATTTCTCTAACAACAGCACCGCAGACTTTATTAGCTGTCATCACACCATTGACACAATGACAAAAAGCGCTAAGGTGTCTTTCTAAAAGCATAAAGAATTTCAAGTTGATGCTCTGGTTTGACCCAAAGCACCCACGGAGAGTAAAAGCAGCAGTATAAGACAAACTAAATCAAAGTGCTGGCAGGGGCGATTCGAGCACAAATTCTCACTGAGACTTGTCGTGTGTTTGTTTATGATGCTTCGCTGTGTCTGGAAACTAAAGTAAGAGACAAGGAACACATGGACAGGTAAAGCCAAGCAGCCACACTCACATCACACCCACTGCCAAAATAGTTACTTCACAGCAGGTGTCATGACAATGCAACTTTTTTGCCACTCAGTACGAAAAATAGTTCCCATTTTTCCATCACTAATGTTTCCGGCCAACCCTTTACCCTAAATGACAGAAATTCTGGAACGACGGATTAACTAGGAGAAAACTAGGAATTTCAGGAGAAACTGATGTCTTTTGGCTGAAGTATTTAATGAAGCTTGACCGAGGATAATTGAGATAATAAACTATTTGCAAGTTGTAGTCGTTGTGTAATGCCACGGAAATCTGGAAATTCTGCCTTCCAGGATAACCATTAATGGACATTCTTCAACTTATTCTGTATATCAGGGCTCGATCGAGTCGACTCCCGACTTGATCTCAGCCTCAATTTAAAGTCTCGCACTTGTCTTGGTCTTAGGCCTTATTGGTCTTGGAATTGCCTTAGACTCGGCTGTTTGTCAGGTTGTTCCTGGCTGTTCTGGCTTTGGGATCAGTTGTAGAGAAGCAACATGTTGCATCCTTTCATCATCTTTTTGCCCTTAAGGCTAAACATAGTAAACACAGAATATGGGTTACATACTAACAGCCTTTTTATTTATTTCTGCATTTTCAGAAGGTATCTAAAATTACATTTTCTGGTCTTGTGCTACAGTTACAAAGATGCATCTTTAAGTTGCTAAGTGACTACTGATGTAAAACAAGTGAGAAGTCCTCGGCTGATTGAATCCTTACTGATGTACAGTTGTATCTGCCTCTGACCACAACGTGTTTTGGTGCCAAGATGATTTTATTTTGTTAGAGTAAGGTCTATTTCACAGAAATGCTTATGTGTTAAATGCTTTAAAGTCACAGAAGATGCAACCAAATAAAGAAAATGTTTTTTGTTAGAAGTAGAAAGCTGGAAAAAATAATAATATATAAAATATTGAAAATAATCTGAATAACTATGATAATTTTACAATAAAAAGTCAAAGGACACAAATACTGTGAGGTGTGGGCAGGGCAACAAAGGCACAAATAAAGATTGGGCATAAATCCCTCCATATTGGCACAGTCATAAAATGGCAAGGTGTAGGTGACTTGCATTTTTACCACCTCGATATCAATTAGTCTTTTATTTTTTCTTACAGCAACTCTTTTTTCCACTGAGTTCAAAGTGGAATTCTGTACATTCCATGATTTTTTCCCCTCTGTCGAGGCACGTGTGTTTTCACCTCTCCGCCCTGTAGCCATGTGGCATTTGGACTGCCAATCACCATGACAGCTGCCCATCAGGCAGCAGCTGACACACACTGTACATATGACAAGTGAAATCACCTGTCTGGACAGGAGAGGGCTGCGTAGGCTGGATAAAGCCTGGAGGAAGTCTGTTAGCAGAGACACTTCATCTTCCTGTAGAGCACAAGAGATGATTACACCTGTAATAAGGAACGTGTGTTTGAGAGAAATCTGATGGCAGGCTTATAGGGAAGAGGGATGCATAATGCTGCATTGTGTGTCCCCTAAATGACCACTGTTTCAGAGATATGTTTAATTAACACACACACACACACACACACACACCTATAGACACTAAGTAAAGAGGGACCGAGTGGAGCCATTTATTTAATTTACCTGTCCCCTGTATGTACTCTCATTCTGTATGTCTCAACACACACACAAACAATAAAGCTGTCCTGAGGTAATCTATATCTTGATTTTACGTGTGTGTGTGTGTGTGTGTGTGTGTGTGTGTGATGAGGGGACAGGTAATTGAAGTAAAGGTCCTCTCTCCTTTCTCTTTCCTAAAGCTTCAGCCTGAAGCCTCTCTGGTAACAATTAGGACGTGAGAGAGAAAAGAAATAGCTTTTACAACAGGCTTTGACAGCTATGGGTCTTTAAACATGGACCCCACAAGCAATACTTACAGGATAAAGGTGCTGATAGATAGATAGATAGATAGATAGATAGATAGATAGACAGATAGATAGATAGATAGATAGATAGATATCTATCTATCTATATATATATATATGTGTATATATATATATATATATAATTTAATCTACAATAGAAATATTTCTGCTTGGCCATAGTCATAAGTCATATGTCTTGAGATTGATCCTTTTTTTTATTTTTTTTTTATTTTAATTTAATGCGATAATTGTTTTTAGCCTAATGGCATCATCCCCTTGTGATTAACTGCTCTCTGTCAAAGCACAGTGTAAGCCGTTGTTTTTAAAAGGTGCTATAGAAATAGAATTATTATTATGATTTTTATTATTAGGTCCAATAATTAACACTTGGGGTTACATAAATATAGATTGTACTTTAGGGGACAGCAATCTAATAGTGCTAATTATTAGACCTCAATGTATGTACCTGTGTTAGGGTCAAATGGGTACATTTATGCTCCCATGCCAATGTCAACTGTATTTTACAGGGTACTACCCGAGTTACAAACCGCTGTACCAATAAAGGTGCAAATCTTCTAATAGATCTATATATCTATGTTCTAATTATTTTCATTATTTTTCTTTAAATTGTGAAATGAACCATATGAGAATGTGGAAATTTTTTTATAATCAAGTTTTGTACAATATTAAATTAAGTTGATGCTTTGAAGGGAAAGCAATTGGAGTTCCAAATAATATAAGGACAGAAAATTAATGTCCAATTTAATGTCGCTTCCAGTATAAAACAGGCCCATTTCCAGTGTTCTGTCTGATTACAGAGACAGATTATTGTGTTCTTTGAACAAATCCAGATACAGATAATGACATCTCCATATACCTCTATTAGCTTCTGTGCTGGTACTGTCTTCTTTGCCAACCTGGGGGTGTGCCAACCAACATCTACTGTCATCCAGTACCTCATACAAGCATTTAAGATAATCCGAATTTACCCTTCAACAAATAAAGTTAAGGATGTAAAGATATCCCGGTGTCTTTCCTAAACTTTGATTGAATAGAATGTAGAAAATGATAGAAGCTGTGGTATTGTATAAAAGGTGTATTTTCCATTTTTCCCTTCAGGCAAGCAGTACAAAAATGTCCAAAAAAACACACATGTAGCGCACATTCACACCCGCACAAAGGGTGACAAAGAAAAATTGAGTGAAGCTCGTTCTACCTCGAGTAGGCCATTGTGTCTTCTTTAGAACATCAATACGTACATAGCGGACCACAGGGAGGATGTGTGAGAGAAGGTGTGTGGGGATAGAGGCAGTGAGACAAGCTGATCGTCCTGATCCATCAGCTGGAAATCATCAGTGTCTCCTCTGTAAAGCATTTCTCCTCCTCCTCCTTTCCTCCCTTCTCTCATCTCATCCATTTTATCTCTAATCCTCCCTTCTCTTTCTCGTTTTTCTGTCTTGTCCTCCTCATCACAAATCCTCTCTCCCTACTCTTTTGCGCTACAACTTAAATTCTTTTCCCTTTCTGGTATTGTCTCTTAGTGAAGTATTTTTTTCTGCAGCAGTGGATGCTTCACTCTGCCCATCTGTCACTTTCTCACTTTTTAAGTGTCTCTCTTTCTTCCCTATCTATAACTTTCCTCTCTTTATTGCTTTTCAATCTGAAATCTTCCATCCAACTGTACAACCCCTCTTTTTTATCCCTCACTGTGACCGATACCTTCCTTTTCAAATTCCCTTTTCTTTCAGGCTTCTCTTGCCACCATGTTTCTTTCCGTGACTTCCTCCAAGTCTTTTCTTCTCTCCTTTTTGGCTGTCATAGTGTTGTAAAGAAGGAGCTTTTGCCCCTATAGTTTATTTCATTACATAGAAAATGTTAGTGACATTTCAACAGGTTGAATAGTCTTGTAAGGCTGCCAGATGAATCCTCAGTAGGAAACATTAACAAATGTGATAAAAGAAACCTTTAATAATGTCAAAGTTAATGAGATGTTAACTACAAAATAGCCAGTAACTGAACCTTTATCTCTTGGTGGACAGAAGCTATAGCCAACACTTGTCTTGCAAAAACAAAAATCCAATCTGCAATTTTAGATTAATTCAGCAACTAT
This sequence comes from Centropristis striata, assembly GCF_030273125.1. Classification (NCBI taxonomy): domain Eukaryota; kingdom Metazoa; phylum Chordata; class Actinopteri; order Perciformes; family Serranidae; genus Centropristis; species Centropristis striata. The sequence continues at coordinate 17,360,081 of NC_081532.1, forward strand.
GTAGTCATGTTTTGTTCCTCAAAGCTACAATGGCAAAGCATGTTGTATTTACTACAGCTTGGATTTACACATTTCACTGGCTTCTTCTCCATTGAAATAGGCAGAGGCTCATGGGTATTGTAGTATTTGAAGTGTCTGCCATGCTATAAAACATAAAAACACAATTTCTCAAATAAACAGTTGAAAAGATGCAGCAACCTCCTTAGCTGAAAATTAAGCCAAGGCAGAAGTGCCAAAAAGTGCAGTTCCTCAAATGGCCCCTTGAGGCTGGCTCTAAAGCAAGCCAATCCACATATAGCCCCATATAAAAATCAACAACGTTACAGCAGAAATAAACATGTTTACAGCTTGGTACAAAAACAGTTCTTGTCATGAATTGTAATGCAGGTGCATCTGAATACATTAGAATATGATGGAAAAGACCATTTCCAGTAGTTCAAGTCAAATAGCCCAAATTAAGTATTGAGTGCATAATAGATGGACATACTTTTCAGAGGCCAACATTTCCATATTAAACATACTTTTTAAAATTGGTCTTTTGTAATATTAAATATTTTTGAGACACTGAACTTTAGGTCTTCATTTAATGTAAGCCATAAACATTATAATTAGGAGAAATTAAATAAATTAAGACATGAAATGTTTCATTCGGTGTATAGTGGATCCATATAATGTGTTATTTCCACTTTTTGATTTGGATTACTGACATAAATAAACTTTTCTATGATATTCTAATTTATTGAGATACACCTGAATAACTTACCTGTTTAAGTTATAGTGAGACTTAAAGTAATAATTGTGCATGAATAATTTAGGCATGGATGCTTTGGGTCAGAGGCGGGTGCCACCGAGGCTTGTCAGGCACTGCCAAGATGGCACAGGCCGGAATTTGAAATGACTAAAGCATGTTCGTCTAACAACATCATTATCGATGGACACATCCCCTCCACCAACCTTCAAAAACTACGATATGTCCAAAATTCAGCTGCCCGATTGCTCACCCACTCCCTCCAGAGAACACATCACGCCCATCCTTCAGCACCTTCACTGGCTCCCTATCCAGCACAGAATCCACTTCAAGATCCTGCTCATCACCTACAAAGCCCTCAATAACCTTGCTCCCCCATACCTCACAGATCTCCTCCAAAGTCACTCCCCCACCCGCAACCTCAGATCTTCAGACGCCATCCTATACTGACCCCCATCACCAGGACCAAGCAGCGCACCGTTGGCGACGGAGCCTTCTCCACTGCTGCCCCAACCCTCTGGAACTCCCTCCCTACTCACATCTGCAATTCCGACTCCCTCCACGCCTTCAAAAATCAACTCAAAACCCACCTTTTTAAAATATAAGAACTCAAATCTCTCTGTTTAGTTCTGTTTTCTTCTGCATTTTGTGTTTGTGTGTGTCTAATTCATGTTAAGCGACTTTGAGTACCTTTAAAAGCACTATACAATTGAATGTATCATTATTATTATTATAATAATTATTATTATCATCATCACACTACTTCCAGATTGGCTTCTGATAGGACTTTGGCATTATTCACATGTCACCAAGATTGCTTCTCAGTTCTAAGCATTTGAGAAAATGTCATTATTTCCTGTTATGTGTAACTGTAATGAAATGATTTTCAGACACTGGTATGGGATGCATATGAATGCCAGATGAACTGGGTGGGAGCAGCATTGACTCTATTTGAAACATTCACCTGAGCTAAAGTCACTTTGATGTGTGAACAGCAGGCCTCTCACTCGTTCAAGTAGCACCACCTAGCAGCTGCTCTGCCTTGTTTATTTCAAGCACCACTTCTCAAAATTTCTAACCAGTCGACATGAGAATTTATCTCATCAGCCAGAGTAACACTTGATATCATTGCTTCTGTCACAACTCTCAGAGGAAAAACGCACGCTCCTTTCCATTCTCCCTGGTAATCTCTTTGAAGGTAAAAAACTGAAAACAAAGCCTGTAGTAGGGCTGAAATCTGATACAGCTTTGGGTACTTGCTTCCTCCCTTGGACATTAAGCCACTTTGCATCTAAAAATAGGAATAATTTACTGCTGAGCTCCTCTTCCCCGCCCTCCAGTGGCATTGTGCGGTCTATCATGGTTAATTCATAGAGCACTGTTAGAAATATCACCCGCTTTAATAATTAAGTACAACTAAGGAACATTCAGCTGCATCAGTGTGTAGCTTCCTCCATTTAGTTTTAAACCCCCTGCCAGTGTGGGAACTCCAAAAAAGACAATTTCTAAATATTTAAATTCAAGCCATCATACCATCACAATTTTTTAGTTTAGCTTCCACACAAAGCACACATGTCATGTTGCTCTTGTCACAGTGACCTCTTACAGCACCACTGGACACTTTTTCTGGCTTTGACCAGATCCCAAAAAACATAATATTGGACAAAAAGTATGCTTGTGTTTGGTCCAATGGTGAGTTGTGCAAGCTTATTACGGCAGTCTGTTAACCTGTAACTGGGAAACTGATACCATAGCTTAGCACAAAGATGGAAAGTATGGGGAAACTGTTAGCATACTTCTACTCCACTAAGCTTTGAGGAAAAAACTGTACGAATACTCCACTACATTTAGCTCTCAGCTTCAGTTACTTTTCAGGTCCAGATTTAACATTAAAACATGATATATTTAAAGTGTTTAGACTTAAAAAAAAAAATTAAATCTCATAATACTATATTAAGTAGTTAAATGAGCCCTACCTTTACAAAATTAAAACACTGCTTACATAAAAGCATCAATGCAAATAAACCAGTAATATATTTAGAATATTTAAAACAATCAACAAGTTCTCCAACAGGAGAACATGGCTTGCGTTTCAGGGCACATATGTAGGTATCATGGCTGGCTTGCGTTCTAAAAATAGCACACACGTATGGTCCACGGATGTAAAAAAAGGCTGCAGTTTCTGTGGATCTTTGTTATAAAACCACTGACCTTAGGTTTAGGGCAAAAAAAGCGTCTAATAAGGCGTTATAAAAGATAGTTTAAACTGTGAATAAATGTACGTAAATGCCGGAAATTAGGTAGTTACAAGGCTCACTTGACTGCCGCAAGTAAACATAAACATAAAAAATGCAAGTTACGTAAAAAACGTTATTTACGTAACTTACGTAAACAACGTAAACAACGCAACTTTAGTTAAAAATGGTTTACTTAAGTAGGTTTTGAATGCATGACTTTTACTTGTAGTGGAGTAATTTCAGTGTGGTATCAGTACTTTTACTTAAGTAAAGGATCTCGATACTTTTTCCACCACTGGTAGCTAAGCACAAAGATACGAAGCATGGGGAAACTGTTAGCATAGCTTAGCACAAAGACTGGAAGCAGGGGGAAACTGTTTGTGTAGCTTTGCACAAAGATGGCAAGTAGGGGGAATGGTTAGCAGAGCTAAGCACGAAGATTTGAAATGGGGGAAACTGTAAGCGTAGCTTAGCACAAAGACTTGAAGCACGGGGACATTCCACTTATTTCAGCTGCTATTGACTTATCTATCTGGTAATCATCTTTGGCCTTTAGTAGGAACGCATCTATAAATCAGCACATAATATCACAAACTTTGAAAAGAAGAATCGCTCTCCATGGGCAACAGCCAATAAAGTAATTCCAAAATGTGGGACACCATGTAAAAAATGTGAGACGTGGGACAAGACGCACAATACTGTGCAGCTGTACATAAAGTGTAGACATAAATAAGATAAAGGATAATTATCTCAGCACCATAGTGGAACATAATAATCCCAAAATTCCAATAAGAATCATTAAGTAAGAGCATCCTGGTGGGGAATATCTTTTGGCATAAGAGACAATGTCCTGGGCCTGCAGGGCTGTTCTGTGCTATAATTTGTGTTTTTATTCTCTACAAAACCCACCAAGTTCAATGGAAGTTTAATGTTCTGTGTGTGTTTATGTGCAGAGATTAGAGGCACAGATAAAGACAATTTCTTTTCATGCCGATTTTATTAACTTAAGACTGAATCATACATGCACGCATATATACACACAACTTCACAGCTTTGACTCAGAGCTATTAGTTCAGATGGAAGCCAGATAAATGTGCAGTAAACACATGGTTATGTGATTAAAGGCTTAGTGACAACAGAGACTGGCCTCAGGGCAGCTGAAAACCAAGGAAGGCAAGAGCTCTAAATTGAACAAAACAACATTTAGTAAAATGTTGAATTAAATTGGTAGTGGTTATGACATATTTTCATATTCTGAACAACATTTATGTAAGAGGTTGTAATAAACTGCCATGTTTAGGAATAAGGAATATTTGTATTTCTTAATTTTTGAGGCAGATACATATTTCATATACCAAGCTGATAACTGATTAAAGCACTGTGGTCCAGTCAGACTGTATAATCCTAGTTTAATAGTATCAGTTTTTCATGAAGACAAAAGACGAAATAAGGACACTAAAGACATTTGAAACACTGAGCCCTGTGGTAGGGCTTTCATGCACAGTGGAAAAAGCAGTTTAAGATAATCACAGGAAACATTTAGTACTTGAAATCCTACTCATTCTTGAAAAAAAAATGGGTCTTTGATTTCAGACATGCAGAGGTAGACAGAGAAAACACTGGGACACTGGGTTTGCCCAATTATCTTTATCATCTTTAAACACTCCACTGGACTCTGTAGTATTCAATTCTGCAACACCGCTTTAAAAAAATGTATTTATCATGTTTGTTTCTTCTTACTCTTTTTACTTAAACTGCAATAACTATGACTTCTTTTACCTGTCAGTTGGGAACAAACCGTTAAACAACAAAAGAGCCACTAGATGGCACAAGGGTACTTTACAACAACCGTTTCAGTTTCTCAGAGATTACGAGATAAAGCTGAATGTACCAAGAAGTCCCTGTCAACAGCTACACACTAAGGTAACTTAAGTGGAAGGAAAGATGTTCCCACACCCCTGATTCAGTGAAGCAAGAGGATTTCTCAGTTCAGCTCCACTGTGTCTTTTGTAATGTGCCTTTTAAAAATAAAATAAAAACTTTGGATGCCTGCAGCTTGACTTGTGGTTAAATCCAAGACAGTTTGCTAGTGAACAGCACCAATCTTGCTTTGCAAGTGAACAGCTAGTTAGTTCCAGTATTGTCACTATTTTCACAAAAAAACAACAGCCAGATATGATGGTGATATACAGTGTAGTGCACAGAAACATGCTCGAGTCACAAGCTTAAAAAAGAGCATCAGAAGCTATTGACTGATCTGTCAACTGCAATCTGCATCTCCATCTCTATCCTGTCTCACCTCACCTCAGATCCCCTCCTCCGTGTCACTCCTCCAACTTCTGAGCTATCCATCAATTTCTGTTATTGCCACCTCACTGTAATGCAGGTTTGTTTGAGGACCAGACACAGATGCTCCATCAATGTCAGCCATCTTATCTGTAGTATACTGTATGTCTTGCATGGCTTGTATGGCTGCTATATCAAGTTTAACCATTATATGTCTGGGGAGAAAAAGAAAATCAAATCAAATATTTCAGCTAAAGATAGAACTGAATTAAGTAGAAGTATTGTATTTATTTTGGTTTGATTTTCTTACAGATGTTTAATTTATTTATTTTTTGTTATTTCATATCATAGATTTAGTATTTTGCCATCCAAACAGGGATACATGGGTTTCCACAGAGGGGAAATTGAACCACTTTTTTAATGTATGTCTCAGCAGGAACATTTTGTAATTTATTTGTTTCAAAATGCTTGTGCCTCAGAGAGAGGAACAGAAGAGATTGGTTTGTGAAAGGTGATTTGGGACTTGAGGTCTAAGTGTAAGCACAAAACCTTAGTTTGAATGTGTATCATGTTGCTGCATGCTCCTGTGTGTGACAAACAAACCGTAAGGTAGGAGGCCTAAAACTCACAAATGGCAGCTGACTTTCAGCCTGTCAAGTTACCGTTAGCGGTAGGGGTGTCATGATTCAATTAAAATGTTGTTTTTTTCTATGTCATTGTTAAGCTATCAACTCTTCATACGTACATTTCAACAGATCATTGGTTTTATTCCATTACCAATGTCATTTACATTTCAAATTTGTCTTTAAAATAGCTGCATGGTGTGGGCTATAACCGCCACATTTTTTTTTTCACCAAACACAAAAAAAGAAAGAAAACCTTCCTGGCGTCATGTCTACAAAAATGTTTTAGATTAATTAATTCTGTCTCGTGTCTATGTTGTCTTGTGATTTCCTGTTTTATTTTGGTTCCACTTCCTGTTTGTGTCCATTGTCTCCAGTTTTACTGCTCCCTTTGTCTGTATTCCTGTCATTAGGATTACCTGTCTCCGCCCTGATTGTTTCCACATGTGCCCTTCCCTTTTGTGTATATATAATCCGTGTTTCCCTTCGTCCTGTGCCAGTTTGTCTTGTCCCATGTCAGAGAACTGACACTTTGTCCACGCATTGCCAGGTCTTGTTGCTTTGTTTTTAAGAGTGATTTGCTGTTTGTTTTCCTAGTATAGCCTCGAAAAGTGATTTTCAGTTTGTTTCCTTATTCCTAGTTTAGCCTTTGTAAAGAGTGATGTTCATTTTTTACATTACATTACATTACATGTCATTTAGCAGACGCTTTTGTCCAAAGCGACTTACAATAAGTGCATTCAACCTGATGGTACTAGACATAGACCACAGGAATCAAGTAAGTACATAACTTTAAGAGCTAACTGTCATTGCAACAGGAGTGCTATATGTTAAAGAAGAAAAGAATAGAAAAGAAGAAGAAGAAGAAGAGCAATTTTTTTTTTTTTTTTTTAATATATATATGTGTTAGGTGACCATGGCTTAACCGAGGTATTGTTGGAAGAGATAGGTCTTCAGCCTGCGGAGGAAGATGTACAGGCTGTCTGAGGTCCTGATGTTGGTGAGGAGCTCGTTCCACCATTTGGGAGCCAAGATAGAGAAAAGTCTGGAAGAGGTTTTGAGGCGAGTTGACCCACGGAGGGTGGGAGTCGCCAGCTGTTTGGCTGATGCAGAGCGGAGAGGACGGGCAGGGGTGTAGAGTTTGAATTTTGTGTAACAAATTTTTTTTAACAAACTTTATTTTGAAACTTTTGTCTCAGAGTTGTGCATTTGGGTTCGGGTCCATAGTTCGGTTGTGACACACGGTGCACCTGAATGCACCATGAAGTCCGTTGTTTATAAATTATAGGGGAGGTAAGTGAAACATAAGGATTTTCTATTGTTCTATTGTTGCTGTTCTATGACTCCAGCAGTAGCCATGATGGTGTTTGAAAAAGTGCAGATGCAGACTACCAATTATCTTCTTTGAAGTGTTATGGGAATTTTTTCGTGGCTGTGGGTAGTAATTTTTAATACTGCTTTTGATTGAGATAGTTTAAGTCAAAAGCTAAGTGTAGCCTAACATAAGCTGAAGTGAAAATAAACTGAGCCTTTTAATTGGACTCATTGTACAAATTACATAAACTATTTAAAACATGTTAATTAAAACACCATTATGAATGAGGTGTCTTACCAAACAAACAGCTGAATGGAACTTGCGATATGTTTCTCATTCTCAGTTGACTGTGAAATAATCACTCTCTCTCTCAGTCTTCATCCCCAGTGGAGTCACAAACACTCTCGCTCGCAGACATGGTGGCATCCATTTCACTCCAGTCTTGTTTGGTTGTGAGCTGGCGTTAAATCCTCCCATTCTGCACACAAATGAATGTATTATTTGGTGAGGATTAGTGTTAAATGGCTCTTTTCTCTCCCTCTGTAGACTTAATAGAATGAGAGAATTAAACGCCAACGACCATCTAAACAATACTTAACCAGAATAGATGACACCATGTCTTCTTTTGTATGTGCACCCATCTGTTTGTGAATAGAGTGATTTGGCTGTGTCTGTGCATCTCTGTATTCTCCTGTGTGGATCCAGTTATGTTTGACTATGAATTTTTGCTTGCCGTTTGAATGAACAGTTAACAGCAACTGTCGGTGCTCCAATGATGTGATTTCTTCTTAGTATATTTGCTTGATGTGACAATAAGGTATGTTTTGACTCCCATTTATAAGAAGCATCCTGCTCAACAAACTAGGCTTGGGTGGTGTCATTGTATTGTGGTATACCAGGGTATTTTGAAGTCCTAACAATATGATTTTCAATAGTAGAGGTCAGTCTCTACTGGTGCAACAGGCCACACCTTCTATTGTTATTCCAACCCATTCTAAATGAAAAGCCAGAATGCCATATCAACATCTCTGCTGCATTAACACTGTTTATTGGCTAGTTAGCTAGCTAGTTCATCTCCACCAGGCCTTCATGAAGAGTGCTTTGAATCCAGTTTAGCAAAGTAGCCAAACAGTAGAATCACAATTACCATGTCCATCACTTGATGTGCCTAGAAAGACTTTTTCCCATTGTTAGGATGCATTACTTGCAATTCTGTCCAGCATGTCACTGTAATCTCAGTAGACACTTTCTGTAGAAAATGAGTGTATTTTAGGAACAAGACTTAATGAGTAAGGTGTTTCAGCTGTGTTGGTAGAATGACCATATACATATAAGCTGACCACACTAGAGTAATACATTACATCTGTGTTGACTTAAGCACAATGTTAAGCAACCTTTGATGTACCAGAATAACTGGCACTGTGCGAGTATATAAGAACTTTCAGTCTCTGTAACCTTTTCATTCATTCTGAAGCCTCCCAGAACTGAATCCTAGCTCTTGTGAATTAAATGTGCTTTGAACGACCACCTCTCTGCTCGTTCTCCTCATTCATCAAACTATAACAAATATACATACTATCACCCATAGACTTTCATTGGGAAAGAGATGTTCTTAAATCTGTGAATTACTCTTTTCGAACATAATAACCGCTGCAAAATTACTCTATTTACAGTCAGTATTTGATTAATTAGGTCCAATAACATTTGGAACGTTATATTTGGTCCCTGCAGTTGACGTACAAATGAAGTGGGCTGTTGTGAAACTTTAAAATTGTGTCTACAGCTTGTTCCACTGCCCCCAGTGGTCACAAAGCAAACTAAATATTGCTGCTACTTCGACTTTTCATACTCTTTAAACTCTCAAATATACTTTATCATACCTAAATGCACCACTTACTACCAGAGTTCTCCACAAACATACTGCATGTTTGTTAAGTGTTTTAAACTGTTCACTTTCAAAGGGAAAGCATTATAACAGTCGGGTGCTAAATGGGCTAGGTGACTGGAGTCAGTGTTTGACAGTGATAACAGATATAATCCCCCCTTTTAAATGGCAAAACTTTCCCATTGCAGTGTCTAATGTCCACATTTGGTAAGAAATTTGTGCTTTCCATATAATGTTTAAAACATGACACGTATACACAAAATGTACTCTGTCCTTTCCTTTTAAAATAGTCTCACTGTGCAGCTGTTCACATCAATAAAGCAGCACAGCAGCTGGCCCTCTGGGAAAGGAAGACTGTCAGGTGTATTTTACAACTGTCTGAACGTGGATTATCTTTAAACGGATCAATCTTGCATGCGTAATTAATGTCTGCCTATACCAAGAAAATTCATCCTCCTCCTCTCCATCCATCCCTCCATCCTGGTTCATATATGGCACACAGTCATCCATCCATCCTTCCAAGGGTACTGAGTAAAGGTTGCAGCTGACAATCATCCCGTCACACAGTCACTCTATAAAATCATATGGAAAGCAGGCCACAGTGAGACGGATCAGTTCAAAGGGACTTTTGCAACAGACTACATTAACTGCCTATAAAGACAATTATATTCCAGCATTAGCATTATCCATAAATCTATAAATCTATTTTTAAGTTAAGAATGTCTCACATAAAATGGTATGGCAGTAGGGAACCAGTGAAAATATGAAAACTATATCTGCATTATGTTTATGTATATTTACGTAAGAGAGTGTATATATTGGCAAAAATAAATTCCATATATGTTTATTTGTACATAAACATTTCAAGTAAGGTCACAGTGGGTAATATCTGTTATAATTCATTCTCATAGGTTAGTTAGACAAGTAAAACAAAACAGAAATGAATGTAGTCATGTAACAGACAATGTGTTTGTTCATAAAGAGTAAATAAAATAGAATAATCTTTTTTCATTCAGTGATCACCACAACAATATTAAAGTTTGAGTTAGCTACATGAGTAAAAAACTGTCTCAAACAGCAAATAATCATATTCATGTAGTTCAACATATTTCAGTACTGTGTTCCATGCTTCACTTCAGCTGTCCAATGCGTGGCCCTTTGCTTACTTGATCTAATTCAGTATGGTTCTTTGGAAAAAAGTAGTAAAACTTCAACTGGCTTTCGGAGAGCTGCTTGAAATAAACGACTGCAGACGGACACCGAGCTGGCTTTCTTTCTGTTGGACTAGTGAGTAATATTACCTAACCTGCTATGTCTTGTGTTGCTGCACTTGATGTTTGGCTGTGTTAGCAAAGTTGTCAACTTGCAAGTTTTTCATAATAAGTAATGTCATCATACCAAATGCAAATGTACAATGTGTTTACATAAAGTGAAGTGCACTCTTAAACTAAGGGTGTGCTGAATTGCAAAAATACCAATTTTATATAATGTTGCTTTTATTAATATATCTAGTGCAGTGCCTGTAGGAAGTATGTATTCGTACATTACATGCCACGCTACAACTTCTGCAACTCCATAATACACTTACTTTTCATATGGTATGCACCATCCAGTACATACACATTGAACATTGATATTCACTGCCACCTTTGTGCCATGCGCGAGCCACATACGAAGATTTTACCTATTGGTTTTGATACCTTTGCCTGTTTGCCTACATGTGTTTCACACCCTGCTTTCAGTAAAGAACATGAACTTGTATTGTGTGATTCTGCTTTTGAGTCCTCCTCCCTGTGGACACAGTTCTTTTCAGGGGCATCAGTACAAATGACCAGATATCCTTGGTGTGGTAATGTGTTTGCCTCCATGATTGCCAACCAATCAGCTTATCAGCTTCATCAATACGTCATTGTCGCTTCCACTACTGTTTTTATGTAACGGAGCTCTGCTGGTAACATAATTGCCTTCACCATTGCTGATCATTTTATTTATTTATCTCAAATGTAACTTAACAATGCCATGTGATATGCTACTTCAGTACACATATAGCTTGGACCACTACTGATTAACATTTAATATGCTGAAATTCACATCATACCACTGCTTCCTTTCCTGAAACCGTTTTTCCACCATTAAACACACTGATATACTTGGTTTGTCTTTATTTTTTCTTCTTATATCTCAGTAAAACACCACAATAGCTCCAGATTCTAGTGTGACCTAGATTATTAAGGGCATATTAAGTTGAATTTTAACCATTTTACACACCAGCGATCACATCAGTCCAGGTCTGCCAACTCTTTACGAGATATCTCTCTGGTATCGAGTAGTTTCTAAACTCTCTTTCAAAGCATAATTGGCTCTGCTCATGCTATATCACAGATCATTTAACCCTGTCTGAGCCAGTTTACAGCCTCACATTAATCTCAAATCCAGGTTTAAGTGTGAGGGTGATCTTATTGACTTGCTGGATGAGCAGAATCGCCTTTTTTCTCTCTTTCTGGATTTCATTCACCTGCCTCTCTCCTAGCCCTCTTTGTGTCGCCCTTTCAGCTGCAGTCGGATGAGTGTCACCTCACCTCCTCCTCTCCTTCGCCTCTTTAACCAAGTCATTTAATCCGCTCTTCTTACCTCTGTTTCCGCCATCATTAACACATCTCCCTCCTCCTGCTCTTACCTTACTTTCTTGTCAGTCACACAGCTGTCCTCCCACTGACGTCCTGTGCATCGTTTTTGTCCTTTACCGTTTAGATCCAATACAGGGCTGTCTGTGTGACTGATATTCTGGCTCTATCACGCTTGTATTCTGTTCAATACACCATCTTTTCTTCTTCTTATATTCTTAAGTGCACCTCAGCATTCATCCCTGCCGAAACACTTTATCATTACAACAATATGAGATAAAAGCAACAGCAAGTTACACATATGGATGTTCATTTATCTTTGACAGCACATACTCCTACTGCTGTATTAATGCACTATAAAATCTTTGCCAATTTATATATATGCGTGCAAGCAGAATATCATGTTTATTGGTATCCGACAAAGCATGTCAGGATCAACAACAGCGATCAAAGGCAGTGTAGTACTCCAGCAGCACATACTGATTTGTATACAACACAGCATATGGATAGTAAGCTTTGCAGGCATCATTAATTCGCTGCTGCAGATGGTGCCAGTCTTGGATTTCACAGACGTTTTTTTTCTTTCAGGTATAGCTGCAGAGAGTAGAAGTGAGAGGATTCAGGAGGCTAATTGTAACATCAATTTGTGTGAAGCAACACTATATAACAGCTCCAAGTGGTATCAGCAAAAAATGCACTTTGCTACACCTTTACCTGCTGGGCTTCACACAACACATTAGGGCTGGGCGATACGGACCCAAACTCATATACGATATATATTGGTATTTTAAACAAAATGTGCAAAGTATTTAGTTTTAACTCAACGCCACAAGAAATCAACATCAACCTGTTTTTTTTTTAAAGACTTTATCAAATTCAAAACCTTCCACCTTTTGTAGCAATTTCATCAGATTTAGATGCTCTTCATCTGCAACCAGGCGGCGACCTCTGGGTCTGAGCAGGGAGGCAAACCAGGAAGTGCCTTAAGCCTGCATTCTACGAAATTTCCAACAGGGGTGGAAATTAAAACTAAGTGTGGCTCCAAAAACATTTCTGTCCATTAATTTCAATGCAAAATAAGAAAACTTCTCACTTGATTTATTACCTCTGAATTTTTTTTAGGACAACACTATGGTCTCAATCACGAGTAAAAAATCTTATTCAAGACAATTTGATGTTCATAGTTCAAATAATGGCCCCATTTAGAAGAAAATAGGAGATAAAGAATCATATGATTTATATGATTTGGGGCGTGGCTACCTTTGATTGCCAGATGGCTAACAAGGCGAGCCGTAATCAGGAGAGAAGCAGAACAATGCGTATCCATGGCAACGTGTCAATAAAGTTATATATAACGTTATATAGATATAAAAAAGGATGTTTACCGATTTGGTCTCATAATTTGACCCTTTCACTGTATTTTCACTTAATGACACTCCAAGGAGTCGCTGTTCATTTTTCTGAGGTAAGTAACGTACATTTTGGTTTTGTTTTTTGCTAGCCAAAATTAACATCCCAGTTAATGCTAACATGAATTAGCAGCGACTTTGGTCAGTCAGGTTGAGTTGTAGAGAGGCGAGTAGTCAGTGTCATCAGATCCCTCTCGCTCCTCCACAGTCCAAATATGTTCTGCTCCCCGTATCGGAAACAAGATGGCGACGCAAGAAGGCGACGAGTATAACGATTAACTCGATGCTTCCAACGGGCAGTCCACAAACCAATGGGTGACGTCATGGTCACACAGTCCATTATTGACAGTCTATGATCACAGTGGGGAGGGCAGCTTGGTATATTCAGTGCTTGTGTAAGTGTTTGAATGCGCACGCATGTCTCGGAGGAGGATGGAGAGGTGGGTCTAGGTTTTGACCGACTGATGGGTGACAGACACTCTGCTGAGAAATGGCAACACAATGCAAAATTACTTTATATTATGAATTGGGGAAATACTTTCAGTAGCCTGAAATGTGATGTTAGCACAGCACGTGAGACTCTGGTGGGCTGCCACTGTTTAGGTAATAAATGGGAAACCCTTACGCCACTACGTCAAGAAGTAGGAATGCTGCGAAAAAAAGGGGTTGATTTTATAGGTTGAGCAAAAAGTTGGGACAACCTAAAAACAAAAAAGATATTTTTCAGATTACATGAGGGTGTACAGGTGTCCTTAAAGTTACATTAACACTGGACTTGATGCAACACATGACATCACTCATCACTCTCCTCTCCTTTCTACATCTAAAATGAGAATGCTATAAATTGTAAGATGCTTCACTGACAGAAAACATCAGTGAAGCAAATTTTGTCCCTATGTGATTAATAAATAAAAAAATTCAATAAAGTCATAAATTTGTGCCTGGAGGCAAACAACAGGCTTTTTCTGTGGGATTATGTGTGTGCATGCATGTGTGTGAGTTAAATGATTTGAATCCATCCCAGAGAAAAGCCAATAAATCCACCTCAACGAGTTTGGTACACGAAAAAATTGCATATCGGACTCATTTGCACATTGCCCTTCAGTCAATGTTTGTTTTCCAAACAACAAGAGGGGAGCAATTTCCAAAGAACTGCATACTTGACCTCAATCTGTTAGTCAGTCAGTCAGTCAGTCAGTCAGCCTGCCGACTCATCCGAGACAAATTCACTGACATCACCAACCTCCTGTGTCTATCGGGGAGTTTGTGTCATACTGCAAAGATGATCAGCCATTCTTTATTTTTCTAGTGTTTTTTTATTGATCTTATGAAGTAAATAAATAGCCCATTCAAGAAATTTGGGGAATGTGGGTTTAAGATGAACTGGTGCAGTGCCTGTAGGAAGTATGTATTCTTACATTACATGCCACACTACAACGTCTGCAACTTCATAAAACACTTATTTTTCATAAGGTACACACACCATCCAACACATACACATTGAACATTGATATTCGCTGGAAACTATTAAAATATTATTGGAAAATCGAACCTTGTAGCTCACTTTGAAGCTCCAAAAGATTGGTAGGCTAAATAGACTTACAGATGAGATGAGTCAGACGTGGAAATCCAGAGTGAATTGGGTTACTGACCAGGTGTAGGCCTATCACACAATGGGGCGGAGCTCCCCTAAAAGCTCTAAGAGGGCGAAGCCTATACAAAATAGAATGTTAGTTATGTACTGAAACTCCAGGTTCTATGAGTATAGGTGCAGCCTTCTAAGATCTGGGCCTCACTCACACACGCAATTTATTTATTTATATCCCATACCGTTGCACTTCCTCACTAACGTGTCCGTGTGTGGTATCCCCTGCTTTCCGGGCGGCGTCTGTGGTGTGTTGAGGCTCCTTGACAAATACAAAACACAATTTTTCTGCCTTTTTTTCTCATTAATCTGCTACTTTTTTCTTGCAAATTTGCCACTTTTAATCTCGTAAATCTGCAACTTTTTCTCTTGTAGATTTGCCACATAAATTTGATACTTTTTCCTCGAAAATATTACCCCCCTCCCCAGCACATTCCAGAACCAACTCTCAACTCTGCTCCACTAAAAAGCAAACCAAAAGCAGATGATGCATCCTGTGGCTGCCATATTTTTCACCCTTGATACAGTAACTAAAGAACTAAAGGTCCAGATTTTTCCTGCATGCATTGGTAGAGACGAAAAGCAGAGCTAAAAAGGTAATTAGTATTGGACTTAAATTCCTCATGTGGGTAGAAAAACGAATCCAAATGAATGACATTGAAGGTTGATATGTATATATAGTTGCTTATTTATATAGCCAGCAGTCACGGAGCAACAAAGTAATGATGCCAATGTTGTGTTAAGCTTGTTCCCACTGCTCCCAAGTGTAAAAAATAATCAATCATTGTAGGTTTAAACCTAATAAAAGTGGTGTATATAAGTCAGTTGAAGACAAAGAGAAAGAGGTCAGAAGAAAGACCTCAGAAAAGTTTGCAAAGAACATTGAGATGTCAGGAAAAAAGATGATGCCGATTGAGTGAGAGGCACTCTAAGGAAAGCCATAACAGCTTGTGTGTGTGTGCCAGGCAGAGAGTGGCTCCTGTATTATTGATTGGCTATAGTTAGAGAAGGAGATTGAGAGCGACAAGTACAATTTCGACACAGACAGAAGACACGCACAGGTTTCACAATATAATGCACAGCCATGAATTATTGGTGTGTGTGTGTGTGTGTGAGAGACTCTGTTCATGGGATCCGCCCACACTGACGCCTCACACGTCTCCATTATATTGTTCGAACATGTTCTTGCAGACACCTGAACAAATTACCACACATGCACATATACATGTACGTACATACACATGCAACCAATGAAATATCAGTGTTGACAAGATGGCTTCCAGCTGCGTCTAGTTGTCTCCTTTTATGAATAGAACATTGTGTAATGTAGCATAATGTCTGTGTGTGTACCCACATATCCGTGTGTGCATGATTAAATATTTAAATGCATTTGAAATCTCCCTCCCTGCCAATTTAAACAATTCTAGATTAGGATCAAAATACCTTTCATTGTATGTGTGTGTGTGTGTGTGTGTGTGTGTGTGTGTGTGTGTACTTACAAAATGTCACGTTTTAGTGTCCATGCTACTGTGTGTGTATGATTTATTTGTGAATTTCAGCTAATTCTGCTAGGTGAGATAATGATACTGACATGCGTGCTGTGTGCACATTAATGCATATATAGTATATACAGCACACAGCATGTAACTTCTGGAAGTTCTATAGGTGTTGACAGCAGACTTTAGAGTGCATGCATGTGTCATCAGTTGCAAGTGAGAGCCGTATGCGTGCTTTGTACACATGCAACTGTTAAGGGCTTTTAAAAGCATTATGAGATGGGAAACATCTCAGTCAATTTTAATTAAACTCAAAAGAAGAGGGGTTTATGTAATAACATGAGACTGCAGAGAGAATAAAAGAAAGTAAGAAAAGAAAAAAAAGTGATGTATAATTGAAAAATGGGTTCCCAGAGTACCTCGCTCTTAAAAAAAAAAAGTGAATGTTTTTGAATAGGCCTGCTTTGTACTGAAGGTAGAGTCCCGTTGTTTGGCTGTTTGTAATTACTTGGAAAAAAAAAAACTCATTACCCTATTTCCCCCCAGTAGAGCTGCGTTGTAAAAGAAGATTCAGTAGATCCCTTTTTTCCCCTTTTTGGGCATTTCTCTGATATGGTAAGTTCCAGAAGGAGGGCTCACTGGTATTATGCTGTGTTTCCACTGCATGATTTGGCATGGGTCTACTCAACTCAATTCATTGTTTTTTGGTTTTCAATTAGGAAAAGTTGTGGATTGTACCTGGTACTTTTTTTGGTACCACCTTGGTCAAGGTTAATGGTTTGTTGCACAGAAGAAAGCCCACACTGCAAAAAACATGAAGCTTACCAAGTATTCTCTTCTTATATCTAGCAATAATATCTAAATTATATTGTTTTGAGTATAATTTACCTACTGAACACAGCTTTGTGCTTATTTAATTACTAGTAGTATTATTATGTGCTTATGTAATTATCTTATTGTCTAAAGACTTGTTTTTAGGATTGACATGTGAGCTTTTTCATGCTTTTCAAGCTATTCAACTGTTGAATATGTTATGATATTGGTTCCATTTGAGTGTCTTAGTTGCATGTAGGTTGAATACTATTTCAAAACCATTTTCTACCCACCAAAACATACTAGTTTCAAGTATTGCTGGCTTATTTTAATGTCACTACAGTTGGGCTATTCAAGCCACAGTTGCTCAAAATAAGTATATTTTGACTTATTTCAACATATCATTGGTTTTTCCAGTTCCTAGATATTTTTACTTATTTAAATAATTCTTACAAAGAAAAATGAACTTACTATACTGGCAGATAATTTTACTTGTTCTAATCATGCATTTGCTTAATTCTAGTTATTTATTTATTATTTTTTGTCAGATGGTTTTTGCAGTGCATCATTGGAAACTTGGAAAAGGGCACACACAAAAAACACAGGTGATAGAATGAACGACTGGTCTGTTACTGTTGCCATAAGCGCCTCACAGGATGCTTATCGGTCCTAATAATGGCTGTGCCGACATAAAGGCATTAATAATAATAACTTAATTTAATATAGCACCTTTAAAAACAGCAGTTTACAAAGTGCTTCGACAGACAGCAGTTAATTACACAGAGAATGAAGCCATAAGGCTAAAAACAAGTCTTACATAAAAAAAAAAACAATAAGAGACAGAGCAGGAACAATCAAAAGACATTCTCAGTTACACAGAAAATTAAGGTAAAAGGAGTAAAAAAGAAAAAGGAGTGGTAAGATAGACAGCATTACATAAAAGCAAGTCTATCAAAGTGGGTTTTAAGAAGTGATTTAAAAGAAGTTACTGACTCTATGTGCCTTATCTCCTCGGGCAGCCTGTTCAAAAGTCGGGGCACTCTGGTGGAGAAAGCCCGGTCACCTTTGGTTTTCAGTTTTGACTTTGGAACAGACAGAAGGGCGCCATCTGAGGATCTAGGGACGCAGGTCGGCTCTTATGGAGTTAATAATTCTGTTAAATTGCTAGGAGCCTGACCTAAAGAGCTTTAAAAGTGATCAGTAAAATCTTAAAATCAATCCTAAAATGACGGGGAGACGGTGCAAAGAAGCTAAAATCAGGGTGATGTGATGTCGTCTGTTAAAACTAGTAATAAGCCGAGCCCTGAACCAGTTGGAGGTGAGAAAGTGATTTTTGGGAGATTCTGGAGATTCTGGAGTAATCCGAACGGGAGAATATCAGAGAGTGAATGACTTTGTCCAGGTCAGAGGGTAACAACTTGGGTTTGATTTTGGAGATGGAGCGTAGATGAAAAAAAAAAAAGGACAACTTTTCTGATGTGTGTGGGTCAAAAGTAAGGTTTGAGTCGAATGTGATTTGTCCCAGATTTCTGGGGACTGAGGACTTTATGTTGGTGGAAAGTGGACTGAGATGATTTTGGAAGTGACTAATGGTGTAAGGAGGAGTGAACAATATGATCAGCTGAAGCCTGACTAGGTGGATTCTTGTAAACTCATGCTCAGACTCAGAATCATATGAGACTTCTTATGAAAGTCTCATATCATGTCCCATAAAAAAAATAATGCATAAAAAGTTTGTAAAGTGTGTCTTATAATTTTATAAAAACCTATGCAAATGCAAATAGGGCAGGTGCGAGGAGTGGTGGTTGGATCAAGCAAACCCCGGCTTTGTCCAAACCTTAACACATAGTTTCGGCTGTCTTAACCCGATGAAACAGCTCAATTTTACATCGCAAACATGTTTAAAACATCGCAAAGTGTTTAAAACAGCCATCAGTTGTATTTCCAGACTTGGTGATTGTTGGAACAGTTGAAAGACCAAATCAATCAATCGAATCAAATCAAATCAAAATTACTTTATTTATCCCCGAGGGTAAATTCAGTTAGTCTGTTAGCTCTTGAAGAATGAGACAGTCTGATGGCTGTAGGAGCGAAGGATCTTTTGAATCTCTCCGTCCTGTAACGGAGAGAGAGGAGCCGTCCACTGCTGTTCTTTTGGTCCATAAAGGTTTTGTGTAGCGGATGATTTCAGGATGGCCTCAGACATGTTGACAGTGCATCTCTCCACCACCTCCTCCAGTGTGTCCAACCTGGCTCCAAGACTGTTTTGGTGAGTTTTATTTAGTTTCTGTTGAGGTCAGTTACCCGAGTTTTAGTGAAAAAGAAACTTACATCTAGAAGTTTTATGGTTTTATTGTTCTGTTCCATAAATAAATCAGGTGCAAGAATATTTTTCTCTCTTGACATATTACTTACTAGCCTGGGTATACCCATGCTGCCTTGCACGCTCGATTTCGTTTCGAACTGCAAGGCGGCATGGTGTCCATGGCTGCTTTTGGTATCCAATCACAGAACGGGGAGGGACGGCAAGACGATGACGCGTACTATTTGACAGATAGAAGCTTGCAGTTTGCTTACAGATCCAACATGGCTGCAGCAGATGCGAAGCTCTCTTTCGATCTAGCTGTAGAAAGTGTTCTAGATAGTTTAGAGCGAAAGTTTATTTTAAAAGAAGAGCAACAACAGGATTTGGCAAAAGGCTAATCTAACAACTAGCCCTGTTAGTGGCTAAGCTAATGGGGTTTAGCGAGACCCCGGTCGAATTTCTGTCGCACTACATACGTCATCTGGTATAATTGATTCGATTGGCTAAGAGCTATGTACAGACTCTTATGATAGACATTCGTAGCGCCCAATAAACTGCTCTGGACGATCGTAAACCACGCCTCCTCTTCGGAAAAATCAATTGGTGGTCTCCAGACTGTATTTCATTTGTGATATAGTCTGATGTTAGCCAGGCTAATTATTTACTGGACTAAAGAAAACAAAACAAAAGAGGTGGTTGGTGGGAACTCACTAACTACATTCGAAATAGAAGAAAAAAGAAGACATTTAGTACAGTCCTATTTCATTTGAATTCTGTCTACATGAGCAATACGTATGTTCAACTGCTGAAAACACTGTGGGGGATTTCTGTCTCTATCTGAGTATTGTGTGTGTGTGTGTGTGTCTGTAAAGCTAATATTATGACAGAATGAAAAGACCAAATTGGATTTCTTAGCAGCCAGACTCATTAATTAGGAGCTTCAATTACATGGACCTTCATGTTAATTGAAGCTCCGTGGGTTAGTCTCACAGCATTTCTTGTCTGGCAGAAGCAACATTTTATCAGAACTTCACTCTAGATCATCACTCTCTCCTGGTATCGCTCTCCGTCTTTTCTCTTCTGATCATCCGAGAGGAAAAAAATCTAACTATCAAAGCAGCATTCATTGATTATTTGTCCACTTAGTTTCCTATTTACACATCAAGCGCTGGTGCTAATTCTCTGGGAGTTTTCACTTGTTAGTAATGGAGTTGCAGAGATGTTGGTGCTTTCACAGTGAGAAAAATAATAACTGAAGAAATGACATGCAGGTTCGGTTGAAGCCTGAGGCATGTTTAAGGAATATATTTTTATGAAAGGAATGAAGTGCTCTGCTGGGAGAAAAGGGAAAAAACAGGGTGCTTTGCTAAAATAAACCAGTTAGCTGTTAGTATTGACCATTTAGTGTCCCAGTCCACTTTATGTTTTTATATTTCACCACTAATTTGTAACACTCAAGGGAAGAAAAAAATAATAATGCGCTATTATAATTGCACCATCATGTCTCTACACAGGAGCCCTTGTTAGCAGCCCTTCTCACTGTGTTCTGAGTATGCACCAAATCTTCTGGCTTTAAATGAATTTTGACATCAACTTATTACATTGTCACAGAAAAGTTTTGAAAACTTTGACAAAGTGCAAACTGAATCATTAGCGACTCTCCCAGGATTTTCTCTGGAAATTTTTCTGTACTGTGTGAGGCAGTTTGAGGCAGTTATTTTTGTCACACTGGTAGCCAATTAAATTCTACTGTAGGTGTTTAGCATTTGCTGCAGAGCATCCCAACCTGTCTCAAACAACAGCACGATATAACCAGCTCTGAAAGCTCATGTGCCACCATAACATTAAAGACATATAGATTTTTTCCCAGTTGTGCATTTTACTGATTTGGCGGAGTTGACGTGTACTAAAGTCTGATATGTGCTGAGATGTTTCCAACTGAGCTGGGACCTTCCTTTGAATCAGCACATTACAAGAACACAGTGCAGCACGGTGAAGCTCAGTTTTGTGTAGCAGGTTTCTCATTCATAAATTGTGGATATCAAATGAATCAAACTTTCTAGCCTGTTTCTAATAATAGTTGTCACCCTCGACATAATACAGCTTTTTTTCACAATGGAATTTTTGGATGTTGCTCTTGTGCTAGTGTGGTAATGTTGGAGACTCCTACATACTTAACTGTGCTTTTGCAATTGAAGTGTGAATTTGTGGCCTTAAAAATGAGTCAAGGGGACTAAGAGCTATCCTCTTAAATGACAGTGTATGTCAACCTTGTGTGTTTTAACTGTACAATACTTTCATTTTTTTTTATTGTTGTTTGCACTTAAAAAAAACATACAATATTAAAGAAAGAACAGTACAAGAAACAGATAAAATGTGTAGGAAAGATCAAAAAGTCCAAAAGGCTTATAAGCAACCCTCCCTCTTAAACCTATATATAACTATACTTTGCTTAAATAACCAAAATCATCATTAAGAAAACCATGGAAAATGGCTTGATATCTGCTCTTAAATAAACTCTTATGAGCTATTTTTGTTGTTATCATTATATTTGTCCAAACAAACGTACCTTTAGTTGTACCAGGATATAAAATGAACAAGAAAATGATGGAAACAAGGGTCTAATAATTATTTCCATGACTGTGTGTTTGAACCAAATATGAATATGGACAACATGACAGATCTCTACAAGTGAGACCAAAACATCTCAATCGTCCCCTGTTGGCCGGCTGCTGTATAGTTTATAAACCCAAGCCCTCCATGTTATTAGTTCATGGGACATCAGCCAAACTAAAAACTCAAAGTAGAGGTCAAATAAATAAAATGTAATGTAATGTCTGTTGGCGTTTTTGCATTCTTATGTAGCGCACATGTCATTATACATACATGTATGGTTTGCTGTTGGAAAAAAAGGCTGCAGTTCTGTTCAATTTAAGCTACAAAATCACTGACCTAGGTTTATGGTGAAAAACTTCCTAGTAAGGCGTTTTAAAAGACAGTTTAAACAGTAAATAAACATACATAAATGTCGGAAGAGAAGTAGTTACGATGAATACCAGAAATTACACTTATGTAAAAATGTGATGCACAACAGGTTTTTGTCATTTTCATTATGCATCCCCATCATTCACAATTACTACGGCATCTAGAGGGCAGTGGAGGACAGTCTATACCATAAATACGGGTCGTTATGGTTGCCTGTACAAATTACCAAGTGGGTCGTTTTTGAGGAGAGACCAGTCTCCATTAGCAAAAGTTGGCAGCCCCTGGATTTGGGATATATAGGGAACAGTGAAGCTGCTGTTGTACATAGATGCTAGGAAAATATTCTTAACATAGATTACACTTAAACTGATGTGGGCATTTTTCAAGGTGGCTAAAATATCTTGCCTGCTTTAACAGCCGAACTTTTCTTAGCTTACTTAGCTTAGCTAACTAGCTACTCCTGCCAGCTTCTCCAAACTGGGTTTGCCAACTGCCATCTATTGTAGGTAATACACTGACTATTTATAAGTACCTCATACAAACTATCCCTTTAACTTGGAGATGTTGGTACCACAGGTGAATCTTGGGTTCATTTGTGGACTTTAACGTTTGTGGACTAAATGGAACATTTTTCACCGGTGACTGGTGTGGATCTCACGGTTCAAAAGTGTGGTTAGATGGCTATAAGAATTATTAATAATTATCATAAATAATTCTTATAGCCATCTAACCACACTTTTGAACCGTGAGATCCACACCAGTGTTGCTCAGGTTCATCCCTACATTTTGGTATCCTTATGGGAGGGATAGCATTTATGTTAAGGCCCTTTTATTAATATATTTGACGCCCTGTGCAAGGTCATCATTTATTCATAAAAGAGCCATCCTTAATTCCCAACATTTTTGGTGACACGTGATGGAGGCAATTGGTATCTGTAACCAGATAGCCCTACATATTGGACGCCCCGTTGCGTAGTTACAACAGAGACAATAGTATAAATATGGTTGTGTACACTGCTGTTTACCACGTGTGTCACTAGATCTCAATCTGATTTGTAAACGTGCTAACATGGGAGCAAAAATGTAATGATTTTCAAGTGTCAGTGAATGCATGAATACATGGTAAGTCCATAAGGCTGTTCGTTTTTATTCGAACATGGGTTCAAATGAGGGGTGAAAAGTTGGTATTCGAATTGTTATTACCCATTCGAAATGTAGGCTTTAATCTTCTTGAGCGCATCAGACCATTTGAAGTAGTTTGCATTGTACTGTATTCTGGTAGAGGGCGCCACTATCATATTGACCTATGATAGGGGCCCTCTTGACCTGCTGCCTCTCACTGGTAAAGGTAAAGGTCAGGAACATTAAGCTAACTTGATATTTGCTAAATGGATGCTAATAATGAGGAAAGCCACCTTGGCGGACAGTCACAACGCCAACACACCTGAGAAGCGGCATGTGGGAGTATTTTGGGTTTAACCAGGCGGCAACCTCTGGGTCTGAGCAAGGAGGCAAACCAGGAAGTGCCTTAAGCCCGCATTCTGCAGAAAATTCCAGCAGGGGGTGCTAAGTTTGGCTGCAAAAACATTTGTCCATTAATTTCAATGCAAAATTAGAAAACTTCTCACTACATTTATTATCTCTTTTTTTTTAGACTATGGTCTCAATCGCTAGTAATCTTCTTCAAGACAATTTGATGTTAATAGTTCAAATAATGGCCCGATTTAGTAGAAAATAGAAAATAAAGAATCATATGATTTGGGGCGTGGCTACCTTCGATTGACAGGTCACAAACAAGGCGAGCCGTCATCAGGAGAGAAGCAGAGCAATGCGTATCCACAGCAACGTGTCAATAAAGTTATATATAACATTACATACTCATCTCATAACTTTGACTCTTTCACACTATTATTTTCACCTAATGACATTTTTAATGAACAGAACGCTTAAATAAACTATCTTGTTCAGCGTTTGGTTGGACTAACAGACACTCCAAGGAGTCACTGTTCAGTTTAGTGAGGTAAGTAACATACATTTTGTTTATGTTTTTTTGCTAGCCAAAACTAACATCCCGGTTAATGCTAACATGAATTAGCAGCGACTTCTCTCAGTCGGGTTGCCGGTGTAGAGAGGCTTGTAGTCAGTGTCGTCAGATCCCTCTCGCTCCTCCACAGTCCAATTATGGTCTGCTCCCCGTATCGGTAACAAGATGGCGACGCAAGATAGAAACGAGTGTAACGATGAACTAGATGCTTCCAACGGGCAGTCCACAAACCAATGGGTGACGTCACGGTCACTACGTCCATTATTTATATACAGTCTATGGGTTTAACACAATTGATGGTAAAGTCATGGACAAAACTACGGCTGTTTGTGGACTTTCCCAAAAAGAAGCTTTCATACCGTTCTACGACAACAAATCTACGGGCTCACCTCCTAGCTCACCATCGCAGCGGAGGCAGCGGCACCAAAGACAAGCAAAGCAGTGTCAAATGTACAGCCTCGATTGACGGCATATTATTTGGCACACTCGACCACAATGGGCCCATTGCCAGAGGCTCGTAAAAAGGCCTTCACCGACAGTGATGACGGTAACGCGTTAATTAGTAACGCGTTACTCTAATATGACCACTTTTTTCAGTAACGAGTAATCTAACGCGTTACTATTTCCAAACCAGTAATCAGATTAAAGTTACTTATCCAAGTCACTGTGTGCGTTACTATTTTTTGTCATTTTCCTTAGTAAAACGATATATTTGCTTTCTTCTTGCGACTCGGGGAGCGACGTCGATCGGCGGTTTTGCAATCTATTTTGCGGGTAAAAATGGGTTTGGGTGGGTGGATAAAATTGGGCTGTTTTCGGATCAGTTCTGCGGGTTTTTGAAGCCGAAACACGGGCACTTCCGATCCTTTTTCTGCGACCCTCTGTTCAGCAGGCAGCAGTCTCACTCACTCATTCACTCACACACACACTACAGCTCTGGCTGACGTGCCCCCTAAACTCACAACAGACACTCCCACTACCTTCAGGCTACGTTAAGTCAATCAGTAAGGGTGACTATATGGCGCTTTATATCCAACACAATCATGATCTAGTCTGTCCTTAGCCTACAAAATAAAGTTTGAGAAATGTCTGCATGGACCACAGCTGCTTACAGGTGTGCAGCTGACAGGTGTGCAGCTTACAGTGACAGTTTCCTCATCGCTACCTGAGCCACCATCCGATCCTCCTCCTTCAGTTTTTGCCCGTACGCGCCCGGTATCTCATCTCTTTCTCTCTTGCGATTCACACAGCACAGCTGGACAAAGTGGTCTATAACTGCCGTTTATATGCAGCAGTCAATATGATCGCTATTGGCAGTCCGGGGTATAAATGCTCAGAGTTTGTTTCATTTTAATATATTATTATATATAAGTTGTAAGCTTCAGAAACCATCAAACACATATATTTAGGAAAAGTCACCGACTGAGAGACATGTAGTTTTAATGTAAACAAAGTTATTTATAAAAGAACATGTTAAAAAGATTTTGATTGTTACATTTATAAACAATGTAGATCATAAAACAGTAGGTTTTGTCATTACAGTATTAGTCTTTTCTGACCTGACATATTTAACTGTCTTTATGTTATATACAGTCTTATACAAAAAGAGTATTTTTAAGTGAAGTCAAGAAAGACTGTCTTTATTTTATGTTTTATTTAAAAAAGAGTATTTATTTTTAAGTGAAGTCAAGAAAGACTGTCTTTATTTTATTTTTTATTTAAAAAAGAGTATTTATTTTTAAGTGAAGTCAAGAAAGACTGTCTTTATTTTATTTTTTATTTAAAAAAGAGTATTTGTTTTTAAGTGAAGTCAAGAAAGACTGTCTTTATTTTATTTTTTATAAAAACATGTATTTTTTTCAGGAAATTGTTTTTAAGTTTGTACGTTACTGTTAAAAATACACTTCCAATAAAATGAGTATTGGCAATTTAAAACTGGTTGTCATTTTTATGTTGAGGCGGCGAGGGGTTGTTGTCGGCAACTGCTGAATGTAACTAATAAAGTAACTTGTAATCTAACTTAGTTACTTTTAAAATCAAGTAATCAGTAAAGTAACTAAGTTACTTTTTAAAGGAGTAATCAGTAATCAGTAATCGGATTACTTTTTCAAGGTAACTGTGGCAACACTGTTCACCGATAAGATAACGAGGTTTATTTGCAAGGATATGAGCCCATAAATATTGTCTCAGGAGAGGGGTTTTGGGATCTAATGATGGAACTGGAGCCACAACATAAAATCCCCAGCTGAACCACAATCTCCGAAAAAATAGTGCGGCTGTATGACACCACACATGAAAATATAATATTTTTAGATTCATCCAAACTTGATTTCTTTTAAAAGTGACAGCACTATAAGTCCATGAGGTGGCACACTAAGCGTCTCTAATGTGTTGTTGACTAGAATGGTGTGTCCACTTATTTGTGCATCTTCGTGACTAATAGCTGCTTCTTGAATTAATTATACATTATTTTTGTTGCTGCAGGTCAATTATGCGCTAGTGCATGGCTCTGCAGTGTGTATGTGAAGTGTGTGGGTGTGTGACTGTAAAGCTAATATTATGACAGAATGACACAGAGGCTCAAATTGGATTATTTAGCAGCAGGACTGATTAATTACTACCCTCAATTAACATGGACCCTCATTAGTGTGTGGGTTAGCTTTATGACTTCCTGTGTGTGGTGTGGGAAACTTTTTATAGCTCACATCTCCCTCTCTCTGTCTCCTCTGATTAGGAGAGAGAGAGAGCAGAACAAATCACTGTTTTTCACTCATTCTTCCCTCCAGTGTGTTTCCTACCAACATCTGTTCATCACCTCTGTTTATAACTATGAGTGACTGATGTGTTTTTAGGTATTTGTGTATCTGTGTGAAGGCATCACTGTGTGTGTTCACTTGTTTGTGTCCCTATTCTCCATTCTAATTAAGGTGATGGTCTGTGAAATCGCTAATTGCTGCCTCTTTGACCCAGCAAAGGTTTTAAGGGGCTGTGTTTTTGTGTATGTGCACATCTGCTCCAGTCAGGGTTTGGAAAAGGGCTTGGCAAATTATTTTAATTTAAGGTAATATTTCTACTACTGTTGGGAACCTTGCATTGATTGAAACAGTGTCAACTTGTGCGAGCAGGGCATGTTGTTCTTTCCTCCGGAGATGGAGACAAAGAAATACATTTGTACAGTGGACATTTAAACCAGAGGAGGGGCAGTTCTCAATGTAGTTGTCAAAGTTGTTATTGACAACTTGTCACATTATCGAATATTGACGCAAAATGCAAACTAGGGATGTTTCCATCAACTGATTTAGAGTGAAAAAATAAAGCTACATAAATGTACTTTCATCATCAGAAGATGGCAGTGTAATGTATTGCTGTAGGCTAATCTGTCAGTGGACAGTCGAAGAAGTAGAGATTGAGCAAGAGAGAAAAAATAAATCCTAACTCCAACCGCGGAGGTGATCCTACGGAGAACACCATTCAGGAAACATCATTTGACGGGTAACAGATTTCGACACAACACCTGTATTTTGAAGTTTCGCCACACGAGTTAGTACTGTAGGTAAATATCGTTGTTTCTCCCGCGGTCCTAGTCATTCTCTGTTAAGTCGAGCCGTTTACGCACGTTCTTCTGGGCTTTTTAGTAGTTTAGACATTTTAAATCCTGCTTAAAATAAACATTCAACGTGCTGTTCATTGTTTGTTTACATCCGAGTACTTCCAATATGGCTGACATTCGGGTAACTGGCTACAATGCGCTGTGTAAAAAACTCTAAAAAGTGCCGGTCAGAGCTGCTCTGATTTTCTTTTTTTAATAAAAGCCTCCTTCAAATAATAGCCTGCCCCTATTATTAGCCGGGTTCCAAACTGATTTTTTATTAATAGAAGCCCTGGCTACTATTTGAGGAAAAAATATATATATACAGGAACAGAATTGTTTACTACTATATTTTGGATGGAACTCAATGGTAGGGTCAAGCCCCCAGGAGGAGCGCAGGGCTTTGAAGCCAATTTTGATATTTGCCGAACCGTGGAATTACGTATTGTGATGCCCAAAAAGTCATTTTCCCATCAACTTACATTGGGAAAGAGAGAGAGAGAGAGAGAGAGAGACACACACACACACACATTATATTTACCATGTCTGCTCCTGTTTAGTCCAGTTGCTTACCAAATAAACTACTTCATCATTACAGTTGTGTGTAAAATAGAGTGGAATTTTCTTCCTCAGCAGGCAGCAGCATTTGAAGTTGTTTTATAAATTGATTTGTTTTTTAGGAGACTTGGTGAAGAAGACATATCATTTTTTACTTACATTTTTGGGGACAGTGTGAAAATGAACTTTTCTCCACAGGGACATGATATTTATTAATATTTATTTCTGTCCAACCTCTACAATCTATTCTTCTATCCTAAGTGCTGAAGTTGCAACATTTATTGACATGCTCAGTGGACTGCATTACCTTAATTTCAGCTGCTCTTACGTTCTCTCCAGTGAGTATTAATTTATTCCAGAAATCACTGAAGCAACTCCTTATTAATTAAAACCCCATTGAATTATTTACTAAATTGTATTTGTTGATACTAATGTAGAGCTTTTACATTCAGGTATTTAGGGCTAATATAGCACTCTGGAGGACATATCAGATTATTAAGCAGTAATTATGACACATTCATGTAAAATTATCAGGGAATTATGGGTCATTTGTGGGCTGTTTTTGGTGTGCACTCAAGCCTCAAAAGCTGTCTCATTGGCACAGTCACCTTATAGCTGTTTTTATATTAATAATGGGTCAAATTAATTTGGAATCCACAGAGAATCGCAGAAACAAATGTTTTTGTTTTACCCCCCCTACCAGGCTGACCAACGGTTAGCAAGTTAGTTCACTAGTTTTAAACATTATAACACCATTGAATGGGCCTAATGAGTGGTTATTATTCCCATAATTAAGGGCGAGTATAGGGCCTGCTCCACCTTCTAGTAGGTCATGTAGGTTGTTATTAGTCCATTCAATGGCCGGTCGATGAAAAGTAAGAGGTTACATTTAGTTAAAGGCTGCGGTTTCATTAAGTTCACACTACATAACTACTTCTCAAAGGCAAAAACACTGCACTGTGACAGCTGCAATGTGTACTGAAAGTAAAAAGAAAACATGCACGATTTGAAACACAGCATAGTTGTTTTTTAGATTCTTTTTTTTTTTGCCTTTTTCACATGGCTGAAATCATTTTTAGGCTGTAAACAGCTGTTCACACTAAAATGGCCAGTATCTGCACAATAGATAATAGCCCTTAAAATGATATTGGACTGAAACAAAGACATTTCTGGAATCAGCCTTTCAGCCTATGTCCATATACTGCCCCTCTCCCCACCCTGTCTTGCCTGCTCTCTCTCACTTTATGGTAAATGTACACTGTATCTGACAGCCATTAGCAGATTCTTTAACGTCTAGACCACTTTGACATGTGGCATGTAAATGATAGTCTGCTGCAAACTATTGATTATATATGGCTTCTTTAGATGCAATGCAATAACGTGCAATTCCAAGGACAATGCATTTTTCTCATGACAAAGCCCAATAGACAGATCTCGTACAGCAAATTCTTGTTCTTGTTTTGTGGAAAGTTTAACTGTATGTGTAATATCAAGTGAGGGAAGAAGGGGTATTTATCAAAGCAGGACTTAATCAGACATCTGCTCAGAGACGGTAGCTTGCAGAAAGAAGTAATCAGTGGATTCACAGAAAATGGGTGTTTTTCAACCCTGGTAAATATTTCTTGACATGCTGAAATCCAAAAATCTTAAAGCACTGGCTCTCAAGAAATATATTTTTTGGGAACTAATGACTTGAATTCACAGCTAGTCAATCCATGGCTGAATAAGTGGATGGATGAAAAAGGGTGAGGGCTTTGACTCGAAAATGTCACTAAAAGAGACACAAAAAGACTACAGAGACACAAAAGTACCACAAAGAGACAGCTATAAAGACACAAAGAGATTAAAAAAATGTAAAATGATAACAAGGTGATACAGAAAAACGTGATGCCAAACGACTACAAAAAGACATTAATTCATTATCCTTAACTGCTTATCTGCACTTGGGTTGCGGGGATCTGTAACATGCGGCAACCTCCAGGTCTGAGCAGTGAGGCAAACCAGGAAGTGCCTTAAGCTGCATTCTAATGAAAATTCCAGCAGGGTGCTGACGGCGGCTGCAGGAGCATTTGGGTCCATTCATTTCAATACAAAATGAGAAAACTTCTCACTTTTTTTTGGACAACACTATGGTCTCAATCGCGAGTAAAAATCTTCTTAAATACAATTTGAATAATGGCCCCATTTAGAAGCAAATAGAAGAATCGTATGATTTTGGGCGTGGCTACCTTTGATTGGCAGGTAACTATCCACAAAACTGACTCAAACCAATTACAAAGAGACACAAAACAACAACAAAGATAAATCTAACAACCACAAATAGACACAACACAACTCAAAATGACCAGAGAGAGACACATACAAAGACCAAGAAAATAGAGAGACACTACAGACACAAAACTACAAAGAGACACAAAAATGCTACTTGGATACAAAAAACACCAACATAGTGACACAAGCAACTACAAGTAGACAAAAATGATGGCAAAATAGATAAGAACCACCACAAATGGACACAAAGGTGCTACTAAGAGACACAAAACAACAACAGGCACAAAGGAACAGAAAGAGACTCATACAAAGACCACCAGAGACAAATCGACTAGAAAGAGGGACAAAACTTTTACATGTCTGTGCCCCGGAGCCCATTGTCTCATAATTGGTCCATGGTCACACCTCGCAGCCAGTCGTTTCGAACAACCTCTTTCTTGAATTTCTTTCATTTTCCCCATCCTATATTTTGCTTTTGCTACAGTCCAAATTCCTTTCCAGTCAGAAAGTTAAAGTGTTCTGCTTGTAGATCTGAGCTGAATGTTTAAACTTTCTGTAACGCTGCATAGAGGCTCAACTCCGCAATAAAAGCAAAAGGACAAATTCTGTGTGTTGAAGGA
Organism: Centropristis striata; assembly: GCF_030273125.1. Lineage (NCBI taxonomy): Eukaryota > Metazoa > Chordata > Actinopteri > Perciformes > Serranidae > Centropristis > Centropristis striata. Next base: position 17,391,534 of record NC_081532.1, read on the forward strand.
GATAAAATGTCCTATCTGTCTAGTCTCTAAATGTTTATTGTAGCTTTCCAAGTTGGTTATTACTGTATCTCTTATGCAGTTTTGGAGAATTTTATCTTTTTCTGCTGTCCTAAGAATATTACAACTCATAAATCTCTATGAGACACACACACACACACACACACACACACACACACACACACACACACACACACGAACAGTGGCACTGCGACGGCAGCATCCTTGAAGAAACACGTACACATTCAAGCACACACTCTAGTGTCAATAATAGATAAAGGAAGGCATCAATCAAACTCATGGATTAATGTAAAAACACTCCCTATGAGACTAGAGATCAATATTACACACACTAGCTGAATAACACACACACACACACACACACACACACACACACACACACACACACATGTATATCCACAGTGTCTCCCTTTCTCTACAAGCTTCACACACATTCAGACAATGACGCATACATACACAACAACACCCCGTACACAGTCCAAGAGGAGAGGACAGCACTGTAAAGTGATGCATTCTGGTCCATCATCAGATTATTGTTCGTCAAATAGCAGCTAGAGGGCTGATAGCTCTATTTATTGAACACAGAAAGAAAGGAAGACACATGGGAGGCGGAAAGGCGGGGGACAGAAAATAATGGACACAGAGATAGAAAGGACATTCGAGAAAATATTGTGAATTGTATCATCTGTGAATCATCGCTGTGTCCTGGAAAGAAATGTGCGATAGTCGGTATGTGAGGGAGAGACAGAGCGACTGGAAGCGAATGAGAGAAGGCAGAGTACGATGATGAGAGACAGGCGAGGTGACAAAAAGAGAGAGGGAGAGGGTACAGTTGTAGATAAAAGGCAGGCTGTGGTTTCTGTGTGAAGTGTCATGTCCTTGTGTCTCCTGGTTCTGTCTGCCTCTGAGCAAGTTGTTGCCAGAGTGACTAACTAGACTATCTGAATGAACAGGAATGGACTTTCACATAGATTTTTGACAGTTTCTTGGCCTCTTGTGCATTTTTCTTAGATAATAAAGAAGCAAGCAATCAAAATGCAATGGCTAGATCCCTATACTGTACACTGTATTTCCTGTTATCTTGGTGCTGCCTGTACAGGCTGCAACAACAGAACTTTCTCTTGGCTGTTCAGCACTTTGGAAGTGTTATTACCAGCTGCAAAAGTGTGTGGTTAGTATTGTTTTCAGCATGTGAGTCAATGTTGATGATCTACCTACTGTAGCGGGAACTACCACAGAAACTGATTTGAGAACTTTGCTGGGTGTCTGTCCAACAAGATCTCCAATCTAAATGACAGAATAGGTCATTTTTGAACACCACCCACAATGACCCATCTGAACGGTTCATGGTACATACATGTATGGTTTGCGGTTGTAAAAAAAAGGCTGTAGTTTTGATGAATTTAGTATACAAAACCACTGATCAAGGTTTAGGGCAAAAAAAATCCTGGTAAAGAGTTATAAAAGACGGTTTAAAAAGTAAATAAATGTACATAAATGCTGGAACTGATGTAGTTAAGGGGACAAGTTTACAGAAGTGACTTGTGACTAACATAAAAACATGTTGCACAAAATGTTTTTGAGTCTGTGTGTCCACCCGTGGACAGATTTCTTCATCACAACAGCATCACAACTGTGCAAGATGCAGTCATGAAACATTCAATAACTTCTCCAAACCAAGCAACCACATATTGTTTGTTCCTACCCTCTAATTCCACCATCTGGACCGTTTCCTACAGAGCTACAACTACAGAGCAATTTCACTCCAAATTTGTCAGATACTGATGTGATCATTGCCCCATGGTATCAGATATGGATGCACGAGGAACCATATTGCATTAGTTCTTCTACCAAAACAAAACAGGGTTGCACTTAAAAACAACGACTTCATCTGGACGTCTTTATATTGAATTTGTTGCTTACAATGTCTGATAATGATAATTAACTCTTTACCTGCACTTAACAAACATCCTGGCAACTTCACCTAGATAACCATTTGTATGTGAACTGTGTCAGAGTTCAGTTAAAGTTCCTTTTAAAGTGGTAAAATGAGCCTCTCTCAGCTCATTTTGGCCGAAAGGAAAACCTCGACTTGTTTTGCTTTTGAATTAACAGAGCACACATTTACACCGTGCCAGCCTCCCTCTGTCTCTCCATGGCACAAACTCATTCAGTCTACCTTCCTAGCCAGCCCCTCCCTTATTCTCTATCTTTTCATTCTGATGTTTTCTCAACTCCTCTCCTCGTCACTTGCCCTCCTCTTTCCCTTCTTGTCTTTCCTGTCTCTGTTTCTCCATCTCTCCCCTCCCTCCTCTCCATCTCACTCCTGTCCCCTCCTCCGGTTGCCGTTCTCTCTCTGCTTGCTTGTTCGTTGGCTCCCTCCCTTCCTCGCTCCCTCCCTTCATCTCTCTCTGCATTGCAGTATCTGTGTCAGCCATCGGCAGAATAGGCTGTCTGGTGTGTGTGTGTGTGTGTGTGTGTTAGACACTGCAGTCCCTCCTAAGCAGCTGGACAGGAACTGAGATGGATAGCATTCGTTCACCCCACTTTTCTCTTTCCCTCTCCACCCTTTTTTCATCCATCCTCTCATTTTTATCTACTTTCGTTTCATCCTTTATCTCATTCTCCCTTTGTGAATGTTCTCTCTTTCCTATAATATACTTTTATCTGCCAGACTGTACTCTCTGTTTTTTGTTTTTTGTTTTAAATTTTCCCATTTATTCTCATTACATCGTTTGATCCATTTTCTCTGCTCGTCTCCTTTTCCCTTCACATTTCTTCTTCTCCTACCTTGCTAACTCTCTTGTTTCAAGTTTAAGAACCTTATCAAAGTTTTTATTACATAGACACACAGTACATGACAGCTGGTGTCCATTTCCAGCCTGTGTAAATCTCACCGCTGACCAGCACAGTGTAGGAGAACACCCACAGTTGAGGCCAGGTGAGAATATGCATCCTTCCTGTTAGCACACGCACACTGCACTTGCCACCTGGTGAGAGGGGACTTCAGGACACTGGCCGGCTCCAGCTCAGCCTACTTTGATCTACTGTTCCCCTGCATTGACTAACCAGCCGCCAGAAACACCTGAGATGTCCTGCATCGCTGGCTATACTGCCTCAGGGCAGTCCAGACTTTTACTTCCAGTCATACCCTCCAAAACTCTTCTTTCCATGTTTTGTCATACCACTAACCAAAAAAAGAGCCCCGAGGGGTACCATTCAAATGTTCCAATTGTTCCAAAGAAGTGACCATTTTAACCCAAACCATGATCTTGCTGTAATCCTAACCATGTTTGTTTTTGTGCCTTATCATAAATGTTCTTTTACCACAGCTTTGTCAAACCATAAAACATAACTAGAATATTTCCTCTGGGGAAATTCTGAAAGGGCCATGGAGGCTACTGCCAGTGTGTGTACACTGTGATGAGATTCTTCAGAGATTTCAAACTATGCTCTTTAACCTCAAAATGTGTGTGTGTGTGTGTGTGTGTGTGTGTGTGTGTAATTAAAATCACATAAAGTTACCTGTGTGTGTGTGTGTGTGTGTGTGTGTGTGTGTGTGTATATGTAACTGTAATCACATCAAAGATCAAAGGCAATCAGATCAAAGCTATCAACAGAATTAACTGAAACCTGTTCAGTGACAGCAGAGGTGGACAGGCTGGAATTTCTGGCCTCGAACAGAAAGCATTTTTGGCAAAACCATAATACCGAATACCGAATGATCCGACTTCACTTTGAACGTCCTGAGTTCTTCCTGAACGTCTACATATGTTTGTTTTTTTAGAAAAATGAAAAAATAGCTTTGTTAGAGCGATCTAAAAAAACTGTTACATCTCGCTTTTTTCAGAAATCTTCCTGCGTTTTTAATATGGGAGCCAATGAGGCTGTTGGTGGTGTTGGTGGATCATCTCTGCGTCGTATGCCCAAACTATAACTCTGACAGCTTTACCAGAGGATTGTGAGTGAGAAGACAAATTTTCCTACGTTTCTATGTATAAGTTATCTCTGTAGAGTGAAATTTGCGGCCTGGAGCGCAGTTTTCAAATTTATTTTTTGGCAATTTCTTCTCTCCCTCTACACTTTGGCGATGATGTCACACACTGTGACACGAACATTCCATGCAATGCACACCCATAATAATCTCAGAATTTCTCCAAAAATGATCATGGTCATTGAACAGGGATTGATAAAAAACTATATGACCTATCGAAACGTGGATTAATACACTGATACACAAGCCTTGTGTCTACTGTTTAAAGTTTAAATGGAGTCTCTAGGTGAAATTATGCCGGAGAAGTAGACGTTTAAAAATCTCCAATTATTGTTCTTTTTCGCTCATTTTTTTTCGGCCGTCCCATTCATTTCAATGCTAAATTTTGGGCAGTTTTTCTTATGTCGCGAAAAATTCATATTCTGTAGAGAAAAGTAATAGTACACCGATCCCGATCAAACCGCACATTTTGATATATAATTTGAGAAACACAGCTCAAATCAAGCAACTTGAGGTTTTGTTGTTTCTGCTGTAATAAATGTGTGTGGGGCTATTTGAGACTGGTAAGTGGCACTCAAATGATAACTGCTGTTTTTAATAAAGGTACAGATGTCCAGAAATATTGTTTTAATCTCCCACTGTGGCATTTTGTGACCCACTTTTATAACCCTAACCCTGTTAATTTACCAAGTGGTTTTGATGCCTAACCTAAACAGCATTTAACACCTGTTAATGTGTTTCGATCATCACCTGCCGTCATATGTCAGAAACGTTTCATATTCAACATATTTTGGGTGCAAAAATGTTAAAATTTACCGTATTTGCAGAAACATGCTATATTTTTTAACACACTCCTTTCAACTAATTGCCCAATTGCACAGCCTTAAGAGCGTGCATATCACGAATGTTGGGTCTTGTTGGTTTTCTGAGAATCTACTGCACCTACTGGTACCTTTTTTGCCATGTAGCAATAAAAAATATACTTAAAACCTGGATTAAGGTTAGTCACATTGGACTGGTATTATATTGAACACTAATGTATAAGAAACCACAAAATCAGTTTTTATGAACTTCTATGCACAATTTCAGATGAAAATTGGGGGTGAAAAGGCTTTAAGTATAACTCTGTGATAGTTGAACCATTTATTTTGAGTTGTCAGTGATACTTTCAAGTGCGTAACATTTTCCTTTACAAACCAGACACAACAATAAGAGTGGTAAATCTGTAAGCATAAACTATGAGTTTAGGGGATAGACAATGCTTCGTATGCATGTATATGATAAGTAATTATCCAGTCAAGACAGATTTTTAATTAAGCACGTTCTTCCTTCCATGCTGTTCCAGTAATGATTGGCTCTGTCAGACAGGTGGTATTTTGCTGGCACACTGGTGCATCAGATCCTCATCAATTATAGGTTTTCTCACTAACAGCGTCTTTAAAGAAATCCTGAGAGGGAAGCGAGAGAAAAAGCTCTCTGGTGATTCATTTTTTGAATTGTGATTTAAATTGTTTTTTCCTCCTGTGTTTATGGCTCAAAGCTCCCTCCAGTCTATATTGGCATTTTCGTTGATGTTGATGAGCCACATTGTTCAATTTTTTTTTTTTTTTTTTTTTTTTGCCGAAAGTTGAGAGAAGATAAACTTATTACTACCATTATTAACATACATAAGATGGTTCTTGTGAAATTGGGAAGTGACATAGTCACTGTGACATCACCCATTGGTCTGTGGACTGCCCGTTGGAAGCATCGAGTTTAGCGTTACACTCGTCGCCATCTTGTGTCGCCATCTTGTTTCCAATAAAGGGAGCAGACCATATTTGGACTGTGAAGGAGCGAGAGGGATCTGACGGCACTGACTACACGCCTCTCGACACCGGCAACCTGATTGAGCGAGGCCACTGCTAATTCATGTTAGCATTAACTGGAGCATTAACAGGGATGTTCATTTTGGCTAGCAAAAAGTGGTTTAGCTCCACCAGTGTGAGCCACTGGGATGCCCCAACTGTTGTTTTCATTTAATACAAAATACTTATATAAATTATCATTACAAAACACTGACATATTTGTTTTCTCTGCTTTTATTTTCCATTTTTTTCATCCCCATTCCAGTTTATATAGTGTGGGAGGAGGAGAGCATGCATACAGGAAGAGCAAATCACTCTCTGCTTCCTTTAGTGCTATAGCTATGGTCACTGATGCCCTTGACGGAGAGGGGGATGGAAGAGTAGAAGAGAAATATTAAGGATACCACGGTGCTGCATGACTTGGGCCAGTAACCTCGTCACCCTCCGCCTTCCTGTTTTCATCTTCCTATTCCTCGACCACTTCTCTTTCTTGCTTTTTCTTGAGGGAGGGTCGTCAGCCAAGGTAATCATCCTCATTCATCCTCTTGCGCTTGCTATACTTCTCCTCAAACACCCTCCTGAGGGTGTCTTCCAGAGCTTCACAATTACTCTTCCACTCTTCCTTGCCCTCTTTCTGCTTCTCCATAGGCTCCTTGTACAGCTGTTTCAGTTTGGTGATTTGTCCATCCTTTTTCTTGATCACCTTGTTCAGCTCCTCAACCTCCTCTTCAGTCTCTTGAAGTTTGGAATTCAGCCTGCCATGATCCTGAGACTGTTGTCTTCCATCTATACTGTTACCCTGAAGAGAGTGTTCGTTTCTTTCTTCTTCAATTAAGCGTGGAGACTGTTGTTGGGCTCGGCCTGTTTTTGGTAATTTGTCCAGAGGAAGCACATGTCTGTAGTCTGCTGCTCAATCAGACCTCGCAGCTTGGCATTTTCTGCTTACAGGACGGCAAACTCTTGGTCCTCTGAAACAAAAGCCACTTCTTCTGGCTTGGACAGGTGATATCTGAACTATCTGCCTGTATTGTTCATGTTGAATGAACACAGGTATTTCAGTAGAAGATCAGCAGGAACTGTAAGTGATGACTGACAGAAACATTTTGTATTAGTGAAATACACTCAGTCCAAGACTTGGAATGTATGACTGTGTGAAGTCTGCATCTTATACAGTGAGAATAATTCCATTCTGCTAATGACACATCAAAGGTGTTGAGCTTGGCTTTGGCCTGGTACATTCGATTATTGTGCTTTTTTAATTTTTATATTTTTAACTTAGTCAAACAATTGAAAGTAAAAAGTCCTATTTACCTCATTTTTCAGTGCGGAAGTAAATAGTCTAATGTCCAATCTAGTTTATTTTAATGATTTTGTGAGAAAACTTCAAAAAAATCAATAAAAAAAATGAAACCGCAGGTTAATATTTACAACTGGGAGCATGAACAAGTGACCTAACATTACATACAAGGACATTTTTGAATACTTTGTGTTGTCTCATGAGGTACATGGCTCCATGACGCACAGCTAATCTTACAAAAGAGGCTTATTTATACCTCCACATTGGAAAAGTGTGTGTAAAATGTATAAATTCACAACTTCAGAGACCCATTTATGTATTTGTGAAGGCTGATGTCCAGTCTGGCGTGCGAAGGACGACCTGAATAACAGGCCTTAGATAACAAAAACAAGCATACTTAGCTACTAGTTGACCCAGTTTCTAATATTATATGGTTGCAAAACATTTAAGCAACTCAAAAGGCTCCCCTAAAAAAAATCATATCAGTTGAAAGCAAGGAGATATTGTAAATATTGTGCAGCTAACGCTTTCCAACGGGGAACTGAAGTTACAAGACTCCATTTAGAAAAACATAAATTTTACTTTTCAAAACACAGGGGCGCCTCAGCCAGTTTATTTATTGGTTGGTTTAGTTTGTTACCTTAAATCACCAAAGTCACAAAGTAACACAAACTAACTACTCCCCAGCATCTTCTTGTTGGGAAGGGGGCGAATAACGCTTAAAGTTAGACTATATTAGCGAGGGGAAGACTAGCATGGCATTTTTAAAAGGGATGCCTCGATGTCTGACCTCAAGATATTGGAATGAAAATGGGTTATATGGGTACATTCCTAATTCATGCTGGTAAAAAACGGTAAAACCAAAGTTTTTGTCATGCAGTAAAATGTATTATTTTTGCCCTTTTTTCATATTGAACAGTGTTGGTATTGCAAAAATTGGGCATGACTGAAAAGCTGAACTCTTATGGATTGAATGAGATCTGTATGAGATCCGATTCAGAAAAAATCAGAACCACCACAGTAAAGCACCATGCAAAATCTGTTGGCATTGTTAAACAATCCATTGACAGCAGCTAGGACAATGTTGGTCATCTGTTTCTCTGCTCCATCTCTCCATCATTTTAACTAATTTCATGTCCCATTATGTGCTCATTATTTTCAAATCCTGCTGTTTCTCGCTCACCCGCTAATACATGCAGATGCAGACAAAACCATCAGAAACCCAGCTTGACTAAACATAGCTAATGATTGAGTTAGCATTGTTGTTATTGTCCAATCAATTCCTTCCATTCTCTCTCTCTCTACATAACACTCCTCCACACAAGCACATACACGCTGCTGATTTTTAATGACTAGTTAGATAGCATAGCTAAACACTGTGGGTGTTAATGGCTGAGTGACATCACACCCTCACACCCTTTGAGTTTTTCACGATACAGGGGCCTGATGTATGTGGTGGTGTGTATGGGTCAGATATAGGACACGGTGTGGAAATAGGTTTTGCCTCTCATTTTAAAAATAGATACTGCTCTGCTTCTAATTCCATAACATGGCAGGGCAGACTGTTTCCACAAAATGAAATGACCTACCACCTGCTCACATTTTGGAAATGACAGGGACGATTAAGAGTCTGGCCTCGCTGAATCTGAGTGTAAAGTTGAAGTAAATTGGCTGGGTATTAGAGTGCAAGTCCATGTAATGACTTGCTGTACGGATTTTAAGATATGCCGTAAAGCTCACAGCCAGCCGGTGAAGTGATGCTCCTTCACCTCCCTCACCCTCTGCTCTTTCTGGCGTGAGGGATTCCTGCGGGAATATTCTTGATAAGTTAGCATTTTTCTGTGGTCACTGTTAATGCAGAAAAATGAAAGTGGTCTTTGGTCTATCATGGAGAGAGGAAGAAAATGCCACTTATTACACTACCATAAAAGTAAGACAAGAGACAGATTACAGAAGTATGATATTTTGATGTTCTTATCCTTAGTATGAGTCAAGCTCCAAAAATAAGATTTTCATGCCTGGTAAATGTGCCAAGCTAGCAGCCTGACTTTAGCCACAGCAATATGAGTCTCTGTCCACCACTTTGGTCCAGACTGAAATGTCTAAAGAAATGATTTCCTTTTAATTTTGTGCATATCCATGTAGCCCAGATGATAAAACTAATCGACTTTGGTGAGTAAAAATCCATTGGGTTGATTGTCATGGCATTTTATACGGACATTCATGTTCCCCTCAGGATGATTTGAAATAACTTTGGTGATCTGCTGACTCTCCATCTAACGCTATCATTAAAACATCAAAATGTATCGAATTCCCACAAAGCTAATGGCATTCCTATCAGCCTCAGCTAGACTTCATTGTTAGTAAATGTAAACTAAATAGAGTAATGCAGATATTTTACCTTCTAATTACAAGCCTGTTGGCATTTAGCTAGTGATGTCCAAATGATGCTTCATGAAGCATTAGTTGATTTTGTTGACCCCACGAAATGATGCTCTTGCTTTAAAAAAAAAAAAAAGTCTCAAAGACGGACCATTCAGTATACTTTTAACCTTCAGCCAATAGAGTGCCATAGAGTGGAGTCAGAAAATGAAGTCATAAATTCACGCTTCATTCGGCCATCTCTACATATAGCTTAAAAAAAGTAGTCACGGTGACTTCACAGATTAGTTAATGGACTACTGTTTTGAAGTCTTGAGTTTTGCATTTTGAAGTGATATTTGGACGAGAAGTTGAAGCTCGGGAGGAGGATGCTAAGTCATCAGCTATTGCAAGTGTTTACACTAGCAAGCTAGCTTGGTTAGCAAGGTGCATTTGTAATTCAAAAAACATCCCAAGTTTTGCGACAACCAAACACTGAACAAGACATTTTTACTGTTGTACTGTCCTTCGAATCACAAGATAGCCATGTCCTAAATCATACCTTGCTTTGTCGTCTATTTTACTCCACATGGGACCATAATTAACAAAAAGGAAAAGCCTGCTGTATTCAAGAAGACTTACAATCAGCGATTGAGACCATAAACTCATTTACTAGGTTAATAAATCATGTGAGAAGTAATGTCATTTTGTCATAGACTTCTTTACAATATGACATCTGCATTAGCTTTGTGTCTGCAGAGACTTTCCAGAGTATTCTAGAATTCAGCTGTAAGCAGCTACTTTTATGGGAAAATAGTGTACAGTTCATCAACAATGCAATCAAAAATCTATTGTTTTTTTGCTATGAATATTGATTGTTTTCAGCACAGCGACAGTAGACCCATAGAAGAGTAAACTGTCCTTTATGCTTCTATAGGTGAGCATGTGTGGGGTTTTAAGATTCAGTGTATCAGTCTCTAAGTGGTCAGCACTGTTGCAAAAATAATGTGACAGTGATGTGCACACAACAAGACAACACATCAGCATCCAAATTCAGGTCAGTGAATAGATCAGTCAAATAGTGTCAGTGTTATTGCCTTGCTAAGCTACGTTGTACCTCATCTGCAGCTCAGCCACACTCAGTCAGCATACAAAGTTAATTTACATGTGTCCAACAACAATAACTTTTAATTATGTGTTGATGCATGCTCATCTGCTGTTACAGTCTCATAACCTGATTGGGCAGGAAAACAGATTTTCGTAACAGATGTGAAATTAGCTACTATAGTGACTAACCTACCGGAGCATAACCAAACATCAGCATGGACCTCTCTCCCTTGATAATACATTGGATGACTGATGTGGTTATCCTGATTGCTCCAGGACCGTCGTAACTTGAGCATCAGAAGCAGCTGATGCTGAACGCGTAGCTATGAGCATTGGGACTGCAGAGCATCCAGGCTTGTTTGTGTATTTGGTTCTCACCCTGCTTTGGCTCATGCTCCTCCTTTGCACGTCAAGTCAGTGCCGAACATTTTGCTGGAAATGCACCCAGGGAGACTTCAAATAAAAACTGAAAACAACACACAGAATAAACTAGTTTTTACTGCGATGCCCTCATTTTGACAGCCACTACACCATGCTGTCAAATTAATTTGAGAATGATCTGTATATTAGCTATTCTACATGTGGGAGCTTTTTGATTGTTCAAAAATAGCTGAATTATTTTATTCCGTCTGTTTGTGGACAGGAGTGATGGGTGATAGGTAGAGACAAGTGAACAGTTCATTTTCAGAGAGATCTGATGGAGAAAGAGACAGAGTGTTCTGGCTATCAGACATCTTCATGAGTATTTGTTCGCAGCTTAAGAGAGCTCTGCTTGGAGCTCCTATCTATCGATCATTCTCTGTCAATCCATATCTCTTCCCGTCTCCTGTTCGGTTTTTCAATCATCCTATCAACCTGGAGACCCGTCCGCATTGGCTCTATCCATCAGTCACTGCAGCCTTCCCTCAATCTGCTTCCATCAAAGTCCATTCACTGTAGCTTCTCTGCCTCATGTCAGTCAAAGCCTATAGGATGACCAGAGAGGCAGATAGACAAACAGACAGACAGGTACAGAGGTCCATTTAACTATCATTCAATCTCTGTCATCCCACAGACTCTCTGACTTGTCTCTGCCACAGAAAAGAGACACCAGCCAACTAAGGTGTCCAAAAAGCCAAAGATCACAGGGAAGTCACTCTTTCCTTCAGTGGCAAAAAACAAAAATACTGTTACTTATTTTTCTGGCTCAGGGTGTCCCTAGTGGATAGACTGTAGAGGATGGAGGAACTGGGCTTCCAGAGATGGAGTTTGTCTAACTTTTGCTGTCAGAGTTTACCCAAGGGATATTCCTTTGGTAAGAATTCGGAACCAGCTTCATCGGCAGCAGCAAATAACTGATGCTGGTTTAGCTGTTGATCCCCAAGGGCGAGATAAGTACATGCACAACAAATAGCTAGCTCTCCACTCATCCTCCTGCATTACAAAACTAGAGGCACGGAGTCTAACCAATTTTAGTTGTGACCATCAGCTCTATACTCGCTCTGTTGGTCAGTCGGTTGGTTGGTCAGCTGAAATTTTCCCATCCTTTGCCCACAACAGATTTCAACGTAAGAGGTTCAAATTTGGTATGGAGGTTGTGTGTGTGTGTGTGTGTTGTGGCTATTGTGAATTTGCACTTGTATTTTAGCCCTCTATTTATGCAAACCATGAGAAACCATGAGAATGTAGGTCTGTTGGTCTCGTCTCTGGACGAAACCTACTGACTTTGGTGTCTCTCTGATCCCTCATTCATTCACTTTGCTTAAATCTGCACTTGGGTCACGGGGGGCTGGAGCCGATCCTAGCTGTACACCCTTGACAGGTCGCCTGACTATCGCAGGGCCAACATATCGAGACAGACAGTCAATGATGTTTTTTTTTTACTGCTGGAGTACTGGTGAGAACCCATGCTGACACAAAAAAATTATTGGATCAATGCTTTCTTAGCCCACTAGATTACGCTCTTCATCAACCAAGGGTTGCCATACCTTGAGCTGTTTTCTCTGAAACAAGAGCGCCATCTAGTTATCTTTCAAGCTTCATTTGGACATCACTACATACCAGTTCTTCCAGATTCAGATTTTGGTGGACAAGAATTGAAAATTCCTAATTAGGATTCCTACTGTAACAGAATGATGTGCCAAGCAGGGAATAAAAAAAATCTCAGCCAAATTACAGTCTGTAGAACTATAAAGCTCTTGATGTTACATCTGCTGACTCAGTTTACCTTCAGTCTCATAATTGTCGAACATCCATTTTGTTCAAAATGAATAAAGCGTGCATTACTAACTGCAATACTGTTGCGTGGGAGGTACAACCCAGAAAAGAGAGGCAGAGGGAGTTCATAAAAAGTAGGTAGGCAGGTACAGTTGTCATCCTGTCTATTTCTTACCAAAACATTGAATCTCTCTGAGCCTAAGGGGCGTCACTTTTCTATTGTTTTCCCCAAAGTTGATTTCTGCAAACAGAAGAATACGAGAAATGTGACAAAACATTGTGAGTCAAAATTACATCCTCGCAGACAAACTCTCGGATTTCTCAGCTATCATAAAACCTCATAACACCCCTGTTACATTTGTTTGTTTGCTATGAAGGTGGGGGTATTTCTGATTGGACTGCACAGTGTGTCAAGAGAAATACTGGTGAAAGTAGTCGCAATCAATTTCAGTTGCAGTGGGTGTATTGATCGATTTTTTTTACTGAAGTCAGACAAAAGTAGACACTGACACTAACTGGATATACTATATAGTTTGTGTTTCTCTGTGTGGGAGAGATGGCAGTGCAAATGCTGGTGTGACACCATTTGGAAAACACTTTCTTATCTATTTGTAATGCAGTCATTAACTTTGTTACACTTCTTGTTATATAACATCTCTTCTATGTGAATGTGTGACTGTGCATTTAATTTGTGCTGCTGATTCGACGGATTAAATCAATGTTGTCAACAGTGTTCGAAAGTAACACAGTACATTTACTAAAGTACTTGACTAAAAATTCCCTCTCTAAATCTATTTAAATATTCCTCAATTAAATTACATATGTAATCCCAAAGAGGTCACATTTAATAGTTCCACTTAACTATAGTTTAATAGTTTTTTTAAAAATCATCTTATCACCCATGGCAGGATTCCCCTGTTCCCACCAAGTCCAGTGCACACAGTACACTCTGTCTTCATTATTGTTTGCAAGGAGACCCAGCACTCGTATATTGAATACTAGCGGGCCCCAGGACTCCTGTATCTTGCTCTCTGTGTAGTTATGTAATGAAAACAACTCTGTTTGGGAAAAAGCACCATGTGAGAGGAATATATATGAAAATCATAAAGGTGTAAGAAATATAGTACATTTTTACTCATGGTTTCAAGATAATTTAATAATGCATGATACAGTCTATATTGTACTTTCGTGGTGTATATATTTCATAATTTACAAGTAATGAAATGACCACAAAGGAACTGTCAGTTTCCCGTGAACCAGGGATTGTAGCACTCCAGGCCAACAACCCTGCATCTCTAATTTACCTAAGTGAACCATCATAGAGGCAATGCCGTAAGTTTGATTTGCATTTGACATGTTTATATATAAGCAGTGATTTCATAAATTAATGTATTTGATAAATTAAGTTAAAAGTGTTTTCATTTACAATTATATACAAGCAAGCAGCAATGTGTATCATGTTTACAGCTGTGTTTGTTGTAATGTTTAAGTTAAAATATGTTTTGTATCGCTTTATTTGCAGTTTTCACCAACATGTTAATGAAGTGTGACAGTAAACGATCAAACTTACTACGGCTCTGTCTTCATTGGCAATGGTTTAACTTGGTGTTTAGTCAGAGTTGCAACACTCTGCACGAGAACACTACATACTGTATGTAAAGCTTATGCCAATAATAATTTCATACTTTAAAAAAAAATTGTAATGGAGTATTTTTACCTAGTTGTAGCTTTGTTTTTAGTTTTACTTACTGTGTGTACACCATAAGTGGGATTAATTTTTCATACAAGTTGAAGGATTTACCTTATTTGCCTTATTTGCCTTAATTGTGTCACCTGCCGTGGGTGGCATGAAGTCAGGGTCTACTTGTTTTTGCATTGACTATGTATGTAATCACGTAAATTAATTATTATTTTTTGCAGAGTGGCATTAGTGGCATGTAGGGTTGAGGTTGCAGATTGCAACCAGTACCTCTCCTCACGCCCCTCCTTTTCCCTTTCATGTTGGAGAACAAGAGTGGCCTTCAGGTAACGTAAAGGATCCACTCCCTATGTAGAAATGAAGGGCTTATTTTTGGCACATGCAAAACACATGCATTCTTAGTTTCAGGTGATTTTATACTAATACATATTTTTATTCTGCCAATAGACCCAACTAAATCCTACACACTTCTCCTGAAAACTTTTACCCTTGAGGATGAGAATATTTAATTTGATTCCTTCAAAATCTTATGTGCATTATAATCACTCTAAAGAAATTGATTTTGACATTGCCTTCACAGGAAAAGATACCACAAAATGTCGAAATGAGAAAAAAACAAGCTGTTACATTGTCAGTATCTGGGACATAGTCTCTGGTCATACAATACATACAATAGGGAAAGGACAAGGGGTCAACAGGAGCTTGGATCCAGACTCAGTCATTGTCTACGAGTGGCCTTCAGTCTTTTAGTGATTAATTATAGCACATCAGTGCGAAAGGTTTTCCTGGCTGAACATCATTTTTCTCACTCAAATCACTCTCACCAAGACGATGGCGACACCCACAAACAAAGTGGGTGAGAGAAAGCTGCACAGGAGTCTTATTAGCAGAGAGGATGGGTTATACATATGCTAAGCACACATGACCAGCTTGTCATCAGTTAAAGTTCAAAGCAGTTAATCATCGCTCCCTCCTGCTCCTCTTTTTCCCTCCTGCTATATCTTTTTCTCTCTCTTCCATTCTTAAGGTGATTGAGAGAAAACTACAGAGGGTACACACTCTGTTGCACCATTATCAATGTGATATCTTAGATAAATATGAATCAGATGGTTTATTATCTGTTTGCTTTTATTTGATATTAGAGCACCCTGAGGCTGACATTAATTGTCCCTTGAAGCAGACTTAATTAAATTACAATTTTGATTTAAAGTATCATTGACAACAATGGGATGGGGTGGGGGCACTATTATGCCATAAAGTCGGTTTCCATCATCCCTGCAGTGTCAGAATATTTTCTGACACATTCCAGCTCAACACTGCCTGCTGCTGAGGCTGATTCTGACAGAAGCTGTGATTTTGACTACTGCCATGGAATGACTGTGGTTGCTTCTCTGGCTGTGATTGTGATTTTAGCCATGGCTGTGCTTTGGTTTTTAAGATTATAACCAACCGGCAACTTCTGGGCCTGAAAAGTGAGGCAGAGTCCAAGAAAAGTGCACTCTTCAAACCTGCATTTTACCTGATGGCCAGCAGGGGGCGACTGCACTGATTGCCAAAAGAAAAAAACAGTCACCTTGTATCAGGCGGCAACATCCGGGTCTGAGAAGTGCCTTCAGCCTGCATTCTACCAAAGATTCCAAGAGGGGGCGCTGATGGTCACACACTATGGTCTCAATTTCTAGTAAAAATATTCTTCAAGACAATATGATGTTAATTGTGTAAAATAGATGATAAAGAATTGTATGATTTGGGGAGTGGCTACCTTTGATTGACAGATGGCTAACCAGGTGAGTCGTCATCAGGAGAGAAGAAAAGCAATTCCTATCCACGGCACTGTGGACTTTAAAATAGCAGTGAATTTGATGTCTGTGTTTGGTCTCATAACTTTGACCATTTCACACTGTATTTTCAGTAAATTACATTGTTTTTTGTTTTTGTTTTTAGATTTTTTCATTTAAAAATATCTTGTTCAGTGTTTGGTTGTTCTAATAGACACTTTAAGGCTTTTAGCCAAAATTAACATCCCAGTTAATGCAAACATGAATTAGCAGCGACTTTGCTCAGTCAGGTTGCCGATGTAGAGGGGCGTATAGTGCAGGGTCCTCCGTCGCCTGTCTGATCCACCTCTCGCTCCTCCACAGTCCAAATATGGTCAGATCCCAGTACCCGCAAACAAGATGGCGATATACGAAAAGATAGATAGCAACAAGTGTTAAGCTGAATGCTTGATGCCTCAAACGGGCAGTCCACAAACCAATGGGTGATGTCACAGTCACTACGTCCGTTATTTACTTTATATACAGTCTGTGGTTTATTTATAAGTCCTGAGCAAAATGACCCTACTTCTCACTTGATTTGATTGACCTCATTTTCCTCACTAGTTTCAAGTCTTCTTGCATGTATCACAGATTCAACGACAAATGTAACTGTCAACTGAGCTATAACTAATCCACATTCACAGCTTTAACCAGCAGAGCAGCTGCAGCTGTGCTCACAGCCAGTGGCTGCAGACTGTCAGATATATGCCTCTTGAAAGGAGTAATGAGCAGTAAATGAACAATGTACAATGGAAAATGTCATCTTTCTTTTCTGTAGTATCGACAGAAATTTTTACACCTGAGTGTTATAACCAAGACATACCAACACACTAACATTATATCAGGGAGAAAGGTTATAGTAGTTATAGCTTTAAAATGCACTATAATTTGCAGATAACCCATAAATAAATAAATTGTGAGCTAGGATGCCCAACTTATTACAACCCGTTTTAAGGGTTGTTGTTACATGGCATAAGCACAAACATAACATAACAAACACAGTACTTTGAGACTGTTTGTGTCCCTTGTGAAACCTAAAGTAGACCTAATTGTTTTGAGTCAACTTCCGAGCACGGATACTTCAGCTTCTACAACATCTTTGCAACTGCATAATTAGCATTAGCAACATAAATAGCAACAGAACTGCTATTTTGCAGGATTTTAATTGTGGTAATTTCTATTTTTATTGCTTATTTATTTAGTCTTGACATAATATAAAATGAATACAAAAACTGTGCCAATGAAAACATTTCTTGTTTAACTTTTTCCCTAGACTGGGAAACTCTGCAATTATATTAGTTTCTGTTGTGATACCAGACTGCTGAACAGTTGTTTATGATGCAAGTAGAAGCCTGTGAAATGTGAAATCATTTAAATAGTTGGATGATTTCAATCTTCATAGTGATTCTAATGGACCTGCTCTCATTTAGACAGGTGGCAAAAATGATGGCTTGGAAAGAGTTAGATTTTTCCCAGCACACTGGAATTAATTTCCCCAAAGACATTAGAGTTTTTTTCACATTTAGGCACTCATAACCCAATTAGGCGACAAATGCATCACAACCAGTGACTGGATCATAGTCAGGTGCTTTTCATGTTGTATAATTTAGGTTGGCTGACTCAGGAAAATTGTGATTAGAGTTGAATTACACTCAAATTCATCTGAGTCAATCAGCATTGTACATTTCACTGATATTTTTTAGCTTGATCAGCCAGTCAGCATCTTGACAAGGAGCTCGGAAGAGTATCTAAACTCAAAAATGTAATATTTACAATCCTCCCCCTGATGTATATGTATGTTCATCATGTTTTGGTGTGACAGCCATGAATATTTACAAAAATGAGCCCACTGGGTAGACAGGACTGCATAAAGGCTCATATACAGAATAGAAAGATCAACAACACTAGAGCTGTTTATTCCTACCTACTCTATTTGATATGCTGACTGACAGGTTTTTCCTCGGATCGCATCTTTCTTCATCTTTTTTTCATCCCACATGTGTGTTTAAACATTTAAACAAAGACTTATGACAAATGGAGGACATATATTAAAAAATAATGTATATCAAACAGCCTGTATATAATATTGCAGTAAGGACCCAAGTGCAGTGAGAGACCAGATACTGAAGAACTATTTAAGAGGTTTTATTCTCTTGCCATACAAAAAAACAAGCAAAAAACACTAGAGCCAACAAAGCTTTCTAACTAACTCACTTTGCACCCGTCAACCGCACGGAAGACAAAGAAACAAAAAGATAGAACTAAGAAACTTTCTTTTTGGGAAACAAGTGAAGTCAATAATTAAATAAGGAAGTTATTGGCTGGAAGTTCCCGCTGGCAGAAGCCTTTCCACTGCTGTGGGCGGAGGAGAAAGAAGGCTTTCTTAATAGCTCCCCATCTGCTCCCAGCAGCAGGATCAGCACCTTGGAGAGTGCACAGTCCTGACACTTGCAGGCCTTTTTCATACACATGTGCTAGTCTGGCTTGACTCGGTTTAACTCAGCGCATCAGCCCAGCAGGGCAGGAACCTTCATTACAAATGGGGCTACCCACTTGAACGTGTCTTAACTGACGAGTGATCAAAGGAGTGGCTATGAAATGGTGAATTAACACATTTTATTTATTTAATTCTTCACAATAAATGTCCCCTGTTTTCTGCAGCTCTTCAGCTAACATCTTAATGTGGCTATTTCTGCTTGTGCACATCCTCCCTGCAGTATTAGTAAATGTGTTTTTTATTGAAGAATAGCCAGTTACACCAATCCGCTAATTCGGTGCTAAACTCATGTCATTTCTTTAAAATTCTTCACTGTAAAAGTCCTCTGATTTTTGGTTATTTGAAAACCTTTTCATGAAGCAGCAAAAACAGGAAATGTTATGTTTTCATTAAAATCTGAAAGTATAAACAAGGATGCAGGAAAGAAACTGAAGTTCAAACGTTAGCTGAGTTTCACAAAAGATGCTTGTTGAGGGGGAGGCAGGGGATCATCATGGGTTGGCCATGGTTGGCATGTTGTCACGGGAATTTCAATTTCCAGGTTTTTATGATGCCATGGGGCTGAAAAGACATTTTCGTTTGGAAAAAGACATCTCTGAATCTGCACATCATTATTTCTGAACATCACAATCCCTGCAAAAGACTCATTCCTCTATCAGAATTTGAATAATTTATCACTCAACCAGAAGTAGCCGAATGTCTCGAGTGCACTGACTCTATTGGCCCATAGATGTGGAAGAGCCATTGAAGATCCATGTCATTTTATACAGGAAACTCAAACTTGTATGGCTTCACTGCACCAATATGCAACATTCATAGGAATAAACAGTCCCCCTCCCAACACTGTATCCAGTTCTCTTTATACATCCATGGGTCTGGCTAACTTTGGTCTGACTCCAGACATGATCTGTCTTGGGTGTGCCTCAGTGCAGCTTAAAGTGCCAGTGGAAAAACACCAATGTATATCCTGTAGCAATTTGTCATAGTTCAAGTACAAAAAAGAGCCCACTTCACATTCTTCTCTTAAAACTGTATTGTTACTGTGTAACTGCCACTTGCAAGATGAAAAACCTGAAAACACTGTGGGCTAATCATGGGGACTCTCACCTTTGTAATTATAAAAATATTAATAAGTTCACATTTAAGATTATACTTAAAAAATAAATAAATGCAAAAACCTCTATACATCTATCATATATATTACCCTGCAGACCACAGGTCTGTCTGAGTTGTAGGTTGTAAAGTGCCTTACCACAACCCCATGCCTTCACATTCGGTTTTAAATTGGATGGACAGAGTCAAAAAAAGAGACATGGGCTTAGATGAACAACAGGTCAGACAAGAGCAGGACATGCAGGTGATCATTAATGTCCATGTTCAGTCCCCAGACTGACACAGAAGGAGAAGTGAAGCTGATTTGTTCTTTCTGTCAGTCACATACACACTCGCACAGTCCTCTTTTGGCTGAAGACCCCATGCAGCTTTATTCAGAAAAGCTCGGGGAGAAATGAGATGGAGATTATCATTACCATCCACCCGCAGACCTCATGCGGTCAAATTCAGCGCAGAGCAGAAAGGGAGTGAGAGTGGAGATTTACAGAAGGTATATGTATGAATATTTTCCACTTCTGGACCTATACGTGGACATCTAGAATGCATTAGGACAGCTTGATATACTAGAAGCCAAGAGGAATAATGCATGACTTGGCTGAGCAGGATATCCCCCAAGTATGACTCCGCATGACTCTCCCCTTCTTTCTCTGTCTGATGTTTATTTAAACATGGTTCTCGGGCATACTGAGCCATACAGCATCTTAAAGTCCAGCTCAGTCACTCTCTTCACCTCACTTTGTCTCTCTCTGTCACTCCCTTCTACATAATTTAGAGCACTTGGCTAGTTGAGCAGGAATGAGTGTGTGATTGAAAGGGGTCACCTGCTCAAATCTGCAGCCTCACAAAAAGGAAATCTGTGTTTCCCATGTGAAGGCTGTCAGAGGTTAACAGTTATTGGCAGAGCTGCATACCACCTGGGGTGCTGCTGGTGATGATAGCGGAATATCAATCTGATGTTATGTCCGAATTGAAAATGAGGTCCACACTGAGGGATGGATCCACTTTCCTTTTCCACATCCTTCTAGTCTTCAACTCAAATACCCCTTCGATTCCCAACACTGTTCATTACATAAAAGTGGACATTGCTATTTTTTTCCATACAGTTGAACTGTCAATAACTGTCAATTTAGGTTGGTTTGGGTAGCAATGGTACTACAACTTATTTACTTGGGAGTGAACCTGAATATATCAACAATTCAACCATGACTTTTAGCCAACTATCGCAACCATTATCCATTAGTTTAAGCAAACAATTAAACTAACTATTTCAACCATTTATCCTTTAAGCCTTTACTTTGCTCTAACAATCTAGCTAACTACCACTCATCAATTAAGATTACTTTTTGCTAACTAGTTCTGCCATTTATCAATTACATAAAGCTGCGTAATTCAACTATTTTTATCAATTACCAAGCTAACTAGTTAGCTAACCATTATTTAACTCAAGCATTCATCAGTTAATGTCATATTTAACTAAATATTTGGACAGTAGTTGGATTTATCCAGTTTAAGCTGGGTATTTAGGCAACTCTTTCAACAGTTTATCAATTAAAGTTACATTTTGCAAACTAGTTCAACTGTTCAGTGCCTCAAAAGTCAGTCAATGTCTTAGTCATATCCATTACATTAAGCTAAGTAATTCAGCTTTTTATCAATTAAGCTAACTATTTAGCTAACTATTTCATCCAGTCATCAATTAATGTTACATTTAGCTAAGTAGTTGGACCATTTATCCACACTAAGAAGAAAAGCTATATATTAAGCTAAAATAGTTTAGAGAGAAGGAAGTATGTCACATTTTAAATATTAAAGGCATAAATTCTCCACTAATAATATTAAAAATATATATTTTTAGAGATGCAAATATGTTAGTAATGATGCATCGCTCTTGCTTACAGTTGTACCTTTGAAAGTTGATGTGTTCATTGACTGTTGTATGTACTGAATCACATTTGAATGAATGTTAACATAGGGCTTTGCAAAGGAGTTGGGTCACTCACTAAGGACTTGGTCTAAAGTCTACTGTAAACTTTAAGACGTTTCCCATGACGCAAGGAGCAAAGATTGCCAAATTTTTTTTCACCACAAGACAAATGGATGCTGAATAACCACATCCAGAGGGTACTGTACTGTGTGTGTAGCAAACGTGTTGCCAAAATTCCAGCAGTACCCAGTCTGACTCTCCGGAGAAGTAAATGTATTTTCTGCTTCAGAGTTGCTAAGATTACTGTGAAATAGAGCTTATTTGGATTTACAGCTTCAAACAGACATGCCATGAATGCACCGCCAGACCTTTATTTACCATCAGTGGTACAGCCACAGAAGGTGTTTTAAGATGATAGAGGATGGAGTTGGTGTGCTCTAATGGTGCTTCTGAACAAGAAGTGGCTGAAGGGAAAAAAAAACATCGCATCATACAAATTGGCATTAATTATGTAATTCTGCTGCATATTATTAGACTATTTTTCGTTATCAGCCTTTTTCAGGTTAGTAATTATATTCATTTTGTTCAGGGGGTCAGTTTGTTTATGGAAATGAGTCCAACTGTCAAATAGTACTGTTTAAAAGAGCATAAGGCAATTTGTGCACAACAGTCTATTTTTCTTTTTCCTTTTTTCTTTTTCTTGCCTATGTGACAGATGCCCCTCTGACATTGACTCATCGAAGGGAAAAATTTACCCATATTTGGCATTTGACAGGCATTCATTTGGATTCCACCGTGGCTGTTTGAAGACGTCTGTAAAATCTTGAGAGTATAACTCAGGAATGAGTGTGATACGAGCCATCTAATCGCAGCCAGCAGCCTGTCGGATGAGCGCAGCCCACCTGACTGACAAGACGGAGAGCTCACGGCTTCAGGCCAGCAAACACTTGACAGACAAGACTGCAGCTTGTCAGTCAACAAACTCAACAACAGGCAACCAAATATGGAGAGCAAAGTCTGCACCATGAAACAGGTTTCGCTGGCTTACATACAAATACTGTATTATCCAAAATGACTATACCAGAATTACCATTAAATCTCTGTTACTGCTGCTAATGACGCAATGGTCACAGCTGCTGTTACCGCTGGTAATAATCTAAAATTACAGTGAACAAATGTAGTCTATGTGAGACTTATTATGAAAACCCACCGCTTTCAAAGAAAACAAACAGTGTGAAGCAAAGCTGTCCACTAAAAGTAGAATTTATTTTAATCAACTGACATATGACTAAGAAGTTCTCTTCGTGGGGAAACATTAATGTGAATCGTTTCACAGATTGACTGGAAAAAACACGGCTGAAAAGCCAATGCAGAAAAACTGCAGTTACTCACTTGAGGCAGTCTCCAAAAGTGTAAAACCGTAAACATGTTTATCCACAGTTAGTTTATTACTAACTGTAGATGGCGATCTGCACGCCCCCAACTTCAGTATAAAAAGCAAGAGTACAGAAGCTAAGCTGCCATCCCCAAATGCATTCAGACACCTACAAAAATGCCCAAATGATAAATCAAAATCTGCTTAAGTGCACACTATATTTAGAATATTATCACCAGACTCCAATGACGAAAACAGTCATTTTCCTCATAGAACACAGGAGTTGCTGCTCTCCCACTGCCTTTATCATTTTCCTTTATACGTTTTTTTGGTTTGTGTCATTGGGAGACTTTTTAAAAAAAATCTTAACTAACCCTTAAAAACAACAAACACAAGTGGCTTTGAAAAGAGCAAAATGGCATAATAAACCATTAAATAGGCCTTTGAGTGGCCAAAATGTCCTCACTTCCCAAAATGTCCTCACACTGTTTGTTAAAATTTTTTTTCTGGTCCTCACTATATAGGAAGTACATGAACAAAACACACGCACACTGCTAAAGATGTAGCTAAAGATGTTATTCCTTATGAGTGCATGTATGGGGCTGTTTTTTTGTTTTGTTGTTGTAAGGTTAAGCTCCTTTTAAAACTGAAAAAACTACGTAATACATCTTCAGTTAGTCCGGTTTGAATCTTCTAAAGGGGAATGCTCACATTATGACTGAATACAGTGTGTAAAATATTAATATCAGCATTAAAAATCACATGCTATAATGTTCGGACTGGACCCTGTAGGAACCTGGATGGGCTCTGTGGGTATATTACTGCAGTATTCATTAACTGCATTAGAAGTGCACTACAGAGAGCGAAAGAGGATCAGAGATGGTGAAGAAAAGAGGAAGGGGGAGAGGAGGAGGAGGAGGATGAATAAAATAGAGAGGATAGAGAGGAAGAGGTGTGGATTAGGAACAGAGGGAAACAGTGGGCAGGAAGCGTGAAGGGCAACGCCAGGCTGCTTCAGGTAAATGTGAATATTGATTTAATTAACACTAAACTATGTTGACTCTCTCTCACACACACATACACACACTCTCCATCCCTCACGCCCCCTTTCTCCGGTATAAATTTTTCAGCAGTGTCTTGTTTTGGGAAGGTGGTTATTTTGCTCAGAGGAGAAATTACAATGGATTCCTAAATCCATTTTCTCCCATCAATTATTCAGATGTGACCAAGACTCATTATGCATGGAAATGTTCTCAGCTCAGTGAATCGAGCGGAAGCTGTGGAAGTGTTTGTACATGTGTGTGTTTATATCCCTCCGTACAGTTTATTAGTGTCTGATCAACAAGGAACAAGTGAGTGGGTGTGTGTATGTAATCTCATATTTTTTTCAAAACACACCTCATTTATGAATTCAATTGATTTACTTTCAGAAAAATTAATTATTTAAATATGTTTTGTTTTTAATTTAGGAATAAAGACCAGGGGTGTACAAATTTGGGATTTTCTCCAAACCCGAACAGTAAAGATGCTTGATTTTGTGTCCGTACGCTGGCAGAGTTTTTCTTAATAGAAATATATTCATTTTCCCTTAACACCAAAATCGAAGAATAGAATTTCACCTCAAAATTTTTTGGTATTTCGTAATAAAAATGGCACACTTGTAACACTTGTGTGTTGTTGTTTTTTTTGGGGGGGGGACCTTTCTTATTTCATGCTACCATGTCAATATTTTACCTATGTTTGAACTTCAGGAGCTGAGGGAGGCATAAAAAATTATTTAAACTTTTAGACATCGTCCTGAACCATAAATTGATTTATCTCCCTGCTTCAAATACAGACCAGTGAAACATTTCACCTCTTTTATTATATTATTGGGATTTTAATATATACAGTACTGTACAGATACTGTATAGTACAGAAATTTACAATGACAGATAAAGATAGTGATTCCTTACTACCAGGGTGCCCATGGCCATATCTGTCCATATTTTCAAAATAAAGTAATATTCGGTAACACAATAACCATCATTTATAAATGGTAAACAGATGGTATATTAATGTAAGTTTATAGTTACTTTACCATTAACAAACAATTCAATTATAATTAATAGTTTATTAATAGTTTTAGTTGCACTCATTTTAACATTTTTAACACCATATCAAGTATGTTAATGATTTTTTAAATGACTCATATACCTTTAAGAAATTGGTTGAAAACATTTAAAGATTAAATATGTATAGCACTTTGTAAATGTTCATAATTGGTTTATAAACCATCTATAGACATTATTTAGTTGTTATGTAACGTGTATGTAAATATTCATATCTTTCTATTGTTTGTGTTGTTTACTGTGGAGAAGTTTCCTTCATCAATGCCTTCAAAAATGTGCCATTTTTATGCAAAGTTTATGCAATGATTGGTCTTTTTTTATGGACTTTGGACAGGCTAGGTTGCTGTATTAGGACTGGGTGTCATGTCAATCCAAGGCAGATGCATAATAATGGTTAGTTAGCGAAATGCAGTTAACCTTCATGGCAGTACAGACTTCATAGCATATTCTACTCTTTTGCATTAAGTACATTGTTTCAGACTCTTTAGGCTCTATAGATACATTGTAGCAACAACACAACAATACAATGACCTTGAAAAGAAAATATCCTTTTGAATACATACATATTTTTAAAAGACAGCACTTCAGTACTCCAGAACTTTTAGTTTTTTGACTTAAGTAATGGAAATGTGTACTTTGTCCACTAAAAATATTAGTATAACATTGTATTGCTCTAAGACTAAAAGATGAAAACACTGACTTTTTGAGGCACTGAAGTCTCAGATAAGATACAACAAATAATATACTGCAAGAATGATAAGCTACTGCCAATGTCACAATGGAAAACTAAAAGTTTATTCTGCGGAGCCATGTAACAATGTTACTTTGTAAGTAGTGTATGTTTTGGACCACAATACACGTAAGGGCACAAGTTCTTTCAATAAGCACTGATATGGTGCAATATGTTTCCAGTGAGTCTCACAATAAAGTTTTATTGCTGAAAGCCACTATATCTTGTATCTTGCAGCTTTGAGCACTTCATTCTCTCTAGTACACACTGTGCCCTAATGCAGCAACACTCGCAAAAAAGCATTTTTTTTGTTTTCTCTCAGAAAAGAAATAAGAGAAGTCAAGTCTAGATGCACAAAATGTTCTTAACCATCTATCAATCCCTCTCCAGATGTGCAGAATGATGAATCAGACTTGATTAAAAGTGTTTATTAGAGTAGGAAACGCCTAACCTGACACTGCCAGATGGTTTGGTACACAGAACCATCTGATCTGCTAACTAGGGCTGATAATGTTAATCCATCTAATGGCTGTAGAGGTATTTCAGTCTGGACCAAAGGATTGATGGACTGACCTTGCTGTCCCTAGAGGTACACCATTGATGTGGAAAAATGGTTGACAGTAAATATTCTAAAGATAGATAGATCCTTTAATAATCCTTTACAGGAAATTACAGTGTCACAAACAGCGTATGGACAGACATAACAAACACACATTCCCTCATATAGGTAAAATACTTTAAAAAAAAAGATAAAAAACAATAAATACAATAATAAATACTACAAAGTGCAATGTTATTTTTGTGCATTATATAACCGAATAGCAGCTGGTATACAGGACTTCCTGTAGAGCTCCGTTTTGCACATTGGTGCAATTAGTCTCTGACTGAAGGTGCTGTTCTTGATCACCTTCAGGGCGTGCAGTGGGTGAGTGGGGTTGGTCATTATTGCATGCAGTTTGTTGAGGATTCTGGCCTCTGCCACCTGCTGGACCTTTAGCTGCTCAGCCCTGACCACTGAGCTGGCCTTCCTGATCAGCTTGTCTAGCCTGTTTTTGTCCGCTGTGCGGGCACCTTCTCCCCAACATGCCACAGTTTTCCATTCTTATTATTTTATTATGTGCATGTTTATTGACTGCCATATGCCCAATGTTATATTATAGCACTAAAGGCTCCCATCATTGATCTTCCCTCACTGCAAAGATGAACACTTCATGCACATTTCAAAAACTCTTCTGACAGTATTTCCACTTTAAGCAGAGTTGCCAGATTAATTTAACCAAGTCTGGGATTTTCCTGCAACACGGCTGAACCTTCATGATATGAAAGGCAAAATTATTCTTTGGCAAAAAACTTGCCTGTAGGTAGTTGAAATTCAGACATTTCCTCTACCCTTGCAAGTGTGAATTTTATTAAAACAAAAAAGTTCTAAGCTTAGGTTTGCAACGCAAAAAATACATAAATATGGATGAAAATGCTCTAAGCCTGAAGAGAAGGATGTGCATACTTACTCAACCAAGGCCCTGTCCATTTTTATTATAGTATACTGGCAATGAGAATCCTTTAGTACTTGGCAACAGGATCGGTGGTTATTTCATCCCAATACAAGTGAGGAACGTGGAATGCATGGTGAATCAAAGGTTTGCAGTGTCTGGATACAGGTTTAATTTCGTTTCCCTTGTCCTTCCGGGATGAATATGGGTGTTCTCTCTATGATAGATGGACTCTATCATGGGTGTCCAACTGCCGTCCACCCAATACATGCTTCTATCTCCGTGGTTTTTCCAGAAATCTAGAAAACCTGAGTCAAAGGTTTCCTGGGGCCTTTAGGCACTAAAGATAATTCTTTAAATAGTTCCATGACTTTCATATCTTCTGTGAGTATTTATCAGCATAGAGTAGAGTCAATGTTTCCTTGGCAGAATGATAATAAGCTCTAACGCTGTCTAAAAAAGATAGAACAGATCACACATACACTTCCCAGACCTGATAGGTTGCCGTTTGTGTGTATGTGTGTGTGTGTGTGTGTCTGTCTCCATGCTCCAATTAATTCTGTGATGGTAATCAGGCTGCAGAACTCTGATTAGTATGGTTGTCATGGTAGCACTCCTGGGATCTGACAAGAGTTTCTGGGATGGATTGACAGCACGGCCCTCCGTCTGACAGGAAAAAATATTAATATCTTCCATGGTGTAGCTTTTAAAGCACATTACATATTAAAACTTGTAATAAATAAATGGTGACGTAGCCACTTCTTTACCTAAGTTGTGTTGAACTAATTTGTATTGTTGAAGTGGAAAGAAAAGTTAAATTATTTGGGGAAAAATGATGCACTGAGTAAACTATATAGAACTGGGTGAGATTGGATTAATATGTTGTAGAATTACAGTAGTTTACTCATCATCCAAGTCTCTGCATTGGCTGCCTGTGCACTTCAGAATCGATTTTAAGATTCTTTTACTGGTTTATAAATCTCTTAATGGTCTTAGTCCAGCCTATTTATCTGATTTACTTTTATCTTATAAACCCTCAAGGACCCTCAAGTGCATTGATTGATTGACTGATTGATTGATTGATTGATTGATTGATTGATTGATTGATTGATTGATTGATTGATTGATTGATTGATTGATTGATTGATTGAAGTATCCTAAAGATCATTGAAAAAAGACTGATCTTTGAACAATGGTTCAGCCCAGGACGAGCTCTTGCCCTTCTTACAGAGAGTAAAGGTGCCATAAAATGTTTTTATGAGGTGTATGTTTTGTAGATGTGAAAGAGACCTTAGAGCGCTCCCTGAGATATTCTGTGGGCGAGTATTAATGCAAGCCATTCATTCCCTGCTCAGTTGGTGTGAGAACTGTGTTCTCACCATTAGGTCTCGCACATTCAAGGCAGGCCATGCATTACGACGAGGGTGTCACCTTGTTGCCTTTCCTTTTTTTGTGATTTTCAAAGAGGATGAAAAGTTGTAGTTGCTCTGGCAGGTCTGGAGATTGTCCACTTTGACAACATTAAGATGGCATCTCTGCTGTTTGCTGATGATGAGTTTTGACTTCAGCTGTGGTTTTGTATAAAGTGCAGATTGCAGAATGAGAATCAGCAGCTGTACCGTTGTTCCAATGCTCCATTGGTCAGTCAGCCCAAAATTTACTTTAACCTTAATGTTTTGTTGCACCTTAATCTAATCATTTGTTAACCACTGCATTGTCACATCACAAAACTATACTAAAACAAAACTATAAAAAAATGTTTTTGAAGAAGTAGCAGACACTGATGTCTAGTGTACATTTTTGGACTTTTGGGCTGTCAAACCCATATAGTATGTATATTTCGAACCAATGGGATATTGGAGAAATCAGCGGTCCCCTCTGGAAAAAGGATTGCTCACTCCAGGTGAGCGGGAGGAGCTGCCACAAGAGTGCTTCACAAATTTATAAGACTACCTGTCAAAAAATGAGGAAGAACTTGAATAGAATAAATATAAGAAATATTTCTTGTTTAAAACTAAAATGTAATTGTTATTTATTTGGCAAATAAACTGAATTCACCTTTTTATATCCAGTTTTGAGTCAGAAATTAATCAAGCAACATTCAACCACTGAAATTTTTTTCATGCTTAGGAATGCAACTAAATAATGCTTTACTATTTTTACAGGTTTTTAAAAAAAAAAACTTTTGAAAATTTCTGGATAACAATAAAAATTATACTTAAGCATTAAAAATATAATTTTGGTTATAGGACAGCTTATACATACTGGTCTATTAACGATTACAGAAACATAAAAAATGATTTTGGTAATTACTAATTCTGTTAATTTGGGACAGCTGTGGCACAAACAGGTGGTCTAATACATTTGCGAAACACTGTATATAGTTTCTTATTCAAATTGTGGTCAAATATTGTTAGATACATCCCCAGTTTGGTTCATGTGCTTCAAGACGTGTATCGGATGATTGTTAAGTAAGACTTGTGCACTAGAGTTAAGTTTACTGGTGCTTAAACTCAAATTAACTTTGTTAAGTCACCAAAATAATTATAGTGCAGATACAATCAGCCAATGGCTTGTTGCAATCTGTGATAGAATAAATGGTGACTAGGTGAGACCTAGGTGTTGAACCACTGCTCCTTCCGGCTGACAGAAGCCACATGATGGGGCTCAGGCATCTAGTAAGACCAGGCACCCGCCAGACATGGTTTTATCAAACAACATATCACATTACCCGGTGCAATTTCCGTCTGAATATTGACTTGTTTGACCGAGAAGAGAGCCCTAGAAAATATCAAGCAGGTCTGATAATAATCAGGATGTCCGAGACAAGGTCAGGAGCTTGACAGCAATTAAACAGAGACCTTCACACGGGAGGAGTGTGATAAAACCTGACAGTGACCATGCCTGTGTGCTGATCCTGGAAATAATCCTTTTGTCTCAGAGGTGTTTGGCCTGAGGAAGCCCCTCGGCAGCCTCACTATTGAAATGCTCTGGGCACTTCCATCTGGAAGACTCTGGGGCAGTCCCAGGACACCCTGGGAGAATTACATCTCTTATCTGGCCGAGGGAACAAGGGAATCCCCATAAGAAGCTAGAGAAAATCAGTGCAGCTACTTGCCACCATAGCCCTGAGAAAAATAAATCCCAGTGTCCCTTAAAAATGTTCAGCATTTCCAACTCTTGCTAAAATTTTGCCACGATGATTACTGTAATTTGTGACACAGTGGTCTGTAAATTTTGCATGATCTTGCTAACGGGGCATTTAATCACAAATCAATGCGAGTTCAACATATTTTTCTACGATAGCATATACAAGAGAGTGTTTGAACATGGCTTGATTGACCAGAATATCCAACAGTTCAGGAGACAGGGCCCTCAAAGTTGACCTGTATTGGCCAACCTTGTCATGGGTCAGGAAGATCAGCATGTGACTCTAAAGTCTCAGATATCTTCTTCGAAAATAAACATAACAGTACAATTTTCTGATCATTGGATGGCTAATAAACAAGATTATCATCAATTAAATGTTTTTGGTTCAAAACAATAAAATATGCAAATAAGAGGACTGACAGTGCCATACCATTGTTCTAGCAACCCATAGGCCTGACTGCCCAAAAGACCAGAGAAGTGGTCTTTCTCTAAGTCTAGTGCCTGAACCTAACTATTCCTTAGCCATAGAATTGTCTCACAATATAAACATAAACATTCTTGAAGATGCACATTCTCTGGTGTATATTTTTGGACTACTGGGCCATTGTACACATACATCTATGCGTCAGACCAATGGAATGCCACAACAACGAATCCGCCACTGACTTGGTGCACTGGTATATTTCCATGGCCTTAAAACTGATTGGTGTGTTGTCACACCCAATGAAACTGGTCAGCTAATCTGCGTCTCTTGATTATTTGATTAGTGCGGTTAAGGATAAATCAATGTCATTGTGGGTAGTCTGTGGGCACTGCAGACTTGACATTAATAGAATAAGAAGAAGCAGGAACTCTCTGAAGCCTCCCAGTATAACTACTGTATCAATACTGTATTGTACTGGTGATTCTGATTGGTGTCTCTGTACTGATTAAGTGAGAAGAGCGAGAGTGAATATTTTAGTGGTGCTTCAATATCAGTCATGTGTTGTTTTCTTTTAAACAGATATTTAAGCCATCTAAACAACAATGTCAACTTCGCTTTCGCATTTCACCCAATTTCCATGTTTATCACTTTGATTTGTAAAATATTCTCACACAGATTGGACTACTATCAATGCGAGCAACCTGTAAGTTGTTTTTTTTTCTCCCAGTACATCCTGACAGAGGAAGTATTGTTGATTAAAATCAGCAAGTAGACAGCATAAAGCTGATACACAATGTTTGTTCAATGCCAGAAAAGACTCACAAAATGGTAGAGGACATTAAATATGCCAACCATTTTATTTCTGGACAACACCGAGAGAGTTGATGTTTCCATTTTATTTATTTTTTCAATTGTAATACTTTCAGGTGAATACTGTAGTTTGAAAAGGTATACACTTCCTATTAAAATTGATAATTTTAATTTTATTGATACGTTTAAATGTAAAATAAAAACGTTTTAATCTGGCTTTTATGTAGTGTCTTATTATCACAATTTTACAGCTTATACTTGTGTTATTTATTGGCTGTTTTACCTATATTTTTATTATGATATGCCGGCCAGTCTCAAGTAGGCTCATTATCATTCATATGAGAGCAACCCCATTTAACATCACCATCATCCAGGCCTATGCCCAACATCCACGTATGAGGACAGCGAGGTGGAAGAGTTTAATAACAACTACAAGCAGTCCTAGATCAAACCCCAAAGAAAGACATCATGATAGTACAAGGAGACTGGAATGCAAAAGTTTGAGAAGATGCCTACACCAACTGGAAAGATGCATGTGGTCCATACGGCAATACCGAGACCAACGGCAGAGGACAAAAGCTGTTGGAGTTTGCCAGGTAGAACAACCTGCTGCTGGTGAACACACTTGGCCCCCATAAGGCCTCCAGGTGATGGACCTGGCACAGCCCCCCGGTGGAGAGTACCACAATCAGATCGATTACATCATGGTCAAGAATCGCTTTCACTCAATATTGGGAGGACGCGCAGCTTTCCAAAAGCAGACATTGGGAGTGACCATGACCTTGTCCTGATGTCTTTTCTAGAATGAAGTTTGATCTAGACAAACTATGAGACCCTGAGGTGGCTGACGCCTTCAAGGCAAAGATAAGAGGGAGGTTTGCACCACTGATCATCCTCGGTGCAGAAGAAATTGACTTCAACAGCATGACCACCACAATGAACACAGTCATAACCGAAACAGCCACTGAGATCCCTGTCAAACTCCATCCAAAGAAAAAACTGTGAGTCACCAATGAGCTGCTGGACTTGTGTGACAAGCGAAGAGCCCTGAAGAAAAGTAAGAACTCGCCTGAAGGATCTGATGCTTATATAGAAGCCAACAAGAGCATTACGAATGGTATGCAGCCAGCAAAACAGAACTAGATTGAGGGAAAGTGTAGAGAAATAGAGAACAGCCTGAATACCAACAACAACACCAAGATGGCACAGGAGCTGAGACCAGAGTCTCTAAAATCCAGAGCAAGACTGGTGAATGCCTAGCGGAAGAACAGAAAATCTTGGACAGGTGGACTGGATACTGCTCCAAACTCTACAACCACATGGCAAGTGGAGATCCATCTGTCTTGGCATGTCCTCAAGCCATGGAGGAAGAGGACAAGCTCCCCATCCAGCAGGGGGAGAAGCCATGATCAACACTCTCACCATCACCATTGGCAACTGTGCCAAAACCACCGCACCATCAGTCTTATTAGCTATCCCAGCAAAGTCCTTCTGAAAATAATACTGAATAGGTTAAAACCTCAAGCTGAACTCATAGCTGAAGAACAGGCTGGATTTAGGGCAGGACGGAGCACCACAGAACAGATTTTCAACTTAAGAATTATCTGTGAGCGATACCTGCATCATCAACAACACCTTTATCACGTGTTTGTAGACTTCAAGAAAGCCTTCGACCGGGTATGGCATGCTGCTCTGTGGGCAACTATGAGGAAGAACAACATCAGCCCTAACCTTGTCAGCATCATTAAACACCTGTACAACAAAGCCACCAGTGCAGTTCTCTACAATGGAACTATCGAAGACTGGTTCAGGACAACAATTGGAGTGCGCCAAGGATGCCTTCTCTCCCCCATTCCCTTCAACATCTTTCTGGAGCGTATCATGACGGATGCCCTGGCAGACCATGATGGAACCGTCAGTATAGGAGGCAGACCAATTACAAACCTCAGTTTTGCGGAAGACATTGACGGGCTAGCTGGAGTAGAAAGCGAACTTGGCAGCCTAGTTGAAAGGCTTGACACCACTTCCCGAGCCTACAGATTGGAAATCCATGCGGAGAAATCCAAAATCATGACCAAAAACAACAGGGGCATCCTGTCAATTATCATGGTCAACGGACAGACACTGGACACAGTGTCCAGCTTCAAATACCTAGGAGCAATCATGTCCGATGAAGGATCCAAGCAGGAAGTCCTTGCCAGAATTGATAAAACAACTGCTGCTCTGGTAAAGCTCAAGCCCATACGGAAAGATAATAATCAGTCTGGCATCAAAGATGAGACTGCTTCGTTCACTTATAATCTCAATCTTTCTATACGCTTGTGAAATTTGGACCCTTACAGCTGAGCTACAGAAGAGAATACAGAGCATGGAGATGAATGCTACAGAAGACTCATGAGTATCTCCTACACCCAACATGTCACAAACGAGGAAGTGAGGCAAAAGATCAGCCAAGCCATCAGCTCACATGATGACCTGCTCACCACTGTTATAAAGCGGAAACTGAGGTAGTACGGACACATCACCAGATCTTCAGGCCTTGCAAAGACCATCATACAAGGAACCGTACAAGGTGGAAGGAGACGAGGGAGACAAAAGAAAAGATGGGAAGACAACATCGGAGAATGGACTCACTTGAAACTCAGTGAAGCAATGTGAGCAGCCGAGGACAGAGAGGGATGGAGAGAGCTCGTCAACACACATATATACACACACATATATGTATATATATATATATATATATATATATAAAATAAGTTGTCTTTTATAATTGTACCTACTAATATTTTATGACTCAGCGTACATTGGTTTTCATATCCCTTCCTTAAATATTCTAAGTTGCTGTTGTTGTTGTTGTTTTCAATCTGTACAGCAGTTTGAACTACATTTGATTTGTTTGAAAGGCGCTATATGAATTTAATTTGATTGATTGATTGATTTTTCTGTTTCAAAACAAAAGCCCTGCAGCTTTTTTCTTCAAACCATATATATGGATTGTCAGTAGGACTGTCTGTATGTTGCCTGTGTCCAGTCTATCTTGTACTACTGCTTCCACTGGCCAGGTGTTGCAGTGGGACTATGCGATAAGACTTCAGAATGGTTTTTGGCTGTTTTTTTCCCCAAAACCTCTGAAATTGCAAATACCATCTTTCTCTCTTTCTCTCTCTCTCTCTCTGTCCTTCTTTTTGTCTCAGCAACATCTTTTTCCCTACATGAGATTATATTTTGGTTTGTTCCTCAAGGCTGACAAATGAAGTGTTTCCCCATTTAGTACATCAGATATTCAGGCCAGTAAAACCAGTTGTAGTTGCATTTATTTTCAATGATGCCATTGCAAGATAGTCTTGTTTTCCTGTATGGTATCTTTGTTAAAGTGCTTCCGCTTTTGAAACATCAGAAATTACTCCAATAACGAATGATGCACTTTAAAGCATCTCAAGTGACTGACTGACTGCCTGGCTGACTAACTTACTAATGAGCATGTGTACAACTCATTACCAATATTTCTTAAAGATGAAACTATCCCACCACTGAAGTTTGGTCTAACATAGGAATTAATTTTGTTTACGACTATGACATGAATGAAATCACCCCCATTCCCCAAACATACATTATGGCTTGTAGGGAAATAAGACATCATGTTGGAGATGAAGCAGCCAAAGGCAATACTTACACTGCACCAAACAGTATACAAACAACATGAGCGACTAGATTCTTAACCACTGAGTATTTATCAGTTAAACAGTCAGATGTAGGGTTGGGCGATATAGCCAAAATATTTTCTCAAGATACATGTTGGGGCTGCTGTGGCTCAGTTGGTAGAGAGGTTGTCTTCTGATCGGAAGGTTTGTGGTTCGATCCCCAATCATGGCAGCCTACGATGTCAAAGTATCCTTAAGCAAGATACTAAACCCCAAATTGCTCCCGATGCTGCGTTCATCGTGTGTGAATGAATTCCCAGTGGTGGCAGGTGGCACCAATATGCCCTGGTAACCTCGGCCAGTGTGAATGTGTGTGTAAATGGGTGAATGACCGTATTGTTGTGAGTGTAGTGTAAAGCGCTTTGGATAAAAGCGATATATAAGTGCACCCCATTTACATGTTTTTTTCACGGTAACGGTATATATCACGGTACAGTACTTGTTCTGTTCATTCAGTTAATATCCAGTATGGCTAATACTGGTACTTTTTCAACATATAATCCAATATATGTGTCAATATCTATACTCGTGATGATTTAAAATCCTAATTGGTTAGCTGTGGTCTTAGTCTTTTGATCAAAAATGTTAATTGAAGGCTCAATTTTGACCCTGCTCTGTAAATCAATATCCAATAAATTAAGACTACAGTAACTTCTGATCAGTTTCAAGCTTAAAATATCAATTGGGTTAGGTCCCACCCACTTCTGGTTTGAAACCCCACCCATTCCAAGCATGGATACTAATATAGACAATTTAGTTGGTTGATTGGATACAGATAAGGGTGTATTAGCCCCCAAGGATTTGTGTCCTGACAGAAACAGACACCGCCACTACTAACATAATAGTCTTTTTAGGAAAGTTATATCCAAACTAAAAATGATTAGCCTCTTAACAGTTTCAGGTGTTTGAGACTGTTTACTCTCAGATTTGATTCGTTAGGGCAGTTGT
Source organism: Centropristis striata (assembly GCF_030273125.1). Taxonomy (NCBI): domain Eukaryota; kingdom Metazoa; phylum Chordata; class Actinopteri; order Perciformes; family Serranidae; genus Centropristis; species Centropristis striata. The sequence continues at coordinate 17,428,143 of NC_081532.1, forward strand.
TCTCAGAAAAAACTGTGAGCCTCAGCATGGTGTCATCACTTTTCTCGCTTTTTTTCTTTTCCAGTATTCACATCACATATAATATATGTGCGGCTGAATCTGTGGTTAAAAGCAACGGCTCGGAAGCATTCATGCTTTTGAGCTTATTTGAGGCTCTCGAGACAACATGGTTGAAGTTTTGTTTAGCTTGCAGCATCTTCAAATGCACATTTTCTCACAAACAGCAAAGCTGCATAATATATTATGTCTTTTCAGCCAAAGTGTTGCCATCATATGCCCTGGAGAAAAGAAAGAGACTGTAGATTCAGACAAACTCAAGTGAATGAGGCTTCTGTCAATAGATGGGACAAACATACTTTTCACGCAGCACCATTTTTGGACTCTTTGTATGGTTAAATCACGTTGGTGAGTAATTCATATGAGGCCTTGTTGTGATTTATCCTTCTTGCATGCATTTATGAAATTAATCATTCCAAACAAAAAGTAAGAATGTTTCCCCTTTGAAACTTTTAGTATTCAGGGAGTCAGAGACATTAGTGTCCTGAACCCCCAGTCTCACAGTAATTCACCACCTGAAAGCTGACCTGCATCTCAACAAAGAAACATATCCACCAGCTTTCCCGTATGGAATGAATGCAGCATATCTCTTCATCTCTCCTCCCATTGTCACTCTTCGTCCCTGTCTGTCTGCCACCTCTGCTCCTTGTTTATATTCCGGTGCTGGTGCTGATGTGGCATCAGGACACGAAGAGTCACTAAACGAACAGACAGATTGTTAATTTCCCTCCTCTGGGCACAGACTGCACAGTCCAATTCGGTTTGGAGACAGAGCGAAATACTGCCACTTTATTAGCTGTTTGACCACGTCAATCTGTCTCTCTATCTGTCTCTCCATTCTTGACTTCTTGCTTTCCATTTTGACATGTTTACCACCCCCTCTGTCCTTCTCTGCCCCTCACTGTTTCTATCTCTGTCTATTGGGCAAAGTAAGCTAAAAATAAAGCCTGACACATTGTATATTAATAATATATGGAATATGAATTAGATTGGAGGGATGAGTCAAGCTGTGCTGGAAGATTTTTTTTATGAAGTCAAGGAAGTCGCTGATTAAGAGTTTACTGAAGCGAAGAGTGACTCCCCAAGACCAGTAAAAGCATTATGCACAGGATATATGTAAATATATTTTTTTAGCCCAGGTTTTTTTTTTTGCAATGCTTCAGACCTGTTCCCAGATTAAATATACTGGACAGGCATTTTATTTTGGTGGAACCTTTTCTTTTTCTTTTTTAAATTGTCATCAGTACGATTTTAGGAGACCATAGGCTCTTTGCACAAGCAGTTTATCACAACCCATATTTACATTTACATCCACGTAGAGAGGAAGAGGGTAGATAGATCAAACAAACACAGGACTTTGAACCAGAAGAATGCTGTTCATGTCCCATGTCAAACTAAAAGTCACGGTTGACATATTTGAAATTAACTTGGAAGTGAGTTAAGTGTCCGTGTCTAATACTATGTAACTACACATAGACTACTAACTTGCTTATCTGTATCTACCTACACAGTGCTGTGTCAGCGCTGGAGAAAGACCTGGCTGCACTATTTATTGTTCTGCTACAGGGGAAGTACTAGAACTACTCAAGCTTCTTTGTTTTTCATTAAAAAAACAGAATCACCTGGGGCAACGCTAAGCCCCGGATGCAACAATGGTGCTCCTGCAAAGTAGAATGAGATAGCATAAGCTGAGAAAATAGAAAATAATGCATGAAAGATGCAACCAATGACAGACATTTATCGACACTTAACCCAAACCACGATCTTTCCCTAAAGCTAACCAAGTAGTTTTGGTGCCTAAACCTAACCAAACTGACCATTTCACAACGTTAACTTTGTGGTTAAAACTACCATCTTTGTGTTCAACTTGAGGAACGAACGACTTGTGTCCTACTTGAGTTGGAGGATTTCAGGCCTGGTTGATTTGGTAACATCCATAGGTACTGTGGTAATGGCAAGTGAGGTCTAATACAAAAGCAAACACTCATTTAGCAGCTACTGTATCAAATGTACAACTCTACAGTGTTACAGACAATTACCAAACATTCCGTGCACTTACATGCTCAGTTTAAGTAGCCTGTCTTCAGTTTGACACTTTGTGCCTCACTACTGACCCGCTACTGTGACCGTCTTTCTTGGATTTTTTTGTTCCGGGGTCATACGCCAGCTTGGTGGGGGTGTGGAGCATGTCGACAGGCGCACATGAATTGTCTTGTAATACATTCCGGCGAAAATCCTATTCCAATCGCGATATCTGTGTGTCTTAATCGGAGCTGGAGAACTTTGACATTTGTCAGGCTAACACGCATACATGCACTTCAGTTGCCCAGTTATAGTCGGATAAAGGCAACAATTAAATTTTTTCAAGTGTCATGTAAACGTACTGATTGTCAAAAAGTCAGCTGGATTAAATGTTGCATTATTTCCTGTTCATCCCTTGTAGATCAGAAATTTGAATTCAGCGCAGGGAATGGCAGACTCCGCTTCTAGCAATAAAACCTATAATATGAGACAATTACGTGATGTTAATAGATCGATTGCCGATGATGACTATAAGTCTTAAAAGTGTTATTTTTTAAAAATCTAAAACCAAATTTCTACTTTATTTCAATGACATTGTTTCAAATTGTTTCAAATTCATAAACATTAATTTTTAATTTCATTATAGGCTGCGGCACCATCATGATCCATGATTTGATCATAATATTTGTTCAATGTGAGTTTCTAACTATTCAAAAAGGCACTCATTAAAAAAACAAACCATCATTATCAAACTTCAGATTTTTTCAGTGAAATTTACTGTATAAAGACGGTTTTCACTCTTACTTAAGTTTTAAGTGAAGGACGGAGTAAAATTAGCTGAGTAATCACTCACAGTGAAACAGCAAGTTAGACAAAAACATGAACAACAGTGACGCTTATCAGAGAATAAAATAAAATCCTGCTTTTTCCACCCAAAGCCAGAACCGCTGCACTGCTTATCAAACTTAATTATGACCGACTGACTGATCATAAAGCCTGTCAATCTGTTATGAAACTAAACCAGCCATAAACATTACTGAACTGTCTTAACTTGAACTAGATGATTGCCATCTTCTCTGCCTCTGTGTAAAACCTGCACTTGGCTGATTCATTTTCCATATGACAGATCTGGATGTTATCTCAGTTCATTATTCATTACTAACTATAAACTTGGAAAACAAATGCTTTTCCTTATTAAAAAAAGTGGTCAATTAGTATTTTAAAAGTCACTGGATTTAAAAACTGAGCCTGTTTATACTGTGGTAGCTTCAAGTCTGAACTATGTTTTTTGCTTATTTGACTACTGAATGAACCCCTTATAGACATTTAAAGTGTAGTATTCAATGCAATTTTATCTTATTCACAAATTTAACCATCTGTCATGAGCACTCCATCGTTCTCCAAGATCTGCATGTCTGTAATGATGAGTCTCTTGGCTGTGAGTGGCCAGTGTAAGTAGCCAGACCTCATAGGTTGACAGTGTGGTGAAAACAAATTGGAGCTGATGATCTGCCAGGCCTGGAAAAGAAGCAGAAAACTTTATTCCTTGTGAGCCATCAAGTGAGTAAAATTATACAGAGTGAGTTCCGGCAGAGCACATACAAGAGGGTTGTGGGCTGCAGTTAACGAAAAGACATTTTAAAACATTTGCTCAAAAACTGACAGCAAAGATAAGACAGTTTTCATGTAGTTTTTATTTCAATTTTAAGATGCAGAATTACAGTTAAATAATGTTGACAAAAACACAAGTTGGTGCAGGATTACTGTTAGAAGATGAAGAAAATCCAAACACACTCTTCTTCTCTCTCCCAGCCTCCACTCATTTCTAGTAACTTTACCTGAGAGCTACGCTTGGTGTTGAACCTTTGATTTGCCTTGTACGGTTTGCATCTGCGTGCAGTGTGATATCTATAAAAAGACACAGCAGCTCCATGAGCAACAGATGGTGCAGAGTTGTTTTTCCTCAAGCATTTCAAGCTGCTATTATTTACATAGTGAAATACTGAAAGTGATATCAAGACATGTTGTCAAGCTCCATATTGAGACGGTCTTTGCTCCAAGACAGTGTCATTTTGATAGACGTTACAACGGATGTCAGGAGTTGACATACTTATGTTTATTATGCAAGTCACATTAAGTTAAAATAACATAAAGTTGACTTTTAGTTTCAAACGGTACACAAACAGCATCCACCCGACCTCTCTGCGTACTTTGTCACTCTTTATAATATATCACATGCCTGCCTTTTTTGTTACTGTGGCCGAGGGGTTGCCGCCTAAGAATATAAATACATAAATATGGGTTGTTACTTTGGCTGTTCTTGCCTCAAAAATAAAATGCCACCTATTGATTTTAGTCTGTCAGACATTTCATTTATTAACATCAATGAAAAGCATCTTCAATGTGGGCGTCAAAATAAAAAGCCCATCCACATCATGTCATTGTGATGGGCTTACATATTAAAAGCCTCCTGCTGACCACCACATGGTACTGGTGATGGTACTGTAGTTCATTTGGGCTGAGATGTTACAGTGATTGATGCCCAGGTGTCATGCAGCAAATTGCCCATTTCCCCCACACACACATACTTGCACAAAGATATGCACAAATGCATGTATGGACCAGTGCACATGCAGTGTAAATGCCCGTATGCTTACTCGCCCACAACACCTTATTTATTACGCTTAGACACACACCACAAATCCTTAAGTAACACACACACACACACACACACACACACACACACACACACACGCACACACACACACATACATAAACACATCGTGCCACAAGTCCTACTCAGTATACTGCATGTCATCAGTCAATTTGTCTCGCTAAGATCACACAAACATACACACACAAGCTCAACCCTCACAGCAACCTCTCATTAGCTACTGTAGATGTCACAAGTGAACTTTTTACTGACTTAGACCACACACACATGTTTCCTGCACACAACATATATACCTCCACTAATGCCCCTCCAACACACATTTTCCCAGACCCCCCTTTACCCCTCCACCCGATCTCTATATGTGTCACTAGTGGATTCCACTCCCCCCCCTCTAAGTTAAGTCGAACAGCTCAAGCTTTGGGCTGGTAGGCCAATTATCGAGTGTTAAGTCCCGGATTGTCGACCCCCCCAGTTGGATTAGTGGGCCTGTCAATCACCTTTGGCACTAATCCAGATAAAAGTCACATGGGACTGTGAGAGACAGAGGTCGATGTAGTCCGTTGGCAAAGTGTATAACTTACCCTTATCTTCTTTCATCTTCTCCCCCTTTTTCAGTTTCTCTTTGGACCCTTCTCATGAGTACTTCTATGGTGCTATGTTCATGACAATTTGATGTCTTCTTTTCTTTCCATTTTTGTTTTTTTTTAAAAAGGTAAATATTTGTGCCGGACTTGTGAAGACAGATACAAATGGTCGAAATGAGGAAATTAACATTATAAAAAACAATGAAAATGGATGGATGGACTGATGGATGTTAACATTGCTGATATGAAGCATTTTTGATGCACTTTGATGAAGGAGGAGAAGAAGCGGAGAAGTGGCATTCAATGCACATTTAATGCACACAAGCTGGGATTCAGTTCTCTCATGCAGCAGAATGAATGAAGAATACAGGAGAGAGGGATCTTATATAGTCATGGTCAGCACCATATATTTTGGTACACTGGAGGTTTCTAAAGTTATCACGAGAATGTGTCCATTCATGGTCAAGTCTGTTAGAAGAAGCAAGTTCTGACAGTGGAGATGTTAAGTCTGTTTACTAAAATACACAAATTCCTTAGTGCGTTTTGTGCTGAGTCTCCAGGATCATAAAAAGCATCATAACAATTGTGGAATGGGGATACTTGATTAGGTTTAGGCACCAGAACTACTTGGTTAAGTTTAGGCAAGAAACATCAGGGTTTTGGTTGAAAAAACGCCTTCTACTAGTTGGACGCAGTTATAGTAATTATGCACATAATACTTATCTATGCGTGGAAGTTAAAATACAGGTTAACCTATAATAACACTGTTGATTTGGTTTTACAGGTCCACATACACCACACCTCCCACCCTAAATGGACTTTCTCTGTCTTTTTACTGCCTCCCTTCACTTCCTTACTTCCTTCCCTTCCGTCATAACTATTATGGCCACTAGAGGTCGCTACCTTACAGCAAACATCAATGTGGGTTGCAATACAATGTCACAATTAAGCGGGTTATCTACGAATTGGAGTGCATTTATTTTCTTCAGTAACAGTGGATGAGAAAACATTACCAGTCTTTTAACTATGGTTTCATCATTAAAACAGCGTTGTTCAGTCAGTCTTTGGCAATCGTATTAACTCCATGCATCTGGGTGAAATGAATTATGGTTGGCAGTGCCTGATGTTACCTTTGCCAGCAAAACTCTCAGTGATCCCATTATCGAATATGGACTTAATTTTCTTTGCAGGCACGTGGTCAGATCAAACACGGGCCAGTGTCTGAAACCTCACATGACTTTTATTTTTCCTGGGCACCTGGACTGGCGGTTTCTATCATATTTTATTTTTGAAACCCCTAGTTGAGGTGGTGAGGTTTCCTCAAGGTGAGAGCATCTACGGAGACAGCTTATACATGCCATCATCTATTTAAAGTGTCAATATTCGAGTACTCACGCCCATCCCTAGTCACTACAGTATATCACTTAGCCTGTAGCTTTTTTGGTGTGACCGTACTTTATAGTAGATTACCTTATCAAGGTCTCTTGCAGAATTAAAGACATATTTCATGAGCGGAACTACAAACTAAGATAGTTACTCATGTTTTATAAGTGTCATTCAGTCATGCAGGTGTGTTTATCTAATGCATAGTGGCACCCTGCCTTCCACGTGCAGAAAGACTCGTCCACACAGGCTGATGTTTGCAGATGCATTCACGCCACCTGTGACATTAACTTAATACAGTACTTAGTACTTCATCACCCTTTAACTTCATCAGAAAGCAGCGGCTGGCTAAATGTTACGCTCCCAGAATCAATATTCGTCACACATCACTCTCTTTTTCCTCCTTTCTGTGTCTGGCCTTGACTGGTGTCGGCATAGCAACACTCCACTTCCTCTAAATTATGGTGTGGCAGCCAATCAAACACGAGCAGTGACCCTGGAGAGGCAGCGATAACAAATCAGCTTCAGAGAGGAAGTGTGAGTGTGTGTGTGTGTGTGTGTCAGTGCGTCTGCTGGATGATATGCAGCGTTGGACACTCACATTCTCAAGTCTTGTTGAGTAGAGACCTTTGACTTGAGACTGTCTGATCTATTTTTCATACATCTGATGGCCCACAACCTCTACCATTTTCTCCTCTCCTTCCTCTTCACCTCTTCCTGCCCTTGTCCCCTTTGCACCATCTGCTAGCATTTTTCTCTCTCTTCTGCACCGCTGAAGATTTATGATACCGCTTAACTTTCAGATATATGTCTGTCAGCAGCTGTACAGCAGAATATACCTGCCATGTTGTTGTCATCTTGCATACGCGTAGTTTGTGTGTGGGCCTATAGCTCGGAAACTACGAGCTATAGCTAGGCTTCAAAAAAACATGTCTGACAAAACCTCTTCACTCATTTACAAGTTCTATCTTGTTTGATGAGTCAATTGTCCCATACAGGAAGTCCTGTGCCTCGCCAATGATAGCCAAGAGTCAGAGCACGTAACCACATAGAACTACCACCTTTTACTTTTTTTTCTCCATTCAACGAAAAGATGTTGGAGACCTTTATACATACAAACTTGCATGATTTTGAACTTTGAATAGAACCAGGTAAGCTCTTTCCTCCTGATTCATGTCTTTATGCTTAGCAAACATTTTCCTGCCTCTATCTCCCTGGGAGACAGTGATTTCAACATCATGAGCACATCATCAGCACCAAGTATGATAAACTGCCATGTCGCACTATTATTTAACAGTCAATTGAACAAATTATAAACACAAAAGTAATGAAAAGAGCAGCTAACCTTTTACTTAAATATTTATTTGCAATTTAGAGCTTAGCCTTTTATTTGCTGCTAGTTAGATTATTTTTAACACCAGAGAAATGCAAAAGAGTGCAATGTGTGCCAATCAGCCCATTCTCCACTAAATCATGTCTGACTCTGGCAGTGACCATGATGTAATTTCACATTTCAGTGTTTTACTGAAATTTGTCAGGACTCAGGACACCCAGCTTGAAACAAGGGCAATCCTGGGCACACTAGGAGGTCTGGTCACCATAGTTAGAGTAATGAAAAAGATTGTCATTTTAATATCAATAACCTTAGGTGCCTGTACAGAAAAAGGCATCAAATGTTCGGACGTGGCTGTGATGGTAGCTTTCGACCTGTTCACTAACAAAGACCACACCAATATACAGTCATGGAAACACTATTAGACCACCCATGTTTTAGCTAATTTCTTGTTCATTTTAATGCCTGGTACAACTAAAGGTACATTTGTTTGGACAAATGTAATGATAACAACAAAAAAACGGTGATTGGAGTTTAATTTAAGAGCTGATATCACATTTTCCATTGTTTTCTTGATAATGATTTTGGTTATTATCAAGATAACCATGGTAAATGGCTATGGATATCAGCTCTTAAATTAAATGCTCATGAGCTATTTTTGTTATCATCATTATATTTGTGTAAACAAATGTACCTTTAGTTGTACCAAGCAATAAAAATTAACAAGAAATGGCTATAGAGTTGAGTTAGGAAGGTCTGATGCATATGGAGAGCCAATATGATGTAGAAGGGGAAGGATGGATGGATGAAAGGATGAGAGTCAATGGTGGACAGGAAGATGAGGTGAAGGGGTGTGGGGAGACGTCATGTTCATGGACAGATGGATGGTAGAGAGCGACATGACATGAGCAATGATTCTGTGTCGGCTGAAAGCGGGGAGACAGAAGAGAACATGGCCCACATGGTTTTCTGTGATCAAATAGAGAGAGAGAAATAAAAAGGGAAATGGTGATGTGGGGGGAGGGAAGGCAATGAATAAGGTGTGCTTAAGTAGCCTACTTGTGCAAAGTGAAATGAGATGTGTGATCTTTGTTCCTGAACCTTGTTTTATTAAACTAACGTCACTCTTTTTGGATAAATAAAAATTATGACTTTTCAAAATGTGTGACCCAAAACCTCTTCACAGCTGGATACTGTCTCACTCAATGAGATAGACTCTCATAATAAAGTTCTTAAACCCCAGTCTGTCCCCTTATTACAATAATAGGACTTCCTTGGTTGTCTGACTGCCTCTCTTTAGTTTCGTTAAAATAATGTGGCAGCTGAAATTACCATTTTGTGCTCCTGCACTTTGCATGAATCTTTTACGCCGTGTCTGTCTTTCCCAGTTGGTCCTATTTTAGTCATTTTTGCATCTCTCCCTGTCCCATCTGCTCTACATTTAATCCCCTTATGGCTAACAACAGCTAACCTGCTGGGAGTTGACAGCTCTCTTTCTCGCTGCGTATTTTATTTTGCCTGCGTGTCATTGAGTGCTTGTGTGTGTGTTAAGGACATAAATGCACAGTGTTGTTTGCAGCTGTAATCTGAAGTGGAAGCCTGAAACACCAGCTTTTCAAAACGTACTATCAGAGTGACTCTAAAACATAGCAATTACTGTGCGCTGGATAAATATGTTGTGTTTGATGATGACGATGGGGGAACTGTTGATCTTCTATTGAAGTAAGCTTGAATAGACTGGCACCTGGTTTTACTCCTTTTGTTCTTTGTAAAGTATCTTTGTCTGGTGCTTTTTTTCCCTCCCGAACTTCACCACCTCATTTTTCTTCTCCTCTTTTCATCTCCATTTCATCCCTCTTAGCTCTCCTATACTCCTCTTTCTTCCATTCTCCTCTGTGTCAACTATTTCCCCAGCTCTTCTCCTCTAGGCAGATCAATAAATAAAACAAACTGTTTGGATTTTTTGGCTTGTGTCTGCCTTTGTAGGCATATTTAACAAATGTTTGCTTTCTCTAATAAAAGTGGTGTTTATTATGTGGCCTTCCACTGTTCAATATTTTATCAAATGAAAAAAGAAAGTTACGAATGAAGTAAAAAGAAAAAAGTGAGTTGATAGTGATTGATGAAGTCCTTAAATCGGTGCATATTGTTGGTCAGTGCCATAACTGTTTCAGCACCTTTGACAGCTTCAATGGTCAAAGCTTAGAGAGAGACAGAATGGAGCTATCTATGGTGCTGACACATCCTCCCCTGAAAAAAGCCTAATTGCTGATTGGATAGAATGCTCAGCAGGATGTGACGTAGTACTCTACGCCACAGCAACACGCGGCATTTGTAAAAGCTCGAAGCAGTGTTGCCAACTTAGCAACTTTGTTGCTATATTTAGCCTTTTGGACCCCCTTAGCGACTATTTTTCACGGCGACAAATCCAGTAAATATTTCTGGTGTTATAGGAGCCTTTTGGAGGCTCGTTTTTACTCCTCTCAACGAGCCGCGGGTGCTGTGGCGGCGGCAGAGACGCTGTGCACAATTAGCCATGCTGCTTTGTTTATGATCAGCTGCTGACGTTGTGCACAGTTAGCGACGGTGGCCACAGTTGCATCTCCCGTGTTTAATCCGTTGTGTATGTGATCACAAATCACGGTCAAAACTGTCTCTAAGCGATTACGCGACAATTGAAAACTATATGTCACCTCCGGAGTCTCGTAAATCCCTGTGGGGGCCTTTTTGTATAGAGACATGCAGAGTGAGCAGACATTTGAGAGGGTGTGGCCTGAGACTTTCCCGGTGGCCACTTTTTCCCCTAAAGGAAAGCTATTGATCAGGACAGACAACCGCACAATGCAGAGATGACAGACAGAATGAATTCACTGCTTTTTCTTATTTGTAATACAGTTGGATCAGACTGGTCTCCCCTCACAGACGCACCCATAGGTCGTTTGTACAGGCAAAAAAAACCAACAACCCATATTCAAGTTTTGGACTGTCCTCCATCGCCCTCTAGTGGCCGACGTGATTATGAATGACTGCGAGGCGGAGTACAAAACCCTGAAGTTGCACTCTTGGTGGGTAGGATGAAGAGCCTGGACTCACCCAGGAGAAAGGGGTTCGTACCCATGTGAAAACAAAAGTAAACTATGTGATTGAAACATCACTTAACTTCCTTGACTCACATTTTGTGCATCATATTTTAATGTTCTGGTAGTCACGTCTTCCTTGTAACTACTTCACTTCTGTATTTACGTGCATTTACTTACTGTTTAAACTTTGTTTTATAATTCCTTAGTAGGGACTTTTTTGCCCTAAACCTAGATCATTGGTCATTGCTGTTTGTTTGTTTTTCTTTGATCCCCATTTGCGGAAAATTTAAAATAACTACAAATTATGAAGCAAAATTAGGAGTTTGTTAATACTGTAACCTAGCAATGCACACTGACGTGATTATTAACATGAACATGCAAGACTGTGCAAAGTTAAGACTAAGCTTAGGTTTGATTGGTGTAACTGAAGCAAAGTCCATTCTAAAGCCTTGTCTTCACAAACACAGATTTAATAGTTAGGACCAGACTTAAAGACCAGTTAATGCAACCAACCACAGAACCCTGTTCCAGAAATAAAAGAAAGGTGAAAGAATCAGTATTCTGACACCTTTCTTTCTCACTTCTTTAAAACTAATATACAAAGTTGACAGCCCTCCTCCTATAGCTGACCATCCACATTACTTTCACTCCTCATTATCCCTCTGCACTCTTCCTCTATTTCCTAAATGTTTTCCCTCCAACAAACTCATCTAGTGTTGTTTATCTGTCTGGCATTTGTCTATCGATTGATCTCTGCAGCATTTTCATCAAGTCATTAGCCCGCTCCTGCATTTGTTTAATTGTTTCATTCTCTCTCCACTCCCTCTCTATATGGCCTTTGGTGTTTTATGAGTATTGCATCAGTACCCTGAAGGTAATGTAGAATGACGGTAGCGAAGTGCTAATGTTTATTGTCTTGCTTCTTTTTTCTTTGTCCTGCTCTTCTTCTAAAGCTAACCATTGCTGACAAAAGGTGATATAACGGGTGAAGTCTTCTTGTCTCATGTCTTATTTGCTCAGGATTTGGTCATTAATCAGTATCCTCAGCAGCTGAGGAGTTTCAGGTTGGATATAAGGGATCCTGGATAAAAGCATATATTAAATTACATAATTTTCTTATGTTTCAGTTGATTTCTCATCCCAGCTTGGTTTTATTTGGACATCTTTACTTTATGTTCTGATATAATGAGGAGCAAACCCAAACTAAAAGCACATAGTCAACATAATGTTTTCATTGTATGGAACTGTGAGCTCTCTGAGAGGAAACAACAAAAAGAAGAGAGAAGCTTGTATACTCCATAGAAAAGGATGAGAAATACAGTACCTAAAATTATGTATTCTATATTTTTTTCTATTTCAATAACAAAATTTTCCCTATTCAGATAGACCAAAAGTGGGCATGGGTTATACCAGAAATCATGTTTAATACTGAATTTTCAAACCTACAATTTTTGGCTATGCAGTTTTTGTGCCTTCAAAGCATGAAATTGATTGTAATATTGGCATGTAATTCATCATATTGTAAGTATAATTCCACATCCTCATATTGTACTTTTTCATTATTTCAAGAAACACAACAGCTGACACACAGACATGTTTTTTTCCCTGAATAATAATGGGTAACTTCAGATAGAAATATTATTGGTTTCTCTCACATTATTTGTGTTTTACTGAAAAACATATTTGGATTGGGGTACACCTCTGGTAAAAATAGATGTTGATAATCCCTAGAGAAGAGCATCCAATGTGTGGGTCTTTAGATATCTGCTGACCTGAACTGATGTTTCAGCACTGGCTTTCTTTATATCTTTCTCATGCTCAGTTCAGGACTTAGTCTTGACATGGTCTCCTGTGACCTGGGCTGATGTAGGCCAAACATACACAGGATGAACACCTTCATCATCCTGTCATCTACCCCTTTGAGGTATGCGATGCAACCGACCGAACCTCAAGTGTTTTCTCTCGGCAGACCGAAGGAAGTTTGATAAGTGACTCTTGGCTGCGTCACAATAAAACCTGCCACAGTCACAGGCTATGGACTGTATAAAGCTGCCACTGTTTTATCTTTCAGGCAGATTCATCGGGTCTTATACTATTGTAAGTATTGCTATATTGATTTTAAATTTTTACCCCCAGTGTATGTGCAGCTATTAGTGTATCCACTTTATTGCTTTTGAAGCCCCTCGTGCCAAAGAAGTATGATTTGATATTTTTTCAGATCTCATTAAACCATCTTAATAAATCCTGATATTTATCTAACAATCTATCCTTCATCTAGGCTATATATCATCAAGCTATCACCTACTGCATACTCAGTTAATTACTCATCTGTAATTATACTGTTATGAGCTGAATAATTGGTTAGCAACAATTAGCACCCTCACACTAATAACTTCTACCTGCAAGTTTGCTAATAGGTTTCCTGAAAATGAAAAATATGTGCAGTTTTGATTACTATATTGTACCCTCAAGATAAAATTAATTCTCTCAAATTAATTTTTGTCAAATTATTGAAGAAGTGGGACCTAATATGACATGTGGTGGCTAATAGAGAGAACATATTAAAGTCATTTGTTAAATATACATTTTTTGTAAGCTTGTGAAAGCGCTTTAATTTAAAAAATTGTGTATATAAGTAAAATAATCAGTATTTATACAGTTCATACAGTTACATACACATTTTCTGATATATCAGTATTGTAGATAACATGAACAAGTGTGTCAAGGCTAATCATGCAACAGCTAGAACGGACTGGTAAGTTCAGAAAATGACATCACTTTACTGTAAAACGAGGAAAAGACAACACTTTATGATGTCCAAAAGACAATTTTTGGAAAGATGGCGCCCCTGTGTTTGGCTGGCCGTCTCCCTCTGCTGAGCATGTTACTGTTTTACCTGTATCTGCTGTTTGTTGTACGGAGTGTGTCACCGCTGCAGGTGTATGATCGCCTGACACTTCTTGAGATCCGTGAGTCTCTGGAAAAACTGCCGATCTGCGGCTTTGCTGGGCACTCAAAGAGGCTTCCGCCTTTCCTGGAGTCTATACCGCCGCATCTATGGCGGTTTTCCTGCTGGTTACCTCGCCACAGACGCCACAGAAAACGCGGAAAGCGAGGCGGAGTCCTCATTAAACTGAAGGTGTCCCTGGCCTCCTCTTTCCACGATCCCTGTCGTCCACCAGCCGGATCCTTCACTGTCTACAGGGGCTACGATCTGCGGAGTTCCTCGGAGTACAGATATCGGTGGCTCCGGCCGGTTCTCCACGACACCGGGGTGCTGCTTCCATGTTGTCGGCCGGTGCGGACTTCCCAGCGGGGCTGTGTGCCGGCGAATCTCCGCTCCCTCAGTCGCTTTCCTCGCCAGACTGATCGATGTGCAATCCACACGGCGCTGATAAATACCAGGTCTCTTACAAATAAGACATTTATTTTAAACGACTTTTTTAAAACTCACGATCTGGATTTCCTCCTGTTGACAGAGACCTGGCTGAAACCAGGTGAGAACAGCGCCTTTTCGGAGCTCCTCCTTCCCGGCTGCTCCTTCTTTAGCACCCCGCGAGCTGCCGGTCGCGGTGGCGGTCTGGCCGCTATATTTAAGCAGCGTCTCAGATGCCGGGCGATAAGCGCTACTAATTATTCCAGCTTCGAACTGCAGCTGTTCGTGATTGACCTCACCTGCCCTGTGCTGTGTGCCACAGTTTACCGCCGACCCAGATTTGATAAGGACTTCCTTCAAGAGTTCTCTGGGTTCTTGTCTGAGTTTATCCCGAAGTTTGATAAGCTGTTGATTTGTGGCGATTTTAATATTCATGTTTGTTGTGCAGCAAATCAACTGGCCAACGAATTCAAAGGCCTTTTAGATTCTTTTAATCTCACTCAATCTGTTAATGCACCAACACATAAGCATGGACACACCCTTGACCTGGTAATTTCCCATGGGCTTTCGGTTTCCCTCAGAGAAACAGTTGATACTGCTATCTCGGATCACCTCCCTGTTGTTTTTGACTTTGCTGCCCCCCCATCTGCCAATAAGCCAGTCTCCTCAGCTCGCAGACGCCGAATCTTCTCTCCATCAACAGCCGGGGAGTTTGCTGCTGCCTTCAGGGCAGCAGCAAACTCTGGTTTGCTGCTCTGGTTTGCTGCTGCCGAACCCTGGTTCGACGACCACACCCGTCTGCTCAGACAACGTTGCAGACAGGCTGAACGGCGCTGGAAGAAGGACAAATTGCATGTATCCCTGGGTTGCTTAAGGGACAGTCTGGCTGCCTACCAGAGAGCTCTAAAGGAAGCCAAGGCAAAATATCTGTCCTCCATCATAGCTCAGAGCTCTCATCATCCCAGATTGCTTTTTAGCACTATTGACTCTGTCATTAACCCACGCCCCACTGTCCTGTCTGATGCCTCCACTGCAACCTGTGAAGAGTTCATGTCTTTTTTCACTGATAAAGTTCCTGTTGGGTCAAGTCTGCTTGTTTTTATAAACACTTGTCTTAGCTTAGGGTCTGTTCCAGCTGCCTTCAAACACGCCATGGTTAGGCCCCTTTTAAAAAAGCCGCATCTTGACCCCTCTGTGCTCTCCAATTTTAGACCCGTCTCCCACCTGCCTTTCCTTTCTAAGGTTCTAGAAAAAGTTGTTTTTATTCAATTACAGGCATTTTTGGAGCTTAATTCTACCTTTGAAAAATTTCAGTCTGGTTTTAGATCCCGACATAGCACAGAGACTGCACTGTTAAAGGTGCACAATGATATTTCTTTGTCTGTGGATGCTGGTAATCCTGCTGTGCTGGTGCTGCTGGACCTCACGGCGGTCTTCGATACAGTCGACCACGCAGTCCTTGTATCTAGCCTAGAGCAGCACATTGGTATCCGTGGCACTGCTCTTCAATGGTTCAAGTCATACCTGGCAGACAGGAGCTTCTCTGTCGTCATTGGCGACCACTGCTCCTCAGCCGCATCCCTGCCCTGTGGTGTGCCACCGGGTTCCATTCTCGGCCCTATTCTGTTTTCTTTGTACATGCTTCCTCTGGGATCAATTATTAAACAACACAATTTGTCTTTTCACTTTTATGCAGACGATTTGCAGATATATCTGCCCATGTGTCCTAACAACAACACTGCATTCACTAAGCTCCTGGACTGCATTTCTGATATAAAGCGGTGCCTGGCACACAACTTTTTGCATTTAAACGACAGCAAAACTGAATGCATTTTGTTTGGTTCACCATCTTCGTCGGTTGTTTCCGCCACAAACTCTGGCACTCTGGCCCCCTTTTTTAAATCACATGTTAAAAACCTTGGTGTAATATTTGACAATGGACTCAAATTCGACAAACAGATTAGTTCTGTTGTCAGCACAAGCTTCTTTCAGCTCCGTCTCTTGGCCAAAGTGAAATCTTTCCTCAGTCGGCCGGATCTCGAGAAGGCAATCCATGCTTTTATCAGTTCGAGACTCGATTACTGCAATGCCCTCTACGTTGGCCTCAGCCAGTCTTCCATCTCTCGTCTTCAACTTGTACAGAACGCCACTGCCCGATTTTTAACTGGCACATCGAGACGGGAACACATTACCCCTGTGCTGTAATCTCTCCACTGGCTTCCAGTCCGTCTTAGAATTGATTTTAAACTTTTGTTATTTGTTTTTCAGGCCGTTAATGGACTGGCCCCATCTTATCTGTCAGAGATTTTAACTGTTCGCAATTGTTGCAGAGCCCTGCGCTCTTCGGGTCAACTTCTCTTAGAGGTCCCGAGGACACGGCTTAAACGGTGGGGCGATCGGTCTTTTGCCGTCGCTGCTCCAAGGCTGTGGAACAAACTGCCCCCTGACATTCGTTTCACTTCTGATCTCAGCCTTTTTAAATCAAAGTTGAAGACCCACTTTTTTAGGTTGGCATTTAATTCTGCCAACTCTGTTTCTTAGGTCTACTCATTTTGTTTGTTCCTTTCTATGTATGGCTATGGTCTATGGCTCGTACTACCTTGCAGCACTGCAGCACTTTTATTTTGTACTTATATGTTATGCATGTGTTATGTATTGTTTTTATGGATTTCCTGTGAAGCACTTTGGGTACCTTCTGGCTACTGTAAAGGGCTATACAAATAAACTTGATTTGATTTGATTTGAATATCTAGTCTCAATTTACAATATTTATATATTGATGCTGCAGTATTTAATCACTGCTTTCATCAATACTGGCCCCTCCTCAAAAACGTATAAATAAATATCAAGCGTTTGTAAAGGGAGCATAATACGACTCACGTTTACGTTTTAGACTGTCTTCTGCCGCCATCCTGCTGACGTAGTAGTATTGATCGTCAGGGGATGCAGAGTTTAAATGGCAGATGTCACACTCGGGACTTAATAGATTCAACAAACAGAGGACTTTAACCCTGGAGAATGGGGTTCCTGTCCCATGTGAAAGCAAAAGTAAATTACTTTTTATGTAACTTGTGTATTTTACGTATACTACTACTTCACTTCCAGCATTTATGTACATTTATTGCCCTAAACCTAGGTCAGTGGATTTGTAGCCTAAACTCACAGAAAGTGCAGACTTTTTTTTTTTTTTACAACCAACAATAACCATTTTAAACAAGATGACTGATTGTTTCGGTTTCCTTAATATGAGTATAAAAAAGGACTAATTCTGATAAATTATATTACGTTGGCTACATGATTTAAATAATTTGTTCACACAGATACCTGAGATTTAATCATAGGCTCTGACTATGTGGGAGTGGACAAGTAAATTTGCCTCTCAGGTTAACAGTAATTATCTATCTTTAAAAGCAAGAAGCGTGTATGTGTATGTGTGTCTAGGGTATATCTCGCTGACTGTTAGTCAGACTGACCTAAGATTCCATATGTGGCTTGCACATGGCAAGAAAGGTGTGCATCCTCGATTTTGAAGATTTTTGAATCATTTTTCAAATATCATTATTTACATAGGATGTGTTGAGCCATTGCACTGTTTCCCATTGGACGCCTATAGGGGAGCTTCGCCCCATTGTGTGATAGGCCTACAACTGGTCAGTAAGCCAATTCACTCTGGATTTCCACGCCTGACTCACCTCATCTGTAAGTCTATTTAGCCTACCTATCTTTCGGAGTTTTAAAGTGTGCTGCAAGGTTTGATTTTCCCATAATATTTAAATAGTTTCCAGCGAATATCAATGTTCAATGTGTATGTGCTGGCTTGTGTGCGTACCTCATGAAAAATAAGTGTTTTATGGAGTTGCAGACGTTGTAGTGGTCTGCATGTGATGTGCAAATTTGCAAATTAGTTTTTCACGATTAGCATGCTCAGCGGAGATTTAGCTTCATTCACTTCTTATGTTGCATTACTATGTAATTCAGGGATGACATTCATGTTGCTAAGCGTAATGCCCATAATCATTTGATATGAGATACTTACATGCAATATACGTAGTATATCAGCTAACTGAGTTCATGTTAATGTACTTTTAGTGCAGCATACTGCGTAATGTGCAATCTCATGATTAGCATGCTAACGAATACATACTTCCTACGGGCACTGCACTAGTCTCCTTAAAGCACTTATGTCCTAATGAACTCAAAGTTAACCCATGGCACTTAATCTTATGTTGTTTATCAACCCCATCTTTGCTTGTGTTGTATTAACTCTCAAATGTACATTGCTTTGGATAAAAGCATCTACTAAAAGAAATGTAGAATTTGAAAATCTCAGTAGCATCTCACCCTTCTCACAATGGTGTCAAAAAGAATATCCTGACCATGTACAGAAAAATATATGTGCTGAACATGCCACACAGACAAGGCGATAGTCACACTAACTATTCCATTTTTTATATTTTTAAAAAAGTGAAAAATCGAGATCCATCCAAACTAAATTCTCACTTAACCTTAAAAGCCACATGACAACCGCAGAGAGAAAAGCTGCAGCCTGAGTAGTAGTAGTAGTAGAAGAAGTAGTAGAGAAATGAGAGTTTCACTTCAGTTCATCGCGTGTCTCACCAACAAAAGAAATGTGCAGAAAAGAACTGAGCTGAGCTGAGAGGTAAGAAAGTAACAAAACAGCACTTCAGCATGGGATGAAAACAGAAGAGCAGAGGGAACAAAAGACCAGAGAAAGGAATATGCTCTCAGTATTTGTAGACAAGGTGCATTGTGGTCCTGGAAGAAGAGGAGAGGAGATAAAGAAAATAAAAAATATACATTAAGTAGCAAACAGTTTGCTTTCTGTGAAAGCAACAGTATTGCATATACTTTATCTTGCTTCTGAGCTCTGAATATGTTGGATGTTTAAAAGAAAAGAAATGAAGTCAGGACATGGTAAGCCAAGGGAGAGGACAAGTGAAGAGGAAAAGACAGTTCCAGTATTCCAGTCCATTGACCACAACTGACAAGGTCCTCCATCAGTTGGGCAATATGCTGATCCAGCCCACTGTGCTGGGATCTCTAAAAGGATTTTTAACCCTGTGAAGGAGGGAACGAGAGGAGATGTTAACATAGTCACGGTTTGAAAGAGAATAAGATGGAGAAATCTAAATAAAATGAGAGGGAGGAAAGATTGGATCTGGGAGATTAGATTTCAGACAGAAGTTCACTTATACAATACAGTATGTTTGCCTACAGAAATGTCATCACTGTGGGTACAAATGTCATCACCATGGGGAGGAATATTGTCGCAGGTAGATGCGTCATTGGCAAGAGCAGCGAACATCATTGGTGCAGGTAGAATTAGCAGTGCAGCTGACGTCATTATGTGTGTAGCTTCAGCCTGCTGGAATGCTAAGCAGTGTCATGCTGTGCTCCTATTGTGCTCATTTTGAAAAGTGCTTGATTGAAACACTAATATTCAATATAACTTTCAAAAAATGCCCATAAAAGTTTTTTACGCTCGCTTGAGGTGTTTTTTGTCTTTATTGAAAAAAGTTAATGTGCTCAACAGGAGATGGAAAAGCTTTTTTCCAAATAACTTCTGACTTAGTAATCATTTAACTCACATGACTGAACAGCTGTTTCCGCTCTGCCTGAAAACCCAAACAAACACAAGATGCCCAACTGAGTCCAATTCCTGAAGACTTCTCTCCATTTTCTCTCATTGGTGGCCAAAATTGTCCAATTAGCAACTTATTTTTTCTTGTTGTTTTTGCTCTCTTGCTCAATCTCTACTTCTTCTACTGTTTACTGACGGATTAGCCTACAGCAGTACATTACACTGCCATCTTCTGACCAAAGTACATTAATGCAGCTTTGTTTATTCACTCTAAACCATTTGATGGAAACATCCCCAACTCACATTTTCTTTAATGAGACATTTCAAAATTTCACATCAAAATTAGCTTTGACTGTAATGGAATCATGGCCATTGTGTTTTAACTTCATTCTTGCATCTCAAGTTGCTAATAAGACTATTCATTTGCACAGAGGAGGAAATCTTGTCTCAGATGTCCTTTATTAGATATTGGCTCTTGCTCCCTAGTGCTCAATCTTCAACAGATCGATAGCCAATCGGTTCTGAGATTTGAGACCCAAAACTTTCCCCACCCCAAAGTGTTTCTGTTGGCTGCAACATAATTAACTGACCACAATGCTTACCTCACATAACCTCATACTTTGAGCTGCTTAAACATTTAACTGCTCAGTTAACCATAAAGACCTTAGTCATGCTGTAGTTGCCAGAAGCTAATAATGTAGAGGAAAAAAGTCAATAATAAACATTTTGCTGTCAATACACACATTCAGTTGTTAATGCATTAATCTCAAACATATAATAGATGCAGAAAGAGTGCAGACAGCAATGCATATTCAAGTCAGGTGTGCAATGCAAGTGTGTGATTGGATTTCTCATTATCCACAGAGCATATCCGCATGCAGATCACATCTTAATACCAGGTGTAAATGAAGTCTGTCTCCCCCTCTCTCCTCTTTCTTTCCCTCCCCTGTGACTGGATAAGTGCTGAAGTGGACTCCTCATCTAAAGCTGCCAGCAAACCTCTGCATTAGCCGTGGCATTTTCATTCAGTTGGGGTGATATTAATAGGTCTTTGGATTATTTAAAGGTGGTTGGAAAAAGAAGAGAGAAGAAAAGCAGAGAGGCAAATCAAACACTAAACAGTAAATGAGATAAGAAGATTAGAAATGCCAGTGCATCTATCATTCTATCTGCCCCATTTGATTTCCACTGAGATTTGAATCAAAGGGGTATTGATCTACAAAGGTAAACATCACAACACACATCTATTCATTGATGGTAAACCGAACAACACACTGTGTCTGCATAGCTGATTTTCACCCAAGTTTATTGTCTGTCTTGGGAAGTATTGATTGACAAAGGTGGGATGCTAATGACAGACTTTGATCAAAGTTGTTGAATGTTAACAAAAAAGTCCAGAACTTCAGAGATATTCATTTTTGTCAGTAAAGAAATTATGTGATGAATAAAAATGCCAAATACATCCCTCAGTTGATGGACGGTTGTGTCTTATTCAACTGACAAAATATTTGACATACCAGTAACATCTGACCCTGTTATCAATACCTAAGCATTTACTATTCTCCAGCTATCGCTCTGTGATCACCCCCCAGATAATCTTGAACCAACTCTGCAGTAAACATGACCTTTTTAGCCTCTTACTGCATCAATCCCTCAGATTTACTGTACGGTTTAGCTGTGCTATTCTCATTACCCTGCAGCTATCTGTGTCAGAAACACACAGTGTACACAACACGATCGGAACAAAGTACTAAATAGACAAAATCATGGTGATGATATTTTTCTCAGGAATTTTAATGAAAGCTTGCATCTTTGGTTGACTGCAATAGTGAAATCTATTGGGGATTTTTTCTGTCGTGTGTCCATATTTTATACCACAATCTAAGTTTATACTATGGGAACACACTCATTTTGATGGCTTGACTGCTCATATATAAAGACCAGGTCAGGCGGCAACCTCCGGGTCTGAGCATGGAGGCAAACCAGGAAGTGCCTTAAACTGCATTATACCGAAAATACCAGCAGGGGGTGCTAAGTTTGGCTGCAAAAAAAAACATGTCCAATCATTTTCAATGCAAAATGGCTACCTTTGATTGCCAGGTCACTGACAAGGCAAGCCATCATCTGTAGAGAAGCAGAGCAATGCGTATCCACAGCAACGTGTCAATGAAGTTATATTTAATGTAATATAGATATAAAAAACGACGTTTACCGGTTTGGTCTCATAGCTTTGACCCTTTCACTGTATTTACACTTAATGAAAGTTTATTTGAACGTTTTGTTCATTAATAATGTCTCGTTCAGCATTTGGTTGGACTAACAAACACTTCAAGGAGTCGCTGTTCATTTTTCTGAGGTAAGTAACGTACATTTTGTTTTTGTTTTTTTGCTAGCCAAAATGAAAATCCCAGTTAATCCTACAGTTAATGCTAACATGAATTAGCAGTGGCTCCTCTCAGTCAGGTTAAGGTCTAGGGAGGCGTGTAGTCAGTGTCGTCAGATCCCTCTCGCTCCTCCACAGTCCAGATATGGTCTGCTCCCCATATCGGGAACAAGATGGCAACGAGTGCAACGCTGAACTCGATGCTTCCAACAGGTAGTCCACAAACCAATGGATGACGTCACAGTGACTACATCCATTATTTATATACAGTCTATGCTCCAGATCAGCCAATGGCAAAATCCAATTGCAATAGCTGGATTCCAACCAGTAGAGGGCAGTGGCTCTGCAGAT
Source organism: Centropristis striata (assembly GCF_030273125.1). Classification (NCBI taxonomy): domain Eukaryota; kingdom Metazoa; phylum Chordata; class Actinopteri; order Perciformes; family Serranidae; genus Centropristis; species Centropristis striata. The sequence continues at coordinate 17,450,988 of NC_081532.1, forward strand.
CTATAATACAAATTTCATTTAAAATCTGTTCCACTAAAATGGCAAAAAAACAAAAAAACAGACCAGACTCAATCAGCACCTCTACTAAATACAGATAAATAAAGTTTATTGGACCACCAGTTTATGCCACAGCTGTCCTAAATTAAAAGCATTAGTAATTACCAAAATCATTTTTCATATTTTCTGTAATGGTTAATACAGAGGTATGTAGAAGCTCTTTAACCGAAAATATATTTTTAATGCTAAATTATAACTATTATTGTTATCCATAACATTTCAAATTTACTGATTTACAAAAAAACTGTAAAAATAGTGAAGCACATTATTATATCTTGATTCAGATGTTTCATTCAAATTATAGTTATTTACTTAATTCCTGAACAGAAAAATGAGTTTTAGTGGTTGAATGTTCTGCTTGATTAATTTCTACTCTTTCTTCTCAGAGAAGCCCAATGAGCCGACTCAAATCGGGATATAAAACGATGAATTCAGTTTGTTATTTGCCAAAAAAATAACAATAACATTTTAGTTTTAAACAAACTTTTGAAAAGTTTTTTTATGACAGGCGGTCTAATAAATTTGTTAAGCACTGTATTTGTTTTCAGCAGAAAAAAAGTGTTTAAGGGTTTTAGTTACGGATACAGATGGAGCTGTCTGTCCATACTCTGTGATCATTTTCCAGGAATGTGCATGTTTTGCGATAGTTAGGTAAACCGTATACGGACTAAACGGAACTGAGATTAATTGTGGGTGCAGCCTAGGGAGTACTAAATGGTGAACAGGAGATATTTAGGAGATAGTGAACAAAGAACTTTCCACCTGTTGCAATAAAATTATTGGAAATATTGCTAAACATCTATGCTACTGTGAAGAATACATGGAAGTATGTGGGCATGTTGAAATGATCTTTGCACGTAAAATGAGTGTAAATGAAGCTTCACAGTTACAATTAAGCAGTGCTATTCTGAGAAGTCCCTTTATTTTGCCCCCCTCTGTTATGTAACAGTTCTTTATTAGGTACAAAAGACATATTTAATCTAACCCTTAAAAAAAAACCCTGACCTATTCACTCTTTTATTTTTATTCCCATCATTTTATATTGAATACAGGTACTTTTTTTTTTTTTACATAATCCACATAATAATCAGCATTACTGTAATCCCTCATTTTTAATCCTCTAATCCCTAACACTGTTCTCTCAGTCATATTTCTGATACCGCCTGAAAAACACGAGCGTAGGACTGAGAACTGAGTGCACAAACAAATATGCAGGACAAACATTTTATTTACACCACTCAAAAACAAATAGAGGCAAACAGCAAGGTAATAAGAAAATGTCACACACACTTACATGTACTGGCAAGCGTGTACACACTCATTCCTGGAATTCAGAGAGAAGAGAGACTGTTCTTGTGGATCCAAATACACATGTTGGTACTACATGTTCCCAGCTTTTTCATAGAACAGTTGGCACATATTCTTGTATTAGGTGTCTTTTTATCTTCACAGTCAATAAACTGTGTTCTCAAATATTCCCAAAATGTTAATTTTGTTTGTTTATGAATATTGGGGTGTCCACTGCTGTGCCTTCACAGACTGACAGCAGCTCGGTATACCTCCCTCTGAGCACAGCAGGCAGTTGGGGGTCCCCTGAATATAAAAGCCAACAACTTGAGTTTGATTGTTGTGTGTTGTCAGCGGGACAAGAACCCAAGAGAGTACAAAGGACATCTGATCTTGCCCCCCTCCTTTTATTCCACTCAAGTCATTCACAGCCATACAGCATTACATTTGCCCAGTGTTCCTCTAGGCTCCAGTAGTGTTTGTGAACAATTCTGCCACTGTACCCATCCAAGCATCGAGGTTACTGACAGAAATGTCCGCATTTGGGAATATTCTGCCATACCCACAAACACAAGGGCAGTGGTAAGCCTCATAACAGAAACATTATCAAAGGCTCATTTTCAATGAGCTGAGCCCTGAGCAACCAAGCCATGCTGGCCTGAGTCCCCCCCCTACAGTATTCTATGTTAAGGCAAAAAAGTTGTTTTCCTGACAGCATGTTGCAATTTCATCTTGTACTATTCCTCCCTGCAATATAGTCATGTTTCCCACATTCTGATCTAAACCTTTATGCCATTTTGAAGCTGTTTGTGCTCTACAAATTCACACCCTTAACCACCCTCAATACAAACTGAAATATAAAGTATAACATAGTGTGATCTTCAACTGATTTGCTATAGGCCTTGTTATTGGGTCCTCATTTCCTCCATTGCACCAAAAGTACTCTGATCCTCTCTGAATGGTTGGAAGACTGCTTTGATGCGTCTCGATGTAAAAATCAAGAACAGCAGTAACAGTTAATTTCTCTGCTCTAATGTTGGGAGGTACTGCAGGAAGCCCTGAGAGACGGCTCCTTGGATGCATTGTTCACTGCCTCTCTGGCCTCTTCCAGGGTTTTTGTGTTGACAATCTTTTGGAGCTTTCATTCAGTGTGGTCCCTCACCTCTTCTATACTTCAGGACGAGCTGATCGAGCTTGTATCTTTTTTAGATGGTCTGAAAAGAAATGTGGAGGAACTCTTTCTTGCACAAGGCAAACTGTTGAGTATTTTGGGTTATAATAGGACCCGTAGCTGGCCTGCACCTGGTGCATGCTGGGTAACCTTCGCTATGTTGTTGTTGTCAGAAGAATAGCCATTTGCTAGTACGTTATGCCGCCGTCAATAAACCTTTAATATTACGTCGTGGTCCGAGAAATCATTGTTGTATTTAGTAACACAACGGTGAAGGATATAACAAAAATTGGCAACGAGGACAGCTGGACCAATGCTGCAGTCCGCGACGGGGGAATGTTTTGTTTTCCGTTTTTGTTTTTTTCCTGCCGATTTGCCGGGTGTTATGCCGGGATTCCACTGGATGCGTAACGACTCCGAAAGGGGTCCGTCCGCAACGGCTGCGTATCTACGCAGTCCGTCAACACCCACCGGATCCGTCTGTGTCGGAGCTGTTGCGGACAGCAGAGTCCCGAGGACGCACGAGATCTCACGAATTCACGCCCAATCAATTGATATAACTGGAAGATAATCAACATCTCCTCGTTAATGACTGGAGACAAATCCAGCGACTCGGTCTTAACGATTGCTAACGAGGTCGGCCGGCTTGTTAACAAGAGCCTCTTGTTAACAAGCCTTAGTGATCTCTGTTTGTTTACAACAATCACTGGAGTGAGCGGTGTCAGTGGGGTGAAAAGACGAGTGAAAACCTCTAACCTGTTGATTTCAGGTCTTCAAGTTTGAAATACGATCCGCCGTGAACCCGAGGTACTTTATTTTGAAAATATACCGGATGTTTTATTTTGTGTCGGTGCACGACTTCCTGTCCCGAACGATCTGCTCTGTGCTGAATTTATGCGTCGTGCTCCGTCGTCTGACAAAAATAGAAGCTCTGCGCAAGTGTTGTGAGGGCTGTCGGATGGCCATGTGTTGTCGGACTCATTACGCAGCGGATCTGCAGTCGGTGGAATCTCACACATTGATTATAATGGGTGCGTAACGGCTCTGACGACGGATCTGCAGCCGTTACGCATCCAGTGGAATCCAGGGGTTAGACAGCGCCGGAGAGCCGAAGTTTCACCATGTGTGCTCAAGTGGATGCGGCTGTCTTCAGCTAAGGAGTGAGGAGCGGGAAAAAACAAGGACAAAACACCGTGAGTAACGCCGAAAAAGGTTTGACATTACGGGAAGGAAAAGTTGTGAAGGGAAGAACACCATTTAACCAGGAGCAAGAAAATGTCTGGAGTTATTGGCTCAATCGGTCACCCAAGCCCCTGGTTCTCTAACAGGTCAGGAAATAAAAGAGACAAGGCAAAATTAAAAAAGGAAAGACATGTTTGCACAGTCAAGCATGATGAGGACAGACTGAGTGATTCCTCAGAAGAAGAACTGTCGACTGCAATAAATACTGTGCGAATATTGAATGTTGATGACACTTCAGACGGCTTTTGGGCCAGACCCAAGCTGGAAGGACATTCTGTATTAGTGTCATATGATGTTTACAGGAAGTTTCTGAAGCACCTTCCACTCCAACCTTCCAACACAGTTTTTGAAGGGTACACTGGACATTGAGTACAGATTAAAGGAATGACAGAGGTGAATGTTCAATGTAATGACCAAACTGCCAAGCTGCTAGTGAACATTACCCAGAAGAACTGTCCTGCCATAATGGGGCTCAAGAGAATCAGACTCAACTGGCAGGAAATAAGGAAGTTTTCTGTGAAGAGTTGGGCTGCATGAAATTTTTTTTAGTGAAGCTGCATGTCAAACCTGACAGCAAACTAGTGTTCATGAAGGCTGGACCGGTGCCATATGCCATTCGGCCCAAGGTGGAGGCTGGTCAAGAATGGAGTTCTGGAGCCTGTGACGACAAGCGAGTGGGCCACGCCCATCGTCCCATTTCCAAAAAGGACGGAGGAATGCAGATCTGCAGTGATGTCAAGGTAAAAGTAAATCCTGTACTTACAGCGGAGCAGTATCCTCTTCCTCTGATTGATGACTTGTTTGCTAGCCTGAGTGGGGGACAAAAGTTCAGTAAAATAGATCTCAACCAGGCTTACTTACAAATGCATGTTGAAGAGCAGTCACGTCAAATGCTGACTGTCAACACACATAAAAGGACTTTTTACATACTGCAGATTGCCTTTTGGCATTACATCAGCTCCAGCATTGTTTCAGCGAGCTATTGATCAAATCCTGAGCGGATTACCTGGATGATATCCTGTGAACAGGAGCAGATGATGAAGAGCATCTGCACAACTTGGATGCAACTCTTCAGAGACTGAAGGAATATGGATTGAGAGTCCTTAAAGAGAAATGTGACTTCTTCCAGTCATCTGTTGAATATTTAGGTCATGTGATCGACGCTAGTGGACACCTTCAAAAATCACAATGATTGTGGATGTACCCCCAGCACAAAATGTCAGCCAGCTAAAGTCTTTCTTAGGACTGTTGAACTACTACGGATGGTTTATATTGAGCTTGGCATCACTTCTGAAACCACTACATAACCTGCTATGCAAAGAGGAAGCATGGAAGTGGACAGCAAACTGCCAAGAGGCTTTTCAGAGGGCGAAGGATTCACTGACTGCATCAGAGGTCCTAACCCACTTCAATCCTTCGCTCCTGATTCAGCTTGCCTGTGATGCTTCTCCGTACAGGGTAGGGGCAGTGATTTCCCACATACTGCGTGTGGGAGTGGCAGGAAAAGCCAATTGCTTTTGCATCGAGAACACTAAACAAGGCTGAGTCCAATTATGCGCAGCTGGAACGAGGGGCTCTGAGCATTGTATTTGGTGTTTTTTCACCAGTACTTATATGGTAGGAAGTTTACACTTTTAACTGATCACCGTTCTCTCTCAACCATCCTTGGACCGCACACGGGGATTCCATCCCTTGCTGTATCTCGTCTGCAGAGCTGGGCGTTGCTGTTGTCTGGACATTTGTATGACATAAAGTATCGCAAGTCAGAGTCTCACTGCAACGCCGATGATTTATCCGGGTTACCACTTCCTGTCAAGAAACTGGACTCAGACACTGTGGAGATTCTCTATTTCAGAGAGGTAGAAAAAGCACCTGTTTCAGCAGTGCAGGTAAAGAAAGTGACCAGAAATGACCCTGTGTTGTCCACAGTGATTGAATTGGTCATCAGCGGTATTCCTGCTGGTGATGACGCAAACCTGAAGCCCTTCCTTGGAAAGCGGGCGGAACTCTCTGTTCAGTTGGGATGTTTGCTGTGGGGGAGGAGGTCATTATTCCCCTAATACTCCAAACAAAAGTGTTACAGCAACTCCACACAGGACACAGTGGAATAGTGAGAATGACGGAAATAGCAAGAAGCTATTTTTGGTGGCCAAATATGGACAAACAGATTGAGGAGATAGCTAAAAGCTGTTTATCTTGTCACCAGGTCCGAAACAACCCGCCATTAGCTCCTCTTCACCCCTGGGAGTTCCCACAGGAGCCATGGCATCGTGTGCACATTGACTTTTTACAGGTCCGTATGAGGACAGAATGTTTCTTGTGGCTGTTGATGCGCACAGTAAATGGCCTGAAGTGACTATCATGAAATCAACCACCCCAAAGACCATAGAGGCACTTGGAGAAATGTTCTGTAGGTTTGGATCCCTACACAATGGACCTAAACTGGTTTCACAGGAAATGGAGGCTGTTCTGCATTACATCAGCTCCTTACCACCCTGCAACAAACGGTCTGGCAGAAAGGTTCGTCCAGACAATGAAACGCGCACTGAAAGCCTCACAAGGTCAAGGAACACTTCATCAGAGGCTGCACATTTCTGCTTAACTACCGTAACATCCTGATATCTAGCCATTTCCATGGTTTTCTTGATAATAACCAATTATCAAGAAAACCATGGAAAATAGCTAGATTTCAGCTCTTAAATTAGACTCTTATGAGCTATTGCTGTTGTTATCATTATTTTTGTCCAAACTAATGTACTTTTAGTTGTACCAGGCATTAAAATGAACAATAAACTGAAGAAAACAAGGGTGGTCTAATAATTTTTTTCCATGACTGTAATGTCCTTTACTCTAAGCATCCAATACTGCCGGCAATGTGTTGACATTAGAATTAAGCAATTCTTAACCTGGTGCATCTTATACACAGAAAGCTTCGGTATCTGATTTATTCATATGATTTAGTTTACTGCTGCAAAAACATTAAGTGTGCAATTTTTAAATTGATTCTGTAGAGCTGCATATTACTGAATAGGCAAGGAGGTGTCCAAACTCATGCCCATATACACAAATATAACCATATTTCTTTTTAAAAAGGAAAAAAGTGGGTTCAGTTGTGGGTCAGTAGGTGTTGGACAGTTGGTGTGTTTGCTTAGTATTAGTGATGCTTCATCGGCCAAAATGGGGTTATGCTTTCTTCAGCTTCCTTCTCTTCACTTGTGTGTGTGTGTGTGTGTGTATGTGCCTGCTCTCCTTTTCTCTGTTCATTTGCCAACAGCAGTAATTACATCACTGTCACTACACTTGTGCACACGCAATAACACACAAATGAGCACACACAACTATTAAATAGATGACCTGGTTTAAAGCATCATACTGGTGTACCTATCTTCTTTCATGCAGCTAATAAAGCCTATGAAGAGTCTAAACCCCATTGCTGTATTTACCACAAAGCTCCTACTGTCTGCTGCTGCAAGATTAATTTACCTCACAGGCGTCATAGGCTCCAATTATTTTCAAAAATCCCTAAAACTGCTGCAGACACACTGCTGCTCTGTTCTAACACAACAAATCATGTTGAACAGTGTGCATATTGAAGCTCACTTAACTTTGCTTATAGTTTTTATTTAAATTAATTTTAGTTTTTTAACTGTTACATATACCTGGTGACAGTGATGGTGGAAGAAGACTGGAGACACAAAGTGGTTCATTACATTAGATTTTGCTAGAATAGAAATACAGCTTTCTGTTTAACAGTGATTGTTAATGCTGACGGTAAAAAAAAACACTTGAACTTTAATGGTAACCTAAAAATATAAATGTGCACTGGTGTTATTACTGCTGGTTTGAAGTTGATGTAAGAAATTGCTGCCATAGCTACAGCATAATATTATGTGTCTGAGCAAACACAAGCTGGCAGGTGAAAAGGTTTGTGTGGTTAAATATGATTGTTGCTGCAAGTGTCTATCAATCAATTTAATTTGTTTTATTTTGAAATTTCACAGCCCCTTCCTTTTTTCCTGTGCTCTTTCATATCAGCACAAAGAAAAGGAGTCACCTGGTTGAATGACACCGTCTGGCATGACAGGATCCAGCCAAGGACAAAAGAAAGGACACCACAATTTCTGACATTTCATTAGAAACCAAAGTGGGCACGGAGTCGCCCAGCCCACTCGATGCCTATACACTGATTAACTCTACACCTGCTCAGTGCCTCCACTGATGTAGAGATGGATGCCGAGATGGCCTTGCTTGTCTATGTGGTTGGAATTGTAGCTGGTGCTCATCTTGTCCACCCTTTCCTCCAATGTTTACATTTATCCGGTCAGGCAGCCATGGTGGTCCATCACCTCTTTCATACATTCAGGCAAAGGTAATTGACCACAAATCTGTCCATAGTCAGGCCCTGAAAAGAAATTTGGAGAAACACCTCCTTGTAGAAGGCATATGATAAGCCCACTGTTCTGTGGACCCTATTTTGAAAAGCCATGAGATCAAGAAATAAGGTTTGAAGTGAATCCATAGACTGTATAAATAATGGACGTATTGACCGTGACGTAATCCATTGGTATGTGGACTGCCTGTTTGAGGCATCGAGTTCAGCATTACACTCATCACCATTGTGCTGTGTTTTTTAAACTTTATAACCATGTGGGTTATGATTAAAGAAAGATCTTGGTTTGGGCTAAAATGGTCACTTCTTCGGTCTGTGGAATAATGACAATGACATTGGAACAATGTCATGGCACCCTACAGCCATGGCTTGAGCCTGTTTTTGTGTTTCCAACATGAACAATAACACACAAATATAAAGTTTAGAGTGGAAATTTTCACTCACAATGTTGTATTCGTTAGCTATCAGGCATACAGACGTTTGTCAATTATCTGGACATTGCTTGGCTGACAGGCACTGGTAATGCACTAAGGAGCTTTTTTGGGAAATTTCCACAAACATCTTTCCAAAAATGTGTAAATTGCCATTTTCTGACATGCAGCCCAATTTAATCTACTATGTCAGCTCCAGAGCTTAGAGCCACAGTGGAGCTGTGAACCTCCCAGGGTCTCTGGATGTTACCTGTAGCCCCAGAAGAAAAGCTTGTGTTATTTTCTTTTTACTTGCCTCTTCCCCCTCTCTCTTTTTTAGTGTTCAACACGTTGAAAAAAAATGCATCCTTCCTATCATCTTTCCCTTCTCCCACCCACCACCCCTCAACTTAAAAAACATGTATTCATGCATCTTTTTCGCCCCTCTCTCCTTCTCCTTGTCAATCTATCAGTGTATTCACCCTCCCCTCCCTGGGTACTCTCTCTATTTAAACATCTCTCCACTTACCATTCATTCATCCATCCGCAGAGAGGGATTGAAAAGCACGGTCACCGTGCAGAGTAGGGTAAATTGGCTGCCTGCACTGCTGGGATGAAGGGAATGGGTGAGGAGAAGGACTGGGAGGGGAGGAGAGGGAATTACATCAGAATGGAGAGCTTTTGGAATGGAAAGGGAGAGACTGCCTCTGTTGGCCTCCACATTTTTTATTCCTTCTTTGCTACCTCGCCATCGATTTCTCTCCCTCTTTCACGGTTTATTCAGCCCACAATTCAGTATGTTTACCCATGTTTCCTCTCTCCACCTCTTCCACGCACTCATTCTTCATCTATCTAACTCACTCTTACACTATTCCCTGTGAGGTCTGAATATAAATGTTGCAAAAACCTCGGCAATCTGCTGGTTGGATACATTTCTTAAAAATGCTTTGTTTTGAGGCACTGGAGCTTGATACTAATAAATGCTGACACATGAAACTGCATTGGAAACAAGAGGAATTATTTTTTTGGCTTCAAAAAAATACATCTTCCTACTCTATTCTCACCTATCATGCTTCTCTTTCCCATATAAACCCTCTAAACATCAACAACAAGGGAAAGTAAACAGTGTTAACATTCAGTCTAATGGATCCACGTAATGTCCAGTTCTTCTCATCCTTTTGAATCTGCATTCAGCCAGAGCAAAAGTCCTGCTTTCGCCTAGTCAACTAAAGTATCTTCAAGAGATTTTTTTGTTTGTTTTTCTAGTTGATGGCAGGTTTGACCTCTTGCATCATCACTTCATTTCAAACTGAAATATCTCAACGACTATTGGATTGTCATGGACTCTTTTACAGACTTATAGTCCACAGAAGGGAGAACTGTGGATGGGTGACTTTGTGGATGCCCTAATGTTTCCTCTAGTTCCATTAGTTTCCACGTTTCCTGTGAAATAAAAGCTAAGTTTGTCTGGAAAACCCAGTGAGTCCCAGGCTTAAGCTCAAGGGTGACTCAAATCTCCACCCTGTGCGGGTTTTGTCGCTCTTTACACAAATAAAGCAAATTCTTGGCTCGTAGGAAACTCATTCTAAATTTGATGCATTCTGTTCTCATGTAGCTACATGGTGTTGTAGTGGTTAGCACTTTTGCCTCACAGCAAGAGGGTCGTCGGTTCGACTCCGGCCTGCGGCTCTTCTGTGTGGCGTTTGCATGTTCTCCCCGTGTTTGCGTGGGTTCTCACCCAATGTCAGCTGGGATTGGCTCCAACCCCCGTGACCCGCGTGTGAATAACCGGTTAAGGATAATGAATGAATGTTTTCATGTACATTTTGCACACTATCCTATTTTTTTAATCAAGGATGTAATGCATCAGCCCTGTTATAATAATTACAGCCACTAGAAGTCACCACCTAACAAGAAAAATACATATGGATCTTAATATTGGATAGACTATATGGTCATTTATCTGGGCAAGGACTAAATATGAATATTTAACTAGCTTTAGAGCCCCGTTGGAGTATTTTCTCCTTTTCCAACATTTATGCTAATAAGCTAAACATCTCCTGCTCTAGCTTCACATTTAGCCCATAGATGTAAGATATTTTTGTCAGCCAACTCTTGGCAAGCACATATTTTCCCAAAATGTGTAACTTTTCCAGAACCCTGAGAGGATTCTTCTTCTTTTGTGACTTTTTTTTCACCACCCAAATACAATAGATACAATATTAGACCATCCTTGTTTTCTCTTTGCTTTCTTGTTCATTTTAATGCCTGGTACAATTACAGGTACATTTGTTTGGACACATATAATGATAACAACAAAAATAGCTCATTATAGTTTAATTTAATTATCTAGACATTTTCCATGGTTTTCTTGATAATGATACCTTTAGTTGTATCAGGCATTAAAATTAACAATAAGTTGAAGAAAACAATGGACTTATATTTTTTTCCATGACTGTATAAAAATAAAAAAAAATTACAATGGGGCCTCACTATCGTGACTACTTTCTATAGGAGGTGTCTTCAGTGGGCTTCCAAAATGTTTGTGTCTACACTAAAAGCACATAATAACATACAGATGCTCCACATGCACTGGCTTTTCATCTCAGCATGTATAAGCAGCAAGCCCTGTTTTGTTTGAATGCAAAGGTAATGCTGCATCTTTGACACATGCTGTGTTGACAACACTTACCGCAGATGTGTTGGAAATTATACCTTTTCAGCAGTGCAGACCTTCTTCCACTCAACTATTCATCCACCCAGTTAATAAATATGGATCCAAACCTCCTTCCCTCCCTCAGCCTACTTCCCCTTCTGCCCCGCAAACATCCATCTCTTTCCCTTTATTCATCCTTCTCTTATCATCGTCCTCACTGAAAAGAATAAGAGACCAGCAGTATTGAAAAATCAGACAGCATGTAGTATTCAAATCAGTCAGGTCCAAGAGGAGTGCTGCAGAAGAGTGTACACTTAAGGTGCTTTGGGGAAATGGGTGGAGAAATGGATGAAAGAGTGGCAAAGAGGTTGTACTAACACCTCCCCTGTTCTTTCATCCCTCCTTTTGAGTCCTCCCCCCCACACACACACACACAAAAAGAAAGCCTCTCAGCTGTATTTCTCTCTCACATTTATTAACATTTCGTGGTTTATGTGCAAGGCAAACATCCTCCGCATAGCATGCTGCTGCGGGAAGGTGTTTGTTCCCTCATTTCACCCATTCAAACTCTGTTTAAGGCTTGAGCTGTGTGACTAATTGGTTGGCAAGTCAAATTCAAGGGGTAACGACAAACGCGGAGAAACAGTGTGTATTTAGTTTTCAGGGACATGGCAGAACAGCTTCAACTGAACACAATCTGCTTCTGAGCCTTCCTCTTCTTTATACTGTCATCCTGTTGTTGGCTACAGTGCACCAACACACTCAGAACTTTTGAGAAAGACTGCTTAGGAGTTGGAGAAGAAGTGAGGAGGAGGAGTTGGCCACAAGTTACAGACAGTGAATTAAAGGATATCTAAAAATACATATTCATATGTGAGATTGTTTACTGTATGTAACTTCTGGGACAGAGTGTGAAACTTTACAAGAGTAAATGCTTTAATCTTTTCCCTACCAAGTCTTGAATGCAAAACTTTATGTTATTTTTTTTATATACCTACTCTGTTGGGATTAACACATCACATTCAGACACGCACTGCTTCCTAACGCAGCTGAAAAAGGAACACTTTTTAATTGATGCAGTAGAAAATAAAATGTCTTCCTGTGTGTCCTGATTTTTTTTAAATGTTCACACCTTACCTTGGTGCTGTATAAATTGGCTGACTTTGCTTGTTAGGTCTGGTTCATTAAAGCTGGCTGTGCTGTCAACTGAACAATAGTGAGGACCTCACACCTGCACTGAGAAGTGAAAGTAATAACTAAAAGAACAAATCTGATTCATCAGCTCTGGTTGTTTTGTATAATACAACTATTCTTTTCATTATGTTGCTGTTGGATGTACCATAATTTCCTCCTGACGTATCTGCCCATTAAGATTTATCACACATTTAATACCAAGGGGGTGAAAAGAGATAAAAGAAACATAGACCACCTTTAATGCAGTAGTCCACTTTTTTTAGCCTAACCTTTTTAATGCAGTGGTCTAGTTAAGATAAACTTTTTTTGTTTTTGTTTTTTTCTTTGTTTTTATTTAACCTAACCTTTTATAAATTCTAGGTAACCTGATCTTATTTTAAGGTAACCTATATTTTTTTTTTTGTTTTTTTTTGTTTACCTTACCTTTTTCTTAAACTTGTGAAGCTTATCTTTAATGAAGTGGTCTACATTCAAAGTAACCTGGGTTTTTATTATTATTATTATTATTATTATTATTATTATTATTATTAATAATAATAATAATAACCTCACTTCTTATTAAACTAGGAAACCTATGTTTTAATGCAATGGTTAAGGTTAAAGATTACCTATTTTTTTGTTGTTTCTTATTTTATTTTTTAACTGAAACTTTTAAAAAACAATTGATGTAACTTCCGTCTTTTTTTTTTTTACTTATAAAGCTATATTTTTAATGCAGTGGTCTACATTAATGTTTTTTTCTCAACTCATCAAAAATATAAAAGATAGATAGATAGATAGATAGATAGATAGATAGATAGATAGATAGATAGATAGATAGATGGATGGATGGATGGATGGATGGATGGATGGATGGATGGATGGATGGATGGATGGATGGATGGATGGATGGATGGATAGATAGATAGATAGATAGATAGATAGATAGATAGATAGATAGATAGATAGATAGATAGATAGATAGATAGATAGATAGATAGATGGATAGATAGTCATAATGTGCAAAATAAGAGAGTTCAAGACACAATAAAAATACAATATAAAATATAAAAACAAGGCGATATTATAAATTATATTATAAATACAATGAAATATATATTATAACAACAGTCCTTAGTTAATGCAAATGTATACAGCTGCCATGTTGTGATTGATTTTAAGGGGAACTGTCCCTTGAAATTATGATGTGAATTTGGTATTTCTTTCTCTTTTTATGTATTTGAAGGGAAATTACAGTCTCACACTAGATAACGATGCAGTGACATATATAGTTATTTTACCACCAAGGTGATGTTTTGATTTGGTATGATAAATATATGTTCTGGGAGCATTATCTAGTATTTATCTGGATTTAGTGTGAAAATTTAAAATATGCATAAAAACACAATAACAAGCGTATTCTTTATACCTTCTGTCTGAAATATATGCATAGGAGTTTCATGTAAATGTTGCAATTTCCTCTTGTTGCTACAGCGATTGTAAAATGTATTTTCCATAAAAGAGCAGAATAGTAAACAACATCCACCTTCAATTGAGTTGACAGCTCATTTAAATGTTGCGTTGAGATTTTTCAGGTAATGAAAATATAGCCATCCACAATAGAAGAGGTCATTCAGAGTCACACATTCTTTAAATACTCAAGGCCAGAAGATCCAGAGGATCAAATGTTATTCTGCATTGTATACGCACGGTTACATTAAGGTCATGTTTTCCCCTCATTCCAATTATTCAATTATCTTCTTTCCGTAAATGCACCGTTTCTTTTACCTGATAAAGCAGGGATGCTTGAATAAAGTATGTAAAGGCTGAAATCAAACAATGTCACGGAGTCCTTGATAATAAATGCTGCCAGATCTATTGAAACAGCACACACACACATCCTTGTTATTCTATCTTTGTGAGGACCCCTTGATATAATGCATTCCCTAGACCCTTACCCAAACGTTGGGCATCACAACCAATTACCTAACCCCATTCCTTGGCCAAACCACCTCAGCAAAGCATAATTGTAACCTTAACCTTTAAACCACGTCTTGACCGTCAAACAGGCCCTTAAAGAAGTGAGGACCGGCCCAAATGTCCTCACTTTGCATAATGTCCTCACTCTGTTGGTTACAAATGTATTCTGGTCCTCACTATGCTCTGAAATACAAGTATACACACACACCTCATTTATTTATGAGGACGATTGTTGTTTCTTCTCTCTGCCATGGAATTCATTCACTGTGTATGTGAATATAAGCATGTAAATAATGTCTTTTCATGATGTTTAACGTAAATTATGTTTTTAATTTAAAAGCATGACTGTCTTTTTTTTTTTTTAAATCTAAAATTATAAATTGACTAACTGTTTACCAGCAGTCTGAAGCTCATGTCCTCAGCCTTAAACTTTTGAATGCCTGCTCAGATGAAAACAGGATGTAGAGCCTCATTTGTTCGCTTTGCGCTCCATTTGCTTAATACAAAATGATGTTGCTAACTTGACACTTTGCACTTATTTAATAGGATGCTGTTAAAAAAAATCTCATTATTTTCGTCTGAGGTGATATTGAGGTGATGCTCGCCTCACTCACTACACATTGACACACAGACGTTCAAACTAAGCCACACATGCACACAAACACGCACACACTTCCTGCGTGGCTTAGATGCTGACGCTCTCTTTCTCTCGTACACCAACTCATCGCCACAGTTGGCCAGCACATGCTGACACACTCATTAAGCATTCCTTCTGGCTTCATGCGCAAAGAAAGAATTTTCTCGCTCTTGTACACACACACATGCACACACACACACACACACACACACACACACACGCACGCACGCACGCACACATACACACACACACTCACACTCTGACACATGTTTGTGTTGTGTTATAACAATTCATGTCCTTACATTATGTCACAAATTCAAACCTCTTTAATCCTTTAGTTTGACATTGTTATTTTAAGGGACACACACACACACACACACACAAAGAATAATTAGTGTTCAGCTCATTATACAACACCATAGTCCCTAAAGGCACAAATCATTCCGAATGGGAAATCTCCTGCAAAGCCGCAGGATAGTGTGTGTTTCTGCTTGTGTGTGTGTGTGTGTGTGTGTGAAATCACAATGCACCTGCTGAGACGCTCATTTAACCATATGGATGGCATAAGAAGGTAAGGGGATGTTGGCAGTGAGGAGACCCAGATAACACACACACACACACACACACACACACACACACACACACACAGATGCACACTATGATTCGTTTTGGTTGAAGTTACATTTGTAGTTGTAAATTACAGTTTTTTTTTGTTTTTTACTTTTTTTTAAATGACTTTTATGGCATAAGAAATGTTGACTTTTATATGACATTCGGCAGCATGCTTGTTAAAAGTAAAAAACTGGTCATTGTGAAGTTTGTCCAAAAATGCCACAAAAACGCAGTAGAATAGCATTTTAATCATTTTGGACGACATACTATAATGTGACTTTTTTTCCCATTTTGGAAAACACACTATACTATGACGTTTTTATGACAATCATCACAACATACTATAGTATACTCATAATTTTGACGACTAATATACTATGACCTTTTTTCATAAATTGGAAGACATAATATACTATAACTTTTTATATGACATTCATCACGACATCTTATACTATGACTCTTTTTTCATGTAATGGAAGAATATTACTTGATTTTCATATATTGGATGACATACTATACTATGAATCTATACATTTTCACATCATGAATCTAAATTAATTAGGCTTTCAATTTTGCTTTAAAATCCCCTTTGAAAGGATGGTCAGGAGGGTTAGAATGACTCCCTAATGTCTTGATTACTGTCCTGTAAACAAGCACACACCTGAGCCTGATCCACCCTATCATCTCACTTAACAGTGTGGCAGGTTACCTAGCTGTTTTTTGTTTCACAGGTTAAGGTTTCCTACAGAAAACCATGTTGTGACAGCATATTTTTTTCCCCATTTCCATTAAATTACATTCTTTGGGCATCGGTGCGTCAGCTTAGCAGCCTCAGCAAACGCTCAGTCATCTCTCAGGAATCAAGCCAAAAAGCCCTCTCTCAGTCCCGCAGAGTCTTTAGCCTTAACCTAGAGGTTGGAGATGAGGAATGCTGCTCAGATTCAGTTTCTTTGACATAATTTGTTTTTTAATGAAAAAGATAAGATCACAAATGTCACCCTGGCCTTGGTTTTCTTGTTCTACATCCGTTTTTAGTGTCATTCACAGTGCATGAGAGCACCATACAAATTCTAAAAATGCAAACTACAAAGTGAGAGAGATGCTGAGTAACCATGAGAAAGAGAGAATATACTGGCATGGTATTGTTTTATTGTTGTTGCACATTAGGTACTGATGGTCATAAAGGCTTTTATTCAACAGGTTTTTCGTATTTTTTAATTTTGTCTGCCACTCTGGTCTGTTGTGTTGATTTTTGTTGAATATCCTTGAGATTAGTTGCCATTCTAAGGCTGTGGACAGCACTCTGTGCTCTTTTTCCTTGGATTTTCTCTAATGGAGTTACGCTCGATGGCATTCTTGTCTTTCTGTTACCCTGATAACACAAAACACATCACGTTCTACGTGTCTGAATTTTTTTTTTTCAGGAGTGACTTACCAGACACTGTGTGTGTAGAACAGCAAATGTAAAGCTGCCTTCAACAGGATGACAGAGCAGTTTATGGAAGCAAAAATGGATCTGTTTATTCAGGAATTGCTGAGCCCACAATTTGCAATAACTCTGACTTAGCTTCTTCAACACCATTAACACCTGCAACAAAGATGATGTAAAACCTGCAATACCTGATATTATTTGGTTTCCTGGCCAAATAACTTGTGAACACTTCATTGATCATATCATCACCTTTTAAGGTGATATGGTGGACTTGGTGTTTCTGTCAACATGATGAATTTAAGTCCATTAATCACTCTCTTTTTTTCTGGTTTGGTCTCTACCTTGAGGGCAATATCTGTCTTTTAGCTGCTAAATGCAAACTGCGTCTGTTTGTCGTTTGCTGTGCATACAGTTTGCAGTGGCTAGACGGCTGTGCTAGCAAGCCACAAATATACAATCACAATGTAGCCACACCATCATATCCTAAATTGAAGAAGACATTTTGCAACTGGTGGAGCTGCCCTCTGCTGGCCTACAGAGAGAATGCAGAAAGCACTTCCTCATAGGACTTCTCTGCATTTTATCATCTTTTCAATAATATAAATATAGGAATATAGCAAAAAAGCTCTATTAGCTAGCTTGCTCACTGTCAGTTAACATTGTTAACACAGTGTTAACACAGTGTTAACACTGTGTTAACTAGCAGTCAGAAAGTGTGTTAATTTGGTAACTAAGAAGTCACTAAGACGTTCACACAGCTTACTCAAAAGACTTATTAATAATGTTTCTGGGTCATAACTGTCTGCAAACTGTTATAATTGGATCAGTTTATTCTGACAGAAACAGTTAAATAAGAGTGATTACAGCTATACAGCTGATAAAAAGAGTAAATAAACATGCTCAACAAAGCTAGGCAAAAAAAAGGGAGCATATTCACATATTGAAACAGTTCCACTGAAATTAATTGAATTCAACGTTTTAAATGCTGGTGTGACTGGGCCTTTACTCTGCAACAGATGGTGACTTCACCTGCAGCCAAAGACCAGCCAGGAGCAGATGGCCTGATTCTCACCATTAGATGTCAGGCTTCACACACATTCTCAGCTTAAAGGTTTTGTGTCTTTAAAACTATTCTGGATCACGTAGTAAGATCTTTAATTAGTAACATTGAAGCTGGAGTTCTCTAATAAGGCTTTGGTCCATCCTCCACTCTCAACTCATTCATTTACTCAACTGTTTCTCAAATTCTAGTAATAAACTCATGGCTTCCCCTCAGTTTCTTTTCTCCCAGGCATCTCTGCCGCCCACCACCTGCTTCCACCAGATGACTCAAACTTCTGCTGGGGCTTGATCCGGTGGCCTCCATTAGAGCACTCTGCCAGGTTCTGCTCCCCCAGTCATGGATGATGTAACTCGGGAGTCCTCAACAAAACTTGAATTAATTCATTTTGCACCTTGTTCAGAAAAGTTGTCGAGTGTTTATGAGTCTAAAAGCGGTGTAAATGTCACAGATTATTACTTTAAGCTTCTCATACACGAGCTATCACTCACTGCACACAAGCTGTAGCTAAATCGGCAAAAAACAGAAATGACAAATGAAATGGATGGAGGGAGGGAGAGAGGTTGAAAGGGAGGGAAAATGAGGAAGAAGGATATAGAGAGGGATTGTCTCCTCCAAAGCCTCTTACCATTAAGCATTTACAGCTTAAGAAACACATTGGAAGGTCAGTCAAGGAGGCATGAACCAGGACTTTATTGACACACTTTTAAAGACAGGAGGATTGTGTGTGTGTGTGTGTGTGTGTGTGTTGCTGCATTGGACAGCTGTACAGCGAAGGCAAAGGGCTTTTTTCACAAATTAAACAAGGACAATTGTTTCCCCTCTCGTCCTATCCGGTGACTCTCCAGCGACTCGGGTTCCTGTTTAAATATTCACCTGATGTCTGTTGGCGTCATCAGCTATTGTAATTTAAAACCAGGGACAGAACCTGAATGTGATTGGGAGTGCAGCAGTGGGGGTAATTTTGGTTTGTATCTCACTCTCTTTAATTAAATAACTTTTGTCAGGATTAGACGCATCACTTTTATTGACTTCATTATGAATAATTTAACATAAAGGTCCAGCGCTGCATAAAATACCTGGAACAAACACTCAAATCTGCTCACAAAGAACAGTAATGATTCACCATCAGTTCAGTCAATTCAGTTTACTACATTAAAACGGCAATGTCTGATAATTGAAGTGAGAACATCCATTTGCAATTGCCTGTCAGAACTGCTTCATGTCAAACAATTTTCAGTGATTTAATTGCAAAGTGAATCAATTTCCTGCGTTGATGTTAACTAATAGTGACTTTACCCATACTGGCTGTGGCCCCCAGGTCACTGTGATGCTGTAGGTCTATGATGCAGACTGTAGTGTTTCTGATATGCAGTGCATGCGTGTCACTGCTCTGGGTCCACCATACTGCTATGATCACAGAGTATTTAGACCGGAGAGAAATTGACTCTTAAAGGGATGGTTTGAATGTCGTTTAATGGGTTTGACACTTAGCCAAAGTATGCACACTATTACCCAAAACATATTTTAGCCAGCTAAAGGAATCAAATTTAGTTTAATAGTATGATATATATGGTATATTTTTATGGCTTTTGTAAAAATGACCCATATGAGCGTTTCACGGCTCACGGTACAGAGCAGAGTGTCTAATAAAATAGCACTCATGTCATTGTACATACATGCGTACAGTTCGCTGTTGTAAAAAAGGCTGCCGTTTAGTCAATTTATGTTACGAAACGACTGACCTAGGTTAGAGCAAAAATCATACTGGCAAGGCATTATAAAATACAGTTTAAAAAGTAAATAAATTAACGTAAATCCTGGAAGTGAAGTAGTTAGGAGGGTGACGTTAATACTGTAAGTTACGTAAAAAACATGCAAGTTATGTAAAAATCAATTACTTTTGTTTTCACATGGGACATGAACACTGTTCTCCTGGGTGAATGTCTGCCATTTGTTCGACCCATCCACCTCCTGCCTGTGACATACACCATTTAAACTCAACACCATCCACCACTACTACTATGCCAGCAAGATGGCGGTGGAGGAAATTTAAAATGTAAATGTGAGTCGTATTTTGTTGCCCTATATTGTCAGGGGATAATAGGTGGAGACCTGTTTCTAAACGGGGAGACCAGTCTCTAAAAAACACATAGGTCAAGGGTCCTCATACATTTTCTTTTGAAAAACGCTAACACTTTTGAAGGGCTAGAGTCTATATTTCCTTATGTTTAAAAACTGATCTATTGATAGTATTTTACATGTCTTGCCTGCTCCCATTGACATTTTTCGTTTCCCGTCCCAATTACATGATAAATAGTAAAATTGACTCCCATACTGCGGGAATTACACAGGAATTCCATGAGCCGTATATATTATATATGAGCCTAGTTCAGTGATGTGCTAAAACTAAATAACTAAATATGATTTTTAATGCAGGATTATATTTGCACTCTTGCTTTGTTTATTCAAAATCTGACTACTTCTTCTGCCACTGATGTAGTTTTACTTTATTTGTTTGACACTTACTCTTTCATATATCTATAACAGCATGTTTTCTTTAAAAGAAGTGAGTAGAAGCTCTTGTGTTGCAGTGAGTCCCTGTTGCATTACAAGAGTGTTGTATAAGAGAGTGAGAGTCCTGTCTCTCATCTAGCTTCTGTTCCACTTGCATAGCTGTGTTACTCAACAGGTCCATTTTCTACTGTTCTGGACATAAACATTTGGATATCTCATTATTTTAACAAAGATGGTTTTGTCCGTAGGCACTCAACAACATATCCCATGAGTCTTTGTCATTGACATCCGTTCAATGCCTCGTGGGAGCACTTTTTCCTCATTGTCACTGTTTGCAGTTGAAGAAAAGTGGGAGGATTTATTCAACAGGTTTTTCGTATTTTTTAATTTTGTTTGCCACTCTGGTCTGTTGTGTTGATATTTGTTGAATATCCTTGAGATTAGTTGCCATTCTAAGGCTGTGGACAGCACTCTGTGCTCTTTTTCCTTGGATTTTCTCTAATGGAGTTACGCTCGATGGCATTCTTGTCTTTCTGTTACCCTGATAATACAAAACACATCACGTTCTACGTGTCTGAACATTTTTTTTTCAGGAGTGACTTACCAGACACTGTGTGTGTAGAACAGCAAATGTAAAGCTGCCTTCAACAGGATGACAGAGCAGTTTGGTTTGGAGGTTTGGAAATGAGACTCTCTACCCCAAATTAACAGCCAGACAGTGTGTGTGTGTATGTAGAGTTTCTAGCAAAACACTGATGCATCAAATCACAAAAACATGAATGAAAATGTGAAACTTAAAGTGTTTTAATTAAAAATTACCACACGTCTGTTCTGATTTGGAGTGGGAAATTGTTTGCTTTTTTCTCCAAATGAAATAGTGCTATAATGAAAAGAACAACTGATGCCTCAAATGTTTGTCCCTTTATTATTGTCTTCTCTGGTAGAAAGCAGCGATCTTAGTAGATACTGATGCTGGAGACCTTATTGCTATGTAGAACTAGGGCATTTCTATGTTTCCAGGATCCTTGGTTCTCTGTGACCTATTTTCCCAGGTTCCAATGTTCCCAGGGTCCTAGGTTCTCAGAGACCTATGTTCCCCATATTACTATGGCACATAATGGGGACATGGAAAAGGGTTCTTTGTTCCCTGATACCTATGTTCCCAAAGTCCTATGTTACCTAGTTTTAAAGCATACATAATAGGAACATGATAACAGGTCCTTGTGTTGCTAAAGTCCTATGTTCTCCAAATGTATATGGCACATAACATAGTGGGGACATAGTTAAAGGTCCAATGTTTCTAGGATTATGTGTCCCCAAGCTCTTATACTCCCTAGATATATAGCATATATAAAAAGAACATGATAACGATGCTGCGTTCATCAGTGTGTGAATTAATTCCCAATGGTGGCAGGTGGCAC
This sequence comes from Centropristis striata, assembly GCF_030273125.1. Taxonomy (NCBI): domain Eukaryota; kingdom Metazoa; phylum Chordata; class Actinopteri; order Perciformes; family Serranidae; genus Centropristis; species Centropristis striata. Next base: position 17,473,033 of record NC_081532.1, read on the forward strand.
CAGTGTCCCCTGGTAGCATCGGTCACCAGTATGAATGTGTGTGTGAATGGTGAATGAGCGTTGTGTGTAGTGTAAAGCGCTCTGGATAAAAGCGCTATATAAGTGCACCCCATTTACCCATTTACTTATGTTCTCAAAGTCCTAAGTTCCCTAGATCTATAGCATGCGTAAAAGGAACATGATAACGGGTCCTATGTTCCCAAAGTCCTATGTTCCCTAGACTTATAGAATAAAAAGGAACAAGATAATCAGTCCTATGTTCTCAAAGTCCTATGTTCCCTAGACTTTTAGCATGAAAAGGAACAAGATAATGGGTCCTATGTTCCCAGAGTCATATGTTCCCTGGACTTCTAGTATGAAAAGGAACAAGATAATCAGCCCTAGACTTATAAAAAGAAAAAGAAAAAGACAATGGGTTCCATGATCCCAGAGTCCTACGTTCCCTAGATTTACAGGGGAACATAATAGGAACATGATACAGGGTCCTATATTCACTATGTTCCCCAGTTCTATATAGAACATAAGGGGAACCTGTATTTGCTAAATAAGTTAGGAGAAACTGTATAATATCCATGCAATATTTTTAACAAAAGACTGGTCAAGTTGGACTCAAACACAATAGAAGGGATAATGTATTTTAACAGAATACTGAACCTTGGAACTTAAGACCCTGTAAACATAGATACGTTGATATTAGAACCTCATCTCACCCAATATGCAAAGATTAAGTAAAGAACATTTCATCAGAAGAATTATTTCAACATATATGGACATAAAAACACACTTTTCACATTTCCAGTTTTCATTTTATCCCTTTTTATTTTACACAACATAACAACACAGTACATGTTGTCTTTTTCTGTACAGAAGCTTTCCAGGAGCTTGTGACCAACACAGGCTGTAATATACCAATGTCAGTGAAAAGCTCACAGGGTTTTTATGTTCTTTTTTTTTTTATTCTTCCCTTTAAAAAATATCAATTTCATAAGAGGTCCGTTAAAGTCTTCAGCTGTTGTTTTGTTTGTGTCTGTCTATATGTCAAGGAACGTCTGTACTCCTCAGTATGTAAGAAAGGCTATGTGTGAAATCTCTCTCTTCCTTTTTGTTTGTCCCCTCCGTCCTAATCCCTCGTTCAGGGAGCGTGGTGGAGTCCTAAATCCAGTTATATCATCTGTCAGAGGGTCTGTTAGTGCAAAAGAAGGCACCGACTGCTATTCTCTTGCTGCTGTATGGACACACACTTCCTGTGGTTGTGTGAACGTAAGAATGGTGTGCTTTGCAGTTCTTCTATTGTTTTTTTATTCCTCTTTTTTTTCCTGTAATAATTCCCTTTTCGTGGTATTTTCAGATAAGGTGAGTGTGAATCGGGAAATGACGTGGCGAGCCCATTGTCTTGTTTTATTTGTGCTATAAAGTGGAACCACCGAGACAACTCGTGGACGCTATGAGACATGGCGAGTCATCTACTCGCTGAATGACCGACTGGAAAAAACAGATCGTAAACCATCAGAGTGAAAAAAAAAAAAAACTGTAAACGGAATGCAAAGAATTGAGAAAATGGAGAAAAAATATGAAAATAATAAAAAAAAAAACTGAAAAAGAAAAATGTTCACACTTTCACCCAGAAACACACAATCACTCTCTCACACATCTATAAACAAAGGTTCCAACATGAACACACACATACTGTACACACCGAAAATGCACATCCACCTCTAGACAAATTCAAACTAACACACACACACACACACACACAAAACCCCAGACATACACTCATACAAAAGATAAACAATAATGGTTAACCAAAGTTTATTTTATGGTTGCTGTCTTGTTGCAGTTCAAACTGTGCTTTCTAAGATCCAGTCCGACTCGCACCGCCCTTTGTCCGAGTCTCCATCCCCGTCTTTCGGGAGCAGCATCCCGCTCATTGATTGGCTCCTTTTGTTCCGCATTATGCGCCCTATTTTGGGTCCCTGATGGGTCGAGTGAGTCTTTGAGCCTCCTTCACTGAGCGAGTACCTCCTCCTCGCCCTGCTCCTCCCTGCCTCCTCCACAGGGAGAGTCTGGTACTTGGCGGAGGCAGAGGTGGAGGCGCGGGGAGCCCTGCGCAGGATGGGTGTCTCTCGAAATCGGATGGAGGGGACGGGGCTCGGGGTGGCGAGGGGGCTGGAGAAAGGGGAGTAGGCGAAGGGAGGCGGGGTTTGGTTGAGAGAGGTGGAGTTGTTGCGGTTGGTGTTGAGGTTTTCCAGAGGGGTAGAGGGGAGGAGAGCGGAGGAGGCGGTGGAGAAGGAGGAGGAAGGAGGGCGAGGGGACGGGGAGGGGAGGTTTTCAGGAGGAGCCGAGGTGTTGGAGCAAGCCGAGCCTGGCTTACTGGGAGCGGGCTTCCGCTTTGGCTTGCTTAGTGAACCGGTGGCGCCGGTGGGTGACGAGACGCCAGCCTGAGCTCTCTCTTCACCCGCTTTCTCCCGTTCCTCGGCTCCAGCTGTTGGGCTTCTGGCTGCCCAGGGCTGGCTGAGAACTGACGTAGTCGTGGAGCAGTCAGGCAGGGATGAGTCGGACGACTGAGTCATTGTATCCTTGCCCCCTCCTCCTCCTCCTGCTGCTGCCCCGCTCCTTTTCTTTGAGCCTCCTGAGAGGTCGTCTAATCCGATTGAGCCGTGTTTAGAGGAGCTGGGAGTCACGGTGCATCCCTGTGACTGCTGCCCGTTGGTCTGTGAGTGAACGTTGGTCATCGACAATGAAACACCTTTACCCCCTTCACCAGGGTTACACACCTGAGGACAAAACACACAGGAAATGAGCTGTTGAGTCTTTCTTTCATGCTCAATGTTTGCATACAAACTCTTTCATGTTGGACAAAATGGAAAAAAATGTTACCACAATTCTTTTTGGTAATTCTTAATAATCAGTGCACAAAGAATTACACAGAGGTGATTATGAATCATTTAAAGTGTTACAAATCATTTGGTAATCATCAACAAATACTAAATATCATTACTAATAATTAGTAATTAATTAATTAATTAATTTTAAAGTCCTTGTAAAGTAAAATAACTTTAGACTTGTATGGAATAAAACAAGCAATTTACCATTAATTAATGGTTATTTAAAAGTGTTACAATTCTTTTCATATTATGACATAAATCAAGGCACTTTTTCAAGTGCAAGTTGCAAGAAAAGAATATAGTTAAATAAATAAATAATTCCCCATTTAAAAAAAAATAAAATCCAGTCTACCATTACAGCCAGGTACCTTGGATCTGTATTTTTTTAGAATTTGCTTCGTTTCTGTGATGTAATTGTTTGTCATACATTGTCATGCAATGTACTCAATCAACAGACATTTCTAACCTGTAGTGTGAGGTAACTCTGGATGTTTTGATGTCTTACATTAGAAGAGATGGAAGCCCATCCCCAGAGCGAAATTAAGAAGAAGAGATTGAAAGTTAGGAATGATAAACATAATAGACAATTCAATTCAACATGATCATATCAAGTCAAAATGATGACTTATAGCCTTGTGGTTTAGATCCCAGCCAGGCACCTTTAGAACATGTCACACAGTTACACTATCACCATGCAATGACGGTGAATGCACAACAGAAGACCGGCAAAATTTACACAAAATTTCTTTATCTTGCTTTGTCTTTTATCATTCCAACTTTTCTTATTTATTTATTTTATTTGATATGATTACATTTGATTCTTTTTCTTTCCTCAGTGGAAATGGGCTTCCATAGAAAAGTCAATGAGTCATTACAATCATGTAGAAATATACTGACTTAATGGGATTTGGTTGCATTCTTGACACTTGATCTTAAATTGTCAGTTAATCAGAGCAGGCTGTATAAAGCCACCATGTGAATACTGCCAATCTTCAAATATAATGAGAATCTCTCTCCTTTTATTTTCTCTCCTTTCTGACCAGAGTGGATTAAGAGAGACAGACAGAGACCCACCTTGTACCGTATCATCAGGATGATGATGAAAACGAGCACCGAGGCCACTATTATCCCTCCGATGATGATGATCATAGTCCCGCCGAGGAACTGAGACTGCATAAAATGACACCTCATGTACTCCGACTCGGTGGTGAACTGCACACAGCCGACCACACGTGTTGCTGTCAGAGAGGTGATGACATCATCATAGATGGCCAGCACGCAGAGGTCATACGGGGTCCCAGCTGCCAGGTTGTTGACCAGGAAGTTCTTGCTGGATGGAGGGATCATTCTGTGGCAAGAGAGCAAGTCAGAGAGGGAGAGGGAGACAGGAAATACAGATGTTTAATCTTTGAGAGCATCAATAGAGGATACATACTTTGAGTAACAACAATGTATTGTAAGTAAATGACTGCACTTTTAGGGTTACTCTTTGGATTCCCACTTGGACCAGTCATGGTAGATCAATATATCCTAGATTTCCTCACCCAAATTAACTTATAAAGTCTGACATTGGGCCTTTAATTGGTGCTGGTGTCATGCATGTGCACCTGTGTCCACCATGACTTTTTTTTGCGAAATATTCATGAATTGACTACTATCTAAGGGCAACTTCAGTCCCTACAACAGTCACTGTGGTGTCCCCCAAAATGTATCTGACACCCTACCTCTGTATTCAATGTAATTTGTCCTTTACAAACATTATATCTGGTAAAAGTGATTAAGAACAATCTCAACAGAGTAGTATGACCTTTTCAGTTGATATGGTGAACATGTTAACAAAGACTTGCTTGAACAGAGAGCGCCATAGTGGGCTCAAAAATAAAGAAAATGGTTCATGAAGCTTTGCTTGGATATGTAAAAACATTAGTATTTGTCAAGAGATGTGGTTGTTCCCTCCTAATATTTGCAAGTCCAAACACTTCCACCAACTCCTGAGGGAAATATCTGGCTCTTTACCACACATTAAAGTTAGAGATGTACTGTATGGACCTAAAGAAGCAAAAGAGCCTTCTGGGTATTTTTTATGCATAAAAGTCAAACTTTTTTTGGCCTAATTTGCCATAGAGCAACTTTCATTTGAGTGAATGGGGCCACATATCCTGTATCAATTTTTCTTTATACATCCATGATTTGTCACTTCAAGAGAAACCTTTTACAAACAAGTGGTCATGTAATCAAATGTTCATATAAAAATGGTGAATATAGCAGCTTGAAACTCTCCGAGATTCTACATTTACTGTCTTTGGAAGACATTCTTCCCTAACAGTAGGGAAGCACAGGCGTATGATAAAAGCCAACACATACTATGCTTTCTGTTTGTTCTTTCTTTACAACCTACAGCATAAATGTACCCTCTGCTTTGTTGAAGGCCTGTAGCACATTCCTCCAGAGGAACAAAGACTACACTATGCAAGAAAGAGGGATGTAGAATAAAAAAAAGAAACAGTCAAGAGGGAAGAGAAAATGAAAATGATAAAGATTTAATGCACTCAGCTCCACTGTGTATCTGAGTGCTGAATCCTCAAAAAATGAAGTCATCAGCAGTACAGGAGACCAATTAAATGATTTATTATTGCACCAATCGAAAGAGATGCCCTTCCTTTCCAAAATCTATCATCTCCAGGTTTAACAATAAAACATACAAGGGAAATAGATTTCAGCTCACGGTGAATAAATCTGGATATTCTTTTCCACAAATACTGAGGTATTTTGCCACTTTGAGCGAAGTTTGTAATTCTTCACTGGACACTTGTCACATTGACTGGAGGATTTGCACATTTGTCCTTCAGTTTCCCTTAAAGGGCTTGTCAGCTTTCCTGGATTTCCTCATTAAAATGCTAATGAAATTCCTCATTAAAACCAAAGAGGGTGGCTAGTTCACAGCTCGCGGCCTCGTGTGCACCAAGAGGAGCAAAGGGCTGTTTTGGCCAGGTTAAGCATCTGGTTTAAAGCTCCAGTTAAGTGAAGGTTAGGAGACATGGTAAGGTTTAATGGTTAGTATTAAGAGCTAGGGAATGGATGTAGTGCTGGGTCATTAGTGTGCCCTCAGTGGAATAACAGCACAAGGCTGTAGGGGTGTGTGTGTGTGTGTGTGTGTGTGAGAGCATCTATATGACCCCATGAATACTAATCGGACCATCTGAACGCTGGCTGACCATGAGTGTTCTCCTCTTTGCTTCTCTTGATGTTTTCATCGCTATAGTGGTGAACCTTGTACCCCCCCCCCCCACCCCCCCCAACACACACACACAATGCCATTATTTCTGTGTTGGGACACATAAAGTGACACTGAAGTGTGCAGGTTAATGATGGGAGCGAATGTCAGCAGCACCTACAAGCTCTGATACAAGCAGCTACATTTGTATACACATACATACGCAGACAGAGATTAATTTCCCTATTACTGCTGTGGCCTTGGGCTTCATTTGTGTGAATGAGTGTGTGTCGCATTAGCCAGCAAAGCATTAATATCTTTGCGTAAAATAATGTGTTTGTTTTATAACACTGCATGGCCCTGGGTTCATCTTTTATCTTGCAGGCTTAAATGCTGTCAGGCTCCAAAACAGAGACCACTGTTTACCAGCTCATTATTTCTGCATGTCTCTAGGATATGCATTCATATACTATATGTGGGAAGAACAGACAGGGGGTAAACAGTTATGAATATTCATAACAGGGTATTTTTGGAACATTTCTTGACCCTAAAAGGCTTAATCCTTTTATTATTGCAGCCACACCATCTCAACTAATCTTTATACATAAATCAAGATGTTTCAGACATGCCTTGACAACTGCTGGTGCTCAATTTTATTATTTTTCATAATAATAATGACAATAACAATTCCAGGTGAAAGTCTGGAAAATCTCTTTAAAAAGCAACAACAAAGAAACTTCATTCTGTATTCTGGGTGAAAAATTGTAATGCAACAAGTTGTTATTATTATGTTAAATTATATGAAAATGTGCTTATCAAAATATACAAATGGATGACAATTTTTAGTGGTTCACTTAGGACAAGTGGTGTATACAGAAAGTTAGTACAACACAAGGGTTAAAGGAGCAATGTAGTGTCATATTTTGGAGGAATCTACTGGCAGAAATGGCATATAATAATAATAATTATGCTTTATTCTTCTATAATTACCTGAAGCTAAGAACTGAAGAGCTTACCCTGTTGCATTGCCATATTTCTAAAACCAAAATTTCTGAAGGCAAAAAAAACATATCCAATGCTGAAACTACGATATTCTTATTTTTTGTAAATATATATACTCATTCTGAATTTGATGCATTTTGTTTTTATTTATGCATTACATAGCGCCCCAACTGTTTTGACTCAGTGTTGAACAGTAGCCCAGAACAGACGAACTAAACACTAAACACATTACATGAAGGCCACTGTGGGTTCTGCTACATGCTTGAAAAGGGAGGGGTCAGGGCATTCTGCAACCTCACCACCAGATGCTTCAAAATTCGACACATTGCTCCATTAAGTTAAAACCAACACAGAGGTAAAGTGGCCGCTCTGGCTGATAATGTCATGGTTTGTTATAGTTTGTTTGGAAGGCAACTCCGATGTTAATGTGTTATGAATTTTCCTCCTACTCTCTCCATCTTTGACTGCTGCAGCCGCACCTTTGACAAATAACCAGCAGACAATTGTCTACCCATTATCTGGAGGCCTTCTGTGGCTGCCCAGACTGACCTCCCGATAATATTATACTGATATCATATGATCAAAATACCATTAAGTCACTGTTGAGCAGCCACAACACAACATATCATTTACTCCTACTGAAAACAGAGAATCATAATGATGTTCTGCAAAAAAAAATCTATCTCCAATACATCAAGTTTTCATGAGTGAACAAAAACATATTTGTTTTTCAGCTTTGCAACAATGTCTTTTTCAGCGGGGCTTCAAATGGTGCATTTATCTTAAAAAGTGGGAGAATCCACTCAAACCATAAAGGGACATTTGATGGATTGATTTTTTTAAGGTGGCTAAAATAGCTTTTGCTGCTGACGGTGTCCAATATACCTCTTAAAACCCCACTTTAAACAATCCTAACTATTCCTTTAATATATTTGGCACAATCAACAACAAAGTTCATGTTTAGGCGTGTGTGTTTTGTGAATTGGTAAAAAGAAAGCCAACAGATAATAATAAGATGGCAATGTCTCTACATGTAATAATTATGATAGGAAAGAACATTCCCATCATGAAAATACAACTCTATGATGTATGCTGTATTTGCAACAGGATCTCCAACCTTAATGACAGAATAGACCATTTGTCAATACCACCAATAACAACACATATGAGCGTTTGTCCAAATGAATGGTACGTGGCTCACCCTTGTAAAAAAAGCTGCAGTTTCTGTGAATTGAGGCTACAAAACCACTGATCAAGTTAAACTCATTAGGGTGACATTGCCATTTAAACTGTGCATCACCTTCAATCGCTACTTCAACGTTGGCACCTACTTCAACGTTCTCTGCCGCAACTACTGGCGGCAGAGAACAGTAGAAATCGTAAATGTGAGTCTTATTTTGCTGCCTGAACAAACGCCTTATATTGACGTTTTTGAGGGGAGACCAGTCCCTCTACTTGTATGGAAGACAAAGCCCTCTGCTGACCTCAGTGAAAAGAATTTATGATCCACATGAAGCAATATATTTTAGTTCCAAAAGTGGAATTAAATATGTTTGATAAATCTTTTTTTCATTATCCTGATATCTATTCATAAGTTGGTAGGTCTTTCTGTTTACAGGTCAGGCAGACAATTGTAATTTAAAACAGTAACAAAGCTAAAAGTTAAAAAACAAATGTCGGACCTGTTGTTTAATTACAGAAACACTGAATGCGCTTTGGTTAAAAATCTATGAATGGGCAGTAATTATGTACCTTGCTTGAGGGTTTGTTTGCTGTTTCTCCATGTATCCACATGAATAAATGACATTCTCTCTCTTCTCCACCTCAGAAACCTTCGCTTCCAAGAAACCATTAGCTACATGACTCCTCCTGGACACTGCCCAAATGAGTTTCTAAACAAAATCCATCCAACCGGACGCTCCGGCCTGCGACACTCACATTGCATAGCTGGTTTTCATTGTCAACGTGTAAGCCAAGCTGTCACCATTTATAATTCATAGATACAAGGAACAATCAAGATATTGATAATGTGTTTGGCGTGTTTGGGCCCTATGTTGCTGCACGCTGAGTTCACAAAATACATTTTCATGCAAATCAGTGGATTTTCTTTTTGTCTCGCATACGATTATTTCTTGACTGTGTGTGCCGTTAGCATTGTGAACTCATCCAAACTGACTCATTCATTGTGGCTAATTTCTTTGTGTCTGAGCTGGATCTTGCTGCCAGTATTTGAAGCCCTACAGTGGGCAGATGATTGCCTTGGCCGAGACTATTACACTAATCTATCTACTCTGCTCTGCCAAGCCCTCAGCCCAGGGCGCCTGTGTATGTGTGTGTGTGTGTGTGTGTGTGTCTATGTGTATATGTGTGTGTTTCTGGGTTTCATTACGCTTTCATTACACAGGAGAAAGTGTCTGTGCTCCTCCATGAGTATGCATTTCTGTACTTGAGCCTATATATTTCGGCAGCACATATATGTGTGAGCTCCATGACAGTAATCTTCTCCTCCCATGGCAGCCTCCTCTTCCCAGTGGCTCTTACTGTGTCTGGCGCTCTGCCAACATTCATCACTGTTACACTACTATGTACTGGTCATTGTGTGTGCACGTGAACGGATGCACGTGCTAGCGTGCGTGTTAATCAACTTGAGCTTTTTGCCCAAGTCGGGACAAAGCCGGGAGGACAATACGATCTCCATTAGTCCTCCTCATCTTTTTGACTCAAGACAAATGATTGCCTCCATGCACAGAACAGTGAACTACGATACCAGATTGTTCTATTTCAGGCCATTTCACTTGATTAAATATTGGACAAAGCCGACAGGCCACAAACAGGCATTATTCTAGGAGGGGGAAAAAAAAGGCATTCAAAGCGATGATTCAGCACACAAGGCGAGGGCTTCCAGGTCGAGCTGGAGCGGTGCGATAAGGGGCCGAGGCTTCTAATAACTCAGCTGCAGTCAGTGGCTTCCCTAGCAGCAGCGCCCAGCCAGACCATGTGTGGCAACAACTTCCAGTGTTTTTCAATGATATTCACAGCTCTGGGCGAGCTCATTAGTGGTTTCATGTAGCTGCAGGGGGATATTGTTTTTGCATTTCACAAGGGGAATTGAAGCTCTCCTCTTCTGACAGAAAATGTTGGTGATCAGAATTCCATTTCTCTGTTTTTTGTGCAGCTTTTGAATATTATGAGACTTGCACTTGTAGCTAGCACTAGACCTGGTTTACCTTGAGTCTTAATCTTAAAAGATTCACCTTCTACCCGATCAGGATGTTATCACACTTTTCAATCATCTCGTAAATATGGGCAAGTAGGGACCTACTCTATCTCCTAGTAGGTCCAGTAGGTTGTTATCAGCCCATTCAATGGCCTGTCACTGTTTTATTACTTTTTACTTTCAGTTTTGTGTCTTTTAGGGTTGAAAAAGACTGAAAACTTCAAACTACAAAGATCTTCTGCTGAAGATCATATTGACTGAAAGCTCCAGAACAGAAACTAAATGGAAATGTGGTTTTGGCTACTGCTTTTTTCCAAGATCAAGAATGAGTTTCAAACTTTAGCTTTTAAACACACATAGGTGAGAAATCCCCAATATTTACATTTCATGACAACTGAACATCTCATAAGGTATAACTGATAGCAACAAAACAGCTACTACATGGACATTGTTGTGAGATGTACCAAACTTAAAGCAACATATCATTTTCATTTTTCCCTAACATCTGCTTCTGTTACAAAATAACAAACTCCTGACAAAAAAGCTGTTTCAGCTATAAATGTTCTTGGTAAAAAGAAGAGGAAAAGTAAAATGGAGCTAATATCAGTGAGGTCTTGTAGAATATTACCACTACCCACTCTCATTAGAAGTGTTTGAACAGAAAAACATTGTAAAATTGCACAGCCGTGTTGCCCAAACAGGGGAAAATGTGGGTCACAGATATCTAAAAGTAGGTTGTCCAATTATTTCAGAAAATGGTATTCAGTGCTTCTGGCTAAAGCCTCCCATGCTACCGCAACGCAAGCTAGTCTAAATTAAATAGCCTGAAACATGAAAAACTTTGTCAGATAAGCTAACAAAATAGCATGCAGAAGCAGTTATGGGTTTTAACAAACTTTTCTTTGCATTGCACTTTTTAAACATGTTTTATCCTCATATCCTCACATGCTTCTTAATGCTATTATATAATGCATAGCGACATGGCATTTTCACAATTAATTTCTTCTTCATCATCCACAATAAGCAAACAATCCTGCAATGCTGCAAGTACAATCAAACCAGTTAAGAATAACTGGTTTCTGAGAACAAAGAGAAAAGAATTAATGGTAGTTCAACTCGTGCTCCATTACTGTTGACCTCCAAGCTAATGTGGCTTACACAGCAGATGGCACACTGCCATGCTAATAGGTCTGAGTCTCTCAGGCAGACAGAAACATTGCAGAGAGCTAGCTTCTTATCTCTGTTTTACCATGCATAATGCCCCTGATGCCAGAGCTAATGGTTAACAAGCACCCACACAGCTTGTAGTCAGAGGTGGAACAGGGATTTTGAGCTGAGGCCAGGTGGGCTTTGCTAACACCTCCCTTTCCATTTTTATTCATTAAACTCAGAGTCAGACTAAAAAACTACATATTAGCCACCTAGCTAGTGGCCATCCACATTTGTATTAATGCAGAAATGGAGTGGAACAATTTACACTAGTGCTAACAACTTCCTCAGAGGGTGAGGATAATATTTTTTTCACCAACAGTTTAATGAATTAGTATTTCAATTAAACTCATTATATTGCAGTTCCCAATAAAATACACTTTATTTAAATGCCAGAGTGGAGAAACATTATTAAAAACTGTAATTATTGCCACCCTTTGATTTGCTTTCCTCGTAATCATCCTCACACACCAAATTGGCTGAGAAGAAAAATAGCTTGAATTTAGCTCCTTTATGTGGAGATATTATAGTAATACCCTTCTCTTATGAATGAAAATAGATGGCAAAACAATCTGTTAATATTAGAATCTTTCAAGGTTGCAAACATACCATAACTTGAGTTGAAGAATGTTTTATGAATATGTTTTTCTTGTTGGGTGTATCTGTATATATTTTTAAGTGTGGTAAAACAGGTATTCTCAAAGTGGGGGCTGGGGACCTTGGGGGGACTGTGGCATGGTTTAAATACATGAATAATTGTATATGAATGGCTTAGAGCCTGCACTTATTTTATGATTAGACATTTATTCATTATTACTTATTTACGCAAACAATTTACTTTCCACAAGCTATTTTTTAAGTCTATCACATTTAAGTCCCCACTTTGATGGTAGAGATTGCTTAAAGATGCAAGTCCCCTTTTGAAATTTCTTTGGAAATAAACTTAATATTTAATCATGGGAAAAGTTTAAATTTCTGTTCTGCTTTTTTTTTGGTTATATTAGGGAGACAGTCCACTGTTGGTAATATAGGTATGTATGAGTGTGTGTGTTCTAAAATGTACTTGTGTGAAAAAAGATTAAGAATTTCTGCGGCAAAGCGTGCATGCAATTAACGTGTGAAATTACTTATTACAAATCCTTAATTGTTTGTCAAATATGATGACTAGTCTGCCATTGTCTCTTAAATAAACACAGCCAGCTTTTTTCACCTCCTTCAGCGCTTAAAGGAAAAAAGGCTTCACATTAACTGCTGAGCTCAGTCCAAATGAGCGCAGCATCGTACATGTCAAAGTGCTGTGCAGTGAAAAGTGTCCCATATGTGTAGAAGACGTTTCAGCACCATCTGTAGCTGGGTGTAGACCTCCATCTAGACCTCCCAGCTCAGCTACATTCCTACAGTTAAGCTGAGTCATCTACATTTGTATTTAATGCTGTGGTTAGCTCCTTCCATGCTTTCTCCCTCCATGCTGTTGTTTTTTCCCTTATCTTCTCTTATTTGCTTGCTTTTAATCTTTCACACATTATAATTTTCCCTGGTTTTCTTTAATACCCCACTTCCTTTTTTTCTTCTTTTGATGCCGTCCTCTTAGTTTTTTCTTTCTTTCCTTTTTATCCAGCCCAAGCACCAGAGTAAATGCGACATTGTTCGTTTTTAGGGGATGCAGGGATGCGATGAGATTGATATCAGATGTCGTGCTGATACTGACTGAAAAGCTGGATCACTATCAGTTATAATGAGGCCAATCTGTTTAAGTTTTTTTGAACTTGTTTCTGCATTTCAAATATTTACTTTTTTGTTTATTAATTTATTTTACATTTGTATTCTTTTTTTAAATATATTTTACCAAGTTTCTGAGTCATAATTTTTCACTTGCATTTCTCCTTCCCTCCACCTTCCATCCATTCCTGTCACCCTTATTTGATTGAACACAGCCATACTATAAACTTCTTTATGTTCTGTTTGTCTCCCTCTATCCTTCCTCCCTTGCTTCCTTTACTACCATATACCCCTCCACCTTCCCTTCAGTATCATCCTTACTGCAGAAGTATTTCCCACCATAATACTCATCCCCATTTAAAACCTCTCAGACTACTTACAACAATAACACTGTTACGTTAGGCCCGCAATATGTTTATGGTGCTATAAAATCAGAATTGGAACATTACAGCAGGATAAGGGCGGATGTTTTTTCACGCCTTAAGCACAGCTGAGCAAGGTGTTATACCTGGGCCGCAGGGACCATCGGCGGGGATAAACTACTTCCTGCTAGTGAGAGAAAGGGAGAGGGGGAGTGGGGAGGGGGGTATGCCTTTTTAAAAGCCTGGATTCATCCCCCATCTCCTGTTGTGCAGCCTCATAAAAAAGCTTGCCACACAATTTGCTTGATGTGTAGTTTTTTTGGCAAATGGCAACCAGCCCCTGTAGCTCGATGGATCTGCTGGAGTGGAAAACAACCGCTGAATGAACAGAGAGGAAAAGCAAACAAAACAACAGGCAGAGCAGATGAGGTCTGTGATGGAGGGAGAATGGCTTCTGTGCGTGTTAGTAAGTTACTGAATGTTGAAGTGGAGTTTGTGTCCTATAAAAGACAATACAGCCTCAGTTTTGGCAGATATCTTGGAGCCTCTATGTCTGCAGGCTTTGACTGGATGAGCTTTATTCTAAGTAAGCTTTAAATTAAACATTTTTCTTGGCATTGAGCTAACCGCCAACACTCTTAGACAGTCTTTATGATTGGATATGATATGAATTTTCTATTGGTATCAAGGTCTCCAGACCAACAAAATATATTAGTCAGGGCCACATCTATTATTATTATTTCATCAAGGACATGTGCACATTTGACATTAATTATACACAGAAAATACATATAGGCCATTTTAAAACAGGCCAATAAATACTGCAGTATTTATACTTCTGACATGTATTGGAAATGATCCTTTATATAACCATGATTCCAAAGAAGTTGGGATGCTTTGCAAAAAAAATGAACAAAAGTATTGATTTGAAAGGTAACATCTTGTATTTTCTGCAGCTGTGCTTGTTTAGCATGTGGATAAAACACAACAAAAAAGACATCAGTTAAAATAAATAAAAAAACAGGCTTTTTTGTCCTTTTTCTTCTCATTTCCATTTTTGAAGTGTAGTTAATATTTTAATATTGTTCATAGGCTGTTACTCTTAAACCTTTATTGTGCAAAGAACATAAGCGGACATCCAAACGGGGTCCCTCATGCCTCTCTGTGAGGTCTTAGAACCACATAAACTTCTCCAGGCTAAACAGCGAAGATCAGGCTACGTCACAAATAATGACATAGACTGGGCATGATAATAATAATAATAATAATAATAATAATAATGACTCAATTGACCTCGATTTGCAACATAAAAATTAAACATTTGGTCAAACTTAAAATATCCTCCAAATACCCTCGGTTGAGTTGCAAGTATTTCAATCACTATAAAGGGCTACAAGTATCCATGATTCCAAGATTTTAGATGCAAAATGTGTACATCATGGCTGATTAAAAAACATTGAATTAATGACAAACTTTGTGATCAATTAATCTAAATAATTGCGTATATCAATATTGGCAAGGTGCTTGCAAGAATTGTATTCATGGTAGTGTGGGGACTACTAGGACTTTTAAAGACCGTGTGGACCAGTGGTTCCTGGCTCTCACATTGGGGGTCACAAGATAAATCTAGAATACTAAATAAAGAGGTTGAAAAAGTCAGAAACAAAAAATTCTGGCATCCTATTTCTGCCGTATCATTGATTTAAAAATAACAAATGCATATATTATGTAAAATACTATTCTCTCCATCTTCATTTGTCTGTTCAAGGCACACATATATTTAACACCCTTTTAACATCATCATTGTTTAATCTATTCTTCAACTAAACAATGCATCTATTCAGCCTATAATTTGCAAATTCACTCTTTCCAGAATCCCAGAATGGCTCACATTCATCCCAACCCTTAATTAAGTGCAATAATTGGCTCTACATCTGAATAAGAGCACATTCTAATTTGTGGCAGTTTTATGGCCGTCGTTGTCATCGCTGGCTGTGGGTTTTATTATCATCATCGACACGGCTGCGAATTGTTCAATAAAACCGGCGAGGTGTAAAGGCCAATGGCTGCATGTGCCGCCTCGGCCGCAATAGGTCATGTGTAAAAGGTCAACACATTATTTTGGCTACATCAGCCTTCCCTTGACCTGACCCTGAAGTGGGGAGTTAACAGCTGAGGCTGAGATAAGAGCTGTGTGGATGACTCAATTTAGATCCCTACAGTTTACATTCAAGGGAGAAAAGAAAAGAGACAAACAGTGACCCAAGGTTTTAAAATGGCACCGTAGATAGATAAGTGGAGAAAAACATGCCTCTTTGTGTAGCCCTGTATGAAAAACTTTTGCCAAAGCCTATACATGCAGGTCCTTACTTTAGTGCTCTGGATTAGATTAGATTGGCCTTGAAGACAAAACAATAAAATAAGGTAATTGGACTAATTGATGGGTTGACGGAAAAGGTTAACGAGTCCATGGGAAAGAAAAGAACATCTGAAAACTGCAACTTTTCTCTGACCACAGAAAATGTCCAAAGAGGAAACAAATGCCATATTTACAGTGCCAGTCAAAAGTTTAGACACACCAAAATATGTTTTATATTTTAGGTTATTGCTTGGATGGTCTCACATTAAGAAGGCAAGCCATTCCACAACATATTCCGTTTTGTTTAACCCTTTTATTGTGTTACTACATAATTCCATATGTGTTCTTTCATAGTTTTTATATCTTCAGTATTAATCTACAATGTTGAAATAACAAAAAAATAAAGAAATGAAGAGGTATGTCCAAACTTTCAACTGGTATTGTACATCGTTAAAGTAATATCACCATGATGCAGTAAAGCTAAATCTCAAATTTTGTTTTAGGAATAAGGTTGAACAATTTAAGCAAAGTATTTACTAATGTCATTTTAATTGCAACTATTCTCTATAAACTCCACGCTGTTGCTTTAAACAAAGCAATATGTATAAAGAATATTTTCTCCACTGGAGAGCACTTTATCATGTTTTCTCCATCAACTGACATGCTACAGGGCACTTGATTATGCTTTATTTACTATGGTGGCATCACAAAGGGCACTTTAATGCTGTTTTATTTATTTATTCCACATAGGAGGGGAACAAGGTTGACGATCGCCCCTCCTGATCCTCCCCTGAGTCACCAGTAGCTGGGATGCTCTGACAATCAACAACTACTAAGCTGATTTAATCACTTTTATTGTTTATGTGGCAAATAACACACCGCTCTGTTAATTTTGTAAGTTAATATTTAATTTGTGGTTCTTGTGATCTGAAAATCAGACCTTTTAAATCGCTATTTTGAAATAAAAATGATCCATTGTCAAGCCATTCTGCACTCATAATACTCATAATTGATCATCATCATCATATAGTATCAGTCATCGTATCATATACTTGTAATAAAAAACAGAATTGCTGTGAGTTTGCTGTGAGTTTGCTGTTGTTGCGAAAGGGTTTTGCAGTGTGACCGACTGGGCATAAAGCCTCCGGAACAGAAATACAATACTTAAGCAGGATTATTGGCGTTAAAACAGCAGTACTGTATCAGTAAACATCTGCCTGTCTCAAGTGTCCTTGAGCGAGACATTGAATCCCTGTCAGCCCCGGCAGCGCTGTTCTGCAGCTGACCCTGACCTCCCAGTGGAAGGAGTGGTGGGTGGGGTTTCCCTGCAGGGGTCGATACAGAATCAAGTGTTACTACTATAACATTTCAGATGTGCAGCATATTGCATATCCAGGAGGTTAACATAACCGAGGGGATGTGCGTCTGTAGAAAGCTTTAAACTATCACCCACTTATCCATGTGTTTACGCAGAGAGCTGAACTCACAGTGCGACAGAAACACACAGCTACATCCAAGAGCATTATGTGGAGCAGGTGGGGAGTAGAGCGCAGAAATGTCAATGTGCGCAAATCAATAACCTCTCATTGAACCTGAAAAGTAAGTGGCCTGTCTGTGACAATGGGAGCAGTCTTCCCTTGTCTGTCTTTTACTTTCCCTCTCATTTCGGCCTTCGCCGTTCCCCCATGTTTTCAACTCATCTCTCCCTATTTTGCTTCTTTTGTATTCTCTTTCTCCCTCTCTGTCCCCCTACTCTTTTTTTTCTCTGTGTTTGGGTAATGAAAAAACAGAATCAATGGGTTGCTGCTTTGTGCCAGCAGAGGTGTTGAATGGAAATCAATCTGCTATCTAAAGACAAGAGGAGCTGCAAAATAACACGGAGAAACACAAATGACCGGCGATTCATATTGGAGAAAAAAGAAGAGGAAGAAGGGAGGATGAAAAGACAGGAAGAAAGAAAGAGTTGAGAGTAACGTGACAGAGTGAGGAAGGATCAGAGTGGGTGGTGAAAGGCTGTCTGATCACTCCTCCTCCACGCCCCCGCAGGAAGCAGTTTGTTTTTGTGGCCATCATGCTCTCCAGTGTAATACCTTCCAACAAGTATTTTAAAGTTTAACATATATTGAGTAAAAAACTGTACAGAGACAATATTTTTCCTTACCATCTTCATGTTTTTTTGTAAATATGTGCCTATTCTAAAGTTGGGACAGGGGCAACAGATTGAGAAAGTTGAGGATGGCTGGAATGACTGGAGTTTAAGAATAATTTTTCTCAACACACAATGGCAAGACATTCAGGGATTCCAACATCTACAATCCATAACATCGTTAAAAAGATTCTGAGAATACAGAGAAATCTCTGCACATAAGGGGCAAAGCATCAGATGAGGTATGTCCAAACTCCGATCCCACTGCACTGCATTAAAAACCAACACGACTGTTTAAAGGACATGACTTAGGGGCTCTGGAACGCTTCGTAAAATCGTTGTGAGTAAACAATGTGTCGCTGCATCTACAAATGTACGTTAAAACCGTACCATGAAAAGTAAAGCCATATATCAAATATATCAGTCGAATTATCTGGGCCTGAGTAGGGATGGGGATCCAGAATGGGTTCTTTTTGAGAACCGGCTCCCAGTAATATGATTCCTAGGAACTTTTTGACTGCCTACTTGATGATTTTGCTTATCGGTTCCTCCTACGCCTGTAACCCAGTCAGCGTTGAGGTCGCGCATGCGCAATTCATTTGGAGACTGGACGCTAAGGGGTTAACAGCTCCTGCTCTCTGATGGCAGCTGAGAGATACTGCTACAGGAGGACTGGGCCGCTTGTGAGTGCTTTGGGACAGGGGAGTGGCCACCGGCAGCCCCCACTGCTTGTTATGCAGAGTAGGAACAACTATCCAAAAGTCTCCAATAACACCAGAAGAAGTCGCTAGCTTTGTTGCTAGTCACTTTTTTGAAAAAGAGTCGAGTGAACTGATTTGTGGTGAAGCCTTTTGCCACAGTAGATGCCTCAGAATTTCGGGCGGTTAATTTGCTGTATGTATTTTGGTAATCTGCTCAGATGAAATCTAGAATTGTCAAAGTTGCATGTTGTTTTCACCAAAATATTAAATAAATTTAATCTGCCAAAGTTGAAAAGTGCAGTTGTATTTTTGTTTTATATGTTCATTTTTACAGAAGCATTCTTTGTTTCATGTCCAAATTAGTTTGGATCAAGTTGAATGCAAAGAACTTTAAATATTCCCAAAAGTTAGTAGCCAAAGTGTATTATATTGTATGTTGTTGTATCAGTTGGACTTAAAACCCCCAAATTAAATTTTCTCTGTACCAATAATAGTGTAACAGAGCAATTATTAGTGCTTGCTGGATATGCTGTATCTTCTGTCTAACAATGAAGATATTAAAGAGACAATGAGAATAGATAAGAGAATCGATAATAGAATCAGAATTGCTAAATTTGTCCGAGATGGACTGACACAAAGTGGAAAAGTGTGTTGTGGTCTGACAAGTCCAAATTTCAGATTTGATGTAAATCACAGACATTGTGTCCTCTGGGTTTAAGTGGGAAAGGATCATCCAGATTGATACCAGCACAAAGTTCAAAAGCAGCAGCATCTGTGATGGTATGGGGGTGTGTTAGTGTCCATGGCATCAGGGGTAACTGTCACATCTGTGAAGGCTCCATTAATGCTGAAAGGTTCATGCAACTTCAGCAATGAGTTGGTAAACCCTAGCATCATGTTGTTAAAAGAAAAGGTGATGTAACACAGTGGTAAACATGCTCCTATTCCAACTTTTTTGGAACATGTTGCCAGCATCAAATTCTGAATGTGTGTATATTTACAATGCACATCAAAGTTGATCAGTTTGAACATTAAATATATTATCTTTGTACAGTCAACCAATAATATGTCAAAAAGGATTAAGCAAATGACTACACAACATCCCAAGTGCTGCACAACATCTTTGGTGTGCTTTCGAGAATGAAAGAGAGGGAAGCAGAGACAGAAATAGATGGAGAGGAAAGGCAGCTATCTCGATGTGAAAAGTGATGACGCTATCTTTGCAAGACAGACAGCTATAAATCCCATCGGCGCCGTCTCTTGATGATGCATTTTCTGAATGGGGTTAAGTGCTGATGAATTATGCACAGAGATTAGGAATATTATGCAAGGCAGATAAAACCAGCAGATTCCTCTGTGAATGGTCTATGTTTGTTAAAGTTGTTGTAGTCACAGAGAGATAAAGACTGGAGGAGATCAAGGATCACAAATAGCTTGTAGTAAAAAAAATCATAAATACGAAATATCACAACATTTATGGTATTGTCATCATCATGACCCTGATGGTCAATGCTCCCCCGGCATCTTGATGATGATGCGTACTGATGAAGTATGTATAGGGATTAGCAGCGATATGAAAGGCAGATAATACTGGCCGATTTTCCTATGAAAGCTCTACGTGTTTGTTAATTCCCTCTCGCCCATTTCACCGGAGTAAATATTTAGCTCAAATAACAATCATTCCCTGTGAGATCAATCTAATCTGTGTAATCCTGAGCAAACGGCAAAAGTCAAGAAGGACTGCCAGAGCTCTCCCCCTGTCAAGGCCGTCCTGGTGAGTCAGCAGCAGACTGCAAGCTGCATTATTTGCCCGGGTCTCAGTGAGGGTGAACTTTCTCACGTTGTGTCTATTCCTGTTCATTCCTGTTTCATCTCCTGTTGGTCTAATGTGTCCTGACATGAAAGATCTCTGCTAAGATGTAATAACAAATAGTCTGTATATGTCCTCTGGTGAAACGATGTCCATCTTAAACACTACCATGATTTCTGTTTTGACAAGGAAACATGCAATTACAATCATTTGATCATGTTTTAGCCTTTTATCTACTTTTATTTGCCATTTCCTTTATGTAGCTCTCAAATATGCTGTTTTTATTTGTAGCCAGCTTTCATTCACAGGATCAAAGCGTTCTCATAGGGTCTCCTAGTGACAGGATCCCAACAGGATAATTAAAGTTGCATTTAATCTACTGTAATCTAATCTATACAGCTCAGACCTGGGTAATTCTCTACCTCCACATTAGCCATATCATGGTTCGGTTTCCATTGCGTAAACTGTCTGACTCTGCTGTGATGAACGTCATGGTGACATAGTCTGTGTCCAAAATCATTCACGACTCTCGACTAACTGTCTCAGGAGTTCTATTGTAGAGGGCACAGACACTACTCAGATTATTTTTCAATGATGGCTGCTGGGCCATCCATAATAAATTAGGGCTGTCAAAGTTAACGCGATCAACACAAATTTCGCCAATTGATTTGACATGTTAATGCGGGTTGTTATATGATAACCCTTTGCAAAAAGGTGGATTGCAACTAACAAGCAGTGGATAAAAAAGTTAATTTGAATGGCAAAGTACCATTTGGAAACCAAGCACACAGGTGATGCAGACAGTCCTGTTAGCCCCAAAACGAGGGAATATAGCTTGCGGCTCCATCCATCAATTAATATTGTGCAGGACAGCACTCCAATGTAATTACACTAGAAATTAAAAACACTTTTAATTTTTACCCAGCAGCGCTGCCAATGGCAATTACTGTGCAGAAGAGAGGTTGGTAACGTTAAAAAAAAACCTGGGTCGCCAGCTGGGATATCTGCCATAACGTTGCAATGCAGACACCATCAATTCACTAGTTGTTACATGGCTAAGAAACTGGTGAAACATACTTCAACATATCATTGAAATTTAACATTTCACATTTGTATGACTGGTTCCAACCCTCTGCCATTTATCTCTTAGATCAGTGCATGATGGAATATAATGCTTCGTCAGTTGTAAAATACTTTTTCATGATGCATTGTAAGATACTGTGATTACACTATAAAGTGTTTAATAATTCTCACTGTACATTCAGACAGAGGCACAAAATGGAAAACTCACTATGTAGTATGTAGTATTATGTAGTGAGTGAATGGGCACAACCATAGAGGGCTAAACAGTTAATTGTAATTATATCGAAATCACAATTTTCACTACTGCAAAATCCAAAGTGGAGGAGGTGCGACATTAATTAAAGGAAAAGTGTGTTGAAATACCATTTTGAACAAGTATGAAGTATTGTGGTGGTCAGTCTTACCTGTAAACTAGTGAGTCGTCTTGGCTCCCATTGTACTGTATCTGGAACATCCTGATTCCTGGAATATTCCTCTGGAAGTTGAACTTGATCAGCGCCGTTGATGACGTGGCCTCGGCCGTCACCACCCTCTTATCCACCCCGCCCTTCACGTCCCCCGTCACATTGCTCCCGTTGGCTCCGCCTCGGGTCGACGTGGAAATGTCCGACGATCCCGGGTCAGGCTCCTGGATGTTGTTGGTGTTGTTGGAGATGTGGGGGAGTTTAATAATAACCAGGTCTACCGTCTGGTGGGCTTCACCGGCAGGATTGGAGGAGATACAGGTGAAGGAGCCGGTGTCTTTCACGGTACTGATGAGGACGTCCAGAGTCCCGTTGTTGTACACCAATGTCCTGGAGGAGTTGGACACCAGTTTGCCCTCCGGAGAGATCCAGTGGATGGCTGGTTCTGGGTCACCCCTTGCCTTACACCTTGAAGGAAAGAACACCAGTAGAGTGTTGGAAACAAGACAGAATGGGGTCAACTGTACAGTAACAGCAAAGCGTTGCTTCACTGGGGTTTCTGGATTCTTTCCAACCTCCATCAGGGACTTGAGTGGGAGAGTCTAACCATCATCGACTGTGTATGCAGGGCACATTAATTAAAAAAGTTTGTAGAATACACTTTACATTACAGCCTTTGAATTGCAGTGTTGAATGTTCATATTAGCTAACAAATTTTACAGAGACAAAGAAGGATGGAAGGATGGAATAAGGCAAGAGGTTAGCAAATAGCAAGGAACAGGATCATAAATTTGACAAATAAATGACGCCATTTTATCTGTTACAATATGAACAATGTGAACAATATATCCGGCCTAAACCAGTTTGGTTGCAAGCATAGATATGGCACTGATAAGCATAGTTTTGACCAAAATAAGATTTTACATATATACAAGGAAAAGTTCAATAACTGTGTTCAAAGAGAAGTTCCTATATTTCTAGTAAGAATCCTAGTTTTAAAATTTGCTCACCAGACGATCCGAGTTTAATGGGGAAATTCTGTATCTGCTTCATTTTTTGTGAATAACCGAGTTTGACAGGGCTGTATTGTGTCTCCTTTTTTTTTTTAAACATGTACATGGATGATCTATATCTCAGTGGAGAATGAGTGCATGGTTGGTAACTCAATCATTAATCACCTTATACGCAGATGACATGGTGATTTTCTGTCCATGTAGTGCTGATCTTTAACGCTAGTGTGAAAATGAAAAGGTATGAATGAAAGCAGCCCAAAGTCATGAATTTCAGAGCTGTTACCGAGTTATGAATCAATGTAATAAAATTGAAGCTGCACATGATGAGAAATGTTCGGTGTGTTGACCTGCTGATAATATACTTTATATATGGTGCTGAGGACACGACACAATGAAGGAAAGAGAATAATTGCATATCATTGATTCCCTCTGCCCCCTTTTTCTGCCCATAATTCCATATTTGAAAACATCTATCTTGATTGGAAGCGTGTGACCAATATATATGCAAATGAAGTAATCATCATCTCTCAGACCTGTTCTTGATTTAGTTTCATCCTCCTTAAAATTTTAGCGTGATGTTCCTGTCTTGTGCTTCAGTGAACAGTTGGGCATTTCATGTATTCCTGAGCGGCTTGTACACATAATGCACCACTACAGAAATTAAGACAGTGTGTGTGTTTTGGATAAAGAGAAAGCTTCATAATGTGCTATATCATATTATATTAAACTATTTTTGATGCATCTCAGTTAAGAACAGAAAGGGATACCTAAGTGTAACTCTCTGCCCTTCCAGCACCCTCATCTCATGGGAGTATCTGGTGATGAGTGGGGGTTCACAGAGGAACTCCTCCTCAGGGATGGACCAGAAGTATCGGCCAGAGAGGTGTTGGGGTGAAGCGCACGTCTCCAGGTCGTCCTCTCTGTTCAGCCTTCGCAACCACAGCAACTCACAGTTACAGTGTAGAGGGTTCCCACCAAATGACAGCGCAAAAGAAGTGGACGTCATGATGCCTGATGTGGCCAGGACCTGCAATTGTAAAACAATGGTAACAATTTTAACACCTTGCTGTACACTCAACTCCACATTTTCACTGGGAACTGTCTAATTCAACCACCTAGGAAGCTGAGTGTGTGGTAGCTTGCCACTTTTTCTATTAACAGATAAAGAGAGAGAAGTGAAAAAATACACTTTTTCCCTTCTCTACCCTGTGGCCTGCTGCTTCCCAGAATTGGATGACAGGTTTTTATAAATTACCAGGGTCAGAAAATATGAAATATGATTCAAAATGTAGTGGAAGTGAGAAGAGCTCTCAGAGAGTGCAGACCTCCGCCAACTCCATCTCCCAATGTTAACGAAAGTGAAAAATAATTTGTGTATCCGACCCGTGATTCGGATCCACTCCAAAATTTAATGGGTTCTTCCTTGGCCCAGGCTACACATTTCCACCAAGTTTCATGAACATCAGGCCGGCAGGTTTTCTGCAATCATTTTGACAAACAAACCAACTAAACTGGAAAAAAAATAACCTCCTTGGCTTCATGATCAAAATTTGCGCAAAACAGATTTACAAGGATCAAATTTTCACTAATATTATAGTTTTCCAATTGAGTACCATTCATATATTAAGCCAAGTTTATTTATATAGCATAGAGTTAATATGCTCAAAATAAAATCAAACAAAATTGTCAATAGTCGAATATTTTAAAATAAGAATATCCAACATAAATACATATATATATATATACATGTATGTATGTATGTATGTATGTATGTATGTATGTATGTATGTATGTATGTATGTATGTATATATATATATATATGTATGTATGTATGTATGTATGTATGTATATATATATATATATATACACAACTCAACCTCAATACATGACTATATAGTATATATGTGTGTGTGTGTGTGTGTGCATCCTATATACAGCAACGAAATGTCTACTTTTTTTTACACATTTTAAACCAGAAATATTACATATTATATCTTTAATCCACACACAAGAAATCGTAAGTTAGATGCAATGCTTGACTGTGTTAAAGAGTTTCAGACCTTTTTGTTACGTTGGGTTTTAATGTGGTGGAAATTACCTGTGCTCGTTGAAACAGTGGATCCGGTGGCAGCTTTTGCAGTTTATTAGAGGTAACGTCCAGTCGGTTCAGTTTCTGTAGCAGGGAAAACGTTCCCTCTGGAATGAAGTCCAACATGTTGTGGTCTAAACTCAACGTATGGAGGCTGATCATTTTCTGCAAAAATATCACAGCAAAACAGAGAACGTAATTATCATCAGGTGCAAAGCATTTAATAGTCTGATCCACAGAGTCCATGACATTTGTATTACATAAAATACTTGTCGGCTGGCAAAGAGCACTGGTAAAATTAAAACTGTTAGCACCGAAAATGCTTTAAAATGAAGGTTCAGTGAAGCTTAATGAATAGTCCACATAATGGCCTCTGCTCACTCCAAAAGCCCTTAAGATTGCTTTATTTTAATTTCAAATAAATGGCTAAAAAGGTTTTATGGCCATTTTATTATGCTTTGAAAATGAATATTCTGAAGGCCCTCCAGCCAGACATGTTTGAAAGGCTTCTACAGTTTAAAGGGATCCTGACCTGGATGGCCTCCCAAGGAATAGAGTCCAGGTTATTGTAGCTGAGGTCCAATTCTTCAAGTGCCAGCAGGTCATTGAATGCTCCCTGGTGAATCAGCACCAGCTGGTTGTTGTTGAGAATCAGGTGGTGAAGCTTCGACATCCCGCTGAATGTATCATTGCCTATCCTCGTGAGCCGGTTGCTAATGGAGACAGAGAAAGAAAGACTCATGGGAAAAAGTACAATACCTCAAATGTATTAAGAGGATTTCGTGAAGTACCCATAATATCACAAACACATCAGCTGTATGCAGATCCGTACCTGTTGAGGTGTAGAGCTCTGAGGTTTTCCAGATCGGCAAAGGCATGAGGTGTGATGTAGGAGATGGTGTTTCTGGATAATGTAAGGTCCACCAGCCGTGTCATGTTTGCAAAATCTTTCCTCTTCACACTGTGGACACAGATAAGCACAGATCACTTAGACAATAAGTCTTTCTAATGCCTCCTCCAACACGAGATCTGCTATTTGTTTAAAGGTGGATTAATCTAGAACTTCGAGTTAACACAGTTAGTTTAGATCCCAGTCACACCATAACAAGCAGAATGAGGCAGCAGTACGTTAGACCAGCAAGTCTCATGTTCTGTTAGGCAAAATTGCTGTTTTTGTCAAAGGAGTCTGAATTTGAAGAGTGCAATATAACGGATTCAGTTCCTTGTCAGAAAAAATGGTGAACATATTCTAAAGTTGGTGTACATTTTGAAATTTTTTTAGGTCTTCACAAAATTTGTTTTTCTGTGGCCCTGTCCACAGCAGTACATATCACACTCTTCACAGCCATCAGACTGCTTTGACAAAAACAGTAATTTTACCTCAAGGAACATGAGTGTTGAAGGTCCACAGCTGCCTCCATCTGTTAGTTTGTCTGCGTTAATGTGTGACTTTTTGCCTCTGATCTGTGCTGTTCACAGCAGTACATTGGTTAGCTTCTGTCTCTGTAGTCTGCATCTTCAAATTGAAATTGTACACACTGGCTATGAATAAGAATATAGAAGTTGCAATGTCATCATCAAGAAACCAACGTCAGATAATGTTTGAAAATTTGAAATGTCAATGATTGGATTTGAATACATAAGGAACTTCTATCTATAAAGCAAGAAGTGTCTGCGTGTGTGTGTGGATCTCTCTGACCGTGGCACAAAGGTGTGCATTTTGAAGATTTTTTTATTCATTTTTCAAAATATCATTATTTGCGTAGGGCGTGTTGCGGCATTGCACTGTTTTCGGACGCCTTTTAGGGGAGCTCCGCTCCACGAACTAAGAACGGCCATGCACCACCACCCACAGAATCGAGAAAGAGCTATCAATCTGTCAATCCTTTCCGTGTCCGGGCCGGGTGAGGTTTCCCGTGTTGAGTCAAATTAAGCAGCACGCTCCAAATATTCTGGATTTCCACGCCTGACTCATCTCATCTGTAAGTCTATTTAGCCTTATTATCTTTCGGAGTTTTAAAGTGCACTACAAGGTTGGATTTTCCAATAATATTCGAATAGTTTCCAGTGATTACCAATGTTCAATGTGTATATGCTGGATGGTGTGCGTAACTTATGAAAAGTGTTTAATGGAGGTGCAGACATTGTAGTGTGGCATGTAATGTAAGAATACAAACTTCCTACAGGCACTGCACTAGTAACTGCAAAGCTACAGAGGATTTAAAAACAGAAAAGCTAAAATAATGATGGACCCGCCCATTTATTGACCGACAATTCCAACAAGCTGTCGGTCAAACGAAATATCAAAAGTATTCTTTAAAAGGTGGAGTTGCTTTTGTCATTCTTTCAGTTGTGTTGAAAGAGAGCTTTTATTAGGATAGTAAAGAGAATTCAAAAATGCAATTCTTTTTATCCTGTGGAGCTCATTTAATATTTCTGAGTATGAACAACTTTCTCCAAAGGCTACAAACCAGAGAAGCAAGGCTCTAAACTGCAGTGCTATCAGGAGACAGCCTTCAGCTGCTCCATTGACTATGAAGCGACTATGACTTACTCTGGGGCCTCAAAGAATGTGCTTTTTTCACACCTAAATGAGTTTTATTTCATTCTAGTGCCGGCAGATAATGTGCTCATATCGTCATAAAAAGCACCCTGGGCAATGCCCGCTCTGTCCAAAAATTCAGCGACTTATTCATCTTCGCCGGAGAAGCTCCAGGCTTTCTCGCCTGATGACATCATAGATCAGTGTCTCTAGTTTCCAGCTTTGAAGAAAAATTGTTCATTCTCACACATTCAAACTGAACTTTCCAAGGACTGGGACACTTAGTTTTTTAACTATAAAACAATGGTTATTAATAATTAAACGTCACTGAAGTACTCAATTAATATTGCAGAAACATTGTATATTAAGGTAACTTTTCATCTTCAATTTAAAATACAGGTGTGTTCCTTGTCATGGTGGAGATTTTCGAAGACAACTGTGATCAATCTTGGAGAAAGCATGACACAAATATTTATGTTTTTGAATGTTATACACATATATATCAGCGTCCAGTGAGCACATTATTGAAAAGACAACAAACAATGGAGGATCCTAACAAGAACCTTTTCCTAACAGTTGTAATCTTATTAGTTTTAGTGCTAGAAATAAAAATATTCCTGTATGCTACTTACAGTATACTGAACGATAACAGAGAAAAAGAGGGAAAGTTGGACAAAGACTGAGTGAGTCAGTGTGCTCTGTACAGCTCTATAATAAAACAAGATTTTACCTATTTTAAACAGTAAAAAAATCATATGTGGCAAGACAAGTAAATCAGATGAATCACTTCATTCACATTGAGAATTTTGGGACTTTTATATTCCTTTTAGGGCAATGACTTTTTATAATATAACGGCAGACAATCAAAACTTCATTGAGGAACCTCAACAGAAGCTTTGCATGTAAAAATAAATTATATTTGGAACAGCCCTGCAAACGAAAACTGCTGCTGAGGTTCTCAAAGAACATTTTTATATTTACATTTAGTCATTTAGCAGATGGTTTTATCCAAAGCCACTTACAGAAAAGGGAAACAATCAAGGTTTAGTGCGATAAGAGGCGTTAGTGCAGCAATAAGTGCTAGTGATGATTCTTTAAGGAGTTGAATTGTCGTGTGGTGCTCGGAGAGAAGGTGATCTCTGAAGAGCTGGTCTTCAGGAGTTTTTTAAAGGTAGAGAACTGGTAGTGTGTTCCACCAACGGGGAACAACAAACGTTTGGATTGCCTTGAAGAAACGGGTGGCAGAGCCAGGCGCCGTTGATTGGAAGAGCGCAGCAGCCGTGAGGTAGCATATGCCTGAATCAGGACGTTTTCAACCTCACATCATGACAAAGTGTGCCTAATACACTGTGACACAGAACTTAGGTTTTTTAAGTAACTTACGTGGCTCACATCACTCTCATAACTATTTCACTTTCAGCATTTATGTACATTTATTTACTTTTTAAACTGTCTTTTATAACACCTTACCCTGATTTTTTTCTGCGCTAAACCTAGGTCAGTCGTTTTGGAGCCAAAATTCACAGAATGCTCAACACTAATATGAGTTATTTTGACAAAAACTCATATGTATCGTTATGGATGGTATTGACAAATGTCTTTATCTGTCGTTTAGGTTGGAGATCTTGTTGAAAAATACTGTCTTTGTACAGTTTTCTAGTAACATATGTCACAAAGGACTAAGTCACTATGCAGCGGTCTCACTTACATGATTGAAGTCATGGTTTCAAACAAAGTTTGTACTGTACGTTGTCCTAGTAAGGCGGTGACAACAGAAGCAGTGTCTGCAGTATTATCCAGATAAATGATTAGCTCCCTTGGCAGTATAGAATAAGTTACCTTGTGACAAAGTTGTCAGCCAGCCGTAGCTCCACTGTATGCCTATCAATGTTGGGCGGTACAAACAGTAGACCTTTCTTGGCGCAGAGGGTTGCCAGGTTGGGTGACAGGATCTGACACACGCAGCGCTTTGGGCAGATCTGTGCCCGCACAGCCATGGCAACTGCCAGCATCACACACAGCAACATCCTCTCCATGGTTACCACCCCACCTGGACACGACACCTGAGAAAGACAGAGAAAATGGAGACATTAATTTTGAACTTCAAACTTATATATATTCCAAGCGTTTCTTCAAAGTCTTTAGTATGCAGTAGAGCTGTGTGATATGGACCAAAAGTCAGATCCCAATATATTTAGGCTGCATATCGATATACGATATACATCCCAATATTTTTATCGCAAAGTGAGAGCAAATGTTCAGTCAAAGTCAAATATGACATGTCACAAGTAGTTTAATTAAAACCGTTTACTTAATGAACATAAATACTGTATAACAGGAGTAATTTAAAAAAAAAAAAAATCAAAGCTCCGTAAAGTGCACATTTAAATTAAAAAAGCCTATGAAATTAAATAGGCCAATATTTTTCTGAAATAAATATATTTATATGAGAAAAAAAAAAGGAGCATTACAAAATAACTAATATAGACAAACCCTAGTAAGGGCAGCATTTATATATAAAATATATATTTATATATAAATGTATATATATCGATATATGCAATATGGTCTAATTCCATATTATATTTAAAAATATATCGATATATTTTTATATCAATATATTGCCCAGCCCTAGTATGCAGTGCCAGTAAAAATGTGTGTGCATCACCCTGTGCACACTCTTCTACAGTGTTCACTCTATTGAGTCTAACTTTATCATGCTAGGCTGGACTAACAGACTACTTATCACCCACTGCACTTCCTTCTATGTCAACAAAACTGCTCTGAATGCAGAGGGCTATATTAAAAGTTGAGGTGTATACATAGTAGGATGGCTAATACATACATCATGGAGAAGCATGCCTTGTACTTTACAAGTTGTTGTCAGAGTACTGTGCTAGTTTTTAGTCAGTGACTAATACATAAGCATGTATTAAACTTGGCAACTGGAATCAGATTGTGATGAAGTTACAAATCTTAATGACTAGACATGACAAGATGAACCCAAAGGCCCTCAAAGAGTTGAATCACCACCAACTTTTTAGGCATGGCTAATCAAACCAGAGGAGATGTTTATTAGAGTCATTTATTGCTCAGCAGTGGTGTGAGGCACACACACACACACACACACACACACACACACACATACATTCAGTCATCATTAGTAAGCAGCAGGGCTTGTAGTTAATTAGGAAAGGTTTAGAGAGAGAGAGAAAAAGAGCGGGGCGAGGCAGGGAGACAGAAAATGCTCATTAATGACAACCTTGATTGGGGTTTGAAGGACATGGGCGAATCAGGATTAAAGGGATCACAGTGCAAATACACACAAACATACACTCGCACGGTCATACCCAAACGCAACACAGGCTCGGTTAGAGTAAAAGCCTTTCTCACACTTTACCACAGCAAAAAAAGACTGATTTTGTGTGAAAACTTTGTGACTCATTTGCCAGTATAGAATGGTGTCAAAATAATAGGATAAAACTAAGTTGTAGCTAACGACTTAATTGTAACATCATTTATCAATGCTTTATAGAGCAGTGAAAAGCCATTAATAACTTTCATTTGCCGAGTCATGAAATATCCCTTTGCTGTTGTTTATCCTCCTCCAGCATCCACTTGCTTTGTCTTAATTCATCAGTAAGATGGATTATTGTATTAAAAAAAAACTCCTTATTATATTAATGACTCGCCATTTATAACTGTGGACTTGATGGCTTGAAAAGGAGAAGCCCAACCCCAAGCATTGATTAAAAGATAACCAACGTTTATAACTGTATTATTTTTAACCCATTTTTGCCCAGTGACTGTATTTGGTATAATAAGGGAAATTACCTTTGTTGTAGAAAGCAGCCTTCTGAATATCATTTCATGACACTAGACTCTCATACAACTGCACTAACTCAAACTGATTTATTCTTATTCATTTTGAGTATGTAAACCTGTTTGTTTTTGGATAGTTTCTTTTTCTATTTAAAAAAAAAAAAGTATTTTTCTTTATTTTGTATGCCGTGCTGGGTGTTTTTAATCTTTGCTATCTATGTATCTCTGCAATTTCATATCAGTGCAAAATTGGTGCAGAATCCAAACAGAAAAGGTATTTCTATTCTGTGGCAAAATTCACAATTTCCAATATTATATTAATCTGTAAATTATTTCCCTCTAAATTGGTATTGGTAATAAAATCCCTTATCAGTCAGGCAACAGCCAATCACCAAACATGTTTTTGAAAAGTTCCATGAAACAATCATTTTGATTGATCTGAGATAACTAGAATTGGCAGAGCAAAGATTAAAAAATATATATTAAAAAATAGCACTGGTCCCAGCACTTGAAACTGGCATGTTGATCATCTATCATTGGCAATAAGAGAAATGCAGCTAAAACAATAAGGTTATAGCATCAAAAAGGTTTGTATGATGTTGCTTCCCAAATAATATACATAGTATGATGTGAACAATTCGCTTTCCAGCTGAACACTTTGACCGATTCTGAAAAATATCTTTAGATTTGTGCTTTAGCAA
This sequence comes from Centropristis striata, assembly GCF_030273125.1. Lineage (NCBI taxonomy): Eukaryota > Metazoa > Chordata > Actinopteri > Perciformes > Serranidae > Centropristis > Centropristis striata. Next base: position 17,505,312 of record NC_081532.1, read on the forward strand.
GCAGAGACTACTTATGAAATGTTTTCTATAAATGCATCGGTAACGCTTTATAATAAGGTCCTTAATAACCATTAATTAACAAGTAATAAGGCATTGTTCTCGCTTTAGATCCGGTAGTTGCAAAAAGCATAGTTAACTTATAGTTAACTTATAATAGATGAGCAATAAAGTATATTTTAATATCAATAAGCAAACAAAATAAGATTAATAAAGGCATGGCAAAGACATAATGGGTGTTTGTAATGCCATTATTAACACTTATATAAGCTTATAAACACACAATAATGTTAATAAGCATCTTGTAAGGACTTACAAGGGCCTTATTACTTGTTAATTAATGGTTATTACAAGGACCTTAATATAAAGCGTTACCAATGCATCTATAAAGCATTAGTAAATTAATTATGAACCTGAAATAAAGCTATTACCTATCTTTCAAGAGGCTATAAGTAACTGATTTGTTTCAATCAGGTCATTCATAAAGATGATCATACAAGCAGAGGAGAGACAATGTGAGGGAGAAATGATAGAATCACTTCAATAGAAAATATCATGTGTGATAGAAAGAATACAGTATTTGCAGAGAAAACACATCAGTGACACCAGCTTAAAAGCAGCTTATTCTAATTAGTGTGTGTGTGTGTGTGTGTGTGTGTTTGTGTATCTTTTGTTCATGACATGAAGTGATTCAGTAGTGTAATAAAACAGCATTAACAGAACAGATGTTATCAGGCAGTTATAATTCCTTCTCACCAGGAAAGCACAGTTAACGTGTTAAAATCCAAATGCTCTTTTGTTCACTTTTCTCTCCATCTGTGGTGCAAATTCTTTACTGTGGTGTTTCTGCACTGCACTTCACACACACATGGGCTGTCAGTTAAACTGTGTTGCCTGCACATGATTAACCTACAGCTCTCTTATTCAGTCCAAAGTGGGAATATTAATCCAAGCACTTACAAATAAATATGACATACTGTCTCATCGACACTGAACATCTAAAAGAGGAGTATAATGTGTGTGTCATTATTGAATCTGGTATTAAAGGGACAGCTCACCCCAAAAGCAAAAACACACATGTTTTCTCTTACCTGTAGATCTAGATTGTTCTCTCTCGATTGTTGGGACTCTATGCTACCTTACTTAACCCTCCTGTTATGTTCGTTTTTTTAGGAACAGCTATTACCCGAGGCATGTTTAATTATCCACAAGTGTCAGAAAATTTAGTAGGTAGAATAGAAAAACATGGTTTATATTTCATTAATAACTCCATTACTAACCATGTCAATCAATATTTAGTGCAAAGGTGTTCTTTAGCTCTCACAGATCATGATTCAATGAGAATAATTCACGCGTTTTTCATAAAAAATGTATGTTAAAACTTTTTTAAATGTACATTGGAAAGACCTACGTATAAAATGCAATAATTTAACATGACATTGATTAAAAAGATGTATTTAGCATTTTTTTAACTTAGAAATGGGTCAATTTGACCCATAACATAACAGGAGGCTTAAAAATACATATGAAAAACTCAACAGCAATGTCTCTTTCCAGAAATCATAACCCGATTACTTGAGATAACATACAGACATTCTTGTGAACAGTTCCATGTCAGAACTAATTTCTTCCTTAACTGCTTAGTCCATAAGTTATCTGGAGTAACCTTGATTTCTAGAAACAGACATTACTGTCAAGTTTTTCAAATATACAGTACCAATCCCATTATGATCAATGGAAGACATTCCATTGAACATTCCAAAAAAACTGCAGTTCCTCAAATGGCCACTTGAAGCTGGCTCCAATAGAGAGTGAAGTGAAGTGAAACTTAAATAGAAACAGAAATAAGCATGTTTACAGCCTGATACATGCCGTGGAATTTAAGGAAAGATTCCTTCGTGAGAAACTAAAAGTATTGAAGAACTTGCTTGCCTTTAAGTATTTTTAATACACGATAATATATTGAAAGATTATAAAGACTATAATGAGTATTCAAGTCTGAGAACACAAGCAATCATAAACAAACAGAGTCACATCATACTAAACAGCTGAATAGAGACGGAGTTCTATCACCAAGGAGGTAGAGAGAGCACTTCGTCTTTCCATGCTGGAGATGAGTGATGACACATGTTTGATTAGACAGTGCATGGATGCACATCTGTATTGATCCAGGCCTGTAAACATGTTTACCAGCAGTGATTCAAGGTACTGTTGTAGAAAATCTTTAAAGAAAAACAACTGAAGACCAGGTAGATTCGAATGGCAGCCTTGTGCGGGATTTATTTAGCAAGTATCAAAAACAGATACAAATGCCAAAGGTGACAGACAGATCCAAATGGTAGAACAACTCTGAGCCAGACAACACTTGGTGTCTTTTTTATCTTGCAGGTTCGTGCGTCAATGTTTCTGGGTAACTAAGGTTCTAATGTCCTGTTATTTCCTGTTATGTCCTACTTTCGATATCAGAACATACTTGAGAGGTCAAATTCCTATTCTGATGTTATCGTATCAGCCAGAGCATCCTCTTACGATATGCTAGGCTGATTCATTTAATGAGTTTGTCCCATAAAACTGAAATCCTAAACCGTGCCAGGTCACGTAATCCTGCATTAATGTCTTATATATGTATGTTCAACGGATTTATACAACAGTACAGAGTTTAGTTGTTACAGAACACATCAAATTACTTTTTCGCCAACAATACAAAAAAACTGTTTGGTCACTTTAGCTAATTTCTCCCTTCATAACTGTGAGCGTTTGAATTATTTATAAAACTCACCTGTTAAATGCATGTTAAGGCTTAAAGTTCTACATAATCAAGGGCATGGCTGCTTTGAGTGACGGGTGTGTGCCCTCACAGATGACTCGCCGCTGCATTCGCCCCACCTCTGCTCACCCCACTCCACCTCTTTGCCCCTTTTTTAGATTAACTGGGAGTAGGGTCAGGCACTGGCGAGACGATCTAGACTGATAAATAGCAACATAGGTAAGAGAGTAAACTGTCCCTTTAGCATGTGATCTATATCTGCACACATCGTCTTGATAATAAAATCTATTCCACGTGCCTTGTCAGGCGTTGTATTTACACGTTGTATTACCATACATTATGTTTTTCCTTATCTATGCAGGTTATCCAGACAAACTGCATATTGATGCATGGTAAATTAGAGCTGCCGATTAATACATACTCTGGTGTGCAAATAAGTACTAATGGCAGCAGGTCAATCTGTGTGGAATGGAAAAAAATAAAGAATATCAGTATCCGTATCCTTTACTATTGGCTCTGACACATTACAATGACTGCTAGAAGGACATTTATCGTACAGAGAAAATCAATTCAGCATCAGTTTCAGCAATTGACACTTTTCCTGAATGAAGTCGGTGAGATAAAACTCCACTGAATGTTGATGTGAATGCTGCATATTCTATCAAATCACTACTGTGGTCTGACTAAGAAGCCATTCACCTTCCTCCAGTCGAGTTGTGCGGTCCACTCTTTATATCTCTTTCATTTCTCAGCGTAATTACTGAGCTAAAATCTGCAGCGACGTCGGAGGTCATACAATTCCCGTGTTTTTTTTTTCTCTCCCTCTCCATCTAAGAAAGAAGGGTAGAAAGACAGAGCGGCAGCTAAACAGAGCGCCCGATGACTCATACGCTATACAGAGAGACAGAGAGAGAGAGAAAGAAAGAGAAAGAGAAAGAGACAGAGAGAGAGAGAGAGAAAGAGAAAGAGAAAGAGAAAGAGAGAGAGAGAGAGACAGAGAGAGAAAGAGAAAGAGAGGGAAAGAGAGAGAGCAAGAAAGCTCATGACCCTAGTGACACGGAGGCAGATAGCAGCTCATTAATTACTCGAGAAATGACTGTAATGAGAGCGAATGAGTGAGAGAGACAGAGAAATGCAAAGGAAACGAGAGAGAATTATCAGAGAGGGAGACCAAAAAAGAGAGATCAGAGAGCGAGCTAATTAAAATGAGTGCTGAGCTGTGAAAGGAAAAAAGGGGGAGACGGAATTTCATTTAGCGAGAAGAGACGAGGTAGGAGAGATGAAGCCGGCATCGCAGCATTCCCCGTATAGGAAGGGAGGCAGATGGTAAATGTTATTTGTTGTAAACATATAGAGAAAAAAAAAGGGTTACACTCTCAATTTCAGACAAACGCCTCTCTGTAAACACACATACAAGCTCCGGATGGCTCGGTGTAGCTTGAGGTGACATGTAGGACCATTGGGATCAAATGGAATGGTGAATTAACCAAAGGGATTATGGGTAAGAAGGACAAATTAAGCTCTGTTTGTAGCGGTGTGTAAAATACGATTCTGTGTCACACATGTGCGCAGCCTGCTTTATCCACTGCTTTGAAAGCCTTCCAAACTGACACTTGGGTTCCCTGAGGGGGCTTCCATAAAGCCAGTTTCACCCCTGGCTTGCTCACTGATGAACAACTGGCTTCCCCGGACAGCTCAAATGGATTCTCCACACGCTCCATATACTGAAACTGATCTTAGGCTGCATTCAAATCTCATGGGGATAACCAGCGGAACGACTTGGCAGTTAAAAGCCACGACTTGGAAGTATTCACACATTCAAACTCTTTTGAAGCTGCCAGGAAGCTATGATTGAAGATTTCTGTCGACTTTTGTTGTTGCTGATGTGTTTTTTCACACTCACTGCACATCCAATTAGCCTGTGATACGTCTGAGGCCATATGTCTTATAGAAAACCATTCATTGCTGCAGAAGTAAGCAATCCAGTTCTGTCTTGATTCTTTAAAACCAAATTTTTTATCATATTATATTCACCTGACAGCTCAGGTAACCAGCTATGTAAAATTGTTCTATCTAAATCTAATGGGGGCTGTTGTTTTTTCATTGGTTATGATGGATATTAAAGTTTAAGATGGGTTTAAACCTGTGTTGTCTCAAACAAAATCATGTAATTTCTTAAACCAAGCTGTTGTGTCCAGCAGAAATCGCCTCAATGCTAAGTATGTCATATTATCTGTGGTTTAAGGCCATAAATGCCAGTATACAATCCCATTGCTACAGCTAAGATCATTTCTAAAATAATTTAGTTTCATTATTTCATGTAGGCAACTATGTCACAAGTGTTAAACTAATGTGATTTGGCTCTATTTAGAGAGTTAATGATTATTTGAAGAGGTCTACATATTAATAAATAAAAGTAGCAAAGTAAAAAAAATATAGATGTATTATATGATCAATTCCCACAGCAATTTTCATGAAACCCAATATATTTGACACCTTTTTTAGACAGCTACAGTTATTATTGTCGTGGCAAAATGTTGTGCTTTCTGTATTTGACAAAAAAAATATTTTTCTCAGGAATATTTGCAGTGTGGTCTGATATAGTTACCACTTCATATTGTGCCAGTGGTATTTCTACATGATTTTGTGATATGGTCCTCTGAACTGGAAAATCAGCAATCTTATTCTTAATTATACAACCATTTTCCATGTGCAGGAAAAGCCCTATTACATGTTGTTCCTCTACATCATCACATTTAGTTGTGTTGCAGCTGAACTTTGACTTGCAGCATGCTAAGTTGGCTGCGTTTTATCCCCTTTTACATACCGTTTACATAAACCCATTTGAACTGCAGCTAAGCTAACCAGATGCTAAATGACACAGCAAAAGCTCCATGATGTCCTGTTTTTTCAGACAGAAATTGGTTAACAAGCATCAGCCATCTGGTGGGTCAACTTTGAAAAAACTCATTCTGTGCCACCAGATTTATTTAAAATTCTAGTATGAATACTGTGCAAATGTGTAAAAGTGATGAACAAAACATCAAGAATGATTCAATTTGATGGATTAGTACAGCCATAAGAATTCATGAGTTCATGAGTTTGAGTGTTACACTAAGTGTTGTGATGTCTTAATGAAGCTTCATGAGAATTTAGCTGTACTCGTTGGTGATGTCAGTTTCAAGAAAAAGGCTCAAGAAATGGCAATCCAGTGTGCTTTCAACCCATTTGTTAAACAGAGGTTGCCATCTTGTGGGCTCAGACAATAAAGAAAATAATTCATGAAGGTTAATTAGTCCATCACTATTGTTAACCTCTTATAGCTTTGTTTGTATTCAGCTTTGTAAAAGTTAAGACAGAATATACTGTTACAAAGTTGGAAATTTGATGCTTTTTTAAACATTAAATGAGACATATTGTTCTCATGTAGCTTTGGGTCTCTACTATAAGTGTTTACATTACATTACATTACATTACATTACATGTCATTTAGCAGACGCTTTTGTCCAAAGCGACTTACAATAAGTGCATTCAACCTGATGGTACTAGACATAGACCATAGGAATCGAGTAAGTACATAACTTTAAGAGCTAACTGTCATTGCTAAGGAGTGCTATATGTTAAAGAAGAAAAGAAGAGAAGAGAATAAGAACTTTTTTTTTTTTTTTTTAAATATATATATCTGTTAGGTGACCATGACTTAACCGAGGTATTGTTGGAAGAGATAGGTCTTCAGCCTGTGGCGGAAGATGTACAGGCTGTCTGAGGTCCTGATGTCGGTGGGGAGCTCGTTCCAACATTTGGGAGCCAAGACAGAGAAAAGTCTGGAAGTGGTTTTGAGGCGAGTTGACCCACGCAAGGTGGGAGTCGCCAGCTGTTTGGCTGATGCAGAGCGGAGAGGACGGGCAGGAGTGTAGAGTTTGACAAGGTCCTGGATTTAAGTAGGACCTGAACCGTTAGCAGCAGAGTACGCCAGAGCTAGAGTCTTGAAGCGTATCCGCGCAGCCACAGGTAGCCAGTGCAGGGAGCGGAGGAGGGGTGTTGTGTGTGAAAATTTGGGAAGATTGAAGACCAATCGAGCAGCTGCATTCTGGATGAGTTGTAGAGGTCGGATGGCTTTGGCAGCCATGAGGGAGTTGCAGTAGTCCAGGCGTGAGATGACCAGTGCCTGGACCAGGACCTGAGCTGCCTTCTGGGTGAGAAACGGGAGGATTCTCCTGATGTTATGCAGCAAGAATCTGCAAGATCTGGTAGTGGCGGTGATGTTTGTTGAGAGGGACAGTTGGTTGTCAAGAGTTACGCCAAGGTTTTTGGCGGTTTCTGTGGAGGCAACCACTGTGTCCTGGACAGTGATGTGGAAGTCAGTGGTGGGAGAGCCCTTCCCTGGGAGGTAAAGTAGCTCAGTCTTTCCCAGGTTGAGTTTGAGTTACATGTTTTGATATTTGAAAAACACATTAGTTTTCTCATATTTTTTGTACTGTTTATTTGAAATTATCTGTTTAAGCCACTTTCCTGAAAAAGCCCAACCTATTGGTCAGTGTGCCTGGGTCTTCCACATGTGGACTCTCTACAACTGTGCACCATCATTGCAGCTGGGGAATCACTGTAACGGTAATATAGCACAATTTCTACCAATATAGTTGTGACATCACAACCTTACAGAAGTTGTGACGGCTCATTTAAAGGCAAAGTTTTCTAAATACAGGCTGTGTGCAATTCTTTGTGGATTTAGATTTTTGATATATTTACAGTATTTATTTAACACCTAAATCTGGGTTTTAATCAAAACAACATTCAAATATCACTTTTTACAATATGGGACCTTTAAATGTACTTAAGTAGCGTGAGGGCAAAACTGGAAGTGTAGGTACCAGCTAGGTGACAACGAAGAGGAAGTATGTCCTGTTAATATTTACAAATAAGAGCTGAACATAGCTGACTTCTAACTGTATTGTGAAGTGAAGAGCTTGTAGCCACCATCTTTACCACATGACGTGGATGCGGCTTTAGAAGTAGGAAACTACTCTGTCATCCTAAAGTATCATCCAGTGGTTTGCAGGGCCCTCTGTTGAGGAGTGTCAGGTAGTTTACTATGGTACTTGTGTTGTTAAAATAGATTAGTCATGTCACAGTTAGGAAAACACTTCATAGGATGAAGGGTTCTCCAACAGTCTCAGAGCGCTGGGCTCTTGTTGAGAGAGCTGCGTTGTTTACTGCAACATACTACTCAAACAAAGGCCAAAAAGATTGAAGTGACAGAAAATGACATCATTACAGTCTAGATTTTAGAAATTTGTGGTGCAAATACAGATTCTCTCCTCTAGATTTCTCCTTTATATTTGTCAGATTCCTGCAGGCTGCAACAGATTATAGTGATATGAGATTAATGTAATGCATATTATCTCAGTCATTTCATTTGATATAGTACATTTACTCTGTTGTATTTCAATCACAGAGGAACATAGAATTGGAAGATAATCTGACTGGTGTTTAGGTATATAGGATTGTTGATTGTGTATGTATTATTGCAGATACATTTGCATGTACATAATTTTATTTGTCATACACATCTACACATTGCTGATTTGTACTGCATTTACTTAAGATTCAATTAACCTGAATTACCCCTGAAAACCCCCTGCTATGTCACATAACCATAGTATATATTCAAGCAGATAGTTTGTTTTTTGTTTTTATTGAAGAGATATTCAGGATAAGATACCACTGACTAAACTGATATTTGATATCGGGCCAATACTGACTTAAATAGCTGGAGTGATTTTCAGCTACACTGTGGCTAACCTCATCAATTTATATACAATTTGCATTATATACTGACATTTTAATTGTTGAAGTTTTGACCAGTTTGCTGCTACATTTAAGACATTTATGTTAAATGTTAATTTCAATCTCGTTATTTTTTTTTTATCAAGTTGCTGGTGCACAAATTACTATTTTAGTAATAATAAACTAATCAGTAAATGTACATCTACATCTATTATTTACATTCTGTTTTAGAAAGTTAGGAAAGGACAAGAAGATCTCCAACCTAAAGGACAGAATAAAGCTTTTGTCAATGCCAACCATAACGACACTTATGATTGTTTTTGCTAAATTGCTCACGGTACAGAGAGGAGCGTTCTAAATGTACAGTTTGCGGTAAATTGCGTAAATAAAATGAGTTACGTTAAAAATCATTGACTTTTGTTTTCACATGGGACACAAAACCTTTTCCCCTGAGTGAAAGTCCGCAGTTTGTTCATTTAAGCTCAAAATTGCACTACACATTGCTAATTTGTGATTGTCAGTACTGGCCTTAGAAATCCTTTATCAATCCAGCTTGGGTATTAAGACTGAAAGTCAGATTGGTGCATTACCAAAGTGAAATCAGCAGAAGAGCTACTAAACGGCCCTTGTTGTTGACTTTTTCTTTTTCAACTTTCCCACCATCAAGAGTCAACTTTGAACCTCTGACTGAAGGGTAACATGCTTGTCAACTTCTATGTAATTTATGAGTGTTTCCTGGTACAAGTTTATTCATGAAATCCACATGGGACTGTGCCATTAAAGCAGCTCAGTATTAACAGGAGATGCACTTAAAATACAGCACACATTAAAGAGAGATTTGACACAATCAACACAGTGCTTGTGCAAAATGAGCGCGCATTTAGCCCCGATGTTTTGTATACTCGCCACACAGATTTGAATTCAAAGCATGGAAGAGATTATAATACATTGTTGTTGCCGCTGGAAAGCCTTTTAGCTGCTGTTTTTCATTTTCTCAAGTGAATTAATAGTTTACATGTTGTGCTGTGCCTTCAAGCTTGTACCTTGGTTGTTTGTACCAGCATCTAATGCATAACAAAAAAGCACCAATGCCCAAGCCACTTAACTAACCCGCCGCCTTCCTGTTCTCTCGCTTCCACTCTTTGGCTTTGTTTTTCTCTGTGTCCGGTGGAGTAAACCTTATGCTTCAGCTAATGGCTTTACCCACTTGAACAACAGGGGTCAGCAACTGCCTAAATACATCACAATTACTCTTTATTCAATTAGTGCACTTTGAGAATGCTGCACTGAGCAGTGCACACTCACACTCAGAGGCAGAGCTCCAGAAACCCTGAACATGCTCATATGAGCACATGAGCAACCAACCACTAATTTAGACAAGCGCACACTCACAGGCACACAAGTGAAATGAATCTCAACCACACAAAGACTCGACTTTCATTCGCATGGTTGTTTAGCATCAAAGCAGAAGCCAAGTGCATTCTGTGTGTGTACAAACTTTATACGGATACAGAAGGAGGAAGTCTGAGGATTTATTCAGAATAAGAGATTCACATAAACAGACCCAGAAAAATAAAACAGTAATTCAAAACGGTAACTGGCAGATTTGCCACTCCTATTTCTTAATAATTATGTAAACAGGTTTCTCATTTCTAGCTGCTAACCGCTGCAGTCTGCATCCTCACCAGTAAGATCAGACTGTTATTTTCCCTTACAGCAAAACTGCAATCTCAGTCACAGTCTGAAACACATGGTTAACGTTGCAAACTACAACAAAACTAGATGATTATGTTTAGACAACAAAAGTTCTTGTTAGGTTTAAGAAAAGGTCACAGTTTGGGTTAAAAAGTATATTTGTTACATAACTTAAGTTATGTGTGTATGTGACGTATGTAAGTTTGTTATATATTTGACATAAGTTAAATAACCTTCCTAAGTAGCTTTAAGTAAAAATAAGTCGACTTTGGGTTGACTTTAGGTTTCACAAGGGACTTGATTTGCGGCCTCCTGGATAAAAGTCATGTTTTTTTTTTTAACCATCCATCCACCCTGAACCCCTCTCTACGTGGACTTTCTCTATATGTGGACTTTGATTGGATAGATATTTGTGATGAGTTAAAATCCAGGAGAAAATATGTTTCCCTCAAAATATAATTAAGAATTCAGTTTAGGACACCAGGCTTGTTATTTTAAGGCTTGAAGTTTAAACTTCCCCAAAATACAATAAAGAACAGGACAGAGTTGCTAATGTCAGCCTAAACACTGATAGCATGTAATGAGTACTACACAGCGTACATGTTATCCATCAACAGGGCTTTTGTAATGTAAACTGTATGGTTTTTGAAGTATTTCTTGTTTCTAATGCAGCCATTATGCTAGATATAGCTTGGCATGCTAATAACTACAGTAGCTAAATATACTTTTTTTTATTCATTAGGGTTGGGCAGGTGTAAACACTTTAAATCCAGTTCTATATTAAGTATTGATGGCCAAATGACGCTTCAGGAACCATCTTTTTTTTGGTTTTCTGAGTCCACAATATAGCACTCTGCTCAACAAAGGGTTGAAAAGACACTCATTTGCCATGTCTTAGGACTTTTCTTGAAATCAGGAGTGCCATCTTGTCGTGTCAACAAATTCTAATGGTCCATGAAGCTTCATTTGGACATCACTACTTTTACAATGCCTTACACCTTTGCTATTGTTTTTTTTTTTGTTTTAGAAAAGGCTAGAAACACCTCCTCCCAAACGTAATACAATTTATTAAGAGGGGGGGGTTGGCGAAAAGTCAATTCCAATCCATCCACTTTACTCGTATTGACCTGCATGTCATTTAGCACATGCATGTTTTTATTGCATCAAAGCCGAGATAAATCCTCTAACCTGCCTCCTCTCCCCTGTCGCCATCTCCTCCTCATGACTGAATTGGACTTAATGGATGAAATCAAACCAATCAAAGGCAGAAACAGCCAGCTGGAGGAGTACATGAGCTGCCAGGAATACGAGACGATCACCGCCAAGGTCAGTCCGATAGCAGTGGAATGAGAGAACACACAGATGGATACACACACACTCACACACATGCTTAAATCCATACACACAAACGCAAATGCATGTTTAATGCACACACACACACACACACACACACACACACACAGAAGTATACACAAGACACACACACAGATACCACTTGACTATTGATTGTAGATCCAGTTATAAACACACTCACATGCATTATGAGTATGACTGGGAAAGAAAGAGAAGAAAAAAGAGCAAGGGAGAGGAAGATTTGTAATATGAGATCTTGGCGGTCAAAGCCTAGCAGTGGTGCTTTAAGTGCCTGATTCATGATGGTGCTGTGTAATATCTGGTCTACAACCCTATTTCCGCACCATTACATCACAGTACTATTTTTCAAAACACATCAGAGTGCATCCATCACTGGCTATCAGATGACATCATGTTCACCAGACAGTTTCTGTGCCATAACATTAATATCACAACCTCTCAAAATGCATACGACTGCACACACAAATGATGCTGCAAAGTATCCGGTGTGAAATGGTTTCTCAACTCGTTGTTTTATGAGGGATCAAGGAGTGTTGGGGCCATTAAAATACATAACCGGTCACACGGAATGTAAAGCAGTCCGTACATCAATGGAGCAGGATAACATTTAGAGCACAAAGCTATTTCAAGTGTATTAAGCTATATTTGAATATAGACAGCTGAGTGTATGTCATAGAATGCAGGCACTAGCAGCATGGCTCTAGTGATGGCAATCTCAGTCCTTCTGGCACTTTTTCCCAGAGTGGGTTGTTTGAACAAATATTGACTGGATTGCCATGGATTTTTGTTCATACATTGTTGGTACTGTAACCCGCTAGGTGTAATAAGGTTACTAATGAATGGACCAGGACTAGGTTCGTAGAGGAGGGTTGGAAGAAATGGACAACCACAATGAATAAACGGAGCCACGTAGTAGTTTAAATGTAAGTTCAATGTATTGAACCAAAAAGTTTGAATGGAAAAATAAAAATAAAATAAGAAAATAAATTCAGTATTTTTACAACTGATCTTTCAATATTTCAGTATTTCTTTTCAATATAAAACAACAAAAAGTGTCCTTATAGGAAAGGTAATGTCCCTTTAATTGTCCTTTAATGTTCCTCAATGTTCCTTCAGTTGTCCTTTAATGTACTTGGTGCTGCAGCGCGCGTTATTCAAAAGTCAAGTCAAATCAGGGGGAAATAAAATAAAATAGTCAGGGGCACAAAAGTCAGGTGTGTGTGTGTGGTCCTACCACAGACACACTCAGTTACGGTGGAGAAGGGCTGGATGTCCTCCTCAGGCTCAGGTGCTGGTTCTCTGCTCCTTTGGTATCACTGGCTCGCCATCTCCTTCCACGAGGAGAATCCCGATCCATATCTACGGTAAGTTCTGAGGGTGCTCAAAAAACCTAGCCTGTATAAAGACAGGACTATTACTAAATCACTCATCAAACTTCTCTGTTATGGCCATATTCAAATATCTCAACACACAGGATGCAATACTGGAACTCAGTAGTGATGGAATTAATTATCGTTTTAACTGTTTACCATGAGGTATGGTAATTTTAGATCAGTTTCCATATGGAATATTATCAATTTTAACCTTTTTTAACCATTGCACACATGTTCATTAAGTTATGAACTGAAAAATGACAGAATGCACCTTTAACACACATTAAAATATTAAATTCAAGATTCCAGAGTGTCTGCCTCTGTTATGAATTAACCTTTTTAGCAGTTTTCAACAGAACACACATCTTTAACCAGTGCATCTTGAAATAAACACACAGAAAAATACCCACAGCAGTAAAATAAACAGCACACCCCATTTCTCATCAGATTAACCGAGCAAAATGTACAGCTTTACCTCTGGACTCACACAGTAAACAGTAGCGGCAAGTCACGTTCATGTGTTTACAAGTTTTCGGCCGTGTCGCGGCCCAATACACACTGTGGCTACTGCTGTTAGCATTAGCTAGCACTAATTAGCTCTAAGTTAGCTCAGGTAACTCACCAGGTCTCTGCCGAAAACAACAACACACAGGTCCTCGACAATCCCTCTGCTCCCGTTAGGTGCAGTTTCCAGACTTTTTCTGTGCTCTAAAGTGAGTTAACAACCGCCGGTTTTTGTTTACTAAAGAGTGACTTGCTTCGGTATTTCTCACCTGCTCGTCATGGCTGCTCTCACTCTGACTCTCGCGAGAAAAGGGTGGAACTACTTTTTTTTTCGAAAATAATATACAAATAAATACTGGGTGTGTGCAAAATAAATATAAATGGGAAAATAATAAATAAATGAATAATAATCAAATAAGGGTTGATAAATAAAAATATATATAATTTCAAAGAACTAATAATATTTTTATCCCCAATTATGTACTGGGTTACAGTACTAATCTCTGTAAATACATTTTTCCATTCCTTGAGACTTTCTCTCTAAACCAAGAGCACTATCTAGTGGGATCAACAAATACAACAAATCAATCATGAGGCTTTTTTGGACATCACTAGTGGCCTTTCAACCGTTTGTTTAAAGTGCGCCATCTAGTTGGCTCTGAAAATAAACATTTATGAATCTTAATTTGGCCATCACTAATAAAGGATATCTGTATATGAATGCAGAATCTGTTGGCAACGGCTCAAGATTTTGGCATTGTGGAAGCTTTCTGGTTTCCATTTGTAGTCTGTTTTTATTCTAGACGATCAAGCGGGCATTTCAGTACCAGAGTTACTTTTTTATAGTTCTAAGACCCCCCCCCCCCTTTTTTCAGGTCAATTGTCTCCTGGTAAACCTGATCAATTCACCCAAAATCCCAAGCTGTAATGCTCCATGAATAGTCACTGTCCTTACAAGTACACAGCTGTAGCATGTTAAATGTTAAGTTGGTAAAGCATAGACATTGTGTACAGCCAGGAATGCAGCTCTAGGGAAGTGCAGGGATCATCTGCATTAATGCTCTCTTAAAGTTAACAGGTTTTGTGTCTGCTGGACAACAGTTGCATACAGAAAGCATGTGTTGCATATCAAGTGTTTGCTACAGTATTGCAAGAAACTATCAAATTCATTCTTAAATGCAGAACATTTGATAAAAAGCTGGATTTTGGCATTTAGCATTTACTCTCAACAACACACAAACAAAAAGGAACCAGTAAGAAAGGATTAAGAGCCTAAAAGTGCTTTCAGATAGCAAGTGAAGCAAAACACAGAGTAGCTGTGAATGCATGTAAGAACTTTGTTAAATCTCTCTAAATCTAGCAAAATCAGATCCTCTTGAGTTCACCCATTCATTTTTAAGCCTTTTTTGCTTTTCTTGTTAAGGGTGTTGCATGTTGGTGGGGTCATGTTGAATTGAACCAAAGCTTTAACTAGGGATGTTCTTAATAACTACTTTCCCTGACGTTTAAACATAGTGAAAAGTAAGAAAATACTCAGAAAACAGTCAAAAGCAGTCAAATAATAATCAATAAGTCCTCAGTGTATGCTCAAGTTGGCCTCTCACTAACCCAGTGTGTGGTGTAAAGGTTGATGAGATGCCAGTGTTGACTGTCATCTAAGAAGAGTTAAGGTTTGGCATAGCTTATACCATAGTTTTTAGTGTGACAGTGGTTTGACACCAAATGCCAAATTTTAACAAGTCTCACCAACTAGTACTTCTGAGGTTATGCCTGTGCTGACTCCAGCAAAAAGAAGAGATCTTGCATAAGTAGGAAGAGTTCCTGCTAAATTCTGAAATCAGTCCGTCAGAGCTGTAACACACATACATAGGCACAATTCACACACAGAGGCACAGTGGGTTTTGTTAAAGCAATTGTCTGTACTGTCAGAGGAACATGTCCACTGGCTATTTGTGGATAAAAACACAGAAAGCCAAAAAAAAAAAAAAAAAAAACACTTCAATGTTCAAATTTTCCAGAACACAGAAGAAGAGAAGTCTCACAGCCAAGTACATACTGTGCACAACCAAGTTTTGCAATACTGTGAGAGTGAACATTGGGATTTGTAGGTACTGTTAGGTGTTAAAACAAAATCAGGCAGTGTGTAATTAACTAATAATTCACAGCTTATTCAACCCCCAGTGATGTTGCCGCAGCAGTGGGTCGCACCAAAAAAACTTCAAGGTTTGTGTGTAAATGTACTGACACACCAACCTCTCAGCAAGGTATCACTGAGCTCTCATACACCCAAACAAACCACTCCAGGGTTCAAATGACTGCTACAAACCAAATAGGTGTGACAATGCCTTAAGAGGTGTTGGTTGCAAACTACAACAATGTCTTCCACAACCTGCCACCTCTACCGACAGATGCAAAACACAAAGAGAGCTTTTATTACTGCCACAAGTGCTGATTTCCTTAGCTGTAGTATGTTTTCATCCTCTAAAAGGAATGTTTGATGTTAATAAAATGACACCATTTATTCACCCTGTCATCCAAACTGCCACAGCGAATAGATACATTTCCCTGCCAGGAGCATTTGAAGAGGGCGAGATACGTTCTGCACAAAAGAAATCCAATTAATCTATCCTGTCGTTACAAATACACTTTGTTCTCCAAGACATTTACACGAGGGGAAGCACAATGCAGATTTTTTTTTTAATATGCTCATGCATACAGATAGAACACGTACATTTACACATATTTTTGATTTAAACAATCAGGTCCGAGTCTCTGCTGAAAACAAATCTGCTAGATGTACTCTGCCTCACAATACTTTAGCTTCCTGCCTCATTCACACACACACACACACACACACACACACTGAAGCAGACATTCACATGTACCCACACATTCACACCCTCACAAAATCTCAAGATATTTCAAACTGGATAGCATCCAAAAGCACTCTGAACAGACTCTATGGAGAATATAACCTCCTTATTGTGTTTGTGTGTGGTTTCATTTTTACTGTGCAATTACAAAGTCTTGCAGGGCTGAGATTATTACCACACATTCTCTAATATTTTACAGAACTATTTAGGTTAACTTCAAACACAATATGCAATACAATTTAAATTGTGACAAATTAGATAGAACATGTTTTACTTTACAGAACATTTTCCTTTATTTTCTTTGTTCTTCTAGAAGATGCTCTCAATTCAACAAAGGGTTAAAAGCACACTGAATTGCCATTCCTTGAGTCTTTTTCTTCAAAACAAGGGCATCATCTAGTGGGATCAACAAATGCAATAAATTGTTCATAAAGCTTCAGTTAGACATCACAAGTGATTTTCAACCCTTTTAACAAAGAATGGCATCTTGAAGGCTAAAAAAAAAGGTTTGTAAAGCATCTCCAATAGAGTGTGTAAGCATATGAATGCAGAATCTGTAGGCAACAAGATATGATTTTAGTATTGGAAGCAGTCTGGTTTCCATTTGTAGTCTGTTTGTGGTCCAAGTAGTAGTTGACCAATCATGTTTGAGTAGGCTTTGGTTCCTTGCAGGGAAAAAGTCAATGTGGAAGGCAAAAGAGGCAGAACAAACTGGCTGACATGCAACCGTTCAAACCAACCTGTTTGAAGTCCTTGCAGGAACAGAGTGAGCGTACAATTATGAACATACAGGCAAAACCCTAAGGGATGAACGCCTTAATCAGAATTAATATTTTATGATCAGAATTGACTGTAGTTCTGAAGCAAAAACACTGAAGTGAAGAAAAAACGAAATTGTGAAATTCATGAAAATGTGACAGACTTTAAGAAGCTGATAAAAGGAAAAAATGTGAGTGGAAAAGGAAATCAGAAAAGACAAATACTAAAAGACTAGTAGGAAATAAGATACTCAGAAAGGATTTATTTTCATAATGGGCTCTCTAGGGTGAAAAAAGTATTAATCATGAATTGGGAAGGGGCAATGAATATTTTATTCAAACAGTCTAAATTGGGTCAGGCTGTTTTATATTAGAATATATGAGAGAGACAGACAGTGACAGTAATGGAGTGAAATACAGTGGTAGGCAAAGCAAGATCACATACGACTGATGGAGACAGAAGAAAGAGTAGACACTATATCCATTAAAGTGTCCAGAAAATTTGAGGCAAACTTTTGAAATGTCAAGAATTACAAACACATTATTAGCTGCCACTTAAAATGGCACATAAGTACTTTAAAGCATCTGTAATAACAGAGGTTGATTGATATGTTAGGCATACATTTGTAAGTAGTTTCATCAAACAGCATTACTAAAATTCATAATTTTCCTGATTTACATATTGGAATATACTCAAACAGTACCACTCGATTTAATTGGTTGCTTTGGTGCAACGGAATAAGAAAGAACCGTTGCTGATTGCCTCAGCCAGTCAATATGAGCTTTATAAGGTGATAGTATGTCACAGAGAAACATTAGAGTGAAGAATAGACCCTCTGCACCTCATCATGCTACAAGCATTTGTAGCAGAATGTAAATATGCAGAGCTCCCATTGCAAAGGATTAAAAAATGACACTGGCCTCAGGAAAAAACACTTTGGTGGGCACACAGCACTTCCAGGTAGAGTGTGCTCAGTGCGCTGTGATGCTGCTGATTGTATAAATTTAGAGATGGATCCCCCATTGACCAATCGATTGGTTCAAGAGTAGGTATAATTTCAATTGACCAAGACTTTCTGTGGTTGCCCTGGATCATTCTACTTATTGACTTTCAGTGGGCAGCCTGAGTAAAACACACCAATATGTGAACCATGGGCTGAAGGAAAAAAAGCCTTTTTTTGTGCATTTGTCCAGCTAATTTAAATGGTGCTTTGTCTTTACAGTATAATTCCCAGTAAAGTAATGTTCATTAGGGTTGGGCGATGTCTACCAAATTGGTATACGATGACTTCCACAGTGAAATCTTGTGATGGACGATGGTATCGCTCTTGTTTTTATTCTTTATTTTATAGATTTTATAAATATGTGGTAAATTGGACATTTATAACTATACTCATTTTTGCAAGTTTGAGCCCATTTACAGCCCATCCTCATCTACACACCCGTCTTTCTTCAGGCTGTTTTACTGTACTATTAGTGATGTGCATGTCAGGGATTTACAGTTTACAGATTACAGTAATAGAATCAGAATTGAGACTGGGGGCTTTAAATCACCATGACTGGCTCAATGGTTGACAATGGCATTGCAAACTGGCCCAAACTGAAAACAAATTTGTTTTATTTCTGGATTTTTCCTCTGTGTCTGCTGTTGTAAAAAACACCATGGACCAGTTTAACCTGCACCTCCTGTTCTGTTATTGGTCAATTTGGGAAAAGTGAAACTGAATTGCTACACCAAATAAGGTGTAAGTGCTCTGAAGAAGGAGCCTAATGGAAACCTTAGTTGAGAAACTTTCACTGAGTGGGACTACTTCCTAAAGAGCTGTGGGATCACAATATGGGAAATCAATATTTTTTTGGATTTATACTATCATATTTCTAAAAATAGTGTAACAAACTGCTTATTTCAGGGAGCAATAATACATGACAAAGATACTTTGATTTTGATGATGTTTTTTTGTATTCCGAAGTAATTCCGATCTCCCATACTCACTCATTCACTCACTCACAGGTTTTCTCTCTCAGTATCTGTTTGCATTGCAGTGTCTACTGACAGACTGTAGGATCATTCACTCGCCTCCACTCCCGCAGAGCTGTGTGGGGAGCTTAACATCTGACATCATGTCACACCGTTTGAGTAACAAACCTGCAGCGTACATCACCGTTGATATCCATCCGAAATTCTCAATTAGCCATTTGCGTGTGTCTGCACGGTTATGTTAGCCTGGAAATGTCTCTGTTATGCCAATAACGTGCATTTGATTTGAATGGATGAAGAAAGAGGGCGGGAGAGAGAAAAAAAAAGAGAAAGAGAGAGGTGGGAGGATGACAAACAGTTTCCATCATCATCCTCGAGGCAAGAGGAGGCTGCATGCTTACATAAGAATACACAAACCACAGCACACATATGCTTTTCCATACACACTCACCCAGACCTTGCTTTTGTTTGTTTATATGCAGATCAGTAAATGAGGTTGGCCTACGGGGCAAAGCATTGTGGGAGGGCATAGCAAACATATTATGGCATTAGCTTGTAATGACATATTGTGTGTTTGTGTGTGATGGCTGAAAATAACCTGTGTGTCTCTCTCATCTCCATGCCGTCTATCTATCAGCTGACTTTCTACTGTACTGCAGATAGGAAGTGTGTGAGAGGGAGGCTGCAGTTTAAACTATAACTAAGAAGCAGTTTCATCTTCCTCACAATTAAGAATAAAACAGCTAAATTCTCAATGGGAAACCAGAGCACGGTGAATCTTGATATTTCTCACAGGAGGAGCAGCTTCTTCTTCCCTCACATGTCAACTATTGACTTTTTCTGTGTTGGTGCAGAAGCAATCAAACAGCTACAGACTCTAACAAGCATACGAGACAATCCCCAGCAGCCCCTTTAGTTCAGAATGTTACCTTGAATGTGAATTAACTTGAATGTTCTATTATCGTCTTGCTCGATTTTCACTTGAAAGAAGATTCAAACAGACTTTGAGTTCGCACAGACAAGGGAAACAATCTGGATATTTGAGAATATATATTTAATTCCTGAAATCAGTAATCAGATAGAAACCAGTTTAACTGTAATTGTGCTGTGACTGATTCCAGAATAATGTATGTGATGAGTTAACTTTCCCTATATGCACATCTGTGATGGTAGATTACCAGCTATACTATGTTCCTGTGTGCATGTTGCAGGAAAGCACTGTTATGATCACTTTTGGAAATATTACAGTAGATCCATTAAGAAAAACATATTTTAGCCAATGGTAAATAAATAAACTGCACTTGTATAGCACTTTTCTAGCGGCCACTGCAACAAGTTCTCCAACTGCAGAAGAGGTTTTGCGTCAGTACCACAAATTACGGCACGTAGGCACGTATCGTGGCTCGCGCTTCACGGCACATATTGCGGCAAGGGCCGGCTTGCAGCTCGCACTACAACGGTGCGCTCTAAAAATAGCACACACAGTCCGTGGCTTAAAAAAAAGACTGCAGTATATGTGGATTTATGTTGTAAAACCACTGACCTTGGGTTTAGGGCTAAAAATGTCTGGTAAGGCGTTAGAAAAGACAGTTTAACCAGTAAATAAATGTACATAAAGGCTGTGAACAAAACTGTTATTGTTATTTATTTAACATATAACCAACTGAAATCACCTTTTTATACCTAGATTTGATAAATTAATCAAGCATAACATTCAACCACCTAAACTCATTTTTCAGTTACGGAATGCAAGTAAATAACTATGATTTGACATCTTAATCAAGAAATAATGAGCTTTACTACTTTTACTTTTTTTTTTGTAAAACAGTACATTTGAAAATCATGGATAATAGTAATAATTATATTTTAGCATTAAAAATATCATTTTGGTTAAAGAGCTTCTACATACTGCTGTATTAACAATTGCAGAAACATAAAAACATATTTTGGTGATTACTAATGCCGTTCATTTAGGACCTCTCTGGCATAAACCGGTGGTCTGATACATTTATTAAGCACTGTATATTGCAATATTTTCCATCAAACATTAAATACAAAAATTCACTTCTCTTAAAAATATATAAAAAAAAAAATCTTTAAATTAGCAACCATTATAATTAAATCGCTGGTGATAGCATTGTGTATTTACATCATGCCTCATTCTCCCAACCGTAACAAGGTTTCTAGTAAAGGGGGCGCCTTCCTCTCAATTGCACACAACTCAATAATGACCACCATTATATCTTAATTCATCGCCACTTTGTAATTAACGTTCAGGAATTCACCTTAAATCCCCTGGGGGAGTCAGTCAGAAGGCAATATTGGCAGCTCCATCAATAGTCAGATAGTCAGCATTGACAGCCATCAAGAAGAAGGCTAATTAAAAATGATGTCTGGTCAAGAAGTATTTCACTTCTCTTAGAGGTGAATCTGTCCTCTACTCTCTCCACACTACCTGGCATATCTCGGAAAACTTCCAAGCTCCATTGTTGCTTTTATGTTTGTCCTCTAGCATTTACATTTTACAGAGGGAATACCGTGAAGGCAACAGCGCCCTGACCTTTACGCTCCTGAGAATTAGCTGCTTGTAATGTTGTTGACCCCAGGACTTAATATTTATCCCAAGCACACCTCCACACCTCAGAATTCATGTTTAACTTTGAGAGTATGAGGCCATCGCGGTGCTCTCCTTAATAATGGAGGGATGGATGTTAACATATTGTAACCAGGAGTTTCTCATGTCGACAGGGCATATGCATTCCCCAACCTGTTTATGTAAAGCTACATTGTTGTCCTTCATTCATGCTGTTACATAGAATCAAATCAGATCTGTTTCAACCTTTTGGGAATAACATTCAGTTATTAAGGTATGTGAGTTTTCTTTATAACCTATTCTTTACTTGTAAACAGTGTGAATCTAAATTAGCCCCATGCAAAGAACACTGCTGGGCCCCATTTTCAATATCGAGCCTTACGTACCTTCTTAAGATTTGGAGGCGTTTCCCTAAATAATCGCAATAATCTGCAGATCCCCATGGGTAAGATCATAGATAAGAGTGCCTTCTGCTAGTGATATAGCCAAATGAAGCTTCATGAACCTTAATCTTTATTTTTAAAGCCTTGTACATGGTGCTCAATGTTCAACAAATTACCCAAAGCACACTGAATTGCCAGTCCTTGAGCCCTTTTCTTTAAACCAAAACTGTCTAGTGAGGTCAACAAATAGTTCACAAAGCTTAAAATGGACATCGCTATAAAGAAGTTTACCAGTCCATTACAAAGGGATGAGCCTAATGAAACCAACTGTCTAGTATATATACATTATGATGTCCAAATTAAGCTTCATTATCCTTAATCTGTATTTTCAGAGCATAGTATGTGGTGCTCTCTGTTCAACAAATGGTCCAAAGCACACTGAATTGCCAGTCCTTGAGTATTTTTTTTAAACCAAAACTGCATCTAGTGGGGTCAACAAATGGTTCTTAAAGCTTCATTTGGACATCACTACTACCGGTCCATATATGCAGGGATGAGCCTAAGCAAACCGGTTATCTAATATTTAGACATATTGCCATATAGACATAGTGATGTCCAATTGAAGCTTCATGAACCTTTTTTCTTCTTGCTCTGAGCCCACTAGATGGCATTCCCTGTTTAACAAAAGGATCCTTGGCTAAAAAGATTCATAACCGATGACTTACAATTCCTTCCATCCAGTTACATATCATACAGGGCGAAGAGCTGAAAGCTGACTTATGGCTGCACATTCAGTTATTACTTTCATACTGAATGATTCCAACATGAAAAAACAAAAACATTTTCTTGTGTCCTTTACATTGCATGGACTTTGTGATTTATGGATTTATGATTCATAGCTTGACTTAGAGACATTTAAAACTGAGTCGATCTACTCTAACATGTTTTTCAGCATTCTCATCAGCACCACAGAAAGCCAATATCGCACTTGCTCTCAAGTGCTGCTTTGGAAAAATGCGATTATTCATAGAAATGCTCTTTGGAAACACACTTAACGTCTGAGGTTGATTGTTATTTAGAAGCTAGGCTGAGTTCAGTATGACAGAAAAAGAAGAAAAGTTACTCAGCCAACTAAAAGATAAATGAAAATACATACCCAGAACACAAAGACCAGACCTACAGTCTTTGTTTGGGTAAGCTGTGGGCCCTGCTCTTAATGTATCCTCCATCCTGTTATCAATGTTACTAAATAAAGACTTTTTATATCTCTTTCCCAGTCCAGGGAGTCCAGCTGGGGGACGTACTTTAGACTTGGTCAAGTTTGAAACAGACTATGAAACTACTGGTCCCAAGCCAGCCCACTGAGATGTTTACTTCCTGAGAAAAGCTGTCTTGACCTTGTAATTTCCATCTGAGGTGCTCAATAAGAAATGAGACACAGAGCGAGAGAAAAGAGGGAGAGAGATGGACAGAAAGAGACAGGTAGAACTGTGGCACTCGAAAACAATGTCGCAGGGGTGTATTTGTGTGCGTGTGGGCTCGGTTAAATAATTTATACTGATCCAAACATGAGCACGCTCTTTCATTATTTACAGGCAGCACATTTAACACACAATCACACACACAAAAATGCCACATTTAATGCATTCTGTATCGGAAAAAAAAGGCAGTCGAAAAGAATTACCATACATTTTTTAAGAAATGTCGCCATACACATAAACAGAGAGAGAAAGGACAAGGAAGAAATAAAGAAGTAAAGGTGAATCACGGCGAGAGACATGGGGAGTGAGAGCGAGCAGCTATGTGGGGAAAGTATTAAACTTGCATAAACCTTTTTTCTCAATGTTTACCCTGCTCCTTGGTGTCCCATCGTGTCATAGCAATAAAAATAGAGTACTTTAAAGTGAACAGAGGGGGGTTGTGGTCAGGTCAACTGCTGTTTTCCAGCACTTTCTTTCCCCCAAAGCCCACCATACATGGGCAACAACTTTTGGAATATAAATTCAAGATTTTATTTGGAAATGCAAGTGAAAACACTCTTCTTTGTCCCTTGCTACATCCATGCTGTCCTTGAGCAAGCTGCCCTGCCTGCTCCACTGAAGCTGCTCAGTGGCTAAAAGTATCAAACCGAGGTTGTGTTTTACTCGGCAGCTCCCAGGTGTCAGTGTGTGCTGAATTGTATGAATTTGAAGCAGGGTTCTGCTGGAAAATAGCATTAAAAAAATCATATTCATGTATCACTTCCTCAAAGTACAGTGCACTTAAAATATTGCAAAAAAAGATTACATGAACTTTGTGTTCATTAATGCAACTTTGGTGCGCAGAGAATGTCAGAGTTGCAGTTGTTCCAGAATTCCTCATGGGAAGGAGATTCTGGATGAAGTCTCACTCTGATGGAAGAAAGTCTCACAGGGGACGAGGGGGAAGGGCCGGTGAATCCAGGGTCCCCTCCTGGATGGAGGTATTGCTGCTTCAGGGGCCAGTGGAGAAAGAGGGGGGGGGTCCTGGTCTCTGGGGAACCAGAGCTTGTGTCCCCCCTGGCCGGTGGTGGAGAAAGAGAGAGAAGGGAAGGAGTATTGGCTCCTTTTTAGTAGACCAGTGGACCACCTGCGATGTCAAGGTCCCTTGACCAATGAGGTGACCTGGAAGTTGTCATAAATGCAAGGCACCTAGGGAAAAATGTTCCTTCACGAGCACAAGATGGAGGTGACCCAGGCTGCTGTTGCATTGTAGTCCTCAAATGTTAAAGTCCACAAATGCACCCAAGATTCACCTGTGGTACAATCCCAACATAGTGAACTATTTTTTGCCACTGTAACTCCCAAAATGCAAGTTTAGGTGTGTTGGTTACATCCACAGTGTGAAAGGGGATATTTTAGGTTTAGTTAGTAGTAATTAATTCATTTTGCATCAATTTTCTTGATGCTGAAGGACATAGAGAACCTGATCATGAATCAACACATTATACATTTCTGTTGATACTCAAAAAACTCTCCAAAAACCTGGAGTCTTCAATCGGCCCCAGTTTGTACTGACATTACAGTATTGACTTAAACTAGATGGACATTTTTCCCCACTATGTTATTAAATACAGTCCTGCTACAAAACCATGAGCTCAACTATAGGCCACAATAATGTTGGCACATTCATACACCACTGGCTCACCTTTGGGGATATATCACATCCTGAAATATGAAGTTCTATGAATCTTATATTGAGAAGTGACATTTTCTTTTTCCAGCAGGCCACACAAGTCAATCTATTTCAATAATAATAATAATACATACAAATCCCTAATAAAATTATAATTCTTTGATTTCAGAGTTCTGAAATCAAGGAAATCAAGGAATCAAGGAAATCAAGGAAACTGCATCTAGTCTGTTGGTGTTTGTTTGGGTGTCAGGACATGTGTGTTTGTCACTATATTTAATTTGGGTCAAATGGCAGATGTGTGAGGTTACACCATTAGGAGGAAATTGATATAAATGAGAGAACTGAGTTAATTGGGTGCAATTTGGTACCTGGGTTTAATGCAGGAAAACTCACACATATGGAAAGGTATGCCCAAATATGTTACTCATCCTCAGTGTGTGTGTGTGTGCGTGTGTGTGTTTGTGTGTGTGTGTGTGTGTGTGTGTGTGTGTGTGTGTATGCATGTGCTATGTTGCCTTTAATGTGTCAGAGACTTATCAATAGCCACTGGCTAATCACCACAGTATCTAGGTTAAATACAGATAACACTGTGTGTGTGTGTGTGTGTGTGTGTGTGTGTGTTCGTTTGCATGTGTACACATACAAACATAAGTAAATAACCACCACAATAACTAGGCTAAATACAGCTTGCGTGTTGGTGTGTGTGTGTGTGTGTGTGTGTGTGTGTGTATTAGCACTTGCATAAAAATACCTGCACGCCACTGTGTGTGATCGTTTCATAATACCTGGGAGTGTGACTAATCTAAATTTATCCATCAAAAGCTACTTGTCACTTCACAGTCATAGAATCATTCACTGCTTCCTGTGAAAGATGAAGTGTGTGTATATGTGTGTGTTGTGTGAAATATAAAAAGCTGCATAATTAGACACCCTGCAATTTCTGTGAAACGTTAAGGTTTATGTATAAATTATCCCTTAACTTGTCACAGGTATCATTATAATATGAATATTGAGCCATTTCAACGTCAACAGACAAACCCCAAACTAACTCTCTCAACCCTAAAACCTGACTGATTATAGAAAATAAAAATCACCTTATTAATGTCTCATATAAAGTTCAGATAAAAAGTAACCATTTGCACAAACCAGAGCCTGTAAAAAACATTAAATTCTTCACTCAACAGTGCAACTTAGATGCCATGATAGACTCCACGATAGCCAGCAGTCACTTGACAAATATTCAGTCGGTTTTACGCTATTTTTAAAAAATAAACTCTCAAAGAAATTGAACATATACTTATTGGTTTATTTAATTATTAATTTGTCATGATTTATGGCATTACAACTTTCCCAAGCTGACACATAGTATATAATACAGTTTAAGAAAAAAAAAGATTTTGACTGATATTGCAATTTAATACGATTCAAGGCCCTGGAGAATGATTCTTTTTCTACCATTATTCTCATTTTCCTTTGGAAAATATACTTAAATGGTCAATGTGGGATTTTTGCAAGGACCTCTACCAACTGTTATACTGCACTACCACAATTGTGCCGTTTCCATAGAGATGCAGGACTCTAATATTGCAGAGACAAATGTGATGTGTAAAATGTGACAGGAGCAAATAAAAATGCCTGGGGTGCAGAGGGTTAAAGAAGTTTATAGACACTATTGGCACTGTGAGTGAATGTTTTCTTCTAACTTTGAAGAGATGTGTAATTGTTTTAAACAAAAAAATCTATTTTTATTAGATGGAACACAGAAGGGCACTGTTAGCAGTCATTTTGTTTTTGTTCAACATGGCAACCAATTTCTAACATCAGCTGTACTGACATGAGGCTGGTCCCCAGGAGATAAGAGAGAGGATCAAGCTTTGAATTACCAACACAGTGCAGATGAATGCTGTGTGTATCTCCCTCTACAACTGGAGCTTAAAACTCAATCTGTCGACCTCAAAGGGCCACAATTGCTGAGATATTGTGCCTCTGAAAGCTGGTAACTGGATATACCTGCTCCATAGAGGAGCTAAAACACTGTAGTGCTCAATAAAATGTCACTGTTGTGAAGTTATGGAACAGTTATTTTTATGGAGCTTAAGTTTAAGATAGCTGCTATTACAACAGCCATGCTATTCAAAAGAAGCTGAGTTTCAGTTCTAAATCTGGGATCCTTCTGCCACATGAATGCCATAACTGAAGCTGAACAGACGGCTGAGACTATTTAGTAGCAGGGAAGAGCTCTCCATGGTGCTGAATACACAGCTATTGCTTAGTATGGGGATGTCAAACAACTGAATGTGTCATTAAGAGCAGAGGGCCTGTGCGCTCTTATTCCACTCAGGCAAATCCAAAGAAAGTGTTCTCTGTTGATATGGGGCCATCTCTCCACCCTGTTTACCAATTAATATGTACAGGGATGAGCCCAAGCTAACCAGCTGTGTAGCATATACAGTCATGGAAAAAAATTATGAGACCACCCCTTTTCTTCAATTTCTTGTTCATTTTAATGCCTGGTACAACCAAAGGTACATTTGTTTGGATAAATATAAAGATAACAACAAAAATAGCGGTAACGCTTTATATTAAGGTCCTTGTAATGACCATTAATTAACAAGTAATAAGGCCCTTGTAAGTCCTTACAAGATGCTTATTAACATCATTGTGTGTTTATAAGCCTATATAAGTGTTAATAATGGCATTATAATACAGCTAATAGCAGGCTATAAGAGATTTATAAGCACTTATAAGAAACTTGTTAACAGTTTGCAAATGCGTAAGAACATTAATAAAAGCCTCATGAGTATCTTATAATTGTTCATAATAGCATTACAAACACCCATGACCCACCCATTATGTCTTTGCCATGCCTTTATTAATCTTATTTTGTTTGCTTATTGATATTAAAATATACTTTATTGCTCATCTATTATAAGTTAACTATAAGTTAACTATGCTTTTTGCAACTACCGGATCTAAAGCGAGAACAATGCCTTATTACTTGTTAATTAATGGTTATAAAGGGCCTTATTATAAAGCGTTACCAAAATAGCTCATAAGGGTTTAATTTAAGAGCTGATATCTAGACATTTTCCATGGTTTTCTTGATAATGATTTTGAAAAAAAAAACCCGAAAATGGCTAGATATCAGCTCTTAAATTAAACTATTATGAGCTATTTTTGTTGTTAGCCTTTTTCTTTACGGTTCATGAAGCTCAATTTGGACATCACTCTACAGAAGTTCATGTGCTAGTCAGCACAGTAAGTTGAGATGAAAACCCTAATGATGAAATCTGTGTGAGAGGGCAGAAATTTCCACAGCATGGTGTAGAGACAGTTGTTTAATTTGCCTCTAATTCCATCTTGGCTTCGTGAAAATAATGTTATGGAAGGTCCATTGAGCATAAACTGCATTTGGTTTGTTGCTAGCCACTTACTTCACTCCACTATTTTTGGAAAACAGGCTATAGTCTCTCCTTTCACATCGCCAAGAAGGGCTGAACTCATGAAATATCTATGTGCTGCCCACATGTTCACAGTACCCAGGCTTAGAAGTCATAAAAATGTTTTTGTCATAAGGAATAAAAATGATGGATAGTTTCAGATTCTGATCTGGGAAGGGCACTGATTATTAATTCTGGCCTCACAAAATGTGGGAAAGAAATAAAACAGAATCTGAAAATGGATTTCATGTTTTACGATTTAAGCACATTTTTCCATCAGAAATAGTGTTTAATCCTGTGGTGAATTAACACAATTTTAAGGTTTCAATAAGAAAATTTATTTTTTTATGAATATCAATGAGCTAATTTAATGGATGAAACAGAACAATTGCTGCAGGAAGCTTGACAGTGTTGGGTGGGTTCTGAGAAAGTGAGCCACACTTTCCAAAGAGGTAGCAGATAAATAATAGGATCATAGGGCCCTGTTGATTTTTGAGTTGAAGAAAAGGAACAAAAACTAAATTATCTCATTTGTCGAACCTTCATCTGGTCCATAATAGTGGTCTTTTTCACTCCTTGAATAGAATGGAATCCTGATTTTGAATGACTTAGAGGCAGGCTGGAGCTGGTTCCTGAGCCTAGTAGTAGATTCCTACACTGAGCTGAAGGGGCACATGCCACTCAGGGACAAACTCTCGCCATTTAGGTTGGCGGTCAAGGTATCACACTTAAGCTGTGTGTCTGTCTCCAAGTCTTACGGTATCATCAGTCCAGGCTGTTACAGTGGATCTACTGGTGAAAAGGAGCCTCTGGCATCTAAGAGCTTGAGCAGTCCCCTACGGGCCGTTGGGGTTGCCTTCAGGCGGTTATGGTTAGCCTTATGCTTGTAGGAGAGGAAAGAGAATATTGGCAGAGGAAATACGATGGAGCCAGTGATGCATCTCCGATTGGTGGTGGCGGATTTCTCCTGACAGTGTGGAAGACATGGCTGGCCCTGGGCTAGCCCGACATATCAGTGTCCTGGAGCTACGGGAAATACTTCTATACTTCTGACATTTATATACACACCTTTAGCTCATTTTACTTGGAAAAACTAGTTAAGTTAGCTTATCATTTTCTTTTACATTGTACCAGCCTTTTTAAAACTAACAACTATTAGTTAGAGGAATCCAGTTCCCCACATTTCCTTAAGTAAGATCTGACACTTGCAACCCATCCGCCTCTACTTCTCGCCAGCTCTCTAAAACTCTGGGCGCCACTGTGTCCTGGCAAAGGCGTCGGCGTCAGCAGCACGCCAGCCAAGAATCTAAATCTCCCAGACGGATGAACTGGGACTCTTCTGCCTGCTCGTCTATTAACACTTAACAGTTAATAATTGGTTAACAGGGGTCAGCTATCGGCCAGGATAAAAAAAAAAGTCCAAATTAGCATCCCCAATGGCAACATTTATTCCTGGCTACTGGGCTAACTTTTGCTTGTAAACAAAATAGTGTGATATTAACAGCAATTACCAATGGAAACCTGACATCTCATCTCTTGGCTCTCACCACATATTGCATCATTTTAGCTTGTTTACCAGATAAGATCGTGATACTGTAAACAGAATGTGAGAAAATGTTGTTGTAATTAATAGGTCAGTCAACACACGTAGTAACAGAGGTGCTGCTTTGCAATGAGTAGAGAGGGATGCATTGAGCCAAATGGTGGAAATAACATTTAAAAGAAGTACTGTACATTTCAGAGTTGAGCAGCTGCTTATCATTATACTATAATGTATGTTTATATCCTTTAACACTTAGCAATTAACACTGCAAATAGTCTGTAGGTTTATACAAGACACACACACACACACACACACACACACACACACACACACACATGCACACACAAGCACAAACAAGTCATTAATAAGGCGTAGGCAGCACATTTCCTGTTGAGGGACTTGACAGCATATTTCTCCAATGAGTACACTCATCTACATCCATATTTGGACAACCGCAGAGCATTTCCTGTCTCAATGTTCCACATACATCAGCAGTTAACAAAGGCTTAATGGGACAGATGGATGAAGAGAGAAAAAAGAGTAAGGAGAATGAGGACAAATTAGGGATGCAGTGGAGCAAAACGCACCTATTCCCAATTCTGGCGTGTTTATTCATTTGTTTATGTAAAGATTGCCTTTATATTCCCTAAACATATATAATTACTGTCCTAACAGGGCACAGTAAAACAAACACTGCTACTTATATAAGACTATATAAAAAATAAAAAAATAAAAATCAAATTTTAATATTTTTGACTGTTATTGCAATTGTAATATGATTCAAGGTACTGGAGGGAATTATTATTTTTCCACGATTATTCTCATTTTCATTGGGAAAAAAGTCTACTGAACCAAGTCAATTAAGCCAATTTACATCTTGCAACGCCATAATACTTGGTATAATATGGTATTTTGAGCCTTACATAAGATGTTACAAACATTAGTAAGCCATAAATGGGTACATAGTAATGGTTTATATATTGTCAGAGCTTGTTAGACCTGAAACGAATCAGATAACATCAAATTCTGTATTTTATCTACATTCTGTGCATATTAACAAAAATTAAAAAAAGGTTTATCAGTCTGATTTGCAATTTCAATTGAATATTTTTTTGCAAATTATTGCAATATGTTTAATTTATATTTTGGATAACGTCTCAACTTTAAGGAATGTACAATTCTGGTATAGTGTTAGTCGAATATACAAAAGAACATCACTCTTCTCATTAAATGCATCATTTTTGCACCTGTCTGTTACAGATCCTCCCTCGGTGTCTCTACACCATCATTGCAGCCGGGAAATAGGCACAATCATTAATATATAGTCTTTACGAGCCTGGCCAAAATTATGTTTCGAAATCATACATTATTGCCCATTTCGGTTTACTTGCATATTTGCTTACAATAGTCACCAACATTTTTGCCAATATGAGGCAATAAAAGCAGCAGGATTTCCCCAAGCTTTATGAGACTAGAGTGAAAGAAAATTCTCAAGTTAACAAAAAGCACAATCATTAGGAACTGGATTGGCAGTGTATTGCCTGTTAAGGAGTGAATAACTCTGTAACAACACTGTAGCAGCACTTTCTACATATATAGCAAAGCTGTGACAGTGCAACTCGGCACTGTTTCTAAATACAAGCTGTGTGCATTTACATCGTTTTGATACTTTGACAGTATTTATATAGCACCTAGACCTGCTTTATAACAAAAAAGACGTGAAAATCTCACTTTTTTATAATATGGGACCAACCACAAATAATAAAGCTGTGTGTGGTGTGTGAATATGTGCAGCAGCACTCTGGGAGGCTGTGTGTGATCGATGCTGAGGAGTGCCCTCTGGATATGGGTACGGATACAGACATAAGCATTATCTACTCAGCTCAGGCCCAAATTTCACACATTGGCAGTGTAGAAAAAGCCTCTGGAATAGCTTTTCAAACCATTAGTGGGCTCTGCAGCTAAAATAAAAAAACACCTCATATGATAAGCAAAATATTATGCAGTATGCAAGGTGAAATGCAGCCTTAATTAGAGCTGAATGACCACAAAATGAACTCAGAAAACACCAGTATTATCCTTTAATCTTCATAAAGGAACACGTCTCCACCAAGGATGTGAAAAATCCAGCACTGCACGCTTTCTGTTAGGAAGTCGGGATGTGCCGGGGCATCTATTTTTACCACTGGAAAGACAGGGAGGAGAAGATATACACAAAGGGGTAGAGACAGAGGGCTAGGTATACACACTCACATCGATAAGAAAGCAAAGGCATGAAATGCAGAGATGGAACAAAGATGAATAAAAAAAGAAAAAAGAAATCTTGTAATGTTAAACCATGGTGCTCAATAAAAAAATAAGATAGAGGGAGATGAAGAGTGGAAACAGGCTGAGAGACAACAGAAAGAGATAAGATCTACGGAGCAGGATGAGGAGGAGGGGAAATCAGAGAGGAGGGAAAAAAAGTGTTCAGACCGAAGGTATGAAAAAACGGCAGACATGTTGGTAGAGACGCATTTAGCTTTAGGGGAGGAAGGATAGCATCTGCACGCTGTCTGACTGAGCACGGAGGTTTAAAAAGGGAAACGGGTGCAGCTCAGGGAACACAAATGTGCAGAGTTTGACGTGCATTAATGAAATGGCTAAATTAAAAAGCACAACAGGGAATAAATCCAACACATTTTAAACAAAGCCAATTCCTGAGTATTCATAGCACAAACACCGAGTAAGGATTCCATCTGGATGTAACAGCAATTATCTTTGCATTCACATATTAGAATTCATGATGAATCATGCTATTATTACAGGAATATTTTGTTTTTTCCTTCAGGAAGCCACTGATTTTATTTCTGCCAATATACTGTAAACCTTATTGACAAAGACTATATAACTTATACAGTTTTTTGATACTGTTACCAATTCCACGTAATTGGCTTTCTATTTTCCTTAACCTTTCATAACTTGAAACGTCATCACAAACATAAAAAATAAAAAATAAATAAAAAACCTGCCTCCGTCTGTGTCTCTAACCTCACTGTCTCTGTCCATTTCTGTCTTCCATCAGTGGTTTCTAGCCAGGCTTTGGGCTTTTCAGTATAAAATAAACAAGTATGGCTACCCTCACATCCTGTTTCACACACTCCATTTCCTGCCGCTGCCTACGGTGAGGCAACAGTGGAGAGACGGAGAGAACGACGGAGAATTTTCGGGAGAAAGTCAGAAATAATATGCGTGCGTGCGGTGTGATGAGGTAGTCTAAGAGACAGAAACTCACTTCCTATACAAAAAATAACAAAATCCTGAGGGCTATTCTTTGTGAAATACTGTTGCAGTTCAAAATCTCATAAAGAAAAAGAAGCGGTCTGAATACAGCAGAAACAAGAGGGAAATGAGCAGCTTTGTTAGATATATAACCTCACACTGTTTATGTGTTTGCTATGGAGCAATTCATTCATGGTTAAAAGTCAATATCAGCACAGCAGGTACAACAGAAACTGTTATCTGAACAGCACTGTAGCTGTGTAGTCCCACCACTGACTATAGTGTTATTGTTGCATCCTAATTTCCATCCAGTCAGACCTTGTACAGATGTTTAGGCCAAGCACCCACAGGTGAAGCAGCAGCAATTACCATAATGTCACTTGTAGATTGGTAAGGAAAAACTGCAGTGGCCTATCAGCAAAACCAAAACTGTAACATGAATTAGGGCTGGACGATATATTGATATATTTTTTATAACGATATATAATTTATATCAATATATATTTTAAATATGATATGGAATTAGACCATATGGCATATATCGATATAACTATTTTTTTCTTTCTTCATATATAAATGCTGCCCTTACTAGGGTTTGTCATATTTAGTTATTTTGTAATGTTTGTTATTCTTTTCTCATATAAATATATTTATTTCAGAAAAAGATTGGCCTATTCCATTTCATAGGCTATTTTTATTTAATATATTATTTAAATGTGCACTTTATGGGGCT
The DNA here is from genome assembly GCF_030273125.1 of Centropristis striata. Lineage (NCBI taxonomy): Eukaryota > Metazoa > Chordata > Actinopteri > Perciformes > Serranidae > Centropristis > Centropristis striata. Next base: position 17,539,524 of record NC_081532.1, read on the forward strand.
TTGTTTTTTTTTATAAAAAGGTACTGTTATACAGTATTTATGTTCACTTAAATAAACGGTTTCAATAAAACTACTTGTGACATGTCATGTTTGGCTTTGCCTTTGACTGAACATTTGCTCTCACTTTGCGATAAAAATATCGGGATATATATCGTATATCGATATTCAGCCTAAATATATCGGGATATGACTTTTGGTCCATATTGCCCAGCCCTAACGTGAATCAATCATCTATCTGCCATCTCCTCTCATTTATCAGTTCTTCTCATAGTTTTTCTTTAGTGTTATGTTACACTAAACATGCCCACAATACACTATTAGTATTTTCGTGTGTTGGTATCTGTAAATCTTAATTTGCTTGCAAAGTCGTGGTTTACATCAATGTCGCTCCAGGCTCATATAGTGCAGACTTTGGGTTATGACATTGAATGATGGACAGAAATCAATTCTCACGTAAAATTGAAGTTGACCTTTGACCTTTTTTTTTTTGGGTTGACCTTTGACCTTTTGATATAAAACATCCTCAGTTCTTCTCTTTATCTTATTAGCGGTGGTGGTTGTCCATTACAAGCTTCGCTAATGCTATGAAATGGTATGCACTTCCTGTCTTCTAAGTGGCTGTGGTAGAATAATGTATTCATATTTTCTTTCGCTAATATTAGATATTTACATAGCTAACAGTCACATTTAGCATCAAGATAATTAGTCAGGAAGTGTGTAAATGTTTTTGACAGAGGCTCACGCTGTAGAAAGAAGTTAATTTTCTATTGATTTGTTTGTCTGAAAATGTCTTTTTTGTATCAATCTGCATTGATATTACTCAGCAAAAACTTTGTAAAAAATAAAAATATGTTGGCTGTACCACTGCTTGAAAGGCAATTTAGCTTCTGCTTAACCATTCAATGTCATTACACAAACCTAAAGTCCTATATTTAATTTACACAATCCTCTAGTCTTTTTTTTGTTTGTTTCAGTTATTTTCCCACAATAAACATATCTATGCCATTTTGAATGGCTCTTTTGTGCATCTTATATCCAGTATCTGTGTCCTGCTGGGTGTAAGTGTTCGTCTGCTGCTGCTGCTGACCAAGGAAAACACAAAAAAGAAAAAGAGCACTTTGGAAGTGTTCACCATGTGCACAACTGCACATGAAGAGAGAGAGAGAGAGTTTTAAGCATGACTAACTAAATACCTCGGGGTGCATGTCTTATGTATTTGCATTTCCTCTCATGTATGACTTCTATTCCTCCCCCTTGCTTTCTTCTTTTTCATCTCTCCACTACCTATCCACCCGTCCTCACACCTTGTATCCCACGGGGCCAGAGACCAAGCAGAGGGACAAGGTTAGCTTGGTGACCCGGGCCCTGGCTGTCCCTCGGCCCTGGCTGCCAAGATCTCCCCGAGGGATCCGGGGCGGTCTTTCAACTCTCTAGGAGAGAGCGCGCCCACACACACACACACTCACACACATACACAGAGGATTACACACAAGCACACTCACAGGCTGCCAGAGAAGGAGGTAACGAGGAGGTTAAGAGGGAGATGAGAGGAGTGGAGAGGAGAAGAAAGACAGGATGTGATCAAGGAAAGGGAAAATGGGGAAAAATGGGAAAACCGAATGGAGATGACAGAAGGAAAATGCTGGAAACAAATTTTACATTTCAAGGAGGAAAAGTGGGGAAAAAAACGGAATAGGGGAAGGAAGAAGACGAGAAAGAAAGGGGAGGTGTGACCAAATCTGTCCGTCATAGGGCCATCTCTGAGGAGGGTGATGGAAAGGTCAAACCCATCCATCCACCCTTTCATCCATCTACTTCCACTTCACGCACCCTCTCCACCCCCACATCAGTCAATCCATTCTGAACTCCTTGTACTTTCATTCATCCCTCTCTCCATCTTCTGCCTTTTTATACACCCTCCCATCCCTTCACCCCCCCATCCATCCATCCATCCACCCATCCATCCAGGCCTCCATTCATCAAAGTGAGTAGGGGACAGAGGGAGACTTGACTTTGACTTTGATCTGTTTCGCTGAGCAGTTGAGGGCTTCAGCACACAAACACACACACACACACACACACACACACACACACACACACACACACACAGGGCGATCCAGCTCTAAAGAGAGCATTAGTTCAAGTTGCTCTCAGAAGCTGGGGAGGTTGCGGGTTGAATTCCCCCATCGGCGTAAAGTCCTCTGAGTGAACTCTAAAGCACTGAAATGTGTGGCACTTTGTTCATTAAAAAGATAAAAACAAACAGAGGCTGCTGTTTGATCTCTCATCTCTCTCCCTGTCTGTCTCTGCATCTCTCTCTCCCTCTCTCCCTCAAGCAACTAGAACTCTCTCTAACCCTCAGTGTGCTGGCACATTCATGAGGAACAGTGATTGACAGGTGGTGGAAATAAAGGCGAGTCAGGTGGATGAAAAAACACACACATGCTAAATATACTTTAGCGGTATACAGGCCGGAATGTATTAGGGGCCTATTAAATTCTTATAATACAGCACAAACTGGTAGATAATGCAGCTTAAAAGGGCATTTTACCAATTTTATACATGAATGTCAGCCTGTGAAAATCGCTTTGCAAATTTCACGAAAATAACTCATTTCATTAGGTCTACAATTTACAACAGCTGTCATTGATGATTCATTTTTTTTATGATAAATCAATTATTTCTCTGGTCCATAAAATGTCAAAACATAACAAAGAACAGCAATCATGATTTCTAAATTGCTTGTTATATCTGACAGTTGCAAACCCAGAGAAAATATTTAGTTTACTGTGATAAATGACGAGTGACATCTTCACATTAAAGAATGTAAAACTAGGGTATGGTGGATATTATGCTTGAAAAATGACTTAAAACATCAATTATTACTTAAAGAATTGTCGTAATTGTTGCTGATTATTATTCTGTTAAACTACTAATTAAAGAAAACCAAGCAATCTTTTCAGCTCTATGTTTAGATTGAAAATCAAATGTAATTGAAATGTGGATTTGGAGAATTGTGACACCACAAATGCTAACTGTAGCAACAATGCCCCCCAAAAAGTATTAGGTTTAAAAAAAAAAAAGGAGGGAAAAATTGCAGTATTGGAGTACTTTTTAGAGCTTGATACCCACACTAGAGTTATGGACTGACTGACAGACTGACTGACAGGTTGAAGGGAACTTTTGGGGAGTTAGTGAGGGGTTTTATTTTCTGTGGTGTGTATGAATGTTTTAAGTAAATAACAAAATGTTCTAAAATTTTGAGTAAAGTAAAGTAAAGTTTGATCTTGACGGTAAATAAAGACAAATACGTTTTTTACAGCTAAAAGGACATTTTTGTTATTACAAAGAGAGTAAAGTAACAGTACGGTACCAAATTGGACCAACTGGACTGGTATATGTTCAAATATGAACGGTATCCAACCCTACATAGTCAGAATACCTCCACCAAACCTCCAACCTGTTTCTTGTAAATCCACAAACTTAAGTTTGAACTACTGCTTGAACCAGTGAGTGTCTATGGTGCAGATTTAACAAAATGTACAGTACTGTGCAAAAATCTTAGGCAGGTGTGAAAAGAAGACTTGATGCTGGTTTGAAGGCAAATGGTGGTCACACCAAATATTGATTTGATTTAGATTTTTTTTTCTTTTCACTCACTCTTTCTTTCACTTTGCATTTTGTTAATTGATAAAAAATAAACTGCTAACATTTATATTTTTGAAAGCATTCTTATTTTACAGCATTCTTCCACATATGCCTAAGACTGGCACAGGACTGTAAATGTTAATTATATTATAACAGCATTTGGCATAATGTGAATAAAGACATAATCATGGGTTTATGAGGTCTGAATGACATGAAACTATGAATTTTGCGGTCGGAAATCGCTCACTTTAAGAAGAGAGGTAGCATTTTGAGGATGGGGGCGATTAATGGCAGGGCATGACAAATACACACACATGCATTTAACCAACCCATGAGCGCTGGATAATATGCTGTGAAAATCCCCCACCTCTAGCTATGATTATATCTCAGTAAACACCCTTTATATGCAAAAGTGTGGGATTTGTTATAGCCAGAGCAGATTTCACATGTGCCTGGGGGCATTGTTACAGATGTATAGATCACACTTATGTACACATACACACCATGTGTTTCTCATCCTCCATCCTCTATTTCTGCTTCAATTACAGTTTTTCCTCAGTTGCTTTGGTGCATTGCTCACATCACTATTTACATTTGCACAACAGTTAATACATTTTTCAAAACAATCAGTACAAACAGCAAAACCTAGTTGATAGCCTGCAGAAGCGTGTCACTTGCTCAAAACGGATAGCTCATTCCTCAAAAGCAAGTATTCATGTCAATGAAAGTGTCAGTGTCATCAAGATGAAAAGTCCTGACACCATGTTTATGAACAAGATAATCAAATGGCTCTGTCATGTTTTCATGATCACAGTTTACTCTGGAAATGTAAACAAGTCAGATCTTGTCGACATTACCTGCTCAAGACAGCACTATATACTATTTGCACAGCTATTTGACAACTTCAGTAAAGTTACACGTTACTGTATTTAGTGAGTACAAGACACTGAATATGTATGTTTCACAGTTTTACTGCATATGCTCTTTGCAATTCTAATTATTTCACAGCATTGTGCAATAGAAAAAAAATATTATTTACAACAAACATAAACTCCCTTTGGGTAGAGCTGTGCACAACTGTTGGAACTGAACATACAACATAAATATTACATTCCTCTCTGTCTGGCAACATAGTCTCATCTACATTACAGCCAATATCACCTCTTACAATGCAGCGAGGAAAGTCTCTCCTCCTGTGATGTCATCACGTCATCCCCTTCCTCCCTGCACCCTCACCCCTCTTCCACGAGGCTGACTTTCCATTTCTGTGTCACAGTATTGTAGAAATGGTACACACTATGTCCTGCTTGGTTCATATATGCTTGTAAAGTGTTTATGGGTGTATGGGATTCAGCACTGAAAGCTGAGGTTCACCTGAGATAAATTGTTCAATTTTGCGGACGGACGGACGGACGTACTGACTGACTGACTGACTGACTGACTGACTGACTGACTGACTGACTGACTGACTGACTGACTGACTGACTGACTGACTGACTGACTGACTGACAGACAGACAGACAGACAGACAGACAGACAGACAGACAGACAGACGGATGGATAGATAGATAGATAGATAGATAGATAGACAGACAGACAGACAGACAGATAGATAGATAGATAGATAGATAGATAGATAGATAGCTATATAGATACATAGATAGATAGATAGATAGATAGATAGATAGATAGATAGATAGATGGATGGATGGAAAGTTACATAGATTCATGACCCTCCTTTCCTTCTAATTTCCTTCTCTCTCCTCTCCCCACTTTGTCCCTCTTCCCTTCCCTCCTGCCTCTTTCTAGCTTAGTTCAGCAGTCAGCCGTATTCCAAAGGGACACATCGAGGTTAGAAGTGTAGATCTAACAGCCAGCTGAAAGGGGGAAAAGGGAAAGCAGGCTAGGGAAAAGAGAGAGAGAGAAGATCAGCAGCAGAGTCTCAGGGGGGTAAGGAGGTTAGAGGTGGGTTTCTGACAGAGAAAGTCTATATGACACGCTACAATATTCCTGCCTGAAAGCACGAGTGGGGAGACAAGAGACAATGAGAGAGGAGGTGGGGTGTGAGCATGAGACACATGTGAAGATGTATTAACAAAAGGGAAGAGTCAACGGGCCGTTGGTCAGACTTCAAGCCTTGCTGAGTCTTAGTGGGCCAGCTTGATTTCAACAGCAGGGCTTGGCACTGTTTGGTGTCAATGTCAAGGCTGACCTGGTTTCCACTACAGTGTAAAACCGACTAGTCCAGTTGCCATGGCAAACTAACAGAGAAGCAAATAACCCAATTCAGGTTTCCTCTACAAGGGCAACATTGTGGGATGTAGCCAAAACGCTCTAGTTTCCACTAGATCTCTGTTTCCACTACAAGGCCAAACTAATGTAACCTGGCATCCAGGTCACAAATCCAGAACCTGCTGCTTTGCCCTGAATCCAGCTCGCTTTTCTTAACTACTCAAACTTTGCTAAGCAGCGTCCAAGTTCTGCTTCCAAGAAAAAGAGTTGAAAAAGTCTTTCTCACTCACAGCAAGTCTGTGTTTGGAAGAGTTTAGTCCCAAGAGGAACAAACTTTTCCCACATGCCACCACAGCAGAATTATTAAAGGAACAAGGTGACTTTTTAGGAAATAAGTCATCATAAAGCCATTTCTCTTTCTTGCTGAAGATTCATTGAAAAGTTTGATGCAACTCTTAAGTCTGTTTACTATATAAGGGTATAGCCAGCAGGTGGTTAGCTTAGCCTCCAATAAAGACTGGATGCAGAGGGAAGTAGCTGGCTTTGGCTCTGTCCCAAGATAAAAAGAAAGAGAGAAAAGTAATGTAAAATGCCTATTTTTATTGTATGAATGGTTCTTTGCGGGCTATATGCCTTTTACTGGGCAAAGAACCATATTTGGTAACTTCAGCGGACATCCGAAATAGGGTCCCCATGCCTCGCCATGAGGTCATAGAACCACATGGATTTTTCCAGCTAATCAGTGAAGATCAGGCTACGTCACAGATAGTGCTACCATTGCATCTGACCAATCAGTATAATATTGACAATACAATAATAATAATAATAATAATAATAATAATAATAATAATAATAACTAAATTGACCCTAATTTGCAACATAAAAATGAAACATTTTCAAAAAAAAAAGTCACAAATGTCTTGAAAGTCTTGAAAAGTGTTGAAATGTCCTCTATAACACTTTAGGGTTGGAATTTTCAAAAAGTATTTTATTGGGTGCCCCATAAAGGGTTAATCTATTAAATGCTATGTACGTGACTCCTGTGGTTCTCCATATGTCAGAACTAACCCTTAACACGGAACTAAGTTAATATATACTTACGTTAGTTAATACGTCTCCTATGTCGCTAGGTCATGTTCTTACATCTGTAACATATGTACTTATTTTAGCCCAAACCACTATCTTTCCCTATACTTAACCAAATAGTTTTGTTGGCTGAACTGAATACAACTTTCAACTTTCAAATAGTCAGATGGTTCATACAGTGGTGGGTTTATACCTAACAACACTAAATATATTGGTCAAGTACGCCATTTTTGGAGTCATTGGCAAACAACTTATTCTTTAATTTAGGTATAAGGACGTGTTTAGATGTAACATGTTGATTCATTGAGCTTGAGAGTTGCTGGTAGGTGGATTTTTGTTGACTTTGAACAAACCCAGGCCCTGTGCTTTGAGGCTTAATACTAAGCTAAGCTAGGTGGTTGCAGCTTCCTATTTAGCATACAAACATGGGAGTAGTATCAATCTTCTGGAAAAAGTAAATCAGTGTACTGACTTTTAAGAAAATGCATTAAAATAATCATGAACATGCAAAAAGTACCTTACCTTCAGAGATGTAAAAGCGGATAACACTGCTTCAGGATTCACATGTTACCCCGGCTATAACATCATGGATGAGGGTAGAGGTCCAAAATCTTCTTCTGTGCTTTCACTCACTATAGAACAGGGAAGGAAGAGGGGAAAATGTTATTCAATATTGAACTGTACTTTTCATTTTTGAACTGGGCCTTCAGCACAGTATAGGTGTGCAGCATTCACCAGCATCGACTGAGTTCTAAGCAGCTTAATTATTAATAAACTGCTTGGTTGGCCTTTAACTGAGAACAAAAGTGCTGCAACTGTGCATCATCGAACCAAGTGGAGGTGTGAGCACATGTCCTATGGACTGATCCCCCCACACAGACCTTGCATGCTGTTGCTACTGGATGTCAAAGACTTGAACAACCCTTCGCATTGATCCAAAGATATCCCTCTTCCTTCCTTCCTTCGTTTCCCCTTTCCCCTGTTTCTATTCATCCTCCCACACATCTCTTCTTTTTATCCCATTTTCCCATTCGGATTTTTCTCCTCTCCTACCCTGTCCATGCTTCGCGTCTTTCCTATATCCCTCCCTCACTCTCGTTTTTTTCCCTTCGTTCTCCTTCAAAGGATAGAGGACACAGCTGAAACAAAGGCTGCTTCTATACCAGCTGAGCCAGCAGGATGGAGGGAGGGCTGGAAGGAGGGAGGGAGGGAAGGATCAAAATGAAGCAAGGAGAAAAAGAACGAGGGCAAAGAGTAAAGTGGAAGGAAGGGTGAGCAGGGCAGGGCTGAAGGGAAAATGAAGAGGGAGCATGGGGATAGCAAGAGTGAGGGAATTACCACCTTGTGGTTGTATGCCTGTTTGTCTTTATGGACTCATATGTAGCCATGAGAGGACAATGCTTCAAATACAAATTCTAAAACATGGATGCTTCACACACATCCCTGTACCATAAAAGAACTACACAATCACCACAGTTTCAAGGTGGGAACCCAAAATTAGAGTCACCAATTCAGTATCCGACCAAATGTAAAATATGGTCACAATCTCGCATTATGTTCTTGAGATATGCAGTTGAAAAATGTCTTACATTTGTGTGGAATCTTGTTTTAATTAGCAAGAAAATTCTCGAGTTAGGGCAAAAAAAAAAAGAAGATTTCTGAGGACACATTAACCTTGGCCATTGACCTCCAAAATCAGTTAATCCTCGCGTTCAGGTCCATGTTTATGCAAAATTTGGAGAAATGACATCCATGTGTTCCTGAGATATCTCATTCACTACAACAGCATGGACAGCAGTGAACTTAACCTTTCACCAACAAAATTGAATTAATTCATCCTTGAGTCCAAATGGACGTTTGTGCCGATTTTAAAGAAATCTCCTCTAGGTGTTCCTGATATATTTGTGTTTACAAGAATGGGATGAACATGAAATTATAGTGCAGTGACATTGACCTTGATCTTTCATGTACAAAATGTAATCAGTTCATCCTTGAGTCCAAGTGAATGTTTGTGCCAAATTTGAAGAAATTCCCTGCATGTTTTCCTTAGATATTGTGTTCACGAGACTCAAAACGACAGATGGATGGACAGACAATCTGACTACATAATGCCTCCGGCCATGGCTGTCCCTGGCGTGGAGGCATAAAAAAGGCAGAAGGAGGATGGAGGGAGGAAGAAAAAGAGTAAAAAAGTGGATGAATGTTAAAGTGAAAAGGAGAAAGACGGAAGAAGATAAAGATAGATGCAAAGGAGAGTTAGAGATTGCTCTCACATCAATAGTGTGGTGGTGTCTAGTTTCAGCAGGAACACACACACACACACACACACACACACACACACACGAAGAGTCATCACAGTCAGCCAATAATGAAATCTGCCGAGAGCAGCACAAACACATGCACCTCATTTTATCACCTGCAGAATTTGTACCTTTCCTAAATCTGCCCATTGGATTGCTTTCACAGGTATGACTGCCGAAACACTATTTATCACTGAGGTCTTCTTGACATGAATGAATTACAGTATTTGTGTAAAAAAAAAAGTAAAACTTACAAATTATTGGACTGAACAGACAACACATTAGACTTTAAACTACTGGGTAAATGGGCCGAGGAGATAGATAGATTGCATGAACTGAATGATGGATAAGGTCTGTGATTCATTAATTCCCCATCCTCAGTATGACCTTGGCAAAACGGAAAAGCCGTAACTAAAATTATACGGTGGTAAAGTCGAGCTTCTTTGTCAGCAAATCTGCCAGGAGCAGCAAAAGTGATTGACTGGTGTTAATATGCAGGACCACACCCTGAAATAAATGCAAGGCCATGAGCTTTACACCCACTGGGTGCTAGGAAGAGAGACATGCACTGGATAGGCACAGTTTATTCAGCAACTTTTCTAGTTTACTTTTTGATAAAAACATGCTTTGGAGCCAAAGAGCACAAAACACTGAATGATTGATTTAATGAACTAATTATCCTTCTCCAAATATTTGTTTATTTTTTAAATGACGTTCCACCCTGTAAACGACCCTGAAAGAAGCACGACTACGACCACAAAGTGGAACATGCTCTATCAATTTGCCTGCACAGCAGAAACTAGTCCAAGGCCATTATGTAACTCCACACCATGCTTTGTTGCAGTAGCTATTTACAGACACAAACAGACAAATAAAAGTCATCTACCTGATCTCATGTATATCGGCTGTCTGTGGTTGAATTATACTTTTTTTATGGCCACTATTATAAACCATATTCCACCCCTTTGTAGAGGCGTGATGGTGGGGGGAAGTGGATGTTTAGGGGGGGATAAAAGGTAAAAAGTAGATGCCAGATAGAAGTGTTGTACATCATCTGAAACTGGGAACCTGGCGGTTAATTTAAGATTCAGCAACTTTATATGCAGGAAGTATACAATGGATACCCCCATGCTCACTTGTGTCTCATAAGCTGTTGCAGCAATTTTGGGGTCGATAGCATTTGTTAAACAGGCTTGGTGCAAAGAAACCCATTTTTGTCAATATAGAAAAGCCATCCATCCTCTAAATGACCTAGGCCTCTGGTTTCAAAAAATGGTATCACTACAATGAATTGCTACTATGGGGACTTACATCATCACACATGAATATATTAATAAATTCCCAATGTATACAATTCCAAGACTGTTTAGGGACTCCAGTAAGCAGAAATGCTAAAATATACAATTTTAGAACAGGCTAAAATGACTTTATACTGCTTGAGGAGAACTGCATGGCGGCTGTGGCTCAGTTGGTAGAGTGGGTTGCCCCCCAACTGAAGGGTTGGTGGTTCGATCCCTGACCCCCTCTGACCGTTGCAGCCTACATGTCGAAGTATCATTGAGCAAGATCGGTGTGAGAATGAATTCCCAATGGTGGCAGGTGGGACCGTTTAGGGTAGCCTCTGCCACCAGTATGAATGTGTGTGTGAAAGGGTGAATGAGCGCAGTCTGTAGTGTAAAGCGCTTTGAGTGGTCGCAAAGCGACTAGAAAAGTGGGCATCTCTGTTAAGGGGAAACTCATGTCAATCCATTGAACTCACTGATATTTATTCATCTTATAGTGAGATGTCATTGGACCCCTTTGAAAAACAGATAGTTTTTTCCTTGTTAAAATTTAGTGCAACTTTGGAACATTATTTAACTTCCTTCTCGACAAGACATCAGACATGGTTGGTATTAATCTAATCCTTCTGTCTTCTAGATTCATATGACACTGGTTTATTTTACTTGCTTTGAATCTAAGCTTGTTACAGTCTCTGAAAAACAGTAATTCGTCCGGGTTTGCTGGCCTGCCACAAAATCATTTAGGGGTTAAAAAACGTTATTATCCATAGAGGTCTTGTGTTATTCGCCATTAAACTCGAGTTTCAGTTATGTGACAATTGCAGCAGCAGCAGCAACATTAAACTTTGATGAAATCCATAACGGCACAAAGCATTAAAGTTGCAGACAACATCATTACACAAACTGTGGGTCAGTGGTTGGCTTCTTGTTGATTCCCGATGGGAAAAGACAACTGGTGCAGTCTAATGAGCGTGCATCCCCAGGGTGAGACTACGTTTACTCAGTTTTGGTCCGGACTTTGGAAGAGTGCATGTATCCTTTAATGAGCCTTGGTACCTGGGGTGATATGCCACTGCAACTTACCTCAACATGGTGACGGACGATGATGAAAGCGTGAAGGAATCCCCACGTGAAACATGGAACACAATTCCGTCCACAGCAAAACGTATACTAAAAATAATTACTTTCAATTATTCAAAAGCTTATGTAACTCCAAGCTACAAAGCCACAGGAAGTCTGTTGAATTACAGCTTGTTTATTCTTTAGTTTAGAGTTCACAGCATGGACAGTGTTTCGAGACTCTACTGAGATCATATATTTATGTTTGTAACCGAGGAAAAACAGTTTGTACCTACCAATCCTATCATTTACAGGGTAATAAAGATTTGACTTTGAATTTAAGTGCATGGTCGAAGATATTTTACCAGATGCCACCATATTTTGCTAAATTAAATCTAACTTTTTTTCTACCTAAGTAACCTATACAGTATTACTGTGATCTGTGAGGAAAGGAGCACAGTTATGCTTCTAAGAAATGATTTTTGAAGTTTTTAAAGTCAAGACTGTAATAGGATGTTTACATGGACCTGGGTTAGCCAGCATTATCCACACTGTGCCGAGCAATCATACACTGCTGTGGTCCTACTGTGATGATAGCAGGGGGGACTATGGCCAACCTGTGATCCCCTTAGCTGTGTCCATGGAGGATAAACCGTGCTGGAAACCAAAGAGCAAACTCTGTTTTGAAAGCCTCTCTGCTTTTATCTCTCAGTATTTTTATAGATTCGACTTGAATCGTGGTATTTGGAGTTTAGTTATACTCCTTTGTAGCTGGGTGTGCTTTCTGATATCTGCCTTTTCAGACTGATAACATTAAAACATTTTTTTTGGCTGACCTGCTGAATGATTTTATTGTGAATGAGTTACAAGAATGCAATGTGTACCAGTCACCAGTTTCGCAGAGCTTCATTAATGGTGCTATTCTTCAGTAAAGTGGCACCATCTGGGGCAGAAAAATTAAGCCATGGCAGATGTGTTAAAAAACTGCATTTCCTTGACTACCAACCCCCATAGACCCTCAGGTTGAAATTTTCCAACTTTCCTAGTTTACAGCAGAAATAAACATGTTTACAGGAAGAAAAAAAACATTTGGGTCTCTACACCAATGTTCCCTTACATGACCACTGTTTAGGGGATGGATTTCAACAGGTTAAATTATAATAAGGCTTAAATGTATGCATAACTAAGAGCATGGTGGCTCTGAGTGACAGGTGGGTGTCGTTACAGCCGGGTAGCCACTGTATTCAGCCCACCTCAGCTCCACTCATGCCTCCATCTCCAGCTCTTTGCACATTTTGAATCTGCCAGAAGTTAGGCAGAGAGAGTCAATAAATAAAAGAAAAAAATATATTTTTTATTCTATAATTAAATAGTCATGATTTGACTGACACTAAATATACAATACTGATGTTTATTTTGCTATTTTTTTAAATGATATATCTAAATAGTCAGCAATTGACTGATAGTGAACACAGTACTGATGTAAATTAAGCTATTTATTATATTTTTAATTATCTGTTTTTTCCCAGGATTTTTTTCAAGAATTTGAATGTAATATTATCTATCCATCCATCCATCCACACACACACACACACACACACACATATATATATAACTTTTTATATTTAAATAGTCATAGATTAACTATTATATTTAGCTTTTATTTTTTATGTATCCTTTGTTTTTTCAGGATTCATTTCAGAATCGGTTGACAGTGTAATAAAAAGTATATAATATAATATAGTATATATATACAGTTCTTCATTATCCACTATTCTTCAAAATATTTACCCAGGTGCCTGGGCTGTTCGTGTGGAAAGCACTCTGATTTTCATTCCAGTCATTAAACAGTAAAACCTGCCATACCTTTACACCTGGAACACAGACACTCAAACTCACGCTGTAAATCCTATCAGAGGCACAACTAGGAATGCAAAACAGACCTCTCACTCAAGCATGCACACAGTCCATTAGCCACCATTAAGTAACACCATTAGCCCCTGTGTTTTAACAACACAATGTATGCTGTAGTGGATTCCAAATGCACATGCCAAACCATGCAACATACAGTAGACACACAAACACACATGAATACATACATATGGTTGCAGAAGATGTCATATCCTTATGGGATCAAATCTCTGAAGCTTGTTTGGTGTGTATAGCTGCACAGATGTAAAACTGCCAAGCATAAAAAACACTATGCTTGTGTGAGTGGGTGTGTGTGTGTGTGGGAGTGTTTGTGCGTAACGGTTGACCGAGTCCATGGATAGAGCCCATTGCCAGCCAGCCAGCAAGTCACTCTTCTGAATTATTGAAACAGGTCAGTAAGCAGGAGGAGAACAACGTCTGTATGCGTGTGTGTGTGTGTGTGTGTGTGTGTGTGTGTGTTGACGATTGTCTGCCTGTGCACAGCACTGCAGTGCAGATTCACAGCTTAAGCTTTCTGTTCTATCTAGGACTGTATAGAGGGAATTAATGGCTGTGCCTTCCATTCATTTCAAAGCTCATAAATAGAAAACAGGAGCCGAGTCAAGTAGAGTTTTGTACAAGATTAGTGTGTTTGAAAAGGCTGAGCTTTCTAAATACAGAACTCCACCAGAAAACATCGAACAATCGGTAATAAACTGATTAGGCAGTATTAATAATGGTCATATGTAATAGTTCTTTAGAGACCTCTCTTTGCAAAGAAGCTTCAGAGCAGCTGCACTAGTCTGTTGCCCTGTGTTGTTGGCTTGAATAAACAGTGCAGCAGAATAAATACCAAAGGTAACCAGTGTTCCGAGATGAGATAAATATAAAGATGGCAGGCAGAGCTTCTGATCTGTGCTGCTGTGATATTTAACGCACCAGTGGAACAGATATACAAGCGAGTTGTACTTTTTTGGTGCATAAACAAACAAAACAAAAAAGTTATTTTAATACGAGCCATTCTTTTTTGATTTTTTTTTTGATCCACTGAGGTATTAGTTAAAACACCAGTGCTTTTTTCGGATAAAAATGTCTGAATTCTGTTTAAGGAAAAGCTTCATAACAGTTTCCCATGCAGCACCGCTACAAACTAACAAATCAAACTATAATTACGGCATCTGGTGCATCTCAAATATTAACAGAGACACTATAAAAATAAGATGTGAAGCATTTGCAGAGGCTGAACATGTCAGTCAGAACATTAATTCAGCAGTACAACACTATTTACTGTGGAAAGATATAGTGGAGTTATGGTGTCCTCCGTGTGACTTCAACAAACAACAACACATATTTGTGACAGCTGCATGTTAGTAGGGCTGTGCGATATGGACCAAAAGTTATATTACAATATATTTATACAATTTATATATACAATATATATCCCAATATTTTCATCGCAAAGTGAGAGCAAATGTTCAGTCAAAGTCAAAGCCAAATATGACATGTCACGAGTAGTTTTATTGAAACCCTTAATTTAGTGACCATAAATACTGTATAACAACAGGAGTACCTTTTGTAAAATCAAAGATCCATTAAGTGCACATTTAAATAAAAAAATATCTTAAATAAAAATAGCCTATGAAATAAAATAGGCCAATCTTTTTCTGAAATAAATATATTGTTAGGAGAAAATAATAACAGACATTATAAAATAACTAAATATGACAAGCCCTAGTAAGGGCATCATTTATATATAAAGAAATATTTTTTTAAGTACAGCGATATATGCGATATGAGCTAATTCCATATCACATTTAAAAATTAAGTTATCACTTAGCCGTCTCGACCCACAGCAAAGTTGTGGAAGTGCAACAGTCACCTGCTGCTCCCGTCTTGGGTTGGACTGTTGCAGTCTGTCCCCACTGTTGCCATTTCGGGGACTGTTTTTCCGGTGGTATTAGCATTGTTAGCAGCAACAGGCCAGCTCCACTACCGCTGCAGTTTTTTGCATGAGGTTTTTTCCCAACTATTTTGGGAGATTTTTTATCATCTATCTTGAAAATTCCTTCAGTTAGGTTTGGGCTGATCCATCACCAATGGCCGACAGTCATCAAGCACTGAGCCAAACATCGTGATTTTCCTCAGTCCTGACAATTCTTCCACTGTAAGGTGTAAAGCTTGTAGTTTCTGTCCGGTGGTTAAATATGGCATATTTTTTGTGGTTGGCTATTATAACTGGTTAAATTGGTGCATATTAAAAAAAATCCATGACCGGTGCATCACCAAATGGGAGGAAATGTAGCCTTTTCACTTCTCACCAAGTGAGGCAGTGAAGATGGTTCTCCAAAGTGCAAAAAGTAAAAATAGTAATTAATAACAAACATATAAAAAGTACAAAAGAAACTATATAAACAACAACAATCTCATTCATTGCTACGTTTCACTGTGAACGTCCCGATATGCCAATTTGGAAGACTGGAAGACACTGCCCAACCATAACTGAATATCATCAGATGAAATTAACACTAATTGCTTTACCTATTCATCATTGGATCAAGGTTTTCAAAACAAGACCTAAAGTTGAAGTTTCCTTTATGTTCTTATATAAGTTAATCTCTCTAAAGGTTTAATTCTGAAGTTTCGTCCAAGAAAAACTTAAAAGTAAGTGGAGGTTTATTTGTCCAAAATAGATGTCTGCATTATTAAGTTGAAAATCTGGCATGTCACTTAATAAATAGGAAGTAGGGGTTCAAATGAAAGTCTTTTAAAGGACGAGCTGCCAATTAAATCCATGTCCTAGTTATTCATACACAGACACATCATCACAAGTTGTGCTCAAAGTTAAAGAATGTTGGCATATATCACTATCCCTGTAAGAAAGAAAACTTTTCAGCTCTACCTTCGGATGAATAATTGCAGGATTCCTTTGAAGAAGCTTCTTCATCCCTTTGTGCTAATGAAAATGTTTCAAACGCACATTGCACGATGTTAGGATAAAAGCCAAGCTGTGTTTTTTTGTGCATATACAAGACTTTCATCCAATTCATCTACAGAATATTATGGGGCAGAATTTGCATAACTTGGATGAAGTGTCTTTGTTGTCTAAAGGCATTTTGCAGTTTTACTACTCTTTGCCTTGAAGCTTCGATTTTATTATCACCATAAAAATGCTAATTGTTTTGCTAACATTTGTTTTAATATTCTCCAGTTTACACCTGTATTCTTTGTTGCTGCAAAAACACAATGTCTCCTCAGCGACAATAAAGAACTGACTGACTCAGCGTATCTTCCTAATGTTATATTTGCAGATCAAGAGGTAAAAAAAAGTGCAGGTATGGATAATTGTATACAGTGAATGAGCAAGTCTAATACAGGGGTGGTCAATTAATTTTCCCAAGGGGCCACATGAGTTACTGTAAAGGTCCGGACCAATACTCTGAACTTAACTCTGCTCAATATTAATTTCATCTCTTGATAAAATGCAGTAAATTATATGGTTTTGAACTGCTAGTGGTAAGAATACATGTTATGATAAGTGTGTGAATGTGGAGTAAGTAAAATAGCAGTAAAAAAAAAAAAAAAAAGTAAAAAATCCATTCATTATCTCACTTTTCCATTTATTTTAAACACAAAATACACACATTCAAACCACAAAAACAATATAGAGCATGTATGTTATGCAGTAAACCCAGTGTTTCCTCTTTTTTTCAGCAGGTGGGGTAAAGAGTTATTTGTCCGTGCGTGAATAAACATCGATCAACAATTTAGAAAGTATAAAAAATGAAAATTTGGTGGCAGATTCTAATGCCCCTATTCCATCTAAATCATTGTATATTTTAATAAATTATTGTAAAAGAGAAAAAGGGTTCTCCTGTTTTATTTAAGGCACCATATTTTGACAGTCTTCTTGTAAATTCTGTGGTGCACTCTGCTAACACATCCATGTGCTCTTATTTTGAAAGCTACATGTTTGCTTTTATTTTGAAGGTGGGTCTAACGCGTTCTTACCGTAACGCTTAGTAAATACAAGAACCGGGGAAACAAGTGGAGGCTGTATGCTAACAGAGTCCTCGCGCTGTTGCGGTTGTTATGACATTTTAAGTGTTTGACGTCCTGACAGTGTTCCATTCGCTCATCCCCGTGGCAACAATTTATTAACTTTATGCAAAAAGCTTTCAAGGTGAGTGACAACAAGCTAACTCAGTGTTCTTTGTGGAACGCATTTCTGTGCAGGTGTGTATGCATGCACGCACATACACAGAATCGGCTTCAAAATAAAAGCACTATGGTTGTATTGATTCTAATTTCGGGGTAACCTCTCGCAGGCCGACAGGGACAGCCAAGAAGCCGGATGTGGCCCCCGGGCAGCCTAATGCCCAGGTCTGGTTTAATAATTCCAGCGGTATATTAAGAGTCAAATCACACATTAACTCACTCTGAGACACCATAGAGCTGCTGGTGTACTACAGAGAGCACTTATATAACTAAGGTGTGGTCAATCACTGGTGGTTACACAACTCAGCATGTGTGAGTTGTTGAGTGCCCGAATAAGCATACTGATTTTGATGTTGGTGTAGAATTGCTCCAAAGCTACAACTTTCACCGGCTGTGCAGCTTGATTCAATGCAAATAATCCATGTGCTCTTTGAACAGACAAAAAAAAAATGACCTCAGTATTAGACAACACAACAAACACCAGCTGCAGCTATGTTCGAATGTAGCTCAGAAAACTGGCAAAGTGCTGATTTACATATTGTAAATATGATAGCAGCAGGTGTGCACTGACTTGGACTTGGCAACACCTGCTAAGATCCCTGGAGTTGCAGTATTTTGTAATTTGAGTATCCCTTAAGCAATATTTTCTATAAAATGTAAACATAACACCATACTGCAGAATAGCAGCTGTAGTCACCATGGAATCCTTATTTTACCCATCAGTTTGTCATCAGTGCAAAGTCAAACGACTGGTTACAGAGTCTCCAAAGTCAACATGTGCACCGAAATATATGATGATCCATGCAACAGTGGACGAGAAATTTCACTTCAATCGTAAACATCAACAAGATTGTGTGGGTATGTAAAAGTCAGAATTACCAAAGTTGTTAGGATTCTTCTGTTGTTGTACCCGAATGAAACGGAAGTGCCTTAAATCTATTTGGTTGCAGTCATTCATTCATTCGTGTATCAGGGTTCAACATTCATTTTTTTCAGGAACAGAAATTTACTTGCCCAAAGTAAATTTTATCAAAAAAAAAAAAAAGACAGCAATGCAAGTAAGATGCTGTCAGCTCTGTTTCTGCCACTCCAGCAACGTTTTTTCAGAAACTTGATGTGGATTTGAAAAGTGATCCAGTTTATGCAGCTTAACCTGGTGGCAAACTGTACAATACATACTTGGAGCTTCGCCCACATCCTCTACTGCCAACAAACTCAAATCCTTTTTCCAGGATAACTGAAACGCTTGAAATGCCATGGAAATGCTGAGACTGGTCTCCCCTGAAAAATGACCCCATAGGTTGATTATACAGGCAGCAAAATACAACATTGTAGGCCTATGTTTTAGACTGTCCTCCCCCGCCCTCCATAGGCTGTAGGAATCATGAATGATGGTGAGGGGGAGTATAAAGCACAGAACTCACACACGGGGAAGGTGGCAGGGGTCATGGAAGCTTCGAAAAACAGTATTTACGTGCATGCATTTACTGTTTAAAATGTATTTCATAATGCCTTTCCAGGAAGTTGTTTGCCCTAAACATAGATCAGAGACATGTGCGCTATTTCAAGAAATGCTCCTTCTGCTCTGTACAGCGAACCACAAAACAACCATATGGGTAATTTTTACAAATTATCTTATGGGTGGTTGTGGTTGGTTTTGACAAACAACCTATTCTGTCTTTTAGGTTTGAGATCTTGTTGAAGTGTTTTACCTGCTACCATTGTCTTGTGAGTGCCTTGTGATGTGCATGTGCAACCCTCATCTCTATAAATTAGAATATCATAGAAAGTTTATTTATGTCAGTAATTCAATTCAAAAAGTGGAACACATTATATAGATCCATTACACACATAATGATGTATTTAATTCCTTCTAATTATAATGATTATGGCTTACATTAAATGAAGACCTACAATTCATTATTACAAAAGATCAATTCTAAAAAGAATGTTTATTATGGAAATGTTGGCCTCTGAAAAGTATGTTCATCAATCAATCAAATATTATTCACGACTCAGGGTCCATAAGAGACAGATATTAAAAACAGGAACAATACAATCATCATATGACTTTTCCATGATATTCTAATTTATTGAGATGCAACTGTATTGAGATCTTTCAGTATCTCAACCACTATTGGCTGAAAATTACCAAAAAATAAGTGATACGGAGAAAAGCAGCACAGTTGATCAACTGTGACCATGCATAGTTTAGGATATTAATTTGATAAATGACTCCAACAAGTGAAAAATAAATGGGATTAATCATTTAGCACTGATAACGACATAGCCCTAGGTTTAAAGTAACATTTAAAAGTGACTTTCAATATCATACACTGTGAAATATATGGAATGAAAAAACTGGCTGTGTTATTACTGACAACCATCTTCAATGAGGGAAAAAATAAATAAACAGGGACATGGACACATCTGAGAGTCACTTTCAATTATTCACACCCTCACATCATGCTTTTTTATATCACATAGCTCTGTGTAAAAATATAAGCACCAGATGACAACATACCCTGTGTGTGTGTGTGTGTGTGTGGTGGGGGTCTCTTTCATCTCTGCATTTGTCATTTTTTTCCCACCTCATCCCTCCGTCTCTGCGACTGCTGCCCACTCTCTGCTCATCCATCTATCCATCCATCTCTGCCCACCCAACTCCCCTTCCCTTCCCATCATCCCTCAGTGCATCTGGCTCCATCCACCCCCTTAGCTGCGCTGTCATGGTGGAAACCCTAAGTGTGTCGGAGGAAGATCAAACCCCTCTTTGTATTGCATGTGTCAAGATTTAAATCTGCAGTAAAAATCTAACTACACAGCATTCAGCCTCCCTTATGAACTTTATTTTCACATTTATCCTTAACAAACGCAGTTCTTGTCAATATATTTTATGTTACTGTTTTCTAATGGTAAATCACATTCGCACTTAGGGAACATTTAGCTAGCTGTTCCGGATGCAAATGTCTTACCTAGTCAGTCATCGAATGCATCAAGCTTGTCACTTTGTTGCAGCTAGGAGGAATGAATGAGGGAGATGAACAAGATAAAATGAGGGATGTAAATAGAGGATGGAAGTAGAGTGTGTGCAGGCATGAAAAGATAATCTGCTGTCTGTCTGTCTGCCTAACAAATATAACACACAAATCCACAAAGCAAAGCTGGGCCAAAGAATGAGATTATGTGAAATTAGATTATTCATACCAGACTGTGCTGCCCTGCCAAGGCCCAACAGAGAGAGTGAAGTAGAGGAAAACATGGTCACAGGCTGACTTAATATAAAACTTATTGAAATGTTTTCATGTATTTATGTTATACCTTTTTAGGCAGAAAGTTTTACCCTGAAACTGTGTAGTCCATTCCAAATATATTACAAATGCAGATGCTGCAATGCCTTTGGACGATCTTAAGTAAATGCAAGTATTGTATATATACTTCTAGCAAATTCATTTTGTCTACTTCTGAATATTATCCTTAGGTTTCTTTTGTTCAGACAAAGGAAAGTAGGTAAAAAAACATCTCCTACTTTCCTTTGTCTGAACAAAAGAAACCTAAGGATAAGTATTGTATATGTAAATATAGTCCATGGTTAATAGGAATTAGGTCTAATATTTATATTGAGATGAATATATCAAATAACCACATGGTAAAGCCTTTATGATGCACTCCTGTATGAATAAAATAATGTACGGATAAAAAATGTAGGGAATATTTTCAGTATTTTTTTTCTTTGAGTTGGTGGTTGTTATTATTCATCATGATTTCAATACACTACAGTTCAGATGATGAATTGTTATAATGTTGAGGATAGATGTCAAAAGGCAGAATTAGGTCTTAACTCGTTTTTTTCCAAATATGTAGGTCAGTAACTGCCTTTTGACTTTAGGGTATAGCAGTGTACTTATTGGTGAATGTATAGTGAGCAGATGATTGCTCCAGTCCACTGGCAGACAAATAATCTCAGCTCCCCCAGTGCCCCTTTAAGCACTTAATCCTACATTATATTCCAGATAAGAAGCAATAGGAAGCAAGGTTATCCGCTTCAAAGCAATGTGGCCATTGATACTTAACATCACTGACATGACTGTAGGCAGGCCCTGCAATCAAAATACACAGTAGAGAGAGTAATAAGAATAATTTTGGGTCTCAGATACACTAATGGCTTCATGTAATAATAAAAACTGAGGCTGAAAATGTTTGAATTTAAACTAAAATTACAGTTTCATGGTTGGATGCCTCCACCAACCAGTCAAGTTGCAAATTACATCCATGTCTTTCCAGACTCATAAAAAGGGTATTCATTTGGCATGGCATGAATGTTCACTTGGATTCAAGGATGGACCTAGTGTTTGGAGGCCACAGTCACCCTGAACCTTCACCACTATTATCTTATCAGTTCATAACTGAGTCCAATTTTATGTTTGTGCCAAATTTGAAGAAGTTCCCCCCTTGGCCTTCCTGAGATCTCAAATTCATGGGAATGGAATTTAAAATCATGAGGTATAATTGCCTTCTCTCCTTTGACATCCAAAGTCAAATTCGTTCATCCTTGAGTCGCAGCAGACGTTTTTACCCAAACTTAAGAAACTCCCTCGAGGATATCACATTCATAAGCGTGACATCAACGTGTGGTCACAGTGACTTTTGACCTCCGAAATGGTATCAATTCATCCTTGAGTCCAAGTGAACATTCATCCTTGAGTCCATATTTCAAGAAAATTCCATCAAGGCATTCCTGAGATGTTGCTTTCACGACAATGAGATAGCTGTGAGGTTACAGTGACCTTGACCTTTGTCCACCAAAGTCTAATCAGTTCATCCTTGAGTCCAAGGGAACATTTGCTCCAAATTTGAAGCAATTCCCTCTGGGCTTTCTTCAGATTTCAAATTCATATGAATATATAGAAAAAACCTGAAAACTTAACATCTTCATCTAGTTTTTTTAAACTTCTAGCATCATTCCTGCACACGGCTGCACATTCAGAGCAACACATTCAGCAAAGTTGCACTCAGTGCAAGCAGGGCTTCTTCTAAAATCCCATTGCTAGCGACTCAGCTCCACTTAAGCTCCTTTCACACGAACAGTGGCAGCAAAAAAAAAAGAAAAAGCACACTAAAAAAGACCACCTTGCTGGTTTTAGAGCCTTTCACAGAGCTCCATTGAAAAACCAATGAACACAACAAAATGCTGCTACACCTTTTGGAAGAAAAGCTAGAGTATTTGATTGGAAGTACTTTAAAAGTCAAAACCCTCTGACATGTTTTGATGTTTCTACTTTGCTTGAATTGAATATGCACTTCTGAGGAGGATTTGGAACACAAAGGGCCTGTGATACAAAGGGCCTGTCAATAAGTCGAGAATATATGGTTCATGCAGCCTGTTTTCTCTCATGTCCTTTCAATTTCCAAGCACACACCAGCTATACTGCATACAGTAGATCAGTCGTTCTCAATTAGGGGTCTTGGGGTTCTTCAGGGAGTTCCTGGGGTCTCCAGATAAATATGAAATAGTTTTTGACTATTTAATTCACTATAAACGTAAGGTCAATCAGAGTAAGAGTCATATGAATGACTTCTGAAGTAAAATCTTTTCTAATGGGAGTCCATGACTTAATGTGTATCAGTGTATATTGAAACACTGAACTGTCAGTAGATTGTCAGGCTTTATCTTTTGTGAATGAGCAGAAGTTTAGTATCTCCTGAATAATACGGTTGCTGTTGTGGACAAGAAGGTTTGGGTTTTGCAGGCTGCGTCTGCTCATTACAGAAAAGTTCACGGATTGTAATAACTGAGGATCAGAGCATCAATTCAGCCTTTAATATTTGGTGGCAGCACGCTATGAACATAACCCTATGCTGTTGCTTAGTAACTGGTAAATCACTGTTGAAAAACTTCTCCACATCAATATCATCTTTCCATTTTTTACATATGGCGTAATGGACCCTTCATCACACTGGAGGCTTTGTGTGTCATGCAGGTAATTTCAAGCATGTTTAGAGTTTATGATATATCTGAATTGTCTTGTATTACTGCTGGAGCTCAAATGTATCTTTGTTATTAGCTACTGGTCAGTTGGAACCAGAAAAATCTTGGACTTGGACTGTCTGAGGGGCAGAGATGAAAATAATAAAAAAGGGCCCCAGCTGCATGCAGTGGGGCACCAGTGCCCAGACAGTTTCCTTGTATGTAGGTCAGCCTATATGGCACTGCATTGTTTTTTTCTCCATTTATGAACACCCTAGACTGCACTTTGTCACGTTTTCCCCATTAACAGAAACCTTAGAAAGCACTTTATCACATTTTATCCGTCTACGGTCACCTTAGTGGGTGCTTTATTACATTTTCTCCTTTTATGGACAACCTAGAGTGCATTTTATCACGTTTTCTCCATTTATAGAAACCCTAGAGGGCACTGCATCCCATTTTCTCCACTGGATGGGTACGTCGGAGGGCACTGTATCTGTATGTTTTATCTACCATGGGGACATCTAAGAAAGCACTTTTGCAATTTTAACATGGGGCACAAAGGGAGGCAGTCACCAAGTATACCAGTGGATGTAACCATGACCAGTGGGCTCTATCATATGAATTTTTCATCTTAACTTTTTGCAATACAAAAGTAACATCTTCTTATGTCAAATCTCCATTCAAAATGTTTGTTTTTCTAACAACCACAATACATCCAAAGAGTGACCATAGTAACTTGATCAATACCAGTGACAATTTCTTGGCCAAGTGCTGAGATGTCTGGTTTTCAAAAGTCATTCTCCAATACATATACACTGTTTTGAAAGAAAAACCTCCCACTCAGCAGAATCACAAGACAAATCCCTGGGTCCCTGCTTTAATTAGTTCTCTCGCTCTGTGCCGCTTCACGCCAGACATGGATATATCTGTGGATCATTTGAACATATGTTGATTTCATCGTTTCTGTGGATACTAATATGCAGAAAGAAAGGCTTTACCAATAAAAACTCTCAGATACATGTCTGAATCACCAACAGTGAGCTCAGGACACATATTCAATCAAATGTGCAAACAATGTCTCTGAGATGCTGTCAGCTCTAGTTTCGGCACCTCAGAAAGAGAGTGGCGCTGACACAGTGAAGTGAGAAGATATGTTAATAAACCTGCGAGGCATACTGATACTCCTCTATACCAGTTATCAATCAGTCTGACAGTATTGTTTTTTTTTTTTATAAATACTATGTGCGTCATGGCAAAAGGTGCTACTCAAAAGGTTAAGATTGTATCTGCTCACAGTTATTTTTATCATTGATGAATCTTCCATCAGTGATTTTTATTGGTGAATCTTTACATCTTAGACATGACGTTGGGCTTTCACAAGTAGTGCTTTGATGCTTTTAGGCACTATCTGACTTGCTTCCATAGTATTGAGCATCAAAAATGTTCTGTGAGCCAATAAGCATGCAGCATGCTTGTCCCAACACCTGACTAACTTTACACATCGTGGAGGTTTACACAGGTTCTACAAAGGTGTCTTGATCATCAGTCCAGAGCTGAAACCATTACTCAATTGGATAATTGAACATTGCTAAATTCTAATTCAGCCAGCAGTTCATAAATAAAGAAAGTTTGCACCAGAGTGGAGTATTTATTTGTATAGTGTCTTCAGTCATACCGGCGGCTGTGGCTCAGTTGGTAGAGCGGTTCGTCTTCTGATCGGAGGGTTGGTGGTTCCATCCCAGACCATGTCAGCCTACATGTCGAAGTATCCTTGAGCAAGATACTGAACCCCAAATTGCTCCCGATGCTGCGTTCGTCGGTGTGTGAATGAATTCCCAATGGTGGCAGTTTAGGGTAGCCTCTGCCACCAGTATGAATGTGTGTGTGAACGGGCGAATGAGCACAGTCTGTAGTGTAAAGCGCTTTGAGTTTTCGGCGAAGCGACTAGAAAAGCTCTATATACGTGCAGGTCTATTTACCATTTACCAAACCAGTGGTCCATTTCACAAATGTGATTTGCAATCACTGCTAGCAAACTATTGCCACAGCGCAAATGTTGCATGTCCTACAGGGCTCTTACATGCTCATACTTTACTAGAGGAAATGATCATATGTTGCAAAATTACAGCTTGCATGTTGCAAATTTGATCGTGCTTTTGTGTATGTCTTTGAAAGTTACTTGACTTATCTCTGCAACCAGATATCAACTTTGCACAGTGTTTAATAAGACTTTTTCTGCAGTGAGGGTTAAACAAAGCCCACAGCATGAAAGACAGACCAACAAAACCCCACACAATGATAGTAAATATCAATGGAGTTAAGTGAAACAGGTATGAGGGAAGAGCTGCTGAAATTAGGGAGATATCACTTAACTATAGTAAGCACTGTGTTTTCAACAAGTGAGTTTAAGAGGGAGTCTGTTGCTTAAACTCCGTCTACCCTCTCTGGCTGACCAATGTGCCAATCTGTGAGATTATTACTTTAAAGTAGGAGAAGTATGATAGATTCATTGAGGTCAAAGATATCTACATCAGATCATTATATTCATAGAATCTTTCCTAGTAAAACAAAAGGAAATGGCATTAGACTTTCATCTAGCAGCTCGGCCACACAGCCTCCTTTTTATAACTCTTTCAAAGAGTGACTTATCACTGGTCTTCAAATTGCTGCAGACTCATTTGAAGCATGGATGAATCAGAGCAAGAGTTGCAGCCAGCAATTTTAGCCAGGTCACAACCACAGTTCTTTTATCAGGTAGTCTGGGAATTCACAGGCAATTGAGACTCTGAAGAGGTTATCCTGACAGAAACATCCCCTTCTTTGAAACACTAACCAGCTGTCAAGTTTAGCTGTCTGGCATGGCTGTTTTCTGTTAGTTCACTCACTTAGTTAACATAGGTTTAATCCCCTCCCATGAAGGAAAGTTTTATACATTTAAACGTATTTATTTCATTTGGGATTTATGCCATTTTGATTTCATGAAACAGGTGGTCCAGGGATGCGTAAGTGTAATCCACTCAGAATAATACTGTTATTTGTTCCAGACTGTTAAGTCCATTGAGCTGCATTTCGGTGATATGTCAGGATGAATACATTTTCCACAAGCCGGCCAAGCAGATGGTTTGTCCACAAAAAGGGAGAAGGGAATAAGGAGAAGCTGAATGACGGTGTTAAGAACATATGTAGAACACTCTTTTTGTGGCTGTTTACAGTTGTTTGCATACAGAAAGGGAGAGCTTATGTTTCAAATAGGATGGTTGAGTCAAAAAAAAAGAGGAAAGCAGGGGTATTTTTCTGTTTGGCCCAAATGTTTCCAGACACAGGTTTGTTTCTTGTATAATTGGAGAAGGCTGTTTAAAGAAGATTGGTTTCTATTACCTAGAACTATGAATCAACTGCACCATAGCCACTAAAAAACTGTTGATTCAGATTGGTTGGCATGTGCAGATGATTTTTTAAGCAACCGGACAAAAGAACTGGATACCTACAACACAGTTGCTTGCAGCTTAAAATAAATGGATACTAGATATGGATATGAGACAATAATAATCACTTATATTTATATTGACTCAGAAAAAGCAATTTAAATTTGCTTTTTTTTACGAGTTTTTCCAGTCATTTCAATAAAGTCCATTCTTTTACATGACAAGAATATAAAGGTTGAATTCAAAATAATGGCATATTTTAAAGATGACAATATGTAACAATATTATCACATGATATGCATCGATAATGTATTATAAAACTGACTGGACGGACTTGAGTCGCTACGTTCTCCTGCATTGTCTTTATTAGTGATGTCCGAATGAAGCTTCATTAAACCATTAGTTGTATATGTTGACCCCACTAGATGGCGCTCTTGATTTAAAGATAAAGGCTCAAGAAAAGGCAATTCAATGTGCTTTTAACCCTTTGTTGAACAAATATTGTCCTATAATGGGCTCAGAAAACAAAGAAAATGTTTATGAAGCTTCTTTTGGACATCACTACTTAATATCGAACCGGTTTGAACATTTTTACACCAGCCCAACTCTAATGAATACAGTATTAAACTTAATGTGAAGGGAGCAACAGCAAGCTACAGAGCTAGGGTTATTTATGTAACCAATAAAACAAACTATATATGTTGGTCAGGGCATACACTGTATATATGTGGAAGGAAACCACCAGAGGTGATTCGAAAAATATGCCTCCTACCAAAATTTTGTGATGAACCATAAACTGCATGTTTGGCTCTCAAGTGTGCAGAAAACTTGATTTAAAACCACGTCTCCCAACTGTATGTGAAAACATATGTGATGTAGAGTGCTAAGCATTTAAAGCAGCATCTATTAATCACCACAACTGATGCAGACTTTTCTCATGAAAATCCAGATGGCAGGACAGTATTGGCATGACGATCAGCTGCAAATAAAATAAAATGGGTGATCTAAACAAGCTGTTTAGCGTAGCCGCAGCAGCACCTTATGCACTACTTTCTTTTTTATGTCCATTGCTGGAGAAGTTTGCCCTGCTAACAAATATCCTTTTTCTTTGTCACTTGGCATGATATCTGTAGGTTTTTTATAATTAAAATGTCTCACCTGTAATAGTCCCTGCACTTGACAGAGAGCATCTTTCTGTCAAAACTAATTAGACTAATGAGTGTCAAAAATAGACCATGTTTTTTCTTTGTGCCGTAACACTGCCAACCATTTAAAAAACCTATTGTCTGAATTCAGAAAATGAGATTGGAGGTAGGTCCTTTTGTTTCAAAGATTGAACCAAGCGTAAAAAAAAAAAACTTTTTTTTTTCCAGAACAATGATCGTGATCTGTCCAAACATCCTTAATATAAATGCTCAGTTTTCCGTTCTAGGTTATCTTATATCCATGGTCGCAGCTACTGAGACAGCACTGGATCTCACCCAAAATCATTTCTGCAACGCTTGAAAAACTGCAAATAGTTGGAGAAGAAAGAAGGAGAAGACGGTCCACCACAGAGACACAAATGTCTTTGATCTGCAGCCCCATGAAACTGGCCAGCCTACACACACATGCACATGCATTGTGTGTGTGTGTGTGTGTGTGTGTGTGTGTGTGTGTGTGTGTGTGTGTGTGTGTGTGTGTGTGTGTGTATGTGTGTTAGCATAATTATGTATCTCTCACCAAAATGTCAGAGGACTTCAAAGGACATCAGACAAGTACACAGACACACAGACACACACAGACACACACACACTGCAGATCCCATTATTTTGAGAAATAGGCCAGAATATATTCTGCAGCAGTGTGTTTTTCTGTGTGTGTAGAGGTGCGTGTGTGTGTGTGTGTGTGTGTGTGTGTGTATCTGGGACAGAGGTAGTGTATGTATTCCAGCCAACTTAGCATATTTGACCAAAGAGCAAAGGAAGTTTTCAAGGATGGAAAGTTGGTGTAAGAACACTGAGAAAGATAGAAAAATGAAAAATCAGCACACAAACACAAGGGCACACATATATAATGTAGCTACATGATCACGACTACAGATACTAATGTCAATTTACAAACTGACTACAATTGGATGAGGTGGTGCAAGGGGAAATGAAGGATCATAAACTTAAAGAACTTCATCAGAGTGAGGCGTTTAAACACTCGCAGGCAAATCAAACATTAAGGGTGACCATATCCGTAGAACAGTATGTGTCCATATTTACTTTTCTGGTGTCATTCGACAGTTCCCTTTACATTTTAACGATTCAATGGTTTCATCACGTCTCACCAAAGTTAAATGCCAGTAGTAGGGCAACGCACATTAAAAAAAGGTGTTGTAAAGTGAGCTTACCCATGAAACACATCCTGTCAACTATACAACATTTGGCAAATGTTAAAATTAATGCAGCGTAAGAAGGATACAGGCCCATAACTGTGGTGTGTTGGCCTATAATTGTGTGTAATTGTGTGTATTTTTCTCTGATTATTATCTCTGCCAAGGAGGTTATGTTAGGTTCAGTTTGTTGGTTTGTGAACAGGAAGGGAAGCTGGGGTGTTTTTTTGTTTGGCCCAAATGATTACAGACACAGGTTTGTTTCTTGTTTAATTGGAGATGGCTGGTTAAAGAAGATTGGTTTCCACTACCTAGAACTATGAATCAACTGCACCATAGCCACTAAAAAACTCTTGATTCTGATTGGCTGGCTTGAGCAGATTATTTCTTAGCAACTGGACAAAAGAACTGGATACCTACCACAAAGGTGCTTGCTGTCCTGATTCTCATGAAACTTGGTGAAAAGGTGTAGCATGGGCCAAGGAAGAAGCCGATCTGAATCACAGGAATCATTTTTTACTTTTGGTAACATAAGAAGATAGGGCAATGGTGCCAAGTCATTCTTCCAACGTCCCATTGGTCCAACAGTCCAAAAGTTAAAATAAAACCCTAACCAAGTGGTTTTTGTACCAAAACCTAATCATTCCTTAATCACAATGCTGTCACATCATAAAAAAACATTTTTTTAAGAAGCTTGTTGACAGTCACCAGACTCCCTTGTGGACCCATATATCAATGATTTGGATTAATGGGATGTTGGAACAATGTGCCTTGGTGAAATAAAGCCATAAATGTTAAAATACAATAAAAGGTACTAAAGTTCAGAAATGGTCAAAATTTTCCCCCATTTTCCTGTTTCGTTTCTCCCATGACAGTGGTTTCATGGAAGAAACATTACAATGGGAACAAGGCCACAATTTCAGCAAGTAGAGTTTTTTGTAACAACTGGGTTCAATAACAAGATTTTATTGGAGTCTAAGCATTTGATATTTGACCAAACTCACATGATAATAAAGTGTTTTCTGGTTTTCACAAATGCATGTTAATATGTGAAATATTTCCAATTTAGACATAATAAATGCACAGCTGAGATGATCAGGCTAAAGTGCAACCATTTTTTGACATAATTCTACTAATATATAGTGGTTGTGCTTGCTGATATACATATGATATCAGACTGGGCATTTAGCCTGGGCAGCTTTCCAAGTGCCTTTCCAGTACTTTGGCACTGTTTTTACTTGGTGGTGGTGGTTATCCATTCTGATCCTGGCTGTAAAAAGTTTATATGCCTTGGCACCCCCAGGGATAAATACATTTAACTCACTCACAACACAGTTCTGGTTTGGCCTTTGCTTAACATTTTCAACACATTTTATTTTTTATTAACATTCTTCCTGCAAACACACAGAGTTTATGCCGTGATTCCAGTCGCAAATTATGATTGATTCACTTGGCAATATTCTCCCTGGTGAGGTCATATATGGAAATGAAATTTAACACATTTTTAAAAAAATTGAAAAGCAATAAATATATATACACACTGGCAACTACAACAGCCCAATGGAGACAACTGCCCTAAGTAATGTGCTTTTGATTGCTGATCTGATCCAACAGCTGAGCAGTCTATTTCTCACATATTGACTCATTGCTTCCATCTTAACTCTTAAAGTCTGTGATTCATAAGCAGCCAACCAGATCTGTGAGTTATTGGGCATCAGTGAGAAAATGTTTTTCTACACCTGGAGCATTACATAATGCTAAACTATACGGCCAAAATCCATTGCAAACATTTGAGATGTGTATCAATACTCGCAAGTCTCATTAGCAGTTAAAGAGCTTCTGACTGCATTTGCATCTCACATGATAAACCAGCGGGCTGCATACACATTAAAATACTCAGAGGGAAAAATGCACCCCAGAATGACTTCATTTAGTCATAATTATCTTTGAATAACTGGATTAAAATTTGTGAACATTTGTACAAGGAGGAGATCAACTTGTTTATGCTTACAAGCTGAAGCTAGAGTTCTAGGGGCGGCTTATGGAAGTTCTGTTTTAACCCTTGAAAACCCAAGTAGTTTAATTACAATTTCTTTTTGCTCCTGTCACATTTTACTCACTGTGGCCTTTTTATTCAGTGTAATATATAAGTTGTCTTTGGAAACATAAGACATAACACAATTATAGCTAAATGTAAGGAAAATGTATTTGTTTTACAGTATAACACAATTATAATGCCACAATAACTTTTATAAATTGTAATACAATGGAATCTATGTAAACAACATTTTTCCATGGGCACACAAGTGTTTAAATATATTAGAAAAAAATGGAGGCTTCGCGTTATACATATTGAACTAATGACATTTTTCCAACCTCAATTTCCAACTGCTCGTCCTCTCCACTCGGCTCTGTGTAAAAATAGCCTGCAGTTCAGTCGCAGTTTTGCAGATTTGTTTTTTGTCATGTGACTGTTGTTATCATCCGAGTTATTCATGGCTTCCCACTTGTGTTCAAGAGTGCAGAATGTAATGCTTTTTACAGGATCTGGTTTGTGCATATGCTTTATTTTTTAGCCTAATTTCAAATGAGGCACTCAGAATAAAGTGATTTTAATTAAATCATACTATTCAGCCTCAATTTTGATAGAAACATTTGCTGATAATGCATGTATTTACGGTTTCTTCTGATGATAAATTGTGTAATTTTGGTGATTTCTTTTCATTTAATTTTTGGCATGTTAATGTTTAATTTCAATAGTGGTAGAGAGAGATTGGTCCCCGAGCCAGATTTTAACACAATATTATTTCAAAGAAACAAGCTTTTTACACCCGTCTGTGGGTTTTGAAGTTTATATGGTTAACATGAAATTGTTTTTGAGTCCTATATGGTGTGAAATCAAATAACACATATGTTTGCAATATCAAACGAAAGCCTATAGGGGAAACACATCCATCTGGCTATAAGTTAGTTCTGAGTCACTGCCTCTCTGCAGAGTGTGAATTGAATTAATGAGCTGCATTCAGATACACAAAATTAACCCATTATATGTAAAGTTATCACC
This sequence comes from Centropristis striata, assembly GCF_030273125.1. Taxonomy (NCBI): domain Eukaryota; kingdom Metazoa; phylum Chordata; class Actinopteri; order Perciformes; family Serranidae; genus Centropristis; species Centropristis striata. The sequence goes on from NC_081532.1 coordinate 17,572,077, forward strand.
CAGATTGCTTCTTTTATGCATCATAATATTAGTGTGCTATAAAACGATTACTGAAAACAACATTTAATGGATACAACAGTAAAGAGATGACTTTTGGTCCAAAGCCTTTCAAGGTTCACTGCACATATTTTCAGTAAGGCTGGCCCCAGTGGATCTGAACCCACTGAACTGACAGTGTCAGTGCTTCGCCCTGCCTCTGGAGCTGCATAAAGTACAGTTATTTATACATTATGTATTCACACACACACACACACACACACACACACACACTTCAACACATACACTGATAGACCCATCCATACATGCCTATATACAGTATGTGCATTTTGTTATGTCAGTTCATGTAAATAATTCATGTGTGGCCAAAAGTGAAGGCAGATGAAGCTAAATTATATAAACACTTTAACACACACAATATATGACTCTTTTGAATATGATATGGTGAAGAGATTCCTTCAAATATCTCGTATTCTTCATTCAGCTGAATGAAAAGCATGAGATATAAGCTTCTGAGGCTTTCTACATATTGTTTTTGATAATACTGGGGCATTCAACTGTTTAAATACTGATTGTGTGCATAAATAATGGTCGATATCATCCCCCTGATGGGATATTGTTCATGTTGCCTGTGACCCACCTTTAAGCTCCCATCATGCCTTTCATAAACCTCAATATGACACATTGTCTCAGAGATTACTCTCTAATCCATGTACTAAAATTGCATCATAGTGCAGGCCTACGCTACCTATATGTGTGTTACATAAGATCATGATTGAAACACCCACCATCTGGTTACCATGACGTTCGTGACCATCTATGAATAATAGCCAACCTTTTTTTCACCCAGCCTACTGCACGCAACACATACTACATCTAATCCTTTGTGCATATTTTGACACTGACATTGAGAGACAAGAGCAAATAATATAATGCATTACAAAATTACTATTGACTAATTGAATCACATTTTAAATGTTCATTAACCAGAAAATACAAAAGTTCTTCTGATGTTGAAAACAATTTCAAGGCTTTTTCTTAAAATTAAGACTACACAAGATATATAATGTGACAATGTAAAAAAAATGCATTTGAGAAAGAGGCTATCATCTATGATTTGATGGTATTTCCAATGTTTCCTGAACCATTATATGTGGATGAGTGTTTGTGAAAAGAAGGTAAAGTCATCCATCTCCATAGTCAAACCAAGCTGCTGCTTAAGTTGAGTGGACCCATATTTTGACATTTACGCTAAATGCATTGAAAGGGCCCAGGAGACTATTTCTGCTTTTCAAAATTAGGTCTTAATACAAAGTATATATAAAACATATATATATATATATATATATATAGAGAGAGAGAGAGAGAGAGAGAGAGAGAGAGATTATATTATTAATTCATTGAATAACATTCACTCAAGCTAAATAATTTTTGCCTCTGGTCAAGTGATGGCTAAATAAAGCTTCATGAACCATTTTCTTTATTTTCTGAGTCCACTACATTGCACTCTGTTCAACAAAGGGTTGCGAGCATGCTGAATTGTCATTCCTTGAACTTTTTTCTTTAAACCATAGACACCATCTAGTAAAGTCAACAAATACAACTAATAGTTTATGAAGCTTAATCAATACATCACCACCCTGGCCTCCCTATTGGGTACATCCAGCCATGCTTCCATTAAAAACACTGACTGAGTAACGTCCATAACACAATATTTTTTTTTTTTTTTGAAAAATCTTTTTATTGGTATTTATAATTAAACAAAAAACAGGTTACAGATTCTGTAAGTGTTCACAATAACTCCCCCCTTCCCCCCACCCCACCCCCCCATCCCACCCCATTGTCCCATATCCTCCACAAAAAAAAAAAATAATAAAAAAAAAAAATAAAATAAATAGAGAATACAACAGAAAGTAATGCAATAAGGAAAACAGGGAAAAAAAAAAAAAAAAAAAAAAAAAAGTAGGTAACAGCTGAGTCGACTGCTAAAATAAAGAAAAAGGCTATACATGTATATATATATATATATATATATACATATATACATACACATATACATATACATACACACACATATACACACACATACATACACATATACATACATACATACACACACATATACACATAAATACACACATACATGCATATACATACCTATAGAGTATATAAAATAATAAAAACAAAATATATATTAAAAAAGAAAAAAAAAAAAAAAAAAAAAAAAAGGACAGCAATAGTTTAAGTTACCAGTTTTTCACCAACATATGTAAAAGAAAATATCTGCTAATCCCAGTTTGTTACATCAGTCAGGTTATTGAAATAAGTCAAAAAAGGCATCCAGACCTTATTAAACTTGTCCTTATTGCCTCTCAGGGTGAATTTAATCTTTTCCAATTTAAGGTGAAACATTATGTCCCTGATCCATCTGGCATGGGATGGGGGTTTGGAGCTCTTCCAATTTAGCAGTATTTGGCGACGGGCAAGTAAAGTAGTGAAAGCCACCACATTGTACATATTTAATGGCCAGATACTGTCCCCAGGTCTTACACCAAATAAAGCTATTAAAGGATGTGGATCAATAACCATACTAAAAACCTCACTCAGGGAATTAAATATTGCAAGCCAGAATGTGCGAAGAGTGGAACATGTCCAAAACATATGTATTAAGGTCGCCGGTGCATGTTTGCACCGGTCACATGTAGGGTCGGTGCTGGGGTAAATCCTAGCCAGTTTGGCCTTGGTTAAGTGAACACGGTGAACTATTTTAAATTGTATAAGGCCATATCTACTACAAGAGGAAGAGGAACACAATATTTTTGTAAGGTTTGCTAACATAAGCGAGCAAAGTACCAAACCAGGTAATATTAGAACCAACAACGGCATGAAGGAAAGGTTATATGCAAAAATCTATTATCAAAACCAAAATAATTTACAGTTCTAGAGCCCATCTATACATGTGAAAAAATATAACTGAAAGTGTGAGACAGAAAATGTCCTGCACAAGGTCATACACTACATAAACCTAAGAATTCAGGATCCCACAGAACAGAAAGACATCTTGCTCTGTATTAGTTTCTGCAGTGGTGGAATTTCTGCTTGTGTCTTTTTTGTCTTTCTCTTGTAACACTTTACTTTGACCGAGCTGGTTGTATTATATTGGGTTAGGCAGGGCTGGGCTGTCTGCCAGACAGTGATGTAATTACATTGTTAACAGTCATTGTGTCAGGCACTGTGAGCTATACACAGGTCGTAGCCTTTACCTCGCTCACTTTCCGAGATGACATTACACTTGCTCTACCTTGCTCTCTCCCTCGCTCTTTCAGTCTCGCGCTGTCATCGAGGCGGACGCTGAAGGCTTGCGTATGTGACAGTGACTGTGCTTCTGTTTAAAAGGCATTTCACTTGGAACTTCCACTGCTGTCCTCTATCTGTGTATCTTTTTGTCTCGCTGACATTAAATTTGCCTTTACATTTCATTGCTGTCGTCAGTTTGTTTTCTATCTCAAGACTTGCCTAAACCTTTCCCTGCATTTTTTCTAGAAACACGACTGGGGTGATGATGTAACTGCAGTGTGCGTCCAGTTGACATATAGCGAACGCACCAAAAAGTTGAGCCCTGAAACGGAACAGGAACAGGAAGCAGGCATCACACACTGTGCTAGGTCAAACAAAGGAAGAAGAATGAATGATGATCAGATATTTTTGGATGAGAACAAGTGGGTTGATGTGTTTCATGTGTGCAAGACTATGCACTTTGGAAGAAATCCAACAGGATGCATCAAAGAACAGCAAAAAAGAAAAGTTCATTGTAAAATCTGGAGACACAGTGAGAGATCTGGTTGAATCTGGCTGGATTAATCTAGTCAAGTCCTGAATATACCTAATAAAATGTCTCTTTTTATCCATTCATTTTTTTTGTCCTTTCATTCTTATTCAGGGTCATTGTGGAATATCACCTGAACATACAGATCAAAAGGTCAAGAAACAAAGCATGGAGTCTGGAGGAAACTTTAAAATCCACAAAAAGAGAAGCTTAACAAATAGCTGAGGGGGAAAATAAGAGATCAATTGTGTTACCTATACATTGAATGAAACCTATTTTTTTTTAAAGCTGTTCGCAGGAGATTGTCGCATTCTCACTTTGTACAATTGATTTACTCTCCTTTTAGCTCTGTGAAGGTCTCCAGCAGCTCCTGAGGGATATATCTATGTTTTATCTGTCTCTTTCTCTCAACCATAGACTGGATAACATATGTGATGTCATCTCTAGCTTTCTGAAGAGTGGACGTGAACATGATGCTACTTTTACCAAAAATAATAGTACTAATCCTATACGATATATTAATAAACTCTATTCCTCACTGTGTAGAAGTATACTGAGTTCATTCATGAATGCTTAAGGCAACATCAGGCTTCATTTAAACACTGCCTTATGAACTTTGTAAAAACAAAATCTAATAAATGAATACATAGGTATCTTATAGGTATACAAAACTATAGTGAAAAAATCTGCACCAGAATATTGTAAAAAAAAAATCCTCAAAATTAACAGAATTTACCAACCAAGTATAAGCCATTTCAGTGCAGCAACCGCAATTGGTTAAAAACTTAAACAGTATATATAACATATGAGTGTTATATATAACAATAGCTTGTCACCATGCCATTGTTATGTAAACGTTAAACCTAAATGGAATTTAAATGGATATGTTGTATTAAAAAAATAATCCCCTGTAAAGACAGGGCTGTAAACATGTTCATTCCTGCTCTAAAGTTGGGTATTTTAACATGGGGTTCTATGGTGACGGACTCACTTTTGGAGCCACTGAAGGAAATGCAGATTTTGCACTTCCGCTTTATCATTCAGCCCCAGAGGTTGCTGTTGTTGCTGCAAAAATCAAAACATCCATCCATCCATTTTACTCCGCTTATCGGGGGTCGCGGGGGCAGCAAGCTTAGCAGGGCATTCCAGGCGTCCCTCTCCCCAGCCACAACGTCCAGCTCCTCCTGGGGGACCCTGAGGCGTTCCCTGGCCAGGAGAGAGATATAATCCCTCCACCGTGTTCTGGGTCTTCCCCGGGGCCTCCTACCAGTTGGATGTACCCGTAGCACCTCTAACGGGAGGCGCCCGGGAGGCATCCTTACCAGATGCCCAAACCACCTCAGCTGGCTCCTTTCGACGCGAAGGAGCAGCGGCTCTACTCCGAGCTCCCTCCGGATGTCTGAGCTCCTCACCCTATCTCTAAGGCTGAGCCCAGTCACCCTACGGAGGAAGCTCATTTCTGCCACTTGTATCCCCGATCTTGTTCTTTCGGTCACTACCCAAAGCTCATGACCATAGGTGAGGGTTGAAACGTAGATGGACCGGTAAATTGAGAGTTTTGCCTTCCGGCTCAGCTCCTTCTTCACCACGACGGTCCGGTACAAAGATTCTTAATTTCATAACATGTAGTTATTTCATCCAAACTGGGAGTATTAACATGTAATATTGCGGTTGCGTCTAGACACAAGACTGGTACAAGATGTGCACTGAGGCCAGTGCGACTAAAAATGAAATGAAAAAATTAGTTTAATATCCTCTTTTCTGATGTGTGACTCTGCATTTTCATCGTGACAGTTAAACACTCTCCTGGTGCAGCTCGCATTCAGAGATGAAAATGTAAAATACGTACTGTATTCTCAGCAGGGTTATCTCACAGTAGCATTCACAGGTTTAAGCCACTGCCAAATCCTTCAGAGCAGCATGTTTTTTTTCATCATTAGGAGTTTGAAATCCCATTCTGGTGTTCTGTTATCATTGCCTCCTTCACTTTACTGTCAAAGTAGCTTCGACGAAAGCTTCCTCCCTGTCTTTACGAAGCAGCAAAAATCATGCACAAGAGACAGAATGCTTTCTGTTTAAAATAGGTCATCTTGTCCCTGTTTTTCTCTCTTAAGCACTTTAGGATTGTTGTCCTTAAAAAGTCATATTTCCCTTAGTGTTTGTGATGCTCCGTATATCCAATGTGACTCATTTTAAGATTATAATAAAAGATAGCACACTCAATATCATTCACTTGAAACCAAAGGCCTACATACTACCTATTAGGTTGAGGGATCTAAATCCGGTATTAAATACTTTTTAGGTGAACATGCACTTGGACTTGAAACGTTTAAAATTCCATGCACCACTTTTTTATACCTGCACCGTTTGGTGTATTTGTACTTTTTGGCACTGCTTCGGTTTGGAGGAATCCAAAGTAGCAGTAAACAGCGAAACTATTTCGAATTTGACATGGACATGGAATTGTAAACAAGCCAGAGCTGGGTCAATTGTAGGTTTGGTGTACAAGCTTAAACCAGTTTGATTTCATGCCAAGAGGCTGAAGCCGTAAAAGAAAACTAAAACTGTACCACTATGGAAATTTTGTATGAAATATATAAAAAGGAGGCCTTGTGTTTTTCTTGTGATTATTTTTTTCTTCTTCTTCTGTTTATTGTCATTTAGCAAACCAGGGTAAAGGTACTATTAGTGCCACCAAGAGGATTAAATAAACATAATTAAAGGGCAAATTAAAATCCCATATTAAGAGGTCTGTCCTGTGTGTCCGGTGCAGTTATATATTTCCATAGTTATTGGGACATATTATTTGAAAGCTAAACAAAATGTTTTTTTAGATAAAATAAATGGACTACACTAATAGCAATGAAAACATTGTCCAACATGAGACCAATTTATTATCATTTTTAAAACATAATTTTCAGTTCTAGTCAGCCTTAAGGTATTATACATTACTTTTCTTTAGTAGTTTCATGCTTTAGTTGATAGCGACAGAGAGAATGTAAGGGGAAGACAGAGGGGAAAAGATGTAAAAAAGGGACCTCCGCCTTAGTGGTATGCACTCCACCAGTAAACCACTGGAACTGCCTGTGTTATTTTTTTTTCAAACCGTAAAATGAGGATCCTTAAGTCAGCCCCCAGTATGTTGAACTATCCATCCTCCAACATCAGATGAAACTGAAGACTGTCGAATATCCAACTAAAACTAACTTCACGGTGTGGTTGTGGCTAGCTCGACAGCATTGTTTGCACGTTGCTGCTCTTGTGCTGTACACAAGTGTAGAGTTATGATTTATGTGCATTAACTTGTATATGCATGTGGTATTTGGAGCTCTGTAAATAAAATAGGAGCAGTGCTTATGAATAGCTATTACTCTCTGTGCTTTTAATACCTGGTGAGGATATTTTGCCCACAGGACGTACAGTAAGCACACACACTCGGGACAGGACACACAAATACACATAGATTCCAAGCTGGAAACACTTTCTTTCTCTGTCAAAACAATGTCACCTTGTGATGTACTCAGAGGTAAAGACTGTAACCTTGAATTACACTGTGTGTGTGTGTGTGTGTGTGTGTGTGTGTGTGTGTGTGTCTGTGTGTCTGTGTGTGTAGGTGATTAATCAGCGCAGTGTCTTTAGCAATGTCAGCCCAGAGATGAATTATGAGAGCTGCAATGAAAAAACAAACAAAAGCACACATACACAAGTTACAAATAACACAAATTACACACGGAGAAACACACACACACACACACACACACACACACACAATTCCACAGTGTGCTTGCACCTGCAGTAAATTTTATGGGAATAATAAATGAAGTGAACCTCTTCTAATTGAGAGCTCAGTTCATGCACATTACGCTGTACAACTAATTGCTATTGTGTGCAGGATCGCACGGCTGCACACACACACACATACACACACACTGACACACACTCAGTCCCTTTGCACCTTCAAACCCTGTTCCACAATATCATTGTTAAAACTAAGGTTGGGCCACTGTAATCATTTCCAAACTGGTTTTATATTAAGTCACCAGCCTGGACCGGTATACCTGACTTTAACCACTAGGTGTCTCACTTCAGCGTAGGCATTCCAGTACACTTGGTGGCGGTAATGCACCAATAAGCTTACAAATAAATAAATAAACAGAGGAAGAAAAATCATAAGAAGAAATTGAGGTTCACCACTTTCATAATAGTGCAGTTTTGTTTTTCTTTGAGACTAACTCTGCGTGTGTGGTCTCGTCGGCCAAACTCAAACCAACTTTCTAGAAATTAAACACATATTTGTTTTGTACAAATATCCCCCCCTCCCACCCCTACTGATCTCCTTCATGGTGCCCTCTTTACCTCTGCAGTAAATTGCACAAGGTCTTTCAGACACTAGTGGCTCCATTAGTCCATTTATAAATAATATTACATTATATAATATTATGCATAATATTATGTAAATCACATTGTCATCATTCTGCCGGACAGATTAAAAAAAAAAAAAGAAAAAGAAAATTCTAAAATTGGTCTTCAGATATACTTTGGCAGCCATAAATATACCTTGGTGGGCTGCCCAAGTATAGTGTATGTGTGGGAAACACAGTAAATACAAATTGGACTGTAGACTGCTTTTTGTTGGCCAAAATGTGTCATCATGATGAATGCTGGTTCAGCTGGTTGGCATTAAATCAAACCAGTTTAAGCTTGTACATTTGAACACTTGACCAAGACGGGAAATCAACCCAACTCTAGTTAAAGCTCATTTTGAACTTTGCTGTGTGAAAATCTTGCATCATGACTGCATATTATTAAATAATCATTTGAAAATTACTTCAGTAATTATGCCTGCATACAAAAATAAGCTTGTGCAAACCCACACAAGCATGCACCCAATAATTATTCTCCTTTTCTCAGAACCCAACAACAAAGAGAACCCAGTCTACCTTTTTTAGTCTGCAGATTTTTAACACAACACTGTCTCACTGCCAAAATAGCACATAAAACAGTGTCTCTGTGCTTTAGCCATGGAGGGCAGCTCCTTTTTAAATAACTGAGCACACACACAAACACAGACACACTGGGTTTCTCAGTCTGGCCCTCTATGGGTTTTTTTTCCCCACAGGCAAAAAGACAATCGCTCATTGCTGACAAGCATTCTCCCACATGGAGAAACATTTATGCACACGCCCACACAATGTTGAATTCTTGCCCTGACACACACAAACACACATCCATGGGCCTGACCTATTGTGTTTAAGACTACTTACTTGACTTCAGTTCAGAGCTGTCTTGTTTGTTTTTTTTTGGTTTATGTGCACTAGTAACTGCATGTAGCTCAGAACTTATCCAGTATTAATACACCAACCGCCTCTGTCCACACCATAAATTCAGTCCATCCACAGACCGACAAGTCTCTACGTTTAAAGACTGTTTCCATCTCGGATGGAAGGATTGTAATTGCAAAGCAGATCCTTGTGCACAAAACAGACGATTCTTGGCTGCAGCTTTTACAGCCACACCATGTTTCACTGGCAAAATGTTAATTGGCTGAAACGATGTGACACCTCCCCACTCAGATATATGACAGTTAACAAGAAGATGATGAAGAAAATATAATAGCAGAAGATGCAATGAGCTGTCACTAATACGAAGCATTTAATACCATCAAATGGGAAACATGCAAAGTACAATTACCAGCCGCCAGTGGAAGTAAACGCCAAAATAGATGGTAAACCATTTCAGCTCACCACAACTGAGCTTTTTCCAAATTTCAGCTTTAAATTTGAATCAGGTTCTCTTCACTTTAAGATAAGTGACAGCCAGCTGTTCCCACGTCCCACCATTTATAATGGAGCTGCCACGGAAATGTCAGTGTAGCAGACAACTGCTGTGCAGAATAGTAATTGGTTAAACTACAGCACGACCTAATAAAAAGTAGCACCCTAGCTGGTTGCCATTTTTAGAGCACATTAAGGTGTGTGCATAACCTTAATGTGGAGGAGCATTCTTAAATAAGTTAAAACAATGAGACACAAAGTGGTAAATGGACCTGCACTTATATAGTGCTTTTCTAGTCTCTTTGTGACCACTCAAAGTGCTTCACACTACAGTCTGCGCTCATTCATTCACACACCGATGAACGCAGCATCGGGAGCAATTTGGGGTTAAGTATCTTGCTCAAGGGTACTTCGACATGTAGGTTGCCATGGTCAGGGATCGAACCACCAACCCTTCGATCAGTAGGCAACGACTCTACCAACTGAGCCACAGCCGCCATAAAAATGTATGTATGTATTACCATATAAAAAAAACTTGGTACATAACACTGAAAAACATATTATAATAAGGGGTGCCTTCCAATTATTAGATGACAATGTGAAAAGAATGTGGCATTAAGAAAGAGTTCGCTTGTGGTTATGAAGCTAGAGAGAGCTGCAGTTTTAGCTCATTGTTCATTGGTTTGGACTAGGAGGAAGTAATCGATGATAGATTAATGGTCATTAAGAATTTGGTCAATCATGTTGAATTTTGAATCAATCTGTGTATTTCTTTATTTAAATTTTATCTATGACTGCGTATCAGAACTTACTGAACTGAAACACGACTGAGTGTTCAGTTCTGCAGCCGTACATGAATAAGCCAATGAGCTGAGAATTAAGTTGCAAACTGAAAGTTGCAACAACAATTATAAAACACACAGAAATACAAGAGTATTTATTTAAGCAAAACTATCATACTGTATCAAGCCTTGCAAGCATGACATACTAGGTTTAATTTTATCCAAAACTTATTTAAACACAAAACACATTACTGTGAAAACTAACCTCATGCCTCTTCGGAGACTAAAACATCAAACACTGAACTTCTTAACATTATCTTTACAGTTAATCTCACTTTAGTTTTACGATTGACAGGATCAAGTCTCTTTTCGTCCTTTCAAAATAAAAGTGCCCGTTATCAAAACAGGCTTTTGTATAGTACTGTATACGTATATATTTTATTCTGCGCATGCATGCAGCGATTAATCGATTAATTGATCATTAACGTTATACATAATCGAGTTGGCAGGTTTCTTCCAAATGCCCATTCCGAGTTTGGACCACAACTTCACGGCCTTGGTTCACTCTCACTGCTCGTGTCAATTTTGGCCACAGGTTGCAGCTGTTTTCATTGAAAACTCTATGAAATTTACCTGCTCAACAACAAACGGCAGGGAGTCACAGTTTGAGACTAGCTGGTGGACACAGTGGTGCATTTAGCAGCTAAAGATCCAGCTATTTCAGTCAGGAGTTTGTAGGGACCAAAAACGGAGCAAAAAGAAAGTAAATATTGGGCTGCAAGTGAATGACAATGTTCCCTCACTGCTGAACGTGTAAATAAACAACAAATTACTTGCGAATGAAAGCAAGAACACCTTTACTAGTCACTCAACGGCATTTCAATTTTAAATCGAGCTCAGCCTGAAGAACACACTGTTTTCAAAGTTCCTTGTTAGCTACCACCGTTGCCTCATGTTGATCCCACTGCAGCAAATTCAATTGCTGAAAAAAACACGAGAGCCTTTTGATTCTGAAGACTGTCACTCTATGCTGGTATGCAGTCCAGATCCTCAAACCAGAAACCTGATCTGATCATAAACATGTTTTCCAAGTGCAAATCCAATTCTATTCCCAGGCGTGTGTGTGTGTGTGTGTGTGTGTGTGTGTGTGATTGTGCAGGTCTGAACGTGCTTGTGTGATGTGTTTTTTCACAGTTTCAAGGAATACTGCTCTGCTAAGAAGCGCTAAAAGCTTCTAATGCAATGGTGACAGGTTGTCCAATGCGCCTGTGTGTGTGTGTGTGTGTGTGTGTGTGTGTGTGTGTGTGCGTGTGCTGCTTCCCTGCAACATACTGTCACGCTGCTGCCCACCAAGCATGCCACATGTCACAACCACTTTCCTCCAGACTCATCACGCACGGACCTGAACACACACTTTGAAACAGTTACTCACACACACACACAGCTCCACATCACAACTGCCAAACTGTGTTTTCAACTAATCTTATGTCACACAAAGAGAGTGGTGCGCATACAGTTTGCAATCAGTGATGAATCTGCTGCATACTGATTGATTGCTGCAAGGTCAAATGGAGAGGTGAAGAGAGGCAGAGAGACACGGAGAAAAAGAGAGTGGGAGTGTTTTGTTCCCACTTCTCCCAGTGTGTCATTACTGGGTGATTATGGTGGTAATGACCCTGTAACTCTAACACCTGTCAACTCCACACACACACACACACACAGTGTTATGGCTCTCCTTTCTCTCCATTTATCCCGTCCTTATCTGCAGGGAGTGGTGACCTAAATCACTGCAGCTCAAAGTAGGGGTCTGGGGCACCCCAGGAACCAGAACTTTATACCTATTAAGGGGTAGATTTTACTCTAATTATTTAACCTGTTCTACATTGCAACATCTTGTTTTACTAAGTGATTTTATGGATCTAATGTGAGTCTTTGCAGGGAATTAATACCCTTTAAAATCCACAGCAGGTTACAAAAGTGTAAAAATGTACTTTAGTCCTGTAATGCTCTTCCACTGGCAGATTAGTGTAAAAGTCTGGTTGTACTGGGAAGCTCCCCCAGTAGCTAACAGCAGAAATCTGTGGGGTGAATGTGTGTAACTGTGACTGAATGTGAGGCACGACTTTGCTGGAAAAGAACACTGAACTCAGCAAACACCTCCCTTGGAAAAATGACAAATCAACTGACAACTAAAGTTGCAGTCCAGTGAGAAGGGAAGGCTGGGAAAAACATGCTACAATTCAGCTGATACTTGGTCCAGCTTGGCGTTCATAGGCGACTGGCATCTTGTGTGAAGTCTGGCCTCTATTGATGGAAGCATAATGGACGGAAATGTGATGATCAGGTTGTGAATGTGCATTTAGGTCAATACAATGATCTTGTAACTATATGCAAAACGGCTCTGCAATTAGGTCATTACTGGATAAAATTGGATCTCACGATTCATGTCTGATGCCAACCTTTAGTTTCACTGCTGGAAACAGTGCACACTTTATGTAGAAAGGAAGATAGTTAGGGCCTAGAGGTTGACATGGTAGGTGGTGTGTAGCATGTCTGGAGGAGACAAGGAATCACCTTTGCATTAATCTTTAACGTTTTAGTTGCTCAGCTTAACCCAATCTTGAAAAAAAAAAAACCTCCTTTAACCTCTGGATTTTGCATTTCACCCCGTGTCGAAACAGCTAATATTTCTGGTGTTCCATTGTAGCCAGCAGATGTCCAGATAACCTGTAATGGATATCCGGCTGAAAACTTCCTCTTCTACTGTTTCAACTGTTTACAGTCTGATTAGTGATGGCCAAATGAAGCTTCATTAAGCTTCATAAACCAATTACTTTATTTTCACTACTTGGTGCTTATGTACCACAACAACCCTGCTCCTGATATTTACATTGCCATAGCTAAGATGAGGTGTGTTTCGACTGAGTACTTTCTGAGTACTTTTTGGAAAGCAGCTGAGTGTTTCAGCTACGCCCACTAGTTATTTCCCCTCTGCCTCTGTTCCCATACAGGTATTTTTGTAGTGGCTGACCAATGGAGTCCGATTGTGACAACAGACCGATGCAGCAAGCAATGTTGCCAACTTAGCGGCTTTGTCGCTATATTTAGGGACTATTCAGATGCCTCTAGTAACTTTTTTTTCAAAAAAGCAACTAGCGACAAATCTAGCAGCTTTTTCTGGTGTTATTGGAGACTCGTTCCTACTCTTTTTAATGAGTAGCGCCGTCCCAAAGCACTCACAAGCGGTCAGGTCCCTTCGGCAGCGGTCTCAGCTAGCTGAAGTCAGCAGAGCAGGAGCTGTTAACCCTCAGCGTCCAGTTTGCACCAGTCAGCAAATGAATGTGTGCGAAATCGCCGCTCAGTAGCAGATTGGAAAATTACCTACCCGAGCTAGGTACTTTCTGAGCCGCTACCTGAGCCGCTAACCAATGAAGTTGGGCGGATCATGGGCGGATCCTTTCTTCCAAGTCACACCCATATATTTTCAGGTTCTTTCATCTCCATTTCTATCTATGAGCCACAGACTTCCTGACCCTAATGGGGGACTCCAGCCATATCATTTTTTTTTAACTGTCACCATCAAAGCAGCAAAGCCTGAAGTAGCCTGACTTTTAGTCCCGTATATGGTATATGGATAAAGTTCCAACATGCTAGATCATACAATCTCCCTAATGCAACTGAAAAGTATACTATATTACAAACTCCCTGACTGGTTATGCACTTTTGTAATACAATATTTCTTTCATATATAGAGCATGTAATCTACAGTCTACAAGTAAAGACAATATTGATGACATCATCAGGGTGTGCTTCATAAAGCTCCACCAGAGCCTCAAAAAAATCAATCAATCAAAAATCAAAATTACTTTTTTTTATCCCGAGGAGAAATTCAGTTAGTCTGTTAGCTCTTCTGTAAAATATATTAAACATATGTAGGAATGAAAAATTGCATCTATAAATTGAAAAAAATGACATTGCAAGTACTAGACATTTTCCAAACTTAAAAACATTTCCATTGGTTTAATAAATGCTGAGAAAGGGTGATTCTCCAAGGTAATAATCACAAAAGCCCCATCTTTTCATTGAAGAAACAAATTTGTTGGGCGAACAAAGCTGTGTTTTATTCTGATTGTGTGTGTGTGTGTGTGTGTGTGTGTGTGTGTGTGTGTGTGTAGGTGTGTGTGTGTGTGTGTGTGTGTGTGTGCGTGCGTGCGTGCGTGTGTGTTTGTTTGTCTGGATTTGCATATGTGCCACCGCTCGCTGATTCCCTCCGTCTCATGTTGAAACATCTCAATTATGCCTCCTCACTTGTGTGTTTTCCCCTGTGTTTATCTATGTTTATGTGTGTGTGTGTGTGTGTGTGTGTGTGTGTGTGTGCGCTGATGTTATGGTGGGATCCATTATGCCCCTGGTTTGTCAAGGAACACAGAGGCAGGGCTCACTGCCAAGATGGAGACCTATCAAATGCATGTGTCTGTGCACTCAATGGAAAATGTATTCAGACTTAACCATGGGAATTGCGGGAAGGCAATTTGTTGTTGTTTTCTATCAGATTTCCCCCAAAATCCTAATGAAATTAACAGGCGGGGGCACATTTAATAATTTATTCTAACAAGGGAGGTTACAAATTGCTTTGTGTGTGAGTGTGTTTACACGTGTGCGCACTCATGTATGTGCGTGTAGACAGTATGAATGAAAGCAGAGCTTCTTCACAGTCAGGCCTCAGGCGTTCATTGGCATCGCTCACTCTTTTTGCTCCAGTATTTCTGATGCTGTCTTTGAGTCAAAGACGTAGACTGAAAAGAACAGTAACACTATTAAACTGTCTGCATATCGTCACCCTGTTAAAATAATCGCCTAACTCGTTTTTTTGTTGTTGCAGGAAACACAAAAAACACCAAAAGTGTAACATATGACATTTATTGATCATTTCACTCGAAAAGGATGTAACAAAGGATGGCTATTGGCATAGTAATAACACTGTGTGTAAATTATGTAACTTAAGATAAATAAATTACTTAAATTACTTAATTTTTGAACATGCCTTTGTGCAAGATATGGTAACACTTTATTTTGAAGGTGTCTACATAAGAGTCACACAAGCCTGTCAGAAACATGACATGACAAGTATCATGAGCATTAATGTTACTTCAAAGTGTCATTAATGTTCATGACACATCCCATGCCATTTTTATGACATGCTCATGTCACTCTTATGTAGACACCTTAGAGTAAAGTGTTACCAATATTAGTGTCAACAATTAAACACTGATAAACTAAACTGATAACTAATCTCCCTCTAGCTCTTCTTTGCTGGGTTCTTATCTGATGTCTATGAATGTGGCAAATTGTCAAAGAAGTGATGATCTTAAAGGGGTAAAATCACATGATCTGATCAACTGAGGATGAAGGTGATTTTACCATAGGCGGCCGGCGTCATGAGATGATTTAGGCAAAAAAAAAAAAAATTGACTAAAAATGACTTAGGCGATTATTTTAACAGTGTGACGATATCCGTCCTTCACTCACTCTGTCTTTCTGTCTCTCTTTTGACGTCACTGCAGCCCAGATGAAGAGGCTTGCTGGCAAAGTTAACACGGCCATATTCCCATTAGCAAACAGTCACACACACACACACACACACACACACACACGCACACACACACACACACACACACAGCAGGGGTATTTAGAGAATTGGCTGTGAAGCTGCTCCCAGCTTGCCCACTGTGAACTGAATTGAGCAATACAAACAGCATTTAAACGGTCAGGCTAATGTACGTGTGTGTGTGTGTGTATGTATGTGTATGTGTGTGTTTGCCTAATGTCTTTGGAATTGAGACAAATGTGACAGTGTATTGTTGAGTGTTGCAGATCCAAGAGTAAACGGTGATGAGAGAGACAAATTGAGAGATTTTCACAGGGAGGATGGGAAATAAGGAAAGAGAAAGCGGGTGAAGATATCGTTGTTTGGCAAAGGCAAATGAATAGAAGCAATCAAACAGTGTGTGACTACTATCCAATGTTTTTTTTTTAAAGTAAAACTTCTGACAATTACTGAGATCAACTAGCAGAACAAAAGCTCAGTTGCAATGCCAGACTTCTCAAGCAGCAGCAGAAAAAAATCAGAAACAACCAGACCAAATCAAATAATTGTTTGATTTCAACTCATTCACACTGAATGTGTTTAACCACAAAGTGCCAAAGAAAACAGCATTTTGTTCAGTGAGAATGCTGTCGGGGTAGGACACCCTCATGGTGTTTCCCTGGCTTTAGTCTTCCTTTAACTGTGAATCCCAATATGTACTGAAAAAGGAATTGTTTGACATTTGTGGATACGCTTAAGTGCTTTCTTGACAAGAGTTAGAAGAGAAGATATTAATTAGTGTGGATGTTGCTGCATGAGGGACGAAAGATAAAGTGGAGTTGATGTTAAGAAACCTTTTATTCATTCATGCATTCCATAATAATTTGTTGCTCATATGCCATATTTAATATTGTATGGTATGATTTAGAATAATAAGCAATTAGCAGAAACCATGGCAAGTCAGGAAAAGTTCTATTTTCATGGTTTTAGGGAATAAAGATGTTGTTTAAATGCTTTTAGACATAAAAAAAACTTCATACATTTTCTTTGTCACATCCATGATCAGAGCTTGACAGCTATTGGAGACAGCTTTAAGAAATTGGCAACAAATTCTTGAAATTCTCTGACCAAATTTTCGGATAACTTAAAAACCAGACGTCCAGTAACTAGAATCCTTCATCCAGTTCCACCATATTTAGTTTAAAACCACCAATATCTAAAAGTTAACTGTAAAAATGTGATACAAAGCTTGATAAAAAGTCAATTTATTACAGCTTCTGACGGATAACCACATGGTGATGCATGAACAAAGTGGATATGACACAATTGACAGGCCACCAAATGAAACGCATGGTTACCTTGATTAAAATGACAGATTTCTCTGTTTTGAAAGTTGGTGAGGATAATGTGATAATGTAAGTACACGACTCAACAAAACATATAAAATAGGTCCAGTTATCCAGACATTTTAATATACAAGTGTTGGAGATTATACTTTTAAAATCCACGAACATACCAAAGTCCAAATAAGATATTTGAGGAGCACATGAATGCACCATCTAAACTTAAGCCAAGTTATTAACTTAGTTTAGTTTGTAGCAGTGGGACTCAACTAGCTCATTTAAGTAAACAAAAAAGGGATTTTGGTCTTTTGTAAAATATCAAACTATCTCTTTAAGTGAAAGACTCTTTTTTGCTTTTAACAAAAGTCATCTTGCAGCATTCTACCATTAAACATTTTGTATTTCTTCTTAGGGTTGTCACGATACTAAGATTTTCAACTCGATACCGATACTCAGGAAAATATTCGATACTCGATACCATTTTCGATACCACAAGGATAAAAACAAAGACCCCAAAATTTAACAGAAATATTTTTAACAACAACAAGAATGCAACATGTAAAAATTAACAAAACCACTGGTTAAATATTTATAATAAAAAACAGTTGTGCAAAAAGAACCTCCAACTATGATAACAAGCTTCAGGTCTGAGGTAGTGCAAAAATAAATAAATACAATCAACAATAACAATTAGAACAATATTTTGTATGCTAAATATTAAGCTTGATAAGTCGACTTTTCTCTGCTTCATTCTGGGACTTCAAGAGAGAAAATAACACTTTTCATCGATACTTTTGAAAATGAGTATCGTATCCGGATACAACGTTTTAGTATCGATACTTTTTTGTGTATCGATACTTTTGACAACCCTATTTCTTCTGTCCACTCCCCCCTCCCTGTCCATTTCCTTACCCCTCAACATTAGTTCCTTTCTTACCCTTTAGTCATTCCTACAGTCCTCCTCTCTCTCTCCTCCTCTCTCTACACTCTGTGTCCCCATTTGTCCTTTCCTCGTCTTCCTGAGTGATGTGGCGTGATGCACACTGTTACAGTTTCTAATTCAGCCTCTCCTTTGCAGCTCCTCCCCCTAAACCCATCTCTCCATCCATCCCATGTGACCATCCCTCCACCTCCTCTCTTCTGTCACTTCATCCCTTCTTTCGTCCTTTCACACTTTCCCAATATGACTTTCTTGTGTTTCCTATCCACTTCACGTTCACCCCCCCCCCCCCTCCCCTCCCGCGACTCAACAAGCACCTTTTTCTCTCCTTCACACTTTCTTTTCTTGTCTTTTCCCCTTGTTGTTATCTGTCCTTTTGTCCATCCATTCCTTCTCTCAATTACCTTGTCTGGACAGCATCTGGCAGCCTGGCCCAGTGTGTGTGTGTGTGTGTGTGTGTGTGTAGGTGAGCAGGTGTGCACTGGGTTCTTGTCATTGTGGGGGAACAGCTGCTAACAGATAACAAGTAGCTGGCTTCCCTGCAGGTTTGCAGACAAATTAGAAACGCAGTCACATTATTCAGTCAGGACCTTTCCTGTGTCACCCTGGGTTCCAGCTGAAACAAATGGCCACATGTTGGTGCATCATCACCGTTTTACCCAATCAGATACTTGAAAAACAACATCAGACATACAGTATAAAGCATGAAACAGCCATTCACTTCAGCTAAGGGGCTTAGATTCCAAGGTCTATAACATACCATGTCAAACAAATTAATAGTTATGCTTCTTCCCATACACAATTTCATTATCTAACATAAGGCCATGGTTCTACCAACATGCCTGTAAACTGCCATTTCTACTGCTTTCATCTGTTACTCTTCAAATGACATTTCAGTCATTTCCAGCATTTACATGTCAACTGAAGGTTTACCTGTAATCCTTTCTGTACTATTTTGTAACTCTAATTTCAGGAGTTACAATCCAAATAACAACTCAACTCCTGATAAACAAGTCCTCCAATCCTTACATACACACAGGTTGTTTGTTCTTATACGACCCACAGGAGTACTTTTGAAATTAACGCTGCTAATGGTGCCAGGAGATCAACACCTCTTCAAACCTTAACGTAACGGTTTAAGTTTAGAACATGTGGTTAACACTGTGAGATGGGGGCAGTTTTGTGAGGTTAGGCACCAAAACAACTTGGTTGGGTTTAGGAAAAGATTGTGATTTCAAATATGTATAATGTGTTATGTTAATTCATTTCCATATATATTGGTAGGTCTACATGTAGTGATGCAAAATGTGACATAGTTATGTTAATTTTGTAGTTAAGTAGTTCTGTGGTCACATCGTTACGTTAAGTTACTTAACGTTAACATTGACTTTTATTTTCACATGGGGCACAAACAGTCATCTCCTGGGCTAAAGTCCTGTCTTTCCTTGACCCATACATCTACCCCAACCTCCTCCATAATTGGACTTTGTCGCTCTTTATACCAGATAACACTTGATTCCCTCCTGTCATAATTACTATGGCCATTAAAGGGCCCCACCACAACAAACCTTTGGGATTGTTTTAGGGGTAGAACAGCCTCCGTTTTAATGTGTAAACTTGAACTTACACTTTCTTTCAGGTCTCATTTCTTCACTCAGTCAACTTCCACTGTTTATCCACAACTTCATCTTACTTAACTTCTCACAATTCTGTTGACACTTCAACTGACATCATTTGGTTTGTACACTTTAACTGACATTACTTTCTTTCAGGACCTCCACTTCAATTGACACTTCCACTTCTTTCGGTATTTGTATTTCTATTTTCACTTTAATCGATACTTCAGCTTCTTTTAGGACTTTAACTTTCACTGACACTTCCACTTCTTTCAGTATTTGTATTTCCATTGTCAATTTAATCAGTACTTCATCTTCTTTTAGCACTTTAACTGACACTTCCACTTCTTTCAGTATTTGTATTTCCACTGTCACTTTAATCGATACTTCAGCTTCTTTTAGCATTTTAACTGACACTTCCACTTCTTTCAGTATTTATATTTCCATTGTCAATTTAATCAGTACTTCATCTTCTTTTAGCACTTTAACTTAAACTGGCACTTCCACGTCATTCAGTATTTGAATTTCTATTGTCCCTTTTAGCACTTTAACTTTAACTCTAAGTTCAACTTCAACTGCTTGAATATTTTAGCTTTTCAAAAATGTAAAACTAAACGCAACATTCCTTCTTCAGATGTAGCCTATTAACAATAAGATATGATAGGTTCATATGTTTCACTCTAACTGAGTAAATGGAATTTGATTTAGCTATAATACGGAAACCTCTTTGGATTTGTGTTCTACGTAGTTCTGAACAGGGACCAAGCTGATCACTCCTCCTGTTAAATTCCCCAATCCATCACTGTTGACTGCAAAAGCCTACTCGTGATAAATATAAACCTCTTTCTGACACTTAATGCCACACTTCCATTTTGTGTCAACCCAGCAGGAATTAGGTTTAATGTAACAAGGGACAGAAAGGCAGAAATGAATGCAAATTACCTCATTGTAATACCATAGGGGCGGCCTTCCCTTGGCTGGCGGCTGTAGAGCTGATGATTGAGGGATGAAATGGAGGAAGAAGATTAGGAAACCTGATAATAAACTTCTTACAGGGTATTTTAAAGCCTCTTAGGCCCTTTCACTCTCACTCTCGCTTTACCTCCCTGCCTTTCTCTCTCTTCTCATGAACTATTGAATAAATGATGAAATTCAATCTGGCTCTGCAATCACTCAAGCATTTTGTTTCCTTCGTTTTTCAGCCTGTGTTACTGTCTCTCATTCTTATCTCTGCAATTGAATAAAGGATGAGATTGCAAAGTTTTTCCTGCAGTTGTTTGTCTTGTAATGTTTTATCTCTTTTTTTTTAATCTCATTCATTTTTCTCTGTCACCCTCCAGGTAATTGCTACAAGTGGTACTACAGAACTACACGACTACCGTTTATTTTCTAAAATCTTCGATAGCCTGGTAAACACTCCATGTTTACTTGAAAAAAGGTGCAAGTTGAACAGTACTTAAAGATAATACACCCACAGTTTCTCTTCAAAAGGGTCAGTGTACAGTTTTGAGATCAGCATAGCTACACTATCCGTTCAAAAGCATTCAGTTATGTAAGATATAGAAAGGCAAAGTCGAGAAACACCAAAGAAATGAAAGAGAGAAAAAAAATCATATCAGAAATAACGTACTGTAGGATCTGGGATTTGTCAGATATTAGAGGCGTCTGGGGGCAGAATATAAACAGTATAAGTTGTATCCTTTTAGGGTTAAAAGTAGACCTAGCAGCGTGCGCGTTCACGGAAAACGTGTCCCATACGTTGGAGGTGTGGGATGTTACAATTGTTGTTTACAGAATTGTTTAAAAATGCCTTAAAGACAGAAAGGAGAGAGAACTAAGGGCTTATTGGAGAGGGACACCTTTTTTTCATCAGCCTTTGGTTGGACAAAGTATTCTCCTCTGCTGTACCTAGGCAGTGTCAAGAGAGGTGGTAACTCCACTATTCATTTATTCATTCATTCCCCTTAACTGCTTAGCCGCACTCGGGTTGCGCAGGTCACCCTGGACAGGTCGCCACACTATCGCAGGGCAGACATATAGAGACAGACAATCACGCTCTCATTCACACCTACGGGCAATTTAGTCACCAATTAAGCCTAAGTGCATGTTTTGGACTGTGGTAGGAAGCCGGAGTACCCTGTGAGAACCCACGCTGACACTGGGAGAACACGCTAACTCCACACAGTAGAGACGCAGGCAGGAGTCGAACCGGCGACCCTCTTCCTGTGAGGCAAGAGTGCTAACCATATACTTGATGATTAACCCTTTATCGGGCGAAGAACTATACTTGGTAACTTCAGTGGATATCTAAATGGGTTCCCCGTGTCTCTCTGTGAGGTCGTAGAACCACATGGATTTCATCCAGCTAATCAGCAAAGACGTTACGGGTCAGGCTACGTTACTAGATTAAAGTGGCAAATCTGCGCGAAAGAAGTCACAGATTTACGAGAAAAAAGTGAAAAAAACAACTTTTCGCAGATTTCATAAATCTGCGCATTTTTTTCTCGTAGATTTGCCACTTTAATCTCGTCAACTTTTTTACCATTAATTTGAGATTTTTTTCTCATAAATTTTTAACTTTTTTACCATAAATTAGAGTTGTTTTTTTCATAAATTTGTAACTTTTTTCTCAAAATATTACCCCCCTCCCCCGGGTCCGTATGTTTTTTACACATTCTGGCAATCCTCCAATATTCTCTAGGGCTACTTTGAATGTACCAGTGGTGCGACGAGTATTCAGATCCTTTACTTAAGTAAAAATATTTAATCTATTAGTTAATGTACGTAGTTTTTTTCTGCCAATTGATGTCCTTCAGCACTAAGTCAATCTCACTACAATGCAGCACTATGATACAGAGTATAACAGCTGTTCGCAGCTGATAAAGCACCTGACATTACTAGTTACCAGTTTCCTCATATTGGATTGACTGTTGTTACTGAAGTGCTATACAGCATTACTGAATTACTAGTAGCATACAAAAGAGGTGCCATGCTTGGATCTGATAAATCGTATCTGGGTGGAAAGCAGCACAGACGCTGCAGCTAAGCCGCTGCAGGTTGTGGATTTCGGGATAAACACTTTCCTTCAGGTAGCAAAAACACCCCTCAAGTCAAAGACATTTCCGAAGCATCTGGCTTTCTACAGATAAGTGATGCCATGTATTTTGACAGTGAAGGAGTTGTTTTATTTATTCATTTTGGCCTGTTTAATATTTTTACACCCTGTGGATTTTTAAACATGGTTTAGTGGATGATGGCACGCTGCGCTCTTTTATCTAAAATCTCTCGAGGACCTTCTCTGTCGTTGTTACTGCTAATACAATATAATACCCTACTGTCCTTGTCAATCCATCTGTCTGTCTCTTCTTTTGTATCACCCACGCTCCATCTCCATCACTCTCTCTCTCCATTTCTCCCTCTATGTCTCTCTCTCATTCCTTCTCTGTCCTCTTATCTGATGGAGTGAATAATTCATGTCTATTCTTGAAGGAGGCTCTTTGTTCTCCCCCCTGGTGTTTTCTTTTAAAGCACTTGGGATAGTGTGCATGTGTGTATGTGTGCAACGTTTGTGTGGTTGAATGAAGTTAAACTCCAGATTCTTCCACTTTGCTATTTACACACATGTTCACACACACACACACACACACACACACACACACACATATACCGACACAGCCATGCAATATTTCCGACAACAACCTCTTCCTGCAAGTTTTTTCAGTCTTTGTGTGCAGACATCTCTTACAGATAAGTGAGGAGAATCATCACAGTGAGTTCTGCATGATAATACATGTAAGTGTGTCTTTGATTTGTGTATTGGTGTATGTGCTTGTCCATATGGGTGCCTACTGTGTAAAATCTGGAGCGTGAAAGCATACTAAAGTGTGAATTTTAGTATTTAGCATTTTTAGAGCATGTCCAAGTGAGTGTGTGGTGTATCTAGTGAGTTAATGTGTGTATCTCTGTGCATGCGCGAGACCATCTCAAATTACCATTTATATCAGTATTCACCACAACACTTGAAAACAATGCCGTGTTTGTATGAGTGTGTATTATTGAAGATGAGAGATTATTATAATTTGGCACTTCCTAAAACCTCTGTGCTGAATACTGATATATTCTGGGTAGGTGGAAGAAGCTTTCTACAATAATGTATTTATTAAGTAATGTATTTATGCTAAACCATCACAGTACAGGGGTCATGGTCTGGTGCAAGCACCTGGCCACAGAATACATGGTATATAGACTGAAGCACGCAATGTGGAACATAAGTTTATAAGTGCAAGTTACACGTGGAAACTTTAAGGCATACATGTCAACAACATATACTGAGGTTAGCACAACAAGCTGATTGTCCTAAAAGTATGTCACACTTTATTCATTCATTATCCTTAACCACTTATCCGCAGTCGGATCGCGGGGGCTGGAGCCGATCCCAGCTGACACCGGGCTGACATAGAGACAGACAATCATGCTCTCATTCACACCTATGGGCAATTTAGAATCACCAATTAAACCTAAGCTGCTTGGGAGGAAGCCTTTGTACCCGGAGAGAACACTGACACGAGGAGAACATGAAAACTCCACACAGAAGAGCCAGAGTCGAACCGGTGACTCTCTTGCTGTGAGGCAAGACTGCTAACCACTGCACCACACCATGTAGCCCTGCCACAACAGTCAGTTAATGGAAAAACATGGAGACATGCTAACGCATCACCTAAATGTGCCAATCACTGGGATGAGAAAGAAGCAACACATATTTTGTATTTTCAGTTTCATACCACAGAAGATGCGTTTCAGTTTTGTAGCCTAATGTGCCCTTTTGGTGTTTAAAAATGTAACTTAAATATTTGACCAAAGTAGCGAGGGGGCAATAATTAAAAATAAATGTATCCTTACGCATTCAAGGCTACTAACATGAACTGGACCGTGACTTCTGTTTACCCATACTTTAGAGATATGTTGAAGTTTCAATCGTTAATACATTATCTCTTTATCAGCTATAGTTACTTACAAGAAGCTAACAACATTGTCAAAAAGTATGCGTATGTTGTCTCTTGTAAACCTGTTGTGCATGTGCAAGCCATTTGAAGCACAGCATGGTACCACTTCACATCTACAACATATTAGTAGGGCTGCCCCCTGTTAGGCGATCAGTTGACTCATCAGTGGTTTTTTGTCTTTGTCAACTGAGTTTTCTTAAGTTGATTGCTTGTTTAATCCTTTCTTTATGCTAAAAGACGCATTTCAAAGAAAATGCTAAAAACACAATATTTAATGTGATATTTTCCATGATTCCTCCTGGAGAAGTTTTGAGAAATTTGTATGAAGTGTAAAGTAATGTCTCTAGTCAAAGATTACTCTACATATTAGTGATGTCCAAATGAAGCTTCATGAACTATTAGTTGCATTTATTGACCGCACTAGATGTAGCTCTTTGTTTAAAGAAAAAGCTCAAGGAATGGTAATTTAGTGTGCTTTCAACCCTTTTGTTAACAGACAGAAAATAACAAGAATGGTTGCTGAGGTTTCATTTGGCCATCACTACAACATATACAAATGTAGATACATGTTATGGTTATAGCAGAATAAATGCACTAATATATTATAATAGTTACATTCTGCTTGACATGATGAAAATATTATAGGCTGACAAGTTTACAAGTTACATGACTTAACGATATAATCTATAAGAGTCAGCCATGGTAGTTGGTCTTAGCTTTTCCCACTTCAGCTCCATCTTCCCTTTGAGAAAATGTGGCTTTTATGTTAACTTTAAAATAATCCACACAGCATCTGTAGTTTTATGTATTAACTTGCACAGCTGAAGGAATGGCCCTATGGGAGTACAGGGCCTCCTGGGGCCTGCAGAGTAACTACCCCCGAGGGCCCAGGTTCACACTTCAAAGAGAGATTTTGAAGGGTGGTTGCAAAAGCCACATGCTTCTTTTTTTATTGCTAATTCATTACATGCACGTCTGAGTGAAAGTGTACCTGCTTGTTGCTATTTCCGCAATCATTTATCATCATAATCATAACATTTGTAATTTCCTACTTCAGCAAAGACAATCACAAAGGCAACAGATCCAAAATCAGTAGGGAACAGAGTCGACACATCAAAGACAGGACCGCAACAACAGCCACTCTGGATGAAAATCAAACAAAATTAAATATAAACCCAAATTCCCCTTTGATAGTGTCATGACGGGCAGAACTGGTCATGGTCCAAATCACAGGCCACTGAAACACAACAGGAACTGTGAATGTCTCTATGCACATGTTAAATATATGTCTTTAACCGACTTTGGATGATTTAGACAGTATCTAGCAGCTGCGGTGGCATTTCTAACAGTTCAGATGAACTAGCAGTCGTTTGAGCAAGTAAACAAGCAAATAATGGTGTTATAAAAGAAATTAAGAA
This sequence comes from Centropristis striata, assembly GCF_030273125.1. Classification (NCBI taxonomy): domain Eukaryota; kingdom Metazoa; phylum Chordata; class Actinopteri; order Perciformes; family Serranidae; genus Centropristis; species Centropristis striata. The sequence goes on from NC_081532.1 coordinate 17,598,363, forward strand.
TTCCGCCTAGTTGGTTTAACAGTGTCACACGTTAGCTAACAGGACGGCTCAATGCCATCATTATCTTTACTCCTGCTGCTACAGCTTCTGAATTGGACTTTGGTGGATAGTTTGCCCTGCAGCTTCTCACTCATTTCAAAGAGTAATGTTGGTGTCTTTAAGTGGTTTTGTCCCAAGATAAGTTGAGTTTGTTTCTCTTTGCATTTGCTTTTCTGTCTCGAAGGCACCGTATGTATGATATGCATCATATATGGCCGCCATATGACGAAAGCCAACGTAGTAATCCACATACATATGGAGCTCGCCAAGCATACCAAGGGGCCCGCGGCAATCATCAAGTGTTCTCGTCCACCACACAAAAGGTTGAGTTAATTTCTGTTCTGCTGATTGGAATCACAGCCACTCCACCCGTCTACGGCCTGGAGGCAAAATGAATATTCATACCAGTTTAGACCCTGGTCATGAATATTTATAATGGTTAACACCAGATATGCAAATGAACCAGCCAACCCAGATGGCTTCAGATCACGACATAATGATCACACACACACACATGCATGCACAAACACACTGGTGAAGAAACAAGCAAACACACTGTGAAGGCTTTCTTTCTGAAGACAACATGTCTCACATATCAGAAAGACAAAGTAGAGACAGGAGAGAGATTAGAAATGGGCACAGAATTTAGCTGCCAAAATACTTAAGTGGGGGAATGGTATTGACAGACAGAAACAGAATGTGCCGCGACGAAGACGAGCTCACTTGACAAACACTCACATGTGGATATGCCAGGAAAGAGAAAGAATCAGGGTAAATAAATCGTTTTAAATTTAATCCATGCATGTTTAACAAAGTCTGGTGTCGGTACTCAACAGTGGCTTATTGTGAGATTAAAGCTGGTCCTCGAGGATTGCTGGCACTGTTGTGATGCCAATATCTTTCCCAGGTTCCTGAAGTACAAGGTCGACTGATAAACAATCAGATTAAAGAAGATTACCGCCATATACACAAGGTAGATTAATGATAGTGTAGCCGACGGAATACTCACGTTGTCTGGGAATCTAAACAGGTTGGCATTGAAAGAGTTTGAGTAGGAAATAGAGACGATACAACTGTAATACATACCACATCTGTAACAGAATGTATTTTAAACACCAAAAAATGTGTGCGCGCGCACACACACACACACACACACACAGAGGCAATAATAAAGATATGGAAATAAAAATATATAAATTAAATAATATAGTTCAATACAAAAAATTATAATAAAACACTTTTTATATTATATTGTGATTTATTTTTAAAATATCATTTTAGGAAAATGGAGTAAAACAAGTTTTTTTAATGTAATCACAAGACTGGGATTGTGAATAAAACACAAACTGAACTACTTTCACACATTTTTGCAATTAAATTATTTATTAAAAATGTGTGTGTTTATTTTATTATACCCTCTGTGAGGCTCTGCTTAGCACAGCAGTGCTTTGAGCTAACTAACATGAGCATTCCCAATGCCAATACTAGCAGGATGTTGTTTCGCAGGAATTATCTTTAGAGCAAATTCAACTTAAACTGAAGCTGACACCAAACATATTGGAGAATTTTCCTTTCTTTTCTATTTCATCTTTATGTTCACACACACTCTTTCCTCTCACCGCCCACCACCCCCCGCCCACACACACAGGAACAAACCCTTCCTGGATACTGTAAGCACAATCAGATATTTCCTTTGAGCGAAAGCCTTGCTAACAAGCTTATCTCACCACATACTGTGTGTGTGTGTGTGTGTGTGTGTGTGTGTGTGTGTGTGTGTTATTCAATGTGTCATTTGTAACAAGCATTCACAAGACCACACACACACACACACACACACACACACACACAGACAGACAGACAGACAGACAGAGAGAGACAGAGAGAGAGAGAGAGATGCAGGATTAAGGCCAACTAGCCTGTTGTCTGTTAGCTTGACATCACCTGAGATCATGCACTTTGTCACTGTCAGTTGTCCAAAGTCTAAGCGTTAATATACTGTTGCATCGCGTATGCTAATTCAAATGACCGAGTGTATTTATGAAACATGTTGCTAGCCTTGAAAGTAGCAGTGAAATCCAGGGGAAATCCACTTTAAATTCAGCAGAATTAATTTGTTCTGTAATGAGTTGCCTGATGAAAACAGTTGCAGTAGCATCACATTTGTTTGACTGTGCAGTCAGAATGAGGTCATGCTGAGCGACAAAGCTCAACTGGGTCACAGGCTGTGACTCACTGCACGTTGCAATATACCTGGACTCAGTAAAACCCACACCTAGCAGAAAGGCATGAGCACAGAGCTCTCTGGGCTGCTGTGCATTTATTATTGCCAAGCAGTTTCTGTGAAACTGCAACTGCTGCCGTGTTGGCCCGAGATACATACAGCGGAGCAATAAAAACGCACTGCTAGTCTTTAACTCAATGTTGCTGGTTTCTGTACACTATTTGTGGTGGCCTAGAGTCTTATGGACGACCTTTTCTTTAATCTATGACTAATCACTTTCAGTTAGTTGCTTATTTTTGATTACTTCAGGTTTCATACCACTTTCCAACAGATCAGTCTTAATTTCAACTTCGTCTAACTCTTGTATTCAGTCTTTGTGCTGCCAATGAGAACAATGAGAAGGCGATTTTAAAATGCCTTGTATATTCATGTATATGCTACAAAAAGCCCCAGCAAGAGAACAGATGAGTGTTCCATCCTGGGATTTGGCACACATATGCCTGAAACAGTTGATTCACACTAGCCTGCAACCCTCTTGTTAAAACTTTCAGCCTGCTACCACACCTAGCAGCAATGTCACAGTGCACTGACACACTAAGTAGTGCACTTCTACATCACTGCATCTAGGTGAGAAATTAAACCCCTAGAGGTGAGCAAAACGATTCCAGCTGCCAGTAAGCTGCTTTTTAAACAGAGCAGTTTTCACTATACCAATCTACTCTGTTAAAAAAAACAATCTGGTTAATTTACGGTAAAATACCGGCAGCTGTGGTTGCCAGAATTTCACTGTAAAAAATACAAAGAGTTGGGTTTCTCTACTTTAAATTTAAATGTAAATATCAGCAAAAACTCAAATTTAGACTGAGTAGTCCCTTAATTTTTTAGGGTAATTGTGTCCGTGTTACATATTGGTATTTCTCCTTTAAATTTACATGGAAAAAAAGTGTTTTCTACTGTTTAAAAGTGCTATTCTTTGATATACGGTAATTATAAGCATCTACTATGGTGAAAGTCAAGTTTTAATTTTACACCCTAATTCTGATGCAATTTGACAGTGTTTTACTGTGATTTCTTCATTTTTTTTACAGTGTAAGGTGCAACACACAAATCAAAGCTGAATGAATGTAAAATCCAAACTAACAAAATTACTTTTCACAGATCTAATGGCTAAAGTTCGTCCCCTGTGGACATGTTTGGCAACATTTTTCATCATGCTTTTTGTGTGTCTAATACAAATTTGTCATAATGCAGTTTGCCAGCTGTTGTCTGGAAATGGCGATACAAAGATAGAGAAATATATTTATCATAGATATTTAGGGGTGTAAAAATTCTCAAAATTCCCAATTTGATTAGACTAAAGGGCCACAATTGGATTTCGAGTTTTTGTTTTTTTGAAAACCGATGGATATGACGTTGTTAGACTTTGTGTCCTGGCAGCTAATAATGATTCATATTATGAAATTATTATAACCCTATATAAAGTGTGATATGAACACCATTTTATTCTGGATTTAACCAAACCAAGGTCATATGGTCACATTATTGATTTTTCCAATGCTGCTAGTTCTTTTAAAAATTAGGGTTAGGGTTAGGGATAGGGTTTTTGAAAGGTCATTTTGGTTGATTTTTGATTCAGATTTAAAAATGTGACATCACTGAAAAATATTGTTACATTGTATAGACAAACTGTATAATGTTGGAGTAACCGATGCGATTTGCCCTGTCAACTAGTTGGACTAAATGCTTTCTGTGTACAGTAGCAAGTGTATTGTTATACTACACTTGACCACACCCACTAGTGACCAAGGGTGATGTCATGGTTTAAAAGCGTTATCCTGCATATTTTAACCCTCAGAGTCAATCTCTTTCCTCACTAAACCATCCGTTGCAGCCATATCATCATTGTCATCATCGGCCACATCCTGGAAACTGGTATCTATGTATGTCCAGGTGTTGGATGTCTCACTACGCCGTGTCCATCTCTTGTAAATGTGCCGACTCATTGTGTGGTGCTGGTAAATGGTTGAGTCATGCTTTAGCTTTAATTCCCAGAGGGCAGGTGCGCTAATGTTGTACATCCTATTATCGGCCCACTTGCAGAGAGTGTGTGAGTGTGTGTGTGTGTGTGTGTGTGCAGATACTTGCCTACATAAGTAGATGTTTTTTGTGCGTGCTGTACTCGATATCTGCAGTCTGTGGGAGCTCACACACAAACTCTCGCAGTGTGTTTAAGAATGTTTGTGTTTTATGAATCCACACTCTACTACTCTCGTTCACCTTATCCATTAATCATGGTGTATTCATCTATCTGTATCTGCACAGCAATGTATAGTACACCGCTGATGCTGTTAGATAAGCAGATTGTAAGTCATGATATCAGGCTTACAGGGCCACAATGCCAATTTCCAACCAGAACCCTCTCGTTTTAACTTAAGGTAAGACTTGTTCCTCATCCTTCTGTGAATCTGCTTACCTGAACATCTCTCTGTATTTACTTTTCTGAAGTTGGCACTACATACAAATGGAACATTTTGTTTGCACAGCAGCGGCTAATGTAGATCACAGACAATGGTTGGTACTTATGGAGCGCATATGGACAAAAGCAAATATATCTTACATTTAACTAATGATAGCTCATTAGCAAGGACAAACAGCCCCGTAGGGTATCGATATGCGCACAAACACACACACACACACACACACACACACACACACACACACACACACAAAAACACACAAACGCACACACACACACACACACACACACTGTTCCATTAGCTTAGCCCAATAATTGCAGATTAGGATTAAACAAAGAGAATCTGGTCTTTTGTATTAATTTGAAGACACACATTTTGGGGAAATATTTAATTAGACTGACAAAATACAAATAAAAGGGGGAAAATGTGACAGCCACATTGTTTGTTCACATGTCATTATACACCTCAAACACCTTAAGGACTCATTACAGTGTCAGGGCAGGTGACTTATTCAAAATTGTCCTCTTCTGCTTTTTACTATTATTGTTTTTTTTTCTACTGATAAAAGGACTTTTTTCATTACTACAATTCATAAAAGCAAATGTTTTTTTCTTGTTACAGACCTCCATCTCACATTAGGCCCACTTCTTCATAGTTAAAATACACATTCAAAGGAAAGTTTACCTTAATATTAAAAAATACATCTACCAGTTGCTGTGTGTTTGGCAACTCACACCAAAATTTCAATACATTCAATTTTTATGCTGAAGGAATGAATGGTATATACCTTTTATTTCCCTCGCGCTTATTTCTACAGTTTTCTTTTTCTTATTTATAAATAAAGAAATAATTTCCCTTGGTCGGTGTGACTGCTCCTTATATATATTTGTGAGTTGATATAATGGGTAATAGTATATGTATATGTATATGTTAGTCTCTTTTCACTGGAATTGAGCAACTATGCTGTAGCAAAACATACCACCAACATTGTTACATGGAATTAATAAAGTATCTTGGTATAGGAAGTGTATGTTTTCACATTCAGTCAGATTTAAACCAGGTTTGGTTGCATGTAAGTAAACAACCAGTGTGGGGAGCAAAAGAAGAAGCAGAGCGCATTGCCCAAAATGTAATCTCAGAAGCCATCTGCTACCATCTGCCAACATTTTAGCCTTTTGTTAGCTTGAAGAAGTCTGGGCCTGAATAGCCTTTATGGTTATCTGGATAGCTGCTGTCTGCACTGAAAGCTCAGAAGTATTGGATCAATAGGCAATTGGTTCCAAGTCTTGTCAACTAGTTGATGTCATGGGTGAAAGACCATTAGTAATTCTGTGATTTTGCTAATTAAGAAAACAAAAAAATGCCTCTTTAATTCTTTTATTTTTAAGGCATTTTATTTGATCTATACAGCAACCTACTTCAAAGCTTTAATGGATTTAAAGGACCATTGTAGTCTTATCTAAAAACAGGCCAAAGCTTAAACTCACATTCCCTGTATACCACATGGTGTGAATGAATATATCTGCTGTTATCTGGTCATCAGGGACCAAGAGATTTAACATGGATGGATTAATGAACAGGAACCCCTTCAGCGAAGCCTGTGATATGTGATACAGAATGATATGATTACTAACAGTTCTTAAAAGAGTCATATTCCTTTTGAAAAGAAAATCTTTACTTTGAAGATATGACAACAAAGGGGCCATCGTGATATCTTTCTGTGTGTGGAAGTGAGCTGGATAGAATTGGAGACCTCTGAGCCCAACTTCACAACCAACATCATTACATTCAAGCAGCTTCAAGTGCTGGTGTTTGAGACTCAATGCCCGGATTAAAGTACTTCATCTCTAGACCTTCCCACACACTTTTACTTTGATGTTGCATTCCCTTGTCTGAAGGTATGTTGCTGCAGTTATTTCTGATCTAATTCAGTTTCAAACAAACAGCTCAATTTTACTTCCATTCAGTCTGCTCTGTCTCCCTGCAGCAGTGGGTTGCTTTTTATTAACAAAAAATTAAACGGGGCTGCTCAATATAATAAGAGTATCCTCTACATTTCCTGAATTGACTGGCAATTGCGTCAAACCATACCAATATCCTTCAGCCAAATATGTCAAGCTATCAGATTCTGGAGTGTTTGTTGGTGTGTAGCAGCTTGCTGAGCTCAGGTTAGTGCCAAGTAGAAGGAATATAAAACAAAAATACTGCCAACAGCTAGGATTAGCTGGCTGCTTTTTATAGTATCTGGTGTAAAAAGCTAGCTAAGTGGGATGCAGTGATTTGGAAGTGATCCCTGCTTGTAAAGCAGATGGCTAAACCTTAACTAGCCAGAGCCAACAGCCTACCGTAGAAGTGATCTAAAAGCAAAGAAACCAAAAATGGTGTTGGGTAACTTTAAAATAGGTCATTGAAAGGAAACAGAGCAGTACCCAATATCTATGAATGTAAACAACACATATTTGCATTTATAAATGGATACAGTCATGGAAACAATTATTAGACCACCCTTTTTCTTCAATTTCTTGTTCATTTTAATGCCTGGTACAACTAAAGGTACATTTGTTTGTACAAATATAATGATAACAACAAGAATAGGTCATACATGTTTATTTTAATTTGATAATAACCAAATCATTATCAAGAAGACTATGGAAAATGGCTAGATATCAGCTCTTAAATTAAACTCTTATTAGCTATTTTTGTTGTTATCCAACAAACAAATATACATTTAGTTGTAGCAGGCTTTAAATGAACAATTAATTGAAGAAAACAAGGTTGGTCTAATATTTTTTACCATGACTGTAGGTAATAATAGTAATTGCACATGTTTGTGAATGATCAGTTCCAAATAAAATAGCAAATGAACAACTTTTGCATCATTATCAACAGTAAACATGGACAGCATTGTGGCTTTGTTGACATTGGACATAAGACTTTTCCATCAATTTGAGAATAATAAACTGGTAAAAGTAAGCCTTTGACATATTGGAATGGGACTTCCACCCCAGCATTGAGGGAAAGGAAAAAGAACAAAGAAAAAGCAAAAAATAATTTTAATAATACTAATGTGAATAATAATAATAATATCATTCTAGGATAGATTTCCTCTTTAACATCCATTATCATAGCTACTAATATGACTGACAGCTAATTCAGTGTTAACATATGGTGAGTTTAATGAGACACTGTATCTCAGACATGCAGTGCAAGTGGAAGTGAAATAAAAGCTTTCCACATCACAAAAGACTCTGCTTGTGGCTTTAATTGAATTCCGAAATAATTGACTAAAGCAACCCAACACACCATCAACGTAACCTCTTCAGTTTGGATCATTAGACTAAATGATGAGGAAATAAGGCCTAGTGAATGGCAGCCCATACAGTGCTGAACTAGAAAATGTACCCGTAGCTAGCGCCTGCTGCTGTGTAGCGTTAATCTGTGTGTGAACAGATGGCATGCGCTAACAAGCTAGGCTAAATGTAGCTACTGTTGGCATGGACCAAGACTGATCTCTGACTTCCTGATCCCAAGCCTCTTAATTAAATGCACCATTTAATCTATTCGGGTTTCAGTCCCGCTGCTGCTCCAAAAACAACAGCGTTCATCACTGATGACCTGCTCGTCCTGGTGATTAGAGCACTGCACTATTGAACCAATTTGATTAACAGGAAGCCTCGGGCAGTGTTATTTAGAAATGATTGTCATGACCAATTATTATATTGTTAAAAATATAGAGGATCTTTCCTGTCATATGTCATAAAAACTGTTGCTTCCTTAATAATGAAGATGGCAATAAACTCTTAAAGTGCCTCCACAAGTAAGACTTGGCTCTCCATGGTGATATTGATGGACCCATAACTGGTGATATACAGGTGCATAAAACAAGGATACATACTTTCTTTGGACGTTTACACAAAATATCATAAAACATGCCGTGAACACAGCCAGAGATCCATATATCTCGAGGTGGCCAAGATCCTGTATTCACCCTGGAGTTATACTGAGGCTCTTGCTATTTAACCAATACAAGACAATACAGCACTTGGGGTTTGGATTGAAAATGCAGTTACTTCACCCATTGATTGACGATCCTTTAACATTTGGTTTACTTTTCATTACAAAAAGTGCTGGCTAATATTACATTCCATCAATAAGTTAAATAGTGCAGAGGTAGTTTCATCAGACGGAGTAAAACGTCTCACAAAATTCAGCATGTTATGTGTTGTGCTGTCTAATTTCTATGCAAACAACACAAAGAAAAGGATGGCTTATGTTTTTCCAATTAAATTCAACACTGGGGAAACAGTCATCCTGAGTTGACTTAGCTCTGCTGCAACACATAGTAAACTATTTCATTGAAAATGTGGAATAAGTCAAGTGTTACATTCTGAGCCATTTGCCAACTTAACTGCTTTCCTCCATTCAGTCACTTCTCAAAGATATCGGCAGTGCTGTTATAGTTATAGTTCAGATATAACTGAAATAGCTGGGAGGGATTTTGCAAGTTAATAATTGCACAGAGCTGTCTGTAATGTCACACTGGGACCACCAGTAACTTTCTGCATACTGAGCTATCCCCGGTCCTGAAATTGAAGCTACTGCTTACTGAAACATCTACTTCAAGCTGTATCTGCATGATTCCGAAGTTAAGGGGGCTGAAAAGTCTTCTTCAAGCTGTACCTGCATACTGTAGCTGTCCATGGCACTGAAATGTCTAGTTCAAGCTGTGTGTGCATCATGCTGTTGTCTCGAGTGCTGGATAATCTACTTCAAGCTGTTGCTGCACACTGGAGCTGTCCATGGTGCTGAATCGTCTTCTCTAAGCTTTGATTGCATATTGCCGCTGCTCTCTAAACTGAAATTACTACTTAAAGCTGTATCTGCATGATGCTGTAGTTGAGGTTGCTGAAAAGTCTGCGTCAAGCTGGAACTGCATACAGTAGCTGCCTATGGTGCTGAAATAACTAGTTCAGGTTGAATCTGAAGGATTGTAGTCTGTGGTGCTAAAAAAATCTATATCATACTGAAGCTTTCTGTGGCACCTAAAATGTTTACTTCAAGCTGCGACTGCATACTGTAGCTGCCCATGGTGCTGAAATAACTGGTCCAGGTTGAATCTGAAGGAATGTAGTCTGTGGTGCTAAAAAATCTATATCATACTGAAGCTTTCCGTGGCACTTAAAATGTTTACTTCAAGCTGTAACTAGAACTTTCAATTGTGTCTAGTTCAAGCTGCACATGCATGTATGATGCTGTTGTCTAGGATGCTGAAAAGTCTACTACAAGCTACACCAGTATACTGTAGCTGTCCATGGTGCTAAAGTGGCTTCTTAAAGCTTTAACTGCATCTGGTTGCTGTCCGCGGTGCTGAAATGACTACTCTAGGCTGTATGTGTTCCATGGTGCAGATAAGTCCACTCCAGGCTGCACTTGCATTCTGTAGCTGTCTATGGTGCTGAAATGTTTTCTTCAAGGTCTACAGTCATGGAAAAAATTAGAAGACCACACTCGTTTTCTTAAATTTCTTGTTCATTTTAATGTCTAGTTTAATTTAAGAGCTGATATCTTGACATTCTCCATGGTTTTCTTGATAAGGATTTTGATTATTATCAAGAAAACCATTGAAAATGGCTAGATATCAGCTAGTGGTCCAATCATTTTTTTCCACGACTGTAAGTCCACTCCAGGCTGTACTTGCATGCTGTAGCTGTGCATTGGCTAGCTGTTGCTGTTTGTGTCCTCTAACATATCCGAAAATTTGAAATGAAACAATGCCTATGATATTTAAGTGCTGACTTTAGTTTTAATTTGAGGGTGCATACATCCACATCCGATAAACATTCTAGAAACCATAGCCCTTTTTATACATGGTCCCTTATGCGCTATAAAGATCCCTCAAGGACTCAATATGAGTGTGAACATGACCAAACACACTTTAAACAAGTCAGCTCTGTAACCTTATAGCATTTTTTTCATTATGTCAAAAAGAGAGAAAAAAAAGTAGTTTTTAATGATACCGTTTATCTTACTTTGTCTGTATCTTCTGCTGATAAAATTGAAGGCTATCTTCACAGTATTTGTGCTATCTAATCTATAGGCTTTTCTCTACTGCAGCAGTGACCCATTTCCCCTGGGAGTATTTAAGTTTCCTCTTTTACGGTCTAAAATCTCTATTTCCTGTGAATGGAGTCCTATATCTTGACTAATGTCAGCATGGTAATCTAAATGTGTGTATTGAATAAATCTGATTGGTTGAAATTTAAAGGAGTCACAGCTTTTTTTTTTTTTTTTTACATCATCTTATTGCTCTAACTATTTCAACCACGTCTACAAGTCTTGAGTAGGCAGTGGTGTTCTGTATTGTTTTTATCCTTTATTTAACTTGACAAGTCAAGAATGCACTCTTATTTATGGGAATGGCCTGGGGGTGTATTTTCCAAAGATATAAAAACACACACACACACACACACACACACACACACACACTACACATATACACACCTACATTTTGCCCACCACTGCAGTGTTGGAGGCTATATGTATTATTTTTTCCAAATACAATAATCAAATGTACCTGATGCTTTTAAGTGACTACCTGGCTTGAAATGATTGAGACTGAAAGGAGACGGCTGCAGAGGGATTAATACTTCTAAAAAAATGTGTTTACGATACATATTCTATGGTTTTGTATAGTCAAGAGTCATAAAAGTAGCAATATCTGATATAAAAATCCTGACAACATTCAAAGGGTTTTTGTGCAAGACATTAAACGGACATCATTTCATGCATGATGGACGTGACATGTTGGTTTGGCACAACATACAAATGCAGCTCTGCAGAAAACACAGACCACACACATTGTCAGCAAACTTTGCTATCAGAATCTGAGGATCACAGGCATATAGGGTTGCACAAACTCAGCAAGTGTGTCAGCTGTTCTGTAGCCAGAACATAGGCAAGCATGCATACGGTAAATGCATCAAGTGTAGGTTATCTTGCTGCATTTACGCTTAACAATGCCTTCATTGTATTGCAGTTCACATAACGTTAACATCAATGCGTAAGATGGAAGTTTTTTAATGTGTGTCCCCCAGTCTGATCCTGCTGTGTCTGTCTACAAAGGGAATTTCACAATTTTTTCAAATGGCAATACTACAAAGCATTGATGTTTCACGCATTGTACCCTTGGGGTTTTTTTCAGAAGTGCCACTGTACTGTTGGATTGAGTAATCTAAAGCAGTGTGTTATGGGGTGGGAGCCAGTATCGTAGATTGAGTGCCATGTCTGGTGGCAGAATCCCCTGGTGACAACTGTGTTGCAGAAGTTATAATTAGTACTATGATGATCGGATCCTAGGCCCAGTATTCCTCTCAATATTATCTACTTTCTTGCACTGAGGTGACTCACGGTAATACGTACATTTAAGTAAAGCACTCACACTGGCTCTCCAACACTGTCATACATGGACATTATGTTGGAGCTGTTAAGCAGAGTGCAGATCTTGTACAAGAGCAGAACAGTAAAGATGAAACAAACGAAGATGAAATACCAAGATAAACATGCTACAAAACATCTACAAACCACTGAAATCTTTTCAGCCAACTGAGTGAAGTGATGTCAGCGATTTAAAGCAGCCGTCGTGTTTTTCTCCAAACAAAAACTATGGAATTAATGGTAATGGAGTTATTAGACAGTATTAAGATGACCTATTAATTCAGAGTTTCCTAAAAAAGGTATTGAAATATATGATATATATATATATGATATATATGTCATATATAGAATATATTTTTGGCTTGGATTTTTTTTTAATTTAAACCATTGGTTCCCAATTTGGATTGGGTCCCATTAATCTGAATGTTATTGTTGGTGTCTGGGTAATGTTACCACTTCAGACCTTAAATATCATATGTCCTAAACTATGACGTGTTAGGGCCGAGTATGAAAAAAAAATGTGGACATGGAGGTGGGGGGTAATATTTCAAGAAAAAAGTCACAAATTTACGAGATTAAAGTGGCAAATCTACTAGAAAAAAGTCACAGATTCACGAGATTTAAAGGGGCATATTAGCAAAAAAAAGTTGCAGATTTATGAGGAAAAAAAGTCGGAATAATAGTCTTTGTCAAGGAACCTCAACACACCACAGATGCCACCCTTTCTTATAAATCTGTTTTTTTCACACTTGGCCCTAATATGCCGTCGTATTACCTAAACAGTGTTGGGGTAGCGCAAAGCATTACTTTTTCTTATCAAGTAATATGTCGTTACGCACCGAGCAGGAGGGAGCAATAAGCAATAAAGTTTCGACAGGAAAGAGAGATATTGGTGCTTTAGCAGGTGTAAATAAGACGGTTAATCATCGGCTATTATGTGTAACTGTAACAGAATTAACTGTATTTAGTGAGAGCGGAAAGCATATACGAATACTTTATTAGTTACTTTTAATAAAGAGTAACTTTGTAAAGTAACTGGTTAGTTTTAACAGTACCTTTCCCCAACACTGGTCATAAAGGAAACCTCCTCGGTTATAATCTGTAGAAATGTGGGTTGCAAGTAGATACAGGTTTGTTTCAAGATTTTAAAATGCTGTGCAACAGTGAATTTCTTCCTTTATTGCCTGTTTCTTATTTCTTGTTTATGGGACAGAGGGTGACATGGCTCTGTGGTCTATCAGCTCTGAATACACTTTATAATGCTTGTTGATTACCATATAGACAGACAGAGGCAGTGGGGTTTTAGGCAATGAGCCAGAAGCCTGTCTGTATTGTATCACGTACACCCACAGTTATCTGTACTGAACACAGCTCATTATCGCCCAACGTTTCTCACATCTGTCATGTCACCGACTCCTCATGCTCACACCATCACACACACAGACACACAAGCATCCTCCCCACTGGCTTCCTAAAGCAGCATCTAGTGTCAGACATGTCACGGGTGATTTTGAAGCAGCAGGTGTGCAGAGAGGAGGAGTAGTGGGAGGTATGGGGGCTCTAGAGAGACATTCAACATACTCGTGAAAGAAAGACTGATAGATTTCAAATAATATCTACAACTGAGAAACACATAACACCCCAAATTCCATGCATGTACCACCTGCTTTACAAAGATGACTGGTTGCCACTGCATTTACACAGCAGATGAGCTGCATTTCCAAGAAAACGCCCCACACACATAAACAACAACAACGTACAAATCTTTTCTAATGTAATTAATGACTTTGTATTGGATTTTAAGCAGGAACTTAACTAGAGCTACCAGTCAGCCAAAACGCTAATCCTGCCTTGGCAAAGACTTGAGGCTATTTATTTAGAGTTACTGTGTTTGATCAGCGGTGCCAGCACAGTATAGCAGCACTACTTTCCATATGTCAACAAAGCAATATATTCATGTTAGATATATCTTTAAATGCATGTATATCCTTGAAATAAAATGTACACATAACATGTATTTCGGTGGTTGAATGTGACCCGCTAGAGCATTTATTATTATATTATATATTATTTATTATTAAGAAAAACATTACATGTATTATTTCTGCATGATGGCTAAAATATAAGTGACATGGTTCATTTTATTGGGAGCTCTTAAAAGCCTGGCTGCTGCTTTTTGCAAGTTGTAAACAGAAGAGAGTTTGCTGGCTCATGCCAGATCAACAAGAGTTGGATCAATCTGGTGAGATAATAACAAGGCCGACCTGTTCCTGGTTTGAAGAGAACACAAAAACATTTGATTCTGAATATCTTGCAACTGTAATAATGCCCTTTACCTGACTATCAACAACAAGAATACCATGACTTTGTGTCATGTGGGAGCTTCAGGAAGAATGGGGGATGGAATTATGGACATGGTTTAATTTAAAATATAAATAATAATATTGTTGCAAAACTTGTGCAATACTAAAATCTGTGTTATTCAGCTCAATCACAGTCAACAAGGACTTTTTTTTCCATTTTAAACCTCTTACCAGAAGCACATGCACACAAATGAGCTGAGGGCCGGAGATGTAACCCTGAAGCACACTGTAACTGATTCTGCAGATGATGATGTAAAATGTTTCTTATTTTAACTGAGCATGTTCAATTTGAGAGGTGTGCTAAATAAATTTTAGTTGTTTTACTAAAAGACACTCATATGGTCATTTCTGGCTCCAATTAACCAAAAAGGTGTCAGCCAAAAGGTTAAACTCAAGGCTTCAAAAAGGTAGTCCACAAACCAATGGATGACATCTCCTATTATAAAGTTGATTTTGTGATGTCCGGATTAAGCTTTATTAACCATTTGTTGTAGTTGTTGGCCCCAATTAAAGCTCAAGGAATGACAATTCAGTGTGGTTTCATATGGTTCATAAAGTTTAATTTGGCCATCACAAAGTCTATGGTCAAGGTAAAACTTTCTAATGATTGTGAAGTAGTACAATTCCTAGAAATCCAATTGACAAGTACTTAAAGCAACAACAAAGGAATGACATGACAATGGTGTCTGGCAAATCAAGATGTTTTATACTATTGTTGCAAAAATGCTTTAAAGAAATGCTCATTATTGTTGGATTGCCCAACAGTAGTTGATGGTGTCACCATAAGATGAAATCTAACCCACACTGAGTTTTTTCCAACATTTGCTGTCTGTGAGATGCTACATTGGAAGATCTCAAACTTTCAGTTCTAGTCATATGAGAACTAATTTCCCAAGTGTTCTTTCTTTTCTTTAACCATGACATGGAATAATAACTTGGGTTTGTGAGATCTGTAACGGTTATCAGTTATTTTTATCAAGAAATCCCCATTAACATAAATTATATCACATACCAGAATATATTAAATACAGAGTATCTGCCACTTGTTCTCAGACTTGTACATTTTTCTTTTAATGTCATCTGAAAGGTTCAGCCTGACTTGTCAAACATGAGTGCTCCAGCTGATAGTTGGGTGAGTAATGGAGCAATGAAAGAGACTTTGTCTTTGTTTTCTCCCTTTAGAATCACTGATGGCATTTTAAAGACATATTGTATTACTTTAAAATAACTTCACGCTCACACTCTCACACAAACATATTTTTCAGTCACCCGTAGAATCAATCCAGATGTCACGGCGTCAGGGCAGCTTCCTATAAGGCCTGCCTCTCCACTGTTAATAGGAAATGTTCCCTAACATCTGTGGTCTCCATCCCTCTGCTATCTCTCTTCTCTCACTGCCTCTCTCACTCTCTCTCTCTCTCTCTCTCTTTCTGTCTCTGAGCAGTAGAATAAATTGAATTAGAGCTCCACCACCCACTCCGCAGGATCCTGCAGCCCTCTGTCAGATAGCTAAACAGAGAGAGGAAGGGAGAGAGAGAGTGAGAGAAAGGGAGTTGCAGGGAGATAAACAGAGGGCAAGAAGAAAGACGGGTATAATAAAAATCCCCCCTGCCCCTATAAAAAATAAAGAACAGTCCTTACAGCCTCTTTACTCCCCTGTACTAGTACCTGATAAGAGGCAACATATTTGTTCATGTTTTTGGAAGGTTGTGGGGGTGAAAGAGAGACAAAAAATAATGAGAAAGAGGGGAAAATACAAGATAAGACAGATATTGCTTCTACTCACCTATACACACCATTATAGAATGAGAAGTTATCAGCATGTATTGTAAAGATAGCTGTATTTCAATGTACTACGTGTTTATCCGGAATTTCTGTGCACTTAAAATTCTTTTCATTTGGCCTTGACCCCCTCACAGCAAATTTAATTTTTTCAAAAGTGAAAACCAAGAGTAGCTTTATAATCCAATCTCTTAGTTCCCCGTTTTATATTTCCTGGCAAGAACTCAAAAGACAATCTGTTACACAAATGCATCGCCATTCATCCTGGACCTAATGACACAGCAAACCACTCCTTTTAGACATAAATAGGAGGCTAAACACAACTAAAATGGACTTAAAATCACCAGTTTCTCTCCAGCACTCACTCACCCACACTCTTTTTCTAGAGCCAGGGATGCATTTGCATAATGCCTCCATATCCACGGGCCATTAGCACCAGCATGAGTGGCTCGTGTGCATAAATTTATTGCCTTGATCAATCAATGCGAGCTACTGTACCGGTACAAACCAATGAAACTCCCAATCCTGCAGAAGATAAAGCCACGGGAAAAATAAAAACATGTCATGACATGTCATGAACCTGAATTAGAGACACTTAAAACTTCACAGACTGTCATTGGAAAAAGGGTTTGATTAAAATGGTAATTTGAGATAATTTCTACTAATTTGCTGCAAATTATGATTAAATTGAATAACTTTTCATTTAGTGAGGACCCCCATTGAACTCTTTGCAGGGATCTGTGTCAGCAGAAGCCATTTGTTTTCAGTGCAGGTGCTCAGGGAAAAAAAAAGGTTTAAGGTGTTTTTACACTTGAAAGAAGACCACGGCAGTGCATTAAGTCATTGGTAATTTTTAAATACCTTCTCAAGTCACATTTACGCTCAATGGACTTGGCACAGCATGGTCATTAAACTCAGATTCCAGAGTCAGCAGCATATTTAAACCCACATATGTTATGGTATATGCTAAAATTATTCAATTCATTTTTTAAGCATGGGTGCCTTGTTTCTTCGGTTTTTGTTTTGTTTAGTGTATTGGCAGCCGCACTCCCCCATAAAGAATGACCAAAGGACCAATTCAAAACCCCACATCAAAATGTATGAAATAAAGAATCAATAAACTTTCTAAATTCACTCTATTTTGGAGGATACACTTTCATTCTGTTAACTGTATGAAATATCAAACCTTACAACCACTGGATATTGAATTCAGACAAACTGTACCAGACAGAGTCAAGTTTACATTAAGTGGTAATACAGCAATTGCAAATACTCAGTTTTTACCATTTATTTTATAAAAATCCAAGTGCATGGTTTAAACTGATCACTGCCACCTAGAATGTACAGTATGTATTCCTACAGTGAACACCACAATTTGCCATGTTTCCTGCACAAACAGGATTTTTACAACAACCATACCCTCACGCTGCCAGGAAAACTCAGAATATGCCTCCACTGACACAAAGAGAATAGAACAGCACAGTGGATAAAAAGCCTTCACAGCACGTTAACAATACATTGTGAATGTACAGTGCCATTTTTTTTCTTCTTCAACTCAGTTTTTGATATTTAAAATAACCATAATTATTTGCAATTTCAATGAGTAATACGCTTCACTACAACATGCAAATCATTATTAATAGCAAATTACACATATTCATAGTTAGTGTGTGGGAGAATGCTGAATGACTAACACTGACTGAAATAGAGAGTATTTTAATAATACTATATTTATTTTAATTATAATAGTGCTCAATTGAACTACAATGTACCCACTGTACGCTATTCCTTTCACTGGTGTCACATGTCTAGTATTGTATCGTCACCCTGTTAAAATAATCGCCTAACTCATTTTTTCAAGTTTTGCAGGAAACACAAAAAACTTCACCAAAAAGGATGGCTATTGACATAGTAATAACAATGTGTGTAAATGATGTAACTTAAGAGAAATAAATGACTTAGGCAATTTTTTGAACATGCCTTTGTGACTTAAGCAAGATATGGTAAATCATGTCATGTTTATGACAGGCTCATGTCACTCTTATGTAGACACCTTCAAAATAAAGTGTTACCATATCTTGCTTAAGTCAAAAAGGCATGTTCAAAAAATTCACAGTCACATTTTATTTTGACTTAGGCATAATAAATCCGCTTAAGTCACACGCTTGACATAGGCCATTATCTTAAAGGGGTAAAATCACATGAACTGATCAACTGAGGATGTAGGCGATTTTACCATAGGTGGCCGGCGTCATGAGGAGATGATTTAGGCAAAAAAAAAAAAATTGACAAAAGATGACTTAGGCGATTATTTTAACAGTGTGACAGTATATCTGGTCATGTGCGTGCACGCGCGCCTGCCATCATTTGAAAGTGACGCGAGACTTAAACACACACACTTACAGATACACACACACAAATACACACACGGTGCGAAAGCTCCCTCTACCATCATGTAGCTTTGTTTTTCAACTGGGGCTGGGGTTCAGTTGCGCACGCGCACACACGCACAAACAAATGCATCCTATATTCACTGTTTTTGCGTATTCTAAATTTTCAGTCACGTGGGTTAACTATTTAACCCTATCACATTGCTTACACACCAACATGAACACACTACCAGTGCACAGGCTCTTCACAGTGTCTGTCTGCCCCCCCTCTTCTCTCTCGAGGTACAGGTGCAGGGTTTTGGCGCACACACATGGGCCGAGGCGCATTTATTTGTATTTTTTTTCTTTAAGTCCGCTAAAATGAATCCTATAGTAGCTTATATGGACATTTAAGTGGGTGCACCGCTGCTGAAGAGACACCACGCGCGAGCACACAAGTTCTCTTTCTCTCCGGCTGCACTTGCACGCGCTCCCGTGCACGCGCGTACATTCACACCGCGTTGTATTCACAGCACACAACTGGGTGCAGAGCTGCTAAAATGTAGCCTACTGAAACTAGCCTACGTCTGGGTCTATACCGAGCACATTCACCCACCAACACACACACACACACACACACAGCTTCTATAACTTACACTGGGCTTAATTTTGACCTTGAGTGCCGGTTTCCTATTGTATCCAATTTATACTATATCCCTATCTGCCCCCAGCCCGCCCCATTTCTGCACCCAGACTAAATGTCTACACACGGAAACCTCGAAATAACTCTACCTCTGCCCCCTTTCCTACCCCCTGAGCCACCACCATCCCTCCGCTCCAACAGACGCAGTCAGAAAGAAAGAATAAGAAGAGGGGAGGAGAAAACTGAGCCGTCATTTTGCACGTAAAACAAACAAAAAAAGATGATGAAGAGTTTCAACTTTACCTCTTTCCGGATGCTACGGTTCCTTCACGGGGTGTCAGGGAGCAATTATGCTGCCAAATCCCATTATGTGAAGGATAGTGATGATGATAGTTGTAACTCCACACAGATAGGTTCCAGAGAAGAGAATATCGAGGTAAATGTGTGTAATATCCTTTGGGTGGCTGTAAATTCCGAACGGGTTTATAGTTCAAGCCTGTCTTCCAGAGGGGTGCGTCCGTTTTGCATTCTCACAGCGCCCGACGACTACATCCTCCTCCTCTCTCTTTCTCTCTCTCCCCGTCTTTTCCTCCCGGTTTCATCCCTCCATCCGCGGGGTGAGGGAAGAATCCCATCCGAGACAAAACTGAAATGATCCCCCACTTCCCCCTTTCAACCTGCTTCTTCTTCTTCTTCTACTCTTTTTCTCCTCTTCTATCACCTTCCTTCTTCCCTTCCTTCCTTTCCTTTCCCCGCCGGTCGCTGTCCTCGTGCAGGTGAAATAGGAAGAATTCCACTACAAGAAAAAATATCCCAGGGAAAAAACGGCGGAAAAGTCTAATTATTCCAGTAAAACATTCCCGTGGGTTGGGTAGAGTTTGTTAAACACTCCTAAAATATCCACAGCAGCACCTTTCCTGGATTGTTGGAGAGTCTTTTTAATAATGGATTTTTTGGATATTCACTTGACAGTAGCTCTCTCTCTCTCCTCTCTCTCTCTCTCTCTCTCTCTCTCTCTCTCTCTCTCTCTCTCTCTCTCTCTCCGTCTACGTCGCTCACCCTCTGTTAACTCGACTCTGCGCGTCTCCTCTGCAGTCTGGAGTAGAAAAGAAGAGCCAATATAAAGAAATCGAATAGAATTAAATTAAAATAAAGCCGCAATAATGTCCAAGTAGAGCTATCTTCCGGTCACTTGCACCGAAATGTTAACGGTACGGTCCCGCTGATCCTCAGTCCTCCCCGCCGGTCGCTTCTCCCGCACCGTTAATCCATATAGCGCAGCGGGTATGACAAGTGTCAGGTTTGATAACATCAAAGAGCACCACTTCCGGGTGTGAATTTCAAAATAAATCACATATCTCTTGGGCATTATCGCATCCACAATCTACACATAAGAGAGTCACGTGATTGGGGAGCTGGCCCCAAAAATTAATGTGATGAATTGTGATAATTTCAAAATGGCCATTTATTAGACTACCCAATTGGTGGATCATATATCATATAAAAAATAGTTTTAAATACTTAAAAAATCTATATAATGGCCCATGCTATGCCATTTAAGGTGACAGTGTGTTACATATCCAACATTTGCATAGATGTAATGGAGTACCTGCTGTCAAAAGGGGACTTATTTTGCTCCAGGGTACCCCAATGGATTAATGAAATAGTCTGTTTGTTTGAATAGGGTGAGGGTGGCAATTTTAACTGAATTATTGCATTTCTAGTGTGTTACTTTATTAAGGGTTCCTCTGGTTGAACAGGCAGCAGTAGGCTATGTTCCTGGTTAATGGTATAGCTCACAAAGATAAAAACTGTTTGGTCAAACAAATAACATCAAGAGACAATTCATACATCCTAGTATTTATGTCAAGAAAATGACTCAGAAACAAATAAATTAGATGACTGATAAGGATTGTGCTGTTGTTGTTTTTTATAGGCTATATATATATATATATATATATATATATATATATATATATATATATATATATATATATATATATTGCCCATTTTGCTATATGCAGATATCATAAATAAAACACAGAACAGAGAAGTTTATGTGAATGTGACCGGCCTTTTCTTACCAAGCCTAAACCTTCATAAACTTAATTTGCCAACCTACCCGTGCTTTTATTTTGAAGCAAAAATCTCCGTATTTCCGCACTGCGCCTTGATAAACCTGCCTCACTTGACGCAACTTTAAGCCTGCTGGGTGGAAGTTGTTAGAAACCCTCTTACTCCCTGTATCGCGCTCTGTGGCAGCCTACACCCTGCATGTTCCGCTGGACGGCGAATGGGCTCATATGAAACTTTTACAAACCAGCTTACTAAATACAAATATGATATAAATCATGATGAAATGTATCAGATAGAGTGCTCCCAGTCTCCTTTCGCTGCTCTTTATTCATTCTGCACATCGTCGATACAACTACAGCGTGCCAGAAATTGAGGAGAAAGTGCGGCTGCCATCCGTTTCTGGCCCATTTGGGACTGTACGCAACCGTTAAACCTGATATACACTCGCTCCCTTTCAATCATCTCTGCCTGAAACCAGATAAGTCTGGAAGAATGGGAGCTTCTGACTCTTTTGTCTGTCTCTCTGCTGTTTTACAGAATACGGTGAACGGGTTGAGGATAGAGAAGAAAAAAAGAGGAGAGGAGGGGCAGTTAGAAACAAATCCATACAGTTTGTGAATGGGCTTCATCATCAGGGCAACATTTCAAGGCTTAAAAGTGGGGTGCAGCTTAGACATGGTTTTTTTTTTAATTAACAAGGTTTTGGGAGAAAATAAAATATTTTCCACTTGGAGGAATCAAGAGGTAATAATATATCAATGTGTCTCCACACTCTTTTCATGACAATGGAAGGGAAATATTTAACTTCTTCCACTTCACGTCTCCTTTTTCTTGTCTTTTTAAGGGGGCCAGTGGATTTTAAGGGGGCGATAGCAGGTCAACAGTAGATGCCAAATAGAAAAAGTGTATACCATCAGAAAGCTTGGAACCAGATTATTTATGTTAGATGCAGCTCAGCACTGTGTGTCAACTTGTTCTCGTCATAGATATGTATGTTGCAGCAATTTTTGGATTGATAATATTTGTTACATGGTTCTGGGGCTAAATTCAACCCCTTTTACTGCTCAAGAATTGATAAAAATAAATACAAATTTACATATTGGAAATTTCTGAATGAGCTGCATTTTTGGAAGAATTATAAATAGATGGCAAGCACTTGTGCCTTATTGACAACTAGGGAACCCCCTAGTGTCAATATACCTAGGAAAGCCATAGACGCCCTCTGAATGCCGTCTGTCTTCAGTTTGTGGTTGTAGAGTTTCATGAGGCTGATTATCCGAGAGGTCACAGCAGGTCATTTTATACAGCGGGGTCAAGTTTCAAGAAATGGTCTCACTACAATAAAATTGTGCTATGGGGACTAACACAATTACACATTGAGAAAATCGGGCTCGTCAGCTTTCCAGTGATACCCAATTTATGCATTTCCAAGACTGTTTAGGGATTCCAGTATGCATAAACATTCAAATACAATAGTGGGAAATAAATAATTTGCATTGTAAAGTAGGCAAGTGGCCTGTAAAGAGAAGACTCCCAGGTATATCATTCATATTTTAAGGTCAGAGGTCAAAAGACCCTCTTTCCAATGTCAGTTTTTCCGTTAAATAATATTTATTTTGTTCAGGTTGATTATTTCAACTTAGGTTGTAACTGATATCAGATTCAGGAGTTCACAGGGGCTTATTGAGCTCATGCCTCTGTTAACATCTGAGGGACCATATCAGCCCTTACTGCCATAAAAGACAAAACTGGAGATATGGGGTTCCTGCAGTGCACTGATAAGCCTGATGATGATCTTTTGAAGCAAAGTCTGGGACGTCTGTTGTTTGGGTCCCTGCATCAGGAGATCCCAGTGCTTTGTGAAAATATTTAAATGTGGAGCAGGATATTGCTTGCACATAGCCTTTTGATGTCTTTACAATCAATTTTTGTGGTGGTCAACCTTCCCTTTGTCAGTTATGGTGGTGACCGATTAAGTCCCTCTTGTTGCATTGACCTTTAAAGTAAAGCCTGTTTATCACCAGTCAATCAATAATTGTAAAGCAGAAGTCGACATCACATGATTGAATCTACACAGATGATGTAGTGACCTGCTGTAACCCTGAATTGGGGTTGAGGTTGGACTGAACAAATCATCAGAGATTTGCTGGGTCAGCTACCACAACCATTCAGAACCAACGTTTTTTTTAATTTATCACATATTTAAGCAACTAATTTCCATTGAAATTAGTTTCAAGGGAGGCCTGGCGAAGACAGAAACTTAAAACGCACAGACAACAACAACAACAACCACAAGAAAAGATAGAATAAATTATTGTTGAAATGTAAAAATGCACAGTGACAAGTACCAACTGATGCACATGAACGAATGAGAGCCAAATAGTTTCGAGTTATTTTGAAGGCTATTTCAGGTAAGTGGGAGTGGAACACAAAAAAGCTTTCTTCCCCGGCTCAGTCCTGGAGCAGACAACAAGGACATATCTTGAGATCTCAGACTATAACTAGAATAACTAATTAAAATGAATTTTGTTCCACACAATAAAAAAAGATAAATAATTAGGAAACAAATTAAAATAAATAGTCTTGAGCAATGGATTCTTATAAAGGGATTTTTTATGATTTCCGGCAAGAACTTTTTCAGCACGATTCATATAATATCCTTAGAAAAACGTGACAGGTAACAAATGCGATGTTCAACATGTTTCAGACGTGACGCGCTGCTGTACCCACATGACAAATGCTGTTTTAAAATGTTGTGATCACTTTAATAATGCTGCAAAAAGGTTAGTTTTAGGCCCCAAAACCATTTCCTTAAGGTTAGGAGAAAAGAACGAGGTTAGGTTTAAAAAAACTCTAATTCCAGCATTTTAAATGCTAAAAAAGAAGGTTAAATTTGTGAAATGTGTTTTCCATTCATTTTTCATTCGTTTTAATGAGTTAAACATTTAGTCACTCCTAGAAAACTGTGTTTAAAGTCTCCTGAATTGGTGATAAATTGCACATTACAACTGCTGTTTGTCAGAACAACAGCAATCATTGGAATATAACTATTATTCAGGAGAAGCTGCTAGTCTCTTAACTAAAATTATGATCAGTGGTATTCATATTGTTATGTATTTACTATCTCTTTTATCTCGTAATTTCTGTGTAAAATGTGACCTTACATGAGCTAAATGCACTTGAAAAGCCTGCAACCTGTAGCCCGTGTTGCCTCAGCGCTGCAGAAGGTTTGGTCATGACAATAAACCGGCGTAATCTGACCTTGAGGCTACTGCTGGGTGCCAATCAGTTTATTGATTAGCTCTTAACAGCTGTTAAAGTCATTGAGACATTGTCAGGTGGCTGATGGGATAGCTCCCTACTGAAATCACTATTCATTTATTCATTCATCGGTTAGCTGAGTGATCATAAACGTGGGCAATCGACAATTGGTTAACCATTTAAAGCCTAATCAGACTCATCTATTTTTTTCAAGTGCGTCTCAATTGAGTGATATAATCAATCCTGAAATACCACGTAGTTATGGTTAAGGGACATCTGGGTGCAATAAATGCTCTTTTTATTGTTTTACAGTGCCATAGAAATGAAGTGACCACAGCAGACTGTAGGGGCACATGCACCGTAGGGGCTTCATAAAAATATTCATTACCAGTCACTTAATAATCGCTCAACCATTTGCTGAGATTTTTACATTTTAGTGTTCACTTTACAGCTTTGCATTTAAACTGGGAGCTGCCCAGTCAACCACAGACTGTTCATTTCTGATACAGGCCACTTAAATTGGATCTATTTGCAATTTGCACAACTGGTTCAAAGTACAACCCCTACGTTAACATGCAGCCTACTGCCCATACCCAGTGTTGGTTATTTTTTAAAATAGCCAGTGTGTATATATATATAAGGCTGTAGCCTACCCATGTTATGTAACTGACATCAGGTCATCGTTACCTCTTTTTAGGTGGCGGGATTAAAAATGAGTCATCCTCAGCATTTGTTGGGTTATGGTTTCAGAATGATGAAGGCAGCTGAAATTACAACAGTTAGATACAAAATATGATGTATGCTCTACAGGATGATTCATGAACCATTCATTGTTTTTGTTGATCCCATTAAATGGCACCCTTTGTTTAAAAAAAAAAGCCCAAGGAATGGCAATTCAGTGTTCTTTCAACACTTCAACACGATCAGAGAGCGCCATCTAGTGGGCTGAAATGACAGAAAATTATTCATGAAGCTTCATTTGGCCATCACTAGTAATGGCCAAAAGCTGCTTACAAATGACCTTTACAACTGTTGGGGTGAAGTTGGAGCGCCTATCAAATTCACCATAATAAAATTTTATGGTCACCAAAGAATGAATCCTACTTAATTTGATGATCCCTCAACTTTATATCCAGCGCAACGCAATGGGGGAATATTCTATTAATCTGTTGTGATGTCCAAATGAAGCTTCATGAAACATTAGTTGTATTTGTTGACCTTGCTAGACAGCTAGCTCACTTTTGGTTCAAAGAAAAAGGTTCGGGGAATGGCAATTCAGTGTGCTTTCACACTTTGTTGAAGAGCTTAGGAGCGCCATCTAGTGGGCTCAGAAATGACAGAAAAGTGTTCATGATGTTTCATATGGCCATCACTGTGAATCCAGAAAAACAGGGCTATATTTTGTGGTAACTGGATACTGTTGTCAGTTGTTGATCATCTGTTAAAGCTGACAGATAAAACAAAAAACATTGTTACGGCAGATTCATGTTCCTATAGTATTTCGAAGAGCTTCAACAAATCAGTTTAGATCTGTGAAATATATACAAGTTTATCCCTCTGAATTCTGGTCACACATTGAGGTATCTGTTATAGGAGAATTTATGGGACAGACATTGGCTCACAAGATTCCTCTCCAGATAATGACTGAATTTAAAGTAGACTCTCAGCACATACTTAATCCGCAAACTCTATTCTTCTCTCCAGAATGTACCCCTATTTCAGTGAAAAGAGGTCCTCGCAATGGTGTCTTGGCTCCACAAATAGATCACTGGAGATTTGTCGAACAATACATCTTCTCTCATAAACCTAAAATCGTTCTGACCTACATTTTATAAGATTTATAACAAGGGGTTTGTCCTTAACAAGCACAGTGTCACAACCGGTCACTGACCAATGCTTTTGATACGCTAAGCCACTAAAACTGTAGGCTTCCAGTGGTGCTGATCAGTGCATTGATTGTCTGATCATCTGGGGACCATGTTGGAAACAGCGGTAAGACTGAAATAATTGGATGGCTGGGTAGAAATCCCTTCAGTGTGACTCGGATCAGTGATCAGAAGGGTACACATCCAGTAACCAATTCAAGATAAGCTCTGATGTACTTTAAGGTTGTGAAAACTTTCATCAATCGTATCATGTTGAAACATTTTCTCTAAAAAAATTAGCCTTTTTGAACATTCGCAACCTGTTGTAACACCATGAATAATATTATACAGCCTTATATAAAGCCCAATATTTACTAAACTTGTTAGGAAAAATTTGTCAACTTGCTCGCATTTCATTGGGCCAGACACTATTCTCATGGAACTGGCTGCCACTAAAGCTATAAAATCCTAAACCCTTGGTACTGTTTGTGTCATAACTCTATCCACTGAGGCAAAAAGCTGAAGATGGGAGCACAAAGGCACTGTCAGTATCAACATAAGCTGCTGAAGCTTTAGCCTTCTGTCACTGTGGATCAAGTTATTGATTAGCTGTTATGGCTATTGCAGACGGCAGCAGGTCATATTGGCGGCAATCCTTTTGCACACAGATGAGTGGTCAGGAAAGTACACACTCAGCAATGACTTAAAGCCTCAATCCAGGAATTTTTCCATTGCCTCTATTACCTGCACGTTCATTTTCCCCTTAGTGGGGTGTAATAGCTTCAGAAATAACAGTTAGAGCATGTAATTGTCCTGAAATGTTCAGGGAAACAAAGCCGGCCTCCAGCCATTCAGTGAGCTAAACACTTGACCCAGTAAACACCAGTGGAGATCAGCTGTTGTTTTAGTGCTTTACATTCACTATAATGCTCAAATCAATCCAAGTGTGAACGATAACAGACACAATATAACTAGTTACACTTAGAACACATCAGCATAGTTGGCAGGAAAATGTTGGCATTGTACATCTCTGCACACCAAAGATAGACTGACATGAAACATTTTCTGCACCCTTTAGTGTCCTTTCAGGACACAGCTGGCTGGTGGTTTAGTTCAATGACCGTTAAAGTACACAGAGGGAGATTGGATGGGTCAAACAAATATTGGTCTTTCACTCAAGAGACAGGTGTTGGGGTCTTGTTCATGTCCTGTGTGAAACCAAAGGTCAGGGCTGTTAATTTAAGATAATCTGTGAATTCACATGGGCTACATGGTGGTGTAGTGGTTAGCACCAAGGTTATAATAGTTTTGGATTTTTCATTAGTTTTAGTTTTAATTGCGTTGTTAAATTTTTGTTTTTCAAAAATTCAGTTAGTTTTTATGAGTTTTTAGAGTGTGTTTGCCAGTTTTAATTCGTTTTTATTTTTTGGAAAATGCTTAGTTTTAGTTTTTATTAGTTTTAGTGTTCGTTTTAGTTTTTTTGTAATGGGATATTTGTTGAGTGTGAGATTCAATAAGGTCACAATAAATGTTGCCTTTATTTCCTTTGCCTTATTTTCCATCTTAGCCCCAATAAGTTTACTAAGTCATAAAACCAATAGATGAAATAGGTTTCACATCAACCAAAAGGTTAAAGAGAGGTTAAAAGAGAGTTAACAAAGACGAAAACTAGTTTTGTAACCACAAAATAAAGTTTCAGTTAGTTATCGTTTTTAAAAAACTCTCGTTTTTATTTTTATTTCAGTTAAGGAAAATGTTTTTTCAGTTCTAGGTTTCGTTATTTCAGTTGTTTTTGTTAACTATTATAACCTTGGTTAGCACTCTTGCCTCACAGCAGGAGGGTCGTCAGTTGGACTCTGGCCTGCAGCTCTTGTGTGGAGTTTGCATGTTCTCCCCGTGTCAGTGGGTTCTCACTGGGTTTCCCAGCTTCCTCTCACAGTCCTAACCCTAACATGCACTTAGGTTTAACTGGTGACTCTAAATTGCCCGTAGGTGTGAATGGGAGTGTGAATGGTTGTCTGTCTCTATGCCCTTCGATAGTCTGGTGACCTGTCCAGGGTCCAGCCCCCCGCAAGTGCAGATAAGCAGTTAAGGATAATAAATGTAAATGAACTTCCGTTTCAGAATGTACTCTGCCATGATTTACTCTAACGACCCATACAGTTGGAAATCAGTCTTTTGTGAGGATGCTCTGGCTGAACAGAGTAACTGAAATTTTACATTAGCTACATATTGAAAATAAATGAATCACAAAATGTCAATGTTGTAAACCACACAATAACTTTAACCACATATTAATCCCAGCTGACAATAGGTGAGAGGCGGGGTACACCCTGGACATGTCGCCAGACTATCATTCACAATCTCATTCACACCTACGGGCAATTTAGAGATGGAATTCTGGAAAGCCAGAAGCCAGAGGACCCGGGGAGATCCAACGCTGACACAGGGAGAACAAGCAAACTCCATACAGAAGAGCTGCAAGCTGTAGTCAAACCGACGACCCTCTTGCTGTGAGGTGTGAGTGCTAACCCATTAGACATACACAGAAAACAATAAAATATTTAATAAAATAAAATATAAACTCATGGAGTTATGGAAACAGAATATTAGGTAAGTGGCATCTAAGCCAGGAGAGAGTAGGAGTTAACAGAAGAGGGTGGAGGGTGTTAAGGCCAGAAACTGACAGATTAAATATGTAGTATGTGATTTCTGCCTCCTACACTTTGGGACACAGAGCCCTGGAGGTGTCAATAAATTAACAAAATAAATAAATGAATACAACAACAACAAAAGAACAAGACCACTATTGTTGTGGGATGTCAGTTGCTTTTGGGGTGACCACCCAAGTGCAGGGAAAATAATGCATGGTAAAATACGATATGGATTGCAGCTATGTTTTGATTCCAATCACATCATTTTAAGTATGTGCCACAGATTACCCCTGAATATGTTTATTTTATTAAACAGGGCAGAGCTTACCCAGCATCCATGTTGCTTTAGTTTGCCAAATCCACCATTTATTTTATTCTTATTTTTTTAATATATTTTTATTGATTCACAGTTGCAGTAAGCAACACAATCAAAGAGACATATTTAAATTTTTCAATATAACCCAGCACCCACTCCACTCACCCCAGAGACCCTTACATTCTTATATCAGCAGGTTTATAGACCAGATCAGTTTAAGACAACAATGTGTACTTACAAGGAAAAAAAATAAATAAAAAAAATATATATTTACATATATACACACATACACATATATACATACACATTTACATATCATCACCCTGTTAAAATAATCACCTAATTTTTTCAAGTTTTGCAGGAAACACTAAAACTTCACCAAAAGTGTACCATATGACATTTATTGATCATTTCATTCAAAAAGGATGTAACAAAGGATGGCTATTGGCATAATAATAACGGCGCGATCTAAAAAATAGCACACACATACGGTCCGCGGTTGTAAAAAATTCTGTGGAATTATGTTGTAAAACCACTGACCTTCGGTTTAG
The DNA here is from genome assembly GCF_030273125.1 of Centropristis striata. Classification (NCBI taxonomy): domain Eukaryota; kingdom Metazoa; phylum Chordata; class Actinopteri; order Perciformes; family Serranidae; genus Centropristis; species Centropristis striata. The sequence goes on from NC_081532.1 coordinate 17,628,414, forward strand.
GGCAAAAAACTGCTGGTAAGACGTTATAAAAGACAGTTTAAACAGTAAATAAATGTACATAAATGCTGGAAATGAAGTAGTTACAAGGGTCACATGTCTGCCGCAATTTACGTAAAAAACCTAAGTTACGTAAAGAACGTAATTTAAGTTAAAAAAAGTTAACTTTTTCTGTTTTCACATGGGACGCGAACCCTGCTTTCCCAAACTCCAAATGAATGCGGGAATTCACCCTTTTAAACTTGGCTTTGGTTGTCAATCACTACTACGTCAGCAAGATGGCGTCGGCCGGATTACAGCGGACGGTGAAATTCGGAAATATAGCTTGTTTTTCGCTGCCTGTACAAATGACCTATATTGATGTTTTTGGACGAACAGGATGGGAATTAGCTTACTGAATATGCATCAATATCTCAAGACAGGTTTTTCCTATCTGAAATAATCATTGTGTCAAATACTGAGATCAAAAAAGTTGATCTGCCGTCCCCATCTCATATAACTTTAGAACTATAAAAATCTATAGTTATAAAGGAAGTATGCCTTTGAATATGGCAACTCAACTCGAGATTACATACAATCATAGTGATTAAAATGACTTTAAACTGAACATATGGTGAAAGGAAATGGCAGAAAAAAACTATAATTCAATACAATTATAGTGAAATGTTGCCTTCGGGTCCTTCTCATCCCATACTTTCATCCTAATCTATGGCAATGATGCTTCTGTGGCAGTACATAACACTGGGAGGAATACCAACATATTTGTGTAATTATTAAATATTCTGATAATTGGCAACAACATGCAAAACAAATGAAGGGTGACATTTTGAGGTGAAACTGCACATTATTAACACAGGAGCCACACTAATGAGTAATCCTTCATTGGCCTTATTTGATCCTGTTGTGGAACTCCAGTTAATGAGAGTTCACCCTCATTAAATTCAACATAGTGGCGAAAACTAGAGATAATTTAAGCAGCTTGGACAATATGCTGGCACATACAGGAGAAATCTGCTGTGCAGAGGAGGCATGAGGTTTTACATCTGCAATCAAAAATGTGCCTCGTATTCATTTTGGACTGTGAGATAAGAGATTTTCAGCACCATGGACAGCGCTCGAATCACTTCAACACTGCACTGGTGCTTATCAAGAACAAATGAATTGGACCTGACGAGCTCTAAGCTGAAAGTTACAAGTGATTAAACACCAGTTTGCTTGGTGAAACAGAGCATTGCACCCTACAGCTGTCCAGGGCCACTTTTATGCTCTACTGTAGTTTGCTTTTTTCCTAGAAGCGAACAAATTTGCTGACAATTGTTGAGTTATATGCGTCTAGCATCACCCAAAAGGGGAACAACTAAGAACTTTATCACAGCCCTGAAACCATATGGTAAATAATTTGAAATAATATGCAGCCAGAAGAGTGGTTCTAATGCTAAAAACAGAAAGCGTGTTTACATTAGGTACTTTTCCCTCTAGTGAGCTGCTATGGGTGTGGCTTGGGAGAGAGGATCGGCCCAAGATCTGCGCAACTTGACAGGTTAGCGACTCAGACCCTACTGAGCTGCGATTTCACGCATGCATGATTAATTTGCAGACCGGGGCAAACTGGACGCTGAGGGGTTAACATCTCCTGCTCTGCTGACTGCAGCTGGGAGAGACTGCAGCAGGAGGACTCTAATATAGTGACAAAGTTGCTAAGCTGGCAACACTGTTTGCGGTGTTGGTCTGTTGTCACATTCTAACTCCGTTGGTCAGCCGCTACAAAAGTACCTGTACCGGAACTAACTAGTGGGCGTAGCCAAAACACTCAGCTACTCTCCAAAAAGTACTCAGAAAGTACTCAATGGAAACACACCTAGTGTGTGCCTGCAAGGGATGAACATAGTTGGATCTTTTAACGAATGGAAGCAAAGACAACCTGCTTTAAAATGACCGTTATGACCTCAGATGATAGCAAAGACATATTTATGCTCAAACTGTAGGGATTAACGACAATAGAATCATAAAACAAAATAAAGACATTATCTGTAAAGCTGCAAGCACATGAAATAAAATAAAAAACTCCACTTAAACACTAAAGTTGGCCTTTTTATGCTGTGGAGTCATCTATAGGGCATGAAGCATCTACAGATGCTGTATGAGGTTCATTAGCAGCTAAAGTTTTGACAGCTCTGACACAGTCAGCTTTGTTCTAGAATAATAAGGCTAAGAAACGCTCCCTCTCCATACTAAAGTATGTGCACACACACACACATTGAGGCAGAACCTCACAGTTAACTTTGCACCACCACAGGGAAGCTAAAAGCCTACATTATACAAAACTCACTTTAAATAAGAATTTCACACTTTAAAGTCAAACTGAAATTTTCATTTGCATATTTTTTTCTGTAGGGAAGTTCAAGGGTAATTGGAGAGCACAGACCTCTAGGAAGGTCATGTCATGATTTGGATCTGATCCAAAATTAAATGGATCTTTCCTTGGCCCATGCTACACCCTTCTACAACGTTTCAGGAAAATCGGGCAAGTAGTTTTTCTGTAATCCTCCTGACAAATAACCCAGAAAACCAACAAACCAACAAATCGAACCTCCTTGGCAGAGGTAATAATGCTAATAATAGCTAATAATAATAATTTCCTATTTCTCATGGCAGCATTTGACTGATCCGCACTGTCCACTGAAAACTCAGTAAGATCATCATGAATATTCCGCAAACATCAATACAAACTGTCTTTTCAAAAGTGAAGCCAATGCAGAAGTGCATTCTTTTTAATGTTGAAGCGGAAGAAGAAGTCTCTCTGAAGTTGTATAGAAGTATATGAGAAAATGAGCCTAGTTCACTTTTAATTTATTACCTTATTACATTTTTTCCTAATAAGTTTATGGACTCAGTCACGAGTTTCAAGTCTTCTTTAATACAGCATATTGTTAATTGTGTAAGTTATGGTTCCATTTATAGTAAAATAGACGATAAAGCAGGATATGCTTTAGGGTGTGGCATGCAGACCTGTATTTTAATTAAAACGCAGAGAAACTCACTTTTTATGTGGAACCTTTAAATTAATTTAACATGCAGGATGTATTGTTTATTTTTCCAATACCATAATCTTCAGCTTTTACACACTATTGTGATATGATGTTTGTACTAAAGATCCAAACTGTGAGCCCTGTTACCTTGTCTAAAGGGGGAAAAAATATGGGACTTTTACCTCCAGGAACAGTGGTGGAATGTAGCTAAGTACATTTACTCAAGTACAATACTTAAGTACAATTTGGAGGTACTTGTTTTTTACTTGGGTATTTCCATTTATGTAATTTTATACTTCTACTTCACTACACTTAGCTGCCAGATTTAGTTACTTTTCAGGTCGAGATTTAATATGAAGAAATATATCGATTTAATATGATTGCACATTTATAAATTAAACCACATAACAGTGTATTAAGCAGTTAAATGAGCCCGACCTTGAAGTCATTAATAAATGCATCAATATTAATAAAATATTATTATATGGTTCTGATTCTGGTATATACATTTTTTTAAATCTGAGAAGGGCCATTCTGCATAGGGAATATTTACTTTTTTATACTTTCAGTACATTTTGATGCTGACACTTTTGTACTTTTACTTGAGTAAAATATAAATGCAGGATTTTTACTTGTAGTGGAGTCATTTTAAAGTGTGCTATTAGTACTTTTACTTAAGTAAGAAATCTGAATACTTCTTCCACCATTGTCCAGGAACCAGTGTGAAGTGATATTACAATGTACTTCAATACTCACCTGCACAAAATATTGTGCCAGTCATATCACCATCAAGGACATAGGCAGTAAATAACCTAGATAACACTAATTAAAGGGGCGAACAACTGCAGAAAAATAATTCAAATTTAATTTATCCTTTTCTGTAGATATAGTTTGGCCAAACAACAAGGGTACACTGACTTCTTAGCAACAATTACATTCAATACCAGTTCAACGTCAACACATATTTCAAATGCAGCATGAGCAAACCTAGATTACAGTATTTATTCTATTATAATGGTAACAAATAGCAGCTAACTGATTAAGCTTTTACTGCAGCCAGTTTTGTAAACAGATTGCTATCATCTGAACGTGATGCATTTCGTCCCAAACACTCCACTCATTACCATTCAGCTCCACCGTATGTGCTTCTCTGCGCAGACATATCAGCAAAGAAACAGCACCGTTGGTCACATTCGCTTCTTCGTGCAGGTCATAACATCTGCTCTGTAACCTGGGGAACTGTACATGTGTTTGTGGGTGTGTTTGACTGTGTGACTCGTTTCCTAAGCCAGGTACATGTTCCATTCATGGTGAGATCTGCTCCTTACTCCCTACCTCGCAATGTTATCTACCCTGACTCAGATAAGGCTCCTAAATGTGTGTAGGTGTGTGTTTGTGTGTGTGTGTGTGTGAGAGAGAGAGAGAGAGAGAGAGATTTTTTTTTTTTTTTGATTTTTATAACAATACTTTATTCACATAAAGTTTAAACACATGTTCATTTACACATGTTTAGTAAAAACGGATCAGGAGGTTTGTATAAAAAACGACATCACTCTAAAATAGGTGTAAAAAACAGTTGGTCGTTTTCTATAAAACATAAAATCTTATTAAAACACCAGCACTTATTAAAAGAATCGAAGTCACCAAGATGTTTATAAAAGCGGTACTCCAGCCACAGTCTGGCTCTGACATTGGTTTTAAAAACAGCGATGGCATCGTCTCCATCTCTGTTCTCAACCCTGTTCTTTCGGCTAATGTAAATCGCCATCTTTGCTGCTGCACCGATAAAATTTAAAAGTTGCCACTTGTCTTTTTGGTTTCTGTGGTATCCAGCCCCCATTATAAAAATCCCCCTACTGAATACCACGTTAAAAAAACTAAAAACTGTTTTTAAAAAAGTGAAGAGACTGGTCAGTCTCTTACACTCAGTAAAAACATGATAAATAGTTTCTCTGGTGCAGCAGAAAGGACATTGGTCAGAAACAGTCGGGTTGAGAACAGAGATGAAGGCGTTGCAGGCAATGGCTCCGTGTAAAATCCTCCACTGGAGGTCACCAGTCCTTTTCTTTAGGGGAGGCTTGTATAAAATCCTCCACTGTGGGCCGGGTCCATCCAGTCCCAGTTTCTCTGACCACACAGTGGGGGGTCTGTTGCTCAGTCCGGCCTGGTGGATGCTTTTCACACAGTTCTTGTAAAATGTTTCTTTGTTTGCTCTGTGCAGTGTCATTTTTAGTCCATTTGCTGCACAGAGCAAGGGGCCAGACCTATCGCCCAGGCTGGGGGTGAGGACCAGGTCCGGGAAGGGGTCTGAGGTGTCGGGTACAGTTCTTTTGTCGCAATAATCCTTTAGAAGAACTTTCTCCTTCCCGGACAGTCGGCCCTCCAGCGTGTTCAGGATCTGCTGGGCCACTCGTGTCGATCGTAGTCCCAGCAGAGAGCCCAAGGCCTGGGCGTCTCTGAGGTCCGGCCCCACTGCATCCACCAGCTGCTGTAGTCGAACGGTACCAGACTGCATCAGCGCGGTGCTTAGTCCAGGTGTCCTCTGGCTGCTGACGTCCAGCCTGGCACCGTTGACCAGCGGTTCTTTCAACAGCCAGTGCAGAGAGTTAGCTGTGGGACTTCTGTTGTAATTAAAAAGAGTCCATGATTTAAAAACGCCTTGATAAAACAGAGGAAGCCCCTTTAAATTTAGAATTTTTGTGTCAGTTAAAAACAGAGCATCATCCAACCCCAGGTTATTAGCACGCCTCAGGATGCAGCTGGTCACATCCCTCCACACCGGATCTGCCACACTAGTTAAGTACTTTTGTATAAACTGCAGTCTAAAAGTGGCAGTCCGGCTGGCCAGGTGGATCAGACCTTGTCCCCCCTCCTCCCTGGCTAAAAACAGCACCCCCTGTGGCACCCAGTGTAGACCGTTCCAAAAGAAGTCCACCATTTTTCTCTGGATGTTGGCTAGGAGTCCTGGTGGAGGGTCTACACAGGTTAAGCGGTGCCACAGTTGGGATGCTACTAAGTTATTTAAAACAAGTGTTCTTCCCCGGAAAGACATCCGGGGGAGTAACCACTTCCATTTTAAAATTTTGCTTTCAATTTTTTCAGTGATGGTCTCCCAGTTCTTCTTAACGATACTATCTTTCCCTATATAAATCCCTAAATACTTAAGACCTTCTCTCCCCCACTTCAAATTTTCAGGAAGAACTGGAAGACCACCACACCACTCACCGACAGCGAGGGCTTCACTCTTCCGCCAGTTGACCCTCGCTGCCGATGCTTGATTAAAATCTTTTATAATCTTTACTAAAACGTCTACATCAGCCTGGCCATTAATAAAAACAACTAAGTCGTCTGCGTACGCAGATAAAATAATGTTTCTATTAAAACCAGGTAAAAGCAGGCCGTGCAGCTGTGATCTAATTTTTTGGAGGAGCGGTTCCAAGGAGAGTGCATAGAGCATCCCAGACAGAGCACAGCCCTGCCTGACACCTCTACACACTCTGAAGGGAGCACACAGACTGCCGTTAAACTTCAGCACACTCTCAACATCACTGTACAACACTTTGATCTTGGCTATGAAACCAGCGCTGAACCCAAACTTCTCCATGACGTGCCACAAGAAGCTGTGTTCAACGCGGTCAAAAGCCTTTTCCTGGTCTAATGAAAGCAGACCAGTATCTATGCCCAATGAGCTAGAGAGTTCCAAAACATCACGAATGAGGTGGACATTGTCCACCATTGACCTGCTGGGGACGCAGTAGGTCTGATCCCGGTGGATGACCTGCTCCATAGCTTTTCCCAGCCTGGAAGCCAATACTTTGGACAGGATCTTGTAGTCCACACAGAGCAGCGACACAGGGCGCCAGTTCTTGATGTCCTGCAGGTTCCCTTTTTTTGGGAGCAGCGTGACCACCGCTCTCCTGCAGGACGTTGGCATAGAACCAGAGGCCAGACTTTCATTAAATACCTCCAGGACATCGCGGCCCAGGAGGTCCCAGTAGGTTCTGTAGAACTCTACAGTCAGGCCGTCGATGCCTGGAGCCCTCCTGCTCTGCATGCTCAGCAACGCTGTCTGCAGTTCCTCGAGCAGGAGGGGGGCGTCGAGCTGTGAGTGGGACTCCTCAGCAACCTGTGGCAGTCCGGAGGTGAAGCTGCTGAGGATTTCCTCCTCCTCTACCACCTCACTCATGTACAGTGTACTATAAAAACTCACAGCTCGACCCCTGATCTGGCATGGTTCTGTCAGCTCCTGCCCTGTGTCTGACAGCAGTGTGTGGACTACTTTCCCCTGTCCGTTCTTTTTTTCCAGACTGAAAAAATAGCTAGAGGGAGCATCCATCTCTTTGATGTTCTGCACCCGGGATCTGACCATTGCGCCCTGGGTTTTACAATCCAGCAGGTCGGCTAAAGCCATTTTTTTGATTTTGAGGCTCTCAATATGTCCTCGATTTCCTGTGGAATCGCTAAGTCGCTCTAAGTCCACTATATCAGTCTCTAGGTCTTTAATAGATCTAGTGATGTCACTTGTGACATTGAGAGTATGCTGTTGACATAGCAATCTTATTTGTACTTTGCCGTGGTCCCACCACTGCCTAAGATTGTTAAAATCACCCTTCCTCTGTCTAAAAACATCCCAGAAATAAAACAGGCTCTGTCTAAAACTCTTATCAAAAGTTAAAACAGAATTAAAATGCCAGTATGCACTTCTAGGTAAAACATTTCTAATAAAAACATGAGATAAAACTAGAGCATGATCAGTAAAAGCGACAGGTAAAATAGTGCACTGTTTAAATATATTAAAATGATGCTTAAAACAATAAATACGGTCTAGCCTAGCTGAGGAGACCCTGCTCTCTCTGATGTGGGACCACGTGTACTGACGGCAGTCTGGGTGCAGCCTCCTCCATACGTCCACCATGCCCTGAGAGCGGACCAGCTGCTTTAAGGCGTGCTGAGAGGCTGGATGAGGCTCTGTATGATTGCGATCAATAATGTCATTCTCAGTGCAGTTAAAATCCCCACCCAAGAATAAAAAATCCTCTGTGGCGCAGTCGTTTAAAACATCATTGAGTTTCTCTAAAAACTGCTTCCTCTCTGCACCAGCTGTTGGAGCATAAATGTTAATAAAAACAGCAGCAAAATGGCCGAACTGAGCTTTGACCATGAGAAGCCTCCCTGGGATAAAGTGTTGGACCTCCAGCGAGTTAGGTTTAAAAGCCCTGGAGAAGAGGAAGCCCACCCCCCCACTGAGGGAGGTGTTGTGGCTCAGGATGGCTTCCCCTTCCCACTCCATCTTCCATTCACACTCATTGCCTTCATCGCTGTGCGTTTCCTGCATAAAAAGTACTTCAACTTTCTTTGTCTTGGTGACTCCGTATATTAAATGTCTTTTCTTAAAATCCCTCGCACCATTTACATTTAACACACCAATTTTAAAACCATCCATAATAAGTGTTAAAAAGAGGGATAAAGACAAAATAAAAATATGCATAAGATTTTTAAAATAAACTGGTTCCTTTTTCATTCATACTTTGTCGTTTAGCTTTCAGAACCAGTTTTTTCAGTCTAAAAACCTCCTGATCCGTGAGGCCAGACTCCTCTCTTTGACTCATGTGGAGCCTGGCCGACAGAATAAAAGCCCCCAGATCATTAAAATGCTCCTCCAGTTTAACCCTGTGTTGATTTTTTGTTTGTTGTAGGAATATTTTTATCTTTTCAGCAGTGATTATTTTCTTTTTCTGGCTGCCAGTAAAGTGAGTGACGTCACTACTGTCAGACAGCCAGTCCTCACTGTCTGTGACGTCACTCACTGTTTTATTTTCTGCGGTCTTCCTGGCTGACCTCCTGCGTTTTTTGTTTTTTGTGTTTACTGTTGCATTGTTTGTTAGTTCCATTTCCTCCTCCTCCTCCTCCACCTGTTCACTCCACGGTTTATTATTATTATTATTATTATTACAGTTTATGTTATCTGTGTTTTCCTCCCTTCTATCCTTCTCTGTGTTTGTACTGTCTGTCTTATCCTCCTGTGTCTGTGTGTCTGTCTGTGTGTCTGTGTGTTCCACCACCACCTCTAAGTGCTCACTGACTTTTTTTAGATTTTTTTCTCCCTCCACCTTTTTTTCAATGTGCTCTTCTCCTCTCCTCTCCCCACATACACTCCTGTCATTCACACAAATATCACCCTGTGTCTCCTCCACATTACTCACCCCCGGTGCCGGCTCGGTCATGGACCTGCGCGTAATGACGCGTGGAGCGGCGATCGGCCGCTCGGGGGAGGCGACCACACCGGCGATGACCGCGCCGGTGGCCGCCGCCGAAGCAGCCGCCGCGTCAGCGGCGGCCGCCTCAACGGCGACCGGTGCTACCACCGAGGGGCCGGCCGCTGGAACCGTCCGCCATGCGGAGGTTCCGCGCCGGTCCCGCGGCGCCGGCACCGCCCGCGCAGCCGCCCCAGCCGCCGCCTCTCCCTGGCCAGGCGGAGCAGGGCCCCGTGCCGTCGGGCAGTTCTTCACCGTGTGTCCCTCCTCCCCGCAACCAAAGCACTTCATCACAGATGATGTTGCATAAATCACGTAGTCATAATCATCTACTCTGACTTGGAAGCGGAAATCAAAGACTCCGCTTCTGTCATTGAGTATCATAAACAATTGGCGTCTGTGAGACACCACGTGTTTCAGCAGCGGAGACTTACATCCAGACAACATCTTCCTGATGGGGGAAACCACTTTCCCGTGTCTGGACAGCTCCCTACAGAGGAACTCATCTGTGATGAAGGGGGGCACGTTGGACAGTATTACCCTGGTTGCGGGTTTGGACAGGGGCAGAACCTGCAGGAACTGCCCCGACACGGTGAGACCTACCTCGATGACACGGTTCGCCTTCTCCACCTGATCCAGGAAGATGACCACGGCTCCGTTCATCCGAGCGGCCGAGAGCACGCTGCTGTGGCCGACCTTTCCCCCCACAGCGAGGCTGATTTCCTCCACGCTGCAGGGGAAGGTGGCCCCGATCTTAATGCCATGCTTACGCGTAATGTTTTTCAGGTCCATGCCGGCCATTGTGGCGAACGCCACACACCACGAGGGTGAGGGGAAATGTGGTTAAAATAAACCAACAAAAACACCCAAGCACTGAAATATAACGTGAGAACAAAATGAAACTTATGAACTAAGTGAAACAAAAACTACGAGAAAAAACAAAAGATAATCAGAAAAAGTAACATAAAACAGTCACTCCTCCAGACGCTCACTCACACACACGCTCTCGCTCAGAGAGAGAGAGAGAGAGAGAGAGAGAGAGAGAGAGAGAGAGAGCGTATGTGTGCACTGCCAAACAGATAAGCCTTCCCTGCAAGCCTCTTATTCATGCAGCACCTAACAAGACAAGGCCACAATCACTCTAAAACCGTCTTTTACTTGTTTACACTTCAGCATGACCAAAGAGAGCTTGTGCGCATGTATGTTTATGAGTGTGCCTTCATTAAGGCATCGTATATGTGCGTCAAAGTGTGCGCTACTATCTGTGCTTGCATGCATGGGCTTTGTGTGCATGTAGACATATTTGCCTTTTTGTATTGATTGCGTGTTTCTGTATTGTGTGTGTCTGTTCTCGTGTGTGTGAGTGTGTGTGTGCACCCTGACAGATAAGCCTCCCCTGCAAGCCTCTTATTCGTTCAGTGCCGAACAACAACAAGGCTGGCATTACTAATAAACTCAGCTTCTACGCTCTGATATGAGTACGAATTTAGAGTTTCTCAAAGAGGCTTAGAGGGGCGAGGCCGACGCATTGTAAGCCCCAAAACATTCACATTTCCAGAGAGAAACAAGGGCGAGAAAGACAAGGTAAAAAGAAAGAAAAAAAAACAACAGAGACTTTTTTTTTTTGCATAGCCCCATGCTGAGTGTGTGATAGACAGACCATTATTGTGCAAAGCATGGCCTATAGAGCATAAAGACGAATTGCAACACACCATTAAACCATTCCTGCCAATGACTGCACACAGAAACAAATCAAAGACAGTTTGCCCCAAGACTAATGGAGTTGTCACGATGTGTCACATTTTATCAAAATCAGGTGAGATAATATATATATATTTTTTTTTACCTTTCATTATCAATTTAATATTATGATGCCAGTAAGGGTTTATTTCAAAAAGCAGGAAATGAGTCACACTTTGTAAAATGAGAAATCTTTTGATTACCAGCCCTAATCATCAGCCTCATTATGGAAAAACAATCAATTCCAAATTGTGTGATTCCTGAGAGTCTGTAAGCTCTAACAGTTATTGATGCCTGCGCATTACAAATAATGACTCAGCGTGCACTCTCTGGGGAGAAAAACACTCTAAATTGTATTCCTAATTCCTAGTGATGACCAAATTAAGCTTCATGGACCGCTTTCTTCATTTTGTGAGTCTACAAGATGGAGCTTTCTGTTCAGCAAAGCTCAATGAATTATAGTTCCATGAGACTTTTTCTTTAAACCAAGAGCGCCATCTAAAGGGGTAAATGAATGCAACTCATGGTTCATAAAGCTTCATTTGGGCACCACTATTAATTTGAATAAAAAGACCAAAATCAACATTAACTGATCATCATACCAACAAGTATCATCTATGATATGTTCTAATATATCTTATTCTGCTATACCATAGAGCTCCATTGTTGCACTGGGTAACACTACCCATCCTCATCATTATATTGACCAAATGTGTATTAATCCACAGCAGAAAATAGTCTCCAACAAATTCTTTTTTTTTGCCTGTTTTGGTGACATTGGTCTAAACCAAACGGCAACCTTTGGGCCTGAAAAGTGAATAAAATGTAGAAGAACCATAAACCTGCATTCTTTCCAATGGCAAAACCACGGGGGATTCCACTGGATACAAATAGAAGCCCAAATCTATAGAAGTCTATGAGAGCTGCTTGACATTAATTTTGTAAATTATGGTCCCATTATAGACAATAAAGTAGGGGATGCTTTAGGGTGGAGCTACCTTGTAATTGACAAATCACTATTGCAGCAACCTGTCAATCAGACTATAGGCATAGCAATGCATATCCATGGCTCTGTGGACATTTAAATAATTGTTAACTTGGGTGCCGGCCCTGAATTTTCTGAGAAATTGGACCCTTGCACAATTTGTTTTTAGTTAAGTCGATTGTAACATTTTGGTCACCTGAAAATGTATTGTCCAATCAGTTGTACTAAAAGACACGCTAAGGAATCGGCTTATCATTCTTACATCTGTTATTAGTCCTGCTGTTGGTCATTTTTGGTTCCAAAAAATAGCAATGGTCAAAAACCAAACATTAGTCTACAAACCAAGTTCTCACAGTATATGGTCAAATCTTATAGTGGCCAGCTATCTTTTTGAAATTATTTTGATTCTTTATGTACAAAGATAATCCAACAAAAACATATATTTGCAATACTTGGTCATTGTGAATGTGTTTGATATGCAGCCCAGATCAGTACTGTCGAGTGACATGAGTGTAAAACCAGCATGTTTCTTCAGTTGTTTCAAACCTGACTTGTGATTCACTACAAGATTCCACTGCAATGCAATCTAGCAAAAGTTCTACTTCTAGAAACTTTTTCTGGTGTACTGCGCTGTATTATAAGGCCTTGTCCTCAGAACGGGGTGAGGCTTGCTAAAGTGGGAAAACATTTGTGTTCTGAAATGGCCTCAGAATTTGACCTTTGTATTTACAGTTTTTTATAATTGGATACTCTCTTCACACTGTTCTATTTTCTTACATGCACCAAAATGCCAACATTGTTTGGTGGCGACAGGGTGTCTGATGATGAAGTTGGTGGTCATTAACTTTTTATGAGTAAAACAATTATTGTTAATTATTAATCATAATAATAATAAGGTTTTGTTTTTAAATAAATACAGATCAGTCAAATGTACTCAATATTTTGATGATACATTTAACTTTGGTTTACAATCAACACAAGTATTGAAAATGTGTTTTGAGGGTGGTTGATTAGGTCTTCACAAAAGTCATGAAATTGTAAAATTTGGTTATTGGATTAATTTTGTTTCAAAGCAATGAAAAGTAATCCATCATTTTATTGTATCTGTTTAGTTCACATTGACAAAAAGTGAACTCAGCACTGACAAATGCAGCTAATGAAGTGTAATGTTCCAGAGACTACCAACTTTTGCTATATTCAGTTCATTTATATAGAAGGTGACACAAACTCAGTACGCAAATGTAGCATGGAATGAAAAGTTGAGTAACCGAGCGTGGTGATCACGATTCTACACAGAGCTTCTGTCTTGGCATAGGCTCCCTATGTCTTCACTAGACATCAGAGAAGAAGAAAGCTGGAGATATAGAGGAGGCAGTGAGTGGGAGAAGAAGGAACAGGATGGAATGAGTCAGCTCACTACGCTTCAGTTTGAGATGGTGGATCGTTATGGAACAGAACCTATATAGCAAAGACACATTGAAACATATCATGAAGCCAGTTCTGTACTATGTACTCTGTACTACTAAACACTTTTATATTCTGTTGTTCTGAGACAGAACTTTGTCTTGAATGAATACAAAAAGGTAGAAGAAATAGTGCACCACCAAAGCAGTGATGTATTTGCACCAAAGCTGCTGTTGATATCAGAGTGAAAGGCTGGAGAAACCCTATTATTACCAGGGAGGATTCTCATATTACAGTAATTGACCAAGTTTTTCAGTCACTATTGGCAGGGGAGAGCGCAAGCATGTTATTATTAACAACAGAAAATGAGTCCTAAAAAAAGTCCTAATTGAGGCGGGCCCTCATCAGAAGAGAAGCAGAACAATGCGTATCCACGGCAACATGTCAATAAAGTAAAAAAAATGCCTCAAACGGGCAGTCCATAAACCAATGGGTGACGTCACGGTGACTATGTCCATTATTTATATACAGTCTTAGCCTGGCTAACACCAGACCAATCTCAAATGAGATCTAGTCTGGGAACCAGCCGTTCATTTCTCCGTAGAGGAGGTGTGGTTTACGATCCTCTGGAGCCGTTTATTGGGCGCTTAGAATGTCTATCAAAGCGTCTGTAGGTAGCTCTTAGCCAATCGTATCAGTTATACCAGATGACATAGTAGAGCGACAGAAATTGATGTTTGGAGTGTGTGTGTCTGTGAGAGTGTTGCTTGCTGCGTTGCTTCTCCAGTTCTCGCTTTCTGAAAGATTATTTATTTTCACGCTTTATTCCCCCTCATGTCATTCAGCCACACACATCCACTGATTTTATGGGCAATAAACAAGCTGCTGCGGGTCGAGAGACCTTTCGCCTTTCAACTTTCACTCTAAACTATTTAAAACACGATCTACAGCTAAAGAAAGTTTCCCGTCTGCTGCAGCCATGTTGGATCCGTAAGAAAACTACAAGCTTCCGTCTGCCGGGTAGTACGCGTCATCGTCTTGCCGTCCCTCCCTGTTCTGTGATTGGATCCCTAAAACAGGGCTAAGAAACCTCTCTGGTTGCCAGACCCCTTGGCAGTTTGAAATGAAATCGAGCGCGCAAGGCAGTCTGGGTATACCCAGGTTAATACAGTCTATGATCTTGACATAAATAGGCGTGGGTTATCTGAATAGCTTAATCTGAATGCACAGGATTCAGGAAATAATATCATGTTGTTTCAGAGGGCCTTGAAGCCTTTACAACGGGGGAGTTATGAATAAACAACAAGAAAATGCTGAATACTCCCTGGCATATATTTTGCATCAAAATTTTTCATACCAGAATTGATTCAATAGAAGGTTTGAATATATCTGTCCAGGCATAGGACCAAGAACCGGCACCCAGTTGACCCAGAGCAGCTTGTGACAGTCTGGTAAGTTGTTGTAAAGCCTGAGCTACTGAGTTTCCTTTTTGCAAAATGCTCTGACTGAACTCATGTTCACTGTGGCAAACATTTACACAGTATATATACGTCTAGGGTTTTTATTGTGAAATTCTTGATTCTGTACTTATCTGACAAAATTCTCTCCAGTTGAAATATTAGATTAACTAAGGTATTGGAGTATAATATTAATATAAAATATAATAGAAAATTTGTGTATGTTAATACTGTTTCCTTGATGAGAGAAACTGTCTGTGTTCAGTCTCTGCTCTCACTGTCTGTTTCTCTTCCATTCAGTCGCAGTCAAGGCAGTCCTCTCTAATGCAGACATATAGCTGCAGCAATAACAGCGTCTACAGCAACATACACCGTAAGTGCCAATGAAAATGCCTTTAATAGCAGTTTCTCTTTGTGAACTACCACTTACACAGGTAATGTATTCCACTCAGAGTGGCTCCCTGTCAGACTGCCTCATCAGGGGATACTTTGACATTTTAAGTTATAGTCAGTTTATTCTTCAGCACACGCTCGTCACAGTGGCAGCTGAGGTTTCCTGGTTTGTTTTTGTACTCCCCAGAAAAACATTCTTAATTGAAATAAAAGAGCAAACACAGACAGAAGATTTAACATTGCTTTTGATTCAAAAT
This sequence comes from Centropristis striata, assembly GCF_030273125.1. NCBI lineage: Eukaryota > Metazoa > Chordata > Actinopteri > Perciformes > Serranidae > Centropristis > Centropristis striata. The sequence goes on from NC_081532.1 coordinate 17,643,930, forward strand.
TGTTTTCAAGCTGTTTGTGGGACACGGAAGGAAAATGTGATTGGAGGTTGAGATAGCCGGCGTGTTATCTGCCCTGCAGGAAATTCTTTGAGAATTCTTGTCAGCTAAAGGGCTACTACACTGTGGATGACTTTGACCTTTTTAATGAGGGTACAACATCATGTTCAGACAGATAAAGAGCTGCCTCCACATTTCTTTGAACTAGTAGTACTAGTTCAGGGCAGGGCCATTTGGAAAGTGTGTCCGTACTGAGTGGGCCAAATAGCCCCAAAGAGAACTAGAACATTTAATGGTTTCTTTCTTGGCCCCCATAAGTGCTATTTGCAGAGCTCTCAGGAACCGCTCATTCGATCAACTTCATACTTGACACTGAACTCCCTTGGGGCCTCAGTACACCTGCCAAGTATGACGTTAGTTGAATGAACTGTTCTTGAAATACGTGAATAGCGATCATAAATACATCAACACAATGCCACATTGCCACCTGGTACCATGGCACCAAATTTGTTGGTGTCACTCAGACGCTATATATGTCCACAAAATGTGGTTTCATTAGCATAAATCATATGACATGCTTTGAAATAGTGCTCGCCACAGAATTTCAGCAAAATATCCTAAAAAGCAACTTTTCCCGACGAGGTAAGTAAATGTTCTGGTATGAATTTGGTGATGATTGGTACTAATTTGTCAAGGAGCTAAACCGCTGATTTGGGCACAATTCATTATCGCAGTATAATTAAAACTAATCACAAATGGGCATAGCTTTTAATGATTCTTAATGTGTCTTTCTGTAAATGGACCTGCACTTATATAGCGCTTTTCGACCACTGAAATCGCTTTACACTACAGACTGCGCTCATTCACCCGTTCACACACACAAATTCATATTGGTGGCAGAGTGTACCCTAAAAGGTGCCACCTGCCACCATTGGGAATTCATTCACACACCGATGAACGCAGCATCAGGAGCAATTTGGGGTTCAGTATCTTGCTCAAGGATACTTCGACATGTAGGCTGCCATGGTCTGGGCAACGGTGAGCAACTAGCTCTACCAACTGAGCCACAACCGCCAAAGTTCAAGACCAAAATGTAAAGTTCATAGTAATAGCATAATCATCCTGCCAAACTGCACCACACTCTACACATAACTTCCCAGTGTGAAGTAGATTGGATGAACAGTTCTCGTGAAGGGGGCGCACGCACGCACATACGCACGCACACACACACACACACACACACACACACACACACACAGATTCTTTGCTTTATAGTTAGATAAGGCCACTGAATGAAGGTTCTGACTAAAACAACTTTACCGAGAAAAAAAAAAGTCAGGGTTGTTTGACAAAGAGGCTGAAGCTGGCTCAACTTGTGCAAACCAAGACCATGTCGTTCAGCAAGGTGCCATCAAAATACATGCACATTCTCATAGGAATCTGGGTGTCTGATTAGCCTTTAAAACAAATTGCTTTGTTACTTTCACCAAATAGATAATATTTCATAATATTTCCAGTACCTGAAGCAACCCTTGCATTTCTGTGGGAATTAATCCCTGGACTGTTTTCTCTCTGGAAATTCACTCATCAAGGACAAACTTTTACCCACATCAGTAAATCAGTTATTTCATTTTTCTAAAGTTATGCCAGCATGCTGTATCATTATGTGCTCACTTCACCAAATATTTGCAAGAACTTGATGCAAATATTTGGTGAAGTGAGCAGTAGGAAAAGCTAGTAAGAAAGCTTACACAGAAGCTAATGAGGATGTTGTACTCTAGAAAAGTCTCCTTAAGCTCCATTGTATGTAGGCAAATTACTCTCTTCTCCTATTTTTACCACTATTAGTTGTACTTTTTATTTTGACATTTGGTTGTGCTGATGAGACTGACCTTCAACAAAAAATGACCCCAAGTGTCTTTTGTACAGCAGCTGAAAACACGCTATTTACGCTTGTAGTTATCTGCACCCTCTAGTGGCCGTAGTAATTATGAAGGATGCGAAGGCAGTAGTGAAGATAGTGGGAAGTTAGATGGACATGGTCCACTTAGGGTGGGCAGGACAGCTTGTGGACAGGACAAACCAAGAGTTGATGTGTATATACATGGCCAATGATAGGTAATGATATGAAGGCTCACTATGTAACTGTGTGGAGTTGTATGAATAAATAAAGTTTATACAACAATGTCCACACAAACAATCACATCTTTTAAACACAGACAGACAAACAGTATCACAATTCTGCTTTGAGGTGACAGCACTAATCACACCAAAACTGCACTGTAACACAAATACAATGCTGTGGAGTTTGCTAAAGCTTTTTGTCTGAGCTCTGGCTCTGCTAGTGTTATCACCACACTGTGTGGATGAACATTATCTGCTGTTTAATACATAAGGCAGTGATTAAAGGTCTGTCTATATTCATAACTGAACTGGCAGAGATAAGAGAGGCAGTGGGGTCATTACAGGATAAGAGAGATTGTAAATTAAACCAGTAGAAATTCTCTTCTAATCTCTTCCCTCTTCACCTCTTCTTCTTCCCTCAAGTTTTCTTCTTTTTTTTTCTTCCTTTGACAGGGAAATGGTGGCCCGCCTCTCTCACTCTGTGTATCTTCTTTCCCTGACTTAACTCACACTGTTTGAGTGGTGATTACTCAGCATGACCTTCCGGCACAGAGTCAAAAAGCTGGTTGATTGATTGATTGACCAGAATGCCTTTTGGTCAGACTTCCTTTTACTGCACAGCTAGCCAAGGCTTCACTACAGTTGGTGGTAGACCTAAAACAATTACTTACAGGAAGTTCTAATGACATGTAATTTAAAAAGTCTTATAAAGGGGATGCTTTTGTAGTTCTTTCATTTCGCATATAATGTCATTTTTCCCAATCTTCCACTTCTTATATATTCAGTGCAAGACATGGCTGAATTCAAGACCAAACTAATCAAGTCCAAATTTTCACCGGAGATTTATGTATATTCCAAATAAGAGAAGTTTTTGAATATGATAAAGCCCCCAAAAAGGCAATGAGATGAATAATAATAATAAACGGACCAATTACAATAGGGTCATCGCACTTTCAGTGCTCGGTCCCTAATAAGGCAAATATAAATAAGCTAGAGCAATGTGGTAAGTTCAGAAAACTACAAATCTTAACTGTAATGCAGCCTTTTTAGCAAGGATAAATCCAACCCATATGTCATATTATATAATATATAATATTATATATGATTAGATTTTTTTCTGCAGTTCAACTTCTTCCAGTGGGAGGTAATTGGTAGCTTGCAAAGTTATGCTTTCTCCTATATCTGACATAAAGGTGCTAATTAGGCCCACTTTTGGTCTAACAAAGGCATATGTAAAGCCATTTACACTTTTAGTTATTTCTGTGGTGTTGTGTGCTTTCATTTTGCACTCTCCCTGTAAAAGTAAATCAAAGACCAAGTCAGCTAATACTGCAAGGCCACACTTCAAGAGTTTATCAGCAAAAGCAGCCAAAGATGTATTTAAGAAGTAGATCATGATGTTATCATCTGACTAAATTCTGGGGGAAAACATAGCAGCCAAGAGCTATTAATAACTGTTTGTTGTACAAAAACATGTTGCCAGTATTTTCAGAGTAAATATCCAATATTCTTCAAGTTTTGACCTGACATTCTTGGAAAGCAGCCCACGTACATCCCTTGAACACAGACATGATTCTCCAACCTTTGTGCCTTCTTTTTAAAATTTGAAGCATCCCGCTTGTTGTTTGTCTGTCTTGGTCTGCCCTTGACCAGGGCAGACACAGTTATGTGGAAAAATATTTCTGTTTCACTGAACCCCTGCACCTTTGTTTGAGTGTTCAGATGAAGTTCTTCCAGCAATAAAGATAGTGTGTGTACAGTGGTTCCGTTCAGCAGCTGCCAGGCTACACCACAGTAACAGCCGTCTAGCTAACCAGACATTGACAGATTAGTACAGATGATGTAGAGACTCCAGAGCAGAGTGCCTGTGTACACAATGCACAATGTTTCTTAAAGCAGTGTGTCATCTTTATAAATGAGGCAAAGAATGCTCTAACTAATAAATGTGCATGGGATCAACATGTGTCTTACAAAACAATGTCTACTGTTCTTGTTGGACAGATACATTCTAGTCAAAGTTGTTTGTGTTACCGATTGTTTATGCACAGTAATGTAGCTGTTTTTTAAAAATAGATCAAATCTCTGTATTTTGTATACAATTTGGAGCTCTCTGGTTTCAGCAAATTAAATGCATTGGATTTATTGAATTACAAATAATGCCAGGGTAAAGATAACACAATTAACATACTGTCAGATGAAAACGTTTAAAGTACTGTTCAACATTTTGGAAATGTTAATCGCTTTCTTGGTGAGAGTTACATGAAAAGATTGATACCAATCTTATGTCTTTACAGTAAATGTGAAGCTGCAGCCAGGATATGTTATGCTTAACAGGAGGGAAAAAGCTACTTTTACTATGTCCAAAGATAACAAAATATGTCTTCTCCAAACTCTAAAACTCACAAATGATTGTGTTGATTCATCACGCTTAATTTGGCCATCACCAATTCAAGGAATGGCAATTCAGTGAGCTTTCAATCCTTAGTGATTAGAGACTGCCACCTAGTGGTTAAAACTTGTTCATGAAGCTTCATTTGGCCATCATTAATTTAGGCACCAACACATGGTTAGGTTTAAACACCAAAACCTTTTGGTTAAAATTAGGAAAAGTTCATGATTTGGACGAAAATGAGTATGTCTGTTCGATAATTAAAGTTCTATGCATAAGTTAACCTATATTACGTGCATGACTTAAGTAATGTAATTTACAAAATTTAACTGATACATGTAAGTTAAATTAAATCCCATTAAAATAACTTTTAGGTTCAAACGGAACTCATCCATTGTTGGTCCATTTCCACCCATTCATCCACCCCGACCTCATCCCTGTACGGACTTTCTCGCGCTTTATAGTACATCACCAACCACTAGAGGTTGCCACTTAACAATAGACCTAAATATATGTGGTAATGCACTGATTTTACAAATTACCTGTTAAATGGACTGCACTTATATAGACAGCGCTCAGTCACCTGTTCACACACACATTCATACTGGTGGCCGGGGCTACCAGGGCACACTGTTGCCACCTGCCACCATTGGGACACCGATGAATGCAGCATCCATTTGGGGTTCAGTATCTTGTTTTTCTTGCCTAAGGATACTTCGACATGTAGGCTGCCATGGTCTGGGAACGAAACACTGACTTTCCGATCAATGGCCGACTGCTCTACCAACTGAGCCACAGCCACCCTTTTGGGTCACTTTGGTAGGGAGGACACTCTGATTCCAGGAGGTAATATCACAATGTAATAATTCCATAGTGCTTTAGGTAGACCATCAAAGAACACTACTACCTTTACAATAACTGCTCTCTGGGTTGCTCAACTGGAAGAAATTTACAGAGATTAATGGCAACATCTGAGAGTGCAATTTGGACTGGGTAAACATATTAGAAATGCCCCCATCCATCACTTTATATGAGAGAATATTTAGGCAAGGATAGCAACAGTGACAACACTGAGATTCAAAAAAATAATTAGCAGCTGGCCTGAAAATTATGAAAGTACATGCATGACAACAAGGTGAAACCAGAGTGTTTTCACCCCCCTCCTTCAAAGTTGGAAAGAACAGGCCCCAATAATGGAGCTGTCAGCCCCCAATGTGACCATGACTACATGCACGTAGAGATGACATGCTGAATCTGAGGTTATTGTCATGGATCCACTTCTGAACAGTTTACATCCCAGTCTATGTACACAGCCTCATCATACAGTACCTCTGCCCAATGGGAGGAGCACACTTGTGAACACTTGTGGTTTAAAGCCCACGAGTGCCTTTTGTGCAGAAGAGGGATGGACCCTTAGCGAGAAGACTTGACTTTAGGGATGGCTCCTTAACTGAGAGATGCAACCTGGAGAGGTTACAAGAACCTTTTATCTCCATTGTGGATCCTCTTGCATCAAGCATTTTGATTATTTGATGCATCTGCGCTCTGACTTACAGATCTGGGCCCTCCAACAATGGCTGCTGAAGGAGTTCAACCTACTCTACATTATGTCAAGTGCACACGGTGCAAAGAAAATGACGAAACAAAACCACAGAAACAATTTTGAAAAATAGATATGGAGGATTGTGTCTCAGATGATACCAGCATGACTGCCTCTGCTCTCAAAGGAACCTAATGTAGGTACAGGCCCCACCAGGGAGAGACATGCTCTGTTACTAGCCAATGAACTCTAACTATCACAGTAGCTAGTGTGTGTTAACATGCCTAAAGATATCCCTTTCACAGTATTCCCAGACTAGAACAGCTCAGGAATTCACCATGTGTGTCCAATTCTTATCAAGTGCTAACAGCTCATGTTGCCTGAGGACCAATATGGCTGCCAAGAAGTGCTACTTCACCTGAAAGCCTTTTTCAAAATCTTTGAATTATTCAACCATTTCTTGTTCTTGCTGTTAGCCTGGAAATTTTGGATGAGAGTTACCCACAGCCGTTAATAACTGTGCCACTGCCATAAAACAAATGATAAGATTGACTTCAATAATGGCTGTAAATGACTGATTGATGGTGACAGGCTCTTTATCAGTGATGCTCAACAGTAATGACAGCCAAGCCTTCAAACAGCAGAGGCAGCACAGCTTTACTGACAGCTGTCAGTCATGCTACACACAAAGACAAGTGATCCCTTGGTGCTGCCATGCGGTCGCTTTATCTGTCATTCAGTCTGTATGTCGATCAGTCATCCAGAACCTTGTAGTTGCCCATGCTTCTGGCATTGCAAACATGAATGTTTGCCATTTTCTATTTGCAGATAATGGTAAATAAAACGATATATACATATACATATATATATATGTAAATATATACACACATTTAAAAGACATAAGTTATTTTCATGTCATTGAGGGAACCGACATTGAAGTGTCTCCCAAGATAAACCATATGACACTTAGAAATATAACTCCCTCTCAAAATAATAGTGATATTTCGGTGTGACCCGGTAAAAAGACATTGTGCTGTTTTGGCACGGTAACATGAGCAGTCTGTCCAAAACTGCAATGTTTGTTACTGACAAAAAATATTTGTACTTCACCAAGAACTGTGTTATTTTCGCAACAAAAACAATGTAGAAATGACTTTGGACGAAGGGCTTGCTAGCGTTAGCACCACTTTAGCACGCTAGCTAGCAACTCCAAACCATAGCATCATCTTATCACGTTTTATATCTATGGTAACAAAGTGCATTACTCGTCTCACACAGCCAAAACGTCAAGCCAAACTTACTGTTTACTGCCATTACTCACTTTTTATGTTACAGTGAGACCAGCATGCATGCTAACCCCTAGCTCATTAAGCTATTAAGCAGGTGTTCGGGTGATTAGTAACAGCATGACGAGTAAAGATACCGTGGCTCACCACTGCAAAACGTCCGGATGCCCGAAGAGTAATATTAATATTAAAATACAATATTATCAGATACTTCATGTACTTACTGAACAGTGTAACTGTTAAAAGTTGAGATGTAGCTCTATCTTCAGCAGACTGATTGACATGCAGCAGAGCGGTGTTGTACGGTGTAGGGGGGGGCGACGTTACCACTTGAGGTGTGAAATACAGGATCAAAGTTTAGAGTAAGAAGTTTGGAGTTAATATTTAAACATTTACACTTACAGGATTTATTTAGTGACACTTCCTTTTATATATATATAATTGAAATATTTGTTAAAATGGGACCTATAATGCTTTTCTTATATATACGTGGTTGCTCATAAAGTTGGAATCAAATATCTTTTATCTCTTACCATGAAATTATTCTGACAATGATATTTATTATACTTGATTAATCAATCTCTTCCAAACATATCACAATAAAAATGAAACCACAAGGAGAACAGAGGATTGTGTCTGAGAACAAAAGTTTGCTGCATTGTAACATTATACAACTACTCGGCTGCCCATAAAGTTAGAAAACATACAGTTTTTGTTCCAGATTTTTTCTTATGGCAGAAAGCTCCACTGTAATACTTTGTGATAGTAACTCCACAGCTACATGTTGCTTTATGCTAATGCTAGGGAAACGTTGAATTTTGGTAACCGATGGTAATTTCTCCCCAATTTCAGATTACATTCTACCTGGAACAGTATCAATTTCATTTTCCTTTTTGGTTTATAAACTTTTATTGGTTATTTTTCACCGCAGAAAGGGCTACTACAGGGAGAGCATAGATGTGGAAGAACTGGAAAAGTTGATGCAATCAGAGCAGAGTGGGCTTTTTTTTTTTTTTTTCTAATGCAGTGTTAGAAAAATAATGCATTTTTGGAGCATTAAAGAATGTATCTCAAATTACAAGCACTAACCTGAAAATGAGCATAAAGGTCCCATTTTAAGGCTCTGTGAGGTAACATTATACAAATTCCTGCCAGTGGTTCCTATTCCATTGATTGACAGTTGTTGGCACTAAGGAAACAGATATTGGCTTTCCCAATGTTTCTTTTGGGGAGAAATGTATTTAACACATTCAAAACTACACAGAACAACTTTAATCTACAGAAAACATCAATTTTATACTCATGTTATATGCTTCTGCAAAGTCGCATCATAAAATGATGTAAATTTAAATATCTGCTCATGTCAGCAAGAGTTTGCAACACAAATTGTATGACTGCATTTTATGTGGATCAAATGCACTGACTCCACATGTCAACTTATCCACCTATGTGTTCACCTAATATAATATAAACGGAACAAAGTAGGCTACTTGTCACATTTGAGTCCATTTTTATGTATATCAGGGTTTTCACTGGCAGCACATATTGTATTTGGGAGAATAATCACTGACATCTAATAATGCTCATTCACATGCAAATTTGACAGAGGGGACAGTTCCTCTGTCCCCCAGTGTTTTTTATTTATTTCTTTCTTCCTGTCTACCATTTACATTCCAAGGCAAATATTCAACCACAATAGATACTTTGACTGTGTTTTGAAACCATGCAAACTTGGATTTCTATGTGTTGTCTTCATCTTCTCTGCCTCTGTGATAATGCATGTTAGGGTGGTCCCATTCTGCTCGGTGACTCACAAAGTCCCGACTGGCCTCAATTGTCTCTGTTATACTGTTGTTAAAGGTCAAGTATGAAAAGTTTTTAAAGGGCACATATTGTGCAAAATGGCTCACATTGGCATGATGTAACTGGGCAACTTTTCTTTCGTTAGTACTGCTTTCAAACTTTGTTGTAATGTAAGTGAAGTGAAGATATAGCTGTTATGTAGTCAAAAAACATGATGAATTATCTTCAAAACTATAAACTACATGGTGGTCACTGCTAAAATGAGGCCACACTCCCTAGAAACTAGAGTCTTTCTCATCCTCTCTCTTTTTCTCCCTGTCTGTCTTTCTCTCTGACAGTAAATGGATTCAGAGGTACAATTAGCATCAATCTGCCACGCAGCTCAAATAAATGACTCTTAATAGACTCCATTGCAAGATGCTGCAACAGACTGCACAATGAGATGCACTGATAGAGCCAGCAGGCCCCCACACACATCATGTACTCTTTGAATTTCAATGATCTTTCATCCAAACAACACAGTGGTAGCATTTTTTTACCTAACCAATACCACGATAAAACAGCAAAGTATAATACAAACACCATCATTAATTAAAAGTGCTATATGTAAAATAATAGCAACTACGGACATCTCCTGAGCTCACAAAAGCAATTAAAAGCAAGGTTAAAATCAATATCATATTGAAAAATAAGACTTTTTATTTTATCTTGGGTTTTGTTTTGGTAGCTTCAGCTGTTGGTTCTATGTATTATAATAACAATGTAATAAGTATTTGCTGAGCTCCTGACATGTGGTGCCATTGGTTAAAAAAAAAAGAAAAAAAAGAAAAAGGTTCAAATGTTGTCTTTACATCAAAATAAAGTGGTGGATAATATATGATATATATGATATGATATGACTTCTTGGACATCTTGCCCATTTAATCATGTTTAGCGGCGACATCTGGACCAAAAAAAGTAGTGATGTCCAAATGAAGCTTCATGAACCCTTTTCTTTATTCTCTCATTCCACTAGAATGGGGTCTTTCTTCAACAAAGGGTTGAATGCCCACTAAATTGCCCTTCATTTCCATTTTTCCTAAAAAACACAATTTAGCAGGGTCAACAAATATAACTAATGGTAGCTTCATTTTGACATCACTACTGAAAAGTAAAGCCAATGCTGAAGTGTCTTTAACCTGCATTTTTTCTAATGGCCAGCAGGGGATGACTAGAATAGAATAGAAGTCTATGAGAAAATGACCCTAATTCTCACTTGATTTATTACCTCAGTAAACATTTTCCCAATGACTGTATGGTCTCAATTGTTAATTTAATGTGTCTGAATGATATGAATTTTGTTAATTATGGTCCCAATTAGAGAAAAATAGATGATGCAGGGTATGCTTTAGGGCCTTTGGTTGTCTCTCTAACCAAGCTACCAATATAGCGCAAGTGTAAGCTGATAACAGCCAAAATGCCAAACTTGGGAATTCAAAATGGTAGTCCAGGGATCAATGGGTGACGTCATGATGGCTACGTCCACCTCTTTATACAGTCTACAATTTAGTCACAGTCTTATTAACTTAATTATTACATTACCAACAACAGGCAGAGTTAGTGTCTCTAATCGTAAACTCTAAAGAAATATATCGGAGAAATAAAAAGTTTAGTTGAGTACATTCTAGGATTATTTTTCTACTACCCCTCATGTGTCATCACATCTCCCTTCTCAGTAAAGGCCAGCTCTAGATCACACTATCAGCTTACCACATATTGATTTCTCAGCAATACAATCATATTTCAACCTTCCAAGTTCCAAATGATGTCACTCCACAAAATATCAATTTATTGATATTCATAATCCAGACACTCACTCTATTAATCAGTGTAGAATGCCACACCATATCCAAAAAATCCAATATCTAGAGACTTGACAGTGACATTTATCAGTAGGTCAATACTGGAGCTCTGACATTGTGCATCATGTTTTGTGAAAAGGTTTCAATTGAATCACGTTGTAACCGAAAATAGGTGAGAGTAAGTAAGAAGAGATGCACGTCATTAAATAGGATCATCTCTAAAAGTGTCTGTGTTTTGAGTGAGTCCTTGTCCTCAGGATGAGAAGAGAGTTGTTATCTCCACTGCTTTTCAAGGATAATTCAGTTTATAACACTGTATGTGAGTTCGTCGTTTAATCCTGAATTACCTATTGCTCATAAAAAGGAAAAAGAAGATAAAAGAAACTGCTGCTGCTGCTACAGAGGTCATCTCTTGTGTTCTTAGCTCCTTTTTCTTTACCATTACAGGCAACATGGGTAATACACAACAATATGACATGAAAATACCTTACAATTTATTATTTATCAGCTTTTTAGGAACAAAATCACGGAAAGGGCAATGAGGACAGTGTTCACATACAGCGGTGAGAAGCAAATAAACACCTACATGTTCCACCGTTTACACCCTCCTCAGCCAGCATTTATTTAGAGATATCATGAGACTAATTTAAGTGGTGGAGGACTGAAAATTAAGTGGGAACAAGATATTTTTAATGATCATTTTAATGCCTGGTATAACTTAAGGTAAATTTGTTTGGACAAATATAATTATAGAAACAAAAATAGCTCATAAAAGTTTAATTTAAGAGCTGATATCTAGCCTTTTTCCATGGTTTTCTTCATAATAACCAAAATCATTATCAGGAAAACCATGGAAAATTGCTAGATATCAGCTGATAAATTAAACTCTTATGAGCTATTTTTGTTGTTATCGCTATATTTGTCCAAATAATTAACCTTTAGCTGTACCACACATTAAAATAAACAATACATTGAAGAGAACAAGGGTGTTCTAATACTTTTTTCCATGACTATGTATGTAAAAAAAATAAGTTACCATTAAGCCCACTTTAAATAAGTACATGACTTAAGATATTGACTTTTGGTTTCACAGGGAACAAGAACACTGGTTTGTGTGATTTTCAGATGAAGGGCAGGAAGTGATAAATTCATAAACAGCGACTTGCAAAAAGAGAAACATGACGAAATATTGTTGGGTGAACCTTTATATAGCTGGTATTATTAGAAAACTGAACTCATATTGGAGGTGAGCCATAAAAAATGGAGAAAAGTTTTTTCACAGCTTATCCTAGTATGGGAATGACCTCCACACCTCCACATGGTGAGCAGGTTGAAGCCCTTATGTATACAGTATGTTCACTCCTTTATCAGTGAGCATGTGTTCTGGGTCAGGGTCGGGAACTGTTCCTCAAAAGCCTATTGAGACACTGATCGTCTTTACATTGAGTCACTCAAAAGAACTTGAGTCTTCCTCATTCCTGTAACATTGATCCTGGCGCAGCTTCTGTACCTGATGCCCCAGCCAGCCTTGTGCACTGTGTATCACTCAAATGAGTTATTTCTTCTTGCTACTACCAGATACAGTCACTTTACAGAAACACCAGCACCAAACAAGTTACTGGTGATTTCCCTGTCCTTGGTTTTCAAATCCCACTTTTCATTCAAATCCAAAACAAATATAAGCAGTTAGTGAGTTCAGATTGTCTTTCTCCGCTTCAGGCACACATTCAACCCAACATTTTCAGCAAGATGAAAATGATTCAGAGTTCATTATGCTCTGCTCCCTTCCCTTACTGTTTCAACAGCTGGCAAGCTTTTTATTCTAAGTGGCACATAAGAGCTTCTTCATCACATTTTGCATATTAACCAAATACATAAAAAACAAGTTTTTGATTTTCTCAAGTCAAGTACAGACAGTAAAGAAAGAGATCTGTGGGTTGAGGATGAAATGTAAAGTTATTCAGATATTCCTGACTGGCCATCTAATAGCTAAAAGTCAATACAGAATTCTTATTATACACTATTAAACTGGCAAAGACCTTGGAATTCGTATTAAAGCACAAGTCAAATTAGAGGGGCTGCTTTAACTCAAAAAGGGGGGAGGCATGGCCCAAGTATGTACTGCTCGTGTCTATGTTTAGCCGAAAAATTGTCTAGGGCTTATGGATGAAAATGTTTGTTGTTTATGTTATAGCTGCTTAAAACATGAATATTAGAGCCAATTAAAATTAATAAAGCATATCTAAGAACGATCCAAGTGGACCAAAGTGCTGTACAGACCAGAGCATGTAGTTAACATGTACATATAATAGAAACATTGTCCAAGAGTGAGAAAAAATGAAATCCAGCCTGTTCTCCTGTCAAAACGTTAAAATAGGTCGGGTGTACAGGCAACGAAAAATGAGTGATATCGACTTATTTCATCGCCCGGCCGCCATCTTGTTGACGTATTAGTGATTGACAGGCAAGTGAAGTTTAAAAGGGCAGATTCCCATGCTTGGTTGGAGGCTGGGGTGGTGGACTGGTCGAACAAGTGGCAGACTTTTACCCAAGAGAGCGGGGTTTGCGTCCCATGTGAAAACAGAAGTAAACCACTTTTAACTTAAATTATGTTGTTTACGTTAGTAAGTTTTTGCGTAACTTGCGGCAGTTACATGACCCTTGTAACTACTTCATTTCCCGGCATTTACTTACCGTTTAAACTGTCTTTTATAATGCTTTACCAGACGTTTTTGCCCCAAACCTAAGGTCAGCAGTTTTACAACATAAATCAACAGAAACTTCAGCCTTTTTTTACAACCGCGGACCGTACGTGTGTGCTATTTTTAGAACGCGCCATTGTAGGCTGGCTCGCGCTACATGTGACATGAAAAGCGAGCCATGATACATGCCTGCGTGTTGTAATTTGTGGTACTGAAACACAACCTCTTCTGCCGTTTCTGTTGGAGAATTTGTTAAGAACTCACCAGTCTATTGACACCAGTCGAAAATTATCATTCTTAACACAAACACAAGAGAATGTATGTTATGACCCTAGACTTGAAAGAGAAAACCAAAACAGTTTTGCTAAAAAAAAAAACGTACAGAGGATACAAAAGCATGAATGACTTTCTTGATATCTTGGAATTAGAGAAATGGCTTAATTTTGGTGATGTACGTGGCTGGAAGAAATTGGTTTTTACTACTGCATTGACCTGCTCTTCGAAGTGGAGTCAAATTTTACACCAAGCTATTTGCCTTAAGGTTGTTAAGACTAATATAAGGCCTAATATAACAACTTTGAACTTACTTTCATTCAGCTGAAGGTAGTTTTGTCATACTGAAATATTATAATATATAACATCACTTCATATTCTTTTTTTTTGTAATGTATTTTTTTGGGCTTTTTTTCATGCCTTTAATGGACAGGATAGTTGAAGAGAGACAGGAAACAGGACGCAGAGAGAGGGGAATGACATGCAGTAAAGGGCCGTCCGATGCGGGACTCAAACCGGGGCCAGCTGCAGCGAGGACTGTAGCCTCTACACATGGGGAGCCTGCGTAACCCACTACGCTACCGACCACCCCTAACACTTCATATTCTTAACGCAGTTCATGACACCAATTAGATTGGACCAGAAGTTTGGTTTCAGTGGGAAATAAATAGCTGTGTGTCATTAGCATAACATTGATATACAGTCATTGAAAAAAATATTTTACCATTGTTTTCTCCAACTTCGTACAACTAAAGGTACATTTGTTAGGACAAATATAATGATAACAACAAAAAATAGCTCATAAGAGTTTAATTTGAGAGTTGATATCTAGCCATTTTCCATGGTTTTCTTGATAATAACCAAAATCATTATCAAGAAAACCATGGAAATTAAATTAAACTCTTATGAGCTATTTTACCATATTTGTCCAAACAAATGTACCTTTAGTTGTACCACACATTAAATTAACAAGAAAGCAAGGAGAAAACAAGGGTGGTCTAACAATTTTTTCCATGACTGTATGTTGAGTGACCAACGATATTAGATTATACTTCTGGAACAAATTCTGGAAGTTTTAGTTTCAATTATAAATGTATGTATTTCATGTAATGACTTTGTGAATATGTACACGTTGCATTAATAGACCAAAATATTAAGTAGACTGAAATGCAAATTAGTCTCTGTGCCCTACTGTCGCACACACAATCAGTAACAAAGAGACACTTTTAGCTGCAAAGACCATGATATCAGTACAATGTGACTTTGCCACAAGTCCTCTTAGCTTCACTACCAAGGTTATTAAAAGCAGCTTACTGATCTGTGCAGTCCCACACAGCAGGGGGGCCGGGTTAGAAATCTAAGTTATTAGTGCAACTCAAGTCTTTGTAGTGGTTCAAATTTCACATCAAAGTAATACACATGCATATTTAAAAGAATTATCTTTTGCTTTGCTTTCTCTTCATGTCCTTTCTCACTTTATGTCCAGTTTGTGTCAGCAATTAAACATCTTTCTGCAAGGACTGTAGGTTTTGTCTGTATGGGGTGCAAGCTTGTGCAAGTGAGAGTAAAACGTTGCTTTTGTTGCCTGTTTGAAACAGATTTACAATCTGAATTCATCAGTTTGTTAACCCGATTCCTTCTACTTTGGACAGCTATGACATGCATAATGCCATACAGTTAGTCAAGGTTAGGAATAGGTTTAGCAAAAATGTAAGTAAGCTTGTTTTGGGGAATGGATCTGATCCTATTTTGAGGGGAAAAGTTGCTGAAAGTGAAAAACTCACAGTAGAAAACTTTCCTTGAGTTGGTGACTGAACATGAGTCACTGATGACAGAAATGTATGCACCATACAAACACCCACACCATTTCTGTTTATGTTGCCATCATAGTTTGTATAAAACATGGACACAGTCTTCATAATGTCACCCAAAGATTTCTGAAGAGTCAAAAAGTTCTACAAATGTCATGAACTGGCTAAAAAGGACCAAATAGTTATTTTTATACCAGGCTGTAAAGGTGGTTTTCATTGCTGTAAAGTTTGCCATTTGAACATAGGGGTCTATGGAGATGGACTGGCTTTTGGAATATTCCTCAAGTGGCAATTCAGGGAACCGCAGTTATTGGCACTTCCACATTGTGGACCAACAAATCACAAGAAGTAAGAAACAAAGAATGACTTACTGCTCTGCCAAAAATTCCAGGACACTATAACTACTATACCAAAAATGCAAGAGGTTAACCGATAATTCAGGTATTATGCTGAAAATATTAAAGCTATATATAGTGTAACGTAATATGGATTGTTCAAAATGACAAACCCACGGAAAATTATCGCCAAATTCCAGCTTGTTTTAATGTCATTGAGCTACTTTTCAGCCACATCAGCAGCTGCTTTCAGTGAACAAACTCTGATAAGCCCACTGCCCGGCAACAAACAGTAAAGCATTTAGAAGTAAAAGAGCCAGAGTTTTCCCTCAGAAGTTGGATGAGACCAAAACAGAGCTAAAGGAGATAGAATAGTGGTCTTACATACCACTACAACCGTCCAGGTAGGTTTTAAGGTAGGGGAAGAGTTAGGATTAGAAAAATGTTGATCCAAAACCTATAATAGAACTGTAAGGCCAAAATACAATACAACCAAATATACATCAGTTAAAACATTTTTGTGGTTGGGTGGGTTTAAAGGTGTTAAATATATTGACTTTGTACAGAATTAAAATTGAATATATTTTTGAAAGGAATAGCATTAACATTCTGTTTTACATTCTGATTTTAGACAATGTCCTAACTTTTTTGGCATTGGGGCGGCTGTGGCTCAATTGGTAGACTGGTCACCCACGGAATGTCGGTGGTTCGATCCCTGACCCAGCCTACATGTGGAAGTATCCTTGGGCAAGATACTGAACCCCAAATGGCCCGTCGATGCTGCGTTCATCGGTGTGTGAATGAATTCCCAATGGTGCCAGGTGGCACCGTTGTAGGATAGCCTTGGCCACCAGTATGAATGTATGTGAATGGGTGAATGAGCGCAGTCTGTAGTGTGAAGCTGTTTGGATAAAAGTGTTATGTAAGTGCAGTCCATTTACCATTTAGACAGTTGGGTCTTTGCCCAAATCTAGAGGGATCCAGGGACATGCTACCCCAGGGGGATTTTTGTCTCCCCATTTATGGCCAGTAAACCCTCTATTTTATAAGCTATATGAGATAACAGCAACACCCCCAATCTCCCATTGAAGTGTTGGGAGAGACACATACATGGCGATAATACTTACTGAGGATTAGAACTTTTTCCCCGATTCAACCAAGAAATAACCCACTACATTTTGGAGTGAATCTGAATCAAAGGGGTTAATACCCTTTATATATATATATATATATATATATATATATATATATAATATTCTTCCCACATTTTGGCAACCTTCGCATAGCAGGAATGAATGGTCCATTCAC
The DNA here is from genome assembly GCF_030273125.1 of Centropristis striata. Taxonomy (NCBI): domain Eukaryota; kingdom Metazoa; phylum Chordata; class Actinopteri; order Perciformes; family Serranidae; genus Centropristis; species Centropristis striata. Next base: position 17,661,339 of record NC_081532.1, read on the forward strand.
TAAATTTAATTCCAATGAACACAAAAACACTCTTTATCACCACCGTCAAGGGCCCTACTTCGCTAAAGGTTAGCCAGCTGAATGAAGAAAAATGTTTGAGTGGGATCTAAATAACTGAAAGACTCAAGGATGCTTTTCATTTAGGAATAAAATATGAATTGGATCAAGGTTTATTGCAAACTAAAGTACTCTAGAGTTGTTTCATGTTGAGGTTTTCTTTTAACTGCATTCAACATAAAACAGTGGTTGGTCTGTATGAGCCTGATGTGTGATTGCAACAAAAAAGGCAATGTATTTCAGGAATATTACCACTGTCAATATCAATGATGTTCCTGTCCGTCCCTGTCTGCCACTTTAATGAAAAACTCAATGTGTTGATAAAGACAGAATCAGCTGTAGGGAAGCCACATTGGTAGCATTGGTTCTGGGTTTCGATTCAGTGTCTGCCTGCTGCATAAGCTGTGCTCCATGCAGTAATAGACCATCACAAACTCTGCATGGGGCACATTTTCAAACCACTCGCTCCCTCTCTGATGCTTGTCCATGTTTCTGATTTTTTATCTCCCCTGTTCCCTCTTTCTCCTCCTCTTTTCATCTTCTTAGCAGTGTCCCTTCTGCCACAAATCCCCACGTACCAATTTATTCATCGGCTGCTGTACATTAGATTTTCTACTGAACTTGAACTCTTTTTGCTTTCCACACAGACTTATGATTGACATTACTGTTGTTTTTGCTGAGGCAAGGAGTTGAACACTCTATTCAAAAATCAAAAGAAACTGCACGCCTAAACCTGAATCTTTCTATCTTAAGGTTATTGTAAGGAAATGCACGACACAACTTTAACTTTGTCTTAGTTCTCTGCAAAGAAGAGCGACAATGCATTGACCATGATGCCACTATACTAATCTCTCAGCAAATAAGGCTGTTTAATGCCTTCATACAACAGGTTTACTAACCACTCTGCCCCATGTAGCCTGCTGCTGCACACACGGCGGGCATATATAAAAAGAGGCTTATCCCTGTTTGGCCCCAGAGAGGTGGAGGATAAACAGCATCCATGTGGACTGTCTTTCATTTGAAAGACCTTTAAATGCGCTTAGGTTAGATAAAGGGGTTTTGCCTTTTAACTAGCACTGCTGCTTTCCCTCTGATGAGCATTGGGCTTCAAGGGAGTAAGGAACAAAACATTAATTTACCCACTTAGTGGATTTTAAGAAAAGCAGTTGCGTTGTCTTGATGAACAATAGCTCAAGCTTGGTGATGTAAATTTCTTCAACTAAAACAATGCAGAAAAACGTCTGGTTACCTCATATTTTCCTCCAATGTACAATTCATTTTGGGCAATAAATCAGGTGCAGACCTTAACAACCACAGAGAGGGCATTTGGTGGAAATGATCTTAGTCCAGTCACAAACAAATTTGGGATTGTCTTGTTTGGTGGGAATGTGATCCAACGTAGATCAGATTCAACGTATGCACATTTATTTTTCACTTGCCCAATCTGTGAATAATAGTCGAATAGTTACCAGTGCAAAACATATTTTTGCGTGAAATGCCTAACCCTCAAAACAACACATTCTTACTCTGAACGCTTGGTCTGGACCCTGTTACATCACTTTTTTATGCACAGGGTACCCTTTAGTGTCAGTTTCAAAAGACTAGTAACACATGGTTAACATTGTGAATTCACAGAAAACTACTTGGTTATGTTTAGGCAACAAAGCTACTTAGTTCGGGTTAGGAAATGATGGTAGAATGGGTTACACTTGGTATGTTTATGATGGTTTTACGCATGACTATGTTGCCTCTCTCGCTCTTTATACTGCACCTGACCTCCTTAGGCAGCCTTACACATCCAAAAATTACACTAAAGGGGTCGTCATGGGATCCAAGTGTCCATGTATGATGAGTTTGGAGTGAGAATAGGTTGGACAAGAAGCAATGAATGTGAGACGCTTTAGTCTTTCGTTGCCCATGTCCTTGCACCACCTTTGTCACTAATAAATTGGCCATGCACACCACTTTAGTGGAGGATGCAGGCACAGCAGAGTCCGTCTTTACCACTCCAGAGACCAGTCTTGCATTTAGTGGCCTGATCCTCTCTGAGGACTCCGAGCTATGAGCAGATGGCTTGGGCTGGTCCATGCAACAACCACTTTATTTACAGAGAATATTGCTCCCTACCCATAGGACTTGGCATTTTGGCAGTTGCTGCAAATCAGGGGAGAGTACAATAACATGGAGCTTCAACCTCTTTAGTAGTGGCAGAAAAAGGTAGAGAAGAAGAGATGCATTCAAAAACCTCTCGAACGATAGAACTTTTCCAACAATTCCATCTGTACCAGAAGGAGAATCATCTTAAAATTGACTCTAAGAATCTAAGAATTGACTAAAATGGTGTACATAAAATTCACATATGGTTTTTCTAAACCTACTTTCTACAATCTTTTTCCTTGATTGACATTCACAATATACATCTCTTTCCCCCCCCCCATCTTGATCCAGACAAATGATATTTAATTGTGTCAAGAATGCCCTCTCTGGCATGGTCACGTAAGGAAGAAGAGATGTCACATTCATAAATCTGTCTCATATCACCATATACTATGTAATTCTCTTTCACCTTTCTCATCGATATCAACTCTCGATTGTCTCGGGTGGCAGATCTTTTGTAGAAACGATGTCAAAAATAGTAACTCAGTGAATGACTGTCCTACTTTGGTGATGCTTAATAACCGCTGAAATAAACTTCACTTAAATTAATGAGGACATTGATGTCTGAATGAGTCCGACACAAGGACTCAGTGCTATAACCAAAGCTTTCCCCACTCTACTTTTCCATCATTTAGTCCACTGCAAAGTGTCTAGTAAAAAGAAATAAATCTAGGTACTTATCTCGATTTGGATGAATAGCTTAGGAATAAATGTGCATTGGTGACCCTCTTCTATCATTTCATTTTATATTTTACACTTCTTTCTCTATCTGAGTTGCAATTACTACAAATTACTGAGATTTTTTGGGGTAAAATTGTACACTTAACATGTGCTTGAATTCTTCACATTTTATCAAGGCTTTAAAGATAATATGATCCAGATTATGTTGGTGAGATAAATGTCTTTTTACCCACTCTGACCTCACAGCATTTACTTTTAGTCTGTTTTTTTTCAGTCATTTTAACTTGATGGGAACCGTCTCAAACTGTGGATGTCTCATTTGGAAAAAAAACCCATCATAAACAAGACGACAAAAGCGAGAGAAGTTTGATGATCTGGAACTACCAAAAATCTTGCACAATACATAAAAATTGATTTCAAAGCAAAGTCTGGTATTCTACATTTTCCTCTTTTCATGGCAGGTTCTGCAGCTCTTCTGAATCTGCAGAGCAAAAGTAAGACCACACGGGAGAGGTTTTTTTTAGAAGAAGTATGTAAGGTGGTTTAGCTATTTATTTTTTCTTCAGGTGAAATTTTAGAAAGACACACATGATAAGCATACAGTATAACAAGCAAGTTTGGTTTCTTATTCACAGTAAAGTGTCTTTTTCTAGCATAGCCTAACTTTTGTAACATTAGTGATGTCCATATGAAGCTTCACATACCATAACCATTATATTTGTTGACTTTGTTTAAAGAAAAAGGCTCAAGGAATGGCAATTCAGTGTGCTTCCAACCATTTGTTGAAAAGAGTGCCATCTAGTGGGCTCAGAAGATAAAGAAAGGCTTCATGAAGCTTAATTTGACCATCACTAGGAAACATGCAGCTTAAATTTCACTCCTTTTATGAGTGAAAATGTTTAAAAAAGAAAAAAATGAAGAACACGAGAAGCCCAATAAACCTAAAGAAAGACTGTTATTTAATATTATTTATTAGCACCTTATGATAAAGAAACCGGACAGGCGACCTGTCTGTAGAGTTTCACTGCAGCAGATGGCTCACACCTCTTGTGAAACTGAGTGGATGGTAAGGCAAATTAACAAATGCATACTCAATTTAGAGTAATTCTTTTTTTTAGACTCATTTAGCATTGTGATGTGATATGATTTGATGAGGCAAAGCAAAGCAGATATATGTGCCAACTAAAAGTAAATTAATTCAGAGCTGCAATTAGCATTGGTGTGCCAAACAGCTCAAATTAATGAATCGTAATAGACTCCACTGCAAGATGCTGCAACAGACTGCATGCAGAGAGAGAGAAACACGGTGAGCCAGCTCCACTCTTTATCTCAATCCTTCTCTCGCTTGCTTTTTGTGGCTCTCTGCTTATCTCCCTCTCAGGTCTCCCTCTTTTCTCTCCTCTGTCTCCTATCTTTCTTTGTCTCGCTTTAACCCAAAGCCAACTGTCTGTCTCTGGAGGAAGATCCGGGGCAGGGGAAGAAGGGAGGGATAGAGGAGAGCAGGGATATATAGAGAAAGATGTGCCACTGTCAAATAAAGCTGCTTATAAATCTGCTCAGGACTTTGCTCCTATTGTCTCTGGATAATTGTGTGCATTAGCTCCAGGGTGCATTTTGCCGCATTTGTATGTTTGTGTGCAGATTAGCAGCTGCAGGTGTCGGCACTTAGAAGAAAAACTGTATTGCGCAGCATTATTCACGCTTGCATAGCTCTCCAGGCTTCATTTGTCTCCAACTCGAGGCAGATGGAAAAAAAACTGAAGGTGGGAGAAAACAGGAAATAAAGATGAGAAGCATGGGAAAGAAGCATGGGAAAGAGGGTAAGCCTAGTGACTTCAAGGCTTCTTGGTTCCGCCTGCTGTGAGGCTGAAGCCTGTTAGGTACACAGGAAATGATGCATCTTCCCTGTTCTTTGGATACAACACTACGAATGTACAGCCATGCAGCCGTGCTAGCAGCTCTGTGTGGCTGCACTTAGTCACAGTGGTGCTTTGAGCTAAATGCTATAATAAGCATGTTGTCATGATGATGTTTAGTAGGTATGATGTCTACAATATTTACCAGCCTTGGTTAGGCCATTAGCTATTTGACCTGCTTACATATCTTAATTAGCACTAAACACAAAGTAAAAATGAGAGAGTGCATCTAGCATGACTTAAAACAAACAAACAAACAAAAACAAACCACAACAGCCACAGTCTGATTTACTAACTTAATAATCATTAAAAAGTCTCAAAAGGTAGTATCAGAGAAGCAGTCTTAAAAGTGAAACCGATGTGAAAGGGCCTTAAACATGCATTCTCTTAAATGGCCAGAAGGGGAGGACTCCACCAGTTACTAAGAAAAGTCTGATTGTATAGATGTTAATGAGAAAACTTAATTTATTACCTCAGTAAACATTTGTAAATTCTGGTTCAATTCGGAGTAAAATAGACAATAAAGTAGTGTATGCTTGTCATTGACAAGTTGCTAACACGCCACACTGTTGATTCTTTGTGTTTTCAGATCGTGAATTCTAACATTTTGGTCGCCTAAAAATGTATTTTTCATCAGGAGAAAACAGCCAGCCTGGCCCCCTTCCAAAGTATTAAAATATCCATCCATCCATTTTCTTCCGCTTATCCGGGGCCGGGTCGCGGGGGCAGCAGGCTAAGCAGGGCATTCCAGACGTCCCTCTCCCCAGCCACAACGTCCAGCTCCTCCTGGGGGACCCCGAGGCGTTCCCAGGCCAGGAGAGCGATATAATCCCTCCACCGTGTTCTGGGTCTTCCCCGGGGCCTCCTACCAGTTGGACGTGCCCGGAACACCTCTAACGGGAGGCGCCCGGGAGGCATCCTTACCAGATGCCCAAACCACCTCAGCTGACTCCTTTCGACGCAAAGGAGCAGCGACTCTACTCCGAGCTCCCTCCGGATGTCTGAGCTCCTCACCCTATCTCTAAGGCTGAGCCCAGCCACCCTACGGAGGAAGCTCATTTCAGCCGCTTGTATCCGCGATCTTGCTCTTTCGGTCACTACCCAAAGTTCGTGACCATAGGTGAGGGTTGGAACGTAGATGGACCGGTAAATCGAGAGCTTTGCCTTCCGGCTCAGCTCCTTCTTCACCACGACGGTCCGGTACAACGCCCGCATCACTGCTGACGCTGCACCAAACCGCCTGTCCATCTCACGCTCCGTTCTACCCTCACTCGTGAACAAGACCCCGAGATACTTGAACTCCTTCGCTTGAGGCAGTACCTCTCTCCCCACCCAGAGGGGGCAGTCCACCGTTTTCCGGCAGAGAACCATGGCCTCAGATTTGGAGGTGCTAACTCTCATCCCAACCGCTTCGCACTCGGCTGCAAACCGCCCCAATGAGTGCTGGAGGTCCCGGCTTGATGAAGCCAAAAGAACCACATCATCTGCAAAAAGCAGAGATGCAATTCTTAGGTCACCAAACCGAATCCCTTCCTCCCCCCGGCTGCGCCTTGAGATCCTGTCCATGAAAACCACAAACAGAATCGGAGACAAGGGGCAACCCTGGCGGAGGCCAACACCCACTGGGAACGTGTTTGACGTTGTGCCGAGTATGCGGACACAGCTCTCACTTTGGTTATATAGGGACCGGATAGCTCGTAGCAACGAGCCCGGTGCCCCATATTCCCGCAGTACCCCCCACAAGACTCCCCGAGGGACACGGTCGTCCCACGGCCTTCTCCAAGTCCACAAAACACATGTAGACTGGATGGGCAAACTCCCATGCCCCCTCCAGAAGTCTTGCGAGGGTAAAGAGCTGGTCCGTTGTTCCACGGCCAGGACGGAAGCCGCATTGTTCCTCCTGAATCCGAGGTTCGACAATCGGCCGGAGCCTCCTTTCCAGCACCCTGGAGTAGACCTTTCCGGGGAGGCTGAGGAGTGTGATTCCACGGTAATTGGAACACACCCTCCGGTCCCCCTTTTTGAAAATGGGAACCACCACCCCAGTCTGCCACTCCACTGGCAATGTCCCAGACCTCCACGCGACACTGAAGAGGCGTGTCAACCATGACAGCCCAACAGTGTCCAGAGCCTTCAGCATCTCAGGGCGAATCTCATCCAACCCTGGCGCCTTGCCGCCGGGTAGCCTTTTGACTACCTCGGCGACCTCTGCCAGGGTTACTGGTGAGTCTTCCCCTGAGTCTTCAGACTCTGCCTCCTCTACAGAGGACGTGTTGGCTGGATTAAGGAGTTCCTCAAAGTGCTCTTTCCACCGTCCGACGACATCCACAGGTCGGGTCAGCAGGTCTCCGCCCCCGCTGAACACAGCTTGGGCCAAGCCCTGCTTTCCCTTCCTGAGACGCCCGACGGTTTTCCAGAACCTCTTTGAGGCCGACCGAAAGTCCTCCTCCATGGCCTCCCCGAATTCCCCGTATTAAAATATGCCCATCACAACATGATCTCAAAGAAATATGTTGAGCTTAAAGACACACTGAGGAGTTGGCTATTCATTTTGATATATGGATGCAAATAGCTTACCAAACTAGCTAGCTAGCTAGCTAGTGTTAGCATTAGCTGACAATTTAGCAACCTCCTTCCCAGATTCACCCTCTTATCCAAATATGGTCATATTTAGCTACAAAAAACTAAATTAACCAGTAGTCCACAAACCAATGGGTAACTTAATGGTGGCTATGTCCATTTCTTTCATAAGGTGGTTTCTTATACAACCTTGAGAAGATCAATACCACTGTTTTATGTTGTTTAAGTCTTTCCCCCATTGCTTGGCATACAGACTGGAAGTGGAGAGAAACATCTAGCTTGGCCCCTTCGAACAGTTTATCAGTCTGTGAAGAACATCTGTGCAGAAGAACTTCTCCGGCTTGTTGTCAAGAAACATTGATTACATCATAAGCACTTTTTTTTGGGTCATTTAAAGAAAGGAACACCAGTAAATTAACTAAAAAAGACGCAATGGAACCTCCAACATGATTTGACTGACGGCTGGAGAAGAGGAGTGCTAATTGGTGTCACAAAAAGACTTACTAAACTAACTTAATTAGTGAAAAATCCTTTTTTTACTGCTGGTTTGGAACATTGCTTAAATGTTTTTACAACATATGTGTGGGAAGATTGGAACATGGTGAATTGGCTTAAAGAACCATCAAGCACTGTATGCATGTAAAACCATATGTTAGGATTCATATAAGGCACCCTGACTAAAAGCATGCACCAAATGATATGTTTGGCTCCCGTGAGCCTTCACTCTGCATAATATCAGCATTGCAATAAGCAGATGGAATACATGAGTTCCCTTTCCTTCCGTAGAATTGCTCAAAAGCAATTAATGGTTATAAAAAGGCATTTATACAGCAGAGGGGAACATTTAAGTCTCCCTATGGATGACATAGAATAACAACTATACAGTAGTGATGCACCCTGCTTGCGTTGGGTGTTTTGACATTGTCGTCAGGTAGGCAGAGCCCCTCTTCCGAGTTTGTTTTGCCCTCAGGACACAATAAGATGTTTACAAGATACTCACAGATGCAAGATTTACCCGAATGCCTGTATCTCAACATGTGAGCCACTGCTGTGCTGTATATAAATGAGCATCTGGGGAAAGAAATACTATCTACCCTTCTCCATCTCAAACCCTATCCCCATATACAGACTCATACATGCACAACCTTCCATAACCACCGGGCAAAAGGAAGAATTTTGTTTTAGATTATCAGCTTCATTATTTTGAGCACATGAAAGGGGATGTGTGCTGAATAACCTGACTCTAAATTATTCCCTCAGGCTCTTAAGTCAAATTAAACCTGGTCTGATGCATTTGTATGTGGAGCAGTGCCAGTGTGTGTGTTTGTCTGCTTTTGAGCACTGATTTTTAAATGTAATTAAAACCATTTTAATCTCTGCCAGGTGAATGGTGCCTAATAATTAAGAGCAAATTCCTCCCAGGTCCAATCAGCTAGTTAGTTACAAAGATGTGCTGCATCGACCGACAGGCAGGGCTGGCCTGATCAGTATTTATTGCTTGTTTTGAGCTAAAGATTTACCAGCAATTCTGATGCTGTCAATCACCCAAACATCTTGAATCAGAGTACGCATAAGAGAGAGAACAGACAAAATACAAAATGGAAATGTCTGCAACATTTTGGCATTACTTTATTTTGTCATTTGCTGGAAATTATATTTTTTAAAATGATTTTTTGTTTCGATCACAGTCCTGCTTGTTTATTCATAACCCCCATCTTGCCAAACAAGAAATGTGAAATGTTAGAAATGCTTGCTACAAGTGATAACATGACTTCAGAAAAGTTATTTGCGGCACCACGGTACGAAACGTTTTAGACTAGCTTAGCATACACTCTGGAGGCAGGATGAAAGAGCCAGCCTGGCCCCCTTCTAAAATCTAAAAGTATGCCTACCACAATGTGATCTCACAGAAATATGTTGTTGGTGGCATGCCTTGTGTTGAAATTATGCGCCACCACCACGGAAACAATTTAGGTGTAGGCAAAAGGAATGGCTTTGGTAAGGTTTAGGCAACAACACTACTTGGTTAGGTTTAGTAAGTGATGTCCAAATGAAGCTTCACCAACCAATAGTTTCATTTGTTGATCTCACTAGATCAAGTAATGGCAATTAATTGTATGCTTTAACACTTTGTTGAACAAAGAGGGCCATCTAGCAGACTTATTAAATTAAGATAATGGTTCATGAAGCTTCTCTTAGCCACCCCTAAGTTTAGGAAAAGCTGGTGGTTCAGGTTAAAATAAGTATGTTTGCTATGCAACTTATGTATGAAAGTTCAAATATGCCAACGTTGACGTTTGGTTTCATACGGCACACGGGCAGTGGTCTTCTTGGTGAAAGTCCTGTGTTTTGCAACAAAACAACTTTGTTAGGTTTGGAAAGTGATGCCCAAATTAAGCTTCACCATCCAAAAGTTTTGGGATCTTGGGTTAAAGAAAATGGCTCAAGGAGTCACTACTCATTGTGTTCTCAACATTTTGTTGAACAAAGAGCGCCATCTAGCAGGCTCAGAAAATAAAGGAAATGGTTCATGAAGCTTTCTTTGGCCATCCCTATAGGTTCATGAGAATATTGTGGTTTGAGTTTAAATAAGTATGTCTGTAATGGAAGTTTTTCTGAAGTTAACGTTAGTGTTTACTTTTGGTTTTCAGCTTTTGTGCTGGTTGCTTGGCAAACTCAATGTGATGACAGGAGTCCAGAAAAAAATTGGTCTGACACCAAGTTAGTGTAGAAACATGGTACATTTTTTAATTTGTCCTCTTCTTTAACATGTGTATATTGAATATTAGATTTCAAAATTAAACCCACAGTGATAGAGTAATTATCATGTGCATATTATGTTTAGTGATATAGAATTGATTAATCCCCTGGTGGCTAATAACTGCAGTTTGTCATTTCTGGCTAAGGGAAGTGGGTTTGGATGCACTCCGCAGGTGTGTGTGCTTGTGTGTATGCATTTTTAGCATGTCTACATGCTTTAATCTGTGTTTGGTTTGCTAATGAGAGCAGCTGTGTGTATGCATGTATATAGAGGCAGGTGCAAGTGTGTTGGCATACAAGGATCCTGAAGGAAGAAAAAATCTCTCTCTCACACACACACACACACACACACACACACACACACAACAATTAAAACCCCATGATCTTCTAAGCGTGTGTAATTGTCTGTATCTTTGTGTTTGAGTGGCTGACAATGATTAGTCCAAACTCTTTGGAAATCAGAGGTGCAGTGGAGGGAAAACCCACCTTTTAATCATTCTCAACTCTTGAGTTGGCTGAAATGATTGTCATCACATCATTTTAAAGAAAGACGAAAAGGAAAGCAGTCATTGTTCCATCAAAATACAACTAAATACACATCCAGTGTGCAATATTTTGACAAAAGAATCCCTGAATGTTGCTATATTTCTGCTATTTAAACATATTACCTCCGTTAAGAAGGTTATGTTTAGTTTGTTGTCAGTCAACAGGATTATCGTACACCCACTGGCCTGATTTTCATGAAACTTGGCGGAAGGCATTGCATGGTCCAAGGAAAAATGTGGTACGTTTTGGAGTGGATTGAATCATGGGGTGGATACACAAATTTTCCTTTCACCCTCGTTCACACTGTGATATTATGATCCAATGCAGAAACAGTCCTTGACTTTTGTTCTAGCACCTTTTTAGGTCAAACTTTCATTCATTCCCCACCAGCTCTAGCTGCACTTTGCATTAAGTGCTAATTAGCCCCGATTTTGCAATTCATATTGGCGTTGTGGAATGAGGCCAAATGCTAAAACATAGTGAAAAGTAGCACGAATAGACAAGTTATCAAGTCAGCAATCTGATTCACTAGTGTCCATTTGCAACACAACGCTACTCTTACCATATTACTAAGCTAGCATTTTTGTGTAATTAGCTAAGTAGCTGTGCATTGCATTCCTTATGAGTTCAACTTGTAAGAGTAAGCAGTGAGATGAATAATGTGTTATTACTAATTGTAAAACACAGCCCATTGCCAGTTGTTTTCAGTTTGATGTGTGGTCTAATTTGATTTTTACAACTCCCAGGGGTTTAAGCAGGTTTGCAGCAAAATTAAGAATATATTAATTTAACTATAATTTAATTCCCCTGAAATTACACAGTTAGAGAATATGTCAGTATCGCATAATGATAGTCTTTCTTTAGGTTTTCCTAAAGATGATCCTTTTTATAAATAAGGAAATTGGCTTCTTTAGCAAACACTTTGGTAAGGCTATTGTTGCAGTAAACTGAAGGAGTTTACTGAAGAAGAGCCACAGGGGGACAAATTACTCCTCCTGATAGATTCCTGGGCTAAACTTCCTGCTGTGTGGATTGCTTACTGCTTTTTTATAGTGTGGAGGCTTTGCTGCTTGCTCAGAAATTATGGACGGTGGCTCTGAGAGTTAGATATATGAAAAATATTTGTATCCCCAACACTACCAGCAAGACAAAGTCTGCACATTTTAATATTGATTAAAATAAATGGCATACTTGTGCCCTAATTATTATTCAACTACTAATTAATGACCAAATAATAGAACCAATGTGTTTTGACTGTAGCTAAAGTCATTCCTTAAGAACCAGCAATTTCCTGGGGTTCCCAGCACAGTGTTGCAAATTTACTAGATTAAAGTGCCAAATCCACAAGAAAAAAAATTGTCGATTTAAGAGATTTAAAGTGGCAAATCTGCGTGAAAAAGTTGCAGATTTACGAGAAAAAAGTGGGAAAAAGGAAACTTTTTTCTCGCAGATTCACCACTTTATATCTCATAAATCTGCAATTTTTTTCTGGTAGATTTGACACCATAATCTCGTAAACTTTTTTCTCAAAATATTACCCCCCTCCCCCGGGTCTGTATGTTTGTTTGTTTTTACACATTCTGGCAGTATGTAATATCCTCCAATATTCTCCAGGGTTGAAATTTGGAATTTGCAAGTATTTCAATGAGTGCCCTATTAAGGGTTAACATCCACATTGAGACAAAATCTAAACTAAGAAACTAAGTCAAAACTAACCACATATCTGGAACAAACTCCCACAAAACTTTTGCTCAAACTCTAACGCCTGGATTCCACTGGATGCGTAACGCCTGCAGATCCGTCGTCGGAGCCGTTACGCACCCATTATAATCAATGTGTGAGATTCCACCGACTGCAGATCCGCTGCGTAATGAGTCCGACAACGCAGGGCCATCCGACAGCCCTCGCAACACTTGCGCAGAGCTTCTATTTTTGTCGGACGACGGAGCACTACGCATAAATTCAGCACAGAGCAGATCGTTCGGGACAGGAAGTCTTGCACAGACACAAAATAAAACACCGGTATATTTTCAAAATAAAATACCTCGGGTTCGCTAACGAGGTCGGCCGGCTCGTTAACAAGCCGGCCGACCTCGTTAGCGCTCATTAAGACGGAGTCGCTGGATTTGTCTCCAGTCATTAACGAGGAGATGTTGATTATCTTCCAGTTATATCAATTGATTAGGTGTGAATTCGCGCGATCTCGTGCGTCCTCGGGACTCTGCTGTCCGCAACAGCTCCGACACAGACGGATCCGGTGGGTGTTGACGGACTGCGTAGATACGCAGCCGTTGCGGACAGACCCCTGTCGGAGTCGTTACGCATCCAGTGGAATCCAGGCGTAAGAAAGGTCTCAAGCCCTAAGGGGTGTTCCATCAACGTGGCTAAACAAACCGCGGCTTCACTGAAAAAGCCTGGTTAGAATTAACACCAACTTTCACTTCAGGCTAAAGCCGTTCCACTAATGCGGCTCAGCCGTGTCTAGTCAACGTTAACTCAACCCAGCTAGACAAGCCAGCATTGAGCGCAGAGTATATAAGCAGCTGGGATTAGCCAGTAAGATGACGCAAAAAGTGGTGAAAATCAGCGCTGAAGGAGCTTTATGAAGAATATCAAGTGACGTTCACAAAAAAGAGGTGTAAAACAGCGCTGATTTTTCCTCGGCGGTCCAGCAAACGATGCTGTTGGAGCTTTATGAAGAATATAAAGTGACGGTCACAATAACAGACAATACTGCTGCCATTAACAGAGCCAGGGAGATGGCATGGTGAAACACTGCAGACTGATAAAATGCACGAGTAATTCAATCCTACTCATTGTGTTATTTGTAGTTGTTAATAAATTAAAAATTAGATCACTCGATACAATAAGGTGGTTATATTATCAGTAGGCTTGATAATAACAGCTGTATGTTCACAGTTAGGTGTAGGCTAAGTTCGGAGAACTCACAACTAAAATGAATTTACTGTAAATTGGTCTAAGTGGGTGAAGTAACCCTGTCCTATATTAATTATTCTGTTAAATCTCAACAGGAGAAATCTGAACAGCCAAAAAAGGACTTGGACATGGAAGTGAAATCATAATAATGGGGCTGTATCTTCATTCTACAGATTGTGTATAACCATGCACCTTGCTGCAGGACACAGCTGGAACAACTACAGCAGCAAGCAATGATGAAACTAAGAAATTAAATAATAATTGGCAACATAATCAGCTACTCTTTGACACATTTTCTTTAACAGGATGTCAATGTGATCTGCAAGCGGCATATGCTTATGGGAACTGAAAACCATAAACTTGATATTGAGACAAAAAGCTAAAAATGTAATAATTAAATTGGAGATAAAGTAACTAGAGAATGATGTAAGTATATATTATACCACAGCAGCAGCAGAAGGTCCTGGTTTAGACTGGGTTTATTGTGTTTTTTTGTCTTAACAGCTAGAACAAAATGAATGACTAAAGGACTACTAAAAAACTTTTGCACACTTTTCTTAAATTATACATGTTGAGCTTTCAAATAAAGGGTTCACTCCAAAACAAAAGTTGCATGAATTAAACAACAGATATAGGTGTGTAAATTCATGCCTTGTCACATTGTTAGAAAAAAGGTATAAACCAGACTGTATACATAAAAAACTAAGTCTAAACTTTCCCCACGTACATGATGAAAGTGACACGCGCGAACCTGAAACGTGGAACTGTCTTTTGGGATATTGTTTCCGCCCGTCAGGAATTATTTGACACACAGCTAAAGTTAGCTTGACAGTTAGCCTGCTCCGGAGCAGGCTAGTTCAGTTGTGTAAATTACCATGGTAACTGAGCGGGGAGTCATATAAGCCACTTTGATGGAACGCATCTCTCACTTAAATTAGCGAGACGTATCAAATTAAGCCAGGCTTTTCCTTAATCCACGTTGATGGAACACCCCTCTGGTTTAAAAGAACCATTCACCTCTACATATTATTAAAAGATTAGAATTTATTCATGTCTTGCACTGTACTGCAACTGCACTTTAATTATTTATTCTCCTGTTCTTTTTCCTAATCTATTCTGTGGTATTTTTTTATCTTCTATTATATTTTACCCGTTAGTCCTCTTTAAATATGCATCTTAATATATATTTTTTGGTTATTATTCATTGCCTTTTGTTTCTATACTACTGCCTTTATGTCTTATATAGAGCACTTTGCATTGCCTGGTAGTTGAAACATGCTCTACAAATAAAACTAGCCTTATGTGCCTCTGTAAAGATGAGACAAACAGCTCGGTGCGAAAGATAAAACCACTGCTATCGTCAACCACTCCTGGCTGGTAATAGTTGTAATATGAATATCTACGTTAATGACCTGAGAGTTATTTATTGTAATTACTGAGGTGCATAATACATTCCAGAGACATACACACCAGTAATGGTAGAGCTGGCCTCATACAAACAGTACAGGGAGGCAGTCATGCAGCTGTTTGTTGGAAAAAATGACATAATTAACCTATGTGTTCATCACATTCGCTATTTGCTACATGGTGTCCTTACTCAGAGTGTTATGCTCTGTGTTATGAATTGTACTTGTGCCCTTCCAGTGCATTTTCTATTCTTCCCGCAGCGGTACAAGCCAGAAGCAAAGACCATATGTGTCAGTGTAATTGCTGCAAATGTAAAGAAACAAATTTCATAGACATATGGTTACCCAGGTAGCTGTCACACAATGCAAATCTAAGCATCAAATTCACATAAATGCAGGGCTGCATGCCTCATTGTTCTTGTTCAAAATTCAAAGTGCCTTTTGTAAAAATGATATAAGTCACCCCCGGAGACACGGACACCAGCTTTTCAAACAGTCTTCCAGTTTTTCCTCACTGTAGATCACAGAATGGAAATCACAGCAGAAGTGAAGAGCAAATGACAGTCACAGAATACAAACAGGAGACACTGAGAAGAAGAAAAAAATGGAAAGAAAAGCAGTGGGAGTGAAGGCTACAGGGTTTTGCATCTAAAGGCCTCCTTTCTCTTCCTCGACAGCTTGAATGTGTTGAGTGCGAGGGACTTGTGGTGCAGCTTGGATGTGATGATATGACAAACGAAAACTGTGCATGACAATGGTGGTGTACGTCACAAACCAGTGATGATCTGGTTTCTACTGTGTGCTCTATTCACTGCCTGGAATTGTGTTTTTTGACACATTCAACAAATCATTTTTCCCTTTGTGCTTTCAATATAAAAGAATGCTCTCGCTAGAAAACTTTTCATAAGATCTTTTCTGTTCTTAACTATGATAGCGCTATGGCTCTCACAATCAGTCGGTGTACCGCATTCATGGTTCCCAGAGGATAAATCCTGATCACTTTGGTAATCCAGTAACCATTCGTTTAATTGAATCAATTATTAATATTGGACCAAAAACCTGAAACACAAATGACACCTGGACAATAAAAAATATTCAGCCACATAGGTTACAATTCTGAAATGACACATCAAGTTGAAAAAAAAAAGAAAGCTAAAAGGGGAGATAAGGGCTGATTATTATTGTTGACATGTCAAATTATTATTTACATGATTAAATAATTTAGAGGTCCACAGACACAACCTTAGATGTACACTCCTTTAATTCACTGATCCTCTGGACAAGGTGTTGTGATTATGAGTAAATACATTGTTTTAATTGATTAATTAGTTACAATTATACGTTCCATTCTTACCTATAGCCTTTGTGTGTCTTCTTTCTCTCATTTGGTATCTTAATCCCTTTGGCTGCTGGACGCTATTTTCCTCACAGTAACTAATGAAAACTTAAATTAATCTTATTAAACTGGATTAGCCTTTGATGAGATGCATGCAGAGATCTATCAGCTCATGCTGTTAAATGATAAAGCCAACAAACGGAGCACAGATTTTCTCTGGGCAACCAGTGAAATGAGTTGTGGACTTTGTTGTCTTGAGAAAAGTCAAGTGCCCAATACATTTGCCTTCACCGACCAAGATCTCAAAGAGATCAAGAAAAACTCCATAAATTGTTAGCAAATTTTGCTAGACAACTTGAACGTGTTGAGTGAGAGGGAGCGGTGGTGCAGCTTGGATGCGCAGATATGACAAACGAAAACTGTGCATGACAATGGTGGCGTATGTCATAAAACCAGTGATTATCTGGTTTCTACTGTGTGCTCTATTCACTGTCTGGAATTGTGTTTTTGTGGCACATTTAACAAATCACATCACCTGACTTTCATGTTCTAAACTCAGTTCTAATATTTCGGTTAAATGTTGTATAAACGCAAAGCCAAATTTCCCCTGGTGTTATCACACAAATTACTTAGGGATTATTAACATTTTCGTTACTCACGGAGGACTTGGTGTGACTTGATTTTGATTTAATTCAGCGGTATGAACCACAAAAAGTTTGTTGCAATAAATTAATTGAAAAAGATGCTAAATGAACTATATACTTTATGGACAAAGTATTCAGACTTCTGACCATATACCAACACCAAATATGTTCTTTTGATGTTATGATAAAATGTTATGTTGTGATGTTGTATGTGATGTAGTATTTTTTCTTAATTGTATCGTAAGTGTTTGTATATGTTTTTGTATATTGTACGTGGTTTTTTTTTTGTTTGTTTTTTTGTTTGTTTGTTTTTTGTTTCGTAATTCTCTGCTTTTTTACATCATGGCCAGGGGACTACAGATGAAAACTAGCCTTCTGGCTAACTCTGGCTTTTTTAACCATGTACAATCATGTGTTTTATGAAATTGCACTGTCCCCTTTTAAATAAACTAATAATAATCATAATAATAATATGGAGTGAGTCCCTCTTTTGCACCTATAACATCTTCTGCTCTTCTTGGAAGGCTTTCCACAATATCTGGAGTGTTTCTGTGGGAATTTGTGCCCATTCATTCTGTAGAGCATTTATGGGGTCAGGCACTGATGTTGGATGAGAAGGCCTGGCTCGCAATCACCGTTCCAGTTCATCCCAAAGGTGCTGGATGGGGTTGAGGTTCAGGGCTCTGTCAAGCCAGTCAAGTTCTTCCACACCGAACTCATCAAACCATGTCTTTATGGACCTTGCTTTGTGCGCTGGGGCACAGTCATGTTGGAACAGAAAAGGGCCCCCCGCAAACTGTTGCCACAAAGTTGGAAGCATAGCATTGTCCAAAATGTCTTGTTTTGCCAAAGCATTAACCTAGCCCACAATGCAGTCGGGTAGGTAACATTTTCCCAGCATCCCCCAAACCCAGACTCGACCATCTGAATGCCAAACAGAGAGACGTGATTCATCACTCCACAGAACTCGTTTCCACTGCTCCACAGTCCAGTGACGATGTGCTTCACACTGATCTATCAGGGCTTATGCTATGCAGGAGAATCACCACACTGATGTGTTTTCAATAAGCAGCATCATGGGGATTTCTTACATGGGTTGAAAAATGGCAACCCATGCGAATATTTCTCTGTTTTCTACACTGTAAAAAAAGATAAAAATTAGCTACTCAATAAAATTGAGGCAACAGATTGCACGCAATATTATTATTTAAATCTAACTACGTTACAAGTTGAGTTAATAACAACTTAACAGGAAGTGCCTGTCAATTAAAAACAGACTAAATATATTGTGTTGGATTCATTTTCATTTCATTCATTCATTTTGAATTACATACACATAAAGATTATATTTAATGTGCTCAACATAAGTAGATTCTATCTCAAACATTTTATATTAAAGTTACTTGAACAACTGCCTCAAAATCAAGGACGCATTTATATTTAATACATTTTATCGAATATATTAAGTAAAATGAAATGACTACAGAATAATTTATTCCAGTGTATCATTGGTGATTCTTTCTATTTGCGTCTTTGCGATCACTAAATTGCATGTGAAAACCTTGCTTCACATGCGGTGTAAACACATCATAGTACTTTGGTTTCCATCCACACAAAGCTGCTAACATGTCTGTAGACTCATACTTTTAACACCAGGAGCAGGACCTGGTATGCTCTTCTGCATGCTGTTATTTGTGCACCCACGTAATTCCCATTAGCTTGAACAAGGCGGTAATTCCTCCTTATTTCTATTGTACGAGTGTGTATCTATTATCCAGAGCCTTGTGTACTTCCACCTAAGTTACTTCCGACACTTCCTAGAATAGCTTTCGGCATCCCACAGAGAGCCAGTGGGATGTCAGGACCCAGAAATGCAGGATCCATCTCCAACAGTCTCTCGAACATGATGCAGATGTATAATTTCGCTCTCCCACACCTGTCCCTCTAGTCTGCTTTGCGCTCACTCTCACTTTCTCTCCAGCCCCCTCTTTTTTCTCTCATCCCTCTCAATAGCTCTCATTCAGTTCAGCATCTATGCCTGGCCCCCGTCGTTCACCTTCCTGTTTGTTTTTGGTTCTCTTTGTCATTTGTCTCACTGAGAATTTGATTGACATCCATTGTGGGTTCTCCCTCTTTTCTTTCTTGTTCATGCCACAGAGAGGTAAGCAGAACAGAGGGACCCTTCAGTCTCTGGTACATGGACCTTTAACTTTTAGATGTTGACAGATTGATTGCTTAACCCTTTGTGTTATGAATGGATATGTTGACAAGGTCCATCACCATTGTCTTTTTTTCATTGTGAAGACTGCACATTTAAAGTTTATATTTTTTGTGTGTGTGATAGAAAACATTTTGATGAAATATAAACATTTACCATAAAATCTATCTGAGGAAAAACTTACTGAGGTAATGGTAGAGTCAAGGTGACAGTGATGGTTAGTTCAGAAAGCAATCTAGCATTGAATGGTGTTTTTGTCTGCACTATTTTCTCGTATTGTATTTTATTTTCTTCTCTTCTTTGTTTGCACTCTGGATTTTCTTTCTTTTTTTTTTAAACCAATTGAAACAGTGGGGAAGCTGTCACCCAACTGGAGATGTAACTTTTTTGCATCAGTATATTTGACAAAAAAATGCATATATACATATATGGGTAAGTTATTTCTGTTTTCTTGGTTCCTGCTGCTGTTTTCTAATGAGATGTACACAGATAATAGCATAAAGATGACATTTGTGTTCTTCAGTTTCACTCTGTAGGCTATCACTGACGTGAAGCAAATTCGTCATTGCAGAATTATCAACATATTGCTCAAAATAACTTAATATTCACGTTTTTGGTAGAAGCAGATTGTGGTAGGAGCGTCAAGGCTCGCCCTCTCTGACTATACAGCTGTCTGATCGCAGCACTTCAGAAATAATGCATCAACACATTATTGAAGACCCGGAGCCTCGACAGGAGATTGTTGTCAGCGCTTCTCTCAAAATGAGTTTGGTTGGAACCAGGCGGCAACCTCCGGGTCTGAGCAGGGAGGCAAACCAGGAAATGCCTTAAGCTGCATTCTACCGTGAATTCCAGCAGGGGGTGCTAAGTGTGGCTGCAGAAAGATTTCTGTCCATTCATTTCAATGCAAAATGAGAAAACTTCTCACTTGATTTATTACCTCAGAATTTTTTTTAGGACAACACTATGGTCTTAATCGCTAGTAAAAAATATCTTCAAGACAATTTGATGTTATTAGTTTAAATAATGGCCCCATTTAGAAGAAAATATTAGATAAACAGTCGTATGATTTGGGGCATGGCTACCTTTGATTGACAGGTGGCTAATAAGGTGGGCCGTCAGCAGGAGAGAAGCAGAGCAATGCGTATCCACGGCACTGTGTCAATAAAGTTATATATAACATTATATAGAAATAAAAAATATTATTTTAATAGTATTTTCACTTAATGACAGTTTATTGGGACGTTTTGTTGAGTAAAAATATTTTGTTTAGCATTTGGTTGGACTAACAGACACTCCAAGGAGTCACTGTTTATTTTTCTGAGGTAAGTAACATACATTTTGTTTTTGTTTTTTGCTAGCCAAAATTAACATCCCAGTTAATGCTCCAGGTAATGCTTACATGAATTAGCAGCAGCTTCTCTCAGTCAGGTTGAGGTGTAGAGAGGCGTGTAGTCAGTGTCATCAGATCCCTCTCGCTCCTCCACAGTCCCGATATGGTCTGCTCCCCGTATCGGAAACAAGATGGCAACACAAGATGGCGACGAGTGTAACGTTGAACTCAATGCTTCCAACGGGCAGTCCACAAACCAATGGGTGACGTAACGGTGACTACATCCATTATTTATATACAGTCTATGGTTGGAACCAGAGCAGGATTACGGCAGGTAGAATCAAACGTACTCGGTTTGCGCTCGGTTCCATGTTGCTTTGTTTATTTTTGTGCTAACATTTTCCACCGCCAACTTTTCAACCAATAAGAAATAAAAGTGCGAGTAGAATTCCAGCCCTCGAAAACCAAACAAACCAGAAAAGCAAACCAGACTTACCAAACCAAATATATAAATTTCACTGTGATTCGGACTTACCAGATGAGGGTTGTGAAAGCGTCCTTAGAGGAAAAACGGGTTGTTTGACAATTTTAGAGACTCATCCTCATCAGGTACAACCTTTGCTTGTTTCCTGGCCCTGGTCCTGGACTTAAACTCATCAGTTTCCAAGGTTTTAGAGGCCTTCAATAGGTTAATAAAGTCACTTTTCAATTCAATTAAAATAAACTGATCCTCCCATTTTAAATCCTGGTGTGCATAGCTTCATCATGCACTGCATCATTAATCAGCTGAAAACTGATGAAAAATGTTTCATCAATTGCTAGTTTCAAGTCTTCGTGTTAATTCTATGAATAATCATGGCCCCAAGAAGTGTAAAAGAGATGATAAAACTGTATGCTTTAAGGCGGGGCTACCTTGGATTGACAAGACGCCATATGGTGCACTGTTTTTTGTTTTAGAAGTTTTACAATTTCTCAGTGTGTTGGTAAAAGTAAAATTCCTAAAAATATCTTATTTTGTGTCCAGCTGCACTAAAAGACACTGTAATGAGTCATCTGTTAAGCAAACCAGTCTCTCGTCCAAATATGGTAAATTCTGGCTCCAAAAAAACAAGATTGCGACAGCCAAAATTCCAAACTCAAGGCTTCAAAAACATCGTCCACAAACCAGTAGAGGATGTCATGTTGGCTCTGTTCA
This sequence comes from Centropristis striata, assembly GCF_030273125.1. NCBI lineage: Eukaryota > Metazoa > Chordata > Actinopteri > Perciformes > Serranidae > Centropristis > Centropristis striata. The sequence continues at coordinate 17,683,105 of NC_081532.1, forward strand.
ATTCTTTTATACGGTTTATGATATTTTTGCACATCTCCTGCTGCTTCCTGTGTGCACTGACAGCAACTACCAGGATTATTTATATAGTAAAGAAAGTCTAAATCTGATTCTTTGTCTGATTCATTTGTAAGAATACACAAGGCAGACAGACTATTTCAAAAAGACGTACTGACGCCATTTAGTGTTTTGAGAGTGTCATCAGAAACATTTCGTTCACAGTTTTTCTGTTATCAGCACACAATTGTGTCAATATAATGGTATGCAATTAATAAGCAACACATTGCTACTGATTCATGCTGTCTCATTGTCTTTTGACAAGATGAGATAAACAAGCACATTCTGTTTATACCTGTCCTTGAGGTGATGAACGTCAGGTATATGTCAGAGATGAATGTGCTGTTTATGCTCTTCTAACACCGCAATAGTGACTCACAGAAAGCCTTGAAGTGTAAAAATGGCACTCTTTGTTTTCTATAGACTCAGTCAAAGCCTTTTAAAACACATCCTGTTAAGATGAAATTCCCTGTAGATGAAAATCTCTGCGGATAAAGAGCTTTGTTTTATTGTTTAAATGGAAAATGGAGTTGGGTTTGTGTGCTTTCAAGTGCTGAAGGAAGTGAGTATGATTTCTTGAGTGTTGGTAGTCAGGTTAATAGCCAGTATGTGTTAAGATTTAAAAAGCTTAAGCTGCTAATGAGCTTATTGTGTCTTAACGGAGCCATTAGAGGATTGACTGGGACCTGACCAGTAGGTAGTACATCTCCAGCAATGGATTTAACTGGTCTGTGCACCTGCTTCTTATGTCTGTCATCTCACCATCATGATTATGTGTGTATCAAAAAAATAATGCTGTGAAGTTGTTAAATATCCAACTGGGCTCCATTTTCTAACTTTGAGCTGTCAGCTTCCACACAAGACACGAACCCTCAAAAATGTCTGAATAACAGAGCATTTCAGCCAACTGAGCCAAGTAGGTGTTTCCCCCCGGGGCACTTTGTCAGTCAGTGCACTCCACACAGAGTAACAGCAGCAGATTTTTTCTCTGTGGTCTCGTAAGTGATGATGGAGAAGCCTCTCTCTAGTATTTTCACTCACAATGCAGCCTGATGGGTATTGGCTGTCCTAAATTTAAACTGTGTTCTCAATTGGTGTGGTCCATGCTTTGGACTTGTGTTTGAAACTGGGTTTGAATGGGGCAGATTGTGTTGCATGGAATGGCTCCATAATGGATCTGTTTGATGGGTGAACTCAGATCAGGCCTTTCATAGTTCCTACTTCTTCTGAAAGCCTTGTGTATGGAACAGCCCTCTGGTCATATGTCAAATTTTTGAAGTCAACACAGAACAGAGGGCCTTTATAAAGTCGGGGGATACTGTACAAGATAGTTAGTGTCCTCCCCCAAAAAAGAAACTATATGTCATCCGGACAAGTAGCTTTTATCACAAAAAATTGGGAAGCTGTGTAAAACTTAATAAAACAGAATGTGTTAATGACCTATTTCTCACTTGATTTATTCATGAGTTCATGTTCTCAATTGCTTGTTTTAAGTCTTCCTCAATAACACATGATGTTTATTTTGTAAATTATGGTCGCATTTAGCATAAAATTGGGGAGGGCAACAAGTTGTCCAACATACACGGCAGAAGAGGTCTTGTGTCAGTACCACAAATTACGGCACGTAGGCGTATCGCGGCTCACGTTTCATGACACATATTAACGCATTGCGGCGCGCCTTGCGGGCTCGCAGTACAACGGCGTGTTCTAAAAATAGTACACATGTACAGTCCTGGGTTGTAAAAAAAAGGGCTGCAGTTTCTGTGGATTTATGTTGTAAAACCACTGACCTTAGGTTTGGGGCAAAATACTTATGGTGAGGCGTTCTAAAAGACAGTTTAAACAGTAAAAAAAAAAAAAGTATGTAAATGCTGGAAATGAAGTAGTTGCAAGGGTCACCTGACTTCTGCAATTTACGTAAAAAACGTAAGTTACGTTCGAAAACGTCATTCATGTAACTTATGTGAAGAACGTAACCTAAGTTAAAAATGGTTTCCTTTTGTTTTTATACAGGACGTGAAGCCTGCTCTCCTGGGTGAAAGTCTGACGCTTGTTAGACCCATCTGCCATCCCAGCCTCCAACTTAATGCAAGGATCCGCCCTTTTAAACTTTGCTTGGCTGTCAATCACTCATCAGCAGTCTGTGAAATTTGTTTTCCGCTGCCTGTACACACGGCCTATATTGACATTTTTGACGGGACAACGACTGGCGATGGCTATGTTTTCACTGACAGTGTGTTTTCGTCTTAGAATTGTTACCCTTTGCCAGTGTGTTATCAGTTCACCAAAGTTCATCAACATTTTAGTCGCTTAAAAGTGTCTTACTAAATGCTTGGTTGGACTAAAAGACACTCTAAAAGCTGTTTATTTTGAATAACGATTGCCCCTTGCTAAACAAGCCTTCTGTTGCTAGCGTTAGCTGATGACGTAGCATCATTTTGGCTCATGATCCGTTCTGTGCATGCACAGGTTGCAAAAAAAACAATATGGCGACAACCATAGAGCAAGATAGCAATGGCCAAAACACTACCCTCGAGGCAAGAAACCAATTGGTGATTTCACTGTGACTCTCTCCACTATTCTTTTTTAACAGCCTGTTTTAATGCAATGTACATTATAGACATAAAGGCCACTGATGAAGGCCCTGTGCTGCTTTAACACAGAGCTGACAAGTCAGTAAGAGTTGCATATGAATGGTATAACTTGTATATTACATTTTTCTCTTCTTTCTGTTTTTGTGCACAATGCAAAGTCAATAAAAATATGCATTTCTTAAATGCCAAGGTATTCTGTGTGTGTGTGTGTGCGTGTGTGTGTGTGTGTGTGTGTGCGTACATAAACTGAAGCTTTTATGTGTGTGTGCATCTTTGATGCAACTGCATTTGAACAATTTCTACTAATTTCACAGATAAGGAACTTCAGAAAGCACCGGTGACCTTTTGCAGCTATTTATCACCTGCTGTTTGTGATTTATATAAAATGTGTCAGTATTATGGTGTTGCAGCTTGTAATCAGATATCTCAGCATCTAAGACGAGGTGAAACTTCAAAGGGATTTAAACCTTTTCTAAAAATGAAAAAATGAAGATAACAAATAGAGAGCTGAGGCTTGGTTATATAATCAGGCAATGTGCTCTGAAGTTACAACTTTGTGGACACCGTACTGGAGTTATTTTCCGGGGATATGGGCACATTTTCTGGACCATAACTGTTAGCGGTACTATGATCTAAAGCTCCTTGGGGTGTAAAAACCTCAAGCAAACATTTTATGAGTCCGTAAATTCAGCCTCCTGCACACATTGTCATTGGAGGAGAAAAAGTGTTGTTTGATGATCGAGCAGATTAAGGGTTTCTGAGCTTTGGGAGAGACTTGTTCATGTTTTCAAGTATTGATTGAACTGTCTAAAATCATAGCTGGGCTGGGGATTGGAAAGCTGCTCTATCAAGGTGATGCAAAATTTGGTCTACCTGACAAGGTTTACTGTTAACAAGTGTGAATGTGGACAGGTGTCCAATACTATGCACAAACTTCAATTAATCAGCATTAAAAACCACAGAATATCCATACAACAGACTTCTATTCATAGAAAGCCTGAAGCAAAATCAGACTCACTGTTTGCTAAAATGTAACATTTCAGCTTCTTCACCTTTCTTTAACAGAAGCTGAGAGATTGACAGCTGATGTCATGGTCACAGTTGACTTTCAGATAAGAGAGTTGGAGGTTCCATTTCCTGTCAGCTCATTTAGTCCAGCAGGGAACAGTAAACAGAGGAAAAGGTTACGGATTACATCGAAACAGCCACAAACAGCACTGAGCTGTGCTAAAGGCTTTTTAAGTGGCCATAGTTGAAATTGGAGGTCATGTGACGCCTAAGGAAACGGAGAGACTTTTAGCCCCATACATGCACTGCAAGAAATGGCTCCTCTCAGAAATATTACTAGACAAACTTCCCAGCGTGGTGGGTTTGGGGGTTATGATTCTCCAGAGGCCCTTCTTTGTGATAGTTTAAGGAAATTATATGTGATGAAGTCTTTGGTTTTTCAATGCATGTTAAGTACATAGTTGTTTCCATTTAGTATGTGACATGGTCACAGGTGGCAGCCTTATCCATCAATATACAATGTTCTTGCTTGTACTAACTGCCCAGTACTATACCACAGAGTCCAGAGTTGAAAGGGGGAAGCAGAAATCTTTTTGAGGAAGAATCAGCTCCTGGTTGGTTTTGCTCAGAGTCATTCGCTGTTGTTGGCTCCAAAAGCTTGGTGAAGGTTTCTGTGATTATATCCAGTATAGATCACAGGCAGGAAACTTAAGAGCGTGGTGGTAGGCCCAAGCTTGATTTGGGGCCTTGCAGGCCTTCCCTTAGAGCTGGAGAGGGAGTGAAATTGTCTGATCTACCCCCCTGGAAGATCAGACCAGGACAGCAGCCATGCTGTTCGTCTGAGGGAGATGAGATGAAGAGCGTGAAGAGAAGTCTGCAGGAAACTTTTGTGTCTCCTGGGAGTTGTACTTCCTGGGAGGGCCAGCCAATGAGGTGTAGGTGCAGATACCTTTGGCCATGGTGATGGTGGGGGTGGGGGTCGTTTGTCTTTGTTTGGGGTGAACAAAGAAAGCCACCCATCTTGAAGCATGGAATCCAAAAAATACTGCCACAATTCTCAATGCATTCAGTCCATAAATTCAAATGAAATATGTGGGATACCTGTGACCCCTACATAAGAAGATAAACAACATATATTACTTTGGGGTCTGGTGCAAATAGTGCAATGAGAGGACGGTGTGATTCTAATTCTAAAAACTCAGGTCAAAGTTCAAAATATTGTCCAGACATGCTGTTTTTAGAGAACACAAATATTGCAAATGAAACATTTAAAATATACTGACTGACAGCCATTGAGTAAATTACACTACGTGCAACACTACCTCAATCAATGAGCTCATTTGCGAGTAGCTTGGTATTGAATCTGTTTGTACAAACACTTGATGGATAAACACCCTTGTCAGCAATAGCGTGGCACTGTCAATGTGAAATTACATCCTGCTGCTTGGGAGGAGTACACTTCAGAGTGAGGCGAAGCAAAGAGTTGGGAGGGAGAAGGGTGGCGGCTTGGGAAGTGCGGCTCCGACAAGGCAATTAAACGCACCTTGGGCTTGATGGATTTCTAATTGGAGGCTGATCACATCGGAGGTGTGCTGGATTATAGTGCCGGCAATGAATGGGAGAAACAGAGCGTGACAGATTAGTGCTGTTACACCTCTCCCTGAACTGTGGGGGGAGTGTGTGTGAGTGGCAGTCTGTGTGTTTGTGTCTGCATTACAGCATTTGGGTATGTGTGTGTCTTCTGTTGTGAGGAAGAGAGACAGAGTTGCGTGTAATCCAGCGTATGTACAGTATGTGCTGCAGTAAGATGTCCATGTGCTTAGAGTGTCTGTGTGTGTGTGTGTGTGTGTGTGTGTGTGTGTGTGTGTGTGTGCGTGCGTGTGTGTGTGTGTGTGTGTGTGTGTGTGTGTGTGTGTGTGTGTGTGTGTGTGTGTGTGCGTGCGTGTGTGTGTGCACTAGTATGGTGCTGCTCCGACATGTGGAAAACAACAGGGAGGGAATCAAGACAACGGGGTGGAGAAGCAGAAGAACAAAAGGCAGTGTGGAGGAAGAGCAGGAAAACGAGTGACAGAATGCAAATTTGACAAAAGGAACAGAGAGAGAAAAAAACTGATGGAGATGGGAGGGCAACAACAAAAAGCAAAGGGAGAAAGATGCCATCCAAAATGAACTAGTTATTTCAAAAAACGAGAATTCAGAACATAAAATAATGAAATTTTGAGATTCCAACTCTATTCTTTGAGTGTTGTTTTCACTCCCTATTTTTTTCATAAAGTTTAGTTTATTATACATGTTAGTAATGTCTGTTGTCAAGTCTGAGAAAACTATCTTGATTATGTCATAATGATGTCATTGGGTCACTGAAGACGTGTATAGTTAAATGTGCTTACATCAGAGGCTCCACTCTAGCCTTCTACATCACTACTTTTGGAAAAACAACTGATTTATTTTTTAGAGCATTATATGCTTGTTTTCCTGTCAGAATGTAATGAAGCCCTTTCACTGAGTTAACCACACAATAAGTTACTCCAGTTTTTCTTGTTACTTACCTTTGTTACTACTTCCACAGTCCCATGGTCTGAACCAGAGCTGAACAATGGGCCGGTCTTTTATAAAAGGCTACAGTGATAACACACCTGAGGGCTACTCACGGATCGTACCATGTATGCCTAGAGCATGGGTGATTCTTCCATTTTCAGGTAGAATTGGTACAAAGTGGCACTTTATGATGATACTTACTATTTTCAAACAGTGGTTCGTTAAATTATGATATGTTTGGTTGAGACCTGCCATTAAAAGATCAATGGGTCCCAAGCCTTTTTTTCCCTCCTGTTTTTGCACAGTTTTTGTTCTGTAAATAGAAGAACTTCAATCTGCTTTCAACCTCAGCCATCTATTTGTCCTCAAACAGTGACCAAGCCTGTTTGATATGTGACACAGAATTTGATCAACTCAGTATGATAACATTTGGAAACTCTAGAAGAGCTTCACTATTGGAAAAATGTTCCACATTCAAGTTAACATCGGGGCTACATGGTGGTCAGGGGTTAGCACTGTCACCTCACAGCAAGAAGGTCCGGGGCTTGAAGCAAACCATTCCATGTGAGACTGGTCTCCCCTCAACAACACCAATATAGGGCATTTGTACAGGCAGCACACTACAAAAAAGCCAACTTATATTTTTTGACCTAAAACAGTGATTTAAGTTCATAAAACTTGGAAATATAAATTATTGACTTTTAGTGCAATAATGTAAGTTAGCGCAACAAAGGAAGCCAGTTGTCTGCTCAAAAACAAGTTGGTTAGTTGTTGTTACTTATATCTTTGAGTTGTGGTTCAAAACAAGGGACAATAGTTCTGTTAACTCTTATTTCTTTGTTTTGAGATGCGGGAAAGCCAACTTTCTGAGTTGGTACTGCGTAGAGTAGCCATTAGCGTATCAATGCTAACTCAAAATTGTGGTTGGAACATTAGCTGACATTTCATAGCAGCGTTACAATCGTGCCAATTCAGCACATTGCAGAAGTAAGGATTAAAAGTTATTACAATGTAAAATTATAAGTTAGTACAACTTACAGTTGAGTTGACAAAAATCTGAATTCAGAGTTGAGCAAACTCAAAGACAAAACTTAAAATATTTAGTTTCATTGTCCAACTTAAAATTTTATCGAATTTTGTTGCCTTGAAATTTTGAGTTGACCCAACTTTTCTTTTTTTGCAGTGCAAAATACAATTTACCTTTAAGACATTTTCCGCTGCCATCTTGGTGATGTAGTAGTAATGACTGACAGTGATGCTGAGTTTAAATGGCGGATGTACCAGGGAGGGAGGGGGGGAGGTGGACAACCCAGGAGAACGGGGGTCGTGTCCCATGTGAAAACAAAAGTAAACGTTTTTTTAACTTCACCCTCGTAACAACTTCACTCCCGGCATTTAGGTACATTTATTCACTTTCATAACGTCTAACCAGATAGTTTTTAGCCTTAAACCTAGGTCAGTGGTTTTATACCCTAAATTCACCAATGAATGAGAGCGTGAATGATTGTCTGTCTCTATGTGTCAGACCTGTGATAGTCTGGTAACATGTCCAGGGTGTACCACGTCTCTCGCCCAGTGATTGCTGGGATCTGGCACAAATGTCAAAGTAGGTGCCAACAGTGACACAAATTAAAACTCAGTTTGCATTTCATTAGCACAATTTGTGTTGTGAATCAATCCTTTAGACGGGACAGAAAGTGGTTGTAAATAATGCACAAATTATAGTGCTATTGTGGCCGCAGACCATTCTTTGAAAATTTGCCCTTTAAGTGTTGTAAATAATTGCAGCATTAATTTAGAACGATGAACATACAATTTAACAAACTACTTAGTAGCTGTCCATTGTAAGGAATTAATGGTCAGCCTGCAGCCAATCAGACTTGAGTATTCACCCAGACCATGCAATAATAAACATAGTTTAACTGTATCAATGCATATACAGAATAATATATATATATAATACAGTTTAATTTGTTGCCCACAATTGAAGAGGAACTCCATGGATGATGACATCAGTGTGGCGCCATCATGACTTTGCAGTTTAACTGCTTCTGCAGAATTTATAGCATCATCTGCCTGTAATACACCAAAGTGCACATCAAGTAAAGTGTCACTTTGATGAGATCGAAATGAGTGATGATAACAAAGGATGTAATGAGAAGGGGGATGATGAGCGTTGGAGGGATAAAAAGGGGCAAGAGAGGTAAAGAAGACAAGGAGACTGAGGAAGAGAAGTGAAGTTCGCCTGAACAGAAGGAAAGGCGGTGAGGAGGCGGAGAGGAAGAGGGAAGAGGGAAGGGAGGATGAGCGAAGTGAGAAAACAGAAGGGGAGAGAGACTGTGTGTGTGTGTGTGTGTGTGTGTGTGTGTGTCTGTAAAGTGAAGGGGGGAAAAAAACAGGAAGAAAGAACAGGCGAGGAACTTTTAATGGCCCTGCTGTTGTCTTTGTCAGCACACTGTGACAGCCAGAATCAATTATTAAGCAAGACCACAAGCCTTTGGAGCAGGAGAAGAAGAGAGTGCAGCGGGGAGGTGATGAGAGCGAGGGAGATCAGGGCAGAGGGATGGAGAGAAGATGAGAGCGGGGGCGTCGATGTAAAGACGGGATAAGGAACAGAATGAGGAGGGGAAAGGCAGGAGGATGTATGGGAAAGGAGTGAGGAGGCTAAATTAGGAGACAGGGAGAGCGGGAAGAGAAAGGGGGGAAAAAACACAGTTAACGAGAGAGGAAAGGAGGTGGATGACACATTTTTCACAGTGTTTCATAGAGAAGCAGCTATAATAGAGTGATAGAACCGTGGAGTAAATGAGATGCAAGAGACGGAGTTTGTATTCTTTCATGTTTCAGTCCTTCAGGTCATGCTGCATGTGCGTCTCAGTGTCTTATATGCAAGCAAATGAGAAAAAGAGGCCTCTGGTGATGTTGGTACGGATGGTGGTTGCACTAGTCGACACATGATCCCTGTATGTGTTTCAGCACCAGGTCTGAAGGTTAAAGGGGAGAGGAAATCATTAATTATTAATGCCCTAGGATAACTATTTAGATACCTTACTTATGTAAAAGTACTCATTATGCAGAATGGCCCAATGCAGATTGTTAAATATATTCCAAATATATTAGTGTATTATTATTATTATTGTTTTTATTATTATTAATGGTAAATTTACGTAATCAGCATTTTTCCTCTTGTCAAGGTTGGGATAATTTTGTTTACTTAATACACTGTAATGTTGATTAATTTATAAAAGTGTAATCATTTTGCTTTATATTCTTTTAGCAGCAAGCAAAAAGGCCATTGCCAGGAGATGGCTCAAGCCTGAGCAACCAAGGAATGAGGACTGGATCAACATTATACAAGACATCTACAAAATGGAAAAAGTGACTTTTCAACTAAAATTGCAAATGGACTTATTTTACAAAACTTGGTCAAAATGGACAGAATATGTTAAGCCTACAAGTTCTGACTTTATGTAAAACTGTCGTTTAACTAACGTTTAACTAACAACGACTGCTGCAAATAATGATGCTAGGAGAAAATGATGATGCTGTGTGATATAGGTACCCCCACCCCAACTGTTCCTTTTCTTTGTTCTGTATAAAATGTTTAAAAATTCCTCAATAAAAAGTGAATTAAAAAAAAAAAAAAAAAAAAAAAAAGTGCAATCATTTTGAATGTATTCATGTTTTTCATGTTAAATGTTGACATGAATAGTAACTAAAACTGCAGCTAAATGTAGTTGAGTAAAAAGTGCAATATCTGCCTCTAAGATGTAGTGGAGTATAAGTATAAAGATACATAAAAGTACTTAAGATACATTCCATCAGTATGTAGTGGTCATGGTCATGTTTTGCAAGCTTTGAAGGCACCACGATTGACAAGCTTTTATTCTGAAGGTCTGATGTGCTCATTACCATCATTCAGTTATTCAGCCATGATTCCTTTAACTGCAGACAGCTGAGACGCTACTGATCATTCACTTCACAGATTAACAAACAAAAGCACCAGCTCAATGCTTAATGACTGATTTCTTTGATTATTTTTTCACTTGAACTATTAATTTAACATTCAATTAACAAGAAAGAGCGACTAATGAGGAAACAAATTCTTTATTTACGATGACGGCAAAGCAAAAGACTAAAAAGCCTCTTGAGATGGTGAGTGGGAGGAAGGTTGAAATATAAAACAAAGATCAGAGTTATTACGAGTGTATTTAAAGGTCAACCCAGGAGGATTATTATATCTGAGCAGGCGAGGCATGTCCAGAACATCAGCACAGGAAAATGTGATTTAATCTGTGTTTCCATACACAGCCACCATGTAAATGTTAGGAGGTGGTACATCTGGAACAAACATATATTAGAAATAAAAATATTGTACAATCCACGTATTTATTGCTTTTTCTATGCACAGATTGAAAATGATGACAGACAGGTGAATAGAAATGTGCTTAATGTCTAACTCTCAGATTTTAGCAATTACTTTAATGTTATTGAAACTCAAAATTAAGTTACTTACGTCAAAAGACTGACCATTTAGAGCAAATGGTTATAGAAAAAGGAAATTATAAACTTTACAACTTAGTTAAATACAACCATAAGCTGTATACAAGAAGTGGATTTGGTTTGTGGACTGCAGTTTTGAAGCCTGAAATCTAGCAATTTGATCATTACCATCTTGGTTTTTTGGATCATATTTGGTCATCAAGCTGCATCTGTAACTCAAAATATACAGCCTTCAAGTATATTTTAGTCCAACTAAAGACTTACCAAGACATTTTGTGTGAACAAAATGTTACAATTGAACTGTGAAAGGGTTACAGCTTGAAGACAAAAACACTAATTTTACTCTAAATGCTCTCATAATGTACAAAATTAACATCATGTTGTATTGAAGAAGACTTGAAACTAGTGATTGAGACCATGAACTCATGAAGAAAAATGTTTACTGTTGAAAAAAATAAAGTGAGAAGTAAGGTCATTTTCTCATAGACTCTATACAATTGGACTTCTTCAACCAGTGGAGTCCTGCTGAAAAATTGGAAATAATTCAGGTACTTTGTAGCATGTAAACTTTAATTTGGTGAAAACATTATGTTATCGATATGTTATGTAATTAATTTATTTATTTACAGTTTTCTGCAATCAGGAAGGTTAACCACACACATACACACCTATTCTAAAGATGCATTCAATATCAAATTTGCCAAAATATTTGACTGTATATCTCTGCTAAATAAAAACAAACTGTACATTATACGTTACACGTTATAGCACAAATGAGGACAGTTGCATAATGCAGAGTATTAATGTAATAATCTGACTTACTGCATATCTTTGAAGACTATTTAATTTGGCTGACAAGAAAAATCATCCTGATGTTTCTCCATTCTCAATAACTGCTTCTCACCTAATCACATCATCTCGCAGTCAGAAATTATGTTTTTGATGGTTTCATGTAATTAAAATCATGCAAAGAGGGTTTTATCCACCTTTTGAGGATTATTTTAATTATAACATGACAGCTGAACATTAACCCATCATAATGCAGTATTATATTATTTGTGAATATTATGTGGCATCATCTGCTCAAAATAATATACTCACATTATGAAGTGGTAATCTTCCATCTGGCAATTGAATGCTTTCTAAGATTTTCCATCCCTGTCTATTTATTCCATTCAAATTTAGAAATATGTTAAATCTCATTTGTCTCACTGAAAAGATGATATAACTTAATTATTAACCGTTATGCTTGTTTTCCAAAAAGATGAAGGTGCATTGTGTGCTCTTTACTTTTCAGTTTGTGTGTATCAGTGTTATTTATTTGTTCTGCTCGCAGCCCGGCCCTACAGATGGCTTGGCTGGTTGGTTTATCACTTTGGTCCAGACTGAACATTTTTAACAGCTTAAAAGAAACATTGTACAGATATTCATTGTTGAGAAAAAAAGATGAAGCCTGTAGGCTCTCTCCTTTTCTCTCCATATGTCATTGATACTTGTAGTTTTGTAAATTTTCTCAACAACTATAAGACACTTCATTTCACATGTTTATACCTTCCTCAGAATGAATTGTGATAACTTCAGTTACACACTTTTATTATCATTGGGTCAGTTTGTCGCCATCCAATGTCTAGCATCTCTAACTCAGGGTATTTTTTTTCCTAATTTAATGGTAAAATCTGGGTAAACATAAATTATCAATGATAATATGTGCATGTACATCGGGCAGTACCCCTGTAATGCTCAGCCTGAACCTACATCTGGCCCAACAGTCTTTATGCTACAGTGAGCATATTGGTATCATATGAAACTAGAAGACCTAAGAATCCATTCGTACAATTTTAATGCCATGTCTTTTCAACCCATTTTTAAAGGGGTTTCATGATCTTTGACCTCAAGATATCTGAATAAAAAATGTTTTTATGGGTATCCATTAGTATACTCTTTACAGACATGCCCACTTTATGTTACCCCATACCCTGCTTTATCATCTATCCTATCCTAAACCGACACAAACCCTTTAGGAAAATGTTTACTGAAGTAATTAATCAAGTGAGAAGTAGAGCCATTTTCTCAATGACTTCTATCAAATCTTTAAATCTTTTGTAGCCATTGGAGTCGCCCCCTGCTGGCCATTAGAAAGTTTGCAGGTTTAAGGGACTTCTGAATTGGCTTCGATTTCCAGGTCCGGAGTTTGTCGCTTGGCTGCATTTGTCGCTACTTCCACAACTACTTTCTGTCATTCATCTAGATATGTGGTTCCCCAAGGGAGTTATAATCAGGCTCCAATTTTAGGCCAGATTTTGGTGACAACAATACCCAATTTCAACCTTTGACCTCAAGATATCTGAAATGGGTTCTATGGGTACCTATGAGTACCCTTTACAGACATGCCCACTCCATGCAGTTTAAGGCTAAAAAGTCACGTCATGCAGTAAAAATGAAAAATAAAAAGTGTTATTTACGCCCATTGTCCCTCAAAATTCAAAGTAAATAACCTCCTTGTATGGAAAAAAGAAGCCAACAGGGAAGTGCCTCCAACCTACATTTTTTTAATGTCAAGAAGGGGGCAACTCCTCTGGGTTTTTTTTTTTTTAACTTTAAAGAATAAACAAAATATGTATATTAAAAAGCTTTTTTGGTCATTAATGAAATTGGAAAATAAAGCTTGAGTCCAAGTGTATCATTCAGTGCATGGTGTCCATTCAGAGCATTCATCAGGTATCGATTAAGATGTGTGATGCGTGGCTGATGGCCAGCACTTCCAGTCACGAATCACTCCTTTTCATATGAAACACACACACACACACACACACACACACACACACACAGACACAGCTTGCCGTTTCCCCAGTAGAATTAAACTAGTTATTCTTTGTTTGCTGGGTCGATGTGAGCAGGCAGGAGAGCAGAATGATCGCTAATGATCTCACTGGAGCATGTTATTGTAGAATTGGTACACAAAAGAGCATCTTTTTAAAAAAAATCTTAATTAAACAAAGAGATGTTATCTAAAGCAGCGGTGAACACTGCTACAGCGATTACTTGTTCAATACTGTGGATACTGTGTTAAATTTCCAACCCATAGAGAGTTTCACTTTCAAGCAGCAGGCGAAAACTTCAGGGGTTTTTCATCTGGTGGATATCCCGTTTGGGAGTGGAACTCTTGAAGCTCGCATTTTATTAAACCTGGAGGAAAACAGCTCTGCATTTCAGAAGTCAGACCGACCAGCAGAGCAGCTGTTCTTTGCCCACTGGGTCGATATGTGCAGTCAAGAGAACAGAATGGTCACATCAGCACAGCTTGCCTTGTTTTGTATTGTGGGATCACTTCACAACAAAGCACAAAGCTTAAGAAGTTATCTGTTATTTGGTTGGGACATTTAGTATGAGTCCAAAATCTACTTAAATCAGAATTAATTATCAATAGTTTGTATTCATAATCTTTTCTTCTGCCTCTGGCGTGCCGGTTTTAAATTCCTAAAAGACACGGAACAACCTTCGGGAGGACACTAGATTATTGCAGATCAGGTACTATTAACAGCCACTATTATGACATTGTTCTCTATATTCTGCTTGAGAACTGCTTTTTTTTAGCTTTAAACTAGTGTGCTGATGTAAAACATGTCACTTGCTAGCTTTTTCTGAAAGTTTCTACCCAGTTTGAGCATTATTACATTAAGAAGGTGTTGTCAGTGGGTAACAGGCTCAGAGACAGGGGCCTGCTTCACATTCTAGTGGGTCCAAAAGGCCATTATCAGCACATTAAAAGAGCTGCTATAATAGCATTGATTGTTTGGTGTGGATCTCTAGTGGCCATAGTAACTGTGACAGCGGCAAGGGAAAACTATATGTGTGAAACCCAGTAACTTTACACATTTTTACACGGTTTCTCTTAAAGTTACAACAATTTTGCTTTCAGACACAATCCCCTGTTAATTCTGGTCTCATTTTCACTGTGATACTTTTGGAAGAGAAAGATTTTTTTTTTTTAGTTTTGAGAAGATTTAAACTTTATCTGTATAAATAATAAATCACATTGTCACAATCATTTCATGGAAAGAGGTAAAAATTAAATGTATTCCAACTTTATGGGCGACTGTGTATATTATGTAACTGTAATTTGTATATCAGGTTAGTGTCCCAACAGAGTGCATGTTCAGTAAGGTATTTAATCCAAACTAACCATGTAGTGTTTCCCTCCCATACCCAGTTATATTTCCTAAATCTTACTATGTAGTTTTGTGGCCTAAATGAGCTGAAAATGAAACCCAAAGAAACTGCATCAAGCCATACAGCCTTCTGCACATACTTGAAGGTGGAGCAGGCACCTTCTAGACCATATGTATGTGACTGATAACAACTGACAATGGTGCTATCTCATTGTTTCGACAGCCCAATAGTCAGAAGAAGTGATCATTTTAATCCAAACCATGATCTTTCTCTAACCCTAACCAATTGATTTTGTGCCTAAATCTAACCACTTCTTAACCACAGTGTTGCCACAATATAAAAGGCGCATCCAAAATAAAAAAACAAAACAGCTGCTATTAAATCATTCGATAGTTTATCATCTGTTTTACCTGGAATTGACGTAAACTTATTAGGAAAATGTTTACTGAGGTAATTAACCGAGTGAGAAGTAAAGTAATTTCCTCATTGAGTTCTATACAATCAAACTTCTGTTTGATACCAGTGGAGATGCCCCCGGCTGGCCATGAGGCAGAATGCAGGTTTAAGGCACTTCTACATTTGTTGCCTCTTGGCTGCTTGTCAACTCAGCAAATAATTACTTCTTTCCATTCATGTAGGTATGTGGCTCCTCAAGTGGGTGTCAGAAACAACTCATTGTTATTATAAAGATGCATTTATAAGACATATTTGAAATGTTGTGAGAATAAGATTCCAAATGTATATTAAAAGAAAAGCATCAATTCTGCCACATAAATGTATTTTACTGATATATTCTGACAATCCTTTCTCTTTTATTTTGAAATACTGCATCCTTTTGCCTCTAAAAGCAAAAGCAGGCGACATGTTCTTAGAAAGGAATGTCACTCTGTGGGTGTGCGGCTTTCAGCTCATAGACATATGTAAGTGTTTGGTGTATTAGTTCATTAACTGATCTCTACTTTTCAGAAAATGTTTGCTTGTCGAGGCACGTAACTCCCACATCATTCCTCATTGATTTTCTCAGTATTTACACTTTCCCCGTCTGATTATACCCAGCTTTTTGATGTTTGCTTTTACCAGTACCCCCTGCAGATGCAGAGCCTCCCAAGGCAAAACAGATACAAGTCATGCACTGTTTGAAAAAGCACAGCAGAGGCTGCACTAAAAGCCCACCACTGGGTACTCGCTTAAAAATTCCTGTTTTTCATGTTGAAACATTTTCCCTGCACATTTCTGTTCCAAGGCTCACATGTGGGAATTGTCTAAATACATTTTCCCGTGTTTTAATTGACTTCTTTGTACACTTTATCCCCATGTTTCCAGAAGTATTTGCGCATCTGGCTCACATCTCACCAACTTGGTAAAATAAGCCTTTAGAAAAACTTTAAAGGCAACATTCTGAGGCGGAGAAAATAAAATGTTCTGCCAAAATACAACCACCTGTACACCTCCATATCTCCACCACACAGCCACCATACTTTGGATGTGTTTGCATGTCTGCAGGCACATGCATGTGTGTTGAATCCACGTATAAAAAACCTTCAAAACATTGTTTGACATCAATGCAAATAATTCAGTTTACCATTGTTGCCCTGGCTCCGTCCCAGCTTCACAATAGGAAGTGAAGCGAATGATAAACAGCAGCAAATAAAGAGGATGTTTCAGGGACAAAAAAGAGCAAACATAATCTCCATGTGAAGCCGGAGGAAATGCCAAATGCCAAACGGTGCCATGTCTCAGTACCCGCAAGAGCACACTGTAGCCCCTTAAACGCTTTGTTGACTCTTACATAAACACAACACTTTGACTTTCATATGAGCCTTTTACATAAAAGTTGTTGAATTGAATATGATGCATGGGACCGGGCTGTGCTGCTCGTCCTGGCACTGAGCACTCAAGGCAAGCACACACGCACAAATTTGCAAAATAGAAGTGCAAAATAAAGACAAACACACATGCGCACACAGCTCATGCAGAATATCTTTTAGAGGCACCAGACCGATATCGCAAGTCATGTGAACTCACACGGAACACAAAAGTTATGTCCGACCAAACTTTTTTATCATTTTGTCATTGTTTTGTTCAAGTTATTTACTTGTTCATGAGGCAGTAATGTTCCACGATCTCTGTAGGCTTCCCTTGTTCATACATGTGTAATGAAATGGTTTCTTATTTATGCCGCAGTCCTCGCATCAGTCACAAAGCCAAGGAAAGGACAATGCGACAATAACTATGTGTGTGTGTTTGTGTGTGTGTGTGTGTGTGTGTGTGTGTTAGGCGACCCAACAAGAGCACTTCTAAGGACAGAGGGGAGTCTGTATGTGTGTGTTTCCAGATTTTTGTTTATTCACATAGGAACACGGGGCTTTATAGGCATGAATGGAGAAGCTGTATTTGTATTTTTTAATCTTCTGCTTGAGGGACCTGAACATGCATGCATGCACAAACACACTGAGACTGAGCCAGAGAAATGGGAAAAGAGGGTCTGCTTTTAAAGAGGGAAGCACAGATAAACAATTGTTTATTGTTGGGTACCAAAGTGTCCGTTTCACAACTATGGAAGCACGACAGAACACGCATTTCCAGCTGTGTTTGAGGTTGTAGATGCCATCATGCCATCATCGAAGAAAAGATGTAATACATTTGTTTTCGGCTTATAGATTGTATTAAATCCAGCAAACAAAAACAATACAAAGCTTCAGGATGTGTGGTTTATGGTGAGTTTGATGTGAGTTTATACCCATGTTGTTATAGCCACATGTATATTCTCGGATTCTTTTATGTGATTTCTATTCCACTCTCTTTGCAACCCTGTCCGTTGCAGTGTAGTTATTGAATATTTCCTGTCTAAAATATTCACATAAGTTACATGAAAGTATATATTTTACAACAAAATAGTTGTAGTATCAGCTCGGATGGATTTTTTTTTTTTACCCTACGCCTCTTCTTTCCATTGTAACATGAACTTTGTAGACGGTCCCTGCACATCTATCTATCTATTCTTGCCTCTATGCATCTTTTCTTGCTCGTTTCGTTTCATTTTGTTATCATCAAATAACGTGAAACTTATCACGTAATTACATGATACTGAGCCTTTTTTTTTTAGTGTGGCAGCAATACATTTCCATACATTCTAACTTTAAAACAAACCAATCAAACTGAAGTTCTTGTTATGTCCAACACATATAATGTCAGTCTGATCTAATATAATGTCCTCTAATAAAGCTGTTGTACTTTTTTTGTCAAGCCAGTTGTTGTACAGCAGCAGACGGAGCAATTTTAAATTACGTCATTATTTTTTGTTATTGGAACAAGTTTGGAAAAATTTACCTTTGCACATCAGGCAGGCCTCCTCACTGTCCGCTTTTAAAAGGAATCTTAAAACCCATTTTTATTCACTGGCTTTTAACTCAACATGAGCCTTTGCTCTGTTTTATTTTTTGTTTTCATTTGTTCTTTGTGGTTTTTTAAAATTAACCCTATAAAGCCAATTGTATCATATTTGATACACAAGTTTTTGAGACCCATACATCATCAGTGTGATATTTTTTTCCTGAAAAACCTGATGTATACATGTGTTGAAGAAAAAAAAACTGAGCAACAAATTGCACAAAAATACAAGATATAGCAAAATTTATATGCAGGTTCCACTGGTGGATCAGTCATTGCTGCGTGAAAACTTCATATCAGCAGATGTACGATGTTGTGTTATATGGAAAAAAATATTTTGCATGTTTGAGGAAAATGTTAAAAGGAAGTAAAGTCTTAAAAGGTTAAAAATGTTGGGTTTTATATGTTTTTGTTAGTTCAAGAACAAACGGTGAGCAACAAATTGCACAAAAAGAACTGATGTGTCAAATATGACACAAATTAAAATCATATATGCCTATTGTTGTTAGATTTTTTTGTTAATTACCTGTCAGCAGGTTCAATAAACACTCCAGTTTAAAAAAAAAAGGAGAATTTTCTGGCAAGTATTTAGTGGTTCAGGCTTTATAGGGTTAAGATTTATTGTTGGTCTGTCCTGCCATGTACAGCACTTTGTATCAGCTTACGCTGTCTTAAAGGGCTCTATAAATAAAGTTGATTTGATTTGATATTGAGTTTGTCATTTAAGTAACTTGGTGTTTAGACTACTCTGATTTTGCATCAAACATGGGTCATGTACGTTTTTTAAACAAACTTTTCTAAGGGAAACATCTAATATCACAAAATGAATAATGATTAATTGATCCGTTAAAGAAGTTGCTCAAAATTTGCATCCCTGTTATTGTTTTTAGATCTTCTTCTTAGATCTGCTTCTCTTACCATTGGTTCTGGGTTATGGATAATATTTGTCAAAACATACAGTAGATTAAGATTCTTTTAAAATGTTATTATGTTCTGTTAAGAAAATGTTCCGAAATACACAGACCTGGTGCAAGGGACACAACAGTTAGTCAGCAGTGCTGGGCGTATCCGCATTAAGATTAATGCCGCATGGTGCACAGTGTGCTTGGAAAAAAGCTTGTGTCCCCATAAGGCTCGCTTACTTACTGAGGCAAAAGAAATAGTTTATCAGCTGTGAGTCGCGGAACAGGTCTCAGAGTAGACACACAAATACCCACAGCACAACGGGTTGCTCACTGTGTGGAAATGTCACATGAAGTCTTGCATGATAATATTTTAATGAAGATAAAGTCTAATAGTTTTGTGTGACCTTTCTTATTTTTTTATTACACAGTGCTGCAGAGGAGCAGCGCGGGCAGCCGCAAAAGGAATCAAACCGTTTTCACACAACAGTGACTCAAGACACTGAGTGACAGGGTTCATTTTTCTCTGCTTCACTCCTTTTATCCTTAGTGGAAGGGTTACTTTAAACAATGTTCTGATTACCTGTTATAAAATGTAGTCAGTAAAGTCATTAAAGTACCACATTAATAAAGTAATGTTCTGGGTTATAGATAATATTTGACAAAAGGTCTGCCTGCCAAAGCCATCCGACCTCTGCAACTCATCCAGAATGCAGCTGCTCCATTGGTCTTCAATCTTCCCAAATTTTCACACACAACACCCCTCCTCCGCTCCCTCCACTGGTTACCGGTGGCTGCGCGGATACGCTTCAAGACTCTAGCTCTGGCGTACTCCGCTGCTAATGGTTCAGGTCCTACTTACATCCAGGACCTTGTCAAACCCTACACCCCTGCTCGCCCTCTCTGCTCTGCATCAGCCAAACAGCTGGCGACTCCCACCCTGCGTGGGTCAACTCGCCTCCAAACCACTTCCAGACTTTTCTCTGTCCTGGCTCCCAAATGGTGGTCCGCCACAGGCTGAAGACCTATCTCTTCCAACAATACCTCGGTTAAGTCATGGTCACCTAATACATTTTTTTTAAAAGAATGCTCTTCTTCTTTTCTCTTCTTCTCTTCTTTAACATATAGCACTCCTGTAGCGATTACAGTTGGCTCTTAAAGTTATGTTCTTACTTGATTCCAGTGGTCTAAGTCTAGTACCCTCAGGTTGAATGCACTTATTGTAAGTCGCTTTGGACAGAAGCGTCAGCTAAATGACACATCATGTAAAAAAATGTAAATGTAATTTGTTACTTTTTGGTGACCTTGTTTATTAACTTATAACTTGTTGAGACTAGTCCATATGACGTTTAGACATGGCGGCAACCTCTTGGTCTGAGCAGGGAGGCAAACCAGGAAGTGCCTTAAGCTGCATTCTACCGAAAATTCCAGTAGGGGGTGCTGACGGCGGCTGCAAAAGCATTTCGGTCCAGTCATTTGAATAAAAATGAGAAAACTTCTCACTTGATTTATTACCTCAGAAAATTTGTTTTAGGACAACACTATGGTCTCAATTGCTAGTAAAAAATCTTCTTCAAGACAATTTAATGTTAATTGTGTAAATAATGGCCCCATTTAGAAGAAGATAAAGAGTCGTATGATTTGGGGCGTGGCTACTTTTTATTGACAGGTGGCTAACAAGGTGGGTGTCATGAGGAGGCAAGAAAAGCAATGCATATCCACAGCACTGTGTCAATAAAGTAACATATATATAAGTTATAGAAGAAAAAGGACATTTACCGGTTTGGTCTCATAACTTTGACCCTTTCACACTGTACTTTCAACTAATGATTTGAACGTTTTATTAAAAATGTTTTGTTCAGCGTTTGGTTGGACTAACAGACACTCCAAGGAATCGCTGTTAATTTTTCTGAGGTAAGTAACGTACGTTTTGTATGTTACAAAAATACATCCCAGTTAATGTTCCAGTTAATGCTAACATGAGTTAGCAGCGACTTCGCTCAGTCAGGTTGCCGGTGTAGAGAGGCGTGTAGTCAGTGTCGTCACATCCCTCTCGCTCCTCCACTGTCCAAATATGGTCTGCGCCCCGTATTGGAAACAAGAAAGCGACACAAGATGGCGACAAGTATAATGCTGAACTTGATGCTTCCAACAGGCCACAAACCAATGGGTGACGTCACGGTCACTACGTTCATTATTTATACAGTCTATGGTTTTGACAGGCTGCAAAATACCACCCATATTTACATTTTAGACTGTCCTCCACCACCCTCTAGTGGTCGTAATAATAATAATGATTGAAATTTTTTAGCGAAATTTTAAATGGCAGAATTCAGGCTCGGGAGGGATGGTGGATGGGTCGAACAAACATCTGACTTTCATCCCTGAGTACAGGGTTCCATGTGAAAACAAAACTAAACAATGTGATTTAAACATCACTAAGCTTCCATGCCTCACGTTTTTAAGTAACTTTGTCACTTCCACTTGCCACCCACGTAACTACTTCACCTCCGGCATTTACGTATATTTATTCGCTGTTTAAGCTTTCTTTTATAAATGCATACCAGGGAGTTTTTTGCCCTCAACATAGATCAGTGATTTTGTAGCCTAAATTCACCAACCTGAAGGCATCCTATTTTTTACAAACATGAACCTTACATGAATGTATAATGACGTGTGCGCTCTGTACCACGAACCGCGTAACGCTCATTTGGGTCGCTATGGGTGGTATTGACTAACGACCTATTCTGTCGTTTAGTTTGGAGATCTTGTTAAACTAGTTAGCCATTTTAAAGAATTAGATCACATTATTATCAGTAGGCTAGGTGCCACAAAGTTATTTCTAATTTATTGTAAGAGGTTAATTGTTGTAAAATTGTTGAACTACAATTAAAAGCTACTGTGAGGATTTACATATTCACACATGAATACAATTGGGCTTATTGAATCCATAACAGTGTCAGCTTTCCTGACAGATCCAATTCATGCAATTGACCCTTGACTAAGTCCAACCCTCAGAAGCAATAATGGCCAATTTTAGCATAGAATCAGCCAGCTCTTTTGTATTCGTATTTAGTTGCTCCCCTAGCCTGGTAATGTCCATGTTTTTGTACTGTTGGTATATATTTTTAACCACTTCTAGACCATTATTCTGTTCCCTCTTTGTAATTTTGTTCCATTTAGAGTGGCAGTACTGGTTGAACTGGTTTCTTGAGAAAATGGAAAAACACAGCTCAAAAGCAGGGACTTTATCTGCTCAGGGAATGAACAAAGAGTGGAGAGCAGGAGAAAAAAATAGAAAGAAAGAACGGATTATGTTTACCAAAGCTGCTCTTGGGGCCATTTTCTGAATGCATCTCCAACATAAAATGACAATCTTTTGTTTGTTTACAATGTTTATTTATCCAGGGTAATTTTAATATATATATTTTCTCTTTCATTAATCTTCAAATGATCGTGCTGTCCACCTATGCATACATGCCTCTCACTGGAATGAACATGTGCAGTACAACCAGGTATACATAAGCAAACATTTGAAAAAATTGCAAGCTCTCTCTCTCTCTCTCTCTCTCTGACTGTAGTGATGTATTCATGTGAGATGATCCCAGGACTTCTGCATATGTGCACAGAGGAGGTTGAATAAATAGATGGGCAGGGTGGATTAAATCGACAAATAATGAAGAGATGAGGAAACATAAAGATGTACAGATGGAAAAACTGGTAGATGGATGAAAACCCTAATATTATAATGATTACAAAAAAGTGTGATTACATACAGTTTTTTAATATTTTTTTGCAAATGACTGGTTGCTAAGCCCCGCCCATCTTATTATGTTACTGTTGCTAGGCCAAGCTTTCCATTCTTACTTTACAACAATAAAGTCTACAACTTTAAATTCTTGAAATAATTGGTCAATGGGGCAAAGGAAAGCAGACTTTTCATTAGCTGCTGAAAAGATCAGCTCTAACTAGCCAGCTAATTAAGCTATGCCATTGACTTTTTAATGATTATAGCTGACGTGTCTCATAAAAATAATCTAAATTGGGTCTTAATTAAGCACTTGATGACTGGGGCGTTGGGGTTAGGTAGGTTAGTTGTTGTGCACCGATTCAGGCAGTCCATTATAATTAAAGGAATATAATTGTAATAGTAATAATAATGCTGAAAAGCTTTTGGGCAATCTGTATTTCTATAAATATGTATTCTCCAGTGTTTATGAGGTGCAACTGAATGTACTACACTGTGTACCGACGAATACAGGACCACTTCATCATCATAAGTATGATTTAAAAAAAAGATGTAAGATTAAACTGTTATATAATTTGAACATACAAGCCGTTAGAAGTTTGGTTGCTTAGGTTATGCTTGCTCATATTCTCAAACTGTATGTTTTAACTCTTAACATTATGAGGGGCTTAAAAGGTTTAAAAGGATGATGTCTCACTCATGTGTTGGGAAAAAGTAATGTTGTCTCAGAGGAACATGGTCTCACAGGAATCCGTGAAATAGCCACGGATTCGCTTAACTCAAAATCCGTGGAATAGCCACGGAATCACTCAAATTTCCGTGAAACTGACACGGATTTCGCTACAATGCAAGTTAATGAAAGTCATATCCCGTGGCTGTTCCATGGATATTTTTTCCTTTTGGTTTGTTCCAAGAACAAAAAAACAAGGCAGACAGTTCTCTCATTTTTAGTGAAAAAAATCAATATTTTGACTTAGTTTCTGCATAAAAATGGATTTTGATTACATTTCTAGCGAGAAATATATGTTTTATTTTCTAAA
Organism: Centropristis striata; assembly: GCF_030273125.1. Lineage (NCBI taxonomy): Eukaryota > Metazoa > Chordata > Actinopteri > Perciformes > Serranidae > Centropristis > Centropristis striata. The sequence continues at coordinate 17,707,052 of NC_081532.1, forward strand.
TATTCACTCAGTGAATGTACATAATCACTTTGTATGTTGGAATAGCCACAGGATATGACTGTCATTAACTCGCATTGTAGCGAAATCCGTGTCAGTTTCAGTCACAATATACATACGCATGAGTAATGTATTTTTAAAAATACTGTTTTGGCTGATATATACATTTACAGTGTTTCATTAAAACTGAATTAACCCATTTATCACTTTACGGCCTTTTACTGTCATGGTTTAGCAGTTTTTCACCGTAAAGTCTACAGACTTTTTCTTACAGTGTAGATCCCCACGATACCAATGCAGTGAGTTAACTAATAATGTGCTCTTCAACCTCAGAAGTAATGTTCAGGTATTACTTTAGGTAGGGTTTAAAGGGATTGGAAAAGACCTTTAAAAGTAGTATCTTTCTAACTACAGCCCTATATACATCGATTCAGCATGTTGACAAATCCAGCATTTGGACAGACCTGCCATGCTTCATTCCGGTTGCAAACAAAACCTCTGAAATTTAAAGATTTGAGTACCATGAAATCCTGTACGGTGATGTCACCAATGCCGTACACATGCATACGAACATAAATGATCCCACAGAGAGCAAGGATTCCCATGCGCTCCAGGATTCCTCCCAGTCAAATAGTCTCCTGGTCGATACCAAGCACCTGAAATCTGATTCTGCTTTTCCATTAAATGTAAATTCCAAAGCCTTAGTGGGAGTTCAGGTTATGTTCTGCATGGCGGCTCTGTAAACACAATCCCACTCACACACATCACCTCTACCTTGTGATATTGTTATGAATTTTAATGTTTTCTCATCCTTATAGCATCTGGTAAACAACAACGACACTTATCTTTGTGCTTCTGCTGGCTGCTTTGTTTTAACACTGGAGATGCACCGTAGAAATCCCCTGAGCACCTGGAGCCACAGCCAAACAGCCTCGATACTATTTTAGGCATTGCTGCTCAACCACGTAACATAGTGTCCTGAACATGTTTTCCTCTGCTGTCTTCTCCTTCTTTTCCTTGTCCTCCCCCTCCCTCCTCCTCCTCCTCCTCCTCCTCCTCCCTATTATCATCTACTTCCACGTCAAACTGTTTAAGATATATATCGCCTGCTCTTCCAGCTCTTTGACTCTAGATTTCATCAATTTCTACAGCCGTTTGGGAGGACAGCAGGTCCCAGAGGAGCGCCGTGATATTTCCTCTTCATTTCCTCTTGTCTTGCAGTGGAAGCCACCAGGCTTATCTCTCATGTAAAACTATTGCCAATAGCAGAGGTAGACGGGGAGCGTCGGTAGAACAAATTGTGTTTCTGGAGGGGTTCCAATATTTGGCATTCATCAGCATTGCATAAAGCAGTGTCAATCAAAGGAAAAGATCAGGAAAAAATGACATATTGGAAGCATTAATGGATGAATGAATGGATGGATGACATTGTTGTTAGAGAGAAAAACAATGTGACTCCAAAATGAATAAATTAGCCAATAGGGATTAAGGATTGACTGACAACTGGAGGCTTTCTATCAGCAATTTCCTTTTGTGCATAGAAATATAGGTACAATTATGCAAGAGATTGTTCAAATACCAATGCATTCTATCCATCCATTCAGCCATCCAGCCTATAACAGTGCCAATCAGCCAGCCAGCCATCCATCCATCCATCACTGCAAGAATGCCAATCAGCCAGCCATCCATCCATCAGAGACATCAGGCCAATCTAGTTATTCCAGATGTCTCTCTTCCAAGCAATGCTTTCTAGCTTGTGCTGGGAAACCCTGAGGCATTCCCAGTTTCAGATGAGTTATATAATCTCTCCAGTGTGTTCTGCGTCTACCGCGGGGCCCCTAACCACTTGGATGTGCCCAGAAAACCTCTAACAAGTGGCTCCTAGGAGGCATCCTGATCAGATGCCCGAACAACTTCAACTGGCCCCTTTCAAAGCAAAGGAACAGCAACTCCAAGTGCTCTGTCTCTAAGGCCGAGCCCAACCAAATTACTGAGGAAACCCAGTTCAGTCACTCCAAAAACAATAACAATCTTCTATTGTCAGCCATTGCAACATTACAGGTAAAGTACCCTGCTTATGTTTTTGGAATAAAAAAAGACTCTTTATTTATTTCTTTGAGACCCAATCCCCAGAACATTGACAATTAAACATCTTTGGTTGACAACATAATGGAGGCTTGGAAATGTCGCTCTTCAGTTGGAACAACAGGGTGATTACTACAAAATGTTATTTTTCCATATACAAACAATAATTATTTTGATGGCTGATTAGAGTGAAAACAGATTTGAATAGCTCTTAGAAAACACTATGTGAAACTTTTAAATGTAAATTTCAGTTCAGTTCAGTTCAGCTTTTATTTCGAACATGTGCTATAACGAAAGCTATAATGTGAAGGCAAAATAATTTGATCTGATGACTAAGTTTCATGGCAGTTTTGTCCAAATGAAAGATGCAAAGATGAATGGATGAATAGTCACCCACCCATGTCTTTTGCCAAAATATTCACATTTTGTATAGGAACGAAATTGATTGTTATAAAAATTCTTAAAAGGTGAAAAAGAAAACATTGTTAGGATAACTCTATATGGAGTAGATCTTATTTAAGTATTATAAAAACACACAATAGGTCCTCTTTACTGTTTATGGTCCTAACTCCAAATGAGAAGCAAATGTTCCTGCTGTGATACAGGGTTGAGCTGACAATGCTTCCTGTCAAACACAAAATTTATTTCTGAATAATGCCATTATTAACTCAAGGACTCCCAAACAACTTTTTCTTATGACAGTCTTATTTGCATAACTGGAAACCAAATTACATTTTGTTAAACCACTCGTAACGACTTCTGATGGGTGTTGAGGTTATTTTGGGTCAACATTGCTTATTTCTGCCTGTGTTTAAATTAGCCATATTTTACAGTCTAAAAGTCATAAAAAAAAACATTAATTCAAAGTTGATTAAAACTTCTAGACATCTTTTGGGGTGCTGTCTCTGACATTAGGAACAAATTGAAGTCTGAGCCGTGATTGCGTCCAGACAGTTCTCATTTAAGTTTGACTGACATTCAGTCTTTTCTTTTCTCTCATCTTTCGTCACATACAAACATGGAGGTGGCAAATGGGGTCTTAAATGGGGTTGATTTACACCAACCAGCACGACCGAGCTGTTAACGCTATATTCCAGGCCGTGGGTTGGGCGGCATTATCTGTTGCTGTGTTTCCATCAATTCATTTCGATGTGAATTTTGAAGATTCTAATGAGAAAAAGCTTGATGAATACAAAAAAATTGAAAAAACTTTCAAAAAAGGAAGATAAAAGTTTTTACGCTCGCTTGAGGTGATGGAAACGGGAGATGCAAACACCTTTTGCCAATAAGTTCTGACGTTCAATTATTAAGATTATTATGAATTGATAGATAGATAGATAGATAGATAGATAGATAGATAGATAGATAGATAGATAGATAGATAGATAGATAGATAGATAGATAGATAGATAGATAGATAGATAGATAGAAAATGAATAAATAAATAAAAATAAAAACATGAAGTGCATAGCAACAGTATGTAATGAACCAGACTATTATTTGTTATTGTAGATTGCCCAATTTAATCTAATACCTGAAGACATATTTTCTCTACTGAGTGGACAAAGTTGTCAGATTTGCAACCTCTTTTTTAAAAATTATTTTCTCTCTTGCTCAATCCCTTCTTCTTCCGCTGTTTCTTCCTCGCATAATCTCTTCTATTACCGTTTACTGACGCAATAGCCTACATCAATACATTACACTGCCATCTTCTGACCAAAGTATGTCTATGCAGCTTTGTTTATGTGATCTAACCAGTCGATGGAAACATTCCTTATTTGCATTTTCTTTAATGCAACATTACAAAATTTCGCTTCAAAATTTTAATGGAAACGTGGCTTATGTTTCTTACAACGCAGACAAGGCTAACAAATCTTAAAAGGATGTTAGCTCACATTCACCAAGGCGACCTGGCATCTGTGATGATGCCATCCCCAACCACCGCACTGACCCATGATGGAGGACCGTGTAGTCACAGATGCCGAGCTTTTTTAAGTAGTAACTGGCATATGAGCACCTTTCTCATGAACTTGCCCACTCAAGGACATGAACCCTTGAGGGGGGCAACAGTTTTAAAGAAAGTGACTCACGTTCAGTGACATGCACTCGTGGTTTGACTGGCTTCCAAAAAAGAAGAGCAGAGAAGTTTACGAGATTACAACACACTAGTGTACACACTAGAGTAATGGCGTCCTGACGAGACAATGAAATCAAGCTGTCTCTATCATTTCATAACAAATAGTTATTTACTTCTACATCAATGTTTTGAATGTCATATACCCCACCTTAAATAATGTTAAGTTTGCTTAAATGTCCAGTTTATCCTTTAAAAAGTGTCACCAGTTACAGTGTCTCATGTGCAAAGGGCAATAATTATTTATTTCTTTGAAGTGTATTTTAATGTAATGTGATTATTATATGCAATGCTATAAGCATGCATGTGGGGGAGGGAGAGGTGTGCAGGGGCAGGATGCCAGAGGGTTTGAGTGTTGTCATCCAGGTGATAATTAACTTGACATGAAGTGGACAGCTCGCAGTGTGCTCTCTTCAAGTAAGCACTGGGTTAATAGACATTGGCAGAAGGAAAACATTATTTATTTCATCACTGGCTTTCATTATGTTTTCAGCTTTGGCACATTAGCTGTGGGTTACTTTCCTATGTATCTAATGTCAGCAGCCGTGCTTTCTCAGGTGTTGCTAAGATTCAGTTAAAAAAAACGGTAATGCTTTATTTCAAGGTCCTTGTAATAACCATTAATTAACAAGTAATAAGGCCCTTGTAAGTCCTTACAAAATGCTTATTAACATTATTGTGTGTTTATAAGCTTATATAAGTGTTAATTATGGCACTACAAACACCCATGACCCAGCCATTATGCCTTTGCCATGCCTTTATTAATCCTATTTTGTTTGCTGATTGATATTAAAATATACTTTATGGCTCATCTATTATAAGTTAACTATAAGTTAACTAAGCTTTTTGCAACTACCGGATCTAAAGCGAGAACAATGCCTTATTACTTGTTAATTAATGGTTATTAAGGACCTTATTATAAAGCCAAAACCAAAAAAAGTTGATGTGATTTTTGTGGTTTATTTACATAAGGCTTGTCAAGTAGAGCATACTCAGAAGAGCGCAACTGTGGCAGAATGTAAACTTAAGGGTTATCTGTCAAGTTTTCTTGTAAACAGAAAAAAATAAAATTTACATTCAGTGTTACTCAGCAGCTACTCATTTACCAAACGAGCGTACGACAGAAAGTGAGCGTAAAGTGGCCGTACGATCATTTCTACGCAAGGCTCGACATTTATCAATTTGGATGTGAGCGGAGAGTACGATCAGATCTCACATCTGCTCTCAGCTCATGTACGCAAATTTGAGTCAGCGTGAAGTCCACACGTCTGAGACGGAGAATTTATCTTAGACTATTGTATTGATGCCTGGAGCTGATCAAACTCTGTGGTGTTCTGTTTTTTAATGGTGACAAAGCAAAACATGTTTAGGCTACATCATTTATCATGAAAACATCATTTAAAATAAATACACCCTGCGACCGTGAAAAACAGAATACTAGACAAGGCTATAAAATGTTGTTGTCTTCTGCTATTAAATGTTTACCTTTATCAGTGTGTGGAGACGCTGACGGAGACAGACAGAGCGTCATCGTCTCCTCCACTGCCGGTTCTGCACAGATAGAAACATTACCAATCAGCGCTGCCACACGCTCCTCTGACTGGGACAGAATTCTTACTATATGTAAAGAAGTAAATAATATCTCTCCATCATAATAATAACAATATATGGATATGATACAGGCTATTAGGCTTTATATATCATGATGTATAAATGAAATATTCCAACAGTAGTTAAATGGTCCGCTACTCTGCTGACAGCACCACTGATTTCACATTTTATGCTGCCAAACAAAACCAGTCTGTTGTGTTGCAGCTGTTGGACGTCAGCGTTTCACTTTCTGCCTCTGAGAAAATCTTCTTCTTTTGGCTGGCTCTATAAGTGAGTCAATCATAGTGATGTCCAAATGAAGCTTCATGAACCATTTTAGTTGAGCCCATTAGAGGGTGCTCTTGGTTTAAAAGAAGCCTCAAGGACTGGCAATTCAGTGTACTTTCATTCTTTGTTGAACAAAGACTTCCATCTAGTGGGCTCAGAAAAAAAAGATGGGTCATATAGCTTTATGAAGCCACCAAAGAAGACAACACTTCTTTTCCACCTACACTCCACTTCTTTGCCTCATTGGCAGAGTCAAGTGCTACAAAATTACTGACAGCCAGTGCCACCAAAATTAGTTTCACAGTCTTCAGAAACCAAAGGCTGGTGTGATTGAGATGACATTTCAATTTTATATTTCTGAACAAAAAATATATTGAAGGAAAGATATTGAAGCTGCTTTACTAGCAAGTTTTTACTTCCAGCTTTCAGTCATTTACCCTGTATATTATATCATAAAACAGGACAGATGTTTCAGAAAATGTTGGTGCAAGGTGAACACAATGAGTGGATGTCAATCTAAGCATTGGTTCAATAGTGTTTTCCTGCATATATGAGCCATTCAACTGATGCAGTTTGCTCAGGAACATTTCTGCAGCAGATGATGAGGGAGGGGCAAGTGATATTTAGTCACTTACAAGAAGAGATTTATCCCTCCAGGGCTTGACTGAACCGATGACCCTCCGGTCAAAAGCCCCCTTGAGTCGATAACATGTGACCTCAAAGCTCTGACTTTGTCATGAATATGGCTTCAAAATAAAGCCTGAAAATGAAATCAACAAGATAGAAGCTGAACTTGGTTTGGCCACGATAAGGAAACCCAATAACAACCAAAAAGAACTTAGTTTGCATGAAAGTCTTCAAGTGGGAGTGGAATGTGTACACAGCATGTTCTACCTTTTCATTTATATCTTTCAAGAGGCAGCAAAGAGTGTAGGATGTTGAAGGGCAGGAAGGAGGGAAACAATGCTCGCTTATTATCAGCAGCCCTGCTGGAAATGTCATTCATTAATGGCACTCTCATTATGTGCGACCATGTGTTTTTTGGTCATTGTAAAACATGCTCTCACAGCCCTTCAAATTAAAATAAAAGGGTTGTGAAAAGGGGAATGCAGAAAATAACGGCGGTAGGGATTTATGGGTTGAACAGTGATGTAGTCACTCATTCATATAAAGGCAGGAAATCAGCCATGTGCAACATTCCTTATGTCTAGATATATGCTCTGTTTAATTCTCCGAATGGGGAGAAGAAATCCTCATCTGTCTCTCTCCTCTTCTTAACACACACACACACACACACACACACACACACACACACACACAAAGCTTATAATAATAGACAGACAAGACCATAAGAATTCATGATGGGATTTCCGACTGAAATTACATCAGCTTCTCTCTGACTGTTTTCCAACCCATTTTCACGCACGTACGCATGCACACACACACACACACACACACACACACACACACAAATGTCCAGAGACTGTACAATCCCTTTTGAGTCTCACCGTGGAAATGGCGATATCAAATAACTGGGAATAGAAGCTGGATAGATACACACTTGCCATATGGGATCATACATGTATCTGCTCACAGTCATTCCCACAGCAACATGCACATACAACACTTATATTGTTAAAACATTTGCAGGGGGAGATAGCAGCTTACAGAAGTGATGTACATCCTCTGAAAGCTCGAAACCTGAAGATTAATTTGAGATGCAGCTCAGTACTGTGTGTCAAGTTCTTGTCATAAAATCTGAAATAAAAGGTCAACTTTCAGAAAGTGATCTCACTGCAATGAAATGGCTACTGTGGGGACTAACATCACTACATGTGAAGTTAAGGTCATTCAATCCACAAGTCTCAGCAGTTCCAAGACTGTTAAGAGATTACATTATTATGCAGAAATATTCAAATCCAATAGGCAAAAATAACAGATTTGTACTGCATGAGACAATGCATGGGGTTAGCATAAAGTGAGCATATCTGTGAATAGAAACCATTTTTATTCAGATATCTTGAGGTCAGAGGGCAAAGTAAAATAATCATGTTTACATTTACATTTAGTCATTTAGCAGACGCTTTTACCCAAAGCGAGAAATAGGGGAAAAAATCAAGTTATAGTGCGATAAGAGGCGTTAGTGCAGCATAAGTGCTAGAGACAATTCTTTAAGGAGTAGAATTGTCGTTTGGTGCTAGGAGAGAAGGTTATCTCTGAAGAGCTGGGTCTTCAGGAGTTTTTTAAAGGTAGAGAGGGACGCCCCTGCTCTGGTAGGAACTGGTAGTGCGTTCCACTAACGAGGAACAACAAATGCAAAGAGTTTGGGTTGCCTTGAACGAATGGGTGGCAGGCGCCGTTCATTGGAAGAGCGCAGCAGTCGTGAGGTAGCGTATGCCTGTTAGCTTCTCCCTTACTAAAATTTAATCTTTGGTGCGTCATTATGCCCCCTTCCTTGACCAGACATGAGCATCTGTAGCAGCTATGGATGCTATAGCCCAGGGGTAGGCAACCTGCGGCTCCAGAGCCACATGTGGCTCTTCAGACCATCTGCAGGCTACCTGTGGCTGTGACAAGAAAATCATATGTCATGAACAGTTACGGTTTTAAAACGTCTAAAGCACGGCACCTTAACCTCTAAAGTTTGCCAACTTCAAGTCTAGTTTTGAGTTTTCCTAGCTGGGCTAGCTTTCGATTTCAAATCTCCTGAGATATTTCTCATTTGCACTTGGATCCTTGCTGCATTCTGACAAAACCATAGAAATAAATGCTCATTATTAGTAATGTCGGTAGGCTAAGTTAGACTTAATAGGCTGTTTTGTCTTCATTGTAAGGCTCAAAATAAGGTTTGCAGCACCGTTCTGACTTTTCTTTTTTTTGGCCAACAATAGCTCTTTTGTTAGAAAAGCTTGACGACCTCTGCTAGAACCTCTAAAATAAAAAGTGTGAATGGCTATCAGGCAGTCTGTTGGAATGCTAAAAAGTAAAAAAAACAAACAAATGGAACTGCGCAGTCACAGGTCATTTTTACCACACTGGCGTGCTCTCCAACAGCCACGTCAATCGGAACAACTCTATTGAGAACTAAGTAATTAGCAAAGATGAAGTAGTATTATGATGAACATGATGTTTAATCTAAATAATTTACACCAGCGCTGCAATCGTAATCTCCCATAATCCTCTTTGTACCGTATGATAATTTGTTTCTCTGGTGTCACATGAGAGGTGACCTGGGCCCTTCCTCTTTACATAAACTGCTGTGATAAAATGCTGTATGTGTTTATTGGCTGTGTGATGGTACAAGTATACAGGATATTGGCCCATCCAGTTTTCAAGTGTTATTAAAAACAACTAAAATCTCTTATTGAAATTGCATTCTCATTCTTTAATACAACAATGGAATAACTTTATTCGATTGCAAGGTGATAAAAATGTACACACATTAGGGGTGGGCGAAATGGCCCGAAAAGAATATCACGATATTTCAGGCTATTTTTGCGATAACGATATTCTTGACGATATTACGAAATACTTAAAAAGATATAGAAAATATGATTTTTTTTAGTCTGTATGAGTAAATAAAAATGTTATAAATAAATAAAATATAGTGTGAAGTGCAAATCTCAACAGTTGCCAAACACAAAAAAAATGTACTCTTGGCTCTTGAGTATGAGCAAATAATAAAAATAACCATTTAGGGGTTTCGGGTAAATATTTTAATGACATTTTGTAAAGGAGAATAAAGGTTGTTGTATGTTTTTCGACAGTCTTCTTATTTTGACAGTCTTCTTGTAGGTTCTGTGGTGGATTCTGTTAACACACTGTGCTCTTATTTTGAAAGCTGCATGTGTTTAGCGACAGAGAGTAAGTAGCTTTTTGTGATTAAAACAACTTTAATTGTTAGCCTTATGCCACTACATCAAGAAGCAGGAATGTTGCCAATATCATGATATGCATTTTTTTTAACCATAAAAAAAACTATACCGTTATTATCGCGAAAAATACGATATGGCACACCCCGAACACCCTGTACATACAGTATGTACAAAAAGTATCAAAATGTTTATGCACATAGTCAAGAACAATTTGACTGGAAAGTTCAAATATGTTCTAGTGTTATACATGTTTGTGAATGTGATGCATTGCTTCTGCCACCAGATGGTCCTTCTGAGTGAGCTTAGCAGGTTCTAAATCTAGGTGTTACCCTAAAAGCTGCCACCATCAAAGTTGAATCCATTTGGGCTATATCGGGGTTCTGTTATATATAGAATTGTTTGGTTTCCCACAGTAAATCATGACATACAGCCTATTTTAATATAAATATCATTAATTCATTATACTTAACTGCACTCGGGTCGCGGGTGGCTGGAGCCTGTCCCAGCTGACATTGGGCGAGAGGCAGGGAACAACCTGGACAGGTCACCAGACCATTGCAGGGCTGACACATAGAGACAGACAATCACGCTCTCATTCACTCCTATGGGCAATTTAGAGTCACCAATTACACCTAAGCTGCATTTTTTGGGGGAGAAAGCCGGAGTACCCGCAGATCCCATGCTGCGGGGAGACATGCAACTCCACATAGAAGAGCCAAAGGCCAGAGTCGAACCGGCGACCCTCTTGCTGTAAGGCAAGAGTGCTAACCACTAGATCACTGTGTAGCCCTACGAATAAGTTGCACTACTAAATTTGCAGGGGGAGGCCCAAATCTGATGGCTGCAAATGGTAGAAGATGGCTCTCTAATTATCAGCCCCTTAACTTTCCTGCCATTCTTATAAGGTAGAGTAGTTAATGATTATGTTTATTAAGTTATTGAATTATTAAATAATTAGCCCCAAAAAGTTACATTTACAGCTGAAAAAGCAAGCAGTGTATCTGTGTTTCATTGAACATTGAGCCTTGAATTTTTTTTTTTTTTTTTTATTGGTGAAATGACGTAACAAACAAGGTGACATGAGAGACAAATATAATACACCATGTGGACCACAAGTAGAGACAGCAGACATACAGCGCAAACAACAACAAAGAAAAAACATAAATGATAAACAATTTGCACAGAGGCATCACAGGTGTATGTGCGTGTGTGTGTGTGTGTGTGTGCGGTGTATGTGGATGAGAGGCAGATGCTACGACATATATATAAATATATATAACATGGCTCACTTATATGCCTTGATTTATGATTCAACAATTAGTCACCTGCAGGCAAGACTTGTCCAGTCAGACTATATTATAGTTATATATATAGTTGGGGGCACTCCACTTTACATTTCACGGCACTGATAACATGCTGTTAAAGCATCATTAAATATGTTCTAAGTGTAATTTCATCACATCTAAATGCAGTAAGTAAACATCAGCTTTGAGAAGTGTATTAGGCTAAGCCGCCATTCAATTTCATATATTCCATTTCTGTTCATAACAAACTGTACCTTTTGTTCTGTACAAGTCTCTTGATCATTATAAAAAATGATGATCTTGAGTCAGATCTGAAAGGTCATGGCTGAATGATCTAAAGTAATTACTGTACTCTTGTGAAAAGATGAACTGAGGTATTAGTGTTTTTAAAAAGCTTTACGAACAAACTGTTCAAGTGTCAGCTTAAGGTGACATTTCTCATGAGCAGGAATATATTTCAAAGATAAATGGAGGTCAATGACAGATACATAAAGTAGTCTTACTTCCTTTTTCTTAAAAATGCCAAAGTACATGAATCTTCCCTGTGGTGAATGCACACAAACAGCTCCTGAGACAGCTTTAGTTATCTTAAGTGTGCTTCTATGTGATTCATGACACATATTATTGGTGTTTTAATTAAAAAGGAAACCATAAGTTTCTGTTAAGACTATGAGGAATATACTGGACTAAAGTAAGATTTTCTTTTCCTATATAGAAAAGTCACAAAAGTGTTACCAGTGTTACCATTAACAAACGGCTCTAATTCAAGACACATAGGCCTTCTCACAAAAGTTACTCAAGCTATGTTCCGATATCCATACTTCCATGAGTACACCTAAACGCAGTACACTATCCGCACTTACTAAGTACGCAGATTTCAGCAGGTGAGTGTTGTTCCAAATCTAATACTCTGTGGTGCACTTACCGGAAATAACGATCTCGACAGCCGCCGCGGCTTGTCACCTGCCAAAAACAACCCGCTTTGAACGGCGAAAAAAATATCCTTTGTGTTGTTTAATCGTTGGTTTACTTCTACAATCCTGCAATATGGCTCCATTAACACAGCAAATCATTTGAACCGCCATTAAAAAAAATGTTTTCGAGCTGAGCTGCTCTGCCTGGCTCCACCTCTTCCACTACTTAGACAAGATGGCGTCCGTTGAGGGCGTAAAGTGTACATTGTTGCACACTCAGCGTTTTGACCGTTATGAGGGCACCATGCGGGTCCTATAGGTACACTTTTTTCGCCACGATCGGAATCGGAACACCCTGCGTACTCACACTAATTATAAGTACGGGAAGTATGGGTGTCGGAACACAGCTAGGGGGAAATTTATCAAGGTTCTTGAAGCTAGCAAGCTAACTGAAACATGCTAGCTAATCAGGAAAATAGAGTGTGTCTACACACAAAGCCCCCCAAGTTAATTAGTTTGCTAATTGACAGCAAGGTCAAGTGCTAATGGCTAATTAGCAAGCATGCAAATTCATTTGCTAACCACAACATAAGTACAGTTTATTTAAAAGAATGCCACTTCTGTGTAACAGTTTTAATGTTTTTTTTTTTTTTGAGTTCATGGGGCAACAGAGCTAATAAGTTAGCTTTCTCTGTTTTGAAGTTTGTGACAACAGTTAAGCAGAACTGTCAAGACCAGGTATGTATGAAGCACAAGGGAGAAATAAGCCTTCAGGGCTCTCTAAGACTTGCCTAACATTGTAAAATAGTCTATTTTAACACAAACCATTATCCTTTCCCAAACTTAACCAAGAAGTTCAGTTTCCTAAACCTACACAAGTAGCTCTGTTGCCTGAATGTAACCAAACTGCAACAGAAAACTGAAAGTAACAATTAAAAGGTCTCTGTCGTTTTGCTGTGCCTGCTGGAGGCGAGGTAGTTACGGAAGAACCAGAACCAGGGCTAAGTTGGACCCTGCTGCAGTAGAGGTTTTCTAATGGCAGTCTGGGTCTCATGTAAACACTTTCTTTTATCCACAGACACTGCTAAACTCAAGACAAAATAAAAGTTCCCCTGAATTAGTTTCACAGTTTGCAACCTAACATTTTCATCTCAGAATACTTGACATCAGGAGGAAATTGTCCTTTATTGGTTGGTTAAATCTGTTGGTTTAAATCTGTCCAGATGTACAGAAAAATAGATTATCTTTTTTTCAGGCTCTATACTTAGTTTCCTTTATGATAGTCTTTGTAATCACTCATGATATCTATTTTCTATCCGCCTTCCTGTACTGTAGAGTAGTAAAATACAATGACTACAGAATCACTGGCACTCAGATCAGTCATTCATGACAAATGACATTTACACAGTGTCTAACTGTCATATTTGGTATTCACCATCAAACATGTAATTTGCTCATACATGAATTGGTGTTCAGTCCATGGTGAAACAACATTTAATCGAAACGGCAAACAGCAACGGATGACATTTCTATTACAAAGTCAATATGTGCGGTCCTTTGCTATTCAAATTACTCGCGACATGTTTTGCATCTTGTACGGTCTTCTTGTCCTTTTCTCTTCAGCTCGATACCCTTTTTCTCCCTCCTTTGCTCTTGTTCTCCTCTGCATCCTTTCTGATACACACACACACACACACACACACACACACACACAGACCTCGTAGCCATTTCTCATTGTTAGGGTATGCCAGATTGTGCTGCCTGTGCGTGTCTTGGTGTTACAGTGTGTGTGCGGTCATGTGCATGTGTTTGGGTGCTTTAGCACGTGGCGAGATACAGAGTGCTAAAAATAGCTAGTGATCATTTGTATTCTAAGTCCTTTGTAAAGCTTCTCTACTGTCTTTGAGGTGCTGAACACACTGAAGATACCTTTTGTTTTTTAAAACAGTATGTTTATTAGCAGGATGTGTGAAAAATTTATTGTGGTACTGGTTGACATTTTAACAGCATGCTTCATAATAAGCACTGACCTTCAAGAATAACTAAACTATAATGTACGTCTGAGTGGCGCAGACTAAGGCTTCTACTGTGAATTATTCAGCTCATATGTTGAAAGCAATGTGTATATTGTATGGATCTTTTTATATCTATTACTCTAATGTTCCGTCAATATAAGATCAGAAAATATTCAGATAAATGAATGTCCAAATATCAAATAAGAAGCATATTCTTTTATTCCATTCATGTGTGCAGGAGCAAGTGAGTCAGCTGCCCTGGGTAGAGGAACTCTCAAAGGTGTCATGCCATTGTTCTAATGTCCCTTAAGTCTGACTGCCCAATACTCCAAAGAAGCAATCTATCTCTAGCCCTAAGCAAGTGTTTTTGTTCCTAACGCCTGGATTCCACTGGATGCGTAACGGCTGCAGATCCGTCGTCGGAGCCGTTACGCACCCATTATAATCAATGTGTGAGATTCCACCGACTGCAGATCCGCTGCGTAATGAGTCCGACAACGCAGGGCCATCCTACAGCCCTCGCAACACTTGCGCAGAGCTTCTATTTTTGTCGGACGACGGAGCACTACGCATAAATTCAGCACAGAGCAGATTGTTCGGGACAGGAAGTCTTGCACAGACACAAAATAAAACACCGGTATATTTTCAAAATAAAATACCTCGGGTTCGCTAACGAGGTCGGCCGGCTCGTTAACAAGCCGGCCGACCTCGTTAGCGCTCGTTAAGACGGAGTCGCTGGATTTGTCTCCAGTCATTAACGGGGAGATGTTGATTATCTTCCAGTTATATCAATTGATTAGGCGTGAATTCGCGAGATCTCGTGCGTCCTCGGGACTCTGCTGTCCGCAACAGCTCAGACACAGACGGATCCGGTGGGTGTTGACGGACTGCGTAGATACGCAGCCGTTGCGGACAGACCCCTGTCGGAGTCGTTACGCATCCAGTGGAATCCAGGCGTAAACCTAACAATTGACCACAGTTTTGCAACATTGTTTTTAAAGCATGTGGGTTGTCACTAGTATTTTTGGACTATTCAGCCATATGAACTATATTTCTATGTGTCAAACCAAATGGATCTCAGCACAATTAATTTCCCGTCATTTTATGAATCAAATTATTTTAATGCTAATCTTCCCAAAGTCGTCAGTTAATTCTTCAGTTCCAATTCTCTTAAACCAATCTAACAACATCCAACCATGTTGCAAAGAATATAATATAATAGAACCTTTATTGTCATTGCATGGTTGTATAAAAAAATACGTTAGCACAACGACAAACCGGACATCACACAAATCACAAAGGTAAGGGACTGTAAACAGAGACACATTGTAGAGGAAAAATCTACAGTAAAAATAAAGCCTATTGCACATGTCATACATGGCTGTACATGAATGTTAAATGATGTGGCTGAAACGACATGAGTGTGTCAACTGTTTCCATTTAACAGGGCTATAGCACTGTTGTAGAAACTGTCCCTTAGTCTGTTTGTTCGAGTTTTGAGCATCCTGAAACGTCTGCCAGAGGGCAGCAGCTGGAACTAGGTGTGTACTGTCTTTCATAATGCTGCGTGCTCTACTCAGACAGCGGGTACTGTAGAGATCCTGTAGGGAGGGGAGAGGGTGACCGATGATATTCTGGGCTGTGTTGATGACCCTCTGTAGTGCCTTTCTGTGTGCCATTGTGCAGCTGGAAAACCACACACATATACAATATGTCAGCACACTCTCAATGGAGCAGCGGTAGAAGACAGTCAGCAGCTCCCTCTTTAAGTTGATCTTTCTGAGGATCCTCAGAAAGAGGAGCCACTGTTGGACCTTCTTCACAACTGCTGAGGTGTTGGAGCTCCATCTGAGGTCTGCGTCCATGTGCACACCCAGTTCCTTGAAGCTGTGCACCCTCTCCACAAACTCCCCGTTTATGCAGATGGGCTGCAGGTCAGTCTTCCTCCTCCTGTAGTCCACAATCACCTCCTTAGTTTTAGAGGTATTGAGGACCAAGTTGTTATCAGCACACCACCCCACCAGCCTCTGGAGCCCCTCCCTGTAAACAGTCTCGTCACCTCTAGAGATTAGTCCCACTAAGGTGGTGTCATCTGCAAATTTAACAGTGATGTTGTCTGGGGGGGGTCCTGACACAGTCATGGGTGTACAGAGTGTAGAGCAGAGGACTGAGTATGCAGCCCTGTGGGGAGTCGATGTTGAGGCTGAGGGTTGTTAAGAGGTGGGGCCCTACTCTGACTCTCTGTACATGGTTGGAGAGGAAGTCTGTAATCCAGTAGCAGGTGGTGGCTGGGAGTCCGATGTCCAGCAGTTTTTCTGTCAGTCTGTCAGGGAGTATGGTATTAAAGGCAGAGCTAAGGTGGACAAAGAGCATCCTGGCATAGCGTCCCTGTTGTTCCAGATGGGAGATGGTGGTGTGGAGCACCGTGCAGATGGCATCCTCTGTCGATCTGTTCGCTCTGTATGCAAATTGAAGTGAGTCAAATGTGGGTGGAAGGCAGGACGTGATGTAACGTCGGACCAGTTTCTCAAAACACTTCATGACCACCGGTGTCAGAGCAACTGGTCTGTTGTTGTTAAAACTGTTGATTGTGGTCTTTTTAGGCAGCGGGACGATTGTGGCCAACTTCAGGCATGGTGGGATGAAGGACTGGGACAGTGACTCATTAAGGATCCTGGTGAAGACCCTGGCCAGCTGGTCTGCGCACTCTCTGAGGACACTTCCGGTCACTCCATCTGGACCGGTGGCCTTCCTAGGATTCACTGCCCTCAGTGTGCACCTCACCTCGTGTTCCTGAACCGTGAGGCTGGAGCTGTTGCAGTTCAGTGGACGAGCTGTGGCTGCCTCGTGTCTTTTCACCTCGAAGCGTGCGAAGAAGTGATTTAGCTCCCCCGCCAGCCTAGCGTCACCCTCTGCCGTCATGGTGCTGCTGGACTTGAAGTGGGTGAGGTGCTGGAGTCCCTGCCACACCTGGTGTGTGTTGTTCTTGGTGAAGTGATCCTCAACCTTCCTGAGCTGTATTGCACTCCATCCCCAGACCTGAGGGCGTCACCGCGCTGCCTCAGCAGTGCCTTGACCTCTTTCGTCATCCAGGGTTTCTGGTTGGAATATATCCGGAGACGTTTGTCGACAGTGACGCTATCCACACAGAAGTTGATGTATGAGAGCATGGATGAGGTGTACTCCTCTAGTGCACCCTCTGGCCATGTTTTCACGGTTTTTGTGGTTGGGGAGGCTCTCCTCCTGAGGGGGTGTATGCAGGAATCAGCAGCATGGACATATGATCTGACAGACCCGGATGTGGCAGTGTTCTTGCTCTATAGCATTTCTGAATGTTGCTCTAGACTTTGTCCAGCATGTTGTGTGCATGAGAACCACCCACAGAGACCCGGTAGTCCTGGCTATGTCCTCTGGTGTGTTGTGGAAGCGGTGATTGTCCTACGTGATCGAGATTGTCGTTCCACAGCGGTATCCCAGACTAAGTAGATCCTGGCGGCTGTATGTAGACTTCACCCAACAGACTGGTGTTTTCACAAAACAAAATGTACAAACGCACTAAACAAAACACTGAGAGTGGAGAGCCGTGAGCCGCTGCGTCTGTGCGCGTCGCCATCTTTTTCAAGGGGAATTATGATGACAGAATTAAAAAAAAACAATCATGATTTGTATAGATTTTGTATATGAATGTGTTAAAATTGCTTATCATTAGGTGATGTGCAAATTATGACTTGAGGACTTGAAAATGTAAGGGACTTAGGACTTGACTTGGAGCTTGTCTTACGACTTGCCTGCCTTGGTTTCGGAATTTTCTTGGGACCTGCCTGCATTGAGTTTGGGACTTACTTAGGACTTGCCTTCCTTGACTTTGTATTGACTTTGGGCTTGACTCCTGACTTGCCCTGCATGACATTACTTTTGACTTGGGACTTGACTGCCTTGACTTGGGACTAAACTTGAGATCTGAATGCAATGACTTAGCTCCACCTATGAAAATCCTGAAGAGTTTAGTTATTTATTTTCAAATTAAGTTTTTCATAAACCACCTCAGATCCTTAAAATACAGTATATGCATTTCAATTCTGTTTGGGGGTTTATTGTCACATTAAAAAGTTTGTGCGGGTCTTCATTTAATTATGACTACAGTCCGTTTTTACTGCCTTGCTGTTGAGTTGAAATCTGACCTTAGAAGACACTTTGACATGTGATGCTTGAAAACATGACCACCTTTTTGAGGATAAAGATTTCAAACTCCTGCAGAAATTATGCACTACCAATTGCATCTGTGAATGCAAACTTACACATACAATGAATTAACACAGACAGCACCACCTCTTGCATGTTTCATGGCTCTGGACAGGTTCATCATTGCCATAGGCATCCAGCGGATCTGAAAATGTATCCCCATGAATATTTTAGAACCACAGGAGGCATGGTGGTGATGAGTCAGCATACATTGCTGCAAAATACCTCAGTTTTATGGAAAAAGATGCTAAGTAGCCACATGAGGTCTGGTCTCCTATTGGGCCGAGGACGATTTAGGGCTCATTTCTGGAAGTACTCGTGTGGAGGAAGGAACACTGCACAATGGATCCATGAGAATGGTATCATATCATGACGTCATAGCTATAATATCATATAATGCTACTAGCTACCTGCATTTTAAACCTTGCAAAATGGATCCTAACATTTGGTCAGGTGGACATGTAACACCACTAATCTATTCAGTTCACTCAGGCTGGTGAAATAACAGATAACACTGTCAGAAGGAGTAGGACATCAATGTCTTTATGATAATGTATGAAATTGCAATATGACAGTGATTCATAGTAACCGTTGGTGGTAGTCTGGCTTTATCTTTGCTTCAGCTGAACTGAATCATACCAAATTCACATTTTGAAGGCAACATTAACATTTAGTTTTACACTTGAATAGAATCAGAGCTGGTGAGTGCCATTTTCTTTCCACTTAGAGCCTTAAATGCCCTTCAGGGCAAGAAAGTTTTAACCGCTTTGGTGAAGTATAGACCTTCTGGTTTAACTGATACATAGCCTGCAGCAGAGCTCAGTGAAAACATAAAATTGTTGAGAATGCACTTTGACTGTAAAAGATGTGATGGGGCCAGTGATCAGTGTCTGTTTTAACAGAGAAGGGAAAACAGGTGAATTTGTGGTAAACTTTTCTCAGGACATTTTGGCGACACCTTACACAGTGCACCTTTAAATCATAAATATAAACAATAATTTTGTTTATATGGGGGTTTATGGTCAGGATTATATCCTGGCTGGATGCAATTACTTTCTGGAGTCTGTGATGGTTGTCTGGTAATGTCTAGGAAGTTACTGCATAAAGTTCGCACATAATCCCTAGCAAAATCGATACATTGTTTGTTTTTATTTTCTTTTGCACATTGCACTAATGTTCCCTTGTTTTTAGTATTTGTGTTAAGGTCAGCTAACAAGCTGCCAGGTCTAACTTGTCTGCATCAGTTGTATTGATCTTCTGTTCGCAAGAAATTGATATCATACCCCCCCCCCCCCCCCCCCCCAAATGTTTTTATGAAGTTTTTCATAAAAACATTTGAGCAAATTCACAATATGAATACTACCAGGTATGGTACCACGTGTTGCATACTTCAATGGCCAACAGAATGTTAATTAGTTTTATGTTCAGTATTTTAAATTAACCATTGTACCGAAAACTGGTCTTTATTCATAAATGTCCTTGAAAACACCCACATGCATGTATGTGCGCACACATGAAAGGCCGTGGACCCTCTCAGGCTGAGCAAAGGAATAGTGGCCTAAGGAGACGAAGCATTAATCCTGCTAACAAATAGTCTATGTCACCTACCAGCCTACACACACACACACACACACACATCTCAGAACATGTGTGTACGCTTCAGTGTTTCAGGGTTGGATAATTTCACAGAGCCTCGGGCTAGGAAAGCGATGCTGACCAGAACCAAGGTTGTCACTGTGCATGTGTGTGTGTGTGCGCGTGTGTGTGTGTGAGAGAGAAAGAGAGAATTGTTAATTTATTGGTATTGTTTCAGGAGCCTTTGATTTTGGTGTGTGTGTGTGTGCCACTTTTTGAATGTGAGTGAGGTATTGCAGTCAAAGGGGCCTTCTCTGCACGTGTATGTGTACATCTATGTCCCTGTGTCTATACTTGTGTGTGTCCTCCTTGTATGCATGCCCTCTGTGTGTGTGTGTGTGTGTGTGGTATGGTAGCAGGATATAACTGGGACAGCAGCCTTAATCCCCTTGAAGACTGATGACCCAAGCCTTACACAAACAGTTTGTGCTAGCACCCAGCTTACACAGATGCATATACACACGCACACACACACACACACACACACACACACAACCCCTCTGTTTGTTTGTGAAGTTCCAATTTATGGCCTTTGTCAGGGAGAAATATTATTTTAGGAATAATTGGGGCTTTGGGAGTGTTGTATTTTTGGTTAATTGTCATATACTGACTGGGATATCCCAATGTGCGTGTCTATATGCTAGATTTTACTGACTTGTGAGGTCCATGAGTCCCAACAACAACCACATAATACATTATTGACACTTGATGAACACTGTTTTGTAAAATGGCTAGCTTTAGGCATCAAAACCACTTCCTTAGGGCTAGGCACCAAAATCACTGTCATAAGGTTAGGAAAAAAAGAAGAGGATGAATCCTAAAAAAAATACTTTCGTCCATAACTTCAAACAGTGAGACACAAACACCCTGTTAAAATTGTCTCTTTGTAGTCTTGCTGTGTTTTTTTTGCACCTTTATACAGTCATGGTGATTTCTTTTCGATCCCTCTTTTTGCCTCTCGTTAGTCGTTTCATGTACCTTTGGAGTCATGTTGTCTGTCTTCCTGGTTGTTATGAGTCTCTTTGAATGACATAATGTAGGTGAAGGCCAGGGGAGGCCCTGACACACTGGGCCCCTGGGCCTGTGCCACGGATGTCCGATCAGTAATCCATCCACGTGTGAAATAACAGGCAAAATTAAACAATCATTCAGCACACAAAGGCACATGAAATTCATCCAAATCTTTACAACCAAAATCGTTCTAGTGAAAATATTGCATCCCTTAATATCATCAACCTACAACCTGCAAGCTTATCACAGTGCCAGAGTTTGTATTACCATCACAGACTGGACCAGGAGGGAGGCAGAAATATTAACAGCCACCGGCCATAGTTATAGAAGCAACATGGTTCCTCCTTCTATGAACTAGAAGAGCCATGTGATCAATATTACAAGCAGGGCTTGAAGCAAATCACAGCCATTAGCCATATGTTGTTAACATACAGAACAAGACACAATCAGATAAACTGCTCTGCAGAGTAAACAATGCACTGACTGGCAAATACAAGCACAAACAGCACAATTGAGATGTATCTTTCTATTTGAGCAAACGCTATTACAGTAAATGAATCAACAGGCCGCTACAGACATGTTTATCTGCATGATTTTGCATATCATTTACAATCATAACAAAACACCCACTCGCTGTCTGCACTGGCACATCAAAAATAAATTGAATAGGAGCCAACGTTTAGGTCAAGCAGCTTCAACAGGCAGCCCCTTGGGTGTGAGTTTTCTGTGTTTTTGTTATGTCACTCTTTTCTCATGTAGCTGTCACTAAAACCGCCTCAGGTGAGCAAGTCTTTAAACATTTATAGCAAATTTGAAAAGAGCAGTAAACTGCGCAGATGAAAAAATGCAACCAGCTGAAGATGATTTTATCAGTGTTAGATCATGAGTTTAACAAAGACTAAAAACATAAGCCCCTTTTATTATGCCGTTTCATGCCGGGACATTTACAGCTCTGTAACGTCTCACCTCCACTATGAACGCGCCCTACAGCGAAAAACCGGCACAGATTTTTCGGGCAAAATAGCGGGACATTTGTGCGACCGCACTATGAAAGGGGCTATACTATCTAGTATGATGGTTATTAAAATATAAATGAAACGAAATGTGATATATGGCCTTTTTTTGGCCATACATTAAGTAAAAAACTTTACATATATACATATATATATATATATATATATATATATGTATATATAAATATAGTGTTTTAACTTATAAATGGATTTAGAAATTGATGTCAGCAACACATTTCAAAAAAGTTGGGACGCAGGCAACATCTCCAGGATTTTAGCGATTTCACTGTCTGAAATCCATTACATCATTAAAAGAATCACATCTTTTCTTGAGAAATCTCTGCATGTAAGGGGCAAGGCTGAAAACCAACACTGAATGCCTGTGACTTTGAATCCCTCAGGCACTGCAGCAAAAACCAACATGTGTGTCTGCGCTTGGGAACACTCATGAGAGCCTTTATCAGTTAATCACTGCATCTAATACAAGTTTGGGCTCTACCATGCAAAGTACAGCCATATATCAAAAACAACTAGAGATGCCACCAACTTCTCTGGGCCAGGGCTCCTCTGAAATGGACTGATGCAAAGTGGACAAGTGTGTTGACGAGTCCACATTTAAAATTGTTTTGGGAAATCATGGACATCATATCCTCGGTACTAAAAAGGAAAAGGATCATGCAGATTTTTACCAGCACAACATTTGAAAGACAGTCAATACAGCAATGGAGAGCCTGGACTGTAAAGCAAGCAAGAATCAAGCAAGAATGGGAAAGAATTTCACTTTCAAAACCACAATGAGTATCCTCAGTTCCACAAGAGTGTATATTGACTACAAACAAAAAATACATATTGACATTGTATATTTTCAATTGAATATATGTCAAACAGGATTTATTGTTTTATTTCATTTTAGATGATGTCCCAACTTTTTTTGAATCAGGGTTGGATATATGCATATCCATTTGCATAATCGCAGCAGTCAGAATTTATTGGCTAAGATGAGTATTGACATTTTCATTCTTAAAATACTCCAATCCTTGTTAGAGTTTATATATACAGTCATGGAAAAAATATTAGACTACTCTTGTTTTCTTCAATTTTTTTTGATCATTTTAATGCCTGGCACAGCTAAAGGTACATTTGTTTGGACAAATATAATGATAACAACAAAAATAGCTCATGAGAGTTATTATCAAGAAAACCATGTATGAAAATGAATGAAAAATAAATTGAAGAAAAAGGGTGGTCTAATAATATTTTCCATGACTTCACTCTGATAATACATCCAATATTAGATAACCAAGATAAAAAATAAGCATTTGAACCCAAATAATGGAAAACCTTTGGTATGTTCTTATGGTAAGCAAGGTGCATCTTTGAACGGATACATTCAGATCTGCTTTGATATTTTAAGGCTCATAAATGCACAGTATCAAGGCCTGGACAAAACAAGTCATTGCATGGGCTTTGCCTCCGGGCTTCAGTTTCTGGCTGCCTTGTTGTTTCTGTGACTATTGTCAGAATTTGACACTTTTCTATGGGAGTCTGGGATGGATGTGCTATTCTGAAGCATCTTAAAAATGAATAAATGAAACAATGAATGGGCTGTCGATGGAGACTTTCCCAGCTTTGTAGCAGTTTGTGTGTGTATGAGAGAGATCAACACATGGCAGTGTTCAAAGCACTTCAAGACAATGAAAAGTACTGCAGTCAATTTGCTCAGGTTGCATCATCAGAGCCTCTGCACATAGGATCATAAAAAATTAAACATTTTTCATATTCTCTAAGGAATATCCTGGGTTTTCATATCACTACTTCAATATCAATATATGCCATGTTGTGGATAACTCTCCCAAATGCGTTCAGTATTTCTGTGGCATATAATAAGTATGCAGTCACAGAAATATTTTACGCCCTTGAGGGAAATGAACCACTAACCTTGACAGTGTAGATACCGTTCTCTGTTTACATGGAATATGTGAGCCATCATGTGTATTTATCCTCCTACTATGACATTAAATACCAGAGAAAGCAGTTTAAAGCCATCATTATACGAACAAAGCAGTAAAAAGCCCTGATAGATAGCCAACGGCTGTCACCTTTAATCTGTTTTACCACAGCAGCCAATAATATGGCCTAAATTAATGACACATTCCACCCACCATATTTCAGATTTCAACTTAGCATGCATACACACAGATGTCCTTCAGCAGAGCTTATAGTGTCTGATTATATGGTGAAGTTAAGCCCATAGCATGTCTATCGCTAGACAGGGAGATTGTTAAGGGTTATACTTGGTCTTATCTTAGTTTCCCTCACATTAGCACTTAAAGGGAACATTCATGAAACAAAACGCATGTATCTTTCTGAATAATGGACAAAATGCAAAAAAAGAAGAAAAAGTCTAATTTAGCATAGTTATTAAGTAGATGAACCTGCTGTGTATAGCTAACTGAACTAGCTAACTAAAAGCACAAAGGTTAGCTTGCTAATACCTGTCAGATACAAATACATGTATACTTAAGAGCAAAACATTAATAATATAAAGACAAGACATTAGAACGCTAGATTAAAATGCTGTTAAATTATGTTGCCTTGAAGTCTAGTTTCAGAAAAAAACACTCAAAATACAACCCTTTGTGCATTATACTATTTGTTACGTTAGCTTAGTCAGGTAAGCTTAATTGTATATTCCTTTCTGTCTCTAAACTACATGAATCTTACTAACTGCAAACACAGATATATATCTGCATTAATATGTTAGTGTGAATTGAAATCACAAATAAATTTACAATGGATTTAGAGTCACATTTTTGTATTATTTTGACTCCTACAACTAAGTTATATTACAATTCATGATGCTACAATGACTTCCTAGTCGCTTTTGAGTTGCTATTGTGACATGAGATTTATTTTGTTTCACAATTATTATTTTAAGCAGGCCTTTTTTCTTATTTTTTATTTACTTAGATAATATTTTTGGATTTGGGAAATGTATTGAACTTTCATAATTTAGCCTAACTATTGTTTATTTGATTTGGAACTAGTTTTTTGTTTTGTTTTGTGGAATTACTTTTGGTCTTTTGGATGACAGTTGATGTTTTTTCTTGGGCATGTGAGGAAGTGTTGTGGTTGTTTTCTGCACGGTGGAAACGTGAACTAGCTTTTCTTTTTACCCACAACCTCGAATTACTCAGTAAGACTCTAAATTAGTTAACGTACGGAAAGACCTGCGTTACACTATCATTACAGATGTTTCTAGCACATTTACACATAAATACAGTATTAACTAGCTATAACATGTCTTAAGTATTAATGGTGCAATCCAAATTAGTAAATTACTACTTAGAAACTAGCTCGTAGCTACTAAAACATATGGATATTACAAGTAGAAGTATTTACAGATTAAATATATCTACACATGGCCAAATTAGGTATTTACAAGAGCAAAAGTAACAACCCATTGATTCCCACAGATTCAGTCAGGTGCGTTCAATAATTTAATGTTCCTCAGAGAAGTTTAAAGAGACAAACCAGAACTCCCTTTCCTTCTCTAACGGAATGAAATGCGTACTATTCTGGTGGGTTTTTACTTCCTAATTTCCCACACATATTACTACTGTAATGGAAGTATAGTGAGTTGAATCTGAGAGGATACAATCAGGTTGCTCTTTAACCTGCAGCAGTAATCATCACTTATATCCATCAAGCTGAGCAGAATATGAAAATACATATTGACAGTGGCATCTAACTTCCGTGATATGATTTGATTACAGCAATTTCAGCTCCCCTATCCCTGCATTAGCTGAATATATCTGTGAATCTTTAAAACAATTAATTTTTGCATATTCAATGCAATTGATTTTTACACACTTTTGAAAATCTTTATATTTGGTCAGACACAGATAATTAAATAACATCGTCAATTTTAACAGCAATGTCTTATTTTTACACAACTTGGCAATTTAATTTTTATCTCATGTCCTAATATGATTTTAGGATGAATATTGGAAGGATGACTACGGCTAATTGAGGTTTACTGTGTAGAAACCTTGTCCACTTGTGCATTTTATTTGTATTAATTTATCTATTTTCTTTTTTGCACTCTTTGGAGTTGTAGTCTACGTTCTCATACAACACGACTTTGAACTGCAAATGCTTTGGCTGCATGATTCTGTCAAATTAAGGATACTTCTTTGCTCCCACATTTCTTTTTTAACAAAAATATATTATTGTAATCCATACTGTCTTCATGCAGACTGTACACAATATGATCATTAGCTGCTGCTAAAGGTTACACTGCTTTTACGTTTGAAACAGACAGCCTCAGTATCATGCAAGATAATTCCTGATAATTCCTCCATTTTCTTTGAATAAAACTAACCTTCTGCCAGTGTTGTAAGACATGTGATCCCCCCCATCCCCCCTCCCCTCCCCCTATTCATTTAGTCGTAAACCTCCCACTGTTATTGAAGCATCAAACAATCCAAGAAGTGCACAATACATCTCACCTCAGAGACCTACGGCACTCATTGCATGACAACATAATTAGAGCTCTCTTATCTCAACTGCTGACACAATACAGAGCAGTGCTAACACATATTATTGTAGTCATTCATTACATTTACATTTGTAACATTTATCTGATGCTCCTGTTAGAGTGACAATAGAATAAGTAAATGATATATAATGGGACCACAAAATTACCATAACTAAACCGTAAAACACTATTTCTAAATATATGAGATAATATAATTGGATTTAAACTTGTGTTGACAACGTTTGACTGAATTCATGTCAATGTCATTTTTCTTGTCTTAATCAGCAATTTTATATAATTTGGTTTAATATTTAACTCAATGCAAGGGACACACTGTATCCGTTACATAACTTCTAGCATAGATATTCTTTTACAACAATAGTGCTTCAGATGGTCTCATTAAATACAATTCAGAACTATAGCCTCTGAGATCATAAACTTTAGATGTCTTTTTGCTAGCAGTAGAGGCGACCCCTGCTGGTCATTAGAGAGAATGCAGGTTTAAGGCACTCCTGCATTGGCTTCACTTCTCAGACCCAGAGGTTGCCACTTTATTGGACCTAATGCCATATTCTAAATCTCCAGCAATGATTACTCTGAACACAGACGGATAAATTTAGACACTAACTGTGAAGTAACGCCATCATTATTGGTTAAAATGTCTTTGAATGGGTTATTTTCCCAATTTAATGATGTGAACATTTGTTGATTAAACAGAAGGTATACAATGAACGCTGATGAGAATGTCATTTTTGCTACTATTTGGTTAAAAACCAAAGTATTGAACAAACTGAAACCGGAATGTTACAGAAACACCAATGCCATAAGGAATTATCCTCCAGGGATCATGAATGTCAGTTTGTCCCAATCCATTATGTAGATTTGGAGATTTTCAATAGATAAGTGAACATGGAGTCAGTCATGAATGCTTTGTCCCAATCATCCTATAGTTGGACCAAAATGCTAGACCAACTAATGGACCATCAACATATTACATGATTATGATTGACATTGCCATGGCAAGGGGGTTGTGTCCATGTGTCCCAACCTGAAGATTTTTAGGTTCTAGAAACAGAAATAAATAATGTTGTTTAAAGTAATATCAATTTGTCCTAAGATATCATCTAGCTGGAAATCCTTTTTCGACAAAATCAAAAGTGAAAATATCTTATGGCACAGGTGGACAGGTTTGCTTTTTAAAAACTAAAGCATGTTTTTACCTGAATTTGAAATGTATGTGTATTTTTGCAGTGTGGAATACAACATAAAACAAAATATAACCTTATTTACTTAGAGGAAGACCTCAGTATCGCAATCAAAGTCAGTCCACGTTAACATTGTGCTGCAGAAAGCTTTTCTTGTCAGCTGACATTTCCATCATATAGACATGTTGGCCCAGGGGACAAAAGCAGAGGAGATAACATCGGCATACAGCTAACACAAGATAACAAGATACCATGCATCCATACGCATACATTATTTATAGCTCTGTTTCCTGCCAAAGTCTCTCCAAATAACGTGTACCCCAATGGTCCATTCATTCCTCTATCCATCCATCACTTTCAGCAGCAGCAGAGATTTATGATCACATCATGGTGTCTCTAATCTCTGCTCATAAACTCTGCAGCAAATCTGAGGCAATCACTTCAACCTCTGTCACTCTCCCGTTGTCTCTACTTACAGGTTTATGTCCAGGTGTAAAATCCCATATTATAATTGACTTGTCTATCACTCTCTAGGCTCTCTATTTCCATTTTCAGGCACTTAGCTGATGCTCTTTTCCAGAGAGGCTCCAGTCCCAGATGAGCAGAAATTACACGCCATAAAGAATAATTCATGCATAGGTCTTGCAAATGTGTCACTTGTTGGTCCGATATTAATATAGCAAGCCAAGCCAGCAGGATATTTAAATATAATAAAACTATATGACAATACCTGATCACTGTTGTGCATAGAAAATATTAAAAGGCCTCTTTTCATGCCCTGTTGCATCCTGCAACTGGAGCTCAAATATAAACATATAGCAATAGTTTACGTGAAGGTTACGACATGTTTTATTGGATTTTTTTTATTAGTTTCTAAAATTGTGTATTTTGAATCAATATATTTGTTGTTAACCAACATAATTTCCCAAAAGCCCACAGACCTTGCTGGGTTAAATGTAACTTGCTTGCCTCAACAAAAAATTTTGACTCCATTGGTGTGTTAATTAATTTGCTCAGACACAATCTTGGAACCCATCGGCTATGGCTCTGACGATGATTTATCATCTGGGGACTGAGGCCAGTAATTATGGGGTTCCAGTGTAGCCAGGGGACATCTGGAAAAAGGATATCCAGGACAAGACATATGCTCTCCATCCAGACGTTTTACTTTCATGCAACCAAAGTCCACTCAAACATGATTGGTCAGAACTACTCGGACTACCAATGGAAACCAAATACCAAAATACTGGTACAAAAACCTTGGTTCAATGTTTGTTACAGCAGTTCCAAGGGACTCAGGACCAGGCATTCCTGAGAATGGAACGGATGGACAGACTAACAACTTGACTACATAATGCCTCCAACCAACTCCCCATAAAACCAATATTATCAACATATCTGGGTGTTGTTTTTTTTTAAGGACAAAACAAACTAAATCTAAGAAAAATCTCTGATTTTAATTCCATATTTAACATACAAGCAAGAGACACTTTTTTACTTAACAATAGATGAAAAGATAGCGCCTATCTTCCCATCTATTGTTGAGCAAAAAAGTCTTTAAGTGTCACATATTAAGAATGTTCAGTTTTCAAAATCCCCTCCGCTAAGCATTACTGTGAGGATAAAGAATATCAAATCCACCCTGTTCCCCATTTGACCTTTTGTTCTTACATTCTCTCTCAATCTCCTACCCTTCCTTATTGCATTCCTATTTTCCTTTTTATATCCCTTTGTCTTTCTCCCTCATACTCTCACTTTTACCTCTCTTCCCCTAGATGCTTTGGTCCTCCCATTGAAAACGCCAATTGCCCTTTGGCCTCCGATTGATTTTATTGGCCGGAACCCCAGCCGGTAAGCTGGCGGCTAACAAGATCACCGCTGGTTGCGCTAAACGCAACTGACAACAAAGAAACTAGTTTTCCACAGAGTGGGAATAGCCACACACATGCAAAAAGGACACATACACACACACACACACACACACACACATCAGCCAAGCATAACCTCTCTGCATCTCACAAGTGTTGGGTCTCATCAAGTTAAGACTGAATATAGATACACTTCATTGGGTGTGTGTGTGTGTGTGTGTGTGTGTGTGTGTGTGTATGGAGAGTAAGGAAAGGAGTGAAGAAAATGAGTTCTGTGTGCATTTCTTGCACTCTTCTTGTGTGTGTAGATGTGTGTGTCTGCATGACCGCACCTCCATCACGCTCCCTGCTTGTTCAGCATTAGAGACTGTCAGGTGCCTGGAGGGAGGTCCCACAGCTCGAACCAAACCCACACCAGCTGCTGTTGCCGCAGCTCTGAGCTGTTTATCGCTTCAATCTGGTGTACATGTGTGGATGTGTGAGTGTTTGTTTAGGTAAAAACTGTCAATATACTGCAAGTTGTATGACCCAGTGGTAATATAGCTAGAGGAATGGAAGCAACATCTCATTTTTAACACATTTACTGTACGTATCTGTTTGGATTCCATTGAGTTCGTGTACAGGAATCAAACGACTGACCCTTTTACAGCAACGAAGACCTTGTGTTCAACCCACATTTCTCAACACAGGTCTGACCTGTGTGGGAGTCATTAACTTCAAAACACTAAGCCATGAACCTGTGGGCCAACAATGCCTTGGTCAAGCCATTTACCAGAGATACACTTCCGGCTGTGTTTCAACATAATTGGGTCATTAGCTGGTATGGAGGTGGTGTTGGGTCATCTACACAGTTCACATGCCACGGGACAAACTTTTAACACAGTCAACTTTGTCTAAAG
Organism: Centropristis striata; assembly: GCF_030273125.1. Lineage (NCBI taxonomy): Eukaryota > Metazoa > Chordata > Actinopteri > Perciformes > Serranidae > Centropristis > Centropristis striata. The sequence continues at coordinate 17,737,667 of NC_081532.1, forward strand.
CCTACTGCTGAAAGTCCTCAATGAAAACTATCTCCCTGCACATCTTTCTGAGATCAGGATTGGAGGAGGGACAGCAGCTTTTTTCGCATCCTAATCAGCAAACCGACAAGTCCGGCTACTTTTGTGGAGGTGAGAAAGTATGCTAGTTTTTTTCACTCTTCATACAGACATTTTCCTTCACTTTCGAGTGACCATGTCATCAGCTCTTAACATTCTTAAGGGCTGTCCACACGAACAACAATAACTGTAATAATAACTATCAATATCCATCCATTATCTTTAACTGCTTATCCAAACTCAGGTCGCGGGGGTGGGGGCTGGATCCCAGCTAACATTGGACAGGTTGGCAGTTTATCGCAGGGCAGACAAATGGAGAGAAACAACCAATCACACTCTCATTCACACTTACAGGCAATTTAGAGTCACCAATTAAGCCTAAGATACCTTTTTTTGGACTGTGGGAGGAAGCCGGAGTACCCGGAGAGAACCCAAGCTGAAACAGGGAGAACATGCAAACTGTCATGTTTTAAATATCATTCTTACTGGAATGTGTTTGCGTTTCTTGTTCCTCATTGGTGGAACACACTACCAGTTCCTACCAGAGCAGGAGTGTCCCTCTCTACCTTTAAAAAACTCTTCTGCTCTTCAGAGAGCACCTTCTCTCCTAGCACCACAAGACAATTCTAATCCTTAAAGAATTGTCACTAGCACTTATTGCTGCACTAATGGCTCTTATCGCACTATACCATGATTGTTTCCCTTTTCTGTAAGTCGCTTTGGATGAAAGCATCTGCTAAATGACTAAATGTAAATGTAAATGGATGGATTCCACACTACAGCTCTAATAAGGACTGCTCACTGTTCCAACATCCAATTGGTCTGATGCAACAAATTTTCTGGTTCTGACCAGTTTATAGTCCGAAAATACACACTGGAGTCCAGTGACTTGCAACCGTCTTTTTCTTTTATGGTGTGACAATGCTGTGGTTAAGGAATGGTTAACTTTTGGCAAATAAATCACTTGGTTAGGGTTAGATTGCTTTAGGTTGCTTTCATAGTATAGTGGCATGGCAGTAAAGTAAGTAAATCATGTCATTGGGGTCACTTTCAGAATGATTTGGAGTTCACTAAAAACACTAACAGCCAATCAAAACCCATTCGCAGGGTGTCATGTTTAACAGGTTGTGTTCAACAAGGCAGATAACATTTCACTCATCCTTGAATTTAAAAAAAATGTATGTGTAATGTGTAAACAGGAAGCTGGGACATGATTAGAAGTTGCTATATTTGTTATTTAATTAGATATTTACAGAATTGAGCTTCACATCAATGTTCTTGACCAGAAGATTAAAAAGTACACTATCTAGTACCGGATACTCGTTTCATGAGCACTTGGCTCAAACCTACAGTATATCCATCATCTATCCTTCAAACCGCTTGTTCTGATCAGTGGGAGGAAGCATTTCCCAGCATTCAGTGTTGGAGACGCAGATTACACCCTGGACAGATAGCCAGTCAGAGGGATGAGTTTCAGAGATAGACACTGTCACAGTCACTACACTTACTGTGAGACGAAAACCCATATCTTTATCAACTATTGATCAACCAAAGAGGATGGATTTCTTTCCTTATTTATTTTTTCCATATTTTCACCAAAACTACTGGCAGTGCATTTGACTACTGTGGGGATCAGGGTCAAAACTCTTTAGGAATTACATTTATCACAGTGAACAATAGTCTGAGGCTGTAAAAATGTGCGAACAGCAAGTTTTTTATTACAGTAAGACATATATGAAAGGACCGTGAGATGAGAAAGCATTATTCTTGAGAATGTGTGAAATTCTACACATGCACCGCCACAGCTCATGCATTCCATCTAGCATACTTTCTCTCTCATTCAGTTGCTATGGCAACAGCTTGCACTCAAACTCTCTCTATTTCGCTCCCCCCTGCTCACTTCTCTCTGTACCATCAGCCAGGTTTCCACTGACCTTACACTAACACGTATGTCCAGTCAGTAGTTAGAAGTTTTCTGATAAACTGTCATTTCTATGACAAATGCCAATTTAGTTTCTTCAGAAATGTAGTAAAATATTTTAAATGAACTGAGAAAAATCGATCCGTAGTAAAGTTCAGACTCTGGTGTATGCTACTGAAAGTAAAAATGGTTTGTCTGGACAGTCTGTCGGTTTTCATGTACCTTGAAAATGAGCCAGCAAAAGTAAAATGAGAAAAGTCCATAAACAAATATGTGCCTTTATCAAACAAAGACACATCGTGATGCAAATGGAGAATATTGTTGATTTAAGTCCCAACGCATGCTAACAAGTGCTTTGATAGTTTTGGCATATGGTCATTGTTAGTCGTATTGAGGTTGTTAGGTTTGATAACATTTGTCCATTGTTAGGTGATACTTCATTCACTCAAAGATGGCTTAAAAGATGGCAGTAGTCAGCTTAAATTCAGGCTACTGATAATGTTACATGCAAAAAGTTGAATCGAATAAAGTGAACTAATTTGTTAACAATCCCTTGAGTGACCAAGTTACTGATGGATTTAATGATTGGATGTTTTTAAACCACTTTGGGTGGTGCATTACGCCGGGGGCACAGCCTGCATGACCAGCTTGCTGAACTGCTGCAGCTTGCACCGGAGCGATGTCCACACAGACAAAGCACTGCTTTTGTGCTGCCGTTGATAATTCCCATAGCCAACAGAATATATCATTTCATTTCTACTGCCATATTTCCACAGTTAAAAGCTGATAGACAGCAACTATCTGACAATAAAATACTTGGGTTAACATATTATTTGATTCTCTCCAAAGAAACCAAGCATTAACCTCTGCCTATGAAAAGTGAAGCCAATAAAGAGGTGTCTAAAGTCTGTATTCTTTCTATCGGCCAGCAGGGGACGACTCCACTGGTTGTGAGAAAAAGTCTGTTTGTATGTAAGTCAATAGGTAAACGATCTTATTTCTCATTTGATTTATTACTTTAGAAATTTTTCTCATAATGAGTTTATGGTCTGAATTGAATCTTGGTCGTATTTAGAGTCAAATAGACCATAACGTATGATATGCTGGAAGTGTTGAGTTTAACATTTTTTTTTCATTCCTGTGACATATTTTACAACCATGGACATTAAAACTGTACTGACAGTGGTAATGTTACTGGTAGGATGTCAATGTGACTATCAAAACATAATTTTAATGCTTATTTTTGCTGTTAACCACATGCAGAAGGAATAGGTGAGACCCTGTTCCTGAGCTGCGCTGCTTTTTTTTTTAAAGAGTAAAACCTAGTCTACCAAATACCACAATATCTATGAATAGAAGTTCAAACCTGACACAGAAATATCCTGTATCTTAACTCAGCAACATCTTCAAGTCGACAAGCTTCAAACATCTTAACATAACGCAACAGAATATATCAATAAAGACTAATTACTTCTCCCTGAACCCACTAGGTCAGGTTATTACAGACAAAACTTAGGGTAATTAGTGTTGCTGACATGATTATGGTTTTTCAGTCCATGCAGACTGTGTTGAGTACATGATAAAGCCCTTTTAAATTGTCTTCCAATCTGTGTGATGTGATTTCTAAATGTCACCATGTTCCTGCAGCTTCCCACAATACAAAACCTCACACAATTATTGCCACGAATAAACTGGAGGTGACATTCAAATCAGCTTCAAGATTAAAATCTGAACATTGAGTCCAAATAAAAAAGGCAAAGTATTGTACAATTTGTCTGAAAGTCTCAATACAATGTGTAAAGAACTGTGTCTTGACAAATCATCAAGCCACATTCGAACACGTGTTCGAACAAGTGTAAATGTGATTCTCAACACAGAGACTCAAAGGGTAAAAAAACAGGAGTGACTGAGTTTATGAAATCAAGACGAGGAATAAAAGAATAAAAGGACAAAAATGATAACATTAGGAGACATAAGTATGAAAGATTCTAAATGATTAATAACTGTGTTGGTGAAGCTTCTTTAGACTTGTCCACTTGTGATCGGATCATTCAAGATGCATTTTGTCTGAAGAGCCTTTGGGTTTAAATTGCTGTGAAGCCACACATTTAGTATTGGCAACAATCCAAGATTCCCAGGGTTTATTCTGTAATGCTGATGAAATGGCAAATGTATTGTCTGACAACATCAGTGTGAGAATGTGGTGAAAGTGTAAACTGCCAGGTACGATGCTTTGAATAAACTCTGTCACTGTCACTGTATTGTAGATTTATGTGGCTTTTTTGGGGCTAGAAGTGAGTGATTTTGTGTCTTTTTAACTGGTTGCTTTTGTATGTTTCAAACATGTGACTGAGATTAAATAATTGGATGATTGTCTAAAGCAGTGGCTCTCAACCTTTTTGAGTCGCGACCCCCAATTTAACATGCATGTTGTCTGCGACCCCCGCTCACTGAACAGAATTTCACACGCACAGTTCAGATCAAACAAAGACACAAAATGACCCAAAAAATAACTATAAAATAATAATGAACATTATAAAACAATAAAATGACTCAAATTGACCAAAAAATGACCAAAAAAGACAAAATGACCAAAAAAAGACACAAAATGAACCAAAAAAGAAACAAAATGACCAAAAAAGACACAAATTGTCTAAAAAAAAGACACAAAATGACCAAAAAAGACACAAAATTACCCAAAAAGACACAAAATGACCAAAAAAGACACATATTGACCACAAAATGATCAAAAAAGACACAAAATGACCAAAAAGACTAAAACACCTTAACACATGAACACTTTAACACAGTAGAGACAGAGCTTACTTCCAAAATGATTTGGCGACCCCCAGAAATCATCTCACGACCCCAATTAGGGTCGGGACCCCAAGGTTGAGAATAGCTGGTCTAGAGAATGAGCAGGGGTGTTGGTAGCTGCAGGAACACTCATAAGCACCGATGGATATTTGGGTTTAGTCAAGTTCAAGTCTAACACAATTATTTTGTATTTATTTGTATTATATGTGCATACAGGGGCTACACGTGGTGTAGTGGTTAGCACTTTGCCTCACAGCAAGAGAGTCGCTGTGTGGAGTTTGCATGTTCTCCCCGTGTCAGCGTGAGTTCTCTCCGGGTACTCCGGCTTCCTCCCACAGTCCAAAAACATGCACTTAGGTTTAATTGGTGACTCTAAATTGCCCGTAGATGTGAATGAGAGCGTGATTCTCTGTCTCTATGTGTCTGCCCTGCGATAGTCTAGGGACCTGTCCAGGGTGTACCCCGCCTCTCACCCATGAATGAATGAATGAATGTGTATGCATGGGAACGGGTAATCCTACACACATGCTTAACAGGGAAAAAAAAGCCATAAGCTGCTGTTTATCAGCATTTACCATCCCATAAGTATGGGCAAGTAGGGTCCTGCTCCTTCTATTAGCTACAATAGGTTTTTTATCAGCCCATTCACTGGCTGATTAAAAAGGCTGCAGTTTTGTTTGGTTTAGGCTACAAAACCAGTCCTCTAAGGTTAGGGTTAGGCTCTAGCCGTAACCCTCCTAACTACTTCACTTCCGGCATTTACGTACATTTATTTACTGTTTAAAATGTCTGTTATAGTACCTAACCAGGAAGTTCTCTTTCAAACCTTGCTCAGTACTCGGTTATCAGAGAACCGGGGTTACCCTTATAACCAAGTTTTTTGCCCTAAACCTAGGTCAGTTGTTCTGTAGCCTAAATTCAGAAACTGCAGCCTCTTTTACAACCGCAAACCGTACGTGTATGTATAATGATGTGTGTGCTACTGCTAGAGCGAACCACAGTGCCTTGAGCTGCGAAACGCTCATTTTGACAAACACCCATATGTGTGCTCATGGGTGGTAGTGACAAAATGTCTATTCTGTCATTTAGGTTGGAGATCTTGTTGTACAAGCATGATGTTAATACCATTAATGACATACTTATGTTGGTTACAAAAAATGTAATTTAAGTTATGTGATGTCACTTCAAAAAACAATGTTTTCTTTTGTTTTCACAAATGACATGGTTGCATGGTCTCCTGGGTGAAACTCCTGGATTTGTTTGACCCATCCACCTCTTCTCCCACCTATCCTCACAGCCACTTTTTCTGGTTTTCCCTTTGTCCCCACTTTGCTTTCACACATTCAGAAACGTCACTTCTGCCTTTGTGCCATTCATAATTACTACACTAAAAAATACATGTTAATATTTCAGCTAATTCAATGAGCTAATAATACCTGCTACTAGAAAGTAGAGAAGGCCCCTATTAACCGATACTTATGGGATGATAAGCGCTGATAAACACCCCTTCAATAGTCTTTTAATCAGCATTAATACTTCCAGATGTTGACATTCTTTCACTGGAATCCCATTAGCCATGTGCTGCAAACAAGTGCACCTTTCAATTAAATTGCTTAATTTACTAAATACTGAGACTGACCTATCATGCATGTAATCTATCATCAGCTATGACACACAATCATATACATATAAATACATAGATAACTACAGGTGACTCTGTATGTGCTCCCCTGCTTTAGCCACAGCTAGCTGCTTACCTTCCTGCATGTTGATTGGCAGATGTAAAATGGCTGTTTAAAACCTGACTGCCTGTTAATTGGCAGATGGTTGATTGGCTACATTTAATTGGCTGCTGCTAGCTGGCTGTTGTAGCCCATCTGTGTACTCACATGCTATCTTTGTGACAGCACTTCACTTAACCATACCTCACTCTCCCTGCATGCCTCTCCCTCGCCTCCCATGCCCATTTTAATGTGAACTGTTTGCAACACTCAACGCCTCTAAAAAAAAAAAATGGGACATGCATTAGCATAAATCTAGTTTTCACTTTTTTATCTTTTCTCGCTCCTCACGCACACCTCCATGCCCTCAGGTTACAGATTATGAAGACATTTTGGTTTATACCTGTGTACCACCAGCTCCGAGTCTGTCAGTCAGGTGGGAACGTTTGATAAAGTCATTAGCATAAGCCCCGTCACCTGATTTTCTGCATATGTAACCTGTTTTGATTGTCAGGTGTCTGCACTGACACTGATAGTCTCCCAGTAGAAAAACAAAAACACAAAAACATCTTTTTTTTCTCTATTGTTATTTCATGATGTTATTTGATATTTTTCTTGGAAGAAAAATATAATTTGAGTTCATATCTTGAATCTTAATTTTCATTCAAACCTACCTGGAAAATGATTTAATTTCTAAATTTCCAAACAGGACTGTTGAGAGAGTTTGAAATCATTAATGTTGATTGTGTGGAACCTTCAACTGCGGGCTGAAATCTGCAGGGTATACTGAACTCTGGCTTTCGCTGTTAACCTTTACTGATGAGTTTTATTCTCCCACAGTGACATGCTGGGTGGCTCTCTCATGTTGAGACATAAGGGCATAATTTAATTGCTTTTATAGCAGATGCTCGACTGAATAAGACCATTAGTAAGTCAGGAATACTTTGTTCCCATTAAATTTGAGAACATATAGCATGCATAATGTTCTCTTACAGTGCAGAGAGAGGACAGAAAGAAGGCAGAGGAGAGAAGAATGACTGCCATCTTTAAAGTGTGCAGTTGTGTTTTAATTTTATTTTAATGTGGACAATTAATGTTGTCCAAATGAAGCTTCACAAACCATTAGTTTGTTGACTCCACCAGATGGCAATTCAGTGTGCTTTCAATCCTTTGTAGAACAGAGAGGCGCCCTCTAGTGGGCTCATCAAATAAAGAAAATGTTTCATGAAGCTTCGTTAGGCCGCCATCACTATAAAATAACTACATGTAATATGCAGCCTGTTCTCCCGTCAAAAACATCAATATAGGTTGTGTGTACAGGCAGCGAAAATCAAGCTATGTCTCTGTATTTCACCGTCCGCTGTAATGCGTCCGCCACAATCCTGCTGACATAGTTGTGGTTGAAAGCCAAGTGAAGTTTATAAGGGTGGAATCCCATGTTCAGTTAGAGGCAGAGGGGGTGGCAACAAGTGGCGGACTTTCACCCAGTAGAGCAGGGTTCGCGTCCTGTATGAAAACAAAATAAACTAATTTTAAGTTACGTGAATCAAGTTTTTTAATGTAACTTATGTTTTTTACATAACTTACGGCAGTCAAGTGACCCTTGTTACTTACCAGGAAGTTTTTCGGCCTAAACCTAAGGTCAGTGGTTTAACAAAATAAATCCACAGAAACTGCAGTCTTTTTTTACAACCATAGCCCGTACATGTGTGCTATTTTTAGAACGCGATATGCACCTACGTGACGTAATTTGTGGTACTGACACAACCTCTTCTGCCGTTTATGTTGGAGAATTTGTTGTAATATGAGTCACTAGGAGAAACAAGGTGTATTTATTTCTTTGTCGTATATGCAAGACCAAAACCAAATATTGAAGACTTGTAAGTACCCATCTTATTTTACATCTGTTTATTTTTAAATATGTTGAATATTTTAAGTAATCATAAAAAATCACATGTTAATTTTGACCACAGCAATGGAAAAAATATGGTCCCCTCAGGCTCCAAAAAAAAAAAAAAGATGGCAATGCCAAAAGGCCACACTCGAGGCTTTAGTGATCATTATTCCAAACATCTATTTGTAAAATATGTAGATGTCTCCGAATAAAAACTGACTATCTCAGAAAAAAGGATTATGGGCATCACAGTACAATCAGTGTATGCCAATTGAGTTCAAATGGTATCATTTCCAACATCTTAAAGAAAAAAAACAGACTAAAAGACACTCCTCAATCACACCACTCTAAACATGGTCGCCATGAGCCATCGTTATCAGGTGGAAAGACTCAGGCACACACATTACATATTAAAGAATAAAGCCATCTGAGCCTCTTGAAGGAGGTCTAGTGGAGCACATGGTGAGCTAAGCTAAATATCACCTGCTAATATTGTTTTGGGGTGAAGGATTTTCCATACAGACAGTTTCAGTTGCCATTGGCACTTAGTAAAGCCTTCCGCATTGAATCGAATCCAACTGTCGGCTGACTAATTACATATTGATGTCCCTCTGTGTCTCGGTTGCTTCCACCAACGGGCCACAAAGGAAGTTATTTATTTGAGCTGTCAGCTAAAGAGTGTTTTCTTATATTCATGAACCACTGGCAAACCAAAAGTGAACAATGTAAAATGAAAAACTGTTAAATTCAAAAGAGCAGTCAAAAAATGGGACTAATATTGAGAAAAGCACTATCATCATGGTATCATCAACTGAACCATTAAAGATGAAACATTGGGTAGCTCGCTCAATGAAAGGCAGAAAACAGCTGTTGCACCTCTTAGCCCATTGTTGTAATTTGTTTCTGAATTACAAAAACATGTGAATCAAAGTAAAAGTCTCCTCAAATTTCAAATCCTTTCATCCAATGTCCTGTTCCTTTTTTATCCTCCATTTCTTCTTTCATATTTGGTCAAAAATAAGCAATTTGGGTTTTTTTTAACCAGAGAGAGAACAAAGTGTGAAAATGCTACAAAAATACTTAATGGGAGTAGTGGAGCAGTGAATTTACCCAAAATGCTACTGATTGCTGCTCCTCTACTCCCCAGTCCTGCATTTTAAGGTTTTCTTAAAAAAAAAAAGGCTAGAAATGTTTTATGTGAGAAAAAGTAAGTGCCTTCCAAAACTTTACACATATCATTTTGGAAGACAGATAAACTATTGTGTCATGTAGGTGTGGTAAACCTCTTTTAACAATGAGCATTTAGCTATGGTTGAATTTAAACAACTGACCGGTCTGACTAGGGAAAGAGTACCTTCATGGTTAAAAGAAACTAGTACTTATTGTTGGTGGGAGAAAGGAACAAATCACTGTCAGTGTTGAAAAAACCATCAAAGTGTTTCTTTTTTTTGGAAGTTGATCCACTGCCAATAGTCAGGTTCCAGACAATGGGCAAATGAAAAGGCAACTTAATGCACATTCCCATCCAATACTGTTCTGTGTTTTTTAGGATTTGGGTGCAGCCAGATAAACATTTCAGAAAACTTATTTTACAGTTAGGTTCCATTAAACCATAGCAGAAGAGGGTGCAACAAGATGACATAAAAGCCAGAAAAATTACTACTACCTCTACAGCTCTCCTTTTCCTCCCACTTCCACTAACAAGTCCAAATACATGGATAGAAGAGGGCACAGACCCTGAGCCTCCAGGTTCCTGATGTTCTAGTCTAAAACTTTACAACCACAATAACTGATTATTTGAATAGCAAAACTGACACGTTACTTGTGTTGTGAATTCTATATATAATATATTGAAACACACATCTTCCAAATGAATTGCTGTATGTTTATTAATGGTTATCTCCATTAAAAGGGGGGATTATGTTGTGAATTAATTTGAAGTTATATTAAAATATCAGACATATAGCAGTTTAAAAATAGTTAAAAATCTTCTTCAAGACAATTTGATGTTAATGTTGTAAATATTGTCCCCATTTAGAAGACAATAGAAGATAAAGAATCATATGATTTGGGGCGTGGCTACCTTTGATTGACAGGTCACTAATAAGGTCTGCTCCCTGTTTCCGAAAAAAAGTTGGTGTAACGCCGAACTCGATGCCTCAAACGGGCAGTCCACAAACCAATGGGTGACGTCACAGTCACTACGTCCATACAGTCTATGATGTAAACTGCACCGTGACTGGCTGGAGGAGGCATACAACTGCAAAAGGGTCATTCCAGTTTAAAAATGTAGCTGAACATGCAAATACAAAATGTGCATAAAAACATGGAAATTGCAAATAGATTATGTAGCTGAAAGGACAAGCTTACTGTTTCTGTCACACTACAAAGTCTATAAATATGTGCTGCAAAGCATATAAATCTCCCCAACATTTATTTGATGAGATCTGTAGTTATTAATAATCTCTAATGTCCTCTTTCCTGTTGGTACGAAAATAAGTGTGGATAAATGTTTAAGAGCTGTCCCATTACTTTAGAGAGTTCCGATGTTGTTTTAATGTGGGAGAACATGCTGTATAGTTAATTGTCCCGACTTGTGTGGGCTGATTCATGATTGCGCATGCATATCAGCACACGTGGGTGCACTCGTCTGTGTGTGGAAATACCTTACATCACCTCAGGTGTGTTTGAGCATATTTTCAGGGGACTTGGAGATAAATCATCGGAATCCTCGCTGACATCAAAACCCCTGAAGCACTAATCAGCAGCGGTCTCAAACAAATGCGAACAGGCAGCGAGACGGCCACTATGTGGGCTTCAATCACTGCGGCTGATGTCTTACTTTGTGTGTGCGTTTAACAGGTATCTGGGCTGTCGAGGGAAAAGATAAGGAGACGAAGGAGGGCAAAGAAACACACAGGAGAGAGAAGGGAAGGAGATTCAAGGCACACAGATTGTCTGTTTTAGTCAGAAAAATGTGCTACTTTTTCTTCTTCTTGTGTCTGATATGCTGCAGTGAATCACATCTTACACTGTGAACAACTTAAACACGAGCCCTTTCACAGCCCTACGTTCAAACTAATTTAATGTATCGCTTTAAAATGAATGTGTTTCGGTTTATACAAAGTGACCTTGTCAGATGTTCATCTCTATATGAACAGTATAAATTGTTCGTTGTTTCTATGAAACAGGGGACCAAAGGGACCAATTCAGCTCAAAGTGCTGCAACCCACAATGACTCATGTCCCTCATATAAATGATGAATTCTTAAGTTGTTAAATGAATTTCTGAAATGCAGACATTGTGCAAATACATGATTTAAAAACTGAACTTTCTAGTCCTGAATACCATCTCAGAGTTATGTGCTCTGCTTTAACAATGTCACTTTTAATTTCACAGTTAGCAGCTCATATGGGGCCGTGAGAAATAAGTCTCTCAGTTGAACATGTCTGAAGTTTTTCAGGAGCCATTAGTGTTGTGACCATCTTTCCTTTTCAGAGTGATATTACAACCAAAACATCTGTAGGAGCCGATTAGCCGGACACTGAATGTTGCAGGTGAGTGTTGTGCTTTTATCACTGTACGTGTTCTAGGCTGGTTATTAGAAACAACATCCTATCCTATCCTATCCTATCCTATCCCAACTTCGAAGCGTTGGATAAAGGGCCCCCCAGAAGACTATAGGCACTATTATTTTCAGCAATGATCAACAGTGTTTGGCTGCACCCACAACATGTTTAAGTTCCAATGAATTTCAAACAAATTTCAGACTTTCATCCAGAAGAACAGTGTTCGTGTCCTCTGTGGAGAAAAAAAAGTAAATTATGTGATTTAAACATCACAATAATTTTGTGAATCATGTTTTTACATAACTATGTCCCTCCTAGTTGTCACGTCGTCTTCTGGCATTTACATGCATTTATTTACTTTTAAACTGTCTTTTTTAACGCCTAACCTGGAACTGTTTTTCCCTAGCCTTAGAAGTGTTTTTATACACTCAGCTCCGCTCTGTTTTAGCCAAACGCCCATATGGGTTGCTTTGGGTGGTTTTGAGACAGACGACCTGTTCTGTCACACTACTGCTCTACAACACACAGTGCACATTCAAAAGCAAATTTTGCATGATAATTCCCCTAATCTTCTAACATTTCAACAGTTGAATAATTTTTTTTCTGAATTCTGTGCAGAATTTTGGATGAATCAGTGTTTGTGTTTTGATGTGGCTGAATCTCTGACTCTCATGTATTTTCCAATACGTATTGATTAACCTTTGTGCTTATATGCTATTATTACATAGTAACATGTTGCTTTGAGCCTAATTAGACAAAGACATCTAATTTCATTGCTAATGCAAGATGGCGATTCAAACAATCATGAGTTTAATAAATAAAGACTTTTGCTATGTTGTCCAGTACCATTGCTTGTCTTCCCCAAAGACAAGAATTTAGTAAATGTCATTAATTGAATACTATTTAATTCAGTTATTAAATTAAAAAAGTAAAATGTTGATTTATTAATATAAAAAAGTTACTGAAAAAATAAAATTATCTACAGCATCTATCTTGAAAATGAATATAAATATAAAAGTTAAAAATATTGATTATTAGCATTCCTTCCATAAACGATGTGTTCCTGTTTATAACAATAAGACGTGTTGATAATGAAATACCACCAACAACACAAGCTGCTCTATAAGCATGAAAAAATCTACAACTTACAAATAAAAACTGAGAGAAATGAAAGTAGTGAAAATTAATGAGATGACAATGAGCCATAATTCCTCAATGGGAGTCCTCCTGTCGTACAGGGATATAAATCAGTGACTTTTAAAGCCGTCTCCTCCATGAGTGGAGAGCGCGGAGAAACAAAGAAAAGGGGAGAAAATAAAAACAGAGAAAATCCTCCTGCCAGACCTGAATTTCAATCAGCAGGTCTTTATATGAATAGTTGAGAAGATTTATACCTGCATTTCACACCTGATCACACTTTCAGATACTCCACTCCTGCTTATTCAAATGGCTGTGTCCTTCAGTTGTTTTATTTTTTTTACACACATCAGAGTCAGGGTTACCAATGGGTTTCAAAGAGCCTTTTCAGAAAACTTCCTGAGACCTTGGCTGTGCTATTTGGAGAGTGATTCTGGATTTTTTTAGGATGTTATACAATATAAAATGGGCAGATCAAGAATACAGCTGCAAAACTAGAGTTCTGTCTTGGATAGTTGGCTTGACATCAACTTAAAATAAGTTGTAAATTAATCTATGGTTATGCTTAACTCTGAAGTTGGAGCATTAATCTATGGGCACAGACTTAAGTGCCCTTCGACAGACCTACAACCAATCAGAGTTATGAAATGTGACCCCGCCCCCCAACCAATCAGAGCAAGGAATCGTATGGCATAGTGTTAAGTGCAACCTCTGGGTCTGAACAGGGAGGCAAACCAGGAAGTGCCTTAAGCTGCATTCTACCAAAAATTCCAACAGGGGGTGCTGACGGCGGCTGCAGAAGTTTCTCTGTCCATTCATTTCAATACAAAGTGAGAAAACTTCTCACTTGATTAATTACCCCAGAATTTTTTTTCAGGAAAACACTATGGTCTCAATCGCTGGTAAAAAAAATCTTCTTCAAGACAAATTGATATTAATAGTGAAAATAATTGCCCCATTTAGAAGAAAATAGAAGATAAAGACAATGCGTATCCACGGCACTGTGTCAATAAAGTTTAAAATAACATTATATGCATATATAGTTTTATTCGAAAAGTGTAACGCTGAACTTGATGCTTCCAACGGGCAGTCCACAAACCAATGGGGGACGTCATGCTGACTATGTTCATTATTTATATAGTGACACATGCAAGTAGTGCTGCCAGGTTAGTTTTCAAGCAGGGAAGACATGCTGGCCTGGGTCACAAACTTCCTGAAATTACAGCTAAAATGTGTTTCTAAAACATTTGAAGCAAAAATAGACAGCGCAGTAACAGAATCTTGAATCATAATCAGACCTATCTTCTTCCACAGTCTGAATTTTGTTATTTGCTGCAATCGATTAATCCTGTCCCATAAGAGATTGTTATTGGGAATCTGTCTGAGGGATCTGTCTGGGAGAGACAGACGCATCTGCCAGAGCAAATAAAACATGAGCTTGGTGGATTCGACTGGTTTCCAGGCTAATAAAGTTGCCTACTCATGCTAAGTCACATCGGACAATCAAAGCTGAAGTGGTCAAATATCAACTCAATTGATTCTGTTAACATTCACACATTCAGAGCAGAGCAATTTGCCCAATTAAGATGATTTAGTTTAGTTAGTGTGATTTTAATTAAATGCATCTCTGAGGGATTCAGACTACAATTTACTGTCAGTACCAATGGGGCTGGAAAATTACAGTCTACCAATTGTAAATCAGTTTTTCTACAGTAACAGTGTTGTTGTTGACTTTTTTTGCACCCACCTTGGCTTTGGTTCACATGTGAATATATCCCTAATAACCTCTGTTTACTTATGCCAAATACCAATCTTCTGACAGTGCCATGCCAATGTTCTGACATCCCATTGGTCCAATGGCCTATTTGTCTAAGGAAAGAATTGTTCTCTTAACCCTAACCAAGTTTTTTTTCTGTTGCTAAAGCTAACCTTTTTTTAACCATAGTTAAAACATAATTATTTTTTGATGAATTGTGTTAAGATTAAGTCTGGACTTGGGATCCACTGATCGATCGGCACCAATTTCCTTAATTTTGCGGGACTTTATTTATGGTTGCAGTTCTTTTGTTAGTTTGTCCTATAAATTGTTGGTATTTATTTTAAGTTCAATATTTTATTAACTACCTCAGACATTGTGGTTTCCTTTATTCGTTAAAGAAAAATACTGCTGTGTTATTGTTTTTCAATAAAATAAAATTCAGACATTGAAGGTGTATGTTGTGAGTTATAAAAAAATCGGTATTGGCTAAAATCGGAATCGGCAGGTCAGGCTTTTTAAAATCGATCAGCCAGAAAATTGCAATCGGTGCACCCCTAGTCTGGACTATTTGCCAAAATACCCACATATTTATGCATCGGACCAATGAAATGTCCGAACAATGTGCAGTCTGCCCCTTTATTTTCCCTAAACACCAACATGGCAGATAGTCGAAAGAAATTCATATGCATATGAAATGCACATTCCCTCAGTTTAACTGCTACAGTATGAGGAATAAGTCAAGCAAAACATCCTACCTACATAGAGATCTGCCGCATTAAAGACTAGTCAGTGCTGAGAAGCAGTCAAAGCTAATACCACATGATTTGTCTTGTACCTTTGTATCCACTGTAGGGCTGTAATTGCTGCTAACAAATGATCTGACGCCCTTCTCTTAACAGATAAATGCTCAGGAAAAATACTGACAGCTGTTCAGTATATCTCTGAACACAATGCAGGAAAACATACCAGTGCTGCAATGTAAATGGATAAGTTCTATAATTTTTCACATCCCTTGTACACTCAGTCAATAAATAAATGACACTTAGAAATTGGATTTTAATGTTTCTCAAGGTTTAGAATTATATGACCTTTCATATATTATGCACCTGCAGACACCCTGGTGTAAAGGTGTTTGGGTATTCAAGGGAATTGTCTGGATTTAAATGGATCAGAAATGGCAGAACTCTCCTGAACCGGAACTGTTACGCTTCATAAATGCTCCATAAAACCTGAGCTGCTGGTTGGCAACGCACAAGGTGATGATTCAAGGGTCCCAAGCTGAGCACAAAACATATTAACAGCACACTTTATCTGCTCTATATTCACTGGGTCAATTTATCGGGATGCCCAGAAATCTGTGCAGCTCACCAGACTGGTTATATTTTCTCGTCTAGCTGGAGGCTCTCAGTGGGGCAGTTTGGAAGGGCTTACTGTAATTCAGTAAAATTCATAACCTCTAAATACAGTGTAAGACGGCTATGGGTGTCTGTGAGCCATAACGTGTGTCTTGTATTAGGAGCCGGTTGGATTCAATTCCTCATATCTTAGTCTTGGTTGGATGGGCTCCAATCCCAATCCAATTGACTGCGGTATAATTGGTTAAGTAATTCATATCAGGAACGAGCAGTGCCTGTGTAAGTATAACATTTAATTTCTACAGTGAAATGTATTCATTTGCTTAATTACACTCAAATTGAGAACTCAAATATAATGATGGGGAGAATTCAGTTGTACAGAGGCTGCTGAGCTCCACTGTGTCCTTAAGATTACTGCTGCAATATATATTTTAAATACAACAGAACAATAGAACAAGAGTTCACTATACATTGTTGTTCCTGCTCTACAACTTTTGGTCTTCAAAAATCCAGCCAACCATACATTAAGCAATCATTTTGATTTATCCAGTCATTAATCCATCCATCATTCTCATTCATCCAGCCATACATTCATTCAGCCATACACAGTGTTGGGAAGTAGTTATCTACATTGTACCATTGCTTTTCTACTGTAATTGAACCCCCTTTGACCACCCCCACCTCTTTATCTTTGATCCTGACCATTGTGAAGGCATGCCTAGCCAAGGGCATTCGACAGACAGATACAACCACACACTTAACTTGAAATTTGTGTAATGCTATTGGTTGGTCAAATGGTCCAACTCTTTTAGTTGTGGTTGGATAATACAAAAAAGCTATCACACTAAACCCCTTTATTTCCAACAAGTTGGTTTGTGAATAAAGGAAAACTTTTATATTTTTATATCTGAAAAGCTGTTTACTAGTTCTAAATGGGATTTGTTGGAAAATACCCACTAAGAAATGGCAATTAAAGTAAAAACATGAATATCGCCAAAAGTGGAGCCCAGTAATGCTGCTGAATCTACACAATCACCCTACACTCACTCACCAATGTCTTCCACTGATAACTTAATTTTTAATTATTAAGATATTTGGTGGATGGAAAAAAAGACATATGGACACAGAGACACTGTACACAGCACACAGTTTGAACTACATTTTCTAAGTAGCTTTAAGTAGCCGAACTAGATTTCTCCCTAGGGTAGCTTTACTGTAGCTCAAGTTCGTCTTGTGATGAGTAATTGGTAGCTTGCAAAGCTATGATTTCACAGTAGTATACAAGCCATACATAATCCATGCATTACATCATCAATGCTGTTGTCCACCCAGTCAGATATCATCTGGCCTGCCATATATTATCCATCCAACCATCATTGTCATTCATCCATCATCCATCCATCCACCGATAAATCATTGATCCTTTCATAAGTCCATTGATTCATTCATAAGTCCATTGATTCAGTCAATCATTCATGCAACCACCCAGCCACATATCATCTAGTCAACTATATAGTATTATCCATCCAGCCATCATTATCATTGATCCAGCCATCCATCAGGGGCGGCTGTGGCTCAGTTTGTAGAGCACTCGCCCATTGAACGGAGGGTTGGTGGTTTGATCCCTGACCATGGCAGCCTACATGTCGAAGTATCCTTGATCAAGACACTGAACCCCAAATTGCTCCTGATGCTGCGTTCATTGGTGTGTGAATGAATTCCTAATGGTGCCAGGTGGCACCGTTGTAGGGTAGCCTCTGCCACCAGCATGAATGTGTGTGTGAATGGGTGAATGAGCGCAGTCTGTAGTGTAAAGCGCTTCAATCAGTCAATCAATCAATCAATCAATCAATCAATCAATCAATCAATCAATCAATCAATCAATCAATCAATCAATCAATCAATCAATCAATCAATCAATCAATCAATCAATCAATCAATCATCCATCATTCATAGTCATCCATTCTATTATATATCATATGTCCATCAATCAACTTTTCCACCGGTCAATAAGTCATCCATCCATTTATGCACCAATTTATTCATCAGTCCATCAAATCATGTATCATTCAAGGCATATATCATCCATCCAACTGGCCATTCAGCTGTCAACATATTATCTATCCATTTCTACATCCATCCTTTCATCCAGCAACTCTTCCATTCATCCATCCATTAATATCTGATTCTTCTATACATCATTCATTGGATGGATATTATCCATCCAGTCATCCATTCATATATTATCATCCTGTCATCCTTTCACCCAAGCATATATCATGCATATGTCTGGCCATTAATAAAGGTAGAGATGACCCCAGCCTAAGGCCCATGGGGGACCCACACATATACTATGATATTGGAGTGGTGTGGATGAGATCTATCTATCTATCTATCTATCTATCTATCTATCTATCTATCTATCTATCTATCTATCTATCTATCTATCCATCCATCCATCCATCCATCCATCCATCCATCCATCCATCCATCCATCCATCCATCCATCCATCCATCCATCCATCCATCCATCCCCAGAGTTTAACTTGTAAGTGGGTATGGATAATGGATAGACAGGCATTCTGCAAACCCTAATCATTCCCATGCATAAGTACTCTTCATGTGAGTGATCTGGTACAGCAATGCTAATCTGTTGTCCTTGATTTGAATTGCAATACATTTAGAGAGAAAAGAGAGCCAGGGGGAGGAGGAGGCTGACGGATAGAGGGTCACACAGACAGAGGAGGAAGATGATGGATTTGTATGTATAGATGAAAACAACATCAATGAAGGCATCCATTCTTCAGACTGTGGAGATTAGATAATCTCTCTGTGTCCGCCCTCCCCCACCCCCCCTCCCTCTTTGCATCTCTGTCCTCAACACATCAATTTCATTCTATTCGATCTGCTTTATGGCCATGACGGTTGAAAACAAAGTCTGCCAAAAGCATCAAAACAAAACTAATCAACATTTTTGGACCATAAATTGCATCCTCTCTCCTGTGAAGACCTCTCAATCCCTTTCACCCACACACCCAACACACATCAGGCAATCCATCTCTTACTCTGATAGATTGCTCTGTAGTAGCGTAGAACGCTTTTTAATGTAAGAGGGGTAGGGCCTGCCAGGAGATTAAAGGGCCATTTCGCTGAAAAACAAAGTCATATTAAACTACGGCTTCATCTCCACTGGGCAGGTGAGGAATAGATTCCACCTATCTTTCATGGTGAGACAGTCATGCCAACAGATTACTTTTAATGTTTTATCCTGCTTCCTCTGTGTCTCTGTCACACCCTCTTTCTGACTCTCTGTTTGGTCTCTTGATGTCTCTTTCAAACTGTCTCTCTCATCTTGCTGTTTGAGCACAACCTCTCTTCTTTGCTGACATATCTTTTTTGTTGTTGTCGGAGCAATTGACTCAAATAAAATGACACATCTGTGCAGCCTAAAATAAGGAGAAAAACACACTACACAAGGATTCCAAAAATCCATCACCTTTAATATGCTGTTAGTACAGCCTATGCTCTTCTGGGAAGGGTTTCTGCAAGATTTGATACAACCTGAAGACATTCTAATTTAGCCCAAAGGAGTTGAGGTTGGGGATCAGTGCAGGCTAGTATGGACCTGAACACTTACGTTGGTGCATTGTCATAATGACACCAGACAGAGACTTCGCTTTGCAGTAATTGCAACCAAAGTTCAAGCACAACATTGTACGGAATATGATTGCATGCTGTGGCATTAGTTGTGTTCATGACAGAAAGTTAAATTCATCAACTGATTACAGTGCTCAACCCAGTCACCAGGATAAATGTTGGTGTCCATTTCTGAACTACAGATACAGTACACTGAATCTCCCCGTTTCTAAACAGTTACAGCCTGTTCTCATTCTGTACTCATGACACACTGGTCAATTCTGTGAATTAAAAAAAGAAAAAGTTACTTGGTTATGGTTAGGGCAAAGATCAAGGTTTGGGTTAAAAACAAACAAACACATAACTACTGGATGCAGTTTTAATAAAGATTTGTTTAAAACAACCACTTGTCATAAGCCCCTTCCATAGTGCGGTCCCGCAAATGTCACGCTATATTGCAGGAAAGATCTGTGCCGGCTTTTCTTTTTAGGGCAATCATAGTGATCCCGTGAAGGCGTGATATTCGTGCCCTTTCACAGTGCAGTCCGGCATCGCAGAACAAGTAGGAAGGATAGTTGGTGGAGACAATAGTTGGTGGAGACGATAGTGGGTGGAGATGATAGTGGGAGGAGACGATAGTGGGAGGAGATGATAGTGACGTGCAACAGAGCAGCAGCAGTGCTGCACAGTAGCACAGTGCTAATGGGCTACACAGTTAGCTCTGTAGCAGTACAGTATGTATGTGCTGCAACAGTATGTGTTCACTTAATGACCTCCGTTTGTTTACAACAAGCCCCGGACACGCTGTGCACAGTTAGCGATGCCAGTTTGTTTACGATCAGTGGCACACAACACGTGTACAGTTAGCATGCTGGTTTATTTACAATAAGCGGCAGCGCTATGCCCAGTTAGCAATAGTGGCCGCAGTAAACAGTGATTGGACGACTGTCAGACCAAGTGGAAGCGTGTGTTAGACCTCGTGCTTGACATCAAATATTCCGTCTTGCTGGGATGGCCCGTTTATAGTGGACCCACTTCCAACAGTCCCACCAATTTTCCGCCTCTGTGACCACCTCTGGAGGCGGAAAATTGGTGGGATAATTTGATCCCGGCATCACACTTCAGGCGGGTTCATAATGCAGGCGAGACTTTACAGAGCTGTAAATGTCCCGGCATGAAACGGCACTATGACAGGGGCTATATATAGGGTGTGATGTAATATGTGGTATGGAAGTTAAATTTACAACTCAACATAAAAAACACTGACTTGTTTTACATGTGACACAAACCAGATCCAAACACTGGTCTCCTGGGTGAAAGTCTGGTGTCAGTATGACCCATCCAACAAATGTATCTGGAAAGCATCATTTTTGCGTCCTTTGTAGACTATATGTTATTAAGTATGTACTCTATACAAGTGGATGATGCAGCACAGCTAATTAGCTATGTTAGCTTCCTCTGTTTAGGATTTGATTGATCTTCATTTCCCTCAGAAGTAAGCACTGTCCAAACTGTTGACTATTGGTTAATGACACTTGATGTGAAAGACTTCGAAATCATTGGATTTCAAGATTTTGCTGTTTTAAATGGTTGTGACCAAGTCATTTAGCTGGATTTGTTTTCAAGTCTGCCCTCATAGAATACTTAGGCAGCATGTGTGAAATAAAGAGATACTGTAGCTGTTATCATGTATGGTCTCCAACTGACCATAATGCAAGCATACTGCAGGAAGTAAGGGACAACATCCACAGTCTTTGGAAACAAATATAAGCTTTCAGTCTGAGTAAGCCACATTATGTTGATATTGGATTAGGAAACACTTTGAAAAACCAAACTTATCCTTGAAGAATTTTCTGATCTGCCCACATAGAGGTATGTGGGCACATACTTTTTGTTATTTACCATCACGGTGGAGAAAACAAATATCTTAAAAGCAGACAAATACATGGACAACTCAGTTTGAAGTTTCTTCAAGTGACTTTTGTGATATTCTTCCATTAGTTGTTTTCAAAAATGCAAAGTAGGGTACTGAATGCATGTATGAGCCAAAACAGAGTCCTTGCCCACTCTTTGTACAGCAAATAGATGCCATCTCTGCTGCCTTGCATGCAGACAAACACAAGCAGTCTCTTCTCAAACTCGTGGCCTCAATTCACTCTGTCGCTCTCCATTTGGTTGTTACTCAGAGGAAGTGTGTGTGTGTGTGTGTGTGTGTGTGTGTGTGTGTGTGTGTGCGTGCATCACGCAGTTGCTGTGTTGGGCCCAGCATGGAGAGGCACATCTAATATGCTATATAAACAACACTCTTCCTTTCTCAGTTGCTATCTCTTCTATTTTCTCATCCTCTGTTAGTCTCTCTTTGTTTTCATATGGCTCATTCTTCTCCTGACGTTTCGTCACACCAGGTCTGCCTTTCCAAAGAGCCATTCTGCATCTACCCACTGTTTACTCTGATAATTTTGTGAGTGAGTGAGTGTGTGTGTGTGTGTGTGTGTGTGTGTGTGTGTGTGTCTATGTACTGGCAGTGCAGGTCTGTGTGGTCCTGCACCTTGCAAAAATGTACATTTCTTGACACAGTCAGTTAAAGATTTCATTCATGTTGAATATTTCTAAAAGTGAAATATAAAAATATTTTTAAAAAGCTGCATTTTTTACCACAAAGTTCCTGGTAATTTTGGTCCTGGCACTAAAAACTTCCTACACCCTGTTGTTTTCTGCTTTTCCATAGCAATCTAAAGATTGCAAAATAAAAGACTGCAAATATTAGCTAAGTTAGTCTGCACACTCTGCAACCTGCTGTTCATCTAAATATAACCTTAGTTTTTGTTTCTCTGCTGCAATCACATGTACTGCTGCATAGTATTTACTGTTGCACTTTGGATGTAATGAATGAAATGCAGAGGAGGAACATGAAAGTAAGCACATCTGTCTCTCCCTCAGAGTGTTTGATGCTCTATAATTTCTGCTTTAAACTGTGAAAAAAATTACATTTAATTTCTGTTAACCACTGGTTTTTCTCAGCACAGCAGTACTGTGCTGTGTCTCCCTCACCTGTTGCCTCAGCTCGACACGCTTGTCTCTGCAGCCTGCAGATCAGTGGAAAACATGTTTAAAAATATAGATGTTTTATCTCACTGTAATGAAATTCACTGCTGCACAGTGTTTACTGCTGAATTAGATCATGAATGAAGCTCTCTCTCTCTTTTTCTTTATCATAAATCAGTGCTAGAGTGCTTCTCTTTTCATGAATGAAGCGATACATAAGTTAATGCAGCCATGCTGTGTGTTTGAACCTAAATAAGGCTAATGAAGCTTCATTTGGCCATCACTACCTAAAATCTGCCTGTTCTCCTGTCAAAAACGCCAATATAGGTCACGAGTACAGGCAGCGAAAAACGAGCTATGTCTCCATATTTCACCCTGCGCTGTAACGCCGCCATCTTGCTGACGTAGTAGTGATTGACAGCCAAGTGAAGTTTAAAAGGGCGGATTCCCACGTTCGTTTGGAGGAGCAGACTTTCACCCAGGAGAGCGGGGTTCGTGTCCTGTGTAGAAACAAAAGTAAACCATTTTTAACTTTACTTATGTGAATTACGTATTTGAACGTAACTTAGGTTTTTTTTACGTAAATTCCGACAGTCACGTGACCATTGTAACTACCTCGTTTACAGCATTTACATGCATTTATTTACTTTTTAATCTGTCTTTTATAACGCCTTACCAGCAGTTTTTGCCTTAAACCTAAGGTCAGTTGTTTTACAACATAAATCCAAAGAAACTGCAGCCTTTTTTTACAACCGTGAACCATATTTTTAGAATGCACCATTATAGTGCGAGTCGAAATACGTACATGTGCTATAATTTTTGGTGCTGACACACAGCCTCTTCTCCCATTTCTTTTGGAGAACTTGTTGCCTAAAATATGTGCACAACAAATACTGTTGCCATGAAATCTGTGTTGAGCTTTAAAACATCCATCTGTCCATCCATTCGGTATACCCATTATTCTTCGCAAGGTCATGGGCCTTTAGAGTTGATCCCTACATGCATTGTGTTGAAAACACACACACATTTCTTTTGACTGAGGGAGGATCTCAGCCCCAAAGCAGACAGATTAAATGCATGACCTTAAAATCTAAAAAATGCGTCTCCTTAAACCTAACATTTGATCCAATATGTATTTCATAAATCTGACAGATGATCAAGTTTGCTCGCTAAATCTAATGTGTACTCCCTAAATCCAACTGACAATCTAGTGCGTGTGTGTGCTCTACAACGCCATGTGAACAAAATGAGCAGATATCAGTCATCTGCTGTGTAATCTTAAATATCTCCTCAGTCTGTTTGCTGGTGTAGTGTGTCCTCAGCCTAACCAGATTATCTGTCCACATCAGTGTTGTGTGCTGCTCTCTTCAGTTGCAGCCAATTCATTCGCACTGTGGCACACTGTCAAATTACTGTAAAACACACACACAAATATACACAAACTTTACAAACACATAAGATGATGGGATAAAGCCTATACACAGGCAGCCACGGTGATTCCTATCAGACGAGAAAAGGACGAGGGTAGCAAAATCCCAGTCATAAATACATCTCCTTCCATCTGTTCTCTCTTTCTGTCTGCGACATCCTGCTCCTCTGTCACATACATCAAGATAAAGTTGTGTACTGTACAATTAGCTATATGAGTGATTTGTTCATTGTGTTGTGAAACTTTTTTTGGTAACGCTTTATTATTAGTAGTTTATTTAAAAGGGGACAGTTAAATTTCATAAAACACATGATTATACATGGTTAAAAAAAGCCAGAGTTAGCCAGAAGGCTAGTTTTCATCTGTAGTCCCCTGGCCATGATGTAAAAAAAGCAGAGAATTACGAAACAAAAAACGAACAAACAAAAAAACAAAAACAAACAAAAAATAAAAATAAAAATACGTACAATATACAAAATACATATACAAACACTTACGATATGATTAAGAAAAAAATACAACATCACATACAACATCATAACATAACATTTTATCATAACATCAAAACAACACAACAGTCTTATCTTTTAGTGTTGGCAGCTGTAGGTGTTGATAAGCCACAATTTCAACTTTTTTGTGAAGGTCTTGTATGTTGTAAGCAGTTTAACCTCCTCAGGTACTGAGTTCCACACACTTGCACTCCTTACTGACCAGGCCGACTTACTGAAAGTGCTCCTGCGCAGAGGAATATATAATATATATTAAGGTCCTTGTAATAACCATTAATTAACAAGTAATAAGGCCCTTGTAAGTCCTTACAAGATGCTTATAAACATTTTTTCTTTTAATCCCCAAAAGCATCAACTTTCAAGAACATAATACAGCCAGCTTTATAGCTCGACCTCCATGAATATGTCACTTCATCCGTTGGGGTTCTTTGAGGTTTTCATAAGCCCCACAGGCTTCCTTCAGCCCATGGAGGGACCACACAGCCCCTTAGTAGACTCTAAAATGACAGCTGAGCTGCTCTACATTTGTCTCAGTATGTAGAGTGTGACCTCACACACAGCGGACCGGCTCAATTAAACAGAGACAGTTTAGCTGGCGGGTTATCAAGAAGAGAAAGAGCCTGCAGCCACTGATAATGTCTTGGGAGGTCTCAAGTCAAGGATATACAGCAGCCTTAATCCAAAGAAAGAGAGATTAGACTTTCACAGATATGTCTGTCGAGTCTTTGGATGCAATGGATGGATGGAAAAAAGTCAGACAGAGCTTTAAAGGGGCAGTCTATATATTTTACACAGTAAAATCAGTGATGAGCAATTTGGTCACCTATTGCATCTATAGGAGTGGAGCCAAAGAAGAGGAAGGCATGTTTTTATAATCATCTTTTAAAAGTCTGTCATTGACTCCCAATGTATGCATTAAATTGTTTTTAAAATTAAGAGATTAACTAAGGACACTATGGGTGATACTTGCTGCCATACCATTAACCTGCTGGCTGTAGCTTATTTTTTATATTCTATTTAGCAGCCTTAGTGCAGGTTGCACCAACACAAACAAAAAGGAGGCCTGGGAGGCAGTTACGCATGCAGTGGATGCAATAAAATGAACAAGAAATTGAAGAAAACGATATTCTAATAATTTTTTCCATGACTGTATATACATGCACAGTAACTCCAAGTCAATCACACTTCTGTGAAATCAAACTGTCCTTGAATGTGTGGTATCACTAATTGACGGCATGATTTCCAATTTACTTAATTCATGTTAAAGCGTTGGCACATTTAATTTAATTAAAATGAAAAAAATAAAAATAATAATAAATAAATAAATACATAAATATGACGGAAATTTCCCTGTAATGTATTTTATTGAACTAAACAAAAGAAGACAACACAATCATGCCAACATGCCAGCACTGAAATGTGCTTAAGAGTACTCCTGAGTATTCGTAGGATTTGTTCTTACCTAAGAAAAATCCTGGAAAAGAAAAAAATTCATGAAGCCACAATCTTCGTAAAAACTTTGTAAGTAGGACTTAAGAACAAATTTGTTCTTAAGAACGGTTCGTGAATGAGGCCCAATGTCTTTAGACCCCTAATCCCCTTTAGTCTGTCTCTTGTAATTTCTGCAATTTATAGAAGTAAGGTATACCAGTTTAGTCTGAATAAAAATTCTACTTTCCTTAGGTGTCACTGACATAAAGTAGAGACAGCCACCAGCTCACACTTATTTTGTAACTCTGCTGTCTGGCAGCTTTGTGCCTCGCACTGCAGCTGAACAAAAAGGGACATGAGGCAAGGAGGCCACCTTCATCTTATATAGTATAGCTGAGAAAACTCTATGACTGAAACGTACTGCCAGCTGCATGCTAACAAGTGTGGAAGTGATGTCATGTTTATTTGCATCTCAAGTGGGGACATTAAATCCAATCAGAATGCGTGATGCGAGACAGATTTTGGGGTGCATGTTGATGCCAAGTGAATGTGATCTGCCTCAGACAAATATAACTGAGCACTGGTAGCCAGGTTTCAATGGTTGGAGGAGTTAGGCGATGCAACATTAAAGGACAGGTGATATAAGAGATAGATGACAAGGTAGAGAAAAGATTAGAGTGTTCCTCCTCAGCTCTCCAGGACTCCCCACTGAGTCCCTCAATGTGACATCAGCCTCGTTAAAATGTACCTTTTTACCATGTTAAACACACACTCACACTCACTCACACACCACATCAAGTCTCTCAAGGCATGTCTTATGCAACCCCAGAGTGTTGTCTGCCAATTGAATTATGCAGAGTGGAGTGGAATCGTCTTTAGCGCTCCCCTCAAAGTTATACACACTGGAGGACACACAGACACACACAGGCCCCTCTCATTCTCTCACCAACTAAATCACATGTGGTTATGCATATCTAAAGCTCCTCGCCATGTCTCCTGTGTTGTTTTTAGTCCCCGGTGCGTCAGTGTTTGAAGTAGAGTAGCTGGAAACCATTTTAAATCTGCTCTCTCTGTACCCGATATCAAAGACACAATCCTGAATTTATTTGACCATGAAAAGTCTACATATATTCCGGATGATGATTCTCCGACGGTGTTCTCCCTCTGCTCAACTCCCACAATGCTCCATTATTCAATATGAAGATCTGGGACTGTAAATATAACAGGAGACGGCTGGTTAGGAATTGATTCAGTTAATGTTTTTCAGCACTTAGAACTGTGAAATGTACCTTATGCTTGTTATTGTGTAGTTGTATTCCCAATAATCAGTGAAAAGTCCCATTACATTTACTTTGCTATTCTTCCAAAAAAGCTCATACTTTTTTATACTGTTCACTTATTTGATTGTTGAAGAAGTTTCATGTATTAGTGAGATATTGCACTTGTGGGCAGTCGTTTTCTACAGAGTATTTTGACAAGATTAGAGGTAAAAGTTTTGTGAAAAACTGTGAAAAGAAAAAAAAATAAAGGTACGCCTGTTTATTTATATGAAGCCCGGCACAGAAAAATTTCCAAAACGAACACAACAATTATTTAATTTGAAGATGTCACCTCGGGCTATAGAGAACTGCTTCTTTCTTTAAACATCTTCTTCTAAAACCTCTCTCCTCCTTTTTCCTGCAACTGAGGATGGGGGTCAGTAAACTAGCACACACATTAAACAGAAATACAAGTCAGCTACCTACAACCCACACAGTCACTAGCTGTGTTTCCATCAAAGTTGAAGTGAATTTTGAAGCAAAATTATGAATTTGGGACGTTTCCATCAACTGGATTAGAGCAGTAAACAAAGCTGCATAAACTTACTTTAGTCAGAAGATGGCAGTGTAATGTATTGAACCTGGTCTCACAGGAAGCCAAATTTCATGCAAATGTTTAAAATGCTCATTGAAATTTGATGATGGAAGTGACTACAGAGGTTTTCCCCCTCTAATACAACAACAGGAGCATTTCCTAAATTCGTCCATGTCCTCATATCTAGATGAAGTACTTTGTTAGGTTTTGGCGCAAACGATACTTGGTTGAGGTCAGTTAAAATAAGAACAGCAAGTAGTTACATGTCACATTGTTACTTACATATAGTTGACTTTTGGTTTAAATGTGGATACAAACTCCTGGGTAAATGTCCTGTCCTGTTTTTAGACCCATCCATCCACCCTGACCTCCTGCCTTTGCGGACTTTGTCACTCTTTTCAACGTCACCTGACTTCCTCATAATTACTACCACTAGAGGTCGCCACTAATAACAAAGGTTATGTGCGTCATAATAATCGGCGCCTTCTGGACCACATAGGTTATATATGAATTACAATTCTACTTGTAGGGTAGGTGCCATATATTTTTTGCTTAAAAGGCAGAACTGCCATTTATATTTAAAACAACAACAACAACAGTTAAGGTTCATTTGAATAACCATTAAACCTCAATCTACATTATAAAAAATATAAATGACTGAATTTCATATTTACAATATGCATAATTGAACTCAGCTGCCCCTAATGACATGTGGGACCATGTTGCCCCGGTCCAATTTAACTGCTGATGATGATCATCATTAATATAACTGGGTGATGGGAAGGTCCTCTGTGTTGAAGTTTCCTTTCTTGTAATTTAACACAATTAGAGGCACATTATTATAAAGATGACTTCATAGTGCTTTAATGCAATAACCCAAGTATGTACTTTTCTTGTAATTTTATTAATACAGCTGGTCTTTAAACTGTTTTTTTTTTCAATTTTTAGAATTTTTTTTTACCTGGTTATATATGTTATTCCTTTTGTCTTTTGATATTTTCCAAATGTTCCTCACATTGCTATTCATATAGTGAACCCCAAATAAACTCTGTTTTGATGAGTGCTATGTAAATAAAGGTGACACTATGTGACAGCAGGATTATCGCTGCTTTCTTCTTTATTACTTCTCTCATTTACTTTCCGTTGCCCTTTTGCTGTGGTGTGGTGTTTGTTTTTGAAGTTGCTGATTTAAATGCAGGAATGACATTAAGAAAAAAAACAAGTTTTTTTTTTCCTTTCTCTCGCTGCGGTGGAGTGGGTTTTGTTCGGGACGTGCTGATTTAAATTCAGGTCTGACAGAAGGATTTTGGCTGTCTTTATTTTCTGTTTTCTTTCTCTCCACTCTCATCATGGGGGAGTCTTGCTCTAAAGGAGCTTATTTAAATTTGTATAACAGCAGGACTCAGTGATTTGTTTTACTTTCTAAGTTTCCATGGAGTCTTCTTATGTCTCTCTGTCTCTGTCTCTCCACCCACCGCCATCTCGCTCCTTCTTCTGTGATTTCAGTCTGTGCTGAGATTTTCTTTTCTCCACCAAGAGAGAGAATGGTGGCAGTTTTGGCTTACTGCTGTGAAATACTGTGTGTTCATTTGTGCACATTCACTTTATGTGTTTGCGTCCATCACAGAAATAGAAACAAAATTGGTTTGACCATTGGCCTTCTATTTATTGTGCCTGACTGAAGTACTGGCCCCATTCTGCAACTTGGTTGATATGGCATCTGAGCCTGAATACAACCTAACTTTTCTTCTTCTTCACCCTCTTCACATTTCACTTGACATGGATGTTTTAGATTTAGCTCTTCACTGAAAGCTGGTAATTCACTAAATAGATGAAAACCATTTCTCTCTTCCTTTCACAACAATACATCTTCAATTTTTAACAATTTGTTGGAAAGAAAGTAATTTGTTTTAAAGAAAGTAATCTAAAATTTGAATGAGCGGTTCAAGACCATTTCAAAGGGGGTTAGTTCAAGAATTCCTTTTCATAAAAAGAAACCAAGACCTTGAGGAACACCATAGAGAATCCCAAAATCTTTGTAATTCTTGCTGAAATCTTCAAATTTTAGTTTTCAATGATTGGTTGGCAACCACTGCCTTTCTAAAAACTGCAGAGAAACCCCGTTATTGTCTGCACACTTAGAAAAGCCATCCATCCAATGACGCTCTAGGTCTCTAGTTTGAGGTTGTAAAAGGTCATTTTATAAAGAGGGAGAGTTTCACAAAAATAAAATTGCTACCCTGGGAACGAACATCACGACATAAGACTTTTAAGGGATCCCAATATGCAGAAATATTCAAATACATTGTCCAAAATAACACATTGGTACTGCATAAGAGCATTAAGCAGCATTTTTACCTAAAACTTAATGTCTGTAAAAGGGAGATTCATAGGTACCCATAGAACTCATTTTCATTCAGATATCTTGAAAATGGCCATGTCAGTTCTTCCCTCATCAAAATTGTACTTGCACTAATTGTACAGCATTATACCAACATCCTCCAAACCATATGAACACATCTTTTTTCCTATACTTAAACAAAATTAGCACCCTAATACGTGGAAGTAACTACACAACAACAGGAAGCGAGGGAGTCAAATCACAACATTTGAAACTTATGATCGCCCAAGTTAAGGTCCTGTGTTTGTTTGACCAATTTACCTTGAATGGGTCAAATTCGGTGCACTGTGAAAAGATTCATTTCCAGGCTAAAATCAGGATTTATTTTTTTTCATTTGTCAATAACACTTAACAATACTCCAAACTGGCAGATTATCTCCCACTGTCCATAGGGCATCATCTGAGAGTCATCGATCGGGGCAGCCTGTAAATGTTTTAGGGTTATTAGGTACATGATGACTTCTATCGACCTATGACCTGATCTCCTCAGGCGTGACTCTTAAAAACTCCACAACCTATCCCACACCCCCATACCCTACTGAGCTTTGTCTATTGCTGAGCAAAGTGTCAGTATTGAAATCAGTATAATGTTCAGTTGTGATTAAAGGTATCACAAATAATCTGAGTGGACAAAAAAATCACAGTGTTCAGGGGTATTGTTCATTTTGAGCCTTCCCTCCCCATGAAGTCCCAAAAGAGCTCAGACCCAGACCTCTTGTCGGTCTAATTCTCCCTTTTCTTGCGTGCCCTCTCACTCTCTTTTATGCAGCTCCGAGGGAAGAGGGATTTTAGGCAGGGAGACTCAGATGGATAAGTGAGGATAATACTGTCATTAAAGAGAGGGAGCAGCAAGAACGAGCAGGAGATGTGGACAGAGAGTAGGATGGGAGGGAGGGATAAAGCAGAGAGGGGGAGAGTGGAATCAAAAGAAAGCATTCATGAAAGACTTAGTGGTATAGACAGTAAAAAAAAGAGTCATTTTTATTATTCAGGTTTTAGCAAAATCCACTGATGTCTGCATTGCCTGCAAGGGTTGGATTTTTGCCCCTGCAAGAATATGTTGGTTTGTCAGTAAGCACCTTTGGGATTCACAACAATTAAAGACACTTGAAAATGAAAGAAGACAGAGGGAGGGAGGATGGCAGCAGAGGAGAGGAGGTAGAGAGGAGAGGATTTAGACATTACATTGACTGGTGTGCTTGGCCTGTCTGTAACCCAAGGATACAATACATTCTCGCTACATGGCTTTTATGGCACTTGTGTGTGTCCTTACTTTGAGAGATCACTGATGACAAGAACTCTCCAGTCAGCATAAGTCAGGCACTTCACTGTCGTCTAACAACAAGTCCTCCAAACAGCCTTTGTTTTGTTTCTTTGTACCTCAAATACGACCCACAAGAGGGTCTCCAAAATTAGTGTCCTTACATGTTTCAGCAGATCAACAGGTCTTCGTACATAAACGGTCACTTTGTTAACGTTGTGAAGTGGCTGCACTTTTGTTCAGCCAAGTGGCAACCTCCAGGCCTGAGAAGTTAAGCAATGTACAAGTGCCTTCAACATGCATTCTTTCTAATGGCCTGCAGGGGGCAACTCTACATGTTGCAAAAAAGTCTGTAAAAGTATGTAAGTCAATGGGAAAGTGATCCTATATCCCTCTTGGTCTATTACCTCAGTAAACAGTCTCATTATGATTTCATGTTTTTTTCAAGTCAATAATAATACAACATGATGCTCATTTGGTAAATGATGGTCCTATTTAGAGTGAAATAGACAATAAAGCAGGGGATTCTTGTGAGCTGTTGTACCTTATAATTAACACATTGCTACCAAGTAGATGCAGTTTGAATTCATCAGATGAACCACATTTATAAATTGTGCCCCAGTGCATCTCAAGTAGGAAATGGATTAGATTGAGATTTAACGAATCTGGGGTTTGCAGAAACGTGAAATGCCAATCATCTGGTAAGTTTCTTAATGTCTCGGATAATGTATAAAAAATAATTTAAAAATGGTGTTTTAAAACCCTTAAAACAGTGTTTGTTTAAATCAACAGATCCTACTTCCTGCAGCCATGCAATGCATGCTGGGTAGCATGTACGGCTTTTGTCTGAATTACAGTCACTTGAAACATCACTTTATAAGGCAGCAAGGACTTGTGAAACCATTATAAAAACACACTGCATTTCTCTTCCCACCTTCCTGTCTTGGCCGGAAACCATTTATTTTTTAATGCTTTATCGGCATGAACATGGAATGTTCCATCTCCATGTGTCTGTGGGTTTCCTTTTTGCTGTGTAAGGACTGTAATTCCCAATTGACAGTCTGCAAAGGTAGAGACCATTAGCAGTCTCACTGTGTGCTGTGTGTGTGTATGTTTGTGT
The DNA here is from genome assembly GCF_030273125.1 of Centropristis striata. Lineage (NCBI taxonomy): Eukaryota > Metazoa > Chordata > Actinopteri > Perciformes > Serranidae > Centropristis > Centropristis striata. The sequence continues at coordinate 17,770,584 of NC_081532.1, forward strand.
GTGCATTCCAGAGAGTTGAAGGTCAGGGAAAGGAGAAGCAAACACCATCACACTTGTCAATCAAGAAGAGGACAGAGAGAGGTGGACGTGGCTGAGAGACAGAGAGGACGTGACAAACTGATAACATTAGAAAAATGGAGAGAGAAGAAACAAAAGAGAGGTGAAGAGAGACAGGAATCAGTTCAGACAATGAATAATTGAACCAGCACCCAGCTTACGTTGCTGCTGCGAAGTACGGCTTTAAAAGGCACATCCCCCATAGACACACCCAAACACTCGGCACACTGTAACCCAGATTCACTCGTCTGATCTGGGTGCTGGAGTGTGTTTTACTGCTTTTACCACCTCCCTTGCTGCCAATTCATCAAAAAAAGACTTAAAAGTGGCCACGTAGCTTGTGAGTACTAGCAAATACTCCAACAAAGCTCCTTAATATCAATTAAGCGGGGTAGATGTGGCTTGAAACTGAGCCAGGCAGGTCTGGATTCATTAATACTTGTTTTTGCTGTGTGAAGAGGCCACTTGTTGGTATTTTTTAACTTCTCAAGAGTTGAGCAGTATCTCCCTTTATCCCTGTGCACTTTACGTAATTTTTTTCCATCCAAACCAGCGTTGGTGGTTGTTAGAACAGTGGAAAGACTAACTAAGACAGAAAAGGGTATATCTGGGACTGGATGTTGTTGTTGATTTGAGATTCACAACATGAAATGCTTTCTGATGTTGGACTAGTAAGTAACATTAGCTGGCTTGCTATGTCTTGTGTTGCTGCACCTGTTTGATGATGATGGCTGAGTTGATCAAAGTTGTCGACAATTTTATGATCATAAGGCGATCATCACAAAATGCATGTGTTAAAGTGACAGTGGTGTTTAAGTATATTGCATTGTGAAATGCTAAGGGTGCTAAATCACAGAAAGGAAAACAATCTTTCTACATAATTTTCCTTTAAACTACAGCATTCTGCAACAAGGTGAGTAAGACCTGCAGGGCTGAGGCAGGGTAAGTGTTCTGCCCTGTATGTCTTTAATATGTGAAGAGTTTAAGTTAACTGTAAAAAAAAGTATTTGTATTGTTATTTCCTTAAGAAAGTTGGCTGAGCTTTTACTTTGAAGGTGGAAAAGAAACAGGAAGTAGTGAAGGCATGTAAACAGAGAATAGAGCATGACTGCAGTTGTATGGTTTCTCTTAATGATTCCAGCGCAATCTTCCATGTGAATCCTTCAGAAAGCAATGGCTGTAAGTTGTGGATGTTCATTACATGTTTGACAATTAATATTTATGACTTTTGATGGACATTTCTGTAGGTTTGTTCATGTGTATTAACTGTGTGTGAGCCTATAAGGTGACTTTGCTGTCGTAATACATACCTTGCTAGTCACCTGATATGTTGTCTTTGTTACTTACAGTGTTTATACTTTCCTGTTGTACACCTTATTTATCATAGTTAATGGCAGACTGTTTATATTTACATATTTCTGTCATAGCAGTCTATTAAGTACATTTTTGTATTTTCTTTTCTATTTTTTCTCCGGTTCAATGTGTCATCCTGACTTGACCTGCTGTTAAGAAGTCATTAAAGGAGAAAGCACGCTCACTTCCTGGCTCTTGAAAAGGAGTTTGGCTTGCTGTTTATTTATGTTAACACTTTGGAAGTAAAACACATAAAGAGAACAGTACAGTAAGGGTCCAACAAAGAGGTGCTATGATCTAAATAAATTGACTGGCGGCTCAGATGAAACGCTAAAATAAAGGGACTGCTGTAGTTAGTCCTTCATGTAGTAAATGGCTGTATATATTGCCAGCCTGGAATTCAATGAGTAGCTCTCTGCCAAGTATAGGGATGCTGTCCTGAAATCCTGTGTCTCTTTGATACCCACAGATGCCATCATTCCACAGCACAGCACACCCAGGGGCTGCATTTGCATGATGTGATTGGACACTGCTGGAGACTTCTCTAGTGTGACTTGAGGTATTCAACTCATGGCGGGATGCAGTATTCTGGTGGTTCAGAGGTGGAAGTGTTGTACCTGCTGATCACAAGCTTAAACAGCAATCTGAAGGGCATTTACTGTATTTATATCATGCAGAAAAAAATGTTCTTCTCCAAATATACCTATAAAAACACAGTGTTAAACTGTGTTAATCCAAGCACCAGCAACTTTGTATAACAGCCAGTCATGTCCGTGCATTAAAAGGAATAAGCCAACAGCTTTGGGACTATGGTTGTAAAAAATGGCCGCCAGCAGCAGCACACACTAGCATATGTGTTAAAGCTATTCAAAAGCTTATATTAGTCAGCAGTGAGCAATTTAGGACTACACTGATGTTTTTATCCACTCTATAAAATCCAATATGTGCACAACAAGTATCTCTTTCAAATGAAAGATTATTGTCAAATACTTATCTGCATCGAATCACAATTAAATTTACTTAGAATAGACAAACATTAACTCATTTTACTGCGAAAAACAGCACATTTCTTTTGTCTTTTTTTTCTCCATTGCATGGGATTAGCAAATGGCGAGCATGTCTGTAGAGGGCTGGGTGGGTAACCATAGAACCAATTTCCATTTCAATATCTTGAGGTGTTTTATGTGATACCAATATATTCACAGGATTTAACACAGAGCTCGATAAAGCCTCCAATAGACAGTGAAGTCAGCCGAGATCACAGACGGTCCCGATGTCTCTTAGTGTCTGTGTACCAATATTATAATTCTATCTTACTTCTGGAATTATAACATGTTTATTGACTCAGGTTTAATGAGATATAAATAACTTTTGTTTGTACTGTTCACATTGCTTCAAAAAATCCATGTGAAAATGGTTTTGAAGAGTGAATTCCAGACATTCACTTTAACAAAAAAAAGAAAGAAAAAGTTCACTTTTTTAATTCTGGGGTAATGCTCTTTATAAAAGATTACTTTAATCACAATTTTAGAATATTAGACACCTCAGTGAAAAAACAAGACAGACAAGATGTCAGGATGTCACGCAACAAAGGTTTTAGGCTGAATTCAAACCCAGAGTATGACAGTAGCTAAGCCCTAAGGTCACCCTGGAACCGATTTGTGCCCTTTCATTTTCAGCCTGTCACATGCCACTGGGTTTGAATGAAAATCCTGCATACTCCTGGGCTTTGACACCACATAGTTTGACACCACTGCACCATACAGAATGCAGTGTTTTCAATGGTTAAAAAATAATGCTGACCAAAACTCTACAGGCAGAAACAGCCAATGATGAATTTCCCCACCGTTTGTTCTACACTGCATGGATGAGGACAACACAGCTAATAACAGGACAAAAAAAGACAGGAGCAAACACACATGATTAACATCCAATAGTTGTTTAGACAGTTCATTTAAAATGTCAACACAAATGTATGTATGTTCATAATCAGGGGATCACCAAACTTACTATGATACATTTAAACTTAGAGTCCCATCTAGTAGGGTCAGCAAATACAACTGAAGTTTCATGAGGCTTTATTTGGACATCACCAACAAAGAGGTGTAGTATGGGTCCATATAAGGTAAACTGAATTGCGCCTTGTGGCTGAAAAACGTCACCTTGGACAGCACCCAAGTGTCACTCAAAGTGGCCACACACTCAATTATGCATATCTATAAGCCTTAATATAAATTAAAAGGATGAGTTATGAAAAATTCAGCCCCTGCGCAGGTGTGATGAATGGGGAAATAACTATAGAGACAAATACTGTTTTTTATTTGTTAAAATAAAAAAAAACTGTTTTGTTATTTCTGTTAAAAATATTCTGCTGAAAAGCTGGGCATTTTAACATGGGAGTCTATGAGGATTGATTGGTTTTCGAAGCCAGCCTCAAGTGGCCTTTCATGGAACTGCAGCTTTTTATGATTTCGCATTAGCTTCATTTTCTCAGACCCACAGGTTTCCACTTGCTTAAAACTAATTATAATAACAATAATAATAATGCATTTTATTTGTAGGCGCCTTTCACATCATTCAAGGTCACCTTACAGACACTGTAGCTACACAACTTTTTTTTAAGCTTTTTTTATTTTTACACAATAATAAGATAAAAAGAAAAGGATAAAGAAATAACAACGAAAGGAAGGTGCAAGGTAGCAGTAAGAAACCCAAAAGGGCTTATACAGGGCCTCTACCTATATTAAAATTCACAAGTTAAATTAAAAACAACTATGAAATAGAAAAAATAATAATTTCCATAAAAGTAAAGCAAAATTATAATAATATTAAAAAGTAAAATAAAACAAAAGTGTAGAAATGTGTGTGTGCATGCCTGTGTATGCGTGTGCGTACTACGACTTGCATAAAAACAACAAACAGCAGTAGAGAAAATGGTATGGTCAGACAGAAAAAGCTAATCCAAACAAGTGAGTTTTGAGCTGTGATTTGAAGGTGGAGAGAGAGAAGCAATGTCGTGGATGGTTTGTGGGAGAGAGTTCCAGAGGAGGAGGTGTAGGGAGGAGCATGGAGGAGGATAATCGGAGGGTCCTGGAGGAAGTGTAGGTGTGAAGAAGATCGGAAAGGTATGGAGGTGTGAGGTTATGAAGAGCCATGAAAGTGAGATGTGAGGAGAAGAATCTTATAATCAATGCAGTATTTGATAGGTAACCGGTGCAGATGTTGCAGGACATGTTATGATGAGCATAAACTAAAAAAAAAAAGGTTTTCTAAGGTAATTAAGTGAAAAGTAGGGTCATTCTCTTATAGACATATACAGTCTCCACTGAGTGGATGCAGGGTTTCTGTATGGGCTTCACTTTTTAGTATTAACCCTTTATAGGGCGAAGAACCGTATTTGGTAACTTCAGTGGGTACCAAAATGGGGTCCCCATGTCTCTCTGTCTCTGTTTGGTTGTAGAACCACATGGATTTCTTCCAGCTAATCAGCAATAATAATAGTAATATTTAGAGAAAAAAGTTCCAAATTTACTAGGTTAAAGTGGAAATCTACAGGAAAAAAGTTGCAGATTTAAGAGATTTAAAGTGGCAAATCTGCGCGAAAAAAGTCACAGATTTACGAGAAAAAAGTTGGGGCAAATGCAACTTTTTTCTTGCAGATTCACCACTTCACCACCAATCTCACAAATCTGCACTTTTTTTCTCGTAGATTTGCCACTTTAATCTTGTAAACTTATTTCTCAAAATATTACCCCCCTCCCCCAGGTCCGTATGTTGTTGTTTTTTTTACACATTCTGGCTGTATGTAATGTCCTCCAATATTCTCCAGGGTTGAAATTTGGAATTTGCAAGTATTTCAATGAGTGCCCTATTAAGGGTTAACTGTGAGTAAGTAACTCCATGCACATGTCTGCAAATATCTCCTAAATGCCTGTAACTCTCTATGATGCTAAGGAGGATTCGGATGATTAAATGTTTGCATTAATCTTTGAACCAACACTTGCCTAAGCATGTTACTACATGTTGTATGCTATAAATAGCTGTGGACAGTTCAATTGTCCTGTCTTGATACTTCTATGTTGGTTATTCGATTAAGCATGTTATTGGTCAGTATTGATCAGGTTGCAGTGTTTTTGAAGTGGAGCCAGTATTTAACTAGATGTTTCCTGTTGGAAGTGAGTACAGCAGGGAGTGCAATTAAGGAGTGCAACAAAAAACAGATAAAGACAAGATCGATTGAGTGTACACATCTCAGATTGAATAACCCAGAAGCTATTGTGATCATTTTACACTATGTCCATGTACCACATTGATTAGTGTGAAGCCTCAAAAGATGGCTGGTATGGATGCTTTGTAAGAAATACCAGTGTCTCAGTTAAATGCCAGATTAAACTCTCCATCTGCTGTTTCTTGTGCTACATCATTCTGGGCTGATTTTTAATTCTTTCCAGATACTCATTGACCGTGTCTATAGGTCAACTCCGTGACTGCAATAACAAATAGCTGACAGTTTGTATCTTCAACATTGCTTTTCTGACAAAGACGGAAAAATGAGGTCAGATGCTTAGAAAAAGTGCCTCAGCCTGGAACAGGCCTTGAATGATGAAAGTCTTTGCTTGCTGCTTTGCATCGTAGATTTGTCATTCCCCCTCTGCTCTGAATCTGAACTTGAACTAAACTTCCTTCAAAAAGTAGACTGCGCCTCATCCAGCTGTGATGGATATACCTGTCTGTATGAGTGCCTGATTAACTCACTGACTGGTTGACTGGTTTCTCTTTGTGTGTATGTAAACTTCAACAAAGTATAAGACAGCTGGAGAACTAATGCTTGAGGCAAAGCACTAAACTTAAAAGTGATCATCTGAAATATTACATCATGTCTTGTACTAAAAAGATGGGTGCTGAAATCGATATACAACCATGTGCCAACAGTTACAACGATATGTTTGATTTAAAATTGTCAATACCTGAGTAATTTCAAACATTATACTGTACCAAGCTGATCCTAAACTCATTTGGAGTCTGGAACAAAGACATAAGAGCATATTTTACTGACCCTGGTTCCCCTCCCCTGACTCCCTTTTGCTTTTAGGAGTTCATTCCAAAAAGCTTATTGATTTCTCTCAAAGCCTTGAGGGGCCTTGCCCTAAAACATCTGACCCTTTTGTGCCGTATGCCCCCCCTCTTCCTGAGAACCTCAGATAACCCTTTTCTCATGAATCCAACGTCTAGACTTAACCACAAAGGTGATAGAGCCTTTGCTGTCAAGCTTCTTAGATGTTAGAATAAATTGCATGATGAGACCAGGGCAGCAAACTCTGTTCTTTTTCTGTTCTTTTTTGGCTGAGGTAAAAAGCGCACTAAAAAGTTGACTTTCACAGCTGTACCCAAGAATGTGCGGCACTTTGCATGCCATTGTGTTGAAGACTGTTCCACTGTCCAATCGTGTTTCCCTCCTGTTAAAATAAAGGTTTCCTGTTGCGCCCCCTTCTGTGGTTAGGGTTGGAAATAGGTTTGGTTCCGATTTAGGTACACTGCAAAAAAAGAAAAGTTGGGTGAACTCAAAATTTCAAGGCAACAAACTTCGATAAAATTTTAAGTTGGACAATTAAACTAAATATTTTAAGTTTTGTTTTTGAGTTTGCTCAACTCTGAATTCAGATTTTTGTCAAACTTATAACTAAGTACTAACTTATAATTTTACATTGTAATAACTTTTAATCCTTACTTCTGCTAATTTCTGCAATGTGCTGAATTGGCACGATTGTAACGGCACTATGAAATGTCAGTATCTGTTGCGACCACAATTTTGAGTTAGCATTGATACGCTAATGGCTACTCTTGTAGCTGTAACAAGCAGCGCCGCTAGCATCAGTTAGCCGCTAGCATCAGTTAGCAGCTAGCTTTCGCTAATGACCGAATTTCACAACAAAGAAATAAGAGTTAGCAGAACTATTGTCCCTTGTTTTGAACCCCAACTTAAAGATATAAGTAACAACAACTCACAAACTTGTTTTTGAGCATACAACTGGCTTCCTTTGTTGTGCTAACTTACATTATTGCCCGAAATGTCAATAATTTATATTTCCAAGTTTTACCAACTTAAATCACTGTTTTAGGCCAAAAAATACAAGTTGGCTTTTTTGCAGTGTAGGGAAAACACATATCAACAAGGAAGAGATCTTTGATACAACATTGGCATGACTTGTGCAAATAGCAGAAAAAAAAACTAATGGCGTTTGGGTTTAACGAGTGACCATGTTACAGTTTTTCTCAGTCGCTTTGGTGCATTTTTCCACATCGCTCTTTACATTTGCACAACAGTTAGTTCAACCTCCACAACATTTAGTCATTTGTGCTCATCATAGTAGCAGTTTCTCATTCCTTTCAACAAATTGCAAATGCTTTTGGACATGCATCAAGTGCTTTAGTACAACTCTCTGCTGTTTTAAAACATTATCTTTTGCTTATGTCATGTCAAAATGAACTATACTCGTGAATGCTGAATAGTCATTCCATATACAACTAATAGTCCTCATTTCATTGCTTGAGTCATTACTTACAAAAATGTTGAACTAGTTGTCAAAATCTGTCAAGCAAATTTGATATATTTTTTTCTAAAAAAATGTTTTCCTGAATATGTCTCCTTAATTGAATAATTTCTCTCAGGTGAACCTCAGCTTTCACTGATGAGAAGGGCTGTGTGAAGCATTAGTTGCAACCAGTGATAAGCCACTTCTCTACAATCACTCAGAGCTGAAACCCATAAACCCATAAACACTTTACAACATATATGAACCATCAGGACATAGAGTGGACCATGTCTACAACACTGTGACACTGTACTGATACAGCTCAACCCAAAAGGACTTTATGTTTATTGTAAATAAGGGTGTTTTTTTTCCTTTTGCACAATGCTGTAAACAAATTAGAATTGCAAAGAGCATATGCAGTAAACATATGAAACATACAGTAATGTGTAACTTTACTGTAGTTTTTAAATGGCTGTGTAAATAGTATATAGTGTTGTCTCAAGCATTTTCAGGTAGCGTCACAAAGATCTGACTTTTTTGCATTGAAAAACATTTACAGAGTAATTGTTTTGAGAAATGCATTAACTGTTGTGAAAATGTAAAGAGCGATGTGAGAAATGCACCAAAGCAACTGAGAAAACTGTAACCTGCGAATCAGTGCATGGTTTCTTGCAGTTACTTACATAATTGGTTGGCATATATAATAAATATAGATAAGCATGATTTTAAAATTAATTAAAGTAAAAATTGAAGGCTTTTCACGAGGACACCTACATGTTCTGTTTGTGTTTTCAACAGCTGCCGTGAATATGAGGAACAGTTATCACAGTCACTCTTTAAACTGGGAAACTTTCACTGCTGAAGTTGTTTACATGAATATGAATATGAATTAATATTTTTTAAAGGAAAAAATCAGTACATATAGAACAGAAAAAAACAGAAAAACAGAAAAAAACTAAAATTCCATGTAAATTGTACCTTCTGGATCTGACAAAGCAAGTTTGAACATTAGCCACATCAACAATGAATTTAAAATAAACCACTGAGTTGAAGCATTAAAAAAAAAAAAAAAACAGAAAAAAACTCTCACTGAACTAATATTAAGGTTAGGACCAACCCATAGACTGTATATAAGAAGTTGACGCATTATTCAAAATTAACAACCAACTCCTATGAGTGTCTTTTAGTCCATCCAAAAACTGAACAAGACAGCTTTTGGAACCCCACATGTTATAATTAAGTTTGATGAAGTGAAAACACACTGAAAGGGTAAAAGTTTAAAGACAAAACCACACAGTACACTGTGGTAGTAACCTCTCAATCATGAGGTAGTCACGCCCCAAAGCATACCCTGTTGTATTATCAGTTTTATTGTAAATGGGACATTTACAAAATGAACATCATGCAAACTGACTTCTTCTTGCAACCAAAGCAGTTGCCATCTGCTGGCCAATAGAAAGAATGCAGCTTTAGGGCACTTTTGTATTGGCCCTTTTCAGGCCTGGAGGTTTTTGTTAGGATTAACCCTAAAACATTTTATCCCCCCCCCCCCTTGGTACATTCCAATATAAACATAATAACAAGCCATATTTTGCTGCTGCAATATAGTGCATGAACAATTGTAGCCAAAGTGATAGAACATCATGATACTTTATATATAGATCTCTCAACACCTAGCTATCCCCTACAGCTTCAAGGACATTATACAGTCGCATGAAGGAATGGTGGCTGGCGGCCACCAGAAGTCAAATAAAGTATTAATGGAGACAGCTGTCTGGATATACTTGTCTTACCTATCCACAAAAGCTAGGACTTCACAGTCTATGCTAATGCAAAATCCAGCCAGCAGAACAGGACTGCTCCTGTGATTGTCCTCAGCTGAATGATGGATACAGCTGTCTGACTGAATGACTCCCATGTGTGCATAGGCATCACTTTATGTGTACTGCGTGTTTTTTCTCTAAGTGTGTGACTGTACCAGGCTGAAGATGAAGAATACATTTCTGTCTGAGTGACTTGTGTGTTTATGTATGAGTGTGTACTTGTGTTTGTTGGTGTGACTCTGCAGTGGTGAAAGATGATGGATGTGTGTGGCAGGTGTTTTGAAGGTGATGGATGACTGGTGTTTCACCAGTACAGATGCAGCAGGCAGCCAGAGTATCAGTGACTGGATGTGGCAGAAATGACTGGGCTATATCAGTATTCAACTCAGGTGACAATTTCAATGAAGATATAGTAAAAGTTTTAATGATGCTTGTGGGGAAACTGGGTCATGGTACTGCAAATAGTACCAGCTTTCAGCACAATTTAAACTGAAAATAGCTATTGCTCTTTTCACACTAAAGCATAGAAATAGGAGATATTTTAATGAAGTTCTGATTTACAGTCTGAATAGAATGAAGACCATCACTATACAAACTGGTCATTTATGTGTGCTATTGTTAGTGTAAGGGACTGAAACCCCCCGACTTTATTTAGTTAATTTGTAGTTATTCCACCTGAGTGATTTAATGAAAACCAATTTTTTTTCTCGTTCACCCACCACCATGTTTACAGGTGCAACAGAGCAAACTTTCATAAACTTCCACTCACAACATTCAGTGATATTAGGTTGTGGTCTGAGGCTAGAGTTCCAGATTTAAAATATTGCATTCCAAATTGGTGTTAAAGCACCTGTTTTGTTATATTGTATAGTGTGCTTTACAAATACATTACCACCATATAAAGAAACTGCATTCTCAATTAGATAATTATCTTGACTACAGTCACAGTTTTAAATGTTGTGAAACGGTTGCAGTTTAGAGAGGTTTAGGCACCAAAAATACTTGGTTAGGGTTAGTAAAAGATCATGATTTGGGCTAAAATGATCCTACCTACCTCAACATTGAATTTTGGTTTCACACAGGACGTGATCCTGTGTGAAAGTATGGTGTTTTTTTCTACCAATCTACCAATCACAGTCTAGCAAAAATTGCTGGGATTTTATGTTTCTACGAATCACTGATCCACCTTTTTTGATGAAGCAAAATAATGGTATTGAACATGACTTAGCTTCAGTGCTACACTTTTTATGTTAACAATGTAACTATGTCCCTGAATGTCAGCCTTGTAACTACTTGACTTTTGGCATTTAGGTGTATTTATCTACTTCTTAAACAATCTTTTGCAACAACTTACCAATAACTTTTTTACCCTACCTTAGAGAAGTAGTTTTGTAGCAAAAAAACAAAGTAAATGGTGGCCTTTTAAGTGACTCAACCTAATGAAAATGAAAGTGAAATGTAACAACAAGCAGCCACTGAATGGGCTGATAACAACCTGTTGTACATGCTAGAAGGTGAAGCATACAATTGAAAGGGCAGATAACAGTCTACTATATTGTAGGGTAGGCTCCCACTTGCCCTTACTTATTGGATGATAAAAACTGAAAGACCACCATTTGATAGTCTTGATATTGTCCCAATAGGGTGGTTTATATCAACAAGTTTGAGATTTTCTTTCTTTCCTACTTTTTGCCATATTTGAATTCTGTGTTATCATTTTCCACTGTTTACACATTACTCTCTCATTTCTGAGGCGGCTTACTTTGATTGAATATGACAAAAAATTTGATTAAAATGATTCTAACATCGCTAACAAGAAGCCAGTAGCTCATCTCAAGTGTCAAGAACACAGAAGGAATCCATAGGTGGAGACGGAAACTATTTCCTCTCTGGTAAACAGACGAACAAAACACATAAAACAATAGAAAATGAGACATGGAAAGTAGCACAGCAACCGGAGGGAATGGGATGTGATGAAAAGTACGAGTGAGTGCTCGCAGAGGGAGGAGGAAGTGACAGGCAGAAGTTAGGAGAGAAACAGAAAAGAGCAGTGGGAGAGAAACAAAAATTAATGGAAAGACAGAGACAAAGAGCAAGTCAGCCAGTCAGAGAGAAAAAGAAAAAGGGTAAACAGAGTCTGAAAAAGAAGTAAGAGAGGATCAATCTGCCATCGCAGGCTGCTACAGGCCCGGACTGATTACAGCTGCCTGCAAAACAGCCTGTGCTCAGTGTGTGTGTGTGTGTGTATTGATTAGTCCCAACCCTTTGACTGCTACAGCGTGAGGTGTCCATGGCTTACCCAATCACTGATGAGAAGGACACTGCTCACTTCCTAGTCTTTTTCACACACACACACACACACACACACACACACACACACACACACACACACACACACACTTTATCAGCAGCTTCTTCCTGGCTTACTGAAGCATCAAATTATATCAGTGTGCAGGTACGCATGCAGACATACAAACACACATGCAAATGTATAGCACGAACACACACACACACACACACACACACACACACACACATACACACACACATATTTTTCACAATATCAACTGAGTGAGTTTTTACACATTGCTGCCAATTTCTTCAATAAATTGTCATTATCAGGAGAGAAAGACTGAGTAAGGCAATGGTAAAACCCTGGAGAATAAGCCAGAGAGACATTGACGGGGACCATACGCTGGGCTTAATGGGCTCTCTGATGAGTATAAAAATAACGACTGTAACACAAACTATTCTTGGTCAAAATAGCCTACAGTGTCACTTAGTGTCAGCAGAAGTGTGTCTCCTTGATGCATGATCCAGAAAACAGCCATGTGAAATGGTAACAAAAGTTGCTTGTGATTAGAGGTGTTGATTATGTTATGTTGCAAGACTTTTGAGATTTTCTTATAGTCAACAAATCCAATCAAAACACCAACAACCAATGTGTTAAGCTGTCTCTCCACACTTTCCAACTTCCCCATGTCTTTTGCAAAGACAGAATTAAAAATAAACAGATTATGATTTTTTTTTTTTTTTTGCTTCACCAACACAAATAGTTCCGTAATTACTACGTGTGAACAGTTGTCGAGTAACAAGTAAACAGTTTCCTACACACTAGCCTTTACTTTGTATAGGTCTATAAGTTTAGTGTCTTTGTATTCCAGTTATTGTAAAATTAGTGAAATAGGAGTCTGTTGAAAGTCACTTTAATGTGTGATTCTGTAATGCTCCATCACTTCTTGTTCGCAGTTGTGCTCAGTCTTCTTCTTGCCAGACTGAATGCCAGTGGTTTATACAGTACATCACTCACTTCATGTCATATATTGCTTATATACATACTCATATAATATACTGTATATACCCTTACCCAGAGTTCTCCCATACAACTAAATGTAACAGCAATATTTATCACAGTAGTCTTTTTTCCACAACAAACACTAGGGCTACGTTTACATTACAAAAGTGGCGTCGCGTCTTCACTTTTTATTCCGCGTTTAGATGAGCGTTTTTGGGAGGAAATCTGCGTGCATACGGTGACGCAAAAGTGTGTGGAATTGGATTGGGTGTGCATGCCAGGTGGCATCACTTAAAGCATCTTTGGGCAAGCAGAAGTTTTCACGCCACACATTTTCATCAGCTACTCCTTCCACAAAGTTATCCCACCATCGACTAGATCTCCCAGGTCTAGTCCAAAGCTGTCTGGCTCCCCTCCGACGAATTGGTGCATCCTAAATTTGATAGAGGTAATTACAGATTCTTCTCTTTGCAGTGATACTATCTGTACACACCCTGTACATTTGGTGGAAAGACTCCTAAGTTTATTAGAGCTGCCAGAGCAGCTTGAAGGTCCGACACATGGAAATAATCCCACTTGTTTGTTTATTTCCCTGTACTGGCACATGTATGTGACGTAAACACATACGTGTGCAGAGTTTTGCGTCTTGGCAGTGTAGACAGACACGCTATGGCGGAGCGGATTCAAGTTTTCCACTTTGGAGGGTGATTTCAGATTTTTGCGTTTTTAAGCCCCCAAAACGCCGTCACCGTCTAAACAAAAGGCACTTCCGATAAAATATTTTGTCATTTTTACCCGCAAGCGTCCTCGTGTAAACGGAGCCTAAGTCTATTTCCAAACATCTACATTTTGAAAAAAATGGCAAAAAATCACTTGAAAATGTTAATTTATCAAACCAAAATATGACAAATTTTGCTTCTGAATCAGACTTAGTAAATAAATCATGGTATGCACTAAAGCATATGGTCCGCTTAAGAGATCATGCAGACAAAAACATCAATGTCAGTGATTATTTTTTAAAAGTATAAAATCATTACAATGTGAAAAAAGATATATTCTACATTTTAAACATATAAAACAACTTTTTTCATTACATACTCTGCAGTAACATCTGAAGTGCTGAGTCATTGTTTTAGTGAGCATTTCTTAGTAAAAACAAAGATTATTCTTCTATAATCTGTTGTGTTATTGCCTGTTATTGCCTGTCAGCGTCCTCTAACTGAGGATAAGAGGACAGGCTCACACATGGGAAGGCATAAGCCTCTTTATATGAGGAATAATAAGAGAAGAATGGTCTATTTATAAATGTATGGATGGAGTCTTATCCTCCCTTACATATAAATACATACATACACATGGGAACAGACGCCTGAACAGCAAACACACATTAAAAAACACAAAGACACAAGAAAGGATGTTAAGGCAAACGAGCAATAATCTGAAATACATCCATTACGGACTCACACACACACATAATTAAAATCCCCCGTTGTTGTATTTCAATCTTTTTTTTTTTTTTAGTTTTTATAGCTGTGTTTGTGACCTAACTGTCCATGTCAGTGTGTGTTTTTCTTGGGAAGCTGTGTTAAAACTTGAGATCAAATGAAAGGAAATGAAGGACAGTTCATTAGGAGAAACTACTGCTGGTTCAGTTACAAAATGTTCTACCCTTTCTGCTCTGTTTCGCCTATTATCATTAATTCACTGTTTAATGAAAAACTGTGTATGTGTTGTTAATTTGCCCATTTTGTCTTATTTTGCTTTGCACTGTGTGGAAGTTTATTTCACTTTGCTCTTCCAAATTACATTCTGCTTTATTTACCATGGGTTTATTAATTCCTCAATTTACTTTACTTAAATCAATTCTTTTCTTTCATGCTCTGTGATAATTTTTGTTATTTTTGTAAAAGTTTTTAGGGTTATGAACAAGCCTCCGGGTGATTTTGAGACATCGGCCCCGGGCAGAACTGCAGGTCATGTGAAGCAGCTTTGCCAGACAAAAAATCCTACAAATAAAATGCTATTTTAATCTATGAATATAATTTTATGATTGTCAAATACATTCAAAACCAACCTTCAAATTATTGAAATATAAACCTTAAAGTGCAACACATGATACATTGACACTACTTCAAGCTGTAAAACATTTTTACCTCAGGTTTCAACTTGAAGGAGAAAGGTGCAATCCAAAATAGTTACCCCACTACTTCAGAGGCCTTGTTTTAAGCAGTTTCATAAAGGAACTATTTTCCTGCATCTATTCATGGAAAAAAAGGCTTGTGACAGTATGAAATGCTGAGCTGTAACACAAGCTGGCTTAGGTGAGCTGGATGTATTAAACTGTCAGTTAAAACATGATTATGAGGTGAAGTGTGCTGGTATAGTATGATTTAAAAGAAAATAATTCCTAAATGAATCTGCTCACAAAACGTTCCATGGATTATCCAAGTGACAGACTCAAGGTCTGAAGAGTGAAGCCATTGCTAAAGTGCCTTAAACCTGCATTCTTTCTAATGGCCAGCAGGGGGAGACTCCACTAGCTGCAAAAAATAAGTCCAATTGTATGAAAGTCAATGGGAATATGACCCTACTTCTCACTTGATTTATTACCTCAGTAAACATTTCCCAATGAGTTTATGGCCCCAATTATTAATATAAAGTCTCCTTAAATATAGCATAATGTTGCTTTTCTAAATTTTGGTCCCATGTAGAGCAAAATACACAATAAAGCAGGTTATGTTTTGGGGCATGGCTACATTGTGATTGTCAGTGTGTTTTCATTACACACTCTGATAACTTAAAATCCTCTTGTTAAAAATTACATTGCTATTGAAACATTGCTATTTAGTTTTTCAAAAGTATTTTACTATTATAATAATTATCATTTGACACTTTAAGGAACCATAGGCCAAGTGCCATTTTGGCTCATTATACTGGAGAGAAGGCAGACATATTCATGGCTGATTTGTCAACACTTGGCAACTCGCATCAGAACAACTGGTAAAACTTTTTATTTTTATCTTATTTTGGGATAAACTTAAAAATAACTAATTGACTGATGGAGCCTTTTTACCAAGATGCAGATATCATTGTTGGCAGAAATATCTCTGACACAGGATTACTCATAACATTCACACATAAAATTAACAGTTTTTCAACCTCGGTTGCTCGTATTTACAGAGTAAACTATACCCTACTGTATGACAGCAACACAGCTAAAAATAGCATTCATTGTTTGCTACATCCTTACCAGGTGCTCTTGCAGCATGCTCTGTGGGGAGTGAAGGGAAACACCCTGGACAGTGCACCACTCTTTATTGCACTTGTAACAGATTGAGTCCACCTTGTATTGTAATAGCCTGCTGCTTGAGGTCAGTCTGGTTTGACACCACAGAAAAGAGGTGACTGTGAGCTGCAGAGTGGATATTGTCAAAATAACCAGCTGCTTTGAGATGGATTCTCTGAGGGAGTTTGTCTTGCTTCCTCTGAGCACATTGAATGGGATTCTCAGTGTGTTACTTATTTTTCTGCCCTTAAAATATCACAACAAGATATCATCGTCCATTAGTTGTCACCTCAGTCACAACTAATGGCTGATGAGAGAAATAATCATTTGAGGGACAAAGGGACACAAACTGTTTCCGCTGAGTCATAAATCAATGTCTCAGACAGAGTGACTTCTGTGGAGTTTACGTAATGTGAAAATAATTCAGCTCTGAAAAAAAAATATGTCTGGACAGATAATCAAATAAACTAGCAGCAGAACCATTTAAGTGATTTCTGCTTAAAGTTTGAAAGAATCACTGATGTAAACACTGCAGCAGAGAGCGTAGAAACAGATATCAATGGCCTACTGTGAAGTAACTGTTAGTTCTGCACAACTGCAGGCTTGGAGACACTGTATGTGAACCAAAGTTATGGATAAATTCTAACCTGGTGATGGCACTACATGAAAGGTTAAGGGATCAACAAATATATTACCAGTCAACAGGATTCGTCTTTGAACCATGATTTTCTGTACCAAATGTTGTACCAATCCATCCAGTAAATGTTGAGAGAAGTCAGGGTGTCACCAAATCATTTATCCTCTGGGGATGAGGAATGTCTGTTGAAAGTTAATGGCAAAGTGGTTGGGTCTGGACAGAAAGACCAACATTGCCATCCTTAGAGTCATGCCGCTAGAAGGGCTAACATTTAATTTAATTAACAACACCTCTAGGCAACAAGATAAGCTCTAGGAGACAAATCCTATCAAATATGTTTATGAATCGTTCTTGTCAACAAAGTCCATTTGAATCTGCCTCCCAGTAACCAACTACATAAAGCCACAATAACATAAAACAATATATACATTTTACAAGATCTTAAAAGATCCTGCACACATACATCCATATCGAACACCTACCTATTCACAAATCCTTAGCAAGGCCCTCAAGTGCTTTACTTGGTGCCATTATCTGAAGTGTCTGTATTGTAATGATTGCAGGGCTCTTACGGAGAACAAATCCATTTGCATCTGAGTTTAAAGCACCACTTCAGACACAGCAAATTATACCAAGAAAAATGATCAGACACATTCATGAATGTGTAAAAAGTTGCTGTCATCTTTATCACTTTGAACACCAAATTGGCAGGAAATTTGGCATGGGATATTGAAAAAACAAACTGGGATAAGAGAGCCAAAGTAACCAAAGCATGTAAATTAATTAAAGTCATGTAATCATATTTTCTTTCTGGGCAGACTTGTCTGGTCACTGATTTTCACCCAAATCACATCTTCATTTGCAAAGACCAGTTGATAAAATCTTTTTGAGTGTCTTATCCACCTCTGGCACTGCTGACCTGCAATGTCATCAGAGGCCTTCTTTATGGCCCGGGAAGGGGAGCTGCTTCATGTTCATTATCTTTAACTTTCAAGCTGAGAGGGTCTGAGTTAAGTTAGGGAACGATAAGTAAGGTAAAGAAAAAGCTGAGATAAACTATCAAGAAGCTGCAAACTACACTCCACATAAATATTGTTTGAGTATTTGTTTTTTACCAAATGTCTGCACAGAAGAGCTATAGTATGGAGCTTTATAGTAGCTTTTCTCCTTTATCCTATTAACTGCAACATTGCTACTAAGAGGTTTGTAAAATACTGTACCTGGCAAGCTAAGTTCTAGCCACAGTTGCCAACTCTTCAATTAAAGTAGTTAGCACAAGCTCCAAAAGTCAATGAATGTTGCAAATAATTGCTTTCTGTTTAAAATCAGATTTAGGTAAACAGTGTAAGTTATGTTACAAATCTTGTACTTTTGTTTTCATGAAGGACACGAACCCTGCTCTCCTGGGTGAAAGTCCACGGTTTGTTTGGCCCATCTACCAACCCTATTGTGAATTTACAAACAGTATATTACCTAAGTTTGTTCAAAAGCTAAACAACAACATAAAAATGTTGTTTTTATTTATTGTACCTCAGTATTTTATTCTATTGTACCTAAATACTGGACTGCTGTGACAACCGAATTTCCCTTTGGGGATGAATCTATGTATGTATGTATGTGTGTGTGTGTGTGTGTGTGTGTGTACGTGTGTACGTATGTGTGTGTGTGTGTGTGTGTGTGTGTATGTATGTGTCTGTCTGTCTGTCTGTCTATCTATAATAGCTGAGCAATGTAGCTCTCAACAAACATTACTCAAACTAGGGTGAATACTGCATTTGCTATGAAGCATTTCCAGTGTTGGATCAATACCCAGTTATGTGCTAGGACTCTGTATGTCGGGTTGATTCAAAACAGTCTCCACAGTAATGAAGGAACATGTCAGACAGAGCAACAGTGTGTCTAACTGATTTGTTTTAATGGTGTTTTTGAACAACAATGGAGGTCTATGGCACAATGGAATAAGTGATAATATATATTAAACATCTGGCTTTGGATACACAGTACTTGTCAGTAGGATCAATCCATTTTTTGGTTTTGGTCTTTTAAAGGATTACTGGAAAAAAAGAAAAAGTGCATCTCAAGCGTAGATAAGAATGTTGCAGCTCTGATTGATTACTTGCACCATGGTGTTCCATTTAATGGTTTCACAGCATAGGACATCATCTATTTAGCTAATTGTCCTCAGGTGGTACTGGACTTTAAACCGTTGCTCTGGTGACCTTTAATGAGTGCAAAATCTGAAATCTGAATATTAGAAGAATCCAATAGAAGGGCAACAGTCAGCTGTCCTCTGTGCTTTTATAATATTCTCATAATCTCTCCTGGAAAATCATTCAATTTAAGAGAAAAGGTCTACACTGGTCACAGAGCCAATCAAATAACTTCCATATACCGTATGCTGCGGGTAGCTCAGGGTCAGGTTGCCTTGTAGGGTTGTAAGTCAATGATTTGTTTTTCAGTGCCTGCTTGTTTCTTGTTTAAAATGTCAAATGACTGGCGAGATCACAGGAAGCTTGCTTTGATTTTCCAATTCATTACTCAGTGATGTATTACTAATGCATTGATCGATGGGAAGAGGTACATCTGGGAGTGTGTCCGCTTTCAGCTCTCACCCATGATAATGATGTTATTAAATATTCCATCATCTTAGTGTATTATAAACAGCAGTCCCACCTTTTCCATCCTATGCTTGTCCTTGCAGAGATAACCTATAACTGCATGATTCTATCTTTGGTGTCCTTGAGCAGTGCACCGAACCTGCCATTTTTCACATTGAATGGTGGTAAACAAATACACTTTTAGGAGACTGGACATACAATACATATTAATCCTCCACCCACTGTCACTGTATGTTTTGTTTAGTTTAGGCATTAAATATGTTTCCGTTCTCAGACAGAGCTGGGCGATATGGCCCAAGTCTTCTATATGTTAGTACATATCTTGACACAAAAAGATATACCATGTTTTATAGTAAATTAGTAGATATGTCTTTTTTTTTTTTTTATGACTTCAGTCGTTTTCAGTCATAACATGATGATACTTTAACAGCTATATCTAATGTTCAACAGAAACTTTCAGATTCATATGTCTACCCTATAACATGTTTTTATTTATATATATTCTGGAGTTTCTGCATTTTATTTACAACTTCATTATAAGGACAAAAAAAATCACATTATTTGCACATTATTTTGGACCAACAGTATTAAAATTGTGGATTGCCTTGTTTCTTTCCAATTAGACAAGCACACAGTTTATTTTTGAAGAAGACATCTTTGTATGTACGAGGAATGGTTTTCCAATATGGGTCAACATTGAAGGCCCCTGTCTCCTGAACTGTTGATCATTCTCGTTAATCAGACCACGTTTGAACACTCTCATATACGAACGTGGAAAAATTGCGGGAAAAAAAAGGTGTGAAGTCAGAGGTTGATTCCTGACAGAAAGCCCCTAATATTCTCAAGATTTAGTTGTGTTTCACAATCATGGAATCTAGCAATTATAAGAACTAGATACAGGACCCAAAGATGGCGCCCATTAATGCTTTCATGGTCACAGTGCTATAAATAAAATGTGATTTTACCCACACACATGCACACTACAAAACAAACAGCAACACAATGAGCGTCTCCAAGGTAGAGGGCCATGTATTCCCTTATCTGTAAACACACACATAGCTAACCGTTTGCACATTATTCCTTCAATAAAGGGCTAAATAATGGACAAGCTGTAAATACACACACACCTTTTTGGGAGTGGGCCAAACACTATAGGCTATTCTCTGTATTCAAACTGACAAATAACAAAATAATTATGTGCTTGTTAAAATGCCAAACAGTATTCTCTCCCATCTTGAAACACACACACACACACACACACACACACACACTAACAAAAGACTGAAAGCTAACCTTTTGGTCCAATTCCCAGTGGTCTGCTTAACTTACCAACAAGACAATTAATTATGTACACGCATAAAAATAATTTTGGCGTAAATGTGGCGAAGATGAAAATGATGCTGGTTTTCTCAGCTAATGAAGAGTTTGAGAAGTTAAATGCTTCTCACCTGACTGTCACAATACATAGTGTTATCTACCACTAGGCCCCTGTGTATTTGTGTGTGTGTTGTTCCTATGAAAAAGGGAGCATTGTCTTTCAGTGGTATAAATTATTAACATTCACTAGACCTACTGTCTCGAGAGACAGGGGGAATTGAATGAGAAAGTGGCAGGAAGAGAGATGATATAGAGAGGAGATAGAGAGATGGGAATGAGTGAGAAACAGAAATACATAGATATCCCACCCACAAAGTCCAGTAAGCCTATCAGTCTCTCCAGAACATGCAAACAAGGTCAAAGTAACAGTGGAAAGAAAGAAAAATGAGTAAAGAAATCTGTATAAAACATAAACAAAGAGTCATAAAAACACATAGTTTCTTACAAAATATAGAGTAAAATAACAAAGCCTTGCTGTACATTTAATCACCTAACTCTACTCTGACTGCAAACTAGACTAGCCAGGTTCTGTTTTCTGAGTGAAAGCTAGTTAGCTTAGTTCGCTAGCCTTATGCTGTCCATTAGCTAGCTAGGCTATCTAGATCCCATTTGCAAATTGGAAGCTACTTAGCTAAATCTACTAGTGTCTATACTATCCATTAGCAAGCTACGCTAACAAGCATCTTTTTGAAGGCTAGCGAATACATAGGCAAAAAAAACACAGTTTGGTAAAGAATATACATTATGAAATCATAACTCTGCTGTAGACTTCTTGTTAGCAAAAGAGGCTGTCTAGCTCCCATTTTTGAAGTGTAAGCTAGTTAGCCAAGCTTGCTAGCTTACACTTTCCATAAGCAAGTAAGGCTAACTATAGCTTCCATTTCCTGAGTGGAGTAGCTATGGATGTATTATAGAACTGGATATGGCAATGCCATTCAGCCTTGCGGGTGATTTTTCCCAGTGGGTTAGTTGCAGTGTTGCAGGAATAAATCCCTCGCGGTCCAAAAAGGCTCCATGGACCACAATAGTAAAAAAGAAGACAGACACCTTGAACTGCAAACAAAGTCAGTAATGACTTTTTCTTTATGACATTTTGATTAATACGGGTTTTATATTTTTAAATCTGACCTTGAGCCAAGGAAAGTAATTTAAAAACCTGTGATCACAATGTAAAGTCTATGAGCCGAGCAGGAACTCATAAGCTGGAATTATTTTTTAATGTGTACCCACTAAGCAAACAACTCTCATTGGACTGAATGGGCACCATCTTTGGGTCTCATGTCCAGTTCATAGCCTATAATAAATCCATGGTTCGAAGCAGGTTAATATAGCTTGTTAGTTTCCTCTTTCTGAGTAAAATACAAACTTAGCAACCCAATATTCCCCCTCATGTTAAATATTGTAAAGAACAGAAATGAGGGGGAAAATGACTTGTGCAAACATTTTCAGGCAGTACAGTGCAACATATGCAAATAGCTGTGTTTCTCAGAGCAAGGCCAGCTCCCAGATGACAAATAAATCATAATTCACATTTCCTTTAAAAAAAAAATGGAGACAAAATATTTCAAGTGTACACCCAATGAATGTGTTCAAATGTGTACACACGAAGACGGATCTCATATGTCTCACACACAACTTTCCACCTCACTTAATTATGCTTTATTCATGCCAGCTCAGCATGCAAGATGCAGGCTTTGACAGCATCTACGGAGAATGACCTCAGGACCCAATTTATCTTGAATGATTCAGACACCCATTTTAACTTTGCAGCAGAGCACCTTTGGGTCCTGCACTAGTCTCTGAAAAGCTCTATATGTCAAGAAGAAGCAGTGGCTATCCTCTGTAAGCCAACACCATGCAGCAATTTGCTGGAGCAATGTGACACAAAATCCCATTTCCCACTCTACAGTGGTTAACAGGATAGAAGGCTCTCTCTCTCTCTCTCTCTCGCTCTCTTTTCCTCTGTCTACCTTGCTGTCTCTAACTTGCTTTGAATTGCTTTCAAGCCTGTTTTTTTCTCAGCCCTATCCCCTTTTACTCCCTTTAGTCTATGTCCCCCCTTTCTCCCTCACACTCGTTCTTCTTCTATTTATCTTCCTCTCCTGTTGTCTCCCTCTACCTCTCTCAGCCTCGCTTTCAAACACTACCTTATTCTCCAGCTAATCCCCCTCCTCCCTGTTCAGCCTTCACTATTCTCACTCTGTCTCCCTGTCCTTCTGCTTGTGCCCTTTATTCTCCTCTCCTCCCTTCTCTCTCATACGTCCACACTAAGCCAGCGAAATCTGAAAAAGCTGTAAACGATTGCCACCATGATAGTGTTTCCAGAGCATATTCATAGATGTCTCCATCTTCACTAAAACAATAAGAAAGCATCTGAATGTCTTCTTCTGTGTCCTCCTTTGATTGTCAAATAACAAATTGTGCCACCACTTCTACTGATTTAAATATTTTTTTTATTAAGGAAGTAATTGAAGAGGTCTCAGAATATGGCTACATTACTACAATGAGGTCCAACTGGTCAACATGAGTAAGCTCATGATCAGAGAGGTTGCAAACAAGAAAGAGAATAGTTGTGATCAATGGTTTTTACTGTGCAATGTGAGATTATAACATGACATTACAGGTGCTCTCAATCCCTCTATTTTACCTTACAATAAAGCCGTCTGACTTTTAAACGCTTGTCTGTTGGCCTGTTGATGTCACCATGTTCCTAGAGCGCAATATCATCAAAACGTATACAACAGTTGGTCGTAGCTATAAAGAATTAAACCTATAGTTGTGATAAGCCATAGTTCTTCTCCTACTGCTGCAGACAATAAAATCACTATTTTATGGTTGCGAAGTTCACAGACTACATTAACATGAATACAAGTTAATGACAAAACCAGTGTTGCGTGACCAGCCATGTTGACAGTTAAAATGATGGAACTTACTTGGAGTTATATTTGATTCAGCAAAAGTTTGACAAAAAACAACAACTAGGTCATTAAATTGAGCTGAATTTGACTCTTGATTGTCTCATAAGCATGATCACATCTCTTTCCCATCACCACCAACAGTTTTAACCAGGTAAAGAAAGAGGGACCACACATCATCGAGAACCATATACTATGATGGAGTTGGGACCCCATTCATTCCTATGAAAATTGCGCATGTATAAAATTATCCAGATTCTGCATTTATAGGGCCCATAGAGCAAGCACAAAGTTTGTTCACAAACTGTTAATCTGTGGTCTGACCACTTATACTATAGAACTCCTGTCCAATATCACACTTACCTGGGTCCAGATCTTTGGATCCGCCTATATCTCCAAGTTGACTGATTTGTCTGGCATCTTGACAGCGGCCTGTAAAAAAAAAATCCAATGACCACCACAGAGGGACACCAAACAGTGCATTGACTAATGCAGTTGTCAAGCATCGTCAAGCTTTGCGTTGGAAACCAAGAAGATATAACAACAATGGGGAACGCTACATACAAGACAGATGCTGATATTGCACCCATTTTGCATGTTTTCAGACCATATTAATGAACAATAGGAGCCTGCTCCACCTGCTGCTGGCAGGTTGAGAAGATCGTTATCAGCCCATTCAATTGCTAAAAACAAAGCAATTACATTTAGTTAAAAGGCTAGGGGTTTCCTAACGATAACAAGACAAAACCAATTCTCAAAAATTTGGAAAAAAATGTCCTGTTCGGCGTTGTAAAGATTGCTAAAAAAGTCAAATAAATGCATGTAAATGCCGGAAATTAACGTTACAAGAACAACTCGAGCCCCGGAAGTGACATGGTTATGTATGGTTGTAGACTTAAAATGATTGGTATGATGAGTCAGTGTGGATATGATGGCCTCTAATGGTTGAATCAGAAAAAACAAAACACCCAAATAATCTATATACTCTTTTTCTTTCCTTTATTGTTTTGCCTCCTTTCTTTTCTTTATATTTTTCTGTGTACTGTATTTGTATAATTTGGATTGAGTTGGGCTAGAGGTCAAATAATATAGTCTCTTGAACCACAAAGACCCAGATAACCTATCATTGTTTATTAAATGTTCAGTTTTCCTTGCCCAAAATGAAATGTGAGGGCCATCGTTCTCAGAGTCATCCAATGTGAAGGGCGGTTTTAAAAAAGCTCAGTTGTCAGGGGTAACAAATGCCAATTGAGTGTGTTTGGAAGGTCTATATTTTACATCTTACAGCTAAGTGTGGATGTATAATCTACCTCTCTTTCCTCCTTTTTCATTCTTCCTTCATCCCTTTCGCACAACGAGAAAAACCACCAAGTAAAAAACCTGGATGATATTTGAGGAATCGCAGCTTTAAACGTGTGTGTCCGTATGTGAGACAGACAGGTGAAGCATGTTAGACAGGCCCTTTTGGAATCAGAGCCTTTTTAAACAGCTTGTACGGGTATCTGTGAGGGTTGGTAGCTATGGGTGTAAGAACACTAAGGGTCTGTCAGGAGAATTGCAGGCATCTTACAATGGTCTGCTCATGCCTCCAAGACAACAACTTGGACACACACACACACACACACACACACACACACACACACACACAATCGTATGGAGACATATGTTTCTGTGTGGAGAGGTTTGTGTGGTATGTGCTAACAAAAGCATCCAGTTACACCCTAATGGAAAGGAAATATTGATTCACATTTTTCCCAATACCAGAGATGTTTCAGATACTGTAATAGATAGATAATAATAACAACACGATACCTTTAACATAAACTGTCTTTGAATTCCAATGATTTATATACCTACTTTTCAGGCACTTTGTTTTGAATTGTATTTGGAAAAGGAAGCTTGGTGAAATATTAGACCTTGAGGCCGTACCGACACAGACTATATTTTTTAATAAAGACAAATCGAATGAGTCATAAAAATCCATTCTGAAACCCGTTACATTTCTCACCTTGTCTTTAAAATTCTTGGTTATAGAGAAGAAGGCTCATTAAAATAGATTTCAAGTCAAATGCAATGAGACACACATAAAATAACGTTTCTGCTGCAAAAAAAAGTTTTCACATCCAAATCCATCTGTACAAGCACCACTTTGGTGGCCAACAGATTTTGCATCTACACTCTTATTGTAATATCTAATCCTTTTTTCATAATGCAGTGTTTTATCAGATTTGTGACATCTGAACAAACGGTGGACTTTCACCAGGTGGCAACCTCAGGGTCTGAGCAGGGAGGTAAACCAGGAAGTGCCTTAAGCTGCATTCTACCGAAATTCCAGCAGGGGGTGCTAAGTTTGGCTGCAAAAACATTTCTGTCCATTATTTTCAATGCAAAATTAGAAAACTTCCCACTTGATTTATTACCTCAGAACATATTTTTACACTATGGTCTCCATCGGGAGTAAAAAATCTTCTTCAAGACAATTTAATGTTAATAGTTCAAATAATGGCCCCATTTAGAAGAAAATAGAAGATAAACAATCATATGATTTGGGGCGTGGCTACCTTTGATTGACAGGTTGCTAACAAGGCGAGCCTTCAGAAGAGAAGAGAAGAGAAGCAGAACAATGCGTGTCCACGGCAACGTGTCAATAAAGTTATATATAACATTATATAGATATAAAAAAGGACTTTACCGATTTGGTCTCATAACTTTGAGAATTCACACTGTATTTTCAATTAATGTAGTAAAAATGTCTTGTTCAGCGTTTGATTGGACTAACAGACACTCCCACTTGAAGGAGTCGTTGTTCATTTTTCTGAGGTAGTCACGTACATTTTGTTTTTGTTTTTTTGCTAGCCAAAATGAACACCCCAGTTCATGCTAACATGAATTAGCAGCGACTTCGCTCAGTCAGGTTGCTGGTGTAGAGAGGCGTGTAGTCAGTGTCATCAGATCCCTCTCGCTCCTCCACAGTCCAAATATGGTCTGCTCCCCGTATCAGAAACAAAATGGTGACGCAAGATGCCGACTAGCGTAACTCGATGCTTTCATCGGGCAGTCCACAAACCAATGGGTGACGTCACGGTCACTACGTCCATTATTCATATACAGTCTATGATTTTCACCCAGGAGAGCGGGATCCACGTCCAGTGTGAAAACAAAAATAAATCATTTTTAACATAAATTATGTTGTTTACGTAAGTTCCATGAATCACATGAGCATAACTTCCATTTATTACGTAACTTACAGTAGTCACATGACCATTGTAACTACTTTATTTCCGGCATTTATGTACATTTATTTACTAATATGAGACCCATGAACCAGGATTGCTTTCTCCACTTCATTTTTTAAACTGTGTTTAGTTTGAGACACTTGGCAAATGTGTAAGCCATCCCAGAATAGCCTCTCCACAACTCCCTTTTGAACGCTCCTTATCTGACCTGCATCCAATCCATTACTTGACAGCTCAACTTGCCTCTGCAGGAACACTAGCAGGTTTTTCTTTTTCTTTTATCCATTCCTTCAATCTGACTATGAATCAATGTATGTGTGATTGAACTGGTTTATTGACGAAATGCAAAAGGATGAAGGACTTGAGATTTTTGGGGGAATTGTCATGGAACCGTCATCATATTACACGATAGTGCAGAATCACTACACACAAAAATTGCCCTCATGCAGGTGTTAAGAGGAGGGACCATTGAACCAATTTCCAGATAAAGAATGGGACAAGATCCTCAGAAAGGTCAGTAAAACGACCAAACCAGACTTACTTGAGTTACATCACTGATCATATTGTACATCTATTCTACTCTGAAGTGGGGTTTGTTGGAAATGTCAAGATAGAGAGGACAGGCTGCCTTAGAATTTGAGATTTGATCAAAATGAGTTCAATACTCTCAACATTTTGTCACACTATGCCTTTGACTCCTGGTCCACATGTGCTCAGAATCCTTTATGCAAGCATACTGGACTATTACTATTTTCCATCACCTGTAACATAAAACATGCAAGTCAATGTGCTGTATATTTGCAAGCATTTATCAAGAGTCCTGCTGGTATGTACTACACAAAGAGCATGAAACATCTTATCTTCTCCTATCTTGTTTTTCTGCTATTGCAATATTACACTCCCATATATTAACCCCCTGAACACCAAGCTGTTTTAGGGCATTTTTTTGCTCTTTTTATATTCACACACATCACTGTGGCCTTGTATTTCACTGCAATATATATGTCATGCATCTCTATGGAATCAGCACAATCATGACTAAAAGTGGGAACAAAAATATCTGTTGTGCCGTATAACAGTTATAATGACATAAATCATTAAAAAAAAAGTTTATTTTTCTGTTAAATACATATGTATTTTTAATTGAAATAAATAGAATTTATATATACTTTTCCAACTGCCCAAAATTATCATGGATATTGGAAAACAAAATTGGGTCTCCACATTGGCATTATTACCATCTGTCCTCTCCTCTCTGATCTGTGTAAACAGTCTACAGTTCTGTCCGATTTTCAGTGAATATTTGTCATGTGACCGTTGGTCTGAGCAGAATCAATCAAGGCTTCCCAGTTGTGCTGAAGAATCAATGTTTTTAACAGGATTTTAATAATTCCAAAGGTTTACTTTTGGTGACATTAAATGTGTTGTTTTAAATTATGTTTTTTTTTGTTTTTTTACTGAAATAGCACAATTGTAAGCTTAACTTTGGTTACTTTTCTAGACTGAAACTCCTAACCTATGATCTGTCCAAGGCCTGAAAGTTCAAATTTTGAAGGCAATGCCTGTTTTTACAATTCCTTTGTAATTTTCTTTGATAAAAAGTTCATTTTTGGCAATCTTTAAAAGAAAGCATACGTTTCAATGGTGGGGTTCAAAATAATAAAATAAATAAATACAATAAAAATATTTTTTACTGCTACAGTTGGTGATGCTTATAGTTGTCACCATAAATTTGTGGCTAAGCATGTGTGCTACACCTCTCAGTAGTTCCCTGTCAGATCATGCATGTTTGTTCTTTATGTGATGATGACTTTGTGCATGCATGCAAAGGCTTGTGTCTGTGTCTGTGGCTCCACAGTGAACTGGGGTTTGTTTTGATGTTCCCGACAAGCACCACCTGCAACCATGTTTTCCCCTGTGTGTCTTATTTAGAGTCAAATACAATAAGCCAAAGCTTATAACACCAATGATAACTTTATTGTTTACAAGTTTTTTTTGCAGAGGCAGCTTCATTTGATTCCCCGTTAGAGAGAAGATGTGATTGATGATAGTTAACATGTATTGGTCGTAAGGGAAGCAAACATTTGTTAGAAGACACTCTAATATTATCCGCCTAATTAAAAGTCCCAAATTAAATATGAAGGGAGTAGATATCTGATTAGATTTTTTTTTTTGGTTTGCCTCTGTTTGGACTGCAGTACCAAGTGCAAGTACAGGAAAATGTCATAATGTTGGATGCAATATATAGTTATGAGTGAACTTATGATGAAGAGCATGTGAAGATGTTCAATATATATTCATATAATCATACTATAAGGTGTCTCTGCTGCACCAAAGTGTAAAATCACAATGTTTTGACATTTGTATATTCCAATAATCCCTTGAAAGTCAAAGTACACTTGAAGAATATGGTTAAACAGTTGTGGAGTCCCAACTCTTTGGCCAAAACAATACTCAGAGCTGAGTATTTTGGGGATGAAAGTATTAAAATACCACATTGCATGTATAAATATAAGCCCAAACAAAATGCATTTTGAGCAGCCATATCAGCCCTTATTGTTTAGCAGTCTCTACACTTAACCAGTCTGATGATTTAGCTTCTGGAGGCAACGGATAATTTCTTGGGTTCTGGTGTCACCAGCAGATATCAGGATGAATCAGATGCCATCAATAGTCCATTGGTTCAGAGATTCCAATATTTGGCCTCATTTACTCTGCACATGGACTATTTGTCTGCATACAACCAAAGCCTGCTCTATTGTGATCAATATTACTTGATCTACAAAGAGAAACCAGCACACTTCCAATAGCAACATCTTATCCTGTTGACTACAAGTTCTACATGCATATTCAGAGAGCTAATGATAGACTACACTGTAAAAAAAAAAAAAGATAAACAATAGCTACTCAATAAAATTGAGGCAACAGATTGCACGCAATATTATTAATTAAATCTAACTACGTTACAAGTTGAGTTAATAACAACTTAACAGGAAGTGCCTGTCAATTAAAAACATACTAATTATATTGTGTTGGATTCATTCATAATTCTCTTTAGAATTTTATACACATAAAGATTACATTTAATGTGGTCAAAATAAGAAGATTCTATCTCAAACATTTTTATATTAAAGTTACTTAAACAACTGCCTCAAAATCAAGGACGCATTTATATTTAATACATTTTATCAAATATATTAAGTGAAATGAAATGACAACAGAATAATTTATTACAGTGTAATGGTCCTGATGCATGTCTGTCATTGTATATAACATGGTTCTGGATGACTATAAAAAAAATCCAAAATCCATGCTGAATCAAGATACCTGAAGATTGGTTGTGTTGATATTAATGAAGACCTCTCTCCATTGGTGTATTTTATATACCAATGGAATAGATTGGACTCCCTTGGTGTAGAAAATAGACTGAGTACAATTTATAGTCTAATTAATCGCCTCAAGCAATGTTTTGTGACTTAGCACCGGTTTAGGCTGAAAATTATGACTTTAAAAATGAAGAAATCTGGGGATGTGGAGTTAGAAGAATGCATGGAAAGAAAAAGACGATGTGTCTAGTCCTGCTGCATTGATTTTGATTCTCTTTTTTATTTAGTCTTGAATTGCAGTTCTAAATCAAGGTAGAAACCTTATTAATATGCACAGTTTATGTTATATATGAATTCATGCATCAGCCCAACCTCCACTTCCGCACCCACTTTTCAGCTCTGATACTGGCTTATTCTTAGAGTTGAGACACCAAATAGAAACTGTACATAATCTATACATATTTGCATATTTACATATGAATCAATCCAATGTAAGTTGGCGTAACACACAAAGGATTATCCTCACCAAATAAACAACACAGATGCATAGGAAATAGAAGCACTGTGCTGTGCAGTACATTTGATGTGCACAGTCTCTTTCTATGACACACACACACACACACACACACACACACACACACAAGCACACACACACACACACACACACACACACACATTAATAACCTTGCATGATGCGTGTTGTGTTCTGTGATGCACTGTGACACACTTTTGTGTGTATTAACCTGGCATACGTGTGTTTTTCAGACGGTCTGTATACTCACTGTTCTGTCCGTCTTCCTCTAACTGCTTGTGGCACACTGTGTGTGTGTGTGTGTGTGTGTGTGTGTGTGTGTGTGTATGTGTGTGTGTGTGTGTGTGCACACCTATTTCTCAGGCTGTGTGGGTGTGTGTTGTTGCGTCTGCCTCTGTCTAACTTGTTGTGACACACTGGTCACATGTCTCAGATGATGTGTGTGTGTGTGTGTGTGTGTGTGTGTGTCTGTGTCTGTGTCTGTGTCTAATCTCTCTACGCTGTGTTAATTTATGAAGTCTGTGATCATTTGACTGTATGTGCCAACTCCTTCATCTAGAGGATTGATAATTAAATCTCCCGAAAATAACAATGGCACAGACACACAGATAAACACACACACACACACACACACACACACACACACACACACATTAAACAAGGTTAGAGAGACGAAGTGAGAGGGTAATAAAAGAGAAATTAAATATTATGTGAAAGGGTGAATATGCAGAAGGAGTATAATTTGGAGAAAGAGGTCAAGAAATAAGGATTATAAAAGGCTACA
This sequence comes from Centropristis striata, assembly GCF_030273125.1. Lineage (NCBI taxonomy): Eukaryota > Metazoa > Chordata > Actinopteri > Perciformes > Serranidae > Centropristis > Centropristis striata. Next base: position 17,802,356 of record NC_081532.1, read on the forward strand.
ATTTTGGAAAAAAGTAAAGAAAAGGGCAAGAAAACCAGATTGAGACTGAACCAAGAGTTCAAGTGAGTGATATAAAACAGAAGCTGAGGAGAGAAAGATGGAGAAAGAGTGGGTGAGTGGGAGGATCATGGGAGAGTTGGAGACAGAGAGAGCGGGTTTAAAATGCCAGGAGACAGTGTGCGGTAAATAAAAAGCTCTTTATGGCCGGCTGAGCGATTTAGTGGATTATCCCTTTACAAAGGTCAATGCCGGTTTGGAGCACGACCAAAACAACAACAACAGAACGAAAAGGAGAAAAATAAAACACCCTGTCGACTCGAGCCGTAAGTGGCATGACCAGTAAACAAATATGACAACAATGACAGCAGCTTAACAGACCGCGCCGTGATGAAGTGAAAAATGAAGTGAAAGTGAATGAAAATGGACTGTTTGAAATCAGAAATAACAAGCTTAAAAAGTGAAAAATCCCAAAGCACGAGCTTCAGCCGCTGATGAAAATGGAGAGTAATGCAGCCGGACACAAAAGATGACACACAAGGCTTATGACAGCTTGTGGATGTTTTACGAGAAGATTTGCATAATATGTGGTGTTCTGTGGTGTAACCAGGAGTGGAACTAAGCCAAAACGCACCAGAATGCCATTCTGAGACTAAATGTTTGGAACAGTTCCTGCTGAGAGTTTGGTAATTTTTTTATTTTGGAAAAAATTGAGTCGCCTTATGGTGCTATAGAAAAATGAAATTGCCTGTTTAGAGCCTTAAACACTGTTCCACACAGCCAGCTAAAAGTCTGACCTAATATTTGGTTGTTGGAATGACCATATTAATCTGAATAATCGAAATCAATTTTTTAAGACATAGTCACCAAGATTTCCCACATTTGTAGACTGAGTTCAGTATTTGAGCTTTTGCCATCTTTGTGATTTATATTGCAGTGTATGTGCAGAACGGATAGAAAAAAAGTGTTCAATTAACTTTGAAGGGTCAGAGTTCTAGAACGAAAATAAATACACACAGAAAATACCATAAAGCTCTCCAAACTAAACGACAGTCAGTACTGCTTATTAGAACATTTATGTATGTATTGCGGTTTGCGCTTTGTGGCTTACTGTAAACCGACACATTCTAAGTACACATGTCATTATACATAAATGTACAGTTTGCAGTTGAAAAAAAGGCTGCAGTTCCTGTGGATTTAGGCCACAAAACCAATGACCTAGGTTTAGGTAAAAAAAAAAACCAACATCCTGGTAAGGCGTTAAATAAGGAGTTCAAACAGTAACTAAATGTACGTAAATGCAGAAAGTGAAGTAGTTATGTGGGTCACGTGACTACCGTAAGTTACGTAAAAAATTAAAGTTACGTTCAAAAACAAAAAAGTTTCCATGTTGAAGTTCTCCCAACTTGTAAAAAGAAAAGGAATGGCAAATGTTATCTCCTTTTTAGTTAAATACAAGAAAACAGGACCATATTAAACAATTAGGCTATAGGATGCAATCCTCTGATAGAGTAAATACTATTATGTTCGATTCACTTAGAGTGTTGTGAATAACCTCAACATAAAGGACTGAATACAGAGAGAAGGTTGTTGAGAATTGGAAAAAGGTAAAAGGCAGAGAAGAATAAGTAGAGGAGGATCAGTGAACACATTTTAATCAGAACTAAATGAGGGAGAATGAGTGGGCAATAAGGGAGGAGACGGAAACGGATTAAAGTGGAGAGAGACGGCAAGAGAGAGAGAGACAGAGGCGGGTCATTAAGAAGTCTCGAGTGGAATAAAATGAGGCATTATCATTTTAATGCATGACTTAATATTCCTGCTTGTGAAATATGTGGGAGGCACGCATACATACACATCGTCGACATATCTCCATATCCTCCCTCTATTAGTCACTCATTGCCTTGATTTTTATTTTCATTCCCACCTCCCTTTAAATCTCATTTTCATTGCATTGGTAACATAAAGCTTTATTCAACAAGGATACTCCCACTGAGATCATGCACATATTAACCAAAAGAGACCTGGCAAACAGCCATCCAGGAGAGAAAAAAACAAATGGATTGCATAAGCAGTAACAAACACATGAAGAAACAAAGAGAGAAAAGTGATAAAAGAGGACCAACGTTGGCCTGATTCTACCTCTCTCAACATTCAACAGCTTGCAATTCATTATGGGTGATTGTCAAGTCTTTCTGCAGGCTATTACATGCAAAGCTCTGATGAAAGGCGCACCTCACCATCAGCATGTCAAACCATATTGTTCTCCACATCTGAATACAAATACATACTCTTTTCCATTTGTCCTCACTGTCACGGTTTTTACATAAAAGCTCTCATTGTGACACAATAAACCTATGCAAATTGCCTCCATCTTTCCCATTGTATTTTATTTGTTCATATTATATCATTTTTCCTGCTAGTGATTGAAGGCAACACCAACCACTTTCTTTTTATAGACCAATCATTTTGAAGAGGGAAAAATATGGCTTCCAATGGTTGGGTGTGGCATAAAACATCCATCTCCAGGCATTCAAATGAATGGATTAATATAAAAAAAACCCTGTAATAAACCAGCAGCTCTGTGAGGCTGGATTTAGGCGCTGTGATGCTTTGAGATTAATGCCAAACACATCTCAGTTTACCATGTCAGCATGCTAACATTTGAACTTTAAAAACCACATACATCAACCTCATGGTAGCACTAGAGGAAAGTCAGAGGACCATCAAAGTCATTAAGATTCATCCTCTGGGAACCAATAACATCTGCACTAAATGTTAATACAACAAGTAAATAATCAAGCTTTTCACAAGATAAGTAAAAACGTAAAACTTAGACCTTCTTGTAGTACTTAGTTATTAGGGTTCATCCTCTGGGTACCATGACTATCTAAACCCAATGTTATGGCAGTTTATCCAATACTTGTCGATAAAACCCCAAAAATGTCAAGCTGCAGATGGTGTTAGAGAAAATGTCTGGGTCATTGAGGTAAGTAGCATTCATCCTCTGAGAACAATGAACATCTGTACTAAAATTTGTGTTAATCAATTTGGTAAATGACGCACTTCACAAAAGAAGGAAAAACTTGAACCTGCTTTTGACCCTTAATTTTTAGGGTTCATCCTCTGGGTACTATGGATACCTTCACCCAGTGGCAGTTTATCCAATACTTGTCAAAACATGTCACAAGCGATGTGAACTTGAGTCACTGTGACTTGCACTTGAGTCAACCTACTGGTGTTGATACAGCAAAGGTAATTTCTTTAGGATTTATCCTCTGGGGACCAGGAATTTCTTTGCTAAATTTTGTGTTAATCAATGTAGTGAATGATAAAATATTTCACATGGTAAAAATTCCCCTAGCCACCTGGTCATGGTACTTAATTATTAGGATTCATTCTCTTGGTACCATGAATTGATGTACCCAATTTCTTGGCAGTCCAATCAAAAGTTTTTCAAAATTCATGTCACGAAGCCTAAAAATGTTAACATGGAGATCGTTTTGCAGGAAAAGTGAGGAGGTTCTAAAGGTCAGACAGCTTTATCCACTGGGGACCATGATTAAAATATTGAAAAATGGCATGGCTATGATTGCAGGTGCACAGCAGGAGAGTGATAAATTTGATCAGTGGCTTGCGATGAAAATTATTTTCATACTTTCAATATTTCAATACTGTGTTCTGATCTGTATTCTTCCTGAAGATGGACATCTGTAATCATGCTTAAACATTTCCAACCATTAAATTATAGCTGTTCTTGATGTATAATGTGTACATACGAAATGAAATTGCTATTTAATCAGAAGGTCCTTTGAATTGTGTAAAAATGCTGTGACCTCAGCGCCACCTGTGACATTTCAAAGAAACAAGCAGGGTTTTTTTTTGTGGATGTGGTGATTTTCAGGCGAGCACTCCACTGGCCACTTATTGGTCTTTAGGGCAGAGATATCTTAATTCCATAAATAAATTAAATAAAATGTGACAATGAATTAACCTCAGCGAACCCTCTGACATTTAAAATGAGTGAGTCACTGTTTTTCTGTTCTCTCTCTATCTCTCTCTCTCTCACTCTCATGCACACAAACTCAAGGGCAAAATACTCACAAATCTAATATTAGATATTGTTGCATTTATACAAGATATCATCTTTATATCTGGTTGAAAATTTTAGATTCAACCAGATATAACCAGATAGAATTTAGAAATTCTGCTGTTGTCAGATTAAGTTATGTGAACACTCTTCCTCGATCAGCCCTAGAGCCATTTGATGGCACAAAGAGCAAGAAAGCACATCTTACAGCAGAGTGAGGTTACTAGCAGGGCCACCTGCTTCCCCCAACACCCTGTCAACAGCTGAATCAAAGTCAAAACTGTGATCTTTTATTGATTCGCCTGTAGGAGGCTTTCAAGTGATGTAGACTCCGTCTCACTCTTTCCCTGGTGCCCTCACCCTGTCCGCCTCCATCCACAGGACTGAAGTGCACTGTGCATCGATGCTGCCTTGTGACACACCCCAAAGCCCCCGGTGATCAAAGTGAGACAGAGAGAAAAAAAACACCTCATGAATTGGAATTCTCTGTCGGCCGCAGGTTTCATCTCAGAATGTCTTTTGTAATACACAATCAGAACCACACACTTAAAGTGATACTTCAATCACAGCTTGTATTCTTTGTTTGAATCGCTCGCCCCCTGTAGAATTAAAGGGTACCTGTGTCACGGCAGAGGAAAAGTATCAAAACATTCAAAACTCCTCAAACCTTCTCTGCAGCACAATCCACTCCTGTGCTGCCAAGAAGGCAGCTCTTGAATGCAGTTCAAGGTTGTGTAAAAATAAAAAAAAAAGCCTCCCCGGATTATTTCGGGGAATTACTTACAGAGAATGATTGCATGATATGAGGGAGGTTTGGGAGTCGAATGGGGTCAGAGCCAAATTGCAAAAGATATTCAGGGTGAGTAGGAGAGGTATATCCAAGCAGAAAGCACAATGACCATGACTGGATGATTGGACGTGCACAGCATTCTCACTGGAGGTGAAAGTGAACGCTGCTTTGAGATTAGTGCAATAAAAGAACCTCTCATGACAAACTTTCTATATGAACTTTAATTACATCTAAAGAGCTGATGTGCAATACTCAGAGAGTGTTCATTACATATGGCAAGATTCAAGCATTAAATAATTTAAATTCATGGCGATAATCAAATTTACCATTTTTCCAGTGGGGATGCCTTTTACCAGCATCCTAATTGACCCTTCGCTAAGTCTCTGACTAGAACAGCCACTATCCAATGCTATAGGTTCATGACAGTAGACATTTTCAAAGTTTAAAGGGGGATGTCATATTTTTTACTTTTCTGAAGCCAAAAGTTCAAGAGGAGAGATATGGATAAGTATGGATTAAACAGTGTGGAAGACCTCACTCACAGCTGAATCCATTGAAGATCAACAAAAATGATGTTGTTTCCTCCAAGAACAGATGTAAATAATGTTAGCTAGCTTAGCACTTTAGCAAGACTGAAACCCCTAACACTCACCTTAAAAAAGTATCATAATGTATTTGTGTTTTAACTTGAAACTGACAATGTGCAAGAAACATCCTGCCGTGTTTTAGCTTGAAAAAGCAGTATAATTATTGCGGGACAAAGTGAAGGATCAATTAAGCAAGGACTGTTACAAGACCTCAGCTGGCATGATAGAACCAACATCAACTTGGATGACATCATACATCCACTACAGCTGTGTCCTGACAACACTTACAGGTATTTCACAGTCAAAGGAAATGTCTACAAACAAACAAAAGGAGGAGACTTACCATGTCTCTTCCAGCAGTGTGAAGGTGAATCAAGAGCTTTTCAGGCTGCAATTTAACCAGTGTACTCCAGTCTGTTTCCCATGAAGCAATTTGAAGTAATTGCACCGACAATCATACCTGATATCTGGCACTGGTGCATGGAAACACATGAAAGTGCCCTCCTGCTCCAGTGTCAACTGTTCCATCAAACACAGCAAAAAACACCCAACTAAATATCAAGTTCATGCGTCAACAGGAAGGGGACGGTACTCACTAACTTAGACCAATAGACCAATATCTGGACCAACAGTTCCAAAGACTGGACGTGAAAAATCCCACAACAGCTAAAGACCAAGAGCCCACTGCCAAAGTTTCCAAGACATAAGGAGTCAGTAGCTAAAACACGCCAGGATGTTTCTTGCACATTGTCAGTTTCAAGTTAAAACACAAATACATAATGATACTTTTTTAGGTGAGGGTTTTCAGTGTGCGGCTGTGGCTCAGTTGGTAGAGTTGGTAGGCCCCCAATAAAGGATTGGTGGTTCGATCCCTGACCGTCGCAGCCTACTTGTCGAAGTATCCTTGAGCAAGATACCCCAAATTGCTCCCGATGCTGCGTTCATCGGTGTGTGAATGAATTCCCAATGGTGGCAGGTGGCACCGTTTAGGGTAGCCTCTGCCACCAGTATGAATGTGCGTGTGAAAGGGTGAACGAGCGCAGTCTGTAGTGTAAAGCGCTTTGAGTGGTCGCAAAGCGACTAGAAAAGCGCTATATAAGTGCAGGTCCATTTACCATTTACATATTACACACTTTCAACAGTTTAATACTCCTAATAGGAGTGGGGTATGCTATCCAACAGCAGCAGGGAAATAGAAATGGACCAGCTGTGTGTGACCCAAGAGTGGTAACATTGACTGAGGTCAATCAGAGGTTATGAGTCCACTGACGAATGGTGGATGTAGAATAGAGCCGTACTATTCAGTAACCCTCCATCTACTTCCATGGCATGGACCCACCCATTCTCACCTGACTTCACTCACTCCTAATTAATGGTCTACTCTATATATCCCACTGGATGAAGTGAGTTTACTGCTTTATTCATATGTTGATCTACTTTAATGGTTATTTGTAGATTAGATGTGACTAAATGTTTGACCAGTATAGATTGGTATATGCTATAATCGTTATCTTGTTTGTTTGCCTTGAGGCTACAGACATAATGTGTGTAAGTGCGCAGTGCACAGGATTTGTTAAATGAAGCTCTTAAGGAAATGCAAGAATCCTTATAACCTAATTTAGAATGTTGAATTTCTTATGTTATGTAATTTCAGCAGTGGTAGGCCCACCCCTCACCCCCCTGGTTAGAGTACTAATATGCATTGTTTGTTAGGTACCTAATTGTTAATTGTGATGTTATATTGGTTAACTGTATTGCAATTCTTGTGTTTTTCTGTTTATCATTTATAGAAAACCATAACCGTCAAGCCTCATCATCTCCTATTGCTCTAAATTTGTGCATAGTGACAATAAATGGCTTAAACGGAAATATCAGTTGTTCCTCCTACATTCTTATCGATGTACCATGGTGATGCTCGATCTCCTGTGAACCATTCCTAGAGATAGATTCTACAGTGGATGAAATGAAGCGTTTTTCCTCAAAATATATGCTCCCATGTGAAAAAATCAGGTCATATTTGTGTCATACCACCTTAACTAGACCATCTTCCAACACAGCAAAAGTTAGAACAACTGAGAAAACAGTATTTTTGCTGTGGGAACTTGTAGAGTAATCAGTACCTGCGAATCAGATTAAGCATCTACCTATATTTGCATCTACCCACATCCATCTTCCCTTTGCCTATTCTTTACCCATGAAGTGGCTGTGCTGCTTAGAAAAGCAAAGAGTCCCTAATCGCAATGCATTCTACTTAAGTGTGGGTGGGTGAGTAATTGCATGGGTAAGTGAGTGCATGTGGTTGCAGTCCATGTGGGGGTTTTCAGGGACATGAATTTATCAATGATAAACTAGATATATCTGTAGGCAAAATATACACATACACAGGCTCACCATCAGTATGAAATAAGTCTATTATGTTGGCAATGATAGCTTTGCTCTTAGCTCTTGGCTTCTGTTCGGGGCCAAAGAGCTGTTATTACTGCGTGGGAGATAACAGGAACACAAACACACAGGGTTAGGTATATTGTAATGGAATGATAGTAGATGCCATTGCCGATATATGGAGAGGAACAGAGACCTATAGATTCAGACATGGCCTATACATTGCACTTAATTTAAGTCACCCCTTGGCAAGTCTGCAATGTCCATTTTTTAAAGAAGCACAATACTAAAGGGGAAGAAAAGTTAATTAGATCTAATCCAACAAACGAGAGAACGCAAACAATGGCAGAAGCATGATGTGCCACCAATTACTGAGCAGTACCAGTCACAAGAGTAGCAATTCTTGACGTTCCCCATCATGATTAAAAAAAAACACATTATTGACCTGTGAGGACTACAGCGCACCATATCAGTTATCAACCATTTATTGCTCATGACCTCTTAACCCTCCTGTTCTGTCAATTTACAAGTTTTCTCTCTGAAAAATGTAGTTCAAAATTTAAGTTAATAACAAGGTCTCCGGTTTTCTCTACTAGAAAACACAACCTAGAGACTTAATCACCATTTAAGGACACCCTTGAGGACACATTTTTTCTACTTGAAGGGCATCCAAGAGGGCACTTCTGCGCCCTTTTTTCTAATCTGGGCGCTCTCAGGGTATTCATGGAGTTAGTTGAATGACTGATCAAATAACAAACTAATTGTTGAAGCTCTATGCACAATCTAATGCATCAGAATTTGTTAATATGGCCTCCAGCAACACTTCAAAACAGATGATTTTAAAGTTTTTAAGATGCAAGAGAAGTGCTTTTTGGCTAAATAATGCTTGGTGATAGCTACTTTAACACCAATTATGCTTTAATAGTACAGTCAATTCACTAGTTCATCAAGTGACTGCCAATGTGCTTCTTAGAAAAAAATAACCTTGTGGTTATAAGAAATGGTAAGGTTCAGGCAAAAACTCTTGGTAAGCGTTTTAGAAAGATAATTTCTTCAGGAAGTCCGAACAATGGAATAAAACCATTGTGAGACAAAATTTGCTTATTGCGCAATAGACAAAGAGGCAGGGATTGGTGATGTTATGGTTTCAGGGTTCTACTCAGAATCTGGTAAAACTATTTGTTCCTTTTGCGGCTAGGTGAGGGTAAGGAGGAAATTTCAAGTGTCTTAAAAGAAGCATGACATTTCTCAGACAATACTCCAGTGCAAAAAAGCTCATTGACCTCCCCAATTAAAAATAAAAAAAAAATGTCCCTAATATCGCATAATAATGCTTATAAGAAAAGGTGAATACTTGCAAAAAAACAATTAAGGGTGAGTGGTTGTGAGAGGCATGCAGAGTTTTGTACATAATGCCACATAAGGCCTTACACTGCAATTTAGGGCAAGCAATTTAAATGTCATATTAAGAAGTAGCAATCAGGTCTGAGAGAAGACTTCTTGGTTATTTATTTCTCCAAAGAAATATTAAATAGCAACATTCCTTTCCCTTGGATTCATTGGAACTTACAGGCTTGTAATTATGTGCACCATCAAAGATGCACCATCAACAAAAACAATCTCAAAGATCATAAGGGCACAACAGGAAATGTGCATATTTTACCCAGATGAATGGCATTTGTTCAGAATGACTTGGCCCGATGAAGGGAAAGAGAAAAAGGACAGCCTTTGTGCTTGTTACAGAATACAAGCATATAATGTACAAGCTGGTAGTCAGATGGCAAGCAGGCTGTCTACTGCTACCAACCAATGAATAATTCCATAACATTATAAGACAGTTGGGGAGATTCATGAGAATGGATGAAAGAAGCAAAAAATAGTTGCATGGGGAGAAACATGAACACAAAAAGACATGGAAGATGAGGAGGAATTGCACAATCAGTGTTTGACCAGTAACTTAGAAAATATTATTTTTTCATTGCATATTACTCATTTAAAACATCACATTACTAAGTACTGGTGCATTAAATTGAACTCTGATAAATGAATCCAACACAACACTTCCAATCTTGGAGCCACAACTTTTCTAATAAGTTATTGTCAGAGCTGGGTTTTTGGGGTTTTGTACATATAAGGTGCGTTTCCACTATATAGTCGAATACCCGGAATGAGGTGGGTCTCCCTCGCCGAAACGCCCCTAATTTGAATGTGAGCCGTCCCTAGCAGCCCTTTGACCAGCCGTTTTTTGGCCCTGTCGAAGAGCAGGGCCCTTTTTCTCCCCTGAAAAAAGCCTGGTTGCTGATTGGATAGTGATGTGACGCAGTACTCGACGCCACAACAACACATGCCATTTCTAAAAGCCGGCAAAGTAGCGAGTAGTGACAAGCGACAAGAAACAAGCCCCTTTCATTGTGCAGTCCAGCAAATGTCACGCTGTATTGTTGGAAAGATCTGTGATGGCTTTTCCCCTTAGGGCGTTCATAGTCAAGGTGTGATATTCCGCCCTTTCATAGTGCAGTCTGGCGTTGAGGAACAAGGTGCACATAAGCACTAAAGCACACAATATAAGCAAATATTCTACCTTGCTGGGATGGCCCGTTCATAGTGGTCCCGCTTTCAATCCCAACAATTTTCTGCTTCTGTGACTACATCTGGAGGCGGAAATTTGGTGGGATCACTTCCACCTTCCATCTCAGTGTCTCCTTCCTTATTGTTTACGTTTGGCACGTCTCCCGTGTTAAATCCGTTGCATATGTTACGTCATGGTTGAAACTGTCGCTAATCGATTACGCGACGATCGAAAACCATACGTCACCTCTGGAGTCTGGTAAATCCCTCTGGAGCCTATTTTTGTAATGGAGACACACAAGTGAGCGGCCATTTGAGAGGGCGGGGCCTGAAGTATTCCCATCGGCCACTACTTACCCTAATGGAAACATGCCTATTGCTGCTATTGCAGTTTTGTTTTCCACTCCATTTTCAGATTTTATTATGCAGAATGAGCTACAGAGATTTCCTGGTGCCTGGTGGGGAATCAATATCTGGATAGGTGACAAAACTAAAGCTTGAACCTGGTTTCTCCAGAGTAAAGCTGACATTCATTAGACCACCACAGTGATCCAAAGCTGACATTGATTATTTCTGATGTGATACAAACAACCATGAACCTGAGGTTACAACTACGCCTAACAAAGTCTAAGTCTAGGAGAAAAACGACAGCTGATACTGACATGACTTCCTTAATTTTGACATTTTAAGTAAATTTCTAGAAGAATGGGTAAACAGTGGTGCTTGACAGAGATGCATCAGCGCAGGCAAAGCAGATAAGCAGGAAAATAAGTTCCCTCCCACATTTTTATCATGAACTCCATAGACAAATGTGAACGACTTGGATACTAATGCTGTCTATGAATAATTCCTCTCAAAGGCCATGCCTATTGAATGACTGAGTGGTGCTGTGCAGTGAGGTTTTGGCTTTGTTTATGAAGTGCTGTGCTTTCATACAAAGATGTTCAAAAGCAAAGGAAATAAGCACAAAAAAAAACAGTAAATCATACATTTTTGCAAAGTCAAGGTGACAGAAAAAAGCTAATTCCAACAATCTAATTTCCTCATAACTAATACCTATCATACCATTTGAAATAAAAAATGTAACCATGGTTCCCTGAGTGAAGACAATTTCCATATATGCCACCATTATCTAACTGTAAACAGACTGAAGATGATCACCAGTCCTTAGGGGCACATTTGCACTGGGTGCAAATACAATGGAGCCAACATAATAGTTTGAACTGCTAATGCTTTGAGCTCTGTGAGACTTCTTATCCAAGGTTGCCTTCCAAGGTAACAGATCATTTGTGTTAAGCATCATAATTGCAGCTTCAGAATCTAGGTCTAGTGGTGGAGTAGTTTACCACTGTAGTTGGTTGAGCTGGAGCAATTTTTTAAACCATTTTGTATAAAACTGCACATAATTATTATTATTTATAATTATGGTCGAATCTGCTTATTATTTTCTCCATGGTTTGTAAAAGCTCAATTACCAAGAGCCTAAAGTGACCACTTCACAATTTAAGTATAAATTGCATTAAAATGATTAATTGTGATAAGTTAATAACCAATGATAAGTTGGAAAATATGAATTAACTAAAGCTGTCAAATACATGAAGTGGAGTAAAAAGTACATTATTTCCCGCTGAAAGGTAGTAGAATAGAAGTGACATAAAAAATAAAAGACTCAAGAAAAGTATGTGTAAATTGTACTTAAGTACTGTAAAAAAAAAAAAAAAAAAAAACTGTGAGTCTCAGCTAATGATACATTGGATGGTTTGGGGCAAATAAACAGACTGCACTCTGAATTCTGGTTGAACATAACTAAAATGGTGCAGCCTCATTGTTGATTCGGCTGAAACAATCACCTGAATGATCCAGAGGCAGTTGACTCAAAAACTCAAAGTTCTCATCTTCCACGTCTGGAAGGCACAATGGTGTTGAATTCTGTCAAGGTGTAAGTTAGTAAGCACTAGCTTCCCCTAGCCCCAGAACCTGTGGTGCATGAACCTTTTCTCAGTGCAATCAATCAGGTAAACCTTCATTGGGCCCATTACGGATATCATTAAGCAGCTGGCGGGGTGCTGGATGCAGTCTACGCTCACCGAACTGCAGATTTCTTCCACCATACAGGTTTTCATGGAACCCCAAAGACTTGCCAGCTCACCAAGAGAAATGCAACCATTTCCTTTGGCAACTATAATGTTTTATACAGGGTGAGAAGCAGAGGCTGATTTTCTCATACAAACATCTGTTTCTCACATGTACACACATGTGTATCTGCTCTCGTGGAATCAGAAGGCTTTACTGTTTGTGCACAAGAGCTTTCATACAATGCACTGCCCCCCACAGATGGTTTGTGTCCTCTTCACATGTTCGGTCCCTGGATATATGGACTGCGTGGTGAGAACGTATATGTTAAGGTAAAGGAATAAAGAAGAGTAGAAAAATGAAGTTGAGACTGAAGCTTTGCACAAAGCTTTCTAATGCTGATTGAATTAGTAATGCTTTCTTTGAATAATTCCACAGAAGTCTTTGTGATGCCTTTTGAATTAGTAATGTGCTCTCCCCATGAGTTGTTATGTGTAGTAAATTAAAGCATTTTTCATTTCATCCCTCAGAAATTCTCTTTGTGATGTTTTCGTTGTCTTTGTTCTTTCTGTGTCTTCTTGTTTGCTTCCATGTCGTGCTTCCCATTCCCTCTCCATTGCCTCCAGTCATTTTGCATGGCGAGGCCTCTTCACCTTTCATATTGATGGAACACTCAAACGGGTTAAAAGGAATTGCAGAGTTGGGCTTAAATTGTTCCCACTGGACCATGTCATCCCATTGAAAAAGTCAAAGGTAGGGGGATCAATCAGTCTTCTTAACAATTGCAAATCAATTAGGGAGACATATTAGTAACATATAAGTGCTATTTGTATGTTGAAAAAGAAATGGCAACACTGGGAAAGATGGCTACAGTTCATCAGACTTTTAAGACCAGCTGAAGAAACATACAATTTTTATTTGATTTTCCTTTTTTGTTTTCCTGTTGTTTTTTTTTGGGGGGGGGGGGGGGGTCTGTGTGGTCTGTGTGTTTATGTTTACATGCACAGTTTAATCGAGCTATGCTTAAAATTGCGATTATATGCGATTTTGGCATCTAATCTGACTTCTGTCCTTGTCCCAGTTTACATGCAACTGAGAAAATCGAATAACTGACGGGAACGTGTCCTTCTCTTCAACACTGGGTGCCGATATGCGTTGTTGCATCGGGTTAATATGGCCCCCTTTCTGGTTGACCTCAGTTTGACATTTGTGTCGTCGCTACTGACCAGCTAATGCGACCGGCTAATGCGACCGGCTAATTTGATGCTAACAACTGTAAATCCGTTAGTACTTGTCAATTGAGATGACATTTCCTAATAAAAAAGAGAATTACAAAAAAAAAGAAAAACAAATTGCGGACACAAGTCCACTTTTCAGTATGCATTCTAAAGTTTAACCAAAGCTAACATTGGTTATTGGCAGTCAGTTATCTTCATCCTGATATTCATCTGGTGGTTTATTGTTTTGTGTCCCATTAATAATCTTACATCCAACTGTCAGTTGGATGTCACCCACCATATAGTTGTCATGAATAGAGAAATTAGCAATGGAGACCAAAACCCTTTTTTTGTACCAGGTTGTGAGTATGTTTATTTCTGCTGCAAAGTTGAGCATTTTACCATAGGGATCTATGAAGATTGTAGCCAGCCTCACATGACATTCCATGACAGATGTGTATTGTATGAAGATGGATGAAACTAAGTGTCCATGCTAACGGCTCAGCTGACATGTCAGCATGCTCACAACAGTGATAGTGCTAACATGTGTAGCAGATTTAATGTTTAATGGTAATGTTCACTACAGCTGATGCTGATGAGAATGCAGTTTTGGAGGTATTAAGTCCAGTTGCGTAACAAAGTTACTACGGGCATGCTAGTTATGAAACACATACACACAACCTTAATCCTATGTATTTTACCAACAATGCGATGGATTTTAAGTCGAATGAAAGCCTAATGAGCACCTTAACTAGGTATAAAATAGCGAAAAAATAAAAATAATAATAATACAAGTTCTTTGAACACAGGCGTATTTCCGAGATAGCAATAGGAATCACATTCAAGAGACAATTCTCTGCCCAACACATTGCTGCAGTTTTGTTGTATCATTGTATTAACATTGCCCTCTATAGAGCTTCTAGCATGGCTAAAAATGATAGCTCCACAGATTTATCCACTTTTAACAAAAAGCAACTGCTTTTCATGAAAGCTCTTTCTGGTACTAATTTATAGAAGACTGTAGATGTCACAAGTCCTTAGCTGTTTTGTTGAAGCTTCAAGAAAATGTTGGCAATTCAGAGAACATTTCTCCAAAAGGTTAAATAGAGCATTTACGGTAAGAAGGAGAAAGACAGAGTTAGTCTGAAATGAAGGTTTTCTGTGTCTGGAAGCGTGCAACCAAGGCAGCTGCTGTGTCAGTTGAGCACAAACCGTGTCCTAATAGGATCATGTGAAGACTCAACCTGTCAACTACTGAATACTACAGAGAGAAAAGGAGAGGGAAATAAAACACACACCGTTCACAACTGGAGACTAGACCTCTGCAGAGTAAACTGGAGTTTAAAGACACGTATTAGCTGCAGAACCATGTGACACTCACTGCAGACTGGCTGACATTTTCTGAACAGAAACAACAGCACACTCAGAACTTGACTGCTGAGAATGCAAATGATTTCCTATATCTTGTTGTTTCAATTTAACAGGGCAAGATCCTGTTTCACACACCAGCGCTCAGTTCGAATTTTGTTATAGAGATTCTGATTAGCCTTTTTCAGAGTGAGATGGGAGTACAACCATCATGCAGATGAACAACATGACACAGGTTTAGGAAGAGGTTTTGAGAAGTTCAGTCAACAGTTTATTACAGAGAATTTTAATTACTTTGGACCTACTTAACTTAATTGAGGGAATACAGGTTAAAGGCTAAATCAACACCCAACCACATACTGTAGAGCTGCTGCTACTGCTACACTGCACTCCATTCAGCTGTGCCGGTGTGCTTTTCATTATAATGTGCTAAGTATCAGCAAGAGGGGTAGAACAACTTGGAGTGATCGCAGCACAGGAAGTGGCTGTGTATTGAATCTCTATCCACTGATGATCTAAGCAGAAACCAGTATGGTAAGGAAACAATTCTTGTTAAGCCGCTACTGCAACATGCACTAGGTTGACCAGTGAAAGAACAGTGTGCATTAAGAAAGTTAGAATTTAGAAGATTTTCATGAAACCAAATCAAGTTTTTAATCCCCTTCCCAGTCTGCATTTCTTCAGTCACAGCCATTCAATGTATTTACATTATGTAATTATCTCTCTATGTTGCCGTTTTTGTCATGAGTGGCAGACTCTGCGGTTCCTGCACTCAAATGTAATGCACTGATACTCTGTAATAAATTGTCTCACTGATGTCACATTAAAAACATTCAACTGAAAGAATACATGCATTCATTTAGTTTTATACTGACAATACTGATTTGTTGTATTTTTTTTAAATATGCCAAATTGCAGTCCTTTAAGTAGGCAACTGAATTGTTATAACTAACTTTCATAAGGGGAAAAAAACACTGTGAAAGGGTTAAAGTTATATGACACAAACACCCAGTGTGCAATGCAAACTTTTCAATAACATGGTTGCCAAACCCTTAAGTATACACTACTATATATTTCTTTTAATTCTAAATGGGATCATAATTTACCAATGTCAAGGACAAATTGTAAGAAGAGATTGAGACCATAAACTCATTAGGAAAATGTTTACTGAGGTAATTAATCAAATGAGTCATTTTCTTATAGACTTCTATACAATTGGACTTCTTTTTTGCTACAAGTAGAGGCTCCCCCTGGTGGTCATTATAAATACTGCAGGTTAAAGGCACTTCTGCATTGGCTTCACTTTTGAGGCCCAGGTTGCTGCTTGGTTAAAATATTTTTTAAACTTTTGATCCCAAAGTTATTTCAAGATAAAGTTAGGTCTGAATTGAGACTTGAACCACAAGTTAATCAGACTTATTCAGAAAAACATACATGTCATGTTTTATTATGGATTACTGGAACTACATAGCGAGAAAACTGATCCTAATGTTTTATCAACTATCAGCGTGCCCCTGTAAATGTATTCTCTACCATACTAATTCTGTTAAAATTGATTTCCATTTCTATTACAGCAAAATGTGCTTTTAGTATGATAAAGTGACAACTCTGTCTGCGTCCTCTCCCCCGTACCGACCTCTGCTGCATGATTAGCCGCTTTGGGACTTCATCAGAGCTTGGGTATTGATTCCGGATCAGCTTAATGAAGGTGACATTTCAACCCGCCAATCCAGCCCATGTCATACACTCCTCAGGGAGCAGGAATAGAAGTGGAGAAGCAGGAAGTAATTGATCGATCTGATTAGCTGACCAATTTGTCCTGTATCCTAATATATCATTGGTGTGCTGGTGTGAAAGAAACAGTTTATGGCAAAGTACCCAAGAGAGTCGGCTAACTGCTTTCAGTTGCTTTGAAACATTATGTATGAAAACATGACACCCATTATAAATGATGCAGAAAACCTTCAGGCTAGGATACAGCAGCACATAGAATTTGAGACTGTCATGTTATGTTTTTTTCTGTAAGTCAAGCTTACATGACTCTAAGGCTTCGGTCGAGTAGTCCAAAAAATTACCTTCTATGTCTTTTCCAAACCACTTTTCCTTGACCTCGGTGGAAAACATCACAACGTCAAGGAAAGATGGGAAAAATGTTTAGAGAATCCAACTGCACTTACTCTAGGATATTACTTTTACGAGTATGCATTTCATACATTTTCTCTCTGGAATTCAAAGAAGAAAGAACATCAACATAAAACCAGTTAATATTCTTTTAGGTATTATTCCATCAGAAATTGAGAAGGAAGGAGATAAATATCTGTACACAGTGATACGTATAGCTGCATTAAAACAGATCACACGAAATTAGTTGGATGTTAATTCACCATGCATCAACAAATGGAAAATAACAGTAGACGAGATTAAGGAAATGGAAAGAATCACCTACAAGTTTATAATTGTTTTTGCCTTTTTTTCACTCTTCTTTCTCTTTTCTTCTCTTTCTTTTCCTCAATGAAACAATGAATTGAATAAGCAAACAATTAAACATGAATAACTTTTTTAATTATTTATTTTTTTGGCACTGCCTCTTGTAAAAAAATGCATAAATGTGGCAGGATGAATTGAATATGTGATGAAGCTGTTAATATTTGTATATAATATATAATATATTTCATAACCTGCAATAAAGTAATAAAAAAAAAAGAAACAACATCCATCCCAGTTTAGTCAGAACCTGATCAGTGGGCTCTTAAAAATCATGTTTGATGGATGGATGGTCAAATGGACATTTATAGGGTTCCAAATATAATGTAGCACCACAGTAAAAATGTGTGGTATCTGTATCTGTCCATGGCTAATGCTTGTGGAGTCAGTATATTTCAGGTATAAGTACAAATCAAGTTGAAATCATGTTCATTAAACACTGTCATAACACCAGTGTGTGAGAAATTCAGGCTTGTTAACTTGACTGGTAAATCTTGAATAACCCGTTACTCATACATACAGTACATGGAAGTCTCACTGCATCTCCCAAACAATAACATTTTCCTAAACAAAGTCCTGGTGGTGTAGTGGCCTAACCTAGGCAACCTGCGGCTCCGGAGCCTCATGAGGCTCTTCAGGCCATCTGCAGTGGGGCTGTGACAAAAAAATATATAAGAAATGAAGTTATTTCTTTACAGTTAAATTGTTATTTATCAGTGGTGTCGGGCCAAAGCAATTTGTATTCTTTGATTGTTAAATTGCGTAGTTTATATACAGCATTACAATTTTTTTTTTTTGTATTTTAGTCAGTTCATAGCATTATTACATCATAAAGCAGATTTTACCTTTTAGCACATAGACATTGGCCCACTCAACACACAACAAAACAACAACCAAATCTTGGATTAGCCATACTGAGTTAAAATTTCAAGGGACATTTTGCAGATTTTAAACCAGCATTGTGTCAATGCAATGTGGGGAGTATATGCAGATCCACTGAATGATGCGGTACATGTCAGCAATGACAGCTGCTAGCAATTGAGCGGCAAGCTCCAGACACTGGAGGCCACATGGAGGGAAGCCAAACACTGGTCATCTGCATACTAACCACACTGAAAGCCAGTTGAAAATCTGCAATGTTTTATTTTAGGCTTACCCAGGGTATTTTTTTTTTTTTTTTTTTGCTTTTACAAGAATGAAGATGAAGTATCTTCTGACAAAGACCAGCTTCCCTACATGTTTCAACAGGGAGTATTAGAAACTGTCTCCCATACAGAAGATAAAACAGTCCCAACTCATCCACTGAAAGAAATTAATACTGACATTGAAGACATTGCAAGCACTCTACAAATAATAATTATAACAATGATATCAGCAGCAACACCAATATTACTAGTGATAATTGTTTTTTTGTTTTTAACTAAAAGAGGCAGTTCCACTGTACACTGCACATATATGCTTGTTGTACTTGTATTCAGATGAAAAACACAAAGCAGAAAGCAGACTGACAAAGTGCTGCTCCATCACACCAGCATACAGTATGTACAGTATGTATGTCTCTGCCTTAGAAAAAAAACAGTCTTTCTCAAACCATTTATATTCCTCTGTAGTTAAGCAATATGCAGAAATATAACACTATTCATTTTGGATATTTGTGACTGTTGGACTCACTTCTAGCATCAATCTGCCAATGTAACAGCCATTTTATGCAGTTTTTATGCAGGCTGTTTAAACTGGCACTTGTCTCAGTGTGAAATGTGGTCGTAAAAAAATGTGATGAGCCAAAACCAACTGCGAGGTGGTTTTATTTGATTTGTCTACTTATCTGTATCAATACACATAAGCTCCACTTTTAAATCCTTACACTCCACAGGCTGTGTCCCTAATTCATTCTACAAGTCGATTCATTGGATTTCTAGCATTACAGAGCTGATGCTGACATGCAACAGAGGTCAGTAAGAAGAAGTGAACTTCCAAATCCACCACTTTGAACTGACTCGGTCCTGTGTGTGCTGAGGAGGCTTTGTGGAAAGCTGACTTTTCCTCTGAAATTCAACTTTTTCTCGTCAATTTCGGCAGGTCTGCGTTTGTGTGTCTGTGTGTGTGCTGTAACCTGCTGAGCCATCAAGATCTCTGGACTGCTTTTCTTTCACTATTGTGTTTATGCTAATTCTGTTTTAATTTGCCCCCGCAGCACAAATTGCAATAAACAGTAATGGGACCCAGATTGCTGGAGGTGCAACAAATTTAACAACCTAAATCTTTTCATAATCTTTTATATTTAACCCTCTGCTTTGCCAAACAAATTATTTCAATGGCCAGATTGGAATACTACAAAATGTTTTGTGCGTATTGTTTGTGCCATAAGCTATTAATTGAACAGCCGTGCTTTTAATTAACATTTTAATTTGGCCGTGGAGCTCAGTTTAAAAGTGCTTGTATTAAAAGTCACATTGGCGCAGGCATCCTGATGGGCACTTCAAATGACAAACTGGATGTCCCTTTATGAGTTTAGTGTGGCACCAAAATGCTATGCTCATAAACACTCTTTCCACAGATGTGTGGTTGTAATACTGAGGGTGCCCAGTAAGCAAAAGTAGTAGTATAAATGGTGAGTTATCACTATGAATATACTGTTGGGAAATAACACTTGAAGTAAGTGTCACTTTTGATGTATTTTTAATAATAAATTGCTCATATTTAGTCCCCAAAAGTCAGTATACTCACTTAAATGCACAGTATATAGTAGAGTGTTGTAGTCCTAAAACCCAGAAATGTGTTACCATCTCCTCAGCTAGAAGTCAATGGGATTTTTGAATGGGTTATTGTATAGATACCAGGCGGCAATCTCCGTGCCTGAGCATGGAAGCCACCAGGAAGTGCATAAAGCCTGCAATTCACCGAAAATTCCAGTAGGGGGTGCTAAGTTTGGCTGCAAAAGAAATCTGCCCATTCATTTCAGTGCTAAATTTGAAAACTTCTCACTTGATTTATTACCTCAGAAAAAAATTTCAGGGACAACATTATGGTCTCAATCGCTAGTAAAAAATCTTCTTCAAGACAATTTGATGTCAATAGTTCTAATAATGGCCCCATTTAGAAGAAAATAGAAGATAAAGAATCGTATGATTTGGGGCGTTTCTAGCTTTGATTGACAGGTCACTGACAAGGCGAGCCGTCACCAGGAGAGAAGCAGAGCGTATCCACGGCAACGTGTAAATAAAGTTATATATAACGTTATATAGATAGAAAAGAGGACGTTTAGCGGTTTGGTCTCATAACTTTGACCCTTCCACATTATATTTTCACTTAATGACAGTTTATTTGAACGTTTTGTTCAGTAAAATGTCTTGTTCAGTGTTTGGTTGGACTAACAGACACTCCAAGGAGTCGCTGCTCAGTTTTCTGAGGTAAGAAAGATACATTTTGTTTTTGTTTTTTTGCTAGCCAAAACTAACATCCCAGTTAATGCTCCAGTTAATGCTAACATGAATTAGTCCAATTATGGTCTGCTCCGCGTATCGGAAACATGATGGCGACGCAAGATGGCGACGAGTGTAACGCTGAACTCGAGGCTTCCAACGGGCAGTCCACAAACCAATGGGTGACGTCACGGTGACTACGTCCATTATTTATATACAGTCTATGATAGATACCCTAAATATGGTCCATGTAGCACACAAGCTGAAGAGCTATTCACAATTATTTTCAGGATATACATTTCTTCAGAAAATACCCAACTTCAGGATTTTTAAGTTGTTAGGCAGACTGGTCTCCCCTCAAAAAAGAACAAACTGCGGACTTCCACCCAGGAGAGCATTATTTGCGTCCGGTGTGGAAACAAAAGAAAACGATTTATGTGAATCACTTTTATGAACAAAACTTACATAAACAACGTAACTTACAGTAGTCACGTGATTGTCATAACTACTTCACTTCTGGCATTTATGTAAATGTATTTATTGTTTAAATTATCTTTTATGATGCCTTACCAGGAAGTTTTTTTGCCCTAAACTTAGGTCAGTGGTTTTGTAGCATAAATTCACAGAAACTGCAGCCTATTTTACAGCCATGAACCATACATGTATGTATAATGATGTGTGCTATTTAGAACGTGCCACTGTACCGCAAGAAGTGAGACGTGAGAAACGTGAGACGTGAGGTTGGAGGTCTTGTGGCTTTCACGTGTTAAGAAAGTGGCTAAATTAGAGTACAGTAGTTGTTGCTGACCTCACCATCTTCATTGCCTTAATGGTGCAACTGTCATGTAGTTTGTTTATATATTATTGTAAGCTTTTTACTTGTGGTGATTGCGTATACATTTCATAATCATGTGTACATATTATCTTACTGAATAAAACATGAAAGCATCATGAACTTTTGTTTGCCACACAACTTGTTTGTTCTTTTAAATAATTCCATTCCAAGAATCCCATTGGCTTTTTGTGATTTTATGAAGGTGATTCCAGGTTGGCCAAAAAAACAATTCCTACCTGCAACATTATAGTTTTTGACTTCAGAAAGTAGAATCAGATCCTGGGGAGTTGGAAGAAATGCCGGGACACTTACGGCTCTGTTATGTCTCGCCTGCACTATCAACACGCCAGAAGCAGGATGCCAGGATCAAGTGATCCCACCTATTTTCCACCTCCAGAGGTAGTCACAGTTTTTGTGACTGTTGGAAGCAGGACCACTATGAACGGGCCATCCCAGCAAAGCGGAATATTTAATGTCGGGCGTTACGTCTAACACACGCCTCCCACTTGGTCCGACAGTCATCGAATCACTGTTCAGTAGCAGCACAACAACTGCAGCCGCTGTCACTAACTGTGCACAGCGTCCGCCGCTTATTGTAAACAAACCAGTATGCTAACTTTACACGTGGTGTCCGCCACTGATCGTAAACAAACCGGCATGCTAACTGTACATGTGGTGTCAGTCGCTGATCGTAAACAAACTGGCATTTCTTAATGTGCACAGAGTTTCCGGTGCTTGTTGTAAACAAACAGAGGTTGCTAAATGAGCACATGCTGCTGCAGCACTTACATACTGTACTGCTACAAAGCTAACTGTGTAGCCTATTAGCACTGTGCTACTGTGCAGCACTGCTGCTGCTCTGTCGCACGTCACTATCGTCTCCTCCCACTATTGTCTCCTCCCACTATCGCCTCCTCCCACTATTGTCTCCTCCCACTATCCTCCCAACTTGTTCCGCGACGCCGGACTGTACTATGAAAAGGTTTGAATATAACGATTTCGCAGGATCACTATGAACGCCCTAAGGCGAAAAGCCGCCGCAGATCTTTCTGGCAATATAGCGGGACATTTACAGGACGGCACTATGAAAGGGGCTATTGTTTCATTCTAAAGTACCAATGGTATAACATTGATTTTAATAGTGCACTTTCTTGGAAAAGCAATGCCTGTACTTGGATCAACGTTTAAAAAGTTATGTTGCTAAAAACTAGTGTTTAAAATGTATCCATGCTAAAATGGCAGTGACCTTTTCCATCTAATAGGAGTGGTGGCCAATGGGAAGAACTTCTGTCTTTCTGTGAATGCTGTGTCACAGCTTGGTTTGTGACAGTTAACCATGTCCACCAGTTGGTAACAAAAGACTTGCACACGTCAAGGACTTACAAAAAGGCTTCACTACCTGCAAAGTACAGCTGTCTGCAGTTATAGACAGTTGCCACACTGTCAGATGACACTGCCACCTGCACTCTCACTAGAAAGGCAGACAGTTTGACAGACAACTCGTATCCTTGAACAGCTTTCACACTCTCGCCCCGGTAGTCTGCAATATGGAGTGGCTGTAACACTGTCTATACAGAATGTTCTAAACAGCTTTTATAGATCTGCTATTTACACAAAGGAAAAGAACAAAATATTTTAAAAGTGGATTCAAGGGAAAACAAATTTTATCAGGCCACAGGTTATAGAAGTGAAGGATTTAGGCTAATTAAAATGTGTTTAGCTATTCATAGAGCCAACAACAGATGTTTCCCTGACGTCTCACTGAGGGTGTTAGTGTCAGCATCATGAAATTTTATTTTAAAAAGTCAGTCAGCACTTTGCACATGTAAACTTTTTAAGACAAGTACACGTCTTTAAAGATTGATGAAAATATTGGCAAACCATTGTTGTTACTTATTAACTGTGAGAAAGGAGCAAACGATGAGCCATTTTTGATCAGTTAAGTTTTAACTTTCTCTGTCTCCTTCTGGGATAATTTTTTTATTCTTTTTACGATGAAGAACTACTAGCAATAAAAACTACACATTCTAAGATAGGTTGTGGGGGTTGAAAGAAATCCAGCTTCCTTACGAGGCTTTTGTCCTGCTACTCCTGCACATGACACCTACTCCTCCTTGATGTGAGTCCCGCAGTGCTCTTAGTAGGTCTAGTTTATTTATAACTTACAGAAACATTACATCCAATAGTCCACCTTCTCTTCCGCTCTCTTTTACTTTCCCTCACACACACATCGCTCCGAGGTACACCTGTGAGGCAGGTACTACAGAATATAGGCAAATAATGAGTAAGGTTGGGTATATTCCATCTTATTGTTATCACATATATGAAATAGGGAAAATCCTTAACATGCACAGACAGACTGAAAAGAGGCAACACCCCTAGAGTTGTTGAAAAGTCACAACCATCAGATCTCTCGCCTGAAAAATAAAAAAAATTGCCAAACTCATTTGTATTTTTCTCTAGCAGATGAGTTGGGTCACTCTCCCATTCAGACTGATTTCCAGCCGCCGTGGCCCTTCAGCGAGTTTGATATGATGACTGATATCCAGCACATCTGTCAAACTGAGCGGCATGCATAAAATATGATGATGATTTTGTTATTGTGTTGCTCCTGCTTGTGGCCCCCAAGGAAAAGCTCGGGAAGGTTGGAGATCTTCTCCTCACCGTGGACGGCTGCTCCATCTCCCCATACTCCATGAGATCCGTAACCTGGAAATTAATCTGGACTCCACTCTCTCATTCCAATTAGTGATGCGTCAGTCACGAACGTGCCGGTTCAAAGAGCTGGCTCTTTTAACCCTTAATAGGGCACTCATTGAAATACTTGCAAATTCCAAATGTCAACCCTAGAGAATATTGGAGGATATTACATACAACCAGAATGTGTAAAAAAAACATACGAAAATAATATTTTGAGAAAAAAGTTTATGAGATTAAAGGGGCAAATCTACGAGAAAAAAATGTGCAGATGTATGAGATTTAAAGCGATGAATCTGGGAGAAAAAAGCTGCTTTTTTCCCCACTTTTTTCTGGTAAATCTGTGACTTTTTTTCTTGTAGATTCGCCACTTTAGTAAATTTGCAACTTTTTTCTCGAAATATTACCTGAAGTTACCAAATATAGTTCTTTGCCTGATAAAGGGTTAAGTGAACGATGGGAGCCGGCTCACATCCGTCAGCGAGCCATTCTTTTTTTTTTTTTTCTTTACTTTTCTCGCTAGAAAAAAAGTACCTGTGGGTGCTGCAGACACTTACTACGGGTGTCACGTGCATGCTGTGTGAACCAATCATGTGAGGATTGACAAGGATCATACCACCAAGCAGGAAGGGGCGGGGATGGCAGCGCTGAGACACCTAAAACTCTTCATGGTGAGCTGAGCCAAATTATCCGGATCTCTAAAAACCAAATTCCCATCGCTGATTCCTATCCCACATCAAATCTGTTACAAAAAACACTTTTTTCCACCTAAAAAACATCTCCAGATTACGACCCTCACTCCCTGACTCCGTGGCAGAAACCGTCATACATGCCTTCATCCCCTACTGCCTGGACTACTGCAACGGAGTCCTGTCAGAGTTCTCTCCTGGTCCAGGCCCTGGTAGCACATCACCCCCACCCTCATCCACTTCACTTGCTCCTGGTTAAATCACGCATCGAATCCAAACTCCTCCACCTGACCTACAAACCCCGCCACACCCTCCATATCTCACTGACCTCCTCCATCCCTACACCCCATCCCAAAACCTGGTCCTCTGACACAGGTCTGCTCATCACCCCCCGCACCAAACTAAAAACTTTTAGGGCTCGTGCCTTCAGCTCTGCAGCCCCCACCCTCTGGAACTCTCTCTCTGCCGAAACCTGAAATGCTGCCTCCTCGGACATTATCAAAAAACTTCTCAAACACCATCTCTTCACAAAGCTGTCAAGTGACAGTGATCTCTGCTCAACCTGTCATCAGTGCCCAGTTGTTTTTGTCATCTTACTGTATTGTATTGTTTTGTACTGTAAAGCATCCTTGGGCTTCTTGAAAGGCGCTATATTAATTTAAGGAGTTATTATTATTACTATTTCTCACTTCAAATCTTTGCAGAAACACATTTCCGCGACTGTTTACTGTAATCTGAAAGGTTTGTGACCCTACCACCATGTTGTCCATCTTGAAATGCGTCCAAGCAACTACTATGTGTTACCCCACTCGATTTTAACAGTAGTCAGACTAGTGAATGGACGTTATTGCCGGTTATCAGCCCATATCTGTGGGCAAGTAGGGCCCTGTTCCATCTGCTGGAAGGCCAGTAGGTCGTCATCTGCTCATCGAATGGCCAGCTATATTAATGATTGTTGTTTAGCTGTGCCCTGTAGTAATTATCAACAAGATCTCCAGGCAAAGGTGATGTAAGGGAATAAAGCCCAAAAAGTAGCATTCAGGGCAGATAGATGAGGAAGTGGACGATTCAAACAAACCCAGGACTTTTACCCAGCCTTGTGCACATCCTGCACGTCACAGTCCAGACACATCATTTCTCGCCTCCAGTCAAATGTTCATTGGTTCCATTATTTCAAATTGAATTAATTTTGTCCCACATTTATCTCCACAGCCAAATGGTCTGCAAAACCAACCACATAGTCGATCACAAAAAAGCAATTAAGATCATAGACTTGTGACTGATGGACAGTGTTTAATTCGGGAAAGATGTAAATATATGTATAAAGGTGAGTTGGTATATTGCTCTGCTGAACTCCCAACCTCCAGTAAATCTGCCCACTGGCTCTTATGAGCCCATTAGTCCGGGCTCATGCTGTGTATCTCCCAGGAAGGAGAACAGATTGAGTGTAAAGCAGTGAACATCTTCATCAACTTTCCCTGAGTAAGACAAAATATATAGTTTATATCAGTGATGATGCTTCTAAGTGCACTTAGAGATGAACTACATTTATGGACCGTCGACTCATTAAAACCACATTGCATTAAGTATTTTGTACATGCTGCCAATTTCTTCAAATAAAATCAGAGCATGCTGAATTGGTTTTCTTAATGGTATAAAATGGATGAGCGCCACACTCACTTCAGTGAAAGTGATGTCTACTTAACTAGAGAATATTTAAAAGCCTGACATTTTGGCCAAGTGGACCAACAGCTACACACCAAAAGACAGAAAGCTACAAATAGTGCTGGGGAAACTACCACTTGGAGATTGGGAGGCTGGGAGCTACTGTGGAGCCCTAAGAGTATATGGGGCAGCAGAAATTAAACTGGCAAACCATCTGAAATTTGGTGTTTACAGTGTTAATGGGAGGTTGAGGAAGTGAAACCAAGAGCAGAAGAATGAAATGACGTCACAAATGGAGCAGGGACAATATGAAATAAAGACAGCCAGAAGACAAAATATGTAGCCCTAAGATGTATACACCACAACACCCACAATGCAGCATAATTACAAATATATTAGAGGGATTATGAAAACATCACTTTTCTTGAGAGTGTGCATTTACATAATATCTTCACGCCTCAGCAGGGTCTGCAGATAAACTAATCATGCTTTAATTCTCCTGTCTTTGAATCCTTAAAGGGCCACTTCACTGAGAGCAAAAAGCCTGATTTATTATGCACATCATATATTCTCCAATTTGCTGTGCCCAGGACCTTGCATGGGGAGACAGAGGGAACCAAGCCCATTGAAATGAGCTGGTGTTATTGCCATCATGAGAGGACCCAGTGGATATTTAGGGGCCCTGAATCAAAGCTCAAGCAGCAGAGAAATTCATTTCCTGTTTAAATTCCAGTAATGTCTCAAGCTCCCTCGCTTTTACAGAATACACATTTGGCAGCGTCTCTTCAATGAAAATCCGGGCCAACAGTCTTTAAGTTTAAGTCGACCTTTAATAATTTATAATTAATCAGCAGAGTATTGTTAAAGTCATGTGACGTCGGACAGACACAACTGATGGTTGGTTTGAGTTGTAGTGATTGTTGTTAGGAAATATAAAAAACACTGTATTTAATCCAATAGAATGTGTGTTAATAAGATAAAAAGCAGGAATAATCATTTTTGAGCTAAATGTGTGTCTGTGTTGCAAGTAAGAGCTGTAACCTGATATACAATGAGCAATCACTGTAATGATCAGACTAAAGACAAAAGTAATGTCAGAGTAAAGTACGGTAAAATTCTGATATTTGTTAAAAAAAAACTTGTAAAAGGATGTTTGTGAAGGTTATAATAATTAAAAATATGATTATTTTTAAAAAAGGAACTCAACTCTCCGAATACATTGGTTTCAAAACGCAGGGTGTCTTAGTGCCCAAATAAGGTAACATGGAAGGTAAAATGCTGACACCAGTGAAAATTGGAGCCTGGCACCAAAAGCCCCAAACAGGAAACTGGAAAGTACCTGGAAGATCACTGCCGGTAAAATCAGTTGAGATCATGCACAAAGTCATCACCTAACTAGCCCAAAGAACACACCAATATTGAAAAAGGTGAGAGGCGGTTCTTTTTGAAGGTAGGCCTAGAAGGTTTTGATTACTTGACCTTTAACAGAAGAATAAAACTCTACTGCTTGAAACTCTGAACGATTCTCCTGCAACTTTTTGCCTCTATCATTTTTGAGTCTTACTGGGGCTGTTCCACTTCAACAATCAGTAACAACCCGAGTTACGATCTGATCTGTACCGCAAAATTCTCATTCGTTATGTGCAGTATTGACAAAAGACCTAGTCTGTCATTAAGGATGGAGATCTCGTTGAGATATACCAGAAAACTATAGACCAACGGCACACATGCTTTGTTTGGTTTGGTCAAATGTTGTGTATTCTTGATCTGCTGTTGGTTAATAGTTTGTTGCTTTTTTGATAAACGATGACTATGTTTAGATTGTATGGACCCAGTAGTAGATGGACATAAAAAATGTCACTATCTTCATCATATTGTAACTATTTGGTACAGTTATAAGATATGGCAAGATTGGACGTTTGGAAAATTTGCTGTGCATTTTTTAACCCTCTATGGTATGGTATTGCCCTCAGGCAACGTACTCATTGTTGGCCTGTCAGATTTATACAATGCATGTTTTTGAGTGATGCAACACTTCAAAAAAGAGAGAAGAGTATAGGAAACTAATAGCAATGCTTTAATTTGTCACATGACCTCCAGGAGGCCAAATTGAAACCTTTTTTTGCAGACTTTTCCAAAGGAAACAGCTTTGCCATGTTGCGCCACAAAAAAGCACTCAAAACGTAATTTCCTGGCCCTTTTCCATCTGGAAAAAAATATATTCCTACTAATAGGCGAATAAACCTTCATTTTCGCTAGTTTCATGCAATTTATTTTCTAATTAAATAATGGAAACTTGTTAAAATGCAACTGAACTTAGACTGTTCAAGACATTCATTTCAATGGTGTTGGTTCAATGGTACAATGTTGCCTACAGGCTACATTCAGACAAGAAACCAATTAAAAAAGTTCCTTTTATGATGTTTTTTGATTTAAAATATTTTGTATTGTTCCCTGTTGAAGCTACTGAATCTTTTACATATGTTTATTAAATAAATAATATTCAAATTATGTGGAAAAAACAACACTTTTTAAATTATTGTGGACCGTTATTGTACAATGTTGCCTACGGGCAACAAACCCCAAAAACATTAAAAAAAATAAAATAAAAAAAAGTAGAACATTTCTTAAATTTTGTTTTTTTTTGTCTATTTTAGGACAAAAAAATACTCCAAACATGTTTTCCCTTACTGGTATCGTAATGCATACCAAAGAGGGTTAAGGAATTGCATGGCTTATTATTTCTAACTGTAGGGTGGGAGGAGATAAACTGCTGTCCCCATTTGTTTGGAACATGAGGCCAAAAAAACTGACATTGTACCTTTAAGCTTCTTTCACACTGACACACAGCAACCACTGCTTCAAACCTTTACCGCCACATTAAAAACACTTCCCCTCATTTAAATGACTAGCAGTGACAAGTTACAGCACAGCAGTGTGAAAACCCCTTTAAGTAACCTAAAGACAGAAACATAAACGATCAAAGGGAGTCTTCCTGTCCAAAGCACCATCATGGTGTTTTATGGTGTGAGAGAATGCTTGATATTGTCTTGTTAGGAACACTATGGCTATAGGCGTTAATGACACTCATTATAGAGAAAGAAAAGGATAGAACGCCTAATATTGTCTTGTTAGGTTCCCCATCACTATGAGTTGAATAACACTCATTCACATTGTTCAACTGATTACACCTCATTTGAGAGAGAAAGAGTGAGGCAAAGAGAAAGAGAGAAAGTTGTGAAAATTGACAAAGAGAGAGAGAAGTTTTAGAGAATCAGGCGGTGGTGGGGGGTGGGTGCTGGAAGTACCAAACTGAATGGATCATTTATCAGAATTATAAGGAAGAATTACCTTACACACACTCTAATTCAGTCACACACACACACTTACTGTGATCCAAGCGGGGAGCCAGTTAGCTGCTGTAACTGTAAAATGCTAAAGAGGCACAAATGTGTGTGAATGTGTCAAGCTCAGAGGAGAAGTTGAAACTTTTTAGCTGGTGAGAAGTTTTCAGCAGAAACTTTAAGGTGGGAGTTTATGTGTGGATTTTAACCTGTGTGTAGGTGTGTGTGTGTGTGTAGCTCTTTTTAGCATGCATGTGACTCGCCTGTGTGCCACTTGGTCTCTCTGCAGCACAGTGGCACTGAGACTCAGCAATTCAGATTGTAAATGCTATTCATTTGCTTCCCAGCAGGCACTTTGCTACCGCCTTGTTAGCACTGCCTCTAAAGTTGTTAACAACTGAGAAAACGAGCAATGGAAACAGACAGAATGACAGAGAAAAGACAAATGGCAGAAAAGACAAAGTTGGGAGAGCTTATTGAAGTCATAACAGCCTCACTTGTCCAGTGAAATATCTCAACATCTACTTGGTGGATTGGCTCAAATCTTGGTGGTTCGCAGATGACGTAGCATGACTGTATTCGCATGATAGGCTTTGTATGTTTTGTGGTCACAGTCAGTTTAAGGAATTACAATGCGGTAAAATGGTTAGGTTTAGTCACCAAAACCTCATGTGACAAGCACTGTTTTCATTACATTACATTACATTACATGTCATTTATCTGATGCTTTTGTCTAAAGCGACTTGCAATAAGTGCATTCAACCTGAGGGCGTTTTCACACCTGAAAGTCCGTACCAAGGTCCGTGTTCTGTTACATTGTATACATTTGGTCCTGTTGGTTTTGGTTTCACACTGCAAAAGGAATAACGGACTTTACAAGACAATTCTACAGGACACTTCATCTCCCTGTGTACTTCCGTGTACTTTTGCTGGTCTTTTGCTACCAGCAGCACCAGCTTAATGAGCAATACTTTAGAGTGCTTGGTATTCGCAAGATGAGCCTCCTCATCATGCCAAAACTGTATCGCCGTCGACAGGAGAGGAGGAGAAAATGGCTCGCAATCCTGCGAGTTATGGCAAAGTAAAAAAAAACTTCCTGTCATTGATACGAAGGTCCGAACTCTAAATAAAGTTTTCATACTGCAAAAGGTTCGGACCTTGGTTCGTTTGGTCCGGACCGAGACCACCTCTTTTGGTCGGATCCAAACTTTGGTCCTTTGGTGCGGACCGTGGTCGCGGCACCTTTCACACCTGGAATTTAGGTTTGGATCAAACTAAAAAGTCCTGAAGTCCGGACCAAATGAGAAAGGTGTGAAGGCGCCCTGAAGGTACTAGCCTTGGACCAAAGGAATCAAGTAAGTACAGAATTTTTAAGAGCCAACTGTAATCGCTACAGGAGTGCTATATGTTAAAGAAGAAAAGAAGAAGAGCATTTTTTTTTACGTTTTTTAGGTGACCATGACTTAAATGAGGTATTGTTGGAAGCAGTAGGTTTCAACCTGTGGCGGAAGATGTACAGGCTGTCTGGGGTCCTGATGTCGGTGGGGAGCTCGCCCCACCATTTGGGTGCCAGGTGTTAGAATAATCGGTGATTCTATCTCTGTTGTCTGTCTCTGTGTGAGGAACATCACTATCTATGCATGCGTAATTCACTATATGTGTGTGTGCCCTCTCTGTGCATGCAAGATGCTTTGATACAATGCTCATGTGCTAATATTGTTTTGAAACTATGATTAAACTAAATAAATGTACTGCATCTGCTTAAACTTCATCTGCCCTATTTAGAGTAAGATTCTGTAATCAAAAAAAAATATATTTTATGTTTTATTGTTTTGTTGCAAAATCTGTGTCTCCAATAATATCTCTGCAAGTCATATCAAGGCAGGAGTTTTTTGTTTTGAAAGTTCCAGGTCAGGTCACGGACATGGTGTGCTGAGCAGAAAAGATAATTATCTTCTCTGCTTGGTGACATGACGTGTCCACGTATGCAATAAACTGACAAATCAGCGGATCGAGGAGGCGACTTCTGGACAGTTCAACCTACATTTTTTGTTTTAACTATTGCCTAACCAGCTGGTCCCAGGCTAGTCAGTGTTAAAAAAAAACATTGGAAATCTTGTATAAACAAGCAATTAAAGTTATGGATAAAAAAAACCTAGGCACTATTATCACTGTGCAATTTTTAAAAAATACAGTATTTTAAATTGGGACAGTCTTCAAACATTTGCAGA
This sequence comes from Centropristis striata, assembly GCF_030273125.1. Lineage (NCBI taxonomy): Eukaryota > Metazoa > Chordata > Actinopteri > Perciformes > Serranidae > Centropristis > Centropristis striata. The sequence goes on from NC_081532.1 coordinate 17,834,795, forward strand.
CTTAAAACTGACCTATAAAGTACTGCATAAATTGGCTCCAGATCCTCTGCAAGAGTTCATCACCCAAAGAAACAGCCTTGAGCGTGTTACTCGAGGCTCTGTCAGAGGTGACTGTTATATTCCTCTGCGCAGGAGCACTTTCCTGGCCTGGTCAGTAAGGAGTGCAAGTGTGTGGAACTCAGTACCTGAGGAGGTTAAACTGCTTACAACATACAAGGCCTTCACAAAAAAGTTGAAATTGTGGCTTATCAACACCTACAGCTGCCAACAGTAAAAGATAAGCCTGTTGTGTTGTTTTGATGTTATGATAAAATGTTATGTTGTGATGTTGTATTTTTTCTTAATTGTATCGTAAGTGTTTGTATATGTATTTTGTAAATTGTACGTGTTTTTTTTTTTGTTTGTTTGTTTGCTTGTTTTTTGTTTCGTAATTCTCTGCTTTTATACATCATGGCCAGGGGACTACAGATGAAAACTAGCCTTCTGGCTAACTCTGGCTTTTTTAACCATGTACAATCATGTGTTTTATGAAATTGCACTGTCCCCTTTTAAATAAACTAATAATAATAATAATAATAAAAATAAACCTCTGTTAGGAAAAGGGTTCAAGGGAAAGTAGCTTGGTCCAGACCTCATGAACTGACCAGCCTAATGTTATGTCAGGGACGTGTGGATTGAACCCAGAGACTCAGAGACAGTAAAACTGAGAACTCGGACGTCTCCTGCTCATCCTTTCCCCATCAAACGATCGGTGCAGAGAAATAGATAAGGATTTTGTGTTGGAGATAATTTAATTTTAAAGGTTTCCTCAATGCATTTCTCAACACAGGACAGAAAAAGTCTGGAAGTGGTTTTGAGGCAAGTTGACCCACACAGGGTGGGGGTTGCCAGCTGTTTGGCTGATGCAGAGCGGAGAGGGCGAGCAGGGGTGTAGAGTTTGACAAGGTCCTGGATGAAAGCTGGGCCTGAACCATTAGCAGCAGAGTACGCCAGAGCTAGAGTCTTGAAGCATATCCGCGCAGCCACCGGTAACCAGTGGAGGGAGCGGAGGAGGGGTGCTTTGGGTGAAAATTTGGGAAGATTGAAGACCAATGGAGCAGCTGCATTCTGGATGAGTTGCAGAGGTCAGATGGCTTTGGCAGGCAGACCTGCCATGAGGGAGTTTTCAACACATTGCTGGAACATTGCTGGAACATTGTCTGGAACATGTTGTTCATTCTAAAAAACAAGTATTCTAATGAAAGGGTTTGTATGATTTCTCACCGAAACAATTGCTGTGATATCCTACGAAATGTGACTTGTTACAAGTGTCTTCAGCTTTCAACTTATTCAACTTTCAACAAGTTTTGAAGTGAAGGGATTAAATACTGCACACTATTTTTTTTAGAGCATGAGGCCAGTAATAACAATTTGCACCTATAAGGTTGGCACCAAAACCACTATCTACCACTACTGAAGTTAGGAAAAAGAAAAGGGTTAGACTTTTTTTTTAAAAAACACAACTTCTGTGTTCCCTTTTGCAATACATGTCTTCGTCAATTAACAGAATTTCCTATACCTATGAATACCGGTGCATTGCTTTTCAGAGGAACTCATGAACAATTCATAAAGGCAGCCTGATCCTAATACCTTTCACAAAACCCTCACCTGTCCTTCCCTTTGTTTTATATCAACATTTATTTTAGACTAATGGAACTATTATTGTAGTACTGCACACACTGTTTAATTGATAAGTGCAGAGGAGATGTTTTTAAGTCCAACCAGTTTGGATGGAGTTCATTCTAAAGGCAAAAAAAAATCTCTTGACCAAGTGATAAATGACTCATTGGTATTGATCCACACCAGCAGAAACATCAAGGACATTTTGTGATATTGGAAAGTAAAAACTATTTTCATTTCCTTTCCCCTTTGAATTGACTACTATGGCATGAAAACATCATATTACGTTCATTTCACTGTTTGCAACAACCATAAACTTTGTGGCACTCAGTGTTTGCAGAGTAAGTGAGTGCATATCAGAAAAACATTATTGCCTGAAGTGATTCATTATAGATATTGAATTACTTGTAATGTCGGGTTCTTTTTCAGATTACTGTTCAGGTTATCATTTATTTTCCATTATGGTGGTAGCTTCCTGTTGCTGGGCCGAAGAGGGAAAATACACTGGAAACCAATTTACTAGTGACAACAAGGTGGCGGATTAGTGAGCCAATGGATGGGTGACTTGATGGTTGAAAGCCCTTATCCAGTTGCTGTTGCTCTGAAGTGTTAACATAGCCACTAAGAATGACTGGACGATAGATACCAGGTTTGGTGGGGTGCTGGTGAGTTCACCCAATGGTTGAGTTGAGCAGTGCTTTGATCAATAGGATAACATCAGCATGCACACATGCTTTGATTGACAATGTAACATTAGCATTTGCTAATTAGTGCAAAGCACAATGGGGAGGTTGATGGGCAATGGGCAATCACATCATTATTAGTGTAGGAGCTTTTCAAGACCACGTGGCCTAATGGATAAGGCGTCTGACTTCGGATCAGAAGATTGAGGGTTCGAGTCCCTTCGTGGTTGAGATCACCCTGAATGTGGAAGCATGTTCACTCTTATGTTAAGCACAATGAAAGATCAAATGAAATTTAAGGAGACTGTGGACATGAGTTTCAAAACCTCACATGCAAGCTAAAAATGATCTGAATTCCCATCCATGGGAGTGAACCTGGTGGTTACAACAGATTATAATTCAAGTAATGGAACCTGAAGTTCCAGCCTGACTCAGGGAAAGCATGAAAGAAGTACTTTCCTCTGTTAAAAACAAAGAAATGGACAATGTCTGCATTGATTCCACTAGCGATAACATGCGAAGCAAGTGCTCTTACATTTAAGCTAGTTCACCAGCACAGAAGTGTCAGTCTTCATTATATTGTCTAATGAGTTTACTTCTACATTGTAAATATCTGAGGTTTTAGTGACCATGTGGCCTAACGGACAAGGTGTCTGGCTTTTAGATCAGAAGATTAAGGGTTCAAGTGTGATCGTGGTTGAAAGAGCCAACTGGATTTATAGAAAGATCATGGACATTATTTTAAGCACTATGAAAACATCTGTGTCTCTCAGCCCTTTGTCCCATTAATAACTCTAGCTGACCGCATAGTTTTTGTTCAGTTTCTGATTATAGATTAATTATATTACCCACCCTTAACCAAGTTGCTAGAAATCACAATGTTATTTTTCATGCAGCTACCTATCTTCCTTTCAGCAATGTTGGCAAAATATAAATACTGTTAAAATTGTCCCACCATGGGACTCAGGCTCATTAAAACACTTTACTCTAACCATTTGGGGAACTGGCTCAGTTATGTCCATGGCCCATTTTATGTCCTAAACTCAAGTGTAATGAGCTCAGTGCATTATGATACTTGGAGAGCAGTTATTTAAAGTGTTACAATGTTCTTTGCTTAAACATATTATGCAGCACAGCTGAAATGGCTTTGGGCTTATTAGAGACCTGAACCACTTCACATTTTCCTTTTAGACGATCAGTTGACACTTTTATTCAAGTAAGTAAGGGCAACTGAGAAAAAGCTTCAAATCCTAGATCCCACTTGGATCTCACTTAGGACACTTGTCACATTTGTGACCCAGAATCCATGAAATAGTGCTCTTAGTGCTCTTAGACTGAGCAGTAAATCAGTAGACTGATACTGCTGACATGTCCAGCAGGTGATCAAAGTCACCATAGCAAGAATCGTTACAAAATGAAAAAGAGCTCTTATCTACAGTATTATCTGTAATTTTATCTCAAATGTGCTCTAATGGCTGTATTATAGTTGCTCTAGTTACATCAATATGTTCTTTCTGTTGTATTCTTATCTGTATCATAATTCTATGCTGCTGCTGCAACATAGTTGCCCAGGGCAATCACCAAGTTTTTAAACTAATATTAATCTTAAAAGGGAACAAAATATCCAGATATTATCTGGAAGGTTTCACACAGCAGTTCACACATATCTTTGTATCGCTGCATCAAATGCAGCCATGTCCACCTAATTTTAGACAATGTGTTAAGTCATGCCTTGCAAGTTTGATAAACATGGTGAAAGGCAGTGTAAAATTAGTTATTCACATTCACAGAGGTTTTAAGTTACATAGTTTCTAAAAAGATCTTTCTAACTGGACCTTTGCTCTAATTCCTCCAAACGTATTTGCTTACTACCTATAGTAGTAAGCAAATGTGCCTTTCAAGACCAGGGAGCACATCAAGAACAAACCAGTTAGTTTGGGAACGTTTCTAATCTGGAAACCCTCTGCAATGGGTCTGATGTCGATGTAAACAATAGCCAATGGGTTCCAAGACTATATTTTGGCCAACGTGTTTTGCCTCTTTTGGTGTCTTTTGGTGTTTTGGACTGTTAATTTACAATCAACACATGCCTGCTCAAACATGATTGGTCAATACTACTCAAACTAAAAAATGGAATACAAACAAAAACCAGAACATATTCATATGCAATATCTATTTTTAGGGATTAGTGGAGTTACTTTTTACATTAAAAAATATATTTTTTAGGCAACCAGAATGTTGCCATTAACTTTTATAAACAGAAAACACAATGTAAAAGGGTCAGAGTTCTAAGATAAAAACACACAAAATAAATCACAAGCATCAAGCATACCCTGTTCCATTGTCTATTTTTCTATAAATGGTACCATCACTTTTAAAATTATGCACAAATAAAGATATTTGAAACTAGCAACTGAGACAATAAACTCACAAGGAAAATGTATTGTATTGAGGTAATAAATCAAGTGCAGTAAGGTCGTTTTCTCCGGGACTTTCCAATAATCTGACTTCTTTTGGCAACCAATGGAGTCGCCCCCTGCTGGCCATTAGAAGGAATGCAGGTTTAAGGCACTTCCACATTGACTTCACAAATATTGAAAAAATGTTTTTGTTCTTATTGAAAAGATAACCCAACAATTTGACTTGAATTTTATTCTGCCTATCCTTGCACATTTTTGGGAACATGCAATGGTTTTACCAGCATACTGTAAATTATAAATTATAATGAACTTTAGAAAGCAGTTGAGGTATTTACGTCTTACTGTGACCCACCTTTGGCCCTGACAAAGTGCTTGACAACCACAGCAGATTCAGTTCGGTAGTGCTTAGCAGTCAGAGGATTCACTGTGCGCCTGGTAGGGAGTGTGATGTTGTCAGCTTCTAAAACTCTAGCCTGGCTCAGTGGCTGGCTCAGTGAGACACTGGGATGTGTGTGTGTGTGTGTGTCTGTCAAGGTGCTTTGTGTTAGTTTTGCTCTGCTGAGCACTGCTCTAGTTTCACACAAGTCATCTTCTTTGTCTCAGTCGTCTTTCCTACTCTTCTTCATTTGTTTTCCCATGGCTTCTCTCTGTTTTACTCCCTGTTGTTTTTCTCTGACATTTATCCCTTCCGATGCTCGTTCCGTTTCCTTTTTCTTGAAAATTAATGCCGCAGGTCAGGTCACAGTGTACAAAACGGGTTCAGCTATCTTCACTGTTGAGGAAAACACAAGCCACTGCAGTGTCAGCTGGTATTAAGGTTTACAGAGTCTTTCATAGGCCGTGCACTTTTCATGACCCTGAACTGAAAATTCCTGTTTAAGCAAGTAATTTATCTACTATCACATTTTCAGTCAAATTAATGTTTTTTCATTAAAAAAAAACAGGGCATATCTTTAGGCTACATATTCTTGCCTTATTTAAAGATGACAAACTGCTTGGCTGTGATACGTCTGAGAATCTTGACGGCAATACCACAATCTGTAATTGTGTTGGGTGAACAGAGCAAAGTGATAGATTTCATACATAGATGAATAAGTGGGCAAACATTGGAGTCACTGGAGTGGGGATGATGCACCAACTACCACTTGAGAACTGTCTCAACAAGATGAGGCAATAAAGTGCACTTTAAAGGAAAGTAGTCTGGACTCAGCTCTGCTTGAGTGAAGGACACCAGGCCTTGGTGGTTTAATAATAGCTTTTTTATAAGGCACTTTTCAAAAGTTATAAAGGGCTTCACATACAATTAAAGATTCTAAGCGAACAATCAATAAAATGTGTTAAATGCATCCCTGATCTTTTGTTGCAAGAGTGCATTGTGGTATTCAGACTAGTTTTAATGCATGACTAATATTAGTAATGAATACATAAATGAATTGGAAAAAGTATGATTGTACAACAGAGTTAACATGCTGGTCAAAGTTCAGGTAGTTATCAAAGGTAATAGCGATTCCGGTTTCTGCAAGAGTTAGCAGTGTTAGACTGGAGGGGGCCAAGATGGGAAGAAATATGATTCTGTGATGAATATGGGCATATGATGATAATCATCAAGGTAGAAGATTTGATGCAATCCAGACATTGATTTCTGCGATGCACATGTGAAGGTTTTTTAATTGATTGAAGTAGAAGGTATAATTGTGTGTCATCGGCATAGAAATGGTAGCTTATATTGTGATTTTTAATAAAATGACCAAGTGGTAGCATGAAGATAGAGAGTAGAAAGGGCCCATTAATAGATCCCAGTGGAGTTCCATATTTAAGCAGTACTGCAGAAATTCCTCATCTGACCTCAATACCCACCCACCACCACTTTTCACACACTAGGTTGACTAGTGAAAGAGCAGTGATTCTGCATTGGAGGTTTTAGGTATCTATTTTAGCTTTTGATTGGATTTTTCAAAGTAGTGACCTACCTTATCTAGCTTGCCTGCTGTACGTTTGAATCTCAGATTGTAGTGAAGTGCACAGACATAAACAGATATAAGTCAGTAGAGCCAAGATCTTTTAGGGGAAAGAAAAACCTATTTTAAGGAGGGGGGATTTTATTTTAAATATTTCAAATATATACTAATATAGTATTATTACAAATATAAAACCTCTCCTGGAGTGGTTGCTGGTTGATTACAATATGACAACAGATATGAGAGTGGTGTAAAAATATTCCTTTGACATCCACATATTAAATATCACAATTATATTACATTTTAAAAAAGCCATGGACTGTATGCTAAACTTTATTTAGGATTACGAGTTTAAATTTGCCAACCAGATACAGTATCTGTCTACTCCAAGCAGCCTTCTATATACTCAAACATTCATCAAATTTAGAATTCGAATGAATCCATTAAAAACGCCATGTGGACTTTTATTTTCCCACTTGTAGTGCTATGGTAAATCCTTTTTGAGAGCTGGTTGTAATCATTTGCACACTGCAAATCCTTGACAGGATGTAAAACAATGTAGGTTGCAATCTTCTAATTCTTTTTGATTTTTAAATTAAAGTATACAGTAAATGTAAGCAACATTGTACCACAAGGTTCATTTCAGTTCATCTACCTTCCCTCTTACTTCAACAGTAGAATCATATCTGATTTAATGCGATGTACACTTCCTTCCAACATGTGGTTTTGAGCCAGAATCTGTTAACAAGAGGATTGCTGCCACTCTGGTCTCACTGTGTCAATATCCTCTTCATCATCACAGTCATCACTGTCTCTCAGGGTTTTTGCTGTCTTGGCCTTTCGTCTGACCTGTGGATGTGACTCAGCAGAGGGGAGGTAAAAGGCAACAGTGACAGCAAGGCGGACATCCCCGAAGTGAGAAAGAACCTCTTGTGGTTTGTAATGTTGCTTTGACCTTTTCAGAAGCTTCGTGTGCTTTGATGTAATTGTTGACATGTGATTCCCAGGGTGTACAAACTGCTGCTCCTCAGTGGACTGACGGCTTCCTGATTGGAACACTTGGTCCCGCTGAGAGGCCGAAGAGCCTGCCTCAGACATCCTGGAGCTGTATAGCTGGGGGCTACGGCTCTCTCTGTGGATGCTACCCGCCAACAATCATTATGTTAGTGATGGAAGTTGGTTGGCTGTAATAAGGTTCCCCAGAGCTCTGATCCACACAGGTAGAGCCTCCAGCTAGCTCCTGTTATTGTAGGGGATCTCTGAATATAACAAAATGTATTTGTAACTAACAATCTGTTTAATATTGGTCCAATAAATCATTTAATTCCTCAGACTATAATCAGAAAAGTGAAAATGAGCTTCTAGAAAATGCCTAAAGCCCTATATATTTAGAAATATTAAAATATATGTTATACTATATTTATAATTACATTTTTTGATATAAAAAAGAAAGAAAAATATTTTCACATTTGGGAAATAAAGTGAAAAATGACTTAAATGATTGACGATCAAAGTAAAATCGAGGTCAGATGTTGGCAATTCATTTTAATATTGATCGATTCATTAATTAATGATTGTTTCAGCTCATTTATAATTTAAAGAATACAAGCTTACCATGTTGAATAGCCCTATGAATGTTTTATTACTCTACATATATCGTACTCTTAATCTGATAATGATTTTTTTTTAGGTATGTAAAATAAGTTTTGTTACAGTGCTTGTTCACAGCAGCACATTGTTTAGCTTAGTGTCTTTGCTTTCTTCCTCCTTATTCCCCAAACTGGGGGCGTGCCAACTGTGATCTACTGTTGGTAATAGGACGCCACAGGAATGAGTCCCTACACCCGGAAGTAAGTTAGCATGTCAGTGCCCTAGGGTCTATCCTCTCAAATTCAATGAGGATTTTGAATGTTTTTTTTTGTTAGATGCCTGAAATAAGGTCTGTGATTAACACAGGCGGCAACCTCCGGGTCTGAGCAAAGGCAGTTGCTAACAAGTGGCTAAATGAGACTACAGCAATACTACTGATTACTACTACTACTACTACTAATCAGACATCATCACACCGGACACGGACAACAACTCTCACTAGTTGCCCTGTAGCCTCTAGTCATTTTTTTCAGTTCTCTCTCTCGGCAAACTCTTGTAGATTGTAGACTATCTTAATTAACAATTTATTAGGCTACGGATTCGCTAGCTTGTCAAACCTGCTGACTAGCTTGTTGGAGAGCATCTGAAGAATAACGGTAGTGGCGTGTAGTTCGCTATAGTATAAAGTTAGCTGTCTACTTCTGTCGGCTGCAATAACCCTTCAAACATCATAAAAGTGGTGTTCATTTTTGATTGTCCTGCTGAACAAAAGCATAAGCATCAGAAACATGTGTTTGCCACAGAGCTTATTTTCTGCAATGATCCATAATCCAATGCAAAAATCCCATAGGTGAATTCTCAGTAGACACCATGGCAACGCTAACTTTCAGGTTGGTGTCACATTTATGAGAGTGAGTTAGAAATATTGGTGGTCAGTTGGGATTTGTCACCCTTTAAGCAATATTCATATCACATAGCTGCCCTGATGTAATCTTTTAATGTTAAAGTATGGTCACATTGGTATTCAGTCCAGTGAAATATATTCACTCTTAGTTCAGAAGCAGATGGTGATGCATCATTTCAGACGAACGTAGCTGCCGAACAGCAGCAGATAACCTCCGAGCATACTGTGAGCTAAGCATGATTAGCATGTTGAATAACAATATAAACACATTTGTCATTGTCTATTCCTGTCCAACAGCTTTGTGTGACTCAGTTTGCCATGCCCTGTTTTCTGGTCTTCAAGCATAGTGGCTATCAAACAAAACCCAGTGGGCTGATGCATCACAGACTGTGAGACACTAACATAAGCATTGTTTGAACGGGAAGAAGGTCAGATCTGAGTTCAACAAACACAAGCTCTGACCTTTTACAGGAGTTTGAGGTGACATTGAGTTATCACTGCAGCAGTGATCAAGATGCAAAGCAAATATTTACAGTGGTTAGTGCAAGTGGCCATGGTGATTTTACCTACTACCTACGCTGTGCCTCATGAAGCTTTAACTTTAAGTAAAAAAGGATAGTTCGACTTTTTGGAATATGCTTTTTCACCTTTTTTCAGAGCCAGAGATGAGAACAATGTTACTCTCATATTTGTATCACAAATATGCAGCCAGTTAGCTGCATAGCTTAGCATAAAGACTGGAGGCAGGGGAACACAATTATTAATTAATCCTTTAATCCATACAAAGAAAGCAACAATTTGCTTTTTCATAGGGGGCTATGTGCCAAAATATAACTTCCTGGAATCCTCACTGGTACCCAGGAAAGAAATACTTATTTAAATTACCTCCCATAAAACTGAAGCTTGTTGTTATGACACTTGGGGTTTTGTACAGATTAAACACGTGAGATATAATGGATTAATTTGGTGATAAGAGGTGATGGTTGGCAGAGGAATTTTCCTTTGGACAGAGAAAGCTATTACCTCGTTTCTAGGCTAAGATATGCTAACCAGCTGCTGGCTTCAGCTTTCTTACCCTACAGATGTCTGAATGCATTTATCTTTTTTATCTTACTCTTGGCAAGAAAGAAAATAAGTGTATTTTCCTACCTATCTTTTGAGAGAAAATCATTAGTTTAATCACTGACGACTCCCATGAAGATCTTAATGTGACTTATAGAATGAATAAAATAGTGTATGTGCCTCAAGGAAAGTGAAGCAATTGCAGAAGTAGCTTAAACCTACATTCTTTCTAAAGGCCAGCAGGGGGGCGACTCAATGGGTGGCAAAAATAAGTCAGATTGTATAGAAGTCTATGAGAAGCTGACTCTACTTCTTACTCAATTTATTACCTCAATTAACATTTTTCTATTGAGTTTATGGTCCCAAGCAAGGTATGCTTTAGTGCGTGATTGGGATTATGGGTTTAAATTTGGTAACCAGATTGATACAGTATCCAGCATCCGCCTTCCTTTAACTCAAATATTGATCAAATTCAGAATTCTAATGAATCCATTCAAAAAAAGCGAAACAATGCATATCCATAGACACAGTCCTCTCTAAATTGTGGTTTCATTTTTATTGTGATATGTTTGGAAGATTTGATTAATAAAGTTTTGAGAAGATTTACACTACTATCTGTCAATCACAATGATTTAATGGAATGGGTTCAAAATATTTTATTCCAACATTATTGGTGACCGTGTAGTTGTAAACTTGTTTTCGTGTTTTTTTCTGAATACTTTTTTTTCCTGAATTTTTTTTGAACAATTTTAGTGTTTTCAGTTCATGAAATATTTTGATTGCCTAAAAATGTATTTGCCAGTGTTTGCTTGTACTAAAAATGTTGGCTGTTATTTTTTTCAGATAAATACATTTAGTTTTAAGCTTGTTTTAAGAAAATGATGATGATGCAAAATTAGCATTCCAATTTATATCACAGTTGAACAGCTGAAATACGGACGTACCCCAATAACCAAGCTAGTTCACTAGGGTTAAGGTGCATTTCCACTATAGTCGAATACTCGGAATGAGGCGGGTCTCCCTCAGGTCTCTCATGCAACTTCAGAAAAAATCCATCTGTGAAAAGACGCCATTTTTTAAAAGTTTTAAATTCTTGTAAATATTTAAGAACTTGGCCATTAGCTGAAAACATTTAAGCTCTTGGGTAGATTGAAGCCCATGAATATCTTCTTCATTTCCTTCTTCTGATCAGTTAAACCCTGCTCCTGCTCAGGGTTCATGTCAGGTATCACCGAGAACTTATATCCGAGCCTCCTCTCAGCTCACTGACTGTATTCATTTGCATACTTCAAGATGGATTTTGAAATATTCACTGTTGGCTGAGCCGTCTCCCTCATTGCTTTAAATCCACATTCATCACAAGCTAAATTAACTGCGGTGGATTCACCCTGTCCATTTAGATTGTTTAGTCGTAATGACGGTGTATTAACAGATGCTCTGGCAGAGGAGAGGAAGAGAGGGGAGAGGATAGTTTCCAAAGAGCCCTGTTTTATTAATGTTAACACGGTGACTGGGCAGAATGATCAGTCTCCTTCAAGCATGCATAATTACTATAGTACCCACAGAAACAGGGATAGAGAGGGAGAGGGAGAGGGAGAAAGGTCCAGACAGGTGCAGTGAGGTGAACAGCACTGGGGAAATGAGGCTCCATTAAGTTTGTCACCAGCAATACGCCACCCGAGGTCACTGCAGAAGATGACACTCCCTTTTTGCTGCCATCCTCTCTCTCTCCCTCTCTCTGTTCCTTTTTGTCCTAATTGTTTTTCGTCTTTCCATCTCATATTCTAATCCCGCCTCCCACCCTCCCATCTCTTCTGTGTTTAAAAGCCTCTCTTTCCATAAGGCCGATTAAAATTGAATGGAGCGTGTACTCAACCATCTCTCTTCCCCAATTCTTCTTCCGACTGTCTCCGTATTTAATATGCATGGCCCAAACCATTAAGGTGAATGGAGCACCGTACTCCAGTGTATCTCAATCCATCTCTGTGCCCATTACGCTCCCACACAATAAGTAATAATTTAAATTAAAGCCCCACGCTGGAAGAGCGTGTCCAAAATTCACTTTATCTGATAATGCAAAGGAAGTTAATTTTTATGTATGAAGCTGTGTAGATAACGCTTAGAGTTAAACGTCGGAACTATAAATTTAAAAATAGAGTGGTATTGCTCTGATACGGCGACAAGGTACGGGATTATTCAAATGAATGCATATGGTCGACAAATTTTATATTATCCAATAATGTAAAAGAACAATTTATTCCTGTGTTAGGATGTAAATCATGTGGCAGATAGAGAGTAGAAGTGGGATGACATTGATAAAGGCAGTAAAATAAATTAATATGACACCAGCATAATGAAATGAATATATGGTAATGAATTCATTCATAGTGGTGTGGAAATTACAGCATATATTTTTTTATTCAGCATAATAATAACTGTGTAATGTATGCATGTCTTGATGGCCACTGTCCATAAAAAAAAGAAATAAAATACACAGCAACAAACAGTCAGTATCACACACAAGCAATGACAAAGCATCAGTATCTGTCAAATTGATGTGTGAATGTGTGAGCTATTTGCGGTATTTAAATGAGGTAATATGCATATATTTGGTGCAAAGTTGATCCCTTTCTATGTAAATGAGCCTCATTGCAAAAATAGTCAAATTCACAAAGATCAGCGCTAATAGTCATGCATAGTTACAGTGAAATTATTAGCGTCTTCAGAGAACTGGTGGAAGCAGAAGCACACCAACAGACTTCTGTCCGTCATGTTTAAATTCATTGCCTGAAATTTTGAGGAATGCCTCTGCATGACCTAGAGCTGGCCCTCTGATAATTAAATGTTCCCTTTTCATTCTGTCGTTGTTCTGCCTACTGTGTTCACATACAAATTCAAATATTAACCCACAGCTGTTTCTTCTACCCTTTGCACACTTAAGAATCAAAATAGTGTAGAATCTGGAACCAAACAGAGTTAAACTTTGTGAAAGTTGTGTAATCAGATATGCATGCCTCCACACCTGTATCAGAATAAAGAATTGAGCTGGTTAAGCATCTATGATACAGTTAAGTATCAGAAAGTCTAGAAGCAGCCCAGCATCTCTAGATAATGGCTCATCCACAGTGCACAACTTGCATAGAGTGCCAATGAACACTACAACTCTCATGCAGGAAATCAATGTTTAAGTTCCATCACCAACTATATATATACTATATAATACGCCAAAATGCAATTTTGTGTGCATGTGATATGCACAGGAGTGTTTCCAAAAATAGCTTCCCCACCAGTTAAAGGACATCAACACATCATTATACATAAAACATTGTGAAAAGGTTCAAAATTTGTTGCCTGAAGGTTACAAAACTACTTATCTAAGTTTAGGGCAAAGATAAGCAAAACATGTTCCTGGTTAGGCACCTTAAAGATACTTTAAAGAGCAAAAAAAACAAACGTGTAAAATGTAAGAGTAAATGTAAGTGACACACAAAGACTACTGGAAGTGACATGGTTACATAAAAAACAAAGTGATGCATGGAAGTTAAATGCTGTTTGATTGATAACTTAATTGACTGTGTTATCAATCAATCAATCAGTAACGTAGTAATTGGTGGTTTTCCGTGCTAATATCCCGCAGCGCGAACTGTGCCTCAAGTCTGAGCAAACCAACCTGAAGCAGACGGGAGCTTCAGAGAAACAGCATTAGTCGCCATCGCCGGTCCTTATGTCTCTGAAATGCGTTCAGTAGAAAAATGTCACGGTCACCAGTGTGAAAATTGCAAAAAATGAAGTTTCAGAGCCGATTCCTCACTTTGACAGCGCAGCGGTGTGTCCTTTATTCATTTATTTCCCACCAAACAAAACACATGTGAACACCCGGAATATAAACAATGAAGTTAAAGAGACAGCGTCCCCATAACGTAGCATCAGAGACTAAGCAGATTTAACTGAGTAAATTACACAGTATGGTGAATTATGGCCAGTGTCCACTACAATTTGTCACATGTGATCATATAAGGTACAATGGAGCTAAGTTGGCGATGCTCAGCACTGTCCCGGTGCTGAACTGGGTGACGGCTGAGACACTGACAGGAGATTTCTCTCTTAAAACATTCACTTATACACAAAGACTTAAAGGTTATAGATTTTCGGAGGGTCCCTCTCCATTTATTTAGTCCATAGTTAGGCCACCATGGAGGTTGAAGTTGACCATAAATGTTTCCATTTTGTACGCTAGAAAACCAATTTGACACTAATGGGAGATTAAAGAGACTGCCGCACAAGCTGTTTTAGTTGCTTAGTAACGGCAGGAAGTCCCAAGCACCTCGTATAAAAAGATTAGCGGAGCGCTATAGAATTGTGACAAGGAATTGGACGTCATAGCCGTGGTATACAGGATTTATACCACGGCTAACAACAGATCACAGATAACAACACACATCAGATTGCTTGATTCAAGCCATCCGTTTTATAATGGTTTTCATATCAGACACAAAGTCCAGGGTTTGTTTGACCCATCCACCACCCTCCTGCACTCGCTAACAGCAAGTTTTGTGCTTTGTACTATGCCTCAGCGTCATTCATAATTCATACAGCCACTAGAAGGCACCACTAACTCCAAACGTAGACATGGGAGAAAATCCTATTTTGGTGTATGCATTGCTCGTAATTTGAAAGCGTAAAGTTGTATTTGTATGCAGATCAAAGAGGTTGGGCTGCCATCTCAGACCAACAATTAACTCCAGTCTTTCCTAATCCTAACCAAGGTTTTTCACCCACTTGGGGGCAGCTGAAAAGCTGTAAACATAAAACTGAAAATATGGCAAACTAATCTACAGATCCAGCTGTTACAGAGTCTCATTTCAATTGTTTTTTTTTGTGTCAACTCAGTCCTTTTAGCTGTCTTTTATTCTATCGTCTCCTGAAGGAATGCTCCAGCCTTTTCGCTGCTAAATGCTCCACTGTGCTTACTCGCTGCTTGCTAACTTCGTTTGGTGGCCTAGTGTTCCAACTAATGACCAAGAAGTATGCTCCTGAGCCTCATACCACCAAGACAAAGTGGCTGCACATGCCACTGCACACAATGATAGCCTTAGGTCAGCAGGACATGTGTTGAGACACTGTGAATAGGATATAATAATAATTAAGATTTTCACAAGAAATGGCATTAAACCATTTCTTCGTCTTTGGTTTTGCATTTTGTTTATGTAGATTAAACTGTAAATCGTCTGATTTGGTTAAAATGCAACACATCACATACATATATTTGTGTAAATTCAGATAAAGGCAGTGGCAGATTTCTGTCCTTGTTGAAGTATTATTCCAATGAAACTATGGCTGCAGGCTACCACTCAGCAGACGTCCTGTACATGTTTCCATTAAGATAACTCAATTTGTGCCTAAAAAGAGACAGAACGTTTGAGAAACAAGAGGAAATGGATAATAAAGAATAGTGGGGGAAAAGGTCAGCTGGAAAAAAAAAAAGAAAAGACAATTTAAATGGTCAACAGAGAGGAGGAACAATGGGTGGGAAAGGATAGAAACAGCGAGGGAGGAAGAAAGATGAATAGACAGACATGTTGGTCCAGAGAGAGAGACCGAAAGAGAGCAGGAGATAATAAATGATTGTAAATGATCCTTTATTACTGTGCAGAGTGCAGCACTCAGCATTCTGTAAACTGATGAGCCATGGAAGGTGGTGTGTGTATGTGTGTGTGTCCTCTGTGGATGTGTGTGATCCTCTGAGAGAAGGCAGTATCCACATTTATCCTTCAGCCCCAGTAGATTTCTGTCCTGCCTGCTACAATTACTTTGCCGTTTTGTTTCATACAGTAGGATGTGTGTTTGTGTGTGTGCTCTGAGCTTGTTCCTGTCTGCAATGTAGTCAAATGTTTGATATTTCTCAAGCGATATTAAATACGTTATAAGTGTCATAAGTCAAGTCACTGTTTGCTGAAAGTCAGTACTGTTTGTTTTTTTCCACTCTGTCTGACATTTTTATTTAAGCAGTCTTTTAAAGCACACCAGGGAGTCTGGAATCCCAAAAACATTCATTAAGGGGACTTTGGAGGCAGATACATTTTTTATTCAGTGTCATTTATGAAAATTAAGCTACATGGGATATCTTTGAAGGAAAGAGATGGACTTTCCTTGAGTAAGCGTTGCCTTGGTCCTAATCATAGACTGTATAAATAATGGACATAGTCACCCTGACATCATCCATTGGTTTGTGGACTGCCCGTTTGAGGCATCAAATTCAGTTTTACACTCGTGACCATCTTGTTTCCGATAGGGGGAGCAGACCATATTTGGACTGTGGAGGAGCGAGAGGGATCTGACGACACTGACTACGCGCCTCTCCACACCTCAACCTGAGTGAGAGAAACCACTGCTAATTCATGTTATCAAAACTGAAATGTACGTTACTTAACTAAGAAAAATGAATGTTTATTATTGTGGAAACAGCGTACAGTCCAAGTGGGTATGACCATGTCTCTACAGAAGTTGATGTAATCAGTATATGTAGTATATGATTTTGCTATTATTACCATAGACTGTAAATAACGGACGTAGTCACTTTGACATCACCCATTGGTTTGTGGACTGCCCGTTGGAAGCATCGAGTTCATCGTTACACTCGTCTCCATCTTGTTACCGATACGGGGAGCAGACCATATTTGGACTGTGGAGGAGCGAGAGGGATCAGACGACACTGACTACACGCCTCTCTACACCTCAACCTGACTGAGAGAAGTCGCTGCTAATTCATGTTAGCATTAACTGGGATGTTAGTTTTGGCTAGCAAAAAACAAAAACAAAATGTACATTACTTACCTCAGAAAATTGAACAGCGACTCATTGGAGTGTCTATAAGTTCAACCAAACGCGAAATAAAACATTTTTACTGAACAAACTGTTCAAATAAAGGGTCAAAGTTATGAGACTAAACCGGTAAACATCCTTTTTTAAATATGTATATAACGTTTAATATAACTAAATTGACGTGTTGCTGTGGATACGCATTGTTCTGCTTCTCTTCTGATGACCGATCGCCTTGTTAGTGACCTGTCAATCAAAGGAAGCCATGTCCCAAATCATACGATTCTTTATCTTCTATTTTCTTCAAAATGGGGCCATTATTTATACTATTAACATCAAATTGTCTTGAAGAAGATTTTTGACTAGCGATTGAGAACATAGTGTTGTCCTAAAAACATTTCTGAGGTAATAAATCAAGTGAGAAGTTTTCTCATTTTGTATTGAAATGAATGGACAGAAATGCTTTTGCAGCCGCCATCAGTGCCCCTTGTTGAAATTTTTGGTAGATTGCAGCTTAAGGCACTTTTTGGTTTGCCTCACTGCTCAGACCCGGAGGTTGCCGCCTGGTCCAAATGCACAACCACAGGGGTATCCAAACTTTTATTCTTATGGGCCACATACAGGAAAATATAAAAAAGACTGGGCCACTCACTAGACGTGAGGTATACTGCAATCATCACATGCAATCGAGGGAAAATCAATTGCACAAGCTTTATCTGACACCTGCTGTTTTAAGTTAGCCGTCAAGTCTTCAATTCGCTGCACAACCGTATTTTTCTCTGGGAACATTATTCCAACGACTTTAGTGAGGCACTGTTTGATGAAGTCACCGTCTGAGAAGCTACTTCACAACTGGCTATTGTGGCATTTTCTTGAGCTTCGTTAGCATGGGAAAAAACTGTGAGCAGGGGGGATGGGAAAAAACGTGTTAGCAGTCTAGCTGTCATTTGCTTCACCTTCTCTTCCCGCTTGGTGCCAGAGTAGGACATGAAACTGTTTCATTGCAAATCAATCAAACAAAGTTATCCTTGGTTTCTATGAAAAAATATTAATTTCACCACCGAGTCTGAAATTTTCTGCACTTACTTACGATCTTGTGTGTGTTTGATGCTGCCATTTCTGGTGACCCTGAGCAATTTTTTTAAAAACCTGCTAAGAAGAAGGCATACCTGATAACATACAGGTTTCCTAACTACTCAGTCCGGCACTAGACATGGTGGAAAATGTGGGCCCTCACTACAAACGAAGGGCTTGGTTTGCTGGTTTAAGCGCTGAAAACATAGGAGCATAAGAAACTAGACCACCAGGGCAAATAAATGTGAGCCACCAACAGCGACAATTTCCAAAATGTTCTGAATAAGCAGAAAAGAAAAAGTGTTCATCTCGGAACAGAAAATAGAAAACTTACCAAACTACAAAGATCAACACAAGGCAAGTGGACAGTCACGACGAAGCCTCTCTTTGATCCTCTCCCTTTGCAAAAAGCCATGGCCATGGCAGATACAAATGGAAACTGTGCAGTACAACTGTGCTTAAGATTACAGATGTATTTAGCTCCTTTGAAGAAGTCCTTAAGTCAGGTTGAGGGTTGCCAGGATGCCTGGAAATATGGGTTCAAATTTTATGTAGCGTGTGGCTTGTATTTCATAGACGATCTGGCAACATGGGTGACATTGACAACAGGCAACATATTGTTTTAAATGTATTATGTTGTGTTGTGGATCCGCATTTAATGGTTTTTAATGATTGAGATTGCCAAGGCAGAAGTGGCGTTATGGAGTGTGAGAGTAAAGGGGATGCAAGGAAACAGACTAGAAAGCATGAAAAGTTGATCCAAGGGAAGGTCACACAAACCCATTTTTTTCAACCAGGAGGTTAGGTTTCCTGTCCTTTTGTTAAAGCCAAAGTAAATGATGCGATTTGAAGTAACATAACTTCACTTTAGTGCGCCAAGTTTTAACAAAACCTTCATAACACTTACAGTATAACCTTGTAACAAGTTAATTTTTGCAGTCGTTTTACTTTTGAAAGTATGTTTTATATGGTCTAACCAGGAACCTTTTACCCCTAGAGAAGTAGTTTTGTTGCCAAAACTGAAAGAAACTGCAGCCTTCTTTGGTGCCTAAACCAAACAAAAGTGAAAATGAAATGTAGCGAATAAAGTCACTGAATGGAGCAGGAAAACCTTTTGTACCTATTTGAACCCATAGTCATGGGCTGATGAGCACTGATAGTCTGACATTTAAATTAAAGGTCCATGAATATATATATATATATATATATATATATGAAAGGTTGGAGGTTCAGAACAATAAAAAAGTACTTATTGGCCACAATGACTCCTTTTTAGATTGTTACTGTAAATGTCATATTATTTGACCAATATAAATTAATCTGCTGGCAGGCAAATCTACATATCCAGCAGTAGTAGCAGTAATATTCATTTGGAGTTGTGTTTGTGTCAACTCCTCTTATAGTGTCCAGAGGGAATGGTCCATCCTTTCAGCTGCTAAATGCTCCACTGTGCTCACTAGCTGGTTGCCAACTTTGTTTAGTGACACAGTGTTACAAGTAAATGACCAAGAAGTATGCTCCTGAGCCTCATACCACCATAACAAAGTGGCTGCATATGCCACTGTACACAGTGATAGCCTTAGGTCAGCAGGAAATATGTTGAGACACGGTGAACGAGGACATAAAGATGAGGACACACACATATGATACAACCCATACAAAGCACCAACATAAAATAAAGTCAATGGCCCTCATTTATCAAACAAGCGTACGACAGAAAGTGAGCGTAAAGTGGCCGTACAATCATTTGTATTTAATCATTTCACTACGCAAGGCTCTGCATTCATCAATTTGGACGTGAGCGGAGGGTATGATCAGATCTCATGTCTGGTCTCAGTTAGTGTACGCAAATTGGAGTCAACGTCCACACATCTAAGTCGGAGAATTGATCTTAGACCATTGTATCGATGCCTGGAGCTGATAAAACTCTGCCGTGTTTTTTTAATGGTGACAAACCAAAGCATGTTTAGACTACATCATTTATCACTAAAACCTCATTCAAAATAAATACATAAATACTGTGAAATTCTTTAAACAGGCTTCTACCCGAGGCTATTTAATGTTGTTGTCTTCTGCTATTAAAGTTTACTGTGTTTACTGCTACTCTGCTGACAGTATCATTGATTTCCTTCGTTTTTATGCTGCCAAACAAAACCAGTTTGTTCTGTTGCACCTGTTGAACATCAGCGTTTCACTTTTTGCCTCTGAGAAATTCCTCTTCTTTTGGAATTAAAACTTACTTTTAAACATTGTTTACCTCCTGGCTGCAACCAAAAAGCTGTGAAAACTTTAAGACTGTGCTCCAAATGTAAAATATTCACTGAACTTGTTTGAGTATATAACTATAAGTACTTTTATAAAAAAAAAACCTGTCGCTGCATATTTCTGTAAAATGTCTATTTCGCTTCTCCAACAGCCATTCATTCTTACGCTGAGATTGGCGAGATACGAATGTTTGATGAATCACACGTGAACCCTTTCGTAAGACGTTATATATACGTTCAGATCTGCGCTGGTTTCTACGTTTGTTTGATAAATGAGGGTCACTAAGTTGTCAATAATGCAGCAGCGCAGTCTGGGGTCTGATCACCCATAGCTGGGTCGCCTGGACGGAGGTTTACCATGTTTTAAAGACCCTAAACACGTGATGAACCCAGGAAACATCATTGATGATCTGCCCCAGCTCAGCATCAAGAGATGTTTCACTACAACAGATCACTTACTTATACCATAGACTGTATAAATAATGGACGTAGTCACTGTGACGTCACCCATTGGTTTGTGGACTGCCGTTTGAGGTATCGAGTTTAGCATTACACTCGTTGCCATCTTGTTTTGCCATCTTGTTTACGATACGGGGAGCAGACCAAATTTGGACTGTGGAGGAACGAGAGGGATCTGACGACTCTAACGACACTGACTACACGCCTCTGGACAACTCAACCTGACTGAGAGAAGCTGCTGCTAATTCAACTTAGCATTAACAGTAGCATTAAATGGGATGTTAATTTAGGCTAGCAAAAAACAAAAACTACATTTTCGTTACTAAATCGCGATTAAGACTATAGTGTTGTCCTAAAAAAAATTCTGAGGTTATACATCAAGTGAGAAGTTTTCGCATTTTGCATTGAAATGAATGGACCGACATGCTTTTGCAGCCGCCATCAGCACCCCCTGTTGGAATTTTCGGTAGAATGCAGCTTAAGGCACTTCCTGGTTTGCCTCCCTGCTCAGACCCGGAGGTTTCCACTTGACTTATACGCATGTACACCACTTTAGAAGACATAACATATTTCTCACCGGACCCTTGAGAAACTGTGGTCAGGTTTTCTTCTACAGTGGCTTAGCCCCACTTCAACATCACTTTATCAATGAATGTGATTGTACTGTGGGAGTGTTGCTGGCTGATCTCATATCAGCTTAACGCGGTAAGCTACCACAGGCCTTGCTTTAAGTCTAGCAAAGAGGAATCTGATCTATCACTTTTACAGCTGCCTCCATTTGGCTTCAGGAGACACACACACACACACACACACACACACACACACAAACAGAAAGTCAGGGATAAGTGGGCAGACATCAGCTTCGCATGTCCTCTGGCTAACAAGCATAACAGATAGCTGTGAACAGAGAGGACGTGTGTGTGTGTGTTTGTGTGTGTGTGTGTGTGTGTGTGTGTGTGTGTCAGCTTAGCCCCCCATAGTGTCACTGATAGTCGTTGACAGTGAATGGAGACTGGCTTTGTGGACACTGTGACAGGACCCAGGATGATTTTACTGGATTATCTTACTTCAGTGACAGTTGGACACTTTCCAAAGTTTTGACTAGATTTGTGAACAAGAACAAGCCTCTCTTGGAGCCCGGAAGGGAAAGAAAGATGAGTGCTAATGTCTCAGATTGGACCAGAGTGCGTTTTTGTTTCCTTTACAATGAAATGAAGGACATAAACAGAACAACTGAATAGATTACTGAGGAGGTGATGGAAAACTAAAAGACAAATGACACAAAACCCAGAATGGATGGATGAAAGCACAATGGTGGAAATCCCTAAATAATGATATAAATAATTTTTACAAAGAGAAATAATTATATTATCAGGATAACTGCGCTTTTTAATGTGTCACTTAATTCAAATTGAAAATGAAATTTGAATTAAGTGCAACAATAAGTAACAACAGAGGTGAGTCTAAGACAGTGATGGAAAAACTACTGAAATATGTTTTAATTGGTAGAAGTAGCAATACAGGATATACACTATTAATAAAAAATAAAAGTCTCAGATTCAAGATCTGACTTACTTATAAAAATATTATCAGCAAAATGTTGTTAAAGTAACAAAGGTAAAAGTACTCGTTTGGTATAATGCAATATATTTTATATATTGCTATATGCAATCATATTATTTGGCTATTATAATTAAAGCATTAGCATACAAGAAGAATTGTAATATTATGGCTGGTGGAGGTGGAGCTATTTTTAAATCTCATTATTATTATCTTTATTTTTGGACTTTAATCTGCAAAATAACTAGTAACTCCAGCTGTTAGATCATTGTAATTGAGTTAAAAGTGCAATATATATCGTATTATGTTTCAGTTTTCTTATAATTGTAAAGGCCACTAGGTCTTCAGTTTAATGTTTCTTAAAGGCAAAATACAGTCATAGAAAAAAATATTAGACCACCCTTGTTTTCTTCAATTTTTTGCTCATTTTGATGCCATTGTTTGGATAAATATAATGATAACAAAAAAAAAAAAGAGTAAGTTCATTTAAGAGCTGATATCTAGCCATTTTGCATGGTTTTCTTGATAATGATTTTGGTTATTATCAAGAAAACCAAGGAAAATGGCTACAAATCAGCTCTTAAATGAAACTCTTATGAGCTATTTTTTGTTGTTATCATTATATTTGTGCAAACAAATGTACCTTTAGTTGTACCAGGCATTAGAATTAACAAGAAAATGAAGAAAACAAGGGTGAACTAATATTTTTTTCCATGACTGTACATTACCTTGCCCATGTATTTCATATTTTACATTTTTCAGTGTTGAATATGACATCATTTTAGCTACTCCGTTGCAACTGAAAAGTGACATGTGAACATTGAGAAGGAGTGTGCAGTATGGAAGTGTTCACACAGACGATTTTAGACTGCCAGGTTACAAGGTTAATTTTTTTCCTCCTTCTACAACACAGCTCTTGTGATTTGGAAATGTATTTCAGCCAGTGTAATATTAAGAAATGTCTGTGATTGCATTATTGCCAAATACATCATGTCCTTGGTTTTTTCTTATTCAGAAAATGGAAATAGTTTAGAGCAAGAAGCAGAAATTTATGCCGTATAACACCTTGTGGACCCTCGCAGCTATGTGGATGCTGCAAGTATAATTTTAGGCAGTACAGAAAACAACACATGCATGTGTTGGAAAATAGCCGCGAGGCAAATTGTACCCTTGCATTAAAAATAAATGAAATTGAACTCTATTCTGCAGTGGAAACCTCATAGTTTGATACTTTTTATGTATGGCAGCATTTAGAAATTCACGTAAATCAAAACAATGTGTGTGTGGATGGCCAACCATGACATATTACATATGCATTTTGTAACTTTTCTGGCAGACCTGATTCCCCAAACAGACCTGGAATGTGTATTGGGTCCCCTCTAACTCAACCAAACTTGTTTTCTGGAGGTTCAAACCACTGACAAGCTACCGTATGAATGTGACCTGGAAGACACGTGTTGCGTATTTATGGAGCAGCCTTTCCCAGTAAAACTACTCCATATGAAACAGAGCAGACTTCTGACCTTGTTTTCACTGTGAAGACTGTACATTTGTAGGTACTCTGTGCAGTAAAAAGTAGTAGTTTTGCTCGCACTTCCCATGCTGCTGACCTTATTTCCACCCATGGGTGCTACAGTTTGCTCCCACATCAACCAACAGAGTTGTTTACCACTTCGAGATGCCACTCAACCTGAGAACAGTCGGTGTAACCCCACCGCCCTGCGCCTACCGGGAGACTATCAAGTTCATCCTCAAAATGCACTTACAAACACACACACACACACACACACACACACACACACACACAAATCCTGAGACCAGGGAGGTTTAGACAGAGTTGACCCTTTAAGGAGCTGTAGAACGAAAAGTCCGCACACACACACACACACACACACACACAATGAGACCAGTTGCCAGTCACGAGGCACCATGTGTGTGCTCTCTAGAGCTGTTAATGCTGTTAATTCCTTCAGGACTAACCTTTCTCAGTTAATTCAACCTGACTAACAGCTCAAGGCTAAAGAGCAACAGGTTTCAACAGCTGTGTTTGTGTCTGTGTATGTCTGTGTGTGTCTGTGTGTGTGTGTGTGTGTGTGTCTGTGTAGGTGTGTGTGTGTGTGTGTGTCTGTGTGTGTGTGTGTGTGTTATCTTCATGAAGTTATCATAGATGTGATATAAAAATATGTATAAGTACTTCAAATATATTAAAACATAGGAATGGACAATAAAAGTAAATAAATAAATAAATTATTGTCTTTCAATGAAACCATGTCATGATGAAATATATATATATATATATGATTTCAATGCGATCAACAAACTGGCTCCAACCATCAACGTCTCCATTCACCATCTTCTCCAACTGCTAAGCTCCATTACCCAGATTACAACAGTGCATACAGCTCAGGACAGGGTTCTGGTATCTAGAAAATGAAAATTATTTTGGTTATTATCAAGAAAACCATGGAAAACGGCTACATATCAGCTCTTAAATTAAACTCTTGTCAGCGTTTTTTGTAGTTATCATATTTGTCCACACAAATGTACTTTAGTTGTACCAGGCATTAAAATTAACAAGAAATTGAAGAAAAAGGGTGGTCTAATAATTTTTTCCATGACTGCACATATCGTGGCACCACTATGTAGACTTTAGCTCCAAATGTACAACATGGCAGCACCCTTATCCTGGACAGATTTTAAGGTTATCAAAATGGCTTGGGTTGTGTCCACATGGTAATTTATCATATCAAAATGACCAATCAGACAGGATTACAAGTTTGTTGGTTTAATTTGCTTTATTCCACTTTGATCAATTCTTCTCGTTCCACTTTGTGTAAGCCATTCAGCCCTCGCTCATATTTGTGGGACTTTTATTGTGTTTGTTCATTGATGAGTTTCTGAAAGTGTGTCAAGCCCACACATTTATTAAAGCAGGGTGAGATTTCTCTCATTAGTTTAACAGCTTGAAAAGCACATGCGGGGGCAGTGTGTGTGTGTGTGTGTGTGTGTGTGTGTGTGTGTGTGTGTGTGTGTGTTTGTGTGTGTGTGTGTAAGACACAGAATGACTTGATTTGAAGACTTTTATTCCTCAAGTGCTTATCTGTCAGTCAACTTGTAAAATAGTTGAAACTGAATGTCAATTTGAATGAAAAGGGTAGATTTCAAAAGCTTGTCAGTCATTTGTGGGTTGAGCATTGAAATAGAAAATGTTTCTATAGTTTAACAAATCCATTTCAAGTGTTATGGACAGGTTCGCTTTGATAAAAAAGTACAAGACTGTGGTGTCGAATTGGATTAAAAAGTCTTAAAATGTCTTGTTTAATGCATAAACAGGGGATCAGGGCTTCCTCTTCTTTGATGAAAGAATCAATGTCTGCTGTGTTCGGCACTCACTGATTTAAGCTGTGGTGGCATTCTGGGAAATCAAAGTGACTGCCTGATGAGGATTCACTGACACAAAGTTGAAATTAAGTTGTTGCAGCTTGAATCCAGGAGGAGGGAACAAGAAATGAAAAAAAGACACTCACTGATTGTGTATTAGCTGCTCCTGGATCCCAGGTGTTTATGGTTTGATCTAAAATCAGCTTCTTACAGAATCAGTGCAGTAGACAGTTGCATTTCAAAGGTCATCCTGTAAAGCTACAGTATTTAATCTGCACGGCAAGTCCTCAAATACAATCTCCAGGTAAGAAATTACTGATGACAGTAATTGGCATATGAAAATGTTCATTACAACCATAAAACTGCATTCATCCTGAATAAGGACCTAGAATATATGGTTGCTGGCAAACTGGAACTTGACAAAAACCAAGGAAGGAGCAAACACGCATGGAGTTGGTGTGTCACTTAATCCATTCATTGGCTGTTCTTTCATGGGGATTCAACATGATTTGTTCAGTTTCTGATTAGTTCTGGAACAAAATGTGTGATGGAAAATTCCCACAGGAGGCCCGTTAGCTCAGATTGTTAGAGCGTGGTGCTAATAACACCAAGGTCATCCCCATATGGGCCAATGGTATTGATTCAAAAAACTGATGTAGCTCCAGTGTTTGTTACAAGCTCTGATTCAAAGCTTGAGATTAAAAAACAAATGAAACAAATTATATGGAGAATGTGGGCTTTAATTCCACTTACGCTCTAACATTTATGCGTTTTCACCTCCTGTCACTTAGAAGCTAAAGGGTTCGAGTCCCTTTGTGGTTAAAAGTCCCCGACCTGATTGAGGGGAAATGTGTGCAAGCATGTTTGCTCCTATGTTTAGCATAATAAACCAACAAATAGAATTGGAGTGGAAGGATAGTGTGGGCATTGGTTGCATTAAATATCTCATGTTAAGCAAAGGGTCTACCAATTAACAAAAGCTAACCAGGTGGTCACGCCTTCTAAAAAATCAAATAATGTATAAAACATGTTTTGTTTAGCTTCTGATCACTTCTGGATCAAAATGTGTGAGAAAAAAAATCTCAAAACAGGCCAGGTAGGTCAGATGGTGCTAATAGCGCCAAGGTCATGGGTTCAATCCCCATGCCAGCCAATGGTATTGATTTAACAAAATCAATCCAGATTTTGTGTCAAGTTCTGTTATAAAGCTTAAGGTGAAAAAAAAATCTAACATTAAACTTGTTCACTGGCTTAGCTAAAGCATGACACTTCCAACCTGTAAATATTAATTTTTGGTGACCGTGTGGCCTAATGGACAAGGTGTCTGACTTTGGATCTGAAGATTGAGGGTTCGAGTCCCTTTGTGGTTGAAAGTCCCAGACCTGTTTCATGGAAAGTGTGTGGAAGCATGTTTGCTCTTATGTTAAGCATAATGAAACAACACATGGAATTTAAGGATACACCATAACTGCTGCTATAGTGTATCTAGTGCAGGAATGTAACTGGTTGAAGCAACTTAGAAAATAATGAATTGAATGATGAACTATACTTGTATCATGTATCAAGTACATGACTTACACTCTTTCACCGTTGTACTTGGCGTTGAAAAACTAACCTACAAGACCCACAGTCTTGTAGTTAATTGCTGAAGCAATGACTCATTATAAAGCTAAGTTTAACAACAACAAAAAATGAAGAACCCTTCACCAGCAACTAGCAGACCCCCTGCACAGATTTAATCACACTTTCAATCAACAGGTGACTGAACAATGAATAAATCATAAATTGGGGGAATTGTAAGTAATTAAAAACCCTGCAGGCCTTATCCACGAGGCAGAGGCTGTATCTGACTCACCAGGGCCGACTCCAGCATTTCTGAAGCCCTAGGCGAAATCAGTTCAGGATGTTCCCTCTCTTCTTTTAATTAATTCAGTCACTGGTCCAAGTCAATCCCACTCATACTCCAGTTCCAAATACACACTCATGTAAAATGCCTGGCTGGCATGTATGCAAAATACATTTTGTTATGTATCATAATGTCATTGTATTTCCAACTATAACTTTAGTTTATGCCTTGAAATAAATTGACTGCTAATTGTAATTAATCAAGTCAAGGAGAACAGAAATCATATCCACATGCTAGCTTAAATATTACATGCCTTTACAAAGTGACTGAAGCAAGACCCACTGCAGCCGCAGCACACAATAAAGAAGGGCTAGGGTATTAGCGAGCTGCTCACTAAGTTTATATAACTAACATTAGCTTTGCTTGGTTACAATAGCACCAGTATACATGCCCCTGTGTTTTGCATGCTTTTCATCAGTGCTCGGCAGTAACGCATTACTAGAAACATAACAGTAATACTATTACTTTATCCAGTAACAATAGTGTTATGAATCACTTATATCAAATCAAATCAAATCAAAATTACTTTATTCATCCCCGAGGGGAAATTCAGTTAGTCTGATAGAATCTCTTGAAGAATGAGACAGCCTGATGCCTGTAGGAGCAAAGGATCTTTTGAATCTCTCCGTCCTGCAACGGAGACTAGCGATTGAGACTATAGTGTTGTCCAAAAAAAATTTCCTAGGTAATAAATCAAGTGAGAAGTTTTCTCATTTTGCATTGAAATTAATGGACATTTTTTTGCAGCCAAACTTAGCACCCCCTGCTGGAAGTTTTGGTGGAATGCAGCTTAAGGCACTTCCTGGTTGTCCTCCCTGCTCAGACACAGAGATTGCCGCCTGATTATTACAGGTACCCCCAAAACAAAAAAATCCCTAAAACGCTGGCTGATTGTTGGTATTTACACCACCAACACAGGAGCTTTGGACCGTAGGGAGGAGGAGGTTTTTTTTTATGCCTGAGGCCGCCGTTCAAGAGTAAATCTTTGACTGGAGAGTTTCCTGAAATAAAAGTCTGCAGACAGACACCAATTTGGCTGGTGTTGCTGCACTTGCTTAATGTTTGGTGCATTAGCAATGCTCTTTACTAGTTAATGATCATGAGTAATATATTAATAACAAATGGACGTGTTATGCTCCCACATCATCCTTGCAGGACAAGCTCATCTATAGAAATAATGAGGACAAATATTATCTGCTTGTTGCCCATGGTAAAAAAAAAAAACAATGCCAAAAATAGGATAGTCAGTATAGGTAATAAAATAGAAATGGGTGATGCTAGTCCATCATATAATGGTGGTTGTGAAGATATTGTCATAAAGACCCATAAATGTAAATAAAAAAAAATACAAAAATTTAAGGTGTGGATTATTTTTCTTGCCTATACGGCCTATGCCTGGGTTTGGCTCTGTGACTCACCTTATTTAAAGTTTAGGTCCATTCTTCTTTCCTTCATGCAAGTGAACTGCTTCGTATCCATGTCATAGCTGTGATGTTCATTGTGTTGACAGAACTCCTCATGTCTCCATCATTGTCACCTAGCAAAACACAACAACCGATATCAAAACCGTTAGCAAAAACTGAAAACAAGCTAGCTCTTTATATTGTTATGTTTATTTTGTTTGTTCTGAGGCCAGACTTGCTTCACAATTCACTTCAGAGTGCATTTTCCAGAATCCTGTCCATGGCACAGACTGTTCGATATACTCATATTTAATCAAAGGATGCAGCTTCACCTGTTTTCCCTTCTGTAGCCTCCACGGCAAGAGACAGGACTGTTTCACCCAATTATGGATCTCAATGGAAAATGGTGAAGAGCTAGCCAAAATAACAAAAAATAAAGTGTTTACTATATGACAAAGAATTTTTTATTTTCTACATATTTATAGAACATATGATTTTTTATTTGATGATGAATAAGAAAAATAATAATATTTATTTATGTAGGGAGAGATGAAGTTGATATGTGTATTGTCTTCTTAATTAATATTTTAAGAATAACAATGTCAATATAGCTAAAACATAGGTTTAAACAGCCTGTTACTTGTTGGTTTATCAGGGGCTGTTTTTTGTTGGTTTGTTTGTTTTTGTTTTTCTTATAGATTCTGTTATTGACCTGAAAACATGTTTCAAAAAACACCATATATTATTGGGGCAAAAACCTTGACCACCATGTGCAGAATGAGCATATCTCGCGACCACAGTGTGCACAGGGATTTTGGAGTCTAGAAATTATTCATATTGACAAGTTTCTCATATTAAAGCATTGCTTTATAAATAGTATGTGGGGAGCATGCTTTATGTGGGAAGCATGTCTTATAGCAACAAACCCAGCTGTCACAGACAGAGTAGATTTAATGTAGCTCAGAAACAGAACTCACAACTCGCCCAAAGCAAGAGACAACTGAGCCAATGCTCCACTGTTATAATCTTGTCAAGAGACACTGTCTGGAGCTGTTCCTGTCACTTCACATGGGAGAGTGACTTTGTGGATTCAGATTGTTTGCTTCAGCCTTTTACACCCAACTGACTTTTATTTCAGAGCTGCACTTATGTCTCTGAAGCAGAAAATGTACAGTTCAACCTTAGTAACTGTCATCTGTTCACAATGTCAGAAATTTATGTCATGTGCATCCTTGTCTTGTTGGTGCTAGAAAGCATCCCTCAATGACATCATACAGGTTTAAATCCAGGGTTTCTCAGCAACATGGACCTCATGGATCTTGGATCCCAATAATGGGGTTACCTTGGTGAGGACAGTTTTATCCACAAACAACAAATATATGTTGGGCTCTGTATATAGCCCTGCAACTGACTAAACAGAAGTTAAGCAACAGTCTTCTGTGGACATCACATTAGTTCGGATCCGAGATCGAAAGTCACACAACAACACAACCAAACTAACAGATTGAGGCAGTGGTGGACCAACAACTCCAGTGTTCTGCAAGATAAAACGGACCCCCTAAAAATATTAGTATCAGTTTAAGTGTATGCTATGATAAGGGTATTTTCACCCTTTGACCTTGGCATCAGATTATCATTTGAGAACTGAAGCTGTTATCTATGCTTTCTTCAAAGCTACCAGACTCCATTGACAAAATCTGCAATTTTGCCTTGCAGAAGACAAGAGCTGCTCGTCTTACGTTGGTAGTTAGAGCCACGGGGCAATCACACCGAGCACTATTGTTATACTGTGGATTTTTTCTTCTTCCTCTTCTGGACACAATTTCGTCCCTGTCGATCGGTGTGCTATTACTTTTGTCTACGACAAAATTTTGCATTGAAGTGAATGGGACGGCCGAAAAAAAAAGGAGCGAAAAAGAACAATAATTGGAGATTTTCAAATGTCTACTTCTCCGGCATAATTTCACCTAGAGACTCCATTTAAACTTTAAACAGTAGACACAAGTCTTGTGTATTGGTGAATCAATCCACGTTTCGATAGGTCATGTAGTTTTTTATCAATCCCTGTTCAATGGCCATGATCATTTTTGGAGAAATTCTGAGATTATAATGGGTGTGTATTGCATGGAATGATCATGTCACAGTGTGTGACATCATCGCCAGAGTGTAGAGGGAGAGAAAAAAATGTCAAAAAATAAATTTGAAAACTGTGCTCCAGGCCGCCAATTCCACTCTACAGAAATAATTTATACATAGAAACGTAGGAAAATTTGTATTCTTGCTCACAATCCTCTGGTAAAGCTGTCAGAGTTATAGTTTGGGCGTAGGACGCACAGATGCGCCGCCAACACGCACCAACAGCCCAATTGACTCCCATATTAAAAACGCAGGAAGATTTCTGTAGAAAAGCATATTTACCAGTTTTTCACATTGCTCTTACAAAGCTATTTCTTCATTTTTCTTGACAAAAAACATATGTCGCTGTTCAGGAAGAACTAAGTACGCTCAAAGTGAAGTCGGATCAATGATAGCTATTATGGTTTTGGCAAAAATGCTTTCTGTTCGAGGCCAGAAATTCCAGTCTGTCCACTGGCTGCCCTCAATGTGGTGGAAGATTCCACAGCTGTTCATTTCCGTTTAGCTTGCACACTCCTCCAGATGCACATGCTTCACACACACACACACACACACACACACAGTGCTGTATAAATAAATACTTGAAAAGGAACGCTTGTTGTAGGTCTGCTCCTTGTATATAATATAGTATCATAATATTGCCAGTATTGTTTGAAATCTCTGAAGAATCTCATCATAGTGTACACACACCGGCAGTAGCCCCCGTGGCCCTTTCAGAATTTCCCCAGAGGAAATGTTCTACTTTCTTTGTGTTATTGTGACTTTCAGTATATTCTGTGCGTTTTCATTTCCAAAAACACTATGAACTGTATAGTACATAATATGAATGATTAACTACTGTTAATGTAAGCTACAGGCTGCTGGTGTTTTATAAAGAAAATGAGTTTAAGCTAGCTAACTAACTGAAAGGGCTGGCACTCCCCATGCTAGCTACCAGAGCTTTTCTCTGTTAAGATAGCTAGCTACAGGCTCTATTGATATCAGATTAAATTAAAATATAAGCGCTTTAATATTTTTAAATAATGAATAACCTGAACACAACACTCACTCTATACATACAAATTATGGACATGGCTCTATCTTATTTGTTAAAAGTAAAACAAAACTTTTTCAGAGAGACCTTTGCTGTATTGATTAGAAGTTCAACATTAGTCCCCCCCACCACCCCTTATATGATAGCATAATTATTAAGTGGGGGTTACATATTGAAAATTTGCAGGTGTAATATCATGACTCCATTTTCCATTACCTGAAGCCTGATTAATTAATTTAAAGTACCACTGATGTCTACCGTCTCCACAGACTGTCTCCGATAAAATGAAAAGTTTAATTAATTGAATCTTTAGCTTTAATGCAGTTCAAATTGAATAAGTAAGAATGTTTAGACAGCTATTATTCTAAAGTCATATTATATGAGAGGTTGGTTTGCACTGTATCCATCACTTTCCATAGTAGTCAGAATTTTGACTCATCTTTTTCTCCCTTCGCTGCCTTTCATGTGTCTATCAACAGCTAAACGTATGCATTGTAAGCATCTAAGCATTTGTATTCCCAACTTTCTATCATTTTCTTTTTTTCCCCCTTGATTTCAGTTTCCTGTCCTTAAAAAGCTCCCTCCTGCTTGTTGAAGGTGGAGCTCTTTTAGCTGGACAGTAGATCGATTTGGAGTTGCCATACGGTGTCCATAGCGGGCCAGAAGAGTGACCCCTCCCTCTGTGCACTCTGACAGGGGAAATGTGAAACGTCGATTGCCTCCATTCAGCCATTTTCTATGAGAAATAACTCTGGGTGTCTTATTTTTTAAGGTGGTAAAAGGTGGAAGAAAAGGAGGAAACTGTTTATTGGTGAAACAGAGACATACTCATGGTAACATTTTTGTATGTCACAGACTGTAGCTCTCCATCAATCCATGTATCCAATGTGTCTCTTAAATATTTCTTTGTCCTCACATTATCTCTCTTCTTCGGCTAATAGACTAAAAAGAGACACCATCTGTAAAGTCTGAATAGAAACAGCAAATTTCTGGAAAAATTCAAGCCATTTTATTTTTGAACTGGCTGAGGTTTCTAAGATTTGTCCTGCTGATTAAACTGAGCCTGTTATACAACTCATCTGACAAATGCATGGCCAGTGTTTCTGCTGCAGCCAGTGTACATTAGTATCTGCCCAAATTGTGCCAACCGAAGGGAGACAGATGGCACCCTATTAAATTAGTTCTTTAACCTTATGTTGATTCCAAAACATTGTTAATGGAGATGTAATAGATTTCCATATTCCTTACAGATCTAACATTGTGCAGTATAGTATATGTAAAATAACACATTAACACTAATCCAATAGGTCTTCTATACCAAACATGAAACATTGAAACTAAATGCAGTAGATTCATACCTATGCCACAAAATGTGTCCTAGTGATGTAAAGACTATGACAATCCCCATAGGGTGGACAAGAGTAATTTTATGGGTCAAACAAATACAGGACTTTCTACCAAGGGACTTTCTTGAAAATTTTGTTGCATATATACATCATGTTCCGCATCATGTTCTACATGACTGATGTAACTGTGTCCAGTATTCATATTCAGAAGGAGGTGAGTTGAATCCATTTCTCTTTATCCAACCTTACCCATGTAGTTCTGCTGTCTAAAGTTAACCAAGCAATTCAGCCTCACAACGGTAAAACTGTGTTTAAAACAGCGACCATCATGTTTAAAATAATGAACGTTAAAAATAATGGTAATATTACATAGGATTCAAGTCCAGGCAAGTTTTTAAGGGAGTCAAGTATCAAGTACCTCAAGTACCTCAAGTCTCCAAGCAGTGAAGTCCAATTCAGGTCCTTGTTTTGGTGATTTAAGGCTTGTTAAAAAGACAAATCAAATTTAGAATCAAAAGGAGAGCAGGTTATCCAGGAATGAACTCCCAATGACTTCGGTAATGATAGTACTTTTTAAATTAACTAAAAACCAATGAAAAACAAAGATGACATTTTTTCTTGAGACAACCCAACTCTCATGAGGTGACTGCCTTTAAATCCCCAGCAGTGGATCCATTATACTACCGCTACTGCATGTTACCTTGACTACAGCACAATAGCTAAAGGCTGGTATTTCACCATATTACACTGTATTGCAACATAATAAAGCCTAACCATGAAAAGAAAAAAAAATGTTGTTCAGAGATTTAACTTTGGTGGACTCACGACCCGACAGCTTGGTGGGTGTGTGTGTGTGTGTGTGATTTCTGAGTCCTTCATTGAACTGAAACTGTATTCATATGAGGGGCTTGTAACATACATGCACGCTATCTTTATATGATAGCTCGTACCATTATTATACAGCACATCATCTGCCAAAGCATGACATAAACACCTCTCATCACATTTTTCTACATGTGATTTAATGTACATGTTGAGGTTGATATTTCCTGTGTGTGTGTGTGTGTGCGTGTGTGTGTGTGTGTGTGTGTGTGTGTGTGCAGAAGCCTCCAGGTTGATATATAACCACCCAGGCATTATTATCATGGGTAATGTGGCATCATTAACATTTGCGTGCTACCCTGTCATCTTCTACTGAGTGTGCTTGATTTATTGAACCCATTCTGTGTTTTATCACCTTAACATACTGCAGACTGCACTGAGTTCAATGTGTGTTTTGTCATCAACTATTCTATTCAATGCTACAGTATATTATTAAGATTCTGACTTGAAGAGGTGTGACTGTGCTTTGTTAAAATGATAGAGTTCTGTATGCTTGACTGGGTGACTTTTGGAAGGGTCTGTCATCAGTTACAGGCTCCTGCTAACCTGCTATGGCCAGACTAATTCACAAATACACAAGTCTGGAACCTCTTAGTTCATTTTTCTTTTCCAAGTGTTGTTTTCAATGGGTGCAGACCAAGGTTATGATAGTTAACGAAAACTGGAATTGAAAAAACATTTTAATTTCAAGTGAAAATACATAATAATGTGTATAATAATAATTGTGAATATGTATAATATATATAAAGATAACTAACTGAAAACGTATTGTGTAGTTACAAAACTTGCTAAATCTAACTAATTATAGTGAAAATGTCTTCTTCTTTGTCAACTTTTTTCATACAAAAGCCTTTTTGCTTGATATGAAATGTATTTATTTAGCTCCGACCAAATACCTGTCGGTAAGTGAACATGCAGGAACACATACACTGGAATATCAACACAACTATGTGAGTAGTTTGCCTTCAAAAAGTTCAGCACTTCACCCGAACCAAAATTAAAAAAAACCAGGAGCTGCAAGAGTTAATAATAATAATAATAATAATAATAATAATAACAATAGCCCTTTTTGGGACTAAAATGGATAAGGAAAAGGAAATAAAGGCAAATTTTATTGTGGCCTTTTTGAATCTCGCACTCAATACCCCATTACAAAAACAACAAAACAAAAAATCACAATGAAATTAAAACCAAAACTAATGAAAACTATTCTATATTATCTATAGTATTCAATAACTAATCTAAAACCGTTATAACCTTGGCAAGACCAAATTGCCTCTGAATAGACCTACAACCAAACACCAAATGTGTCCCCCAATTGTTGGGTAGCACATCCAAGTTGGGGCAGATCTTGGTCTCTTTTATGCAGGAAAAATACAATTCCGAATACATTAAAGGTAAGAAGTAGGCAATGCAGTAACAGAACCTTGACTATATTTGATCAGCGCTGTCTAGTTTGACAGTACCATCTGAGTTTTGTGAGTTGTGCTGGACGTTAGTCATCCTATCAATCCTGGTTCATAATATCAAATGGACTACAGCATTATATATCCAAATAAACATGTTTTTCTGGAATTGAATAGCAATAAAAACAGATCAAAAGGATTCTGCAATAAATACATCATGATGTGTAAAAAGTAAACTCTTAAAATGCTTTTTATGAATGGAATTTGGATGGATCAGAGCTCTACTTTGTTGGAGAATCTCTATGCTGATTGGCAAAAAAATTGTGTGGCTTTGTGTCACAACAGTGTACACTGACTTTGTACAACACCGAGCTGTGTGAAAAATTTGCTTTTGTATCTAGCCCTTTTATACATAAATTATATGTATGCGTTTGAATATATATATATATATATGTATATATATATATATACACACGTATATATATATTTAATAAACCAATGAATAAAATGAGAAAAGATGATACTATGTATCTTTAATGCTGTTAAACTAATTCACATATTAATATTCATAGTTTAATGAATCAGCATCCTCACTGTCACTGCTGCTAGCATTTGTGCTATATAGGTATTGACCCATTCTGGAAATAAACATGTGAGGAGGCCGAGGGACATTTTTACATTTTTTACATTTTCCTTCACGACTGCTTGACACTAGTCATGTTGACATAGCGAACACATCCTGGGGCAGACACTATGAGGGAGGGAGACAGTGCAATTTAATATTGCTCGAACGACAATTTGTCACAATTGGCTTTATAGCCATATAAACAGTGTGAAAAAATTGTTTTATTATATTTCTTTCCAAATCTGACAAATGAATTCTAAAAAACACACATTGTGAATTAAAGTATGACATATTTGCAAGTTGAAAAGAAGACATCAAGAAATTTAGGTTAAGTTTGATGAAAACATTTTCCTTTTAGAGGAAGGATGCCTCTCTCCTCCCTAACACTCATCCTGTTTCAAATATGTCAATTTTTTAAATTTAATTTAAACTTGACATATGTTCAAAATACATCAGAGGATATGGTTAAAGGCAAAAAATATTATACAATGAAGACTAAAGTGTGTCTTCATTGGAGTTAGTCTTCCATGTGTACTTTGAACAAGTGTTTCTGCTTAACCAATGGGTCATGCAGATAAAATACAAAATAATCAAACGTAGGATGTGTCAGATTGTTTTGTTTTGTGATGCTGCACCTACTGAAGATTTTGTTTTTATGGATTATGACTTCTGTCACAAATGCATTCGGCCTGAGAGCAGAGCTGTTTAAGGAGTTCCTCTGCTCATTAAAGTAAAAACACTTCCTCAGTGGATGCCCTTCTGACCCCACGCCCACTTCACAGAAATACAGAAAACTCGACTGGAGGTCAAAATAAATGTTTTTGCCTCCTACCATAAGTGCCCTATTAAAGACTTTTAGAAAACTGGTGGGAAATGATGAAGCCAATCTGTTGCCCTGACAGAGTATTCAGAGATGATCCAGCAGCTGCATTAGGGATGAACTAACAGCCTGATGAAAAGATGCAAAAGTCCATTGATTTTCTACATGTAAAAATCATAGACTGTATAAATAATGGACATAGTCACTGTGACGTCACCCATTGGTTTGTGGACTACCCATTTGAGGCATCGAGTTCAGCGTTACACTCGTGGTCAGCTTGTGTCGCCATCTTGTTTCCGATACGGGGAGAAGACCATATTTGGACTGTGGAGGAGCGAGAGGGATCTGACGACATGCCTCTCTACACCGGCAACATGACTGAGCAAAGTCGTTGCTAATTCATGTTAGCATTAACTGGGATGTTAATTTTGGCTAGCAAAATGTTGAAATAAACTGATCCTTTCACACTGTATTTTCAGATAATGACAAAGTTACCGTCCTATATATATATATATTTTTATATATATATATATATATATATATATATATATATATATATAACTTTATTGACGTGGATACACATTGTTCTGCTTCTCTCCTGATGACGGCTCGCCTTGTTAGTGACCTGTCAATCAAAGATAGCCATGCCCCAAATCGTAAGATTATTTTTCTTCTTCTTCTATTTTTTTCTAAATGGGGCCATTATTTACACAATTAACATTTAATTGTCTTGAAGAAGATTTTTTACTCTCTATTGAGACCATAGTGTTTTCTCATTTTGCATTGAAATAAATGGGCTGGAATACTTCTGCAGGCGCCGTCAGCGCCCCCCTGCTGGAATTTTCGGTAGAATGCGGCTTAAGGCACTTCCTGGTTTGCCTCACTGTTCAGACCCAGAGGTTGCTGCCTTGAAATGCACAAAAGATTAGCAAGACAGCATAAACGAAAACAGCTTGCCAGGGGCAAAAACATTGAGGATGAGGAATAAAAGCATCATGTGCAATCATAGGTTATTAATTCCTTCCTGTACGTCTCTGTTTGTGGCTGTCCTAATTCCACTTACAGTAAAAAATTATCTGCTCTGTTTTACCATCTGTCAAAGACATTCCTCATGTTTAATATAGAACCTCACACACACACATCTTGTAATGTACAGTACACACACTTCTAAAGGCATGCTGGTATGCACCCACCTTTATTTTGCTTTAATTTATTCAGATAGTAACATTGTACAAAGTGCTGTTGGTTATAAAGTAGGCCAATCTGTTCTTTCCTTTCTGGTTTGTTCCTTTTTTAGAACAAAGTGGGTGGTAAAAGAGAGTTGACAGAAATTATGAACAGTGGGAATGTGTTTTAGCTGTCTGCTACTCAGCAATGCCTCGCTGTGCATTCAGTCAGCAAGTTAATTATATTGAAAAATACTGGAGGCTCACTCAAAACTGAGCCCAGGTTATTTTTGTGTATGAATATGTAATTCTCACCAACGGTTTAATAACAGCTATGTACAAATTAGTAGTTTGTGTCAAAATCAGAATAAAATTGTAGTAAACCCAAAAGTTTCATTCAGATAATTCACCATCTGACAACTTTTTATCTTGCTCTGAATAACACAGCTGCCAGCATAAAGTAAACAAGGAGTGATTACAAGATCCTTCAACATGTTTTTAATTTAGACTATGATATTAAGCACCTTGTGGTTTAGTGAATAAAAAACGAACAGACAATTTAAGCAACAGTAAAAATAGATTTTAGTTTAAAATGTAAAAGATGAAATGGAAATGAAGGGATTAATAGAATAATATGTACATTTCTATACTGAAACAGTGCTCCTGACGTGCACTAACTCACTAACTGGGTGCTTCTCCCTAATTTATCACAGTAAAGCCAGTTTCAGGGCATCTTTTGCTCCTGACACATTTTACTCACTCTGGCCTTGTTTTTCACTGCTGCAATATACTGTATGTCCTGCACCTCTATGGAAACAGCACAATCATGACTAGAAGTATTGAGAAATGTCTTTTGTGCAGTATAACACAATTATAATGTCATACATTATTAAAAAATGAGATTTTAAAAAATGCGAGTCGAATTTCTTGATGATTTTATTTTTTTAAGTTTTACAAATAAAAAAAAAAAGCTATGAATATTAACTTCATACAACTTATCATATCCTCTCCTCTCAGGTCTGTGTAAACGGCCTGCAGTTCAGTTCAAGTTTCGCAGAATTTTTATCATGTTATTGTTAGTCTCAGCATAGTCATTAATGGATTTGTAGTTTTGTAGTTGTAGCAAAATTATACATGAAGCATGTAGACTGATGCAATTTTGTTAAAATATCAATACTTTCATTTTAGATTTTCATATTTTTCCTTCACAAATGTGTTCAATAATTCCTGTTTTTACATTTTCTGGTTATGAGAAAAAAAACATTCTTGATTAAAAAAAGAAAGAAAATATTCCTTTCAAAGTTCAGAATGTGCTGCATTAGTACTAATGATTAATTCCAGGGTTTTAATTAATACATTGCACACATTATCATACGTTTTACTCCTGACTCATGCTGGCCTCTGTAACAAACTGAAGTTAACAACTCTAAATCACAAGTTTATCACCATTGTGTTACACTTCTCTCACTTGTATGCTTTGGCAGACAAACAAATGTGCTTTAATTTTCCCTGAAACTAAACATTATCTAATCTTAGAAGTATTCATTACAAATAGACACAAAGGTGGCAAAGACTCATACCCAGCTGGTGGCACAATTGGAAGTGTTCAGTCTTCTGGGCCTGATAAGCAAAACCACAACCATTTTTCTCCTCAAACATGTTTTGACATACTCTGCTTTTATTGTGCTAATATTCCCCAACCATCTGTTGTCTAAAGGCAGCCTCTCCTCAGCCTGTGGATGTGTGTCTTGTTGTGTTTGGGTCATTTGGCCTGCTTGGACTGTTTGGAGTGCTTGCACAGGCTGGGCTGACTGGAAAGCAGCAGCATGTCAAAGCTGTATGGATTACACAAGGCACCTTGCCAACTTCACCATCAGGACCATCAGATTTGCTTTCTGGGCTCATCTCCTCCAACTGTGCCTGCACTGTCACTGACAGCAATACAAACTGGCACAGTGCAGCCAAACGGTGCACCACCTCGTAGACATTAAGACTGAAGTATTTTCTCTCTTTACTTTTATCACATGCTATCAAAGTGATTGACAGCAGCTCATTTCAAGTCAATTAGCAAAAAATGGACTTGGCTTGTCTCTTGAAGAACTAGGTCGTTAAAAAGAAAGTTATAGTCTTAATTAATTCTACTTATTCTTGGTGACATTTATGAGAATCTGGGTCCCATTAAGATGTCGAGGCTTAAACATTAGTCTGCAAACATGCCCCAAATCATACCTGAGTTTATCGGCAGGAGTTTTGACCTCTTTGGCTTTGTTTTCCTTCTTCATGAACATGGAAGTAGATGGAGTTCTGGCAGAAGCCACTCTTCTTCTGTAAATACTGATGCTTGGTCATGACCCTCAGTGTCTGCTACTGATGCACAAGGCACCCTTTAGCATCTGTACAAGACCCAGCAGGCTTTCAATTAACTCCAATGTAAACATAGAGGTTCTGGGCATTTGCTGTGTAAATGAGGTAACAAACAATAAAGAGCAATAAAGTCCAAGATGGGTCGAAGAAACACAAGACATTCACTCAGGAGACTGCTGTTTATGTCCTGTGTAAAACCAAAAGCAACAAGTTGTCCAGCATAAACGGCAGGGGTTGCGTGTCAGTAACACAAATTACGGCACATAGGCACGTATCGCGACTCATGTTTCACGGCCAACCTGGCCTCACAGAAATCCGTGAAATAGCCACGGATTTCGCTTAACTCAAAATCCGTGGAACAGCCACGGAATCGCTCAAATTTCCGTGAAACTGACACGGATTTCGCTACAATGCAAGTTAATGACAGTCATATCCCGTGGCTATTCCAACATACAAAGTGATTATGCACATTCACTGAGTGAATATTTAGAAAATAAAACATATATTTCTTGCTAGAAATGTGATCATAATCCATTTTTATGCAGAAACTAAGTCAAAATATTGATTTTTCACTAAAAATGAGAGAACTGTCCGCCATGTTTTTTGTTCTGACCGCCGGGACCTTGAAAGTCACGTGACTTGGAACAAACCAATAGCCACGGGATATGACTGTCATAAACTTGCATTGTAGCGAAATCCGTGTCAGTTTCACGAAAATTTGAGCGATTCCGTGGCTATTCCACGGATTTTGAGTTAAGCGAAATCCGTGGCTATTTCACGGATTTCTGTGAGACCATGTTGTTCACGGCACATATGAATGTATCA
The DNA here is from genome assembly GCF_030273125.1 of Centropristis striata. NCBI lineage: Eukaryota > Metazoa > Chordata > Actinopteri > Perciformes > Serranidae > Centropristis > Centropristis striata. The sequence continues at coordinate 17,876,540 of NC_081532.1, forward strand.
CGATGCGGCTTGTGGTACAACAGCGCATTCTAAAAATAGCATACACGTACGGTCCGCGGTTGTAAAAAAACACTGACCTCAGGTTTAGGGAAAACCTGAGGAAAAAACCTCCCACAAGTGCTAAGCATAAGCTTATGGCTATCGTGGCAGGTAATATTCCTTCCCCACCCACATAAACATATGCATACATTACCATCCACCCACCCCCCAAACACATGAGGCAGATATCTTGTTTATTGTTTCTCCTTATTACTGTCCTTCAACATTGTCCTTTAAATATTGAAAAATATCTCTAATAAAGTTTTCAATTTCCGAGGTGTACGTAGGTGTTTCCTTACTTTTCTTTGTAATATGTGCTTCTTATAAACTGTTTTACATTTTATAAACATTTGAAACATATAAATACTACAATTATTCTTACTATTTGCCTCAACATATTTCAGATCAGTTTATTGTGAAACATTTATAATACATCTTAAAATAATTGTATAACTGTTGATACTATCTTAAATTGTAATGACCATGTTACTTAGATAGTTCCGTTTTCGCATTGTTAAGGACTGATGCTTAGTTTTCCGCAGTTAGGATTGATTTGCTCCCCTGTACTGAATGCCTTAAAGTTATTTTTTTCAGTTTGTTACTTTGGTAAAAGTATTTTTTAGTGCAATAACAGTTACACATGCACTTGAGGTTCCTCTCCTCCCTCTTGTTAAAAGTGAAGCCTCTTTATCTCCTCCCTAAGCTAAACTCAAGCTAAATTGTCTTGCCTGACCTCGGCTTTATAGGATTTCTGAGTAGGCTTATTGAAATCCTCAAAACTCAAACAGCTGCTTGTGTCACTGGGTATGCCGCGGCGCTGCAGCTTTAGGTGTGTTTTGTCCAATTGTGTCCCAGTCTGTTTGGTCATGTAGTGTGTCCCCAGGTTTAATGTCTTTCTGTCCGTCTGTTCTACGGCTAATGGCTTCAAATTGTCAGGGGCAGTAATTACTGTCACAGCTAAAGAGAGAGATGGGGAGATGAAAAAAAGTGGTGAAATGGGATATTAAAAGGTGTAATCACACCCTAGACCAACTGGAGGGGAGATGGAGTAATTCTCAAGAAAAACTGGGAAGAACAAACACGTTATGAAGGAGGGTAAGACAATTTGCATCAAGAGTAGGAAGAAGCAAATGATGTGGAGGTAAAAATGAAAGGAGTTTCATTTGAAGTAGTGGTTGGCCGTAGATGTCCTCAATATGATGGTGTGCAATTGATATTCAAAGAAATATACAATATTAAATGTAATATAACATTGAAAAGTCCCTACAGTGCAGGAACTTCCTCACTATGCTAGTTTAAAACTGATATAGAAAAAGAAATACACTGAAAGTGCAAAAAAATGTGAAGAAAAAAAAATGTCCTCACTATGATGGTTTAAAACAGATATTGCAAAACTGAATTCAAAAAGTCCCCACAGTGCAAAAATGCAAAGCACATGGAGATGAACTGAAACTGCCTGGACAGGGGTCTGAGGTAAATCATAGAGAGCAATCGTTAGCAGAGAGCAAGAGAAAAACTAAAATGTTAAATTTAATTGAATAGGAGAGGAGGATAACAGGAGAGCAGTCAACATGGAAGGTTAATTGAGAACAAAGTAAAAAGGGGTAAAACAAATGTGCCTCAGCAGCTCTCACTCTCTTCACTTTCTCCATTTGGTGACACATCCTTTATAATTTTTATTTGCTTATTATGTTAGTAATTTAGGATTAGAAGCTTATTGTGCTGTAGCAATCACTGGAAGTAGCAGCATGAAGTGATGAGGTGGTAACATTGTATAAGCAAGTATTACAGCATATATTCATTATGTCTACCATTGTGGGAAGCAAACACTGCACTATGCTGCAGTCTTTGCATATTGTTGTCAATATCTGAGTTGTTTCAAGACCTCTTTAACCTTTCTCCTCATTTACTGTGTTAGAATAAGACGGAAGCTCTCACTGGCTATATTCAACCTGGTCTCACAGGAATCTGTGAAATAGCCACGGACGCGCTTAACTCAAAATTTGTGAAATAGCCACGGAATCACTCAAATTTCCGTGAAATACACACGGATTTCGCTCCAATGCAGAGTAAGTAAATAAAGTAACACTTTATTTGCTGTAACTAATTAAGACAACATGGTTTATTTAAACGGTATTGGTGGAAAAGCAGACTTTTACTGATACCTAAGATTTAACCAGTATTGTATGCCTTATTTGGTTCTGTGTTTTCAGTTGTGAAATATATCTTCAGACTGAGAAGCAGGGTTATAAGATACATTTTCTCATAACCTTTTTAATCCTAAGGTGTTAAATATAGTTAAATTTGTGGTTTGTGATTCTTTGTGACTTCTTGACTAGCTGTGATTGATGTTCCAACAATCCAACTATGTGAGGGAGTCCCACTGGGATGCTCCTTTGGTCCTCATTGATTCATGGCCATTTGTATTCAGGGTTGTCTGAGAGTACTCGGAGACCTCAGATATTTTAAATATTTTTTTAAAAGAGGACACTGAGGTAGCATGTCTGATTGCCAATACAAAAGTATTCCACAATTTTAGAACAGGTAACACTTTAAACTGTCTAGAGCAGTCCCAGTCCATCAAGTGTTTTTTTTAGTGCATTTTCTGAGCCCACTGGGTGGCGCTCTCTGTTTAACAAAAGGTTGAAAATACACTGATTTGCCATTCATTGAGCTCTTTTCTTTAAACCGAGAGTGCCATCTAGTGGGGCCAACAAAAACAACTAATGGTTGATGAAGGTTCATTTGGACATCACTAGCAGTTTCGCACAGCCAATTTTCTAGTCTATCACCTAATGAAAAGTGCACCTATAATGAATGTGAAAACTAGACTGAAACTTTTCAAAGAGTGAGTGGTCATTCATAATTGATATGAGCATATATCTTTTTCTCCTGTAGTTTGGATGGAAGAGATCATTTCAATATGGATCTAAAGAACTTATGATTGTCTGTCTCAAATCTTTTTCGGTTGAGTTGAACAACAGCCAATTAAAACATTGGAGGACTGACTGCTGAAGAGAAAGACCAATTGCAAACATCTTAAGGAGAGGAGAAGAGTTCATTATTAAATCTGACTGATAAAATGAATACAATTTTGATGCACATCACTGTGTAATAGAATAATGCTGGAAATCATCAAAAAAAAGGACCGAAATGTCTCACATCTCGTCTCTCAGTAGAAGAGACAGTGACTATGGTGACTTAACAGCACTAAATATGAACTTGGAGTTTTCTGAGGATCTGCAGCAAAAAAGATATGAAAAGTACTTTGATCTTTCTTCTTTACCAATGATGTTAACCCCCTTAAAAGGCTCTTTAATGGCATTCAAATTGCACCATCATTTGGAAGTCTTCCATTCTCGATCACATCTACATGCCCTTCTGTCACTCTGGACTGGGCACAGTTATGAAACCACAGGGGTGGTTTTGTTAAAGCAGGACAGGCTGCAGACAGAGAGCGAAGCTGTCCCGAGAGGTAACACATTGTTGCATAAATCGAGTAGCCAGCTCCTCTAAAGAACTTGAGAAATCGAGGGTCTCTCAGTTCAGAGACTGACTGCAAGACGAGCACAAGCTGAACAATGAAACACAGAGCTCAAACTCAAAGTTGGAGGCAATTTTAGCTCACTCACAGTGTTTTGTTAGGATCTGGCAACTGTTTATGCACTAATTTCAAAATTCCATTCCCTTTATGCAATTCCATTAACATTTGTGATCACACAAAGTCCAGTTTCTTCTTCTTTTTAATGTGTTTCGGGAGATTATGTGATAATCGGCCCCTGGTACAGACATGCAAGGGGTCCCACCATCTTTCCTATATCGAAATGTGGTTTTGTGTCTCTCTGGGGTCATTTTGTGCATTTATTTAGTGTTTTTTTGTAACTGTCTTGGATTGTTTGTTTTTCTGAGGTGGTTTTGTCCCGCTTTGTAATTGTTTTGCATCTTACTGTAGTTTATTTGTCTCTTTGTAGCTGCTTTGTGTCTCCTTGTGGCGAATTTGTGTTTCTTTGTGATCATTTTGTGTGGTTGTTTTGTGTCACTTTGTATTTATATTGGAATTCATGTAGTTATTTGTTGTCTGGTAATGCCAGTTAATATTACAGTAAGTTCAACTTGTGTTCATTGATTGTCAGGGGCAGTTTATCACTGACCATTTCCTGATGCAGCCAGTATAGCACAGTGATGCACAGTACTTAAGAGAAGGTAGAGTAAATAATTGACCTGGGTTAATACAGTAAATATAATTATTCTGCAGTAGACTGTAAGTGCATGCTGTTGCATAATGCAGCAAGATGGGAAAAGACGAGACTGGCATACTAAACAGAGCTCGTCTGTCTTCATATGACTGTGATTAGCAAATACAGTGAGTGTTTGCATGCTTTAGTTTCCCTGCTGCCAGAATATACTGTAGCTTTAGAATATGACTTCACACAGATAGCTGTAAATAGGATATGGCACTCATATTTGCCACCTAATGAATAGACTACTTGTATGGTTATCTTCAATATCAAAGTGAATACTGCTGTGCGTTTAAATGCAGAGGATATGAAAAGGATTTTTCCTCCTTCCACTGCTTTCTCTTCCATTCCCTCCCTCCCTCATCTTTCTCTTTTCTCTTAATGGGAAGCATCTATCACAATGAAGCCTATGCCTTCTTTTACACACACACACACACACACACACACACACACTTAAAATAGCTCTGTGATAGTACAGCACAGTGTGAACAGTTGTTACTGTATGTGTAACATTTCCTCTGTGTACTGTCTGCTCCGGTGTGTTTCCCGTCTGTCAGAGGTACATTGTGTGTTATGAGCAATGAGCTACAGGACAACTTCATTTACAGTGGAGCTTCACTGTCTCTGTCAATCTCTCTCTCTCTCTCTCTCTCTCTCTCTCTCTCTCTCTCTCTCTTCTCTCAATTCAATTGGCTTTATTGGCATGACATAACACTGTACATATTGCCAAAGCAAGCGTCAGAAAAAAAAAGATAACAGTAAGAAAATAAATATTTACAATAAATTATTATAATTCTATTATTCATTTTAAAAGAATTAAGAAAAGAAAAACTAATAACAATAAAAGAAAGCAATATTTACAATCACTGAATTACAATCAATTGATCATTCATACAATCTAATCGTCTCATCTCTCTCTCTCTCTCTCACACACACACACACACACACACACACACACACACACACTTACAGTCTGCACAAGCTCAACGGTGGCCATCAATATCAATAGTAAGTGTTTGATTTTTCATATTGTGATAAATTAGATAACTTTGTCCATTGTTTGCCATGTAGGCAACAATTACCTTTAACATAACTCACATGGAGCAACACGCATATACAAAGCTGTATTGAATTGAACAAGATTTAAAGAGATATATTGTATGTGCACCTTAGTGTGTGTGCATTTGTGTGCCTGCTTTAAGCACCTGTGTTTTATAAAGTAATAGTGAAATCATTTGGGGAAATAAGCTTATTTACTGAACATTGTTCAATTTAAGGCTACATTAGCTCCAATGCCGCTTAATTAACACATTATTTATTGTTTTTTTTTTAATTCCTACAATAATTAAAGTGAGCTGTGCCAGGCAGTGATGTCCAAATGAAGCTTCATGTATTTGTTGAACCCACTCAGATTACAACACTGACTTTGCTCAGGACGCAATTACTCATCAAGGTTAAAGGACTCCTGCTCTTCCATGTATCAACACTTTATAGCAGGATAGGGCAGAAAATGTGTGAGTGTTCATTCAGGCACATGATTGGTGTGTGTGTTCGTAATTGTGTTTTAAATCCTATTTAGAAATGAGCCCATGGGGAGTAATGTGCTCTGAAACAGGCTAGAGGACATATGGTGGAAAATTACTGAATTGTATAGGTAAATTGCTGATTCATTGTTCACACTGATGACAATCTTCTGTTGAATTACAGCCCTTCATGCTATCCAATAGTAATGATTACAAGATGAGGCCCAGGTCAATTTCCAGTTTTGCTGCACTGGTCTGGTCTATGAGCCTCAACCAGTTTGATTTTATCTTTTTTTTTAACAAGCTGAACCACCATTTGTTAACTAAAATGTAGCCTATGACGTCACGTTGATAAATCCAACTGGTAGTTACAGTGTTTCCTTCACATATATTACAGTCATGGAAAAAATTTTTAGACCACCCTTTTTCTTCAATTTCTTGTTCATTTTAATGTCTGGTACAACTAAAGGTAAAAGAAAAAAAAAAGCTTGTAAGAGTCGAATTTAAGAGCTGATATCCAGCCATTTTCCATGGTTTTCTTGACAATGATTTTGGTTATCATCAAGAAAAACATGAAAAATGGCTAGATTTCAGCTCTTAAATTAGACTCTTATGAACTATTTTTGTCATTATATTTGTCCAAACAAATGTACCTTTAGTTGTGCCAGGCATTAAAATGAACAAGATATTAGAGAAAACAAGGGTGGTCTAATAATTTTTTCCATGACTGTGTTTGGTCGCGCCACCAAGATATGTTTATGGCTGTATATCTGGTGACCCATTTTAGCATTTATTATTTCTATCTTTCTTAATCTATTAAAATCAATTATCTCCTCTCTCTATTGGACATGCTCTACGGTCAACAGACAAAGACAGAGAGACGTTCTCTGGTGATAAAGTAACATTAGAGGACGAAGACGTGCTGCAGCATGATGATGTTATTAACCATAATATGTTTGTTTATTGACGGACGATGCACAATTTACTGCAGTGCGTGTAGATGAAGGAAATCAGTTGAGTTGGGAGGGGGGATGCAACAGAATATGGTGGGTTTTTTCTTGAAGGTTCATATGTGTTTTTTGGGTCACGAGATATGCACAAATTAGAAAGAAAAGTTTAGAAAACTAAAACCGTCAACATGGAAACATTTTGGTCAAAAGAGGTGGGCCTTATTTTCTTCCTTTTTCAGCGATTTCGAGGCGCATTATCGCCACCAAGTGGTCTGGAGTAGCACCGCCGTAGATCAAATGGCGACTGAGTCGAGTGAATGTAGATTCTGCGTTGTGTTTTATGAAGAATCCACATTCATCCATTTATTCTGCCAAACAATAAGGGATAATCCCTGGTCAGCCACTTTGGACACAGCGCACACACCCAGTCAGTCACGAGCACGCTCCTCGTGCACTGACACGGCTCCAATGAACGCACTTCGTATTACACAGTAACTTCACAACTTTGACATAAAATTGAACAAAAACACAATATATACCTGGTGAACAAAAAGAGATAATCCTGGTCAGCCACTTTGGACACAGCACACACACCCAGTCATTCTAATCACAGATGGATAAAAGCAAATTAGCTAAGTTCACTAGCATGACCTAAGCACTTTCTGTACAATGCATTAAATAAGCACTTCCGACTGTAAACAGCGATGCTACATTCCACTGGAGCATTTATATATCATATCGCATTTATACATCATCACATCAACATTGTATATAAATTAAATATAATTACAATAAACAATCAAAATATGGTTATGACTGGGTGCGATTCAACCTACCACGGGCATGCTCCTCATGCACTGACACAGCTCAGTTACGTACAAGCGTATGTACCTACAAAGGAGACGGCCACTGACCAATCAAAATACAGAGCTACAGTAAAACTTTTTGGTATTGGTTGATTAAAACATGGCAAGTGGAATCACCAAATAACTCTGTTACATGGACACCAAGTGGTAAAAGTGGGTATACTGGTCTGGTCTGGGCTTACTTTCAAACTGCTCTAAAATATATTTTATACTTGCCCAGTCCAACTTTGAGGTGTCTCACTTTTGTAGAGATTTGCTAGTTGTAAACTGGTTCTGATAGATTAGTTGCTTATGAAAGACACAATAGCAGAGAAGAGCCTTAAATGCCCCTCTTCTCCCTGCTGCTTAGCTTTAATTCAGCTGGTGTGGACAACAATTACTAAACTGACTCTATGCAACCTCTGGTGTGCGGAGACTGTTTCCTCCTACCAGAACTTTAGTAAATACATTAATTTAAAACAACAGAGACCTACTTGAGAGTTTTACTCATCGGGAAAAAAATACCCTCAGACACACATGCAAGAACAGTGAGGGCACAATATCATAGACCTGTTTGCATATTAGGAAGCTGTAATTAAACCAAACAACCATGCTCAGCTTGGCTGCTTTTTGTTCACTTTTTATATTAATTTTGGAGAAAACAAATTTACAGAACACACACTTAATCTGTGTTCAGCTTCATTGTGAATGTTTGGGGTTATAGATGGTAATATCATGATGAAGATATTACTTATCCTTCCGCAATGGAGGGGGGGGGGAATAGTAATTACAGTAAATTATACATCATTATCCTGGCAGGGTAATCAGTGTGCTTGGGTTGGCAGTGTGACATTAATGTTTTAACCTCTGGGCGGCTTGTAAGCCAAAGTTAGCTGGATCATGTTGAAGCAGAGCGAAGTGAACACTTTCCTGCTTCGGTTCACATGATGTTTGATCAAGTTTAGTTGGACATGAAAGATTTTCTTCACTAACAGTCTGTCACATTCATACAGCTCACTCAACAATCACGCAGACGTCAATCTTGTGGTCTGATGGCCTCAGACAGGTTAAAAATACAAGTTGCAGCTTTGAGCTGTCAAGTTGTTTTGGAGGTTTTTCCCACATGATGTGAATGCTGCTTTAGTTTCGTCAAGTATAGAAAAGCTTTAAAGTTCCTCCCCTTGAACAACACAGGATTTACCTTTGAGCATTTCCAGCTTTAAAGCCAACACAAACAGGAGGCTGTGTAAAGTAATATCTGTGCTGAAACACAGAGGTATGTTTTCTTTGGTGAAAACTTTTAAGAGTTTGACGGCTGAGAGAGCATTCAAAAACAAAGAAAATTGTTTTCTCTGGACCTCAACTATTGCATTTCAGAACCTTGACTCTTTAAAAAATACATTTATGTTTTTCTTATCTTTGTGTTTTCTTTGCATTTCTTTGCAAACAGCAAATAGACTGACCTGATTCTATCAAAACAGAACCTGTTACATCCCACCGCCATGGCTAATAACTCCACTCATGCGTGATCCTACAAGTACATTGCCAAAAAAATGACTTGCTAATGAATACACTAATTACCTTAGCTAATGACCTTATTAGCGTTACTGATTATGTTAATATATCATGGTGGTTATGGCAGGACATTATGCAGTCCATTCATGTTTTATCAACACCAGCTGCAAAACCAATGTCCAGGTTAGTGATACTATCATTTTAATTATTAAACCTACTACGACTGTACTGATTGTTCTTTTCCCATAATATTGAAATGATTTTCCCCCCAAGAAAATGAATATTAAGTCTTTCATATGTATCTCTGGGATCTAAGGGAGTCAAACTATTACTCTAATTATATATTAATGTTATCAATGAATTAATAATGTACACAATTCTATACCATTTACATAAGAGATTTGTGAAGCTGTTTTCAACCTAGAAGCCAATTTATAATCCATGTTTTAAAGCTGCTGTTACTGGGGGTTTTTTTTGGCCACTTGGGGGCAGCAGAAACAGGCTGTGAACACAGTGATGTCCAAATACAGCTTTATTCACCGTTTGCTGAATTTGTTGACCCCAGCAGATGTGGTTTCTCTGGTTTAAAGATGAGGTTCATAAAGCTTAATTTGGCCATCACTACAACATCACAATACCAAGATTTGGCCAATAACTAAAAAGCAACCCCAGGGCTTTCGTTATGAAGACTAAAAGATATATCAAAATAAATAAAATATAAAGAATTGTATATGATAAGATTTGACGTTTCTACTTAGAATGAAAATAAAAATATTTTCTTGAACTAAGTGGCGAATTTGCCACAGAAACCTAATGTTAGCTTGAAAATGTATTGTGTATAAGCACAAAAAACCACCAACTCCAGCAGAGACTGACAGTCAAGTGGTGGACAATTTCTGTTTCCTTAAACTCCATTGAAAGATTATTATTGAAGGAAAAATATGTTCGTATTGCCTTTAAAATGTACTTAAACTATAGAAAATAAAAATACTTTGTGCAGTAAAAGTGAACAACAAAATGGCTTTTATCAGTGAAGGTTTTAACTGGGTTCTTCCAGCTTCCACCATTTAACTGGTGACCCTAAATTGCCAATAGGTGTGAATGGTTGTCTGTCTCTATGTCTCAGCCCTGTAGTCTGGGGACCTGTCCACCCATTTCACCCAATGTCAGCTGATTTGATATTTGATAACTGATATAATCCCATTTTAAAACCAGTTCCAGCTATATTTGTACATGTTTATAGGGTTTATGTGCAAACATCTTAATGTGTAAAGTAACTCAAGTTGTCAGATAATTGTAGTAAAATAAAAAATATAATATTGCCACTGAAATATAATGTAGTAGAAGTCGTAAGTGGCGTGAAAATTAAAGTACTTCAGTACAAGTAGCTCAAATGTGTACTTAAGAGCAGTAAATGTACTTCATGTATGTTACACATTAAACAACTGTGTCCTGTCTGCTTGTACTGGAGCCAATCATACTTATTCCATTGCAGCCCAGGACACATTTATTTTGAAAATTGATCAGCGTAATCAAATAGCAACTACTGAGTGACTGCATTGAAAAAAAATCTTTAGCTGCCACATGCTCCACATTGTCTGTGATGTTTAGTGCTTAGCAGGTAGCATTTAAACTAGTTTTTAGAGCTCCAAAGAGCTGAGGATCAGGTGAAAAGTCTGTCCATTTGTCATTACAAACATCCCGTTTACATACAAATGGTCATGTAATAAAAATATCCATGAAAGTAGTTTTAAAAATAGCCTACTGTAATTTAATTATATGCTAATTATCATTTTTGTAAAATTAACGATTTTTGGTACCTCAAAATCCCATTGTGAGTCTGGACTTGATGATTATTAACGCCAGGATGGATACTGACAAATGAGACGAAGTCTGGCTTGTTCCTTCAAGGTAGGTGGCCGTCAACCAGTTGATCCCACAGTTGACTTTAATTGGCCTGTCGAGCTAAAGCTGTAGGCGTTAATTATCTGTGACAATGATTGAGAGGGAGAGAGCGCAAGGTAGTAAAGTAAAGGTGATGCATGCAGAATTAAAAAAAAATATGGGTGGAGTACGGGGAAGAAGAAAAAGACAGAGGAGAGGGAGGAGAAGAAGAAAAGGACAGATGTGATGGGCGGAAAGTGAATGATGGGAGCAGAGAGAGAGAGCAACAATATCAAGCAGCCCTGTCGTCGTCCACGTGCAACACACACACGCACACACACACACACACACACACACACACACACACAAACGTGGTTCTATTATCAGCTGCACAGCCATATTAATTGATGTGACAGTGCATTTCTCTCTCTCTCTCACACACACACACACACACACACAGTCTTTTAGTGTGATTTAATTGGTTGTGAATATGTGCTGTGAGTGACAGGTGATCTTTCCTGATGACAGCTGGTTAACTGAGGCACAAGGGGAGGGATCAGAGTCTACTCTGTGATTGGATAAGCTGTGGAAGTGCGCCATCAATCAATCCGACACTCAGTGTGACTTTTTATTAACATAGCATAGCTTGATAAAGACCATTCTTGTGTGATTAACAACTAGATTCGACTTCGATACCTGTTTTTGCACACTTCAGCAGACCCACATAGGACAGACTGAAGACTGCATCTAAAGATGGACGACAGGACAGCTCATGAACTGACTGCACTGATTGTGTGTGGTGACATCACAATGTAGTATGAAAGCCATATAGGTCCTATGGGGAGAGTAGGAGAGGTGGTGGATCCATCAAACCAACCCACAGCTTTCAATAAAAAGACCTGTGTTTGTGTCCAGACAGGTAGGTGTTTATTACAGCCTGTTCTCCTGTCCAAAACGTCAATATAGGTTGTGTGTACGGACAGCGAAAAACAAGCTATATTTACGAATTTCACCATCCGCTGTGATGATAATAAAACGGCGGATTCCCATCCTCTAATAGTTGGAGGTTGGGGTGGTGGATGGGTCAAAACAAGCATTGGGCTTGCACCCTGGGGTCGCGTCCTGTGTGTAAACAAAAGTAAACCATTTTTAATTTAAGTTGCGCTCTTTACTTAAGTTACGCGAATTTTTACGTAAGTTACGTGAGACGTTTTTCACGTAAATTGCGGCAGTCATGTGACTCTTGTAACTACTTCATTTCCGACATTTACATATATTTATTTACTGTTTAAACTGTCTTTTATAATGCCTTACCAGAAGTTTTTTTCCCTAAACCTAAGGTCAGTGGTTTTACAACATAAATCCACAGAGACTGCAGTCTTTTTTTACATCCACGGACTGCAGTTGTATGCTATTCTTAGAATGTGATGTTGTACCGCGAGGCTGCGAGCCGCAATACATTAAAATGTGCCCTTAAATGCGAGCTGCGATACGTGCTTACGTAACCAAGTAGTTCAGTTTCACAACCTTAACATGTTTAAAACAGCAATCTTCTAAAACTATGATGGGTGTAAAAATTATTTGAAAAACTAAGTGAGCAATAAATCTATTCACTTTTTAAATAAATATATAATTACATGGGAAATGAAATGCCATGTACCTTTTATATGAAACTATTACTTATGAAGTTGATTTATTTCAAAGAAAGTATCATTGCATCAATTAGGTTGATAAATTGTGATTATCTTTTTTTGTAGTGGCAGTTCAATTTGCCTCTTCCTGTAAATAATAATAATAATAATAATATAATAATATTTATTTGCAAAGTATATTGAAAAAATGCATATGTATATCCTGAATATCTTGATTATTTTAAATAGTGACAGTTCACCAGCATATCTTACCCTCCGGGTCTGAGCAGTGAGGCAAACCAGGTGCCTTAAGCTGCATTCTACCGAAAATTTCAACAGGGGTGTTGACGAAGGTTGCAAAAGCATTTGCATCCATTCATTTCAATACAAAATGAGAAAACTTCTCACTTGATTTATTAGTCCAGATATACAGTCCAAATATGGTCTGCTCCCAGTTTTCTGAAAAAAAGATGGAGACAAAAGATGGAGACACAAGATGGCGACGAGTGAAACGCTGAACTCAATGCCTCAAACGGGTACTGCACTTCACCCACTGCACAAACCAGTGGGTGAAGACACGGTCACTACGTCCATTATTTATACAGTCTTACCTTCATTTTTTTGTAAGTAAAGATTTAAGACCATTTTGCTGTTTTCTTTCGTGCAGTTCTACTTTGAAAACTTTAGTGCTTACTGCCAAACAACTTTAGAAGCAGCGACCCACCTCTTCATGGTATAAACCTGCTGCCCCAGACTCCTTGCAGTAAATCACAGTCTGAGCTAGGATTTGAAAGAATGCAGCATTTAAAAAACCTGGATGCTTCCCAAAGTTGATCATATATTGGTGGAATATTTAAAGTATACACCATCTACCTGTCTTCCTGCAAATCTATTATCCGTTCTTGTCTGTCCTACAGCTTTTGAACACGATACACATGAAAGTAAAATGTCATGTGTCCTTGCCTACTGTGCCACCTGGATAGTCTGTACTTATCTGATAAAGCCGGATGGTAACTGTAGCAAAATGACTGGTTCCTCTCATCTCCCGCAGTCACCTTCAGGAGAGAGACTGCACGTGTGTGTGTGTGTGTGTGTGTGTGTGTGTGTGTGTGGGACCAGGCCAGGACACTAATAAGCACTACTTTGTCCATGTATGTCCTTGTCCTAGTTTAGCAGAAAGACAGAGAGAGAGAAAGAGGGAGTGAGTTACACAGACGAGAAAGAGAGCCTCGAAACATCATTATGACCTGCCAGTGTGCTTTGCTTCAGAGACATCCTGTTCCCAAAGTGACACACTCACACACACACATTATTACGGAGGTGTCTACTGTAGCATTGGTGTGAAAATGTGAAGACAGGTTCATGTCAGGTGATGTCGATAACCTTCACCTTTTCATCAGACTGTGCACAGAGGTATATTATGATGTGATTTTTCAGAGCAGCTCACCTTCAGTATCCTTCTTCTTTTTATTCCGAGTAGACTTAAAGTGAAAATGAGCGGCTGTATCTGTGTTACAAAGGCACTAATGCACTTCTTTCCTCATATACATTAAAAACAGAAATACTAAACTTGCAATGCCAGAGGGCCACTTTCACTAAATGAACAGAGACCAGTGGAGAGTTATCATACAGTGCTTAACAAATTTATTTGTGCATGTGTCATAAAAATGAAAAAACAAATATTTTAGAAATATTGTTATTTATTTTGCAAATGGCAAACTGAATTCACCTTTTTATACCCAAATGTGAGTCGGCTCACTGGGCTTCTCTGAGAAGTCGGAAATTAATCAAGCATAACATTCAACCACTAAAACTAATTTTTCTGTTCAGTAATGCAAGTAAATAACTATAATTTGACATCTGAATCAAGAAATGATAATGAGCTTTGGTATTTTTACAGGTTTTTTTTTTTTTGTAAAACAGTTAATTTGAAAATTCCTTGATAACAATAATACAATTATATTTCAGCATTAAAATTATAGTTTTGGTTCAAGAGCTTCTACATACTGGTGTATTAACTATTACAGACACATAAGAAAATATTTTGGTAATTACTAATGCTGTTAATTTAGTAGAGCTTAGACACAACCCGTGGTCTAATAAATTTGTTAAGCACTGTGCATTTCTATTGACATTTCTAATATTTATCAGATACAATTAATACACATTAAAGGGTGGGTCAATTATTATTATTATTATTATTGGGGAGCTTTTATGTCATAGTTTTCTAATTTCTTTTCACTTTTTTATGTTTGACTGTTGCTCATTTAATACATTCTTGTTGCATGCTCTTCCTCTGCAATGGTATAGATATTGATATTACATATTGCTTTTTTCTCAATGAACCGACTCCTAATAGCCACATAATGGTAGTGGATGAAACATGGATTAATTTGTAGTTCCTTTTTCCCCTTTTTCCTGAATTTTTGTTAAAATTTGCTTTACATTTGAATAGAAAATGGCATGTGATGATGAACACAAACTATATTTTTTCCCTAAACTGAAGTCATTTTTTGCCTGAGTTTTGGAACTTCACCTCTGCCTTGTTAATTATATCCTTACATCACAACAACTTTTCATGCTTTTACTGCATCAAATAATTATGACAAGGACATTTCAAAATAAAATTTGAGGGTTTTAGTTTTACTTTCGCTAAAGCTTTTCTTTCAAGGGTTATATAAAAAATTAACTTACAAGGTAGAATGTAAAGTTATGCGATGATTAATATTTCTCTATCAGTCATAACCTCCTACACACTCACTCATAAATCTAATCCCTCATTAACAGGATGTGTCTCATAAACAAACTCATACCATGTCCACAAACATGACAAGTAGGGGTTTCCTCTGATTAACACAAACATAATTGGATTAATAGCAGTAATTAGTATCTCAAAGAGAGGAATTTTTAAAAGAGCTATGCATGAGAGAGACACGAAGAGAGAGGGAAGAGATTGATGGAGAGAATGAGAATGGTATGTGGTGCAGCAATTTGGCTTCAAAAAATACCACTTTAGAGAATTTAGCAGTGTTTTTATTCTGATTTTTAATTTTTAGCACATTCAAATGCACACTGTTCAGCCCAACATGGCTGTTATTGTATAAATCCCCTGTGGATCTTTTAAAAAGTATACATACATACACCAGTATAGAATACCTTTTTGGCTGCTCAAAGCAACCATATTGTAATAATACAATTAGACAAGAATCAAAATCCAAGCAGCAGCTGGCTTGACCTGGTTTTTACAAATGACAGCTCACTTGACCACAGTCAGTGGCAGACCCCCGTCACGAAGCTGCTGAGCTGAGTGGCACTACAGTGGCACTCTGCCGGCAGTTGAGAGACAAATCCCTCAAGTTGCTGTCAACTCGGCAGCTATGTGACGGGTGCTTCTCACTGCCACTGTCAGTAATCACACTCAGCTAGATCTCCACCGCCTAATTATGAATTCTTGTGGTCAAGGGATGGGACCGAAACAAATCAGATTCTGGTAATTGATGGGCAAATGAAGCTTCGTTAACAATTTTCTTTAGTTTCTGAGCCTTCTAGATGGCACTTTCTATTCAACAAGCAACATGTATTTAAACCCAGAGCACTATCTAGTGGGGTCAACATATACAGCTTAGGGTTTATGAAGCTTCATTTGGGTATCACTAGTTCTGGTACCTTGTGTGAGTAACCCGAGCATTTAAATAGTAGGGCGGATAAATGGTAAATAAATTATAGCGCTTTTCTAGTCACTTTGTGACCACTCAAAGTGCTTTATACTACAGACTGCGCTCATTTCCCCATTTACACACACATTCATACTGGTGACAGAGGCTACCCTAAACAGTGCCACCTGTCACCATTGGGAATTAATTCACACACCGATGAACGCGAGCAATTGAACGCCAGCAATTTTGGGTTCAGTATCTTGCTCAAGGATACTTTGACATGTAGGCTGCCATGGTCAGGGATCGAACCACTGACCCTCTGATCAGTGGTCGACCGCTTTACCAACTGAGCCACAGCCGCAGTCCAGTGGTCTTGCAAAACAATCCACTGGAATTCACAATGACATCTGACTGACAAGCTTGTATATGCAAAAATGCAATGAGTGACAGTTCAGCTTGGCTTTGTTTTCCTGGTCTCTGCTCAGTTATCCGAACTCAGGACACGGCAAGCTGGAGCCGATCCCAGCAGACTTTGGGCGGAAGGCGAAGAACACCTTTAACAGGTCGCCAGACTATTGCAGCGCAGGCATAGAGATAAACAATTCATGCTCTTATTCACTCCTACGGGTAATTTAGAGACACCAATTAAACCTAAACTTCATGTCTCTGGACTAGGGGAGTAAGCCAGAGGACCCGGAGAGAACCCATGCTGACATGGGGAGAAGCTTACACATTTAATGTAACTTTAAAAATGCCAATACTGGACAATAGTACCAGTTTTCGACCAAGGCGCTACACTACACTAAAGACTGGGCTCATTCACCCATTCACACACACATTCAGGCTGGTGGCAGAGGCCACTCTAAACCGTGCTACCTGCCACCATTGGGAATTAATTCTCACACCGATGAACGCAGCATCGGGAGCAATTTGGGGTTTAGTATCTTGCTCAAGGATACTTGATGGGGTTTCAGTATCTTGCCTGACAATACTTCGACATGTCAATTGCCGCGGTCAGGGATGATCCACCTACCTCCCAATCAGTGGGTGACCACTCTACCAACTGAGCCACAGCCACCCCTTGATGGGCTGGTGCTTCTCAAACCTGTTTTCTTTTTCATGGCTAGAGAGCCACATCTTTACATCACTGTATACTAGTGCCCGTAGGAAGTATGTATTCGTATAGTGGGAGATTAAGTAGATTTTAAATCTCCGCTTAGCGTGCCAATCACGAATAACAGAATTTGCACATTACATGCAGACCACTACAACGTCTGCAACTCCATAAAACACCATCCAGCACATACACATTTAACATTGATATTCGCTGGAAACTATTATAATATTATTGGAAAATCGAACCTTGTAGCACACTTAAAAACTCCGAAAGATAGGTAGGCTAAATAGACTTACAGATGAGATGAGTCATGCGTGGAAATCCAGAGCGAATTGGGTTACTGACCAGGTGTAGGCCTATCACACAATGGGGCGGAGCTGATGGGAAACAGTGCAAACATGCCCTACATAAATGATGATGATATTTTAAAAAATTAATTCAAAAATCTTCAAAATCGAGGATGCACACCTTCATGCCATACCAAGGTCAGCGAGATATGCCCTAGACACACATCCACACACACACACACACACACAGACACTTGCTTTTTTAGATAGATGTCACTGCTCTCTGCAAGTATAATAACAACAATGGCAGACTACTACTACGTCTCCCTGCAAATATTGCTCCTGGCTTTACGAGCCTACATTGGCGTCCAAACATGACTTGCACAACACATTTGTTGCTTCTCGTCTTAAATGGTATGGCGATATGGATGGTGATTACATTCGTATTAACACTGAACGCAAGATGTTGATGTTAGCCTTTGTTGTAAGCTAATGCTAGCCTGTATCGATCACATTGCGGTGAAACAACTCAAATAAAATAAATGATACACATTTTCGCTGGTCTTGTTGGTCACAATGATCCCATGAGAGCCGATTCAACTGAAACTGGTTCAAGATTATGCACCAGCTCCGAACCGGCCCTCGAACTGCCTTGGTGGAAAAGTTGTATCAGGTAAAGGCAATTAAGGGAATGACCTATTATTATAGAGTGTATTTGAATGGCCTTCCAGTAATACATTTTGAAAGCACAATGATGGTCATTATTATGTGGACATCTCACGAGATAAAAGGAATCAAACGGAGGACAAGAACAGAGAGAGACAAATCAAGGGGGCAAGCATTTGGAAAAGTGTTTTGTTGATGCCCTCTGGCACGCAATGGGCTTTTATGGAAGGTGTCACAGTTGAAGAAGCGGGCAGTTGAATGGCATGACACACACACACACACACACACACACACACACACACACATAGATACCATCAGCTCACACATATGTCTACCCACACACACACACACAACAAACTGGCTTAGCAGAATAGACAGAATAGAGAGAATCCTCCTCTCAGGATTCCTTTTGCCTGTGCTGTGATGAATATATCATCAGGCCATTTTCGGCGAACAACATGGCGGTTCCCACACGCTATGCGGCTCTGCCCTATCACTTTCAGTTAGGTGAACATGGGGTTAGGGCAGGACTGGTGGAGAATTTAAATACCATGCGTGAGATCGAGAAGGAGAAGATAGGGGAAGAGGGGGATGCATGAGAAATCAGGGAGAGAGGGTGAGTGGGTGGTGAAAAAAATACAAGGGAAAAGGAGAGAGATGGAGAGGAAGGGAAGTGCTATCTGTATCTGCCTGATCAGTTTCACTTAAGTTAAACAGGAGCTGTGGTGAATGGGGAATAGCTCATGTTGCAGAGCAATGAATAGCAGGAAGGTGGGTGAGACAGAGGAAAAAGAAAGAAAGAAAAAGTTTTTAAACAAGCATGTATTTAGATAAAAACTATTTTACATTTACAGAACTTTACATCAAATGCCATCACATACAACAACTCTGACTTAAAAAAAGTTGGCTGATGAACAAATTAATAAAAACAGAAAGTTTAGCAGTTTGAAGATAAAATATATTGTCTTTGTACAGTTTTTAATTGAATATATGTCACACAGGATGTGTAAATTATTGCATTCTGTTACATTTATGTTTTATGCAATGTCCCATTTTTTAAAGATATGTAATCAAATTAAATTAAACAAATCTTTGTTGTCCTTTAAAGAAAAAAAGTATGCATTTATAATCCCACACATCTTTAAAAGCATCCGAGTCCTCCATTTTAACAAATTTCTAATATTATTTAAATCTAATAAACAGTCGTACTTCTGTCTTTTAACCTTTTTTTCCCTTCTTAAATACATCTCTAACTTTCCTTGACCAAAAACAAAATCCAGCAATTGACCTTTTTTCTTTTCCTTTTATTTAATCAAGATAAAACACATTTGTGAACATCTGTTCAGTGAAATGCCCTCTGAAAGATCTTGGTAAAATATTAGGTGTTCCAAATAAATACATTTAACGTTTTACAAAAAAAAAAAAAGAAAGAAAGAAAATACTGAATAAAAGAAAAAAGGAGAAAAATAGAATTTGAACACTAAAATGGAAACAGATGGGAAAATAAAAAAGATCCCAATTACTTTTCATGTCTTAAAATTGCCATGTGGAAAATGTAGATGTAAATACAGTGTCAGTCATACAAAGTTGAGCTGAAGCTGAACTGACAGTGCTCATTACTATTTTAAAATGAATATACAGAATGTGCATACTGTATATAATGTATATAACACATAACACTATCTGGTTGGAAAAACATTGGAAATAGAGCTGACACAACAGCTACGACTGTATTAAAGCTTATTTTGACAATCACAAGAGGAATAATATGTTAATGATAATATTTGCATGCTCAATCCTGGTTCTGTATGGTGTAAAAATACATTTCCCCAAATAGAGTCTGTATATATTCTAGCACCTGGAAATAGTGCCAGAACCTGCAGGAGAATCTCCCAAAGAGACAAGACAGAGACCAAACCAGGCTACTGAAACAGCCTTATAAAGCAAGTATTGGGTCACTTTTAAACTGACTCTGCTGTGGTCCGTTTACACAACCAAAACTAGACGGACCAACTGCATGATTTTATAGCTGTAGATGTCTGCTTTTAGTATAAATATGAAAGCTAAACTATAATTGAATCCATCTTCTGGCTTTCAACTGGGAGAAAAACAGTTGGGAATCACTGGTTTACATTCAACTCAGCGTGTTAACTGCACTAACTGTATGCTTTAATATATTTAAATCAAGTTTTTGATGTATGTGGTGCTACAGACCCTAGTTTTCTTCCAAGGAAGATCCAAAGTATGTCCTCTTGGGTTGACTTTTTCTTTCAATGCAGGAACAACGTTTCTGTCTATAACCTGATTCTATGACTGTAGAGCCCTTCTGCTGCGGTATGGAGTTCAAGGGTGTTCAAGTACACTGTATGCACTACTTCACTTTGCCTCATGCAAGAACATTTTCATATGCTACACACTAAACTTAGAAAAAAATGAGGCGTCAATGACATCTGTAGTAGTTGTCGTCTACGGATTGCTATATGATACTTATTCTGCTCCATTTAATTTAATTCGTTGACTAGTGTCATTCACAAAAATGGCACCCAAGGGTAAACAAACAAGTGCAAGGGTCCCTGAGGAAGTATCGCTGCTACACTGCATGCTTTCAGCACATCTAATGAGAGTCAGTATTACAGCAGCTCAAGAGATGTCTTAGCGCAACAATTACACAAGTTACACATATGAATCACTATATAATTATGTATCAATGAATTGCTTTGAATTTTACACCTAGTAGCTGACAGGTTTACTTGTTGCCTAACTAAAGGCTAATACATTCTCCACAAGAACAGAGAAATTTGATCTCTCTCCCAGGGTTGCAAGAACAGAATAATGTCATTTTGTTCTTGCAGCCCTGGGAGAAAGAACAAATTGCTCTGTTCTAGACACATTATCTGGGCAGAACTTTGTTCTTGTGTGGTGTCCAAGAACTATTGTTTGACTGGTCAGAAATTTAAATTTGAATGACACGTGCGCTGCAGTGGGAGGGCCCTATGACAAATTTCCAGGAGTTCTGCAATGGAGTTTCTTGGAATGTCCTGACCAGAAAGAACTTTGTTCATGTTCTAGCCGCCTTGAGAACAAGAACAAATTTCTTTGTTCTTGCTGAGTATGTAAAGAGCATAACCAGAGTAAATGACCAAAAAATAGCAATAGCTTGCTATAATATGACCCACTAATGAGCAAGAGAGGTAATATGGGTCACTATCTGTATATCAATCTCAATATCTCAATAATCTAAATTGGAAATATTTTACATTAAATTTTAAAAAATAACTTGAAATTACAAGAAAAAAAACATATCAGTAGCATTAGCTTACTTACTTTAGCATTGGTTATGTTAGCATATTCAGATATGTCCTACTCATTTTAACCTGCATGATTACAACTAACAAATAATAACAATACCATTCTCTGTCTCAGAAACAGCAGCCTTTGTGATCTAAGAACAGAACAAAAATGTGTTGTGTAATGAAAGAAACTCATAAGATTTGGCAACAGGTAGCATTAGCCCAAATTTGTTAAAAATTTTACACTCAATCAACGTCTAACATTATTGTGACCAGTGTAAGGATTGTTCTGGTTTCAAGGTAAGTGTCCCAAGTTGCTATAAATATCTGTAAAACACTAAAATGTCCTGGTTTTAAACATTTACGAGCAAACTGTACTGGTTTTCACGACAAAAAGCAGCCAACCGCCCACTTAGGATACAGGAAGTGAATATCACTTTGTAGCCTACTACTGGAACATATTTCAGTCGTTCCTTTTTTAAAAAGTTGCAAAAAAAATTCTAAAATTCACTTTCTGCTTTGTCATTATGTTGTATAGAGTGCAGATTGATGAGTTGGAAAATGTAATTTTACCATAAGGCTGCAACATAAGAAAATGTAAAAAATCTTCCTGAATGCACTGTACATTTCCAAAGGATTGACCGTTAAATCAAATGGTTGCCCCCTTAAACTGTCACTTTTGTCAGTTTTATTACAGCTTGTAATAACACACTGACTTCCTGCTTACATAACTGGTTTTGATTGGACACAACAGGTTTATGCATGACTAAAGTTTTTTACCCCTGAAAATATTTCTTAAATTTTAATGGTACAATGATTTAGTAAAGGTTTATTCTGTTTAATAAAGTAACAGTCTGAGCTGGTCGGAGACAGCCGTTAACCACGGTAGACACACAAACACTTCCATCTTAAGTGCTGATCATCCACCATGTTAATCTGCATGGCATACACACATCAGCTTCCACCGCCACTCCACTTTACGCAAACCTGGCTCTCATCACACCAACACCCACTTTAACATGCCACCTGGCGCACACACACACTTGTACCCACACCCCATGAATTTACCGCATCAGCATGCATTCACACAATCATCACAGTTTTAATGGCTCTTTGGTGCGGGAGGAAGACACCTAACGTGCTGACAGCAGGCACATTAACACAAACACACACACTCACTCACCCACACACTGACATGCTGTCTCACTGTCACAGCAGCTCTTTAGTGGAGAAAATGTACACACACTTGACACCTACATGCACATAGAGATTCATGGACAGATTCATGCTAAGTGGCGGGCCACCGTGCATATATTCACACAGTCTGTACCTTTACATGCACACACAACTTGTCAAACGCACACAATTTCAATGCTTAGCATGCATGCATCAAGTTGACAAGTCACCCACACACACACAGATGCTGGAGGAATATCCAAAATAACTTTCACAAACACACACACTGAGCAATTAAGGCAATCAACACACTCTGGAGACCTCTGTGTGTGTGTGTGTGTGTGTGTGTGTGTGTGTGTGTATGTGTGCATGTCAAGGGATCACTTGAAAACTACCTTTCTTGCTGACAAGGCTTTATGTGTGTGTGTGTGTGTGTGTGTGTGTGTGTGTGTGTGTGTCTGAGAGAGAGAGAGAGAGAGAAAAGTAGGCCAGCGAATGACAGGCTCCATTTTTCATTGCCGTTACTTCAGAGACAGTAGGAACAGATGCCCCGTTGGGACACAGATACACACAGCTACACACAGACACACAGACACACAGACACAGACAGACACACACACACACACACACACACACACACACACACACACACACACACAGGCATAGACGTCGTCACAGTCCGACACACAGCAGCCGTGAACACACTCAAATACTGCCAACGCACAGGTCTGGGTTGACACCGTTCAATTTCAATTAAAATCACTTTCCCACGTATTTGTACCAGTGTCAAGCTACAAAGCAGGGCTGACCCTTTTCAACTTCACTTGAAGTCAACTTTGTGTACACAAACACACACATTCAACATTTCTTTCATTGTTATTCCATACTTAGGTCAAAAATGTCCATGTAAAATGGTAAAACCCTCTGAACTCACCAGCCAGCAGGATTGAAATGTATGTTTTCTTTGCAAAATTGCCAAAAATACAGTTTATTGTAGAAATTAACTGTGAAAACAGGCATTATTGACAAAATTGTAACCTTCCAACAGTCTTTGAATGGATCCTGGTTTACAAAAGCCACTTTTTCATTTTATGTGTTCATTACACTTATTAAGCCAAGCAGAAGAAATTTCATCCCAAAAATATTTTTATACTTTGAAATGGGTCGATTTGACCCGCAACATAACAGGAGGGTTAATGTAGAAAGACAGTTTATTGTATTTGAAAACTGATAAACTTGTGAGTCTTTGCAAATATATACTGAATTCTGAATTTGATGCATTCTGATTTTATTTACATTTTCCACAGTCCAACATCCTAATACCAGAAAGATAGAAAATCACAAAGAAGACTTACATTAAAAGCAAGTGGATTCTGCATTACCGTAGCTGTTTTTCATAATCCCAACAGACCCATATTGACTCTTATTGTTTCACACAATGAGGGGGCACTTTAAATTTATGTGATTGCCCAACATGAAATAATATCACACATAACAGGTGCACAATCACAAAGCTTTGCCCATCCTCTATCCAGTTTCATTCCAGTGATGACAGCATGTGTTAAAGTGCCTGTCAGACATGTTTTCACTCATTACAGCATCATCCCATTCTAACCCCACTCCCCTGCCCAAAACCCAAAACAGTGTTAATTGTACTGATATCATGACTTAAGACGTGAATGATCCAAATTGCTAAATGTCCTTCAGTATAACTAGGAGCTATTTTGACAAAGTTGTTGTCAGATACTGTCACCTAAAGCTGTTATTTTAGTGTGAATAAATACATTGTGAAAACAGCTCCAACCCTAAGCCATATGTCACTATGAGGGGGAGAATAAAATATTTTTTAACGTGCAGAGTTTCATACTTGTGGTTCTTTTTTATTTTTATAAACCTACAACTATTTTGCCACTTCAGCCAAAATACTGCTTACCTGCTGAAATGTGATTTGTTGCCTGCTAAGAATATGCAAATGACAGTAGAAGATGTTGTGGTAATGGAGGTGGTGTGTGTTGTGTGTGTGTGTGTGTGTGTGTGTGTGTGTGTGTGTGTGTGTGTGTGTGTGTGTGTGTGTGTGTGTAGAGTTACTTACCAACCTATCCAACAGTGGACTTCAGCGTGGTTACACATTCCCCAATAGGGGGTCTCATAGCCAACAGGGGACATTTTGGTCATGCTTTAATAATTCATAATAATATATAATTTGCAAAATACAAAGAAAGTGTTTGCAGTAGGCAAACACTCATTAGATGGATGCCCCCTCTTGATAGGTTTGAATTGAATTGAATTGTTTAAAGATGCAAGTCACCCTTTGAAATGTATTTGTAAAAAATACAAAAAAATCACATTTGCATTAATAGTATGGGGAAATACCAGGCGGCAAACTCCAGGTCTGAGCATGGAGGCAAACCAGGAAATGCCTTAAACTGCATTCTACTGAGAATTCCAGCAGGGGGTGCTAAGTTTGGCTGCAGAAAAAATCTGCCCATTCATTTCAGTGCAAAATTTGAAAACTTCTCACTTGATTTATTACCTCAGAAATTGTTTTCAGGACAACACTACTATCTCAATCGCTAGTAAAAAATCTTATTCAAGACAATTTGATGTTAATAGTTCAAATAATGGCCCCATTTAGAAGAAAATAGAAGATAAAGAATAGTATGATTTGGGGCGTGGCTACCTTTGATTGACAGGTCACTAACAATGCAAGCATCATCAGGAGAGAAGCAGAACAATGTGTATCCAAGGCAACGTGTCAATAAAGTTATATATAACGTTATATAGATAGAAAAGAGGACGTTTACCGATTTGGTCTCATAACTTTGACCCTTTCACACTGTATTTTCACTTAATGACAGTTTATTTGAACATTTTGTTCAGTAAAAATGTCTTGTTCAGCGTTTGGTTGGACTCACAGAAACTCCAAGGAGTCGCTGCTCAGTTTTCTTAGATAAGCAACATACATTTTGTTTTTGTGTTTTGCTAGCCAAAACTAACATCCCAGTTAATGCTCCAATTAATGCTAACATGAATTACCAGCGGCTTCTCTCAGTCGGGTTGCCGGTGTAGAGAGGCGTGTAGTCAGTGTCGTCAGATCCCTCTCACAGTCCAAATATGGTCTGCTCTGCGTATCGGAAACAAAATGGCGACGAGTGTAACGCTGAACTCGAGGCTTCCAACGGGCAGGCCACAAACCAATGCGTGACGTCACGTTGACTACGTCCATTATTTGTATACAGTCTATGAGAAATACCTTAAAAGTAAAATGTTTCGTTCTTGTTTTTTTCAAAGTGACCAGAAAAAGAAGTCGACATTTAGTTAGGTTTGGATGACATTCCACTGTTGGCAATATAGGAATGTGTGTGTGTGTTTGTGTGTGTGTGTGTGTGTGTGTGTGTGTGTGTGTGTGTGTCTAGGTGTATGTCCAGGTGATACCAACAGCATACACATTTAACACTAAAAATGCAAAGGCTGCTCAAGAGACACTGACCCTTTGATGCACAACATATAAACACCTTCTAATGTACAACATGAGTCAAAAATGACCCATGTTATTTCATGCTGGCTGTGTTTGAATATCTTTCTTTTTATTAAAACAAATCAGTATATCCATTTTTCCTTTCATACTTTATGAAACAATAACAATTTGAGTATATGTGTAACTATGTTTGTCTCATTTTAAGGTTTAACTTTAAAAGAGTTGTTGGAACCACCAGATTACATTGGAAAATCACATAAAATTAGGATGTTTGATGATCAAAAAGGAAAATCTTTAATACTGAATGATGGAATTAATTTATTGCGAAGATATAGAATATAAAAACTTAGTCGGGTCACTTTAGACCCATGTTGTGCATCAAAGAGTAAAGACCACACAGAGGCATACAGTAATTATGCAACTGTCAAAATCAAAACTACAGCACACATGCAGTAGCAACTATTTGTGTGATAAACAACATTATTAATTTCACGGTAATGTGAGCAAAGCAAGCCACACATTCAGTTTGTTCACCCATACAGTATACACAAGAGTCCAATTAAGACTGCATTGTTAACACTGGTATTATAACACGTGCATAGCGAGCAGTGTCGATAGATATGCAGCCTTCCTGACAATTGGGTAACTTTTTGTTTGATTTGTTGGACAAAAACACTGTAAAGGATGGGTGCGCTGGATTAAAACATTTTTTTTACATTAGATTATATTTGTTTTTCAGATAAATTTAAAATCAACAAAATACATTGTTAAAGACATTTGAGTACCATAAATGGACATGTTTCCAAAATCAGTCTGTAATGAAGTGAAATACTTGTGCTCTTAATATTGAGGAAAATAATTGTGATATTTTCCATAATCGAGCAGCCCCATTTGCATCTTTTGAACATTCAATTTTTCTCCATTATGGGGATGCTTTGACTGGCCAGTTTTATTCACAGCTATATTCATGTGAAAGTGTTTTAGAAAATACCATTATATTTCACTTCACACTTACTACTTAAGTTATATCATACATATATGTTGTGTTGAAGTGTATCTCCAATCAGAAGGATAAAACTACGCGTCTATATTTGGTGGGCTCCAACTGGGCTATTTGGTGTCTAATCTAGCAGCACTGATAATGTGAGAATAAATGTCTCTCACTGTAGTCATATTAGAGAAACTCATTAGAGGCCTGAGACATTTCACTCAGACGGGCCTGCCAACATCCACCTGCAGACACACAAACCACACATACAGTCTGCGTCAAAGCCCAAGAGTTATCCAGCAAACAGACATTTTTAGTTGAAAAAATACTACAATTAACTTCATTCATTCAACACACACTGTCAAAGATCTCAGAGGAAAACATGGATATCACCCAGCAACGTCATGGCTTTTTAGTGCCATGAATAGTCATTGCAATCACTCTAATCTGATTGACAGGTCGACTTGTCTATGGCTGAAACTTTCGCATGCATTATTGTCTTTTTTATTCTGAACGGGACATGCTGTATTGAAGAACACATGAAACTTGTGTAACGTGAGGGTTTGATGTATGGTGGTTAGATCACTCTTCATAAAATGAGACAGCAGGATGGAGACAGATATCAAGTCAGCAGTCTTCTCCATGCTCAGGCAGCTTCACAAGAACAACCCCACACTTCCTTGTTTTCCTCACAGGTCAGTCATTCAACCCTTTATCAGGCAAATAACTATATTTGGTAACTTCAGGTAATATTTCAAGAAAAAAGTTGCAAATTTACTAGGTTAAAGTGGCAAATCTGCGCAAAAAAGTTGCAGATTTACAAGAAAAAAGTGGGAAAAAAGCTACTTTTTTCTCCCAGATTCACCACTTTAACCCTTAATAGGGCACTCATTGAAATACTTGCAAATTTCAACCCTAGAGAATATTGGAGTATATTACATACTGCCAGAATGTGTAAAAAAAACATATGAAAATAATATTTTGAGAAAAAAGTTTACGAGATTAAAGTGGCAAATCTACGAGAAAAAAATGCATAGATTAATGAGATGAGCAGTGGTGAATCAGGGAGAAAAAAGTTGCCTTTTTCCCACTTTTTTCTCGTAAATCTGCGACTTGATTTGCCACTTTAATCTAATAAATTTGCAACTTTTTTCTCAAAATATTACCTGAAGTTACCAAATATAGTTCTTTGCCTGATAAAGGGTTAACTAATCAGAACCAGCAAGACTTAGAATGAGGTAAAAGCAACATAATCAGAAAAGCTGATTCAACAGACTGCTGGTACTTGTACAAATATTTATAATAAAACATGTAAATAATAATTATGTAAAAATAATTTGTAAATGGTTAGCTTCTTACACATTTTAAATATATTTTAACCACTTAACTCAACTCAAATAATTATTGTTACATCTGAAGATAAGTTATGCTAACATTAGACAACATGAGGAACACTTAATTTTTCAAAATTGTCTACAACCTAAAATCTGCAGTTCTAACCCCTGGATTCCACTGGATGCGTAACGGCTGCAGATCCGTCGTCGGAGCCGTTACGCACCCATTATAATCAATGTGTGAGATTCCACCGACTGCAGATCCGCTGCGTAATGAGTCCGACAACGCATGGCCATCCGACAGCCCTCGCAACACTTGCGCAGAGCTTCTATTTTTGTCGGACGACAGAGCATGACGCATAAATTCAGCACAGAACAGATCGTTCGGGACAGGAAGTCGTGCACAGACACAAAATAAAACATCTGTTATATTTTCAAAATAAAGTACCTCGGGTTCACGGCGGATCGTATTTCATAACTTGAAGACCTGAAATCAACAGGTTAGAGGTTTTCACTCGTTTTTTCACCCCACTGACACCGCCCACTCCGGTGCTTGTTGTAAACAAACAGAGATCACTAAGGCTTGTTAACAAGAGGCTCTTGTTAACAAGCCGGCCGACCTCGTTAGCGCTCGTTAAGACGGAGTCGCTGGATTTGTCTCCAGTCATTAACGAGGAGATGTTGATTATCTTCCAGTTATATCAATTGATTAGGCGTGAATTCGCGAGATCTCGTGTGTCCTCGGGACTCTGCTGTCCGCAACAGCTCCGACACAGACGGATCCGGTGGGTGTTGACGGACTGCGTAGATACGCAGCCGTTGCGGACGGACCCCTTTCGGAGTCGTTACGCATCCAGTGGAATCCCGGCGTCAACCACACTTTTATCAAAACATTTTACATTATTTTCCAACATTCACCCAACCTTCATGAACAAAATATCTTGTGTTCACATTGCCAAAGACACAGTTGTACAAATGCTTAACACAAATATGTTTCGATACAATTTCACTCCTCAGTGTTCCACAGTTGTTCAAATAGCAATGAGAGCTTTAGCAATAAAAGGGTCACAGGTGGGCTCCTCTGTTACAGAGCAATAGATGATTTTATTTAACCAATACACACAATTATCTTCATTTGACCCAATCTCCATGGAAATTATAGTGTTTTACATTGAGCACATCAGTGTTGAATTGGTTCTTAGAAATTGTCTGTGTGCGTCATTTGGATACAAAATACTATTTTAGGAAGACATAACAATGTTTCAAAGGTTGAGTTTAATTGAATGGGACATAATGGGAGTTTTTGTGCGTTTGCTTTCAGAAAATGAGTGGTAAACAATGGAGAGAAAACTGTAATTTCTTACTGACATGACCACCGTTTTCTGTGAAACT
The DNA here is from genome assembly GCF_030273125.1 of Centropristis striata. Lineage (NCBI taxonomy): Eukaryota > Metazoa > Chordata > Actinopteri > Perciformes > Serranidae > Centropristis > Centropristis striata. The sequence continues at coordinate 17,906,549 of NC_081532.1, forward strand.
GGTTTTGTTGTTTGTATTCAGCTGGGTTCTCATTTAATCTGCTATTACCCTGCAGCTTCACAGTTTTGAGTCTTTGAGGGCGAGGTTGCTTCTTGCTGCTTCCCTACCTAAGATCTCCAGCTGGATATTTGCCCACAGCCCTACAGAGCTCACCACTGACAACCCAGAGCACTTCCTCTTATCGGGGAGGAATCACTTTCTGCATGATTCCTCTACCACCACTGACAAAACAACAGGGACTCCTGCCCAGAAACTTGGACTAATTCTCGACAACCAGCTGTTGTGTGAGGCTTTTCGCTGCAGCCAAATCCTGATCCTGCAGGTATGCTCTACAGAAGCTGTCAAATCAGACACATTCGCAACATGAACGCTGACCAGCTCAAGCTTCAGGGGTGTGTTCGTGCTATTTCCCTTTTGTTGAAATTGCCAGGCCTTTTTTTCTACGTGTAGTGAATGGGGAGCAGCTTTAAGACAGACAGGTTTATACTGCTTTGAAAACCACAGTGCCCTTTGAAGAGATCACATGGACAGGCCCTGAAGAGGCAGCTCATAGTATGACATCTGATAGTTTGGGATGGCAACATGAAAGAAAGAAGAGGAAGCAGTGGTGCAAAAGCGGCTTCTTTTGTGGACTTAAATGGTACGAGAGTTGTACATAAGTGCTGTTTGCTGAGTGAGATAGATTTAAACAGAGCAGCTTTTCATCATCAGCACAAAATGCTGTTGAAGCAGCGTTTTTACCACAATAAAAGCAGAATAGTGTGAATGTGCCTTTAGACATCTCCCATCTGGTCGCCTTAATTTTCCTCCCTGTGATGCTCATAAGCTTCACACTCCACAGATCATTCCAAATTCCAAACCCTGGTATTTGCATACGAGACTCAAACGGATCCATGTATGATATCCTTCTTAAATAAGTGCACATTAGAAGAAGTAATTAGAGAAAGGACTTCATTTTAGTCTGAGAGTTCTTTGAGCTAGAATCCATTGGTCATAACCACAACAAAAGGAGCAGTCTAACACTATGGGAACAAACAAATTTTCCAAACCATATGACCGCATAGGTCATTTGTTCCTATCCTCTAATACGATATATGTTTCCTAAAGTAGCTCCCCTATCGGTAGCAGAACAGACACCATTTTTGGGACCGTGTTACCTTAAAATTAAGAAGTCAAAGAACAAAATGGGCACTAGATATACTGTACAAATGATAATTTTAAGTGTGATGTATTACTTGAACAAAAGGCATGCCGTTCTTATCTCACCTTTGAAAAAAATAAGTTTGAAAAAACTGTGTGCAAGCTAACTTCTGCTTACATGCCATGTGTTTATTGAGTGTTTGGGAAGGCAAAGTTTCAGACAGCCTGGCTAACTTTAAAACTCTGCTTGGTATTCTTTATAAAGATTGTTGGTGTGAGAAAACTGTTACTGTTAGTGAGATGACCCTATTATAAACAACAGATTTTGTCAGAGTCATGGTGTGTAGTTTTGGAGTGTCTGCGTATTGACTCACCCACTTGGAAAAACTGGCTTAAATAAGCGCTACAGTTTCTAGTCCTGTCTGCTGGGAATGTTTTTCAGCTTTGCAGTGTCACTGAGGGTCCTGATAACGAAGAGACGTCTTAACAGTTGCAGTTAATTGGCTTTGACTTGTGTTGAAGAAGTGAAAGTGTGGCTTTTGTTAAGACAAGGCTATCCTTCTGTGAGCATGTGTGTGTGGTTATGCTTGTGTGTAGCGGTTAACTGCAAACAGTGTGTGTGGAGATGGTGTCAATCTCAAGGTCAGCCAGACACATCGTCTGAGCATCCAATGAGGTAAACACTCAGCAACACTGAGAATACACAGTTATATTAAGTGTGTGTGTGTGTGTGTGTGTGTGTGTGTGTGGGTAATTGTATTGGCGAGAGGGAGGGAAAGAGATGAAGTGCGACAGTTTGACAGAGAAGGAGTGTGTAAAAAAACTAATACTGTATTAATAAACTGTGAACAGGGAGTCACACCGAGACCTCTAGATGACAAAACAACTCTAAATAAAAACCAGCAAGATAAATGCCAGACATTTATTAAATCAGGGTCACTAAAGAGGGTCATGAATAAAACACACACTGACTGCAGCAGAATAAACTACACTAAGTAGGAATAAATCAGGTGAATTTGGTCAGTCAACATTCAATTAATGTTGTACAGAAATGTAAGCATTTCCTACATTTTTAAAGCAACATAAAGCAGAAAATATGGTACAACAGCCTATTTGTGTTGCAGTCTTTACATTTGAACTGACACAAGGCCTTCTCTTTTGAAAAAATCCCAATAGATCCCCATAGAGAACTACAGACTTCCGCCGCCAGTGCTAGCTGACTTCCTGTTTAGCCCTTTGCTAACTTGAAAGGGCATACATTAATTAAATAATGCTGATTTTCTTTATTTCAAATGCTATTGGACAAAATAAATCAATTTAAGATAGTAAAATGAGTCATTTTGCAGGGGTTGGTACACTTAAAAAAAACTTTGATCAGTGATTTACAGATGCCTCCCTTAGAATGTAAGTCAATGGGAAAAAGAACCTGATCCATGATTTGGCCATTATAGCTGTGTTTCCATGAAAATCTAAGCAAATTTTGACATTTTGAGCTGGTTTAGAACAAATGCTGCATAAACTAAGCAGTGTAATGTATTGCTGTATGCTAATCCATCAGTAAACAGTAGAAGAAGTAGAGATTGTGCAAGAGTGACAACAACTTTGGCCACACAAGAGAAAATGAAGAGAAGTCTTCAGGAATTGGAATCAGTTGGGCAATTGTTCTTTCATGTCAGCTCATCCTGACACGGATCAGTCATGTGAGTAAAATGTTCTCTACATCAGAACCTATTCAGAAAATGCCCTCGTTTAGTGCATTAGGTATTTTTTCGTAAAAGACAAAAACCACCTCAAGATAGCATAAAAAATGTCAGCACATTTTCGAAAGTTTTTTAAAAATGTTCTAATCTTTAAAATGCGCATAGAACTTTATTGATGGAAACATGACTATCTTGGCTTCAAAGACTCCTTCTGGGCTACTTCTAAAACAATCCTGTTTTGGATGTTGTGTCTCAAGTTCAACTCCAGTCTTGTGTCTCAAGTTGCTTGTGTAAACAATGACTGCCGCAGGAAGGAGAAGTCTTGTCCCTGAAATCCATTACCTTGTTTCTAGATGTCAGCTGGACACACCAGAAACCTAAAAATATCAGTCCTTGCCCCTAGAGGCTAAATCAAAGTCTGATGATCACCTCTGGGTTCTAAGATCAGAGACCAACCAACAAGAGGCATTTACTTTGACAGTCAGTTATGTACAAATATGGATATTGATAATTAACCTTTAAACTGTTAACCAACAATGACAATTTTGATAGATTAATAGTAACAGTTTAACTGTTAACTGGTTGCGATTCCATATCAACTTGAAAAGCTTGATATGGAAAAAAGCTGCCTTCTTCTCATTGAGGATTGCCTTTAAATCACTAGTAATCCAAGGTTTGTTATTGTGGAAACAGTGTACAGTCCTAGTCGGTATGACCGTGTCTCTACAGAAGATGATGTAATCAGTAAAGCAGTCAACCTGTCTGTCAATGTCCATACTGTTCTCTTCTGTTTCCAGCAACACATTCCAGTCTATACATTCAAAGCAGTCCTTTAGAGCCTCACTTGCCTCTGATGTCCATTTCCTGACGGTGAGTTTAGATGCAGGTTGCCTCCACACACAGGGTTTGTAACAAGTCTCCAGAAGAACTAAGTTGCAGTCCAATAGTCCTATTGGGGGCATGGCAGTAGCTCTGTAAGCTTGTTTGACATTAGCATACAGCAGATCAAGGGTTTTATTTTCTTTGGTGGGACAATTAACGAACTGTGTAAATCCAGTCAGGTGGGAGGTGAGGGAAACATGATTGAAATCTCCTGATATTATCAAGAATGCTTCTGGTTGTTTAGTCTGTATCCTAGCAACATAGTCATGTAGAACTTCACATGGAACTTCAGCAGTTGCCTTGGGTGGAATGTATACAATAATTGTTAAGATATGACTGAACTCCCTTGGTACATAATATGGTCTCATACTTACTGCCAATAATTCAATGTCTGGACAGCACATCTTCTCCTTGACAGTAACATGTGCAGGACAGATCAGCTCTCTGGTTCACAAATAAAGCCAAGCCCCCACCTTTCTTCTTGCCACTAGCTTTAGCATCTCTGTCTGATCTTATGAGAGTGAAGCCAGGTAGATCCACATTGGAGTCTGAGATGTTTTGATTCAACCACGTTTCAGTAAAACACAAGAGACTACACTCACGGTATACTTTCTGAGTCTTCACCAGTATCTCCAGTTCATCAGTCTTGTTGGGCAGAGAGTTGACATTCCCCATGATGACTGACGGCAGAAAAGGCTTATATCTCCATTTCCGAGCCTTAACTTTTGCACCAGCAGGGCAACCACGAAAACACCTCTTCAGCTCAGCTGGAATAGGGTGATGGTGTCCTCCAGACTTGCTCCGTTTCAATGATAGAAGCTCCTCACTTGAATAAACTCTTCTCTCCACAGAAGTATCCATCAAAAATATTATAAAAAATACATAAAAACTTAGCAAATTTATGCAAAAACAGAGAGCTACCCAACTTTTGCTACTCCTCCATGAAGTGCATTCCGGAAAGTACATACAGCATAGCTGACAGAAATGTGAGAAGGAGACAGAAAGGTAGTAAAACCTGGCAATAAGACTGCTGTTATTACCGCTCTCCCTCCTCTCTGTGACCTGGTTATACAACTAGAGGTTATTCCTCTCTCCCTGTAGTTATTATGTTTCTGTGGAGAGGAAGAAGGAGGGAAGAAGAGGAGAGAAGCATGTAAAGGAAAATGAAACACACGAGCAGAGAAGGAGCGAAAGAAGGAGAGAGGTCAAGAGGTTGAGGAAGAAAAGAGGAAGTATACTGGAGGGAAGGAAATAAAGAGCGTGAAGAGAGGTAGGTATGGGTAAAATTGAGGGAATGAGAGAATAAACATCAGATAAATAAGGTTGGAAATAAAAGAAGGGGATGAAATTAGAGAGGAAGAGAGACATGAAGCTATCAGTATGACTCATGTGTTACTGCCCTGTGCTGCTGGTCAGTGAAGCTGCAGAGAAATTATTAAATTTAGAGCACACACACACACACACACACACACACACACACCACTATTTAATCAGGTTGTAGCAATACAAGCATCCGAATTATTGTCCAATAGTAAATACACCCAAACACACACGAACAGACACACAAGCTGGCTTAACCTTGACCCAAAAAGGACACACACACACATTGACACATAATAAACAAGGTAAGGGCGTATTGGTTGATAGCAACCACAGTGACATGGTCACAGTAACAGCATTTTAAAGCCAAGGCATTAAGAACATGGACCAAACAACACTAGAAACCAGACTTGTCCTCTGCTGACATGTATTTTATAAACTATATCAATCAATCAATCAATCAGACTTTATTTGTATAGCACTTTTCATACAAGCGAGATGCAACAGAAAGCGCTTTACATAAAAAAGAAAGGAGAAATAATGATAATAAAAAAATAACAAAACATAGAAACAAACACCCTCCGCCCATCCCCAACCCTCCACCCCACCCACTTCCATCCCACCCATCCTATTAAAAACAAAGCACAAACTGAGGAACTGAAATTCCAAATTAGACTCATTTCGGAGTTCTTCACTAGACAACACTAGACATGTTTCTACTCTGGATTGCTTCTTTCTACTGGCCAGCAGGGGGCAACTCCACTGATTGCAAGTCTGATTGTACAGAAGTCTATGAGAAAATTATTCTACTTCCCACTTGATTAATTACCGTAAACATTTTCCTAATATGTTTATGGTCTCAGTCGTTAGTTTCAAGTCATCCTTATTACAGCATGATGTTATATTTGTAAATTAAATTTTTTTATTCTCGCACTCAGAGCACTCAAAGGGCTGTGGGAATCTAAGTCTGTTAGGGCAGATTTCCAAGGTTTGAAAAAAATAAAACTTTGTCATAGAGCTAAACCAAATACATCACCGGAAAGGTCTTGGCCTGGAGAGTAACATGTATCAATTTCAAGGTTCTATAATATTCTTGCTTTGAGATATTGACCTTTGAACCTTAACCCTGGGGCATATTTAAATTATTATAACTAAGAGACAAAAAGGGTTACAGACATGAGACCTACTGTTATAGAAAGGTGTTGGCATGGACTATAATGTGAGCATAGTCACTAAGGGGTGGGAGTGGGGGGGCTTTAGGATATGCTGAAAAAATAAAAAATCCCCCATTGAACAAGACAATATTTAAATTCTGATGCCAAAAATGTGATTGACATCCCCTCAAACCCCTGGAAAGCCACTAATTAAGTATTTCCAACTTCCAATTTTAGGGGAAACCCTGTTTTATTAAAAAAACTACAACTCCCTAGACCTCTCGTTTTGTAGTTCTTCCGTGCTAGGGTTGTGAAAACCTATTTTTACCCAATATATCGAATATCACACGCTGTCTAATAAATAATTATACTGTATGTATATTATATATGCTACAAAAAGACAACAATGTTTGTTTAATGAAGATATTTTAACTAAAACAGGAGAGCAGAGTCCGGACCATTTACAGTGAAGCGCGATTCAATGAGATCGCACCACATCCAGTAGGATCGGACCACATCCAGTAGGATCGCGGTAGATTACAAAATAAAACAGATTTCAAAATAAAACACAGCGGATCGTCTTTTTCTGGCGAGATCTTCACCACAAAGTGATTATGTACATTCACTGAGTGAATATTTAGAAAATAAAACATATATTTCTCGCTAGAAATGTAATCAAAATCCATTTTTATGCAGAAACAAAGTCAAAATATTGATTTTTTCACTAAAAATGAGATAACTGTCCGCCATGTTTTTTGTTCCGACCGCCGGAACCTCGAAAGTCACGTGACTTGGACACAAACCAATAGGAAAAAATACCAGGTTGGGATATGACTGTCATTAACTTGCATTGTAGCGAAATCCGTGTCAATTTCACGGAAATTTGAGTGATTCCGTGGCTATTCCACGGATTTTGAGTTAAGAAAATCCGTGGCTATTTCACAGATTTGTGTGAGACCAGGTTGGATTGACAGGTTGCTACCATGGTGTTGTTCAATTTTACCTCTTAAAACTTTCCTTTTAGCTGATAAAAGTTAATTTAACATTTTGGTCACCTAAAAATGTCTTGTAAAGCTTTCAGTTGTACTCAACAATTTAAAGAGTTGTACATTTTCACTCATAACTGGTAACTGGTCATTTTTTGCACCAAAAACCAAGATGGCGACAGCCAAAATGCCAAACTTGAGGATCTGTTGGGTTTTCCAATAAAACTCTTCTATGTCTCAGTCTATGAATGGGTGTCTGTGACTGACATGTCTTCCTCGATCCAAAAAAGAATGTGTCTTCCGACAGAGATAGTTTTGAAAATGTATTTTAACAAAAGGCATGAATAAACATTATAAATCCCTCCATCCAAATATTAATATACACTGCCTATTACAGACAGTTAGTTGCGGTAAATCATCAATTATATTAAACTCCAAATAGGAAAAGAACCATTAATAATGTAAATCAAAAACTGCAATCATTACCTTAATAAATCTCAATACAATAGATCATTAATGCAATCAACAAAATGCAAATCCAAAATATATTCAACAATGACCATAAGCCTACATCTAGATACATGAAATAGGCATATACAGTAGTCCACACACCAGTGGGTGTTGTCATGGTGGCTATGTCCATTTCAGTCTCTGACTCTAAGATGTACTCTTTCTCAGTTCAAATTTTCCACTTTTGAGTAGCTTGGGGACTGTGTTTCAGCAGTGCAACAATTAAATCCTGTATAGGACTCAGGACCATTCCAGTCTTGCTATTGTATGTAGTGCCAAAATGAATCAGATCCTCAATTATTCTTTCAGCCAACTGTTGAAACGCCTTCTACTCCATTTGGGGAAAACCCCAGAAATGAAAGAGTGTGACTTCTTCCAAAGTGTCACAAAATCCTCCATCCGGCCCGCTTGGATAGAATTGTAGTTGGCATATGGAATAACAACTAATTTTGCAGCTGTGCCTCAAAAACACAGAGAACATCAGCAAAAACTGCATATATTATATTACCACTATATGCCTAATTCAGACACATAGCGGTTGAAAATTGGCATATTGTCTGATTAAGGAAAAGTACAAAAGTACATATCCTTAAAGTGCCAAGAGTAAAGGTGCTGCTGGGTAGACTAATCTATGATAATACGGTAATAGCATAAAGTAGCATACAATAGAAAAACTCAGGTACAACATTTGAATAAATGTACTTACTTTACACAAATAGCAGCCTGTACAGATATCCTAAAAACTACAGGTTTATTTTGTTGACTCATTTTCATTTTTCTACCAATTTCACAAGTGATTCATAGTCTGTTTATACACTCTTGACTTTTAGCCTTGGTTTGACTTTAAGTGGCAGAGCAGACATCAGCACAGAGATCACAATCTCAGAGCATGTATTTATTCATTAAAGGCCTGTTGTGTGACTGCTGAATAAACAAGAACTCCTCAACCTACAGATGTGCACACAGTTGAGTTACTTCCCTCCACTTCAGCTGTCAGACACACGGATGAAGAGAGGAGGAGGCATTTATGGTGTGTGTGTCAGTGAGAGAGAGGAGAGCGTGTTTGTCTCGAGACGTTTCTCACAATTATAATCTATTTTGAATTACCCATGGGATCCATGTAGTTGCTGGTTTCGTGCTTGCCTTTCTTCAATATATTTCTCTCTGACACACACACACAAACTTACTAAGGAGTACAAGAACATACCTTCAAATCACTTTCTGTTATCATCAAAGTCAGTTCTTGAAACCATAGCGTGACTTCCTGTGAACTCACTTCCCTTCTCTGTTCCTTCCCTGCTCGCTCTCTCCAACATCTGTTCTCTGTTGTTTCAACTATATCTTGGAGTTGGAAATCAATGATTTGACAGTAAAATACAGTAAAGAACAAATCGGAGGGGCTTTATTTTAGGATATACTGATCCCTTAAAAGCGTAAGTAAGGGGAAATCTATAGAAGTCAAATATGACCGAACTGAACCGGACAATAAACTGATAATGACCTATAGAAATATACCTTAATTGAACCATCCATATATAAGGAGAGGGGGTGCAAATGCACCTTCAATGTTAGTTGTCAACCAGCATTAAACAGAAGATGAAGACGCTCATCCCAGGTTTTTTTCCAACCAGCAAGAGCAACCACCAGCTGGCGGGACGCAACATGGATTTCACCGAGAGAGAACCGTACTACAGACACCAAACCATTTCTGCTCTTGTCTGGGTCGGCCACTCAAGAACTACACTATCCATGCTTTAGAATTCAGTGAATTTGAATTAGATAGGTCTTAAATTTCATAATTCCTGTTTACATTCAAATATTAAATTGTAAAATTTTAAAGCTTTTGAATGCAGCAATGAACTGGTCAAAACTTAAACAGGAATTCATATTCTAGTATTTAAAGCAGGGGTGTCAAACTGATTGACAAAATAGCACCCATTTCAAATATTATCAGACTGTCAGAATCAAGTAGCGCTAATTAGCCCAAAAGAATGGGAGGGCAGGTGCCTGTTCCACCTGCTGGCAGGTTGAGAAGGTCGTTATTAGCCCATTCAATGGTCACTCACGGAAAACAAAACGCTTATGTTTAGTTAAAAGGTCATACTTTCTCTATGATTACTCTGCAAAACTACTTCTCCAAGTTTTGGGGAAAAAATGTCCTGGTTAGGCGTTCTAAAATATTTAAAAGGTAAAACAAATGCATGTTAATGCCAGAAGTTAAGGTATTGTGAGGAACACATGAGCAAAGGAAGTACAGGTTCAGGCTCAGCACATTAGAATATCATGGAAAAGTCTATTTCCAGTATTCAAGTCAAATATCCCCGACCAAGTATTGAGTGCAGAAATATGGACATACTTTTCAGAGGCCAACATTTCCATATTAAACATACTTTTTAAAATTGGTCTTTTGAAATATCTTTTTTTTTGAGACACTGAATTTTAGGTCTTCCTTAAATGTAAGCCATAATCATTATAATTATAAGAAATTAAATAAATTAAGACATGAAATGTTTCATTCTGTGTGTAATGGATCTATATAATGTGTTATTTCAACTTTTTGAATTGAATTACTGACATAAATAAACGTTTCTATAATATTATGATTCATTTAGATGCACCTGTAGTATAGTTATGTTCTTCATGTAAATATGTGACAAACAAACGTTACTTCAAATAACATCTTTGACTTTTGTTTTGACATGGGACATGAACCCCAGACCCCTTTGCTTTCACACTTGTTAACACCACTTCTGCCTTGGCATCATTTATAATTACTATGACTGGTAGAGCACTATCCAGCACATATACATCAGCCCATTCAATGGGCCAGCAGGACCATAAACAAGGTAACCCATTCAATGGCCTCATAACATTTGAGTCAGGTGCCACAAAGTACATTTCTCAGTAAATTTTCTTAGCTTCTGTGTTGGTCCACGTGTAGGTTATTTCCAGATTATGAATAAGTACCTCGTACAACCCCACTTCAAAAGATCTGCACTATCCCTTTAAGTGACCTTGAACAAAAACACCTCAAATAGAATATGTGAGTGTGATTAATGTTTCCTTTTATTATTTTACCGGAATTGATAACATTACAGTTTTCCCTTGACAAACTGACTGAGAAATATGGCCACTTGCTTTCTATCTCCCCTTTCTTCATTTTTCTTCTTCTCTGCCTCTTCACTTTTGCACGCTCCCTTTCTCATTCAACATCACTCACACACTTTTGAATAATTAAGATGCAATAAATCCCACTGTCACATCAGTTTTTCATACTCCATCCTCTGCCTGTGTATATATATGTGTGTGTCTGGATTTTATATCCTGATTGTGACTGTAAGACTGCAGCAAAAAAGCATCTTATGTACCATATGTGTATATACAAGAGGAAAATAGTGAGATGCTCCAAAGTGGGTACTTTAGCATTGAAAAAAAGCCTACTTTATTGATTGCCACCCTTTTCAGAAATGCCATGCTCTTATGCCAAACAAAATCCATGACCAGCACTTCCTTCACCGTTATTGGAAATGTTACCAAAATCCTTGCAGAGGCACGGAAAGAGCAGCGGAAAATAGCTGCTGGATAAAGCGCAGAAATCCACTCAAAAACGCTTCAATCCAGCTTTTCTTTGGCTGTCGCAAGTGATTTTGTTTGGCCTTGACACTTTTTACACTTGAACACATTCCCAGGGCACACCTGAGCACACATATACACAGGACACACACATACACACTTGCAGTTACACATTTGTACATAAATGGCTGGGCTTTGGGGGGAAAAAATGGTCAAACCCCATAACTGCTAATGCAACTAATCTTCATTTCACGCAAACTCACGTGCACACTCATGGTGTGTCTGTGCTGCAGAGATAACCCAGAAAGGATTAGCTGTAACATGTTGAGCAGGATAAAAAAAAAAACACCTTGGCTGCGAGTGTGCATGAGAAAGCGAGGAAATAGTTTCACTGGAGAGGAACAGAGGTGTTTGTAGGCCAGCAGCACTTTCACACACGGCTGCTACAGGACTTAACCAAGACTTGTATTGTCTCTTTTAAGAAAATATGCAGTGCTTTATACACATTATCCCTAATACAAAATAATCTACTAATTCTCAAACCTGTCCTGTGTGTGCTCTGTGTGAGGAAAGCTGCATTCAGAAGTCCTAAAAACTAGTTAGCATTGTTGGATGTCATTCAGCCGCAAACAGTGAACAATGAGAATGAGCATTTTTCGCATTACATTTCAATCATGCACCACATTTCAAAATGTTAAATGGGTTGTCAGGTTGGCAGGACACATGAAAAAAAGCGATTCCCAGTGTAAATAAGTAGTGGAAGAAGCCAAGAAAAGAATGGGAAGGGTTCAGCCAAAACACAATCTCAGAGTTTTTGCTTTTTTGCTGCCAAAAAAGTTTTGCTGGAGTCCAGATAGGAAGAGTCAGATGAAAGCTGGTCATTATTCAATGGTTGTCTGTCAGAGTGGGAAGTGGCTGCATATAATTTGATATTTTACAATCTCATTTCTTAATGGAAACAGTTTAGTTTTATCCCAGTAAATACAATGAACATGCAGTTTTCCTATTATCACCATTTATATATATAAAATGTTATGTTTCTGCATTAAAATGTCAACAACAACAAAAACACAACCTATTTTATATTATTGTTTTAATTTGTGTGCTTACATTATTCAAAATGTTTCACACAATTCACTTTTTATCCATTTGGAAACCAAATGGACACATTTTCATGATGAACTTTTTCAATCGTGGTAAGTTCTAAACTATATATAACCAGATGAAGGTTTTTAGTCATGAGACATCTGGATCGTAAGATAACAGAGAAACAAGCTGAGCAAGCACCAGTGGCTGCTTGGCAAATGACAAACTTTTGCAGAGGGGAGCGGGAGGAGCTCCTACTGCAGCAAAGAGGGAGCCTGGACCCCTGAACACCCACAAAGTTTCCCTTCATTGTTGCCAACTCCTCAGTCAGGAAAGTAGCTATTGACTCTCCTAAAAGTCACTAGAAGTCACTAAATGCAACATGGTCTCACAGGAATCTGTGAAATAGCCACGGATTCACTTAACTCAAAATCCGTGGAATAGCCACGGAATCACTCAAATTTCCGTGAAACTGACACTGATTTCGCTACAATGCAAGTTAATGACAGTCATATCCCGTGGCTATTCCAACATACAAAGTGATTATGTACATTCACTGAGTGAATATTTAGAAAATAAAACATATATTTCTCGCTAGAAATGTGATCAAAATCCATTTTTATGCAGAAACTAAGTCAAAATATTGATTTTTTCACTAAAAATGAGAGAACTGTCCGCCATGTTTTTTGTTCTGACCGCCGGGACCTTGAAAGTCACGTGACTTGGAACAATCCAATAGGAAAAAATATCCATGGAATAGCCACGGGATATTACTGTTATTAACTTGCATTGTAGCGAAATCTGTTTCAGTTTCACAGAAATTTGAGTGATTCCGTGGCCATTCCACGGATTTTGAGTTAAGCAAATCCGTGGCTATTTCACGGATTCCTGCAATGATGTCATTGCCTAATTTGCATTATTAGCCATGTGCAATTAATTGTAATGGACGATGTCCTCTGTCACAATTCCAACCCTCCTCCTTTATCCGGCCTCGGGACCGGCAAAAGTGACCCAAAAGAGACACTGACTGTGTAAGCCAGCCAGCGGCCTGGACGCGAAGGGGTTAACATTTCCTGCTCTGACTACAGCTGGGAGGAACTGCTGCGGGAAGACTGTGCTGTTTGTGAGTGCTTTGGGGTGAGGGAGGGGCCACCAGCAGCACCCGCTGCTCGTTAAGAAGAGTAAGAAGGAGTCTACAAAAGTCTCCAATAACACCAAAAAGTCGCTACATTTGTCGCTAGTAGCTTTTTTGAAAAATAGTCTCTGGGGGGTCTGAAAAGTCGCTAAATCTAGCGACAAAGTCACTAGGTTGGCAACACTGTTTCCCTTAAGGAGCAACACTGTTCCTGTAAAGCATGTCAGTTTCACATCCTGAATATATCCATGAAAATGCACATTTAGCTCTTCTGTCTGCTTCTCTATGAAATCACTTCTTCAGTTTTCCTAAAATAAGATAATGTTTCTTCAGGGAGAGCAGCTGGTGACAGTTTGGGCTCCATGCTAGTTTCGACAGCGGGTACGGAGGAGTGACTAGATTTCTTCTTGCAGCTTTGCCCATGTTGATACTTTGGAGAGACATTTTTTTAATAGCCATTGTAGAGGCACTTTTAGAGGCACATTCTTTCTAATGGCCAGCAGGTTAAAAAAAAGAAGTCAGGTTGTGTAGCAGTCTTATGAGAAAATGACCCTACTTCTTACTTGATTTATTCCCTCAGTAAACATTTCCCTCCTGAGTTTATGGCCTAAATCACCAGTTTCAAGTATTCTTCAATATAGCATGATGTTCACTTTGTAAATTATCGTCACATTTAGAGTAAAATAGACGATAAAGCAAGTTATTCTTTTAGGATGGAGCTTTCTTGCGATTCACGAGTCGCTACCACATTGTTGTCCGGTTTGGGTGTTGTCTGTGTTTTTGTATTAGAGCTTTCACCGTTTTTACACCATATTTTTAGTTTATGAAAGGTAATGGTAACATTTTGGTTGCCTAAAATATCTCTTGAAGACTTAAAGACACAAGGAGTTGTTGTTTTGCACCTTGCGTAGCAAGCTAGCTATTCAGTGCTAGCAGATAACTTAGCTACAACTTCTCTTCCAAATGTGGTCACTGCTGGTTCTGGAACACCATATGGCCAAGACCGAAAGACAACATGGTGACAGCCAAAATGCTTAACTTGAAGATTCAAAGTGGTAGTCCACAAACCAATGGTTGACCTGACGATGTCTAAGTCCACTTTTAATATACAATCTATGGCTGCAGCTGATCAGGATGACTCAGTGATCTGTCCTCTTGCTCCTTTTTAATCTTGTTGGGACCATAGACTGTATAGATAACCAACACAAGCCATTAAGAATGTGGAAAGAGGAAAAATTGTGCAGAACAAATCGAACACTTTTCAGAAAATAAAAGGCACTAAAGCAAATTCATGCAAATTAAACAACTCTATGACCCCATTATAGATGGCACAGAGTATAGTTGCAATTATGGAAATTTAGTATTTTATTAACCTGTAGATGGCTGAGAGCAACTAATGCAAGATCACATGGAGGGATGATTAAAAATGAATAACAGTACATATTGTGAGTTATGTACGGGAAGGGGAAGCAGCACAAGTGTTGACAGACTTTACCAGGCCTCTTCGGCTTCCCCTGCTGTCTCTGGGTGTCTACACTGTGTGCAAACACAGACGTGAAGAAGATAATTCATCTCTTAAGCCGTGAAATATCCTCAAGGCATCTTCACAGACCTGCAGAAGTGCTGTCACACTTAAACTCTCCCTTTCTCTCTCACACACACACAGTTTCGAGGCCCTTGAGGTACCAGTGGAAGGTATTTAAATCTTCCCAAACACATCAGAAAGCCTCATAGAGAAATTTGAGCACTTACTTTTTTTTCCTCAAACTATTTGTAGGTGAGTGTGTATGCATAATATATATATATTCATATGGGTACCTGTCTTTGTGCTTGCATGCGGTATGTGTATATAAAAATGTAAATTTCTAATAGATTCAGTACATGAGCAGACCAAAGCAATTTGCTACCTTCACCTAAACCCCTAAGACCCTTTGCCACTGGCTGAATTGGTGCGTGTCTTTGCATCTGTGTGTGTTTGCAAGTTAGTTTCAGTGCCTGTGCTAACAGCAAAACAAATTATTCAGCTTCACTAAAGCATAAACCAATACTGTTTTGGGTCACTGCATCCGCTGGTAGAAACTAATTGGTGCAATAAGTCAACGGTGGCCAAAATATGTACATCTGTATTTTAACAATCTAGATATAATTGTGGCCAATTTAGCTGTTCAGTTGTGCAAGTTTATGTTTCTAATGACCTCATTTCTCCATTGTGTATTCACTGAAATAAATTTAGACTCACAGATTAAGACAACATGGTGTTTAATCTAAGCTATGGTGCACACAGTAGTAGTGAATAGGATGCAGGACAATGGTAATGGTGAAGTGGTGGTGTCAATGAAACAAACTGATCACCATTGTTCTTGTATGTGTCCTCTAGTTTGTCGTCCATTGGTTTGCCCTTTGTGAGCTCGGAGAACAAAGAGACAAAAGGCAGTGTTCACTTTAACAAATGTTTGAAAGTTAAATGAAACACCCAAGAGTCTTTATTGTCAGTAACATTATTGTCCATTCAATTTTGATGTCGTGAGAGGGGAGGGATGAGAGAAGGACACTGGAGGAAAGGAGGATGGTTCAAGGTTTGGTTGTCACAGATAAACTTTGCCAGGGATTCAAACAGATTTCACCAATTATGAGGCAAGGTCAGGTGACAAAGGCGAGGTTCAGAGTTTTAACAGAAAGGAATGTGACTGATTCACAACAGAACGTCTGATTGTCAAACAGGGTCTCAGTGCAGAAATGTACAATAAAAAAGAAGCCAGAGCTCAATGCCATTGTGAAAAAGACATGACTTTTAACAATGAATTCCTACTGAAATGTATCCATTGCAACATTTTATTGAATAAAAAGTAATATATGGGTGCGGTAACTCAGTCTGTGGGGACTTATGCCCCATACAGATCAAGTATGGTAGTTGGAAGTACACTTGAGCAAGGCACTGCAGCCCTTAACTTTAAAGTTTAGGGAGAATTGTCCTCAATTGTCTCGTGTAACTGCCTTGTACCGTACCTCTACTGACAAATAAAGCATCTTTCTTTCATTTGCTTCAAGTCTCTAAAAAACGTACTCTAACCCACAGTGATTAATCAGCAGTAAATTAACAATAAATGAGCTTGCTAGCAGTACTGTCGGACAGCCCATTGTTCCAACAGTCCAGTAGTACTATAAGTCTCCCATTGGACCAAAATCCCATCAGACAGGCCTTTATCCTGAAAAAAAAAACAACAAAAAAAACTTGTAGACTGGATGGCAGATGGGAGTCTAATTACCCATCCATTTCTGTAAGGCAGCTTGCCACGCCCACCTCAACCCAGAGAAAGTGCATCATACTTCATTGAGAGAAGGACCGAGAAGGTCAAGTGACAGATTAATTAAGATGGATCTCAATGTCAGTGTCAACAGTAGATGAGGTTGAAAATATTTATTCATTAACATTTGACCGATCATGGCCTTACAATTAGCAGCCTGCTAGTTGTCTAAGGGAACTTTATGTACATTTATTTATTGTTTATTAACGCCTCACCAGAAAGTTTTTTTTACCTAAACCTAGGTCAGTGGTTTTGTAGCCAAAAATTAACAGAAACTGCAGCCTTTTTTACAACCGCGAACCGTATGTGTATGTATAATGACGTGTGTGCTATCATTAGAATGTGCCACTGTACCGCAACTCGCAGCAAAGGATACGTATATATGTGTCCTCAGATTATACTGTCCAAATTTGAAGTCAGGCTGGTTAAATTTGTAGGAGTTTGTAGATAAAATTGAGGGGGAAAAGCACTAAAATTGCAGTGTATATTCAAAATGTGCACGACTTTCTGCTTGGTTTAGGGTATGGCTACTAGAGGCTTATTTGTACTCAACTCTTAATGTTCCAACTGCCTTCTGAATTTGAACAGCTTTCAGTGGTATTGCTCAAAATGCCTACTTTTTCCTCAGTACTTCTACGTTTATGTTTAATTGTGAATTCATCCATGTAATGTCTTCATTATCTTTTCTATGAACATAAAAATGTGAACTGAAGAAGAAAATTTAAGATTCTGTTCATTACTCTGAGAAAAAAGAAGAATGACTCTTAGATGAAATGACTCACTGTGTGGGGTATTTCTGCAGTCTGTCTCAGTGGATCCTATGGCGTTGGCTCCCCAGGATTCCAATTCATCAATACCATCACCTCATACTTTACAGACTCTCCTGATTAACCCAAGGCTATCATGCCCCACTGTGATTCCTATTCCCATATCCCACTGGCATTAAAAACAATTTTCAGAGACACGATTAGTTTTAATGGCATAATCTGTCATTGTAAAAGGTGTTGGATATATCAATGTATCAAATGTTGGTGTGTAATAATTGTTTTTATAGGGTTATGGTTGCATTGTTGGTTACTATTAAGGTTCTCTTATTTTGTTCACATCTGTCTAAAAACAGTACTCACCTGCCCACATGTAGTGACAGTTTATTGGTTTTTGATTTCACAGACATCTCCAAAATGTCTAAAGTTCTTGAAACCAAATCACAGCCTAATTCAGCACCAAATTTCTGTAACAAATGGCATCAACCCAGAAATTTCTGCAACAACTTATGAGACATACTGTAGTTGAGCATGGGAATGGACTTCAAAAGCCATACTTTATTGCTTTGAAGCCTTATTTACCTGAATAAGTTTAATTCATTGATTAATTAACAGATAAGCGATTTTTGACCAAAACAACTTCACACACAGTGCTGAGCTGCATCTCAATTGAATCTTCAGATCCACTGCCCACAAACACCAGCTCTTAATAAAAAGGATTGAATCAGAGTGAATCTTGATATGGTGAAGTATTTAAAAAATGTCAAGGTACTGCATTCTTCCTAAACTATGGAATATAAAGCTTCAAATCTACCAGAGGAGAGAAGTTCATGCAGCGAAACTGGCTCCCTGTGGAGTCGAGAGTAGTACAGTTAAAACTCTGTCGGGTTCACAAAGCTGTAAATGGTAAAGCCCCAAATTATATATAAAATTTCTACCCATAGTAGGTTAGAGAGGCTCACAGGCACAACAGGTCCAGTGTAGCTAATCTGACACTGGTAAGATTACGAATAGGGGTGAAGTTCTTTCAAAGCATTTAATAGATTACAAACAGTTCATGTTTTAGCCAAAGACTGCATATGTTGAATATATATGCACATGTTCTTGTCAATGTGTACAATCTCAAACTAGACCTCTGTATGAACTAGACTAAATCCAAACTAATGGTAGTACCAGCAGCAGTGAGAGGCTCAGTGTGAGCAGGGCAGCTAATAACTCTGAGGCTGATGCTGCCTGTATAATTGCCTGTCGCTAACATCACTATTATCTCAATTCTCTCAGGACCACTTAACTCAACACAGCTGCAAACTGTCCTTCCAGCTTTCATGTGGTCCGGTCTCAGTAGGTATGTTTTATTACACTTTCTCTCCACTGCTCTTAATGCAGTGTCTGCAATATAAAGTGCACTTTCTGTTCCTGCTGTAGTTTGATGGCCAATAGCATCAGTAAAGGCTGATGATCCAATGGGTCTGGGACTTAACAAAAACTTTTGAGACTTTGTGGGTAGAGAACTCCAGTAGTTGACACAATCCTTCATTCAGTAGTCAAAATAAAAACTGCCATATTTGCAAGAAAATTGGTGTATTTCTGGGGAAATTAACATTGGCAACAAGTCTCTTTGCCTAATGCACTTTAATAGATTTGTGCAGATTTAATATGGCTGCTGTCTATCAAAAATATGTATTTTTTTATGTTGAGGGGGTGTTTTTGCCATTTGATAATGTATCCAGACAGTGGTATTGTAACATCAGTTAACTGTCAATCAAATAATAATGTTAAAAAAACAAAGTTAGCTAATGCTACATAAAAGTTAGCAAGCTGTTATCATTACATTGCCAGTTGCTATTGGTAATTTGCACTGTAGTGACACTCTTTCCCTCCAGCAATTTTTAGCTGGGAGACTTCGTTCTGAATATTCTTTACAACTCTAGATGTTGTCTATGAATAGCCCTCCAGGCTTTTGTAGGCTTCAAAAGACTCTCCAGATTAGGATGTGAGAGTAAGTTGATCAGATAATTGTGGAGAGTTGGATACTGCTGGAGCTGTGTCTGCTTAAACAATTAAAATTTGCAATATAGCATTCAACCTTGTAATTTAAATGCACAAGGAACTCTGTCCGCTTGAAATTGACTGAATTGGTACCATTAATTTTCGCTTATGTGTTTCCTGCCAACATGGCTGTATAAGCAAAACAAGTCAATGGACATCTGTAATTCTACACAGTAATTGGCCAACCATTGCAACATAAGATATTTTGTTGATAGTGCCAACTGGGCAGCACAGATGTCTTCTCCAGTTTAACTCCCTGTACTGGCTCTCAGTAGACCTCTTTGGTCCTTTTTTTTAATGACCTTGGCATGTAGAGTGAGGACAGCCATCCCGTGAAGAAGTAAGATCAGAGATCTCAGTGGATCACCACCAAAATGTCAAGGCTAAGGTGATTGAACAACAAACAAGTGCTTTGCTTTGTGGCCTTAATGCCCATCTCACTGCAGCCACAGTGCTAAACTAGCACTGTATGGACTGTATTGAAATATCCCTTATGCTCTTGTTGGTGAATAAGATATTACAAAGCTCAACACTTTTAATTACAGCAATTGCTCTCTTGAGTGCTTTACCAGTGACAGTGTTTATTAGAGCAAAAGAGTTGCATCATCGGCGAACAACAGGGGTGCTGCCCTGATATCACAGAGCAGGGCAACATTTTATTGAAAATTAGTATTACATTTTTTTTTCTAGTGTGTTGAAGGGTTTGCACTGTACTTACAGCAGCTAGGTGTGTAGGTTTCTTAGCTACACTTCAGACAACACTGTTGTACCTCTACGTTGGGGTGATGTGACTGGTTTGTGTTTTTTCAAGTTTTCTGCAGGTGGAGAGGAACCATGAAGTGTGTAATTTAAAAAAAGCTCACTTATTATCTTCTTTTTCAGTAACAGTAGTAACAGTAGACCGAGAGAACACCTTTCCACTGCAAACTTTTTGCTTACTTCTTTTCATAAAGGTGTTCCTTTGTTTACCCCATTAAAATAAGACAAACCACATATATGAGCATTTATACCTCTGGTCGCCACCACAGTCATATAGACCACAGCTGATCCTGCCCTAATAATGTAGACCATAGGAAAGCAGAATATGATAATTGCACAATTGTTTTAAGACCAGAGCTGCCACACAGTAAGAGTCTTTGATCCGAGTCAGGAACATAGCCTCTCCATGGTCAGCTGAATCAACCAGAAGTCTTCATAGACATCTAGTGAACGGCTACCAGCAACAACAATCTGGTTGATTGTCAACCTCAAGCTGATAATATAGTACACTACAAATTGGTTCTAGCACTGTATAGCAAATTGGTCCATTTGATCAGGAGATGTGGAGCAGTAAATAACTCAATGCGTTAAAAATACAGGGTTTCCTGCAGACCTTATTTGGCCAGGCGCCCTGCCCGGCCTGAAATCTGTAGCGCCCGGGCTAGAATGTCCGGCAAAAAAAAAAAAGATGCAACGCATGCAAGCGACACGGCAGCGATTGAGAACTAATCTACCAGCACACATAGATAGATGTGTGTTCTTATGAATTAATGTTGATTCTTTAGTGCTGCGCTGTCTGCCTGCAGTGCATTCTGCGCCATATCTCTCTCTTACACACACTCACACATGCCAATTGCGGCCCTCGTGACGATATTTTGTGGCCCCCACCTTGATATGAAAGTTTAATGTTAGTGCGGTCCTATAGGCGCTCGCTATCTCGGTACTTTCTGCCATCTACAAATGTCATGATGCTCATGTCATCATGAAAGACATAAATATTGAGCGCAAAATGAAAGGCAAATGCTACTGGACAGTTTATTATCTGCAGTGTTGTTTGTAAACTATATTTTGTATGCTGGAGTAGACAGTCTGGCCTTAATTTTCTGTTAGAAAAACTGCAGCTACTCCTAATAGTTTTTTATCCTCTTTAATTGCTTCACACATGAACAAGGTACAGGACTTGCTGTGGTGAGGTTTCACGAAAATAAAACTCTGTGTGCGGGATCACGCATCACAACATGGCGACCGGTCCGGATCCATAAAAACACACATTATACAGCAAATAATAATAATCAACCTATGCAAATAACTTGTACTCACACACAACGACCACTAAGTGATAACAGATATGATGAGGCTCAGTTTGACTCTGCCGTAACCAACGAGGATGTGCGGCAGCAGCGGCGCACTTAACTGGTAACTTTTCCTCCGGAACTGTTTGTCGTTAATTCGGGTCTAATCGGGACTACTCGGGTCTTTCCGGTGACGTTCGGCGACGTCCCGAACAGGGCAGAGCAGGGAAGTTCAATAGTACCCTACTCGGGAAGTTTGCACATTAAATAATTTATATATAAAACATTTAATCATTCCATGTATGTTATATTAGTAATATTTATATTATAATGATAACAATAATAACACATAACATTAACATATATGTATTTATTATCATTATAAAAATCTGTCTCTTGTTGCCTTTCTGTATATCCGTTCTGTGAGACCATATATATACATATACATCTGGCAGCAAGAAGTAGGCAGGAGAAGCCTTTTTCAGAAGAACCGTTCATGTTCTTTAATATTCCATTCATGTTCAGGACAGTTCATGTTCAGAAGAAGCCATTGAAGTTAAATAACTGTTAATAATGGCATTTGAGAAGTTTGGATTTTTTTAGCCAAATTTTTTTTTGTGGAATACCAAGTAATTTGAGTTTGAGACCCCTGCTTTAAAGAATGCAATGTTGCACTTATGAAAAGTATTTGATTTGATATATGATTATACAGTCTATGTAAGCTTGAAGTTGTCTCTCTAAGAGAGTAGCTAGAGTTGAGAGTTGCAAGTTCCCTGCAATAAAACAGATTGTTGTCAATTCATAATACTTTCTCATCTCCTAATTTAATACTTGTTACACAATAATTAAAATGCTTCAATTACTGTTTACGACGCTGTGATCGGTGATCGGAAATATTGGATCGGCCGATACTGATTTAAGTAAGATCGGAAAAAAGTGCTCTAAAGTGCCCTCTAGAGTGGTGAAAACGAAAGTGCCTTATTGGCTGCCCTTTACACGTGCAAAAAATGATTTGGTGCCCCTTCATACAATGACTTATGATGATGTGCCCTCTAGTGCAAGAAAATTTGATAACGTGCCTTAATGACAGCCCTTCTAGTGCCCTTTTTCCTGTCTTGGTGCCTCCGTGGTTGAAAAAGCGCGCAAAAGTGCCCTCTAGAGTGGTGAAAATGAGAGAAAGTGCCTTATTGGCTGCTCTTTACACATGAAAAAACTTAGGCCTATTGATTGCCCTCTAGGGTTCCCCTTTATCCAATAAATTATGATGATGTGCCCTCTCGAGATTCTATAATACGGTATCACCGAACTATGAATAATGTTATGTGAGATGTTTGCTCTCATTTAGCTCTCAAAGTGCACAAAATAGATGCATTTTACTTAAAAATGTACACATTTTCTCCCGGGGGGGCATGCCCTCGGACCCCCCTAGATGGATCGGTTCGATGGTTTTAATTGTCAGTACCATATCATTAATTACTTTGATCTGGATCTCATTTTAACTTAATGCTGATATTTCATCATTCATGATGCATCATAGCTTTTTGCGAGCTGGTGGGCCCATGTTGTGCAGAATCTGCCCTTTTTATTTTTTCGCCCCCGCCCTTCTAACAGTCTGAGTCCGCCACTGCCCAGTCTGTTTCTGTTTTCTGAATTTTCTGTTTGCTTTATGTGCCAAGGGTTCCCAAACTTATTAGGCCATGACCCCAAAAATAAACAGTTCGTGTTTTCCATCTTCATGTTTGTGGGTTTATTGTTAAGCAACTTCTCTCATATTTTGAGAGCCAAAAATAAAAATTGATTAAGCATCTTCTCTTTAATATTGAGGGCAATAATAATAATTAAACAATCTAAGTAATTAATTAATTAATCCCCCCCCCCCCCCCCCCGAGAACAGTTCTCGGCAACCGTTCTCGAGTTGAACCCCCCGCACTCACCTCCCCCCCTGGCCAAAGTTTTTTCCTGCAGGAAACCCTGAAATATATAAACATTTGGCACAGGGCATTGATAAAGTTGCTTATATTTTGTTTATTTACTATTATTGCATGGAACTTTATCAAACAAATGCATTAAAAATGTGCTGGGGAGAATAAAAAAACGTAATAAGATATGACAGTCCGGCAGACTGCTGTGGTGCTTGTAGGGGGTGGTAGAATGTTGGCAGGTCTGGTGTTAACACAGTCAACCAGGCAGTAAATGTGTTCTGCAGCACCAAAGTAGTGCACTTCCTTGACTTTTCACATCCTGTGATGCAAATTACATAAAAATCTTCACAGACATGAAAAAGGACATTTGTCATGAACAGCTGCTACATCTATCTGGTGATCTTTTCAACCAAGCAAATCCTGACGGAATTCTCTCTGGACACCTTTTAAAGGCTTTTCACATTATATTACATTTTTTACCCAAAGAATTTGACATTGCTCCCACAAAAGCGTTTTTCTGAATCATCTTTTCAAAGCATATGGAACTCTCTCCCTCTCTCTTTCTCTCTATCTCACTGGGCCATGTATCTCCCTGTGGGCACAGAAGGAAGCTTGATGGGACTTCACCAGGCAGAGAGACCAGTAATTGTTTATCGATCTATATCAATAAGCACAAAGCTCATCTGTGAACAGCAACTTATTCCAATAAAGCCAAACAAAGAAAGCAGCAACTGGGGTGTTGATGACTTCATTAGTAATGCTGCGTGCATGACACACACACATACACAGTGATCTTATTGGCAATGTTTATGCAGCCTTCACTCATTCTTTGTGCATACTTTAATATTAATGCATAAAAACATGCACAAAGGGACTGAGAAATGTAGTGAAAAGGGAATAAAATAGTGACTACTCACGAAAAACATTTTAATGGCTTATCAGGCTATAAAGATAAATATTAAAACCACATATCATGTTTTTTCTGGATTTAATTCTTCTGGCAAATGTGTCACTACATTAGCTCAGAGGTAGCATTGAAACGTCCACCCTGCTGAGGAGCTCTTGAACCGGAAACTGAACTCCCACCAGCTCAAGTCCCACTGCTCCGTAGCTCAGTCTGATCCATGGCCTTGACTTGAGGAGCTTTTATTTTTCCTCCCTGACTGATGTAAGGTTTCAGTGTTTACTCCTGGTATTTTTCTATTCTGTCTGTTCTGCTTGTGTTTTGTTACTCGCAGTGTGGACTTGTTGTGGGGCTGTGATGAAATGCCAGTGAAACAGCACACAACACACCTGCAAATATGTAAAGTGCGTACAAAATGACTGGTGTGATTCCTGTCAGGTTCACACTGGCATTCAACACAGGTAAAAGGAGGAGACAGTTGCCATGGTAACGGCGCATGATGTCATCAGCAATAACCGCCGTTTGAAAAAGTATGAAATGCATTATGTGTTTAGGTGGAGGTGTGCCCCTTCGTGTCAGATAGAGAGAAGAGTTTTATATGAGTTCTGCAGATGAGAGGGAATGTGTGCATGCAACAGAGGTGTGTGTGTAGACACCTGTGTGTGCAATGAAATATCAATTAAATAATGATATCTGTGTTTGGTAGTTTCCATCTGTCATTAACAATAACATTTTAATGTTTTTTGCGTGATTGTTGTACTTGGTGTTGGCCCAAGTTGCCAAGTCAATGCTGTGGGAACGTGAAAACGATTTCATATTAATGTACAACATGTAGCACAAATGGTAAGCATTCAACCATCTATCCATCCATCCATCCATCCATTACCTCAATTCTAAAAAAGTTAGGATGCTGTGTAAATAAAATGACATAGAATATCTCTGCCTGGAATGGAAACACCACCAAAAAGGATTCCAAACCCCTGCAAGAAGTGGTTCGTTCAGCTAAACATAAAATAGACGAGACTTTACCTTGTCTAAAGGATGTTTAAGGCCAGGACAATTATAACAGATCCCGAGCACCCTGGTATCAGCCTTTCAGCAATAAGGTACTGGATAAAGCGAACCAGTTTAATTCAGGGTTCTTGGAACCTTGGCTGAGCAGATCCATTGTAATCAAGGATCAATGGAGGGCATTGCACAATGTACAACGGATGTGAACAGTGGTAGCAAGACAGCAAATCGTGATTACCTGCAAGCTTCTGTTTAGTGATAATAATGGTAAAAAAAGACTATTGCTTCCAACCTGCACAATATTGTGTCCACGTCAGTTGGCACTTCAGGTTCAAAGAAACTACTAACTAAGCTAGGAAACAAATTTTCGGGTTCCTAACCGGTTAATCTTTGGTGGGGCTCAAAACGGTTTAGAATCAGCTGGCAAACCACAGTGAAACCCATTCCATGTTGGTGTAAAACGAGGTATGAAAGGCTCAGGAAGAGCTTCTCCTCTCTGAGCTTCTTCTTTCTCACCTTATATAATTTCATGTGACGATTAAATCGATTGTTTGGTTGATGATTGATTGAGCCCTTAAATGACACCAGAAGTCCACCTTGTACCACACTGTCCAACATTTCCGTCCACCTCCAGAGAATATTAGACATTTCAATACACTGATATGTTTTTCAGTTGGATTTTGCCAACTGTTTATTGCATGATGTACCACAATTCAGATCCTTTCATCACATGACACCCTTTCAACTATGAAGCAACAGCATTGACAAGAAAAATAAATGAGGTGAAGAGTGGCTTACTAAACCGCTGAGTTTTTTAAATGAAACCCAAGACAGTTTGAAAGCTAATTTGTATGTTTATCAAGCCTGTGTGTGTGTGTTTCCGTGTGCTAGTCTAGTCAAGCAGGTAGCCACTGGGAATAGAGGTAGTGTTCCCAGTAGACAGGGTTACAGTTTCAAAAGAAAGAAAGAGATTGCCTGGCCTGAGAAAACAGGGAGCAAGCTGACACACACACTTCAAACATGCCACAGTGCACACAGTCAAACACACACACACACACACACATACAAACACCAGGAGAGATGCTGGCACAAAGTTAAGATTGAACGTCACTGATGCCATTTTGCCCTGAAGCAAAAACACTGACAAACGCCAAACTCCAGAATGTTTTGTCGGGGACTGACCCGGGAAATACAGAGGGAGACAGGCAGAAGCAAACAGACTGCAAATAAAGAGGTTGATTGGTGAAACATGCAGTATAATTGGGCCCTGGGGGGTTCAGAAGTGATAATATTGATGTGTTCTGGACTCATCAATCATCATATTTCCCTAAATTACATCAGTCAGATGTCACGAGAATGTGCAACTATTTCTTGGTGTTCATAAAGAATGTATGAGGCGATCATCTCTGCTCAGCTCTGTGATTGTCTTTTTGCCTCTTACAAACTCCTTTAAGCCTGATGGCAACGATACACCTGTATTCCTTGAACTTCTCTCCCAGTTTTCACCCCTGGTCACTTGAATACACACATTTGTTGTCCCTCACAAACCATGAGTAGTGAGTTTCTTTATTCAGTCATTTCACCTGCTGCAGTTCGTAAATGGCTGAGTCATGTCAAAGGCCACGTTCTTGACTTAATCCTGTCTTTTGGTTTACTCCTGTGGAACCTATCTTGACAAATTATACAGTACCTGTCTGACTTCTTCGCCGTTGCTTTTGACATAACCCAGAACCTCACTCTGCTCAGAGATTTCGGCTCCGGAAATGCCACCCACTCATTTAAGCACAGACGACCTTGTCTAGCTTTCTCAAAGTACCTGTCTGGCCACTCTGTTGCCCTCGTCAAAGATAGAAAACCAAAAAAAGTCAGCTTTACTCAGACTAAAAGAAAATAACACAAAGAATGTGCAGAAAGTCAGAGCATTGAAAATAAGACTCCAATGAGTTTTTAAAAGAGATTTTTGTCATATTAGCAATGGGAACTCTTTATGATGTGGAAAGGGACGCATGCAGTGATGAACCCACAGAGCTCAGCAGTTCCCCTCAGCTCTACAGGGCTTTTTAGCCTCTTCACCAACTTTATAGTTTTATGACACACATCTTTGCTGTTTTGGTTCACTCTCACTGCTCCAATCAAATGATAACCAAACAAAAACAGTTGTTTTGAGCCAACAAGATCAGATAAAGCCATTGTACACATGCTCTGCAGCCAAAGGACACATAGTTCCATCAGTAAGGTGGTGGAAACCAAATTGTAGCTAAAATTAGAGTAAATATATTCAGCCACAAGGTGAACGGAAAGATAACTCGAGAGGCTTAAGTTGTCCCATGTACGGTGGATGTAAATATCAAGTCCCTTGGAAGAGTGTCAGGCTTTAAATCCAATTTGACACGATAGATTGTCTTTTTTGTGTTTGGTTTTGTGGGTGTTTTGTGTCTCTTTTTGTAGTTCTGCTTTTTCATGTCATTGTAGTTTTTCTGTGTCTCTTTGGGGACATTTGGAGTCTGTTTGTAGTTGCTTTGTGTCTCTTTGCAGTGGTTTTACATCTATTGTCCTTGTTTTCGTCTCTATTCTTCTTTTTCTGTCCTGCGTCATTTTATGTTTCTTTGTGGTAATTTACGGTTTATTCCTGGTTAGTATGTGTCTTCCAGATTGACATTTTGTAGGTGAAAGACAGGTGGTTCCCTTACACTTTGGGCCCATGGGTCCCTAAAATCTCCCTGATAAGTTGCGTTGTTATCCATAATGAAACAGATTTACGTTTTAGACATTTTCAACCTGTTTTCAATTAGATGCTGTGTTGTATATGACCATACTTGCAGTAAAAATGTCTTGGCTCATTCCATATGGTATCAAACTTCTCATCTAAGTCTCAGTATGAAAGTTTAAGCATATTTTCCTTTAACACATGCCGTGGTTGAGCTACCAGAAACAAAGATCCCACAGTCCTAAGCAGCTACACAGTCTTTAGAGCCTACAGACATCTGCAGGATCACAGCAGGATTTTAATTAAGATGGTAGAAATTGGCCTCATACAGCCCACAACCTGCTTACTCATATTCAATGCCGGTTTGCTCTTAATGAAGCCAGCCATTGATGTTCAGCTCTTCCTCCGGACATGCACACGAGGGAAAAGATGTTCAGACTTCTAATTGATAATTTGTTTCTCGTACAGGCCATGAATGCATTCAGAGATTTCAATTTGACAGGCAAGGCTTCCCTGATCTCTGACGATTTTCATACATAATTATAATTTCTAATACGCAAGGAAATGAAAACTGTCAAATAAATCACTTTGGAGTGTAGTCAATGAGCTGCGTTGTGAGCATTTTAAAAGATAGCAGTGTTTCTCTGAGGCAGCGCTGAGTGATTTGTCAGGGAGCTGATATATCAACTGTTATCAGGTCTCTGTCTGTTATCAGCTTCTTATAAAAATGAATATGGTTATAATAAAAATACAAGAAAATAATATTAATGTTTCTGTGATTTTTTTAGGGTTTGACGGAAACACACACAGTAATATTTATATATATTATATATATTATATTATATATATAAAAGTCGGAGTAATGTTTCTCCATATGCCATGTAATGTCATGTGGATGGATAACCACACAGGTCTACCGGGCAAAGACCTGGAGGTGGGGTCCCTGTCCTCTTAGGCTTTCTGTAGAATATATATAGTTTTGTACTGACATGATGCAGTATGGAGCCTTCCACACTGGGGGATTGAGCAGCTAAGTAGGAAGATTTGGGCATGTGAGTGCAGAGAGACATCATCTTATGAGCTCTCCATGCGTCCGGTCTATTACTGTCCCAAATATCTTTAGGTGAGCACACATTTGCTCACTCTAATTATTGCCAAGTCTTTATAATTGTCTTCCTTCCCAAACTAAAAAAAAAAAGCCTGCCATTTTTTAAGAGGGGTTCTGATTGAATCCTGCCTAATGGGATAGATTGATGCCTGTAGTTAACAGGGTCACTCATACAAACCAGAGCATCATTTGGTCTAAAGTGATTCTGCCTTAAATCTTTTGAATTGAATCTGCTGTATGAATTTCTATTCTGACGACCACAACACATCACAGCTAGACATTATAAAGTGGGAACCCTTTTAATTCAGTCTTGCAGTTTCATCTGGTTGGCTGGGTTCTAGACAAGCTTAGACTTATGTTGTGCCGTTCAGGGCATGCAGGCACACAATATACACAATATAGGTTTTCCTCCATTTTGCCTTCCTTGCCCAGCTGGCTGCCTCGTTTTTCTATTGGCCCTGTATGTAATTGTCACAGTGTGCAACATTGGGTGCAAGCTCACAATTAGGGTTGCCAACTCCCCGGAAAATAAATAAGGGACACTTCATTGGCAGGGCCGGCCGACCCGATTGCCTTCACCCATCCTGGCGTGGTGACATTTTTTAGCCCCTTTTTTTGTAAGTAAAATGATTTTTTAACAATTTGACTCGAACCTGAATTGAATTAGATGCATATTTTTGTGTGACATGAATACATGGAAAACAAATGATTATCCAGCAATTCACTTTAACACAAAATAACAATTAGGCCCTGTTCTTCAAAGATGTAGTGGAGTTTGCTGATAACAATTTGATTCACTCCTTTTGTTGGCTTTTAAAATGCAGCATGTATGCAATTGAATGGCCATTTTGGAAGATTATAGCATTCCATAATTCCAAATTGGTTCAGTAAAAAGGCATTAAATTCATGTCATGAACACATGGGGACCTGGTCTTCAAGAATGCACTGGAGTTTGCTGATAACAAATTGATGTATGATGATGTATGGATTGGAGTCATGCAGCTGACAAACGGGCCGTAAAGTGCAATGTAATTGCGCCCTAAAACTTAAAGTGCAGATGGCGTGACCGCAGTACTGGAAGCATGTTGTTTCAGATCAGTCAGTCCACCGTGGGCTACGGAAAAAGAGCGCCGGCACAACGCGCAGTGTGCTTTATAGATGTTATCACGCACTTTTTCCACCCAGGTGCTTCCTTTTACCCATTCTTCAGTATTTTTGCATCCTTTTCTGTTTTTTTCTCGGAGGGGTACTAGACACATTGCTGCTCGAAGGTGTAGCGCCCCGTAAAGCAGTGTCGGCGTCTGTGTCACTGTCACCTACGCATGCTGCTTTGTTGTCTTCTGCTATCTTCTCCTCGACCAATGGGATGAGCGTATTCTGTATCGTCATACTCGTGTGTGAATATACTGTCAGTTCATTGGTCACAGAGCAGGACGGGGCCTGGGAACAAGTTTACCGTAAGTTTACATATAAAGCGCCCTGTTATTAAATTTTCATTGGCATTTACTTACTATTTTTTGACTGTCACAATAATACGGGACAAAGTGCGTCCCTTTTCACCTCAATACGGGACGGGTGCTTTTGTTTGTAAATACGGGACGATTCCGTTTTTCAAGGGACGGTTGGCAACCCTACTCACAATAGAAGAAAAGGCCATTGTATGGAAGTAAATCTGTGTCATTGGAGTTTGAATTAAAAAAGACGTTGAATTTCTAGCACTGAAAGTTTATGCATTGAAATTATGTATCTGAATGTTTTTCAACCTCAAAAAAATTAAACCTCAAAAAATTAAACAGCAAAAAAACGCAACATCCGGGGACCCAAGGAGGAGCAATCGATTCCAGATTCAAGATCTGGAGCTTGCGTCAAGCAACAAGAGCGAGCGGGAGTCACCTGACACCAATGCAGCTTCGGCTTGTCAGCTAGCGCAATGACGGAGTTTAGCCATGTCCAACAATGGGGCTTCGGTGAGTGTTTGAACTCTTCTATATGCCATCAGTGTGGTTTGTTTCTGTAAGTGTACATTAACGGACTTTATTGGACATAAACTAAGTGGAACTTAAACAAGATGACGTTCTGGTTTTTTGTTTTATTTTTTCAAACTCTCAGTACGATGTCATATTATATAGTTTTGTAAAAAATAAAAAAAAACACTAAAAACACACCCATATCAGACATATACACATTACAGAGTGGCCACAGTTTATTCAGTGCTGAATCTTAGTCTGGTCTTCAGTGCTGGTGTCGGGTGACTCCCGCTCGCTCTTGTTGCTTGACGCATACTCCCGATCTTGAATCGGAATCGATTGCAATGGTGCCATTGTCATGTTGTGTCTGAAAGGGCCTCAAGTCTGAAGAAGCCTTTATCATTTTTTTTATTTTTTCTTAAATATCTTTCAGATTCTTGTGCACTGCACTTTTACATTTTGGAAATATAATCTGCTGAAATCCATCATATACTTTAACATATATAGTATAACAAATACACAATTGAGTGCATGCAAGCAAAATCATGGATTTTTGTTTTAAATGTCTTTTTTCTATCAATGCTTACTAATGGTCTGTACATTAAGGTAAAAAGTTGTAAACATTCACGTTTGTGTCACTTGAGTGTTAAGGCTAGAGCAGGAAGCTGGACCCACAATGCAGATACGGGAGGCAGATAGCAGTTTAAGTTATTTAATGACAAGGGTGAGAGGAAGGTGTGGAGCTTGGGTGCAAGGCTGGGTTAGGCTGGGCGAAACAGGAGGCAACAGCAAACTGGAAACAAAGGAGAAAAAATGAGGCAGGCAAAAATCTCACAGAGTGAACAAAAATAAACTAGTAAACTAGTTTTCAGAAGCCAAGATGTTACCACGAGAGAACCAACGATGACCTGGCCCAGCCTGGGACCAGCAGGGAGGGAACACAAAACTGAGAGACATTGAGTCCCAATATCAGAAAATAAGCAACTATAATGACAGTTGGAATGGTGCGAATAGTGTATCGACTTGCACCTCGGATGGTCCTGTATTTCCTGCCATAAACAATGACTGCGCTGCAAAAAATATTACTACTGTACTTTATTGGGTTAGGGTTGGGTTTCAATGCTCCGAGCAATAACAGCTGTTTTCAGTATTTGCATGATAATAAAGAGCAAAGGAAACTGATCAGGTGAGCCATGAAATTTGATTGGGAACTATTTTTTCTTCCACACCCTTCCACTACATTTCATGAAAACTGGACCAGTAGTTTTTCTGTAATTCTGCTGATGGGCAGGCAAAGAAGCCATAAGCACATGCCAAGATAACGCACAAAAATGCTACTACATTAACAGGTGACCTGTGAAAATGTAATGTAAAGGCAAACA